>NC_089823.1:211071603-212429103 GCF_035046505.1 Tiliqua scincoides | reverse complement strand
GATGCAAGGGATTGCACCAGAATGCATGTCTGGTGTTGTCTTGTGTGCTCCCTGCGGCATTTGGTGGGCCACTGTGAGATACAGGAAGCTGGACTAGATGGGCCTATGGCCTGATCCAGCGGGGCTGTTATGTTCTTATGTTCTTATGAGTGGAAAGCCAACTCCAGGTTTCAAGGGTCCCTTAGTAAAGGGCCTCTTCTTACTGGATTATACCCTGCAAACATAGTTCTGCCACTGTCACACAAAGGCTATGGGCACAGAGGTGGTTTCAAGGCTCAACAGTGCACCCTCAATAGCTGCTCAGTGCCACCAATCCCTGACTCTGATTGTTCTCATGTGGACAACTCATTGTGCCAAAATAATAGGAAACATTACAGATTCATAGAGGTTTATTCTACAGGTTATTTTGATCCATCTCTAGTGCAAAGAAGTGTTATTGCACAAGTTTCACTACAACAATATGCCACTCTCTTTAAAACAAGGCAAAATTCATTTTTAAGATGCGTATTTAAACTTGCACTAACACATTTCTCAATTTTTCTCTGTGAAGGAAGACAGAAGGATAATTCTATGCTGGTTCCAAAGGAAAATTAATTATTTTAATTAAAATAGCTTTCCAAAAGAACTTGTGCTGTCAGCAGCTAGATTGCTGGGGGGGGGGGGGAAGCATATGCTAAAACACTGCAATTATGAAGGAATAAAATAGAAGAGATTGATGCTTTGGTGTGGGCTAAAATAATCAGCAGAAAATGTAGGCATTTAAACATTTAACGTTAGGTCAAAAGTGTGCCTGGCATAAGCTGATTGACACTTTTGGCTCAATTTATCTCCTCTCCTTAAATCCAGGAAATTAAAATAATTTTTTATCATGAGAAGGATGATTAAAAGGATACTAGATTTTCATCAAAGTAAGATAATGTGGATAGGACAATGTAGGAAAAAAAAAACACCTGTTATTATGAGAGAAGTTCTTCCTCTTCCCAACCATCCCCAGAAATCATAATAGAGCAGAACATTGAAACTTTTCAGACTGAGTTCTCATAAAATCAGGATCTTATTGCTGGTATGAGCTTTTAGCAAGGTGGCCACAGCTGGCAGCAGGTGGTTCAGAAAATGCCCATTTTATTCAACATTATTTTGTTCTTAAATGCTTCACAGTTGAGGCTCTGCAAGAAACGTTTCTTACTGTGTGAACCTAGGGAATATTGTGCGGTCATAGAATTGGAGCTGCTAAGAAACACGAGAAATGTCCGTCTTATTCATTATTTTCAAATAAATAGCATTTCTTTTTGATTCTGCGTTGATCTAGAGCTCTTCTTGTCTACAGCTCGTTACATTATCGGCACTATAGAGCACACTATCAACAAACAGTGAATGTTGGCAAAGCATAACTTATTAGCCATATGAATTAAATACTCACAAAGCTGCAATATACAACTGTATCGTCTTCCAGAGCTCCTGGAAGTTTGTGGGTTTTTTTGGGTGGAGGGAACAGTTCTGTCCATGTAATACACTGCATTAGGCTGCCCCACTGAAATGACTGACGAAACCCTTGCTGGTAGAAAAGCCCAATGTGTTATCGAGACCCTGTGCATCCGCAAGCAATCACTGAATTTTTGCACATGGGGATAAGTGCTGTCTTAAGGGTAATTCCTGGTAAGCTTCCTATTCACATAACATTAGGGACCATTTCCTTTTACACTTTCCCATCCATTTATTTTTGCACAACAGTTCCAGTGATGGAATTGCTGTGATGGGATTCCAGTGCAAATGCTTGGTGCAAATGGATCTGACAAGGGGACATCCCGGCAATGGCTTCATGAGCACATCACATGATTGTGAGAATTTTATCACATGATAAATCTCTTTGGTGTTCTGAATAGAGAATGCCTTCCCATACTGATCCAATATGGCAGCAGATGGTCAAAGAATATGCTGATTGTTTTCTCCCTGCACAGATGACTGTTGTGTGGAACTGTTCTCCATTTCCAAAAGTATAGTCATTTCCACCTCTGGATTACTCCTACAAGAAGGGAGAATATGCTTAAGACAAGATACCATAGGCCCATCTAGTCCAGCTTCCTGTATCTCACAGCGGCCCACCAAATGCCCCAGGGAGCACACCAGATAACAAGAGACCTGCATCCTGGTGCCTCCCTTGCATCTGGCATTCTGACATAGCCCATTTCTCAAATCAGGAGGTTGCACATACACATCATGGCTTGTAACCCGTAATGGATTTTTCCTCCAGAAACTTGTCCAATCCCCTTTTAAAGGTATCCAGGCCAGATGCCATCACCACATCCTGTGGCAAGGAGTTCCACAGACCGACCACACGCTGAGTAAAGAAATATTTTCTCTTGTCTGTTCTAACTCTCCCAACACTCAATTTTATTGGACGTCCTCTGGTTCTGGTGTTATGTGAGAGTGTAAAGAGCATCTCTCTATCCACTCTGTCCATCCCCTGCATAATTTTGTATGTCTCAATAATGTCCCCCCTCAGGTACCTCTTTTCTAGGCTGAAGAGGCCCAAATGCTGTAGCCTTTCCTCATAAGGAAGGTGCCCTAGCCCAGCAATCATCTTAGTCGCTCTCTTTTGCACCTTTTCCATTTCCACTATGTCTTTTTTGAGTTGCAGCGACCAGAACTGGACACAATACTCCACGTGTGGCCTTACCATAGATTTGTACAACGGCATTATAATATTAGCCGTTTTGTTCTCAATACCTTTCCTAATGATCCCAAGCATAGAATTGGCATTCTTCACTGCTGCCACACATTGGGTCGACACTTTCATCGACCTGCCCACCACCACCCCAAGATCTCTCTCCTGATCTGTCACAGACAGCTCAGAAGAAAGCCCTATGAAGAAAGCCCTATGAAGAAAGGCTATAACATTAGGGGTTTTTAGTTTGGTAAAGAGGCAGTTAAGTGGGAGGAACACACAGGAGAGAGAGAGAGAGAGAGAGAGAGAGAGAGAGAGAGAGAGAGAGCTGTTCCTTATCAAGGTACTGAAACCAAAGATCATTCAATGAAACTGATTGGTGGAAAATTCAGAATGGGTAAACGGAAGTGGAACTTTACACAGCACATAATTAGACTGTTGAAACAAGTTGTGGTGATGGCCACTGGATTGGATGGTTTTAAAAAGGGATTGGACAAATCTAGGGAGGACAGGTCTATCAATGGCTACTAGTCATGCTGGCAATGCACTACCTCTAGTTTCTGCATTGGTATACCTCTAAGTTCCAGTGGCAGGGAAGCAATGGTGAGAAAGAAACATGCCTCTCATGCAATCAGAATTGATTACTTCTCCGTACCACCTCAGAATGTACCATTATAACTGCTGCATATATAACACAGGCCTCGTGTAGCCAAGCCACACTAGAAAAAGACACAGTGTTAGGAATTAGCTTTTATGTATACAGATGATGCTCATAAAAAAGCTTAAACATGCCTTAGGTTTCTTGATTGGCAACAATATTATTGGATATAATGTTTCAAGAATCCATTGCACTGCAGTATTAACCATCAAATCTGACCTGTGCCATAATATCTCAGCAGGGTTTTCTTACGTTACCTGCAATCTTTCACATGCATGCAGCCAGATATAAGTGAAGCTCTGCTGTCAGATCATTCATATCTTAGGACCCACAATTGATATATCAGTCACAGCATAAAATACTATCATTCCCGTAGACCAACTGTTTACCGGAGTATAACACAAACTCTCCTTCTGTGACTCATTTCATCACACTGCTTCACATAGTGATGTTTCAATGTGAAATGAAGTTTTTTCATGCTGTGCTTCTGAGTAGGAAAAAAGACAGACAGTCCATGTATGATAAATAGTGCAGGTTCTGAGAGAAGCCTTGCAAAAAATGCAATCTGGAGCCATTACCCTTGGTTAAATAATTTAGGACGTAAATGTGCTTGTTAACATTTTAGAACTAAATACTATTTAGATGACTGCAGATAGAAAATCAGTTACATTCTTATGAAATTGCTTGAATCCTCTGCTTAATCCCTTGCTTAGAAATTAAAGTATATAATGAATGGTAAATTTCCCACTGGAAAATAAAGTGCTGTGTTAGTAAAAATCAGTAAAATAACACATTGCTCCACCTATTTGCAGAGAAATAAGAACAAGAAGGGAAAAAAGAAGATTTTATCCACTGCTGCTTATTCTATGACCCTACAGGTTTCTCTTTCTAATGGCATGAACGAATTCAGTTAGCTTAAATGTATCAGTGGCTTGGGACAGCCATTGGAGTAAATCCAAGGCTGGGTTCACAGATTATGCTATGCTTGTGCCTCCGAGAGTTCTCAAATCTGTTGCAATTTCTTTGTTTGACTGGTTCATATAGTTGTCACAGTGAGTTTCACAACCAGAGAAATGTAACAGAGATTAGAGAGATATGTTGCCCTCATGAGGATTCTTAATTAAAGGATTTTGTGTTTCCTCTGTACCTATCTATTCCTGTTAATACTTTTATAGTACCTAATGAAGATCTGTGAGATGAAATCTTTCAGGTGACATCAAAACTGTGAATGCCGCAGCATTGGGTACTCTTTGGAGAAAACCCCTGCTAATTGGGTAAGAGGCACTTTTTCAAGTGGGTGCTCCTTTTTTTAGCAGGGGGAGAGTAACTGGCCCACCTCACCCCAGCACTGTCTGTTCTAGTGGCTGTCTGCTGGTATTCCTTTGCATCTTTTTAGATTGTGAGCCCTTTTGGGACAGGGAGCCATTTAGTTATTTGATTTTTCTCTGTAAACCGCTTTGTGAACTTTTAGTTGAAAAGCGGTATATAAATGCTGTTAATAATAATAATAATAATAATATTCTTGCATCCTGAGAGGATGTATCTATCACATCAAGATGATCTGATCTAAACAATTAAGAAAACTTAAGTTCATACAAAATATTTGTGTTGCAGTTATTGATATTTTGACTGAAGCTTAATTCACACATGCAAACTAAAAAAAATGGAAGTTACGAGAAATGCAGTTCTGTGGAGACAAGTCCATGTAATAAGGTGTTCTGATCAGGTTCTGGAAGTTGTCCTCACAATATTGCATAGCTGCCCCTATGTGGTTGAATTTTCAGTGGCTACTGTATCCTTCATTTAGAGCATTTTAGAAAATCCAGATGGTTGGCAACCTTCAGTCTCGAAAGGCTATGGTATAAGCCTACAGCACCCAGTATTCCCAGGCGGTCTCCCATCCAAGTACTAACCAGGCCTGACCCTGCTTAGCTTCCAAGATCAGACGAGATCAGGCATGTGCAGGGTAAATCCAGAACAATTCAAATATATTAATTCAGTGATCCTTAAGGACAACTCTGTAATGTTAGTTTGGATTATTACCTCTGCATTTTGGACAGGGGACTAACAGCCCAATCCTGAGCTGCCTGGAGCATGGGGCTGCTGCAGCATCAAAAAGGCTACTGTGGCATCCTGAGTGCAACCAGGCAGCCCGTGGTGGCTCCTCAGGAGAAGGGGTCTGTTGTCACCTTCCAAGGAAAGGGAAGCAACCCCACAATGGGGCTACTCGAATCTACGGCAGCTCTGAAGCTGCCGCAGAATCAGAGTCCCATGTCGGACCGCACGGTCCGACATGGGGCTCTGGATCCAATGGAGCCAAGTTCCACTGATCCCACCCTCCTCCTGCCCAACTTCCCACCTACCACGCCTCCTCCCCGCCCTTCGACTGCCTTTCCCCCACCTCCCTCCACCCCGGAATGCCTCCTCCCTGCCTCTCCCCACACCCTCACTCACCCCTCTGCTGCCTCTTGGTTTAGATGACAGCTGGGCAGTGGAACATGGGTTCAACACCGGAGCTGGCCCAGTGTGGGCTTGTGCTGGGCCAGCTCTGAAGCTGGGCCCACAATAAGGGCTTGCAAACATGCCTTGTGGCACATTTGCGACTGTGCATGCCGGCGGTGAGCCAACGTGCAGGGCTCTGGATCGGGTTCTAAGTCTACAAGACTGGTTTGTCAAAGTCCATCTAGTGAGTTTATGGAACTGATCATGAGTTGGAATGTCCCTGCTCAATGCCACTTCAAACCAGTTCTGTGGATGTTTTCAAACAAAAATAAAAATCCCTTAGAATGATGGTTGTTGGAATTCCCATTTGTTCTCCTAATAAACCTTAGAGACTAGTGGGCAAGTTTGTATTCCTTCATCTCCATTTTCATTTCATAATTTATTTATAAAATAATCAAAGTTTCATATGAGAAGAAAGCATAGAATGTTTTTGTTAAAGGCATAAAATGGGAGTCTAATAAGGAGCATCTACAATCTCCCCACGATTGGGTTAATGGAATTCTTTACATTATTGAGCAATCGGTTTTCCATAAAGTCTTTTTCAGAGCCTACAGAATATATCAGAAGTGCCCTGCTGAATGTTGACCGTAGATCCAATTAGACCAGAATTTTGTTTTTCACAATGGCCAGTTGATGCATCTGTAGAGCCCACAGGTAGGGCCTAAAGGCAGCAACCTTTGTTACCAAAAAGGGCTGTTTTGTTTAGGGGAATTAGTATATTAGCCTTTTGGAAACTTTTAGGATCGAAGGCTGGATAGCAAGACAGTGTAAAGCAAAGAGATTCCTTGTTTAGCTTAAAGAGGAGACTGGGAGAAAGGTAACTTTCAATCAAAGATTATATTTTTATTACAAAACACACAAAGGTAAACATAATACACATTTCTTGGTTCTAGTACTTGAAAAATGTACCTAGATTTATGGTGGTTGCATGTGCTATGTGTTTGGTGCATCCGAAAAGGAATTCAGAAACAGATAGGTTGTAGGGAAAGATTTTAGGGGTTCCTTAATCTGCTAAACCCAGTTTGCTGACTAAAGATGGGGAAGAAGGGAGGAATAGATGGGGAAGAAGGGAAAGAGTTTTAGATGCAAGATATATTTATCTGTCCCGGGGAGCAGTTGGATGGGAAAGAGTCCTGGGAAGGACCACTCCCTTGGGAGGGCAGCCAGAGAGAGCGAGACATGTGCTCGGAGCTTTCTCTTAAAGGGTTGTGGCTGACCTAGAATGACCTGGAAGTATCCCAGAGCTGTGCACATGCTCAGTATACACACAATGGTACATGTGGAGTATGTAAAAAAAAAAAGGGTGGAAGGGTCCAGAAATCAGCTGTCAGCAAAGCCTGACTCTGGGGGAGGGGGGGTAGCTTGCTTCCTGTTGCTACTGGATTTTGGAGATGTAGCTTAAAGGCTGTGATTCGGTTAACAATAGGTGGAGGCTAGGTATTTAGACTTTGCTGCCAAGGTCCTCTTCCCTTAAGGTGTTTGCATATTCATTGATTGACTTAAACAATAAAGACATTTCCAGTGTCTCTAGAGAAAATGAATCTTTCCAGACTGAAGGTGGCCAACAACATGAGAAATGAGTGAGCTTATGATTCGATTCCTTTTGAGGCCTGTAAGAGAAGTTTTAGGCCTGCATTTTAGTCCAAAATACATAACCAGATATAAAAACACAACTTGGAAGGGAAAAGGGGATTTTCACGTAACACCTTGCCTATCTTTTATACCTTGCACCAGTTATTCAGATCACTGTACTCTCTCTCAATCTGTGTGTGTACATGGAGGTTCCATTTAGCTACCATGGTTCATACCATGGATAGACTCATCTCCCATGAATTGGTCAAATCCTTTTAAGAGCCCTATAAGCTAGTGACCATAATAATATCTTGTGATAATGAATAAGATACATTGTGTGATGATGCACATATTATGAGTGGCACCAGGTTTGAGGTATAAAGGAAGCAGATGCTGATAGTTTGTTTAAAAAAAAAATCACTTCGGTTTACATTTTATAACCACATTGTAACTAACTTCCCCCTCCATTTTCTCT
The DNA here is from genome assembly GCF_035046505.1 of Tiliqua scincoides. Classification (NCBI taxonomy): domain Eukaryota; kingdom Metazoa; phylum Chordata; class Lepidosauria; order Squamata; family Scincidae; genus Tiliqua; species Tiliqua scincoides. The sequence continues at coordinate 212,421,231 of NC_089823.1, read as the reverse complement.
ATATAGATGCATGAAGTTTCAGAAAACAAAATTCCATTGGATTATTTCCCAACTCAGTAACTAAAATTCAGTACGTGGTAGATATGCAGCCTTAAGTATCGTGAACTACGAAACCATCTGCTATTCATTGTATTATTAGCACAATGGTTAAATCGTTGGTGAGATGCCTTTTTATTAGCGCACAATGCAACAGTATGAGGAAACCCTGAAGATCATATTGCATTTAGAGACTGCATAGAGCACAGTGGCTTGGAATGACATTTTTTTTTAAACTTTTTCCAATGCTAAGAATTGATTTATTACACACCCACTCCATCTGACGTAAAGTAATAAACTCTGAGATATTAATCATGTAATTTAATATTTATGGTATTTGCTAAAGACAACCATGATTAAAACTGTTGACATTTTAATAATGATTCCCTAGAAGTAGCTAAAAGACTTGCTATTATTAGACTACATACCTGAGCAGTTGATCTCCCACATCTAATACAAAGTGATATGTTCTTTAATTCTTCCTACTTGCCCAGAATAACTGATTTCTAAGCAATTTCCTACTTGTAACCTGGCCAAAATTGCAAACTTTTAAAGACAACAAAATAAATTACTGAGCAATGAAAGCCACAGGATATGAAAATCACAATGGAATGGCAGAAGTGTTATTATTACCTCGGTATGTGCAGTCAGCAAACCTACAGTGGTTTAACATCAGGATGGCAAAGTTCTGCATTCTCAAGGACTATTGTTACTATTGTTCAGATAATGATTCAAAACTCGGAAGTGTGTTTTGGTATACAAACAGATTTTACTATGAATATCCAGGTTTCATCACAAAGGTAGTGACTACTAGCTGTGAAGGCATTGTTGTTATGTACCTCATGTGTTCAGGCATAGTTAGTCATTATGTATCCAGTCCAAAAGAGAGGTGACTAAATAGCAAATGTAAATGTAAATAATGTTCAACTACTGCAATGTTTCCTAAACTGTGGGTCACAAGTGGGCTGTGACCTGACTGTTGGTGGGTTATGGAACTGACAACTGGATAGCTGATAAGGAAACTGTATTGAACCCCAAGAAAAGTGAAACTGAGCTACATGTGTGCCTTTACTCATGAGTAGGCAAATGTGCCTCAGTCCACTCTGAAGGACAGACCAGGAGGAACACAGTGCCACCAGAATGGTCCTGATCAGATGAATACAGGCTTCAAAAAAATCTTGAGAAGGAAGTCCCCCCCCCCCCAAGCTTACAAGGAAAAATTGAGCCTTATGAAAAGTGAAAGAGCTGCACATGCACATTTACTTGTGAGTAGGCAAACATGCTTTGGCTCTTATTGAAGGCTAGGCAAAGAGCCACCAAAATGGTCCTGATCTAATGTATATGGAGCTCAACAAATGCAACCCCCCACCATAGTTGGGCATTGGCCCAGTGTCGGCAGTTCTTCCTCTCCAGGTGTCACAGATGCACTGGCGTACATAGAGGGGGTTGGGGCAGTAAGTTTTGCAGGGAGCCTCCCCACACCATGCAAGTGGCCCCTCCCCCTGAAAAACTTAGTGCTCTGCTCCCCCAGCTATGCCAGTGCACAGATGTGCCTTATGGCACATTTGTGACACCCAGCACTGGTGCTGGAGCTCAGCACCACTGCTGGTGGCCCATAGGATTGGGCTCTTAGTTCCCAAGATTCCATGGGAAGAAGGAACAATTGTTATATCACTTTGGGTGCAATCCTAACCCCTCATGTCAGTGCTTTCCAGCACTGACATAAGGGCAATGCAGCTCTGAGGTAAGGGAACAAACATTCCCTTACTTTGAGGAGGTCTCCGTGAGTGACACCCAACTGCAGGATGCAGCACATGTCCCATTGGCACCACTATGCCAGTGCTGGAAAGCACTGACATAAGGGGTTAGGATTGTGCCCTTTGTCTAGCATAGATATGGCTTGTTTCAGCATCCCTTTTGGTTATTAGATCCAGCTCAATGGGCTGTGATTTTTTTCCTTTGCTGAGCTTGTGCTACCAAGTATCTCCCACTGATAGATCTAAATATTCTGCAGTATGATACTGGAAACTGCAAACTCCTTGCATGCAAATGTTCACCCAACAATTAGCATTTCCCATCATTAACTATGGGAGGGCCAGAATGAGAGGGGTATTTATTGATGGCTTATGAGTGCAATGTATGGTGTATGGGATGGATGGGGTGTATGGGGAGGGGTAGTACCTCTGGTGTAGGGCATGTCGTGTCCTAAAAGGGGCATGTCGGGGCAGCTCGTCCACCTTTGGTCCCCACCTGACACTCAGCTCTCACCTGTGGCTCCCAGTAGCTGTAGCATGCGCAGCGGCCACACCCCGAGCAATAGCTTTGACAGGCTGGCCAAACCAGGTTGAGGGTAGCCGTCGGGTCATTGACCTTCGGCGAAATTGGGACTTCGTCTATCCCGAGCATGTGAAGACAGACTCCAGCAGATTGAGCGGATGAGACCTACTAGAATAGGACCAACGGTCATGAAGGCGGTTTCTGCAAATGATGTGATACGCTAAGAGCACAACAAGACACGAAAGACACTCTGGTCAACCACTACGGCCAGCCCATCTCCAACCATCTCGACTTTTGTTCTGCCATTGGAGCAAGATGGAATCTGGGAAGAGAGAGTGAGGCTGACTATGCACACCTCTCCCTCACTTTAATCCAATTCATGCACAAGACATCCCAGATGTCACCCCTGGGGGCTGGGGGATAAGAATAGGCCCTTAGTTTGGCTGTACTTGTCGTAAGAGGTGACTAAACAACCACCGGGTAGATGGGACTCGATAGCCTGAGAAGGCAGCTCATCTGAGAGAAGAAAAACTCTGATCCCAAATCTCCACTGCCTTGTGGCTACATCCAGTTATGGAAAAGGCTTCAGGAGTCAACCTCGGGGCAAAATCCGGAGCAGGAGTCCCTGAGGCAGTTCATGGCTGAACACAGTCATGTTCTGGCAACTCCTGCGACACCACTGGAACCAACCGTATTGGCTTCCGACTTTCCATTGGACCATTCCAGTGATGTGGAGAGGGGGTATTTGCTGCATGGGAAACAGTCTATCCTCCATATCTACTTTACCCAGGCTTCATGCTCTGGAAAGGACATTCTGTTCCAGAGCCACCATTCAGAGCATGATACCATAGTCGTCCGAGACTGAAGGATGCCAATGAATGAGTGCAAAACAGAAGCAAAGATGAATAAAGTGATAAAGAACTAGTTCTCTCCTCTTCGCTTCAGAAGTTGGCTAAATTAAAATTTGGCACAACGAAACAGTTCTCTGCTCTTCCACTAAATATTCTATATTCTTCTGCTATTAAAAGGAATACAGAGAAGGAGGAACTAAAGATTTTATATAATGCTTGAAATGAAAATGACATCTAACACCACTTTTAATTTGTAACTGGGCAAAAATCCAAAATACATGTTTGAAATGAGCAGTTAAAATTGAGTCCTTATCATTTTTATAATGACGGCTCACTATGGTCTTATTTCTAATTCCTCATACAAATTTTTTATCATGAAAATGGATTAATGTTCCTTTTCCCCCATCTTGTTACAATATTTGTTACAGGAATGAAGAACAGTTTTTGAATATTAATTTACCACCTTCTTCAATATATTTTAGTTTGATCTTTTCATCTTGCTGCATTTTAATTATTTGTCCATTAATTTATTTATTTACCAAATTTTTACCCTGCTTTCTCTCCCTGCGGGTAACTCAAAGTAGTTTCCAGAAAATTCCAGAAAATTATGAAAAATACACACACACACACACACACACACAAATATTACAATGTCATAAAAAGTGTAAACAACCTAAAAAACTCATTAAAAGCACTGATTAGGATTTAAAAAAAAACCAGTAGCAAACAGTAAAATGATAAAAAGTAGCCCACTAAACAACATAAATCCTCTCGTATAAGACCTAAACTCAGAAGGTGAATGTAAACAGAAGTGTCTTCAGGCCTGGCTGGAAAGCCTCTAAGGAAGGAGTATTTTGTAAGCTACAGGGAGGGAATTCCATAGAACTGGTGCCATTACAGAGAAGGACCTACTCCTTCCCACCTCCCCTCTCATCTCCATTGGTGGTGGCATCCACACAAGGGCCCTCTTCAATGACCGGAGAGGATGGGACCGATTGTATGGAAGAAGGCAGTCTCTCATATAACCTGGCCCCAAGCCATATAAGGGCTTAAAAGGTCAAACCCAGCACCTTGAATTGGGTTCAGATATGAACAGCTAGTGCAGCCACTGGAGCAGCGGCCCAACAAGAGTTGAACCTCCGACCTCCAGCAAGCGCACGGGTGGCCGCATTCTGCACTAATTGCAGTTTCCAAACTGTTTTCAAGGGCAGCTCCACGGAGAGCGCATTACAGTAGTCCAATTATGATGTCTCTGTGGCATGGATCCCCATGGCTAGGTTCACATGAGCCAAGTATGGGTGCAGCTGGTGTACCAACCAAAGCTGGGCAAAGTATCTCCTGGCCACAACTGCCACCTGGGAATCCAAGTGCAGCTGTAAATCCAGGTGAACCCCCCAAGCTTCAGACCTGCTCCTTCAGAGGTAGTGCAACTCCATTCAGAGAAGGATGATACTCTAATACCTGCATCATGGATTTCCAAACCAGGTGAACCTCTGTCTTGTCTGAGTTTAATCTTAGCTTGTTAACCCTCATCCAGGTCCCAACCACCTCCAGGCAACGCTCTAAGGCCTCAACAGCCACCTTGGAAGGTGGTGGAAAGGAGAGATAGAGCTAGGTGTCATCAGCATACTGATGGGATCGAAATCCCCGGATGACCTCTCCCTGCGGTTTCATGTAGATGTTAAATAGCATGGGGGTGAGATTGAACTCTGTGGTACCACACACCTCAAGGGCCAGGGTGCTGAACAGGCATCTCTCAGCACCACCATCTGAGACTTGTCCACCAAGTAGAAGCAGAACTACCGCAACAAAGTGCCCCTGACTCCCCCAACACAGTCAGATGGCCCAGAAAGACATCGTAGTTGATGATGTTGAACTTTGCTGAGATGTTCAGCAGGACCAACAAGGATGCACTTTCCCAGTCCAGTCCCCAGCGTAGGTCATCCAGCAAAGTGACCAAGGCTGTTTCCATCCCAAAGCCTGACATGAAACCAGATTGAAAGGGATCCAGATAATTTGCTTCATCCAAGACCCTCTGGAGTTGAGATGCCACCACCTGCTCAATCACCTTGACAGTATTCCTCTGCTGATATTAAAGGGAATTTTGCTGTTCGCTCAGATAGGAACTGGATTGTTTCCTTTATTTTCTATTCCACCTTTGAATTTCAGATATTTCTGCCTTACTAAACTACTAAACTAAAAAGTCATGGGCACTTCTCTAGAGACTAAAAAAAAAGACTGTAATTTAATCAGACAAATCTCAGCACAATGGAAGAATGCTTCCATGATCATTTAGAATGTACCTCCAGTTTGCAAGGAACTTCAGGGTAGTTCTCCCACCCTATACAACATTCCTTTCTCTTTGTATATGTGGTGAATTGAGATCTAGTAACTTGCCCAAGGCCGCACAGGTGTGTTTATGATTGAAATGGAATTTGAACATAAGTAACTTCTGCTGGGCTACACTAGCTATATCATTTCATCAGTATGATCTGGCCATGCTCTTCTATTTAAGATTCCAACTTACACCTTGAAGCTAGTGGATGAAATCCAAAGTCTACAGGGTAGAATCTTTTTATTTTTATTTTTTTCCTCTGGGTCTTTGAAGCTCACTGAAGATTTTTCTCAAACTGTATTTTATTAGAACTGTGACTTTTTTAGCTTGTAAAACTTATTCAGTTTCTCACCCTCTTTTTGCCTGCCTTAGCCGGCTGAAACCAGCATGTTCGGGTGAAGATCAAAGTGGAAATGTTGGCATTTAATGTTTTAAATAAAAATTCTTGTTTAAGTATCTGTTTGGCAAAAATTTACTTCATGCCATTTTCAATCAACTCCATAGACAAAGCTGCACATATAGAGAAAAAAAAAGCACAAATCACTCTCTATTCATTCTTATCCAAATATCTCATAGACCCTTTGTTTATCCATGGAAAGAAACTGAGCATATCTTCTGCAGTTTAACTGCAGGTCATCCAAAGGGCAAAAACAGGAATCCTGTGATCCATGTAGGCCTCCCAAGGGGCAAAGAACAAGACCCGTTTGATCCAGCACCTGCTGTGAAACTACCACTTGGATACTTCCCCCCACCTTGCAATTTTTTTGCCAGACTGTGAAATAGAATAAATATGTATGGAACAGCAACATAGCAGCAAGTCAGCTGGCTATGAACAAAGATGCCACCACAAACCCTGGAACAATCATGTTGGTACAGCTTTCTTCTAGCCAGGTTGCAGCTTCATCAGGGCCAGTCATCAAACTGGAATGGATACTGGTGGTCGAAGGCCACCATCAAATACACTAGCAGCCCTTTGCACTGAAACTCAGCGCAGCCCAGAGTGCGAACCCAAGATGTGAGGCACAGACATGTGACCAGATACAAAGGAGAACAGAGTGCCTATACTTTTAACTATTGTATATAAGAGGGAATTTGGGCAGGTGCAGTACAACAGGGAAAGGTTTAAAAAGGGGCACCTGCCCAAATTCCCTCTTCTGTACATTGGTTAAGGTATAGGCACTCTGTCCTCCATTGTATCTGGTCATCTTGGGCACAGAAGCCAAACTCTGAAAACGATCTTTGTGAGTAAGCCCAGCCAAGAGAACAAAGCAACTGACTTTCAAAGAACCATTTAGCTGTGTTCTGCCTACTGATGTGAAAAAGGAGTCATGGGTTTCTCTCTTACACAAATCTTTACAAAGCATGTATTTAATCACCAGGTAAACTATGGATGGATTTCTTTCAAAGTTTCCATGATTTGTATCTGTTGTTGAAGGGCGGGGGAAGAGCTGGATAGTGTTAGGTCTTTTGACAACTGTTCTTGACAGTTCTATTGAAGGTTTGCCATTGATCAAGCAGGGAAGGCTCCAGTGCAGCTTTTTGCACTGCTGGAAAGTGTCCAGGAGGCAAGCATCGCTTCTTACCAGGCCAACTCCCCAGCTACTCTGAGGGATGCCCTCCTCCCCTCCCATTTCTTTAATGGGGAGGAGAGGAGGGTGGCTCTCAGACACAGTTGGGAACCATGCTTAGAGTACTACTACTACTACTACTACTACTACTACTACTACTACTACTACTAGGCTAATGTGTGTTTCTCTATTACTGACTGTCCTTGTGGAGTCAACAGAATAGAAATGTACTTTTGTGAAATCCACCAAATGGCATGGATGTTTGGTTGTATAGATTTCTGCAAAAAGACTCACATCCATTCTTTTTCTAGCAGCATTAGAAATTATCAGACACGGTAGCCAAATACCTTGCTTTTCCTGGATTTTTGGTTTTTGTTCCTACTGTGTATGAAAAGGGAACTCACATGGGAAGTTTCCTTGGATAGGCAGTTTTTCATAAAATGTAAAAATGAAGAAAGTGTCAAGACCAAACAATACATTTGGAGCTCCAGGCCACTGATTTTTTGCAAAATTCTGATCATTGATATCAACTCATTCTGCAGAATTCAAATGCTCTGATTTTCAGTGCTCCAGTTTGGCATTTTGTATATTTAAACAGAAATTACTTGCACATAAACTCCTTGAGGAGAAAAATAGAGTTACATTCACCAAGCACTGTGCGGGTTCTCACCCCATTCATTTCACTCAAGACTCTTGTGTTTCTCAGACTATGGGTGAGGACCCACCAGGTGGATCATGAGCCAATTTCAGGCCCCATTTATTTCAATATTTTACTTTTAATATATTAGACTTGATGCTACCATGGTATTTGACTGCATTTGACGAAATGTTACAGATCTGTATTTTTAACAGCCACTATGTAGATGCTTTTAACAATGATAGTAAATGGGACTTACTCCTGGGTAAATGTGAGTAGGATTGCAGACTAGGATTGGATTGTGAAAAATTTTCCTTCTTAATGATGTCACTTCTGGTCATGACATCACTTTGGTGAGTCCTGACAGATCATCATTCTAAAAAGTGAGTCCTGGAGCTAAATGTGTGAGAATCACCGCTCAAGAGGATGATGAACTGAAGTAGATTGAACCCATGGTATTAATTAGCCATGCAGGTTTCTCCCCCCACCCATTTGACTGTGGGGAAAGCCGATCAGGCAAAAGAGTTTGTTCAGATTAAAGTCTCTTCCTCTGTAGAATGCATAATCAGATCCTAGCATTTCTGAATGCAGACTCTAAGAGCTCTGACTACCCTAGGTTGCAGGAGTTTGGGGGAACAAACGTGTGACTAGTGACTCATGATATGGAGCTTTCAAATCTTTGGGGCCGAAGCCCCCAGCAGCTGTGCAAGGTGCTACATTAGTAGGTCTGAGCAGCACAGAAATCAGACCCCTTTATGTAAGTACAGGGAACAGAATGCATTTTGAAAGACAGGCTTCTACGGTAAAGCCGGTGTTGTCCAACCGTCTGGATTTTGTCAAGGTGTTCCAGAAAATCACCTTCACTTAATTAGAAGTAAAATAAAATCAATCTCATGGTGCCTAAACCTTTGGGAGGGACTACAGCTTTATAGTAGGAAGTTCCACATTCAATGTCTGCCATCTCCAGTTAAACAGATAAGTTAGCAGGTGCTCGGAAACATGGCTCTGGGTGTGGCCATGGAGAGCTGCTGCCAGTACACAATACTGGTCTAGCTGGACCAATGCTCTGATTCAGTGCATGGCAGCTACTTACATTCAGCTGCTGAGAAAAGCATTATGATATTAAACTGCATGAGAGCAGTGAACATATTAAAGCAATGGTTACCAAAGCATCACCACAATGCAAATCTAAAATAGTAAAACCAATGTAAACTACTTTTTTCAAAATAGGAAAGTCTCTCAAATTTGAGATTTGAGTCTCAAATAAGACTCAAAAGTCTTATTCAAATGTGTGCATTGAATAAGAAAAAGGGAAATTCATTCTGTTTAAACTCTTTGAGAAACACATGCATTTGCACATTCTTAACGCGCAACAAAACCACATCCTAAAGTTGATTCTTTTTTATTTGTAGCTTTCATCTGATCCCTCTTTCTGTATGTGTGTGCTGACATGCTTTCTGTGTCCCCTGGAATCATTTGCTCATGACCAGCCCTTCTGTTAGATGGGATGATGTAGCCACTTCAGGCAGCAGATTTTGGAGAACGATTGAAAGGAAGAAAATCTACTTGGATTTGCCACCTCAGGCACCAAAAATCCTGGGCCATATCTGCATCTACCATATTATTTTTTGGGTCAAAACTGTTTTGACATGCTAAAAGCAGAGGAGAAATTGGCTGACAGTCAAATCCTATGGGCCATATGTGACAGTGGGTGGAACATCACATGGTTGAAAAATGCCCAGTGACTGTACACCAGTTGGGCCGGTCCGAGCCACTGCTGCAAAGTGGCAGCAGCATCGGAGCCCTGCTGCCATGGACCTTGGGTAGTATCAGCCTTGGTAAGTTGGTGCAGAGGTGTGCCGTGGCAGGGAAGGAGAGGCAGAGGGAGTTTTGGGAAGGATCAGGGAGGGTAGGAGTTGTTTCAGGGAAGAGGGTGGATTCTAGCGGCAGTGGCATGTGGCAGGAACCTATCCCCAAAACTCTGCCATGGAATGCTCTTAGCTCTCCTCAGACTTATGCCAGCAAAATGGCTGGTGTGGGTCTGAGAAGACCCATAGCAAGCCTGTAGGCTTATGTGGGGATAAGTAAAAAGTTTTTTCCCCCCCGCTTACCTCCAGTTTTCCTTCAAGTCATATCCCCCCATCATAGCACACTGAGTGTGACTTTTTAGTGTGGCTGCATGCTATAGTCTGGCAGGGGATAGGACTGGGCTGTGAGGCTGCAGTCCTAAGCACACTGCCCTGAGTATATGCCCCAATGAAGATAATGAGACCTACTTCTGAACAGACAAACATAGGACTGTGCTCTGAGACACTGTACTTTTGCTTGTGTATTTACACCAGTGCTTCTCCAACTGTGGGTCAGGACCCACTAGGAGGGTCACAAGCCAATTTCAGGTGGGTCCTCATTTATTTCAATATTTTGTTTATAATATATTAGGCTTGATTCTACCATGGCATTTGACTGCATTTGAGGAAATGTTACAGACTTGTACTTTTGACAAGCTACTATGTATATTCTTTTAACAATGATAGTAAATGGGACTTACTCCTGGGTAAGTGTGGGTAGGATTGCAGCCTAGGATTGTTAAAATTTTCCTGCTTGAAGATGTTTCTTCTGATCATGACATCACTTTTGGTGGGTTCTGACAGATTATCAATCTAAAAAGGCGCCTTGGGTGCCCTTCGGGGAGAAAGGCGGAATATAAATTGAATAAATAAATTAAATAAATAAATAAACAAAAAGTGGGTCCCAGTGCTAAATGTGTGAGAACCACTGATCTACACAATAGCTTAATACAGGTCCAACCTTGTTATACATGGATTTTTTATGCACGGATTTGACTCAACATGAATGGCCATTGCAAATGAGAAGGAATGTACCGATTCCTGGAGAAGGGGAAAAATGCACCCCCTTTAAAATGCTTTTCTTACTGTTGTAGAGATTTTTATCTTAACAGGATGAGGACCCTTTAAATTAAAAGCAAACAGTCCTTTACAATAGTTAGAGAGAGAGCAGCCAAGCTGACAATCCATCAACCATTCTTTCTCCAATCAAGCCCCTCCCTTCCCCCTGAACAAGTGAAAGAAAGATAATCCTTTCTAAGGGCCTGGAGAGAGACTGATTGTTGGATTGTCATCTTAATGACTCTATCTTAACATCACAAAGGTCAGCAAGGCTGTTTTTAAATCACCTGAGCAATGGGACTTTGTTTTTTAATTGATTTGTTATAGTGCAATTTTTGCCATCAGCCTGAGTTCTGGAAATGGAACCCACTCGAATAATGAGACTCAACCTGTACTTTCAGTTGATGTTCGACATGAATGTTTTTTACTAACAGCTGCAAATACCTTTTCTTCTGCCTCAGTCTAGCTCCACAATAAAAATGCAAGGATCCAAGCCAAGAAGGGAATAGTTTAATTTATAATATTGACACAGGCTTCTGTGACCATATTTATCAGAAAACAGTGGTTCCCATAGGGCTAAAGTTTATCTCTTTCTGAACAAGGAGCGGGACTAGATAAGCCTTTGGCCTGATCCAGTGGGGCTCTTCTTATGTTCTTATGAACGTACGTGGTGTGATGACCATTCTGCAACATGCATTGCATCACATCATACCTGATATATTTCAGTACAGAGAGCAAGGACCATGGCAAGATCATTGCCAAGTATCTAATGTTAGAACTGATGTGGGGAAAGGCCAAAAAAAAAAAAAATTGCTCTTGTTGAGAGGTCATTGTGAAGGAACTCCTGATCTGGACAATTTTGCACACTGACTACTCATAGGAAGTACATGGTGTGTTTTTAAGCTTTTGTTACCTCTTCTGTAAAGATTCATACATGACCAGTGTCATCATAAGTGATTAAGGAATCCTTCTTAACTATTCTGAATATTTTATTTACAGACATAGAAGGTCCCTTTTCATTCCTCTTTGAAGGCACTTCTTCAGTTATCCACCTCCTTCTTCAAATGACTCCCCACTGAGCTAACCACATGCAGGATTGTGTTTAAAGGCTTCTTTATGATAATTTTTTTAAGAGTTCCAGCTTTATACAGCTGTGTGGGCCACCATTACCAAACTCCTTCAGCTGCATGTGGACATAAAAAGTGTTCTCTCTTTTCATCTGTTCAATTCCATCAGCAAGGTGACTTGATAAGTGTTAAAGGGAGCCTGAGAGGAGGCAGTCCACATTCAGCACCAGATTTCCAAATCATTTCCAAATCTGTTGCAACTCTATGGCAAGTTTATCTGCGACAACATGTGCAGTGCAATTGTATCTTGTGCTGGAACAGGCAGGCCAGGAGGTTTGCGCTGTACTCAGCGCAAGATTGGGGCCTGAAGTGGCTCAGCCTTAAGCAAGAGGAAACTCTTCCCCTTACCCCCAGGTAAGCCATCACAGCCCCAGTGGGTCTCCTTGAACTTGCGCCACCTTTGGAAGTGGCATAAGTCTGAGGAAAGCAGAGTAGCTTGCAGTCGCTCCACACTGTTTGGGAATGGGGTTGGGATCCAACATAAGAGCTGGGTCCCAGCCCTGTCCTTTTTAGCACCATGACCTACTTCATTCTCTGCAGTGCTTTGTTTTGCAGGGTGCCTCAACGCACTGTGGAAGCTGCTCCTTCTTCTCGCCGTTGGAGCCATTTTGAATGGTGAGAGCAATGTGGAGGAGGCACCTCTGTTACTCCCACAGGCCCAGAATTGCTCTGACAGTGAGGAGGAGGAGCAACTTCCATGGTGCATTGAGGAGCCCTGCAAACTTAGCGCTGTGAGTCACAGCCCGTGACCTCCCCCCCGAGACGCTACTGCCCACTTCTAATGGCAGGATAGATAAAGAAAACTGCATCTTAACAAAACCCAAAAGGAAAAAATGGCTTACTCAACCAGATACTTTTATTATTTAAAATGTAGAGTTCTCCATTCTAGAAACTGATTATTTACATATGAAGAAAATCTAATTAAAATTAAGGAAGAGAAACACTGGCATTACTTAATTTCCCCCCAAGCAGTAGTATTAGTATGCTTTGTCTCTACAATAATTATTGCACTGAATTCCCAAAGGAATCTTCTGAACACTACACAAATATCTCAGTGCTGCTGTAATAAAATCCAAGACTGTGAACACCTTGCTAACCATCTGTAGGGAAGCTTTCAAAGGGAAAATCACATCACTAGAATATCTGACCCAGACAGTGTCTTGCAGATGTTTGGGTATAGCCTTTGGGATATCACTCATTTCAGGCTCTATATAGTAGAAACAAATTGTGCATTTACACAGCTAAAGAGTAACTGAATTCCCATAACAATGTTCAAAAGCTTTTCTGTTTGCCCAAGCACCATGTTCTGCTACTTGGCAAAGAGGTATTAACAATGACTTGTTAATAGTAAGGCACTCATACCTTTACCAGATGGATTCCTACACAGACAGGAGAGTCATCTGCCTCTATTTTAAAAGCTCCACCATTTTTTTTTTAAATAAAAAGGTGATAAATGAGGTCAATATGACTCATCTTATGCAGTCACAACTTAAACCGTTTTCTTTCATCTTGATCAGTGCCTTATTGATAAAACTGGCTACATAAAAGTCATCCAGTCACAGTGCTTACATATCAAAATAATGCATAGACCTCAAGCAGCACCGTCAATGTGCCAGCCAGGTTTGGATTTATAAACATGGCGGTTTCACAAGCTTCAGATGATAGCTTTCCTTTTCTTGCATCAAGGATTCTGAGGCAGCCCTTTACATGTCTTCTTGAGGCATTACACTGTTCCTAAAGCAAATAAATTGAGGCACAGTGTATGAGTACCAAATCCATCCTTTGGATTACATTGGGCTATACATATGCTAAGTTGAAATAGCCATGAGGAGCAGTAGGGCCACACAAACTAAAACCAAAAATAAAGCAGTTGAGGTCAAATCCTTACTTTCACAGGATAAAAATATGCATTGCTTAATTTGTGTTGTTTTACTTAGAATAATCTACCCTAATAAAAACATAACATAGGACTTTTCCATTCATATCAGGTCAAAGACTTCCGTAAATGCCCTCATATGCAGCCAAAGCTGTATCAGAGCTACCTTTATGACAGAGGACTGTATACCTCTGGGTATATAGAGGACTGTATATTGGCAACCTTCAGTCTCGAAAGACTATGGTATCACGCTCTGAAAGGTGGTTCTGGCACAGCGTCTAGTGTGGCTGAAAAGGCCAATCCGGGAGTGACAATCCCTTCCACACCGGGAGCAAGTGCAGTCTGTCCCTGGTCTGTGAGAGGACTGTATGACAGACTGTATACAGAGGACTGCATGACAGAGGACAGGGGCCACTTGGGCCTGGAGTACTCATTTTGTGAGGAATCTGCTTTACTCACATTGGCACTTCATTTATATGCCACCTTCAGTTGCGTGGGCCTTCATTCTGCTTAAGCAATATAGGCTGTAATCCTAACCACACTTTCCTGAGAGTAAGCCCCATTGAACAAAATAGGACTTACTTCTGAGTAGACCTGGTTAGGATTGTGCCCTTAGTTTGATTGTTTTGCATGGGATATATCAAACTAGTTTATAATTCAAGCTTGATTTACACATTTATATATGTGAATGAATTCAACGGGTACTTTCCTCCAGAGGACGGGCAACTTTGGCTCCAGGCCATCATTGTCTCCAAACTCGATGATTTATGACTGAAAGTATGACCTACTTGCCTTGAAAGCATTAAGTGGTATCGATTCAGACTTGAATAGACTTTTGCTAATGTAAATGTACTGATTTCAGTGATGGTTTGAGTTATATTATTATTTATCACATTTTTATACCGCCCTTCCTCCAAAGAGCTCAGGGCAGTGTACATGGCTGCTCCCCTCCTTTTTTCTTCACAACAACCCTGTGAAGTATTGTATTGTATTGGCAACCTTCAGTCTCGAAAGACTATGGTATCGCGCTCTGAAAGGTGGTTCTGGCACAGCGTCTAGTGTGGCTGAAAAGGCCAATCCGGGAGTGACAATCCCTTCCACACCGGGAGCAAGTGCAGTCTGTCCCTGGTCTGTCTCCCTGGCTATGGGCCTTCCTTCTTTGCCTCTTAGCCTCAGACTGTTGGCAAAGTGTCTCTTCAAACTGGGAAAGGCCATGCTGCACAGCCTGCCTCCAAGCGGGCCGCTCAGAGGCCAGGGTTTCCCACTTGTTGAGGTCCATCCCTAAGGCCTTCAGATCCCTCTTGCAGATGTCCTTGTATCGCAGCTGTGGTCTACCTGTAGGGCGCTTTCCTTGCACGAGTTCTCCATAGAGGAGATCCTTTGGGATCCGGCCATCATCCATTCTCACGACATGACCAAGCCAACGCAGGCGTCTCTGTTTCAGCAGTGAATACATGCTAGGGATTCCAGCACGTTCCAGGACTGTGTTGTTTGGAACTTTGTCCTGCCAGGTGATGCCGAGGATGCGTCGGAGGCAGCGCATGTGGAAAGCGCTCAGTTTCCTCTCCTGTTGTGGGCGAAGAGTCCATGACTCGCTGCAGTACAGAAGTGTACTCAGGACGCAAGCTCTGTAGACCTGGATCTTGGTATGTTCCGTCAGCTTCTTGTTGGACCAGACTCTCTTTGTGAGTCTGGAAAACGTGGTAGCTGCTTTACCGATGCGCCTGTTTAGCTCGGCATCGAGAGAATGAGTGTCGGAGATCGTTGAGCCAAGGTACACAAAGTCATGGACAACCTCCAGTTCATGCTCAGAGATTGTAATGCGGGGAGGTGAGTCCACATCCTGAACCATGACCTGTGTTTTCTTCAGGCTGATTGTCAGTCCAAAATCTTGGCAGGCCTTGCTAAAACGATCCATGAGCTGCTGGAGATCTTTGGCAGAGTGGGTAGTGACAGCTGCATCGTCGGCAAAGAGGAAGTCACGCAGACATTTCAGCTGGACTTTGGATTTTGCTCTCAGTCTGGAGAGGTTGAAGAGCTTTCCGTCTGATCTGGTCCGGAGATAGATGCCTTCTGTTGCAGTTCCAAAGGCCTGCTTCAGCAGGACAGCGAAGAAAATCCCAAACAAGGTTGGTGCAAGAACACAGCCCTGCTTCACTCCACTTCGGATGTCAAAAGGGTCTGATGTGGAGCCATCGAAGACAACAGTGCCCTTCATGTCCTTGTGGAAGGATCTGATGATGCTGAGGAGCCTGGGTGGACATCCAATCTTGGGGAGAATCTTGAAGAGGCCGTCTCTGCTGACCAGGTCGAAAGCCTTTGTGAGATCTATGAAGGCTATAAAGAGTGGCTGTCGTTGTTCCCTGCATTTCTCCTGCAGTTGTCTAAGGGAGAATACCATATCAGTGGTGGACCTGTTGGCTCGGAATCCACACTGCGATTCTGGATAGACGCTCTCTGCAAGTACCTGGAGCCTCTTTAGTACAACTCGGGCAAACAGCTTTCGGTGAGGCTGAAAGTGACTGGCTCAAGGTCACCCAGGAAGCTTCATGACTGAGGGGGGATTTGAACCTGGGTCTTCCAGGTCTGATACATTGATGATCATGTATGTGTGACCTGGCTTAACTGTGTGAACAACCCAGTATTGGTTATTAAAATGGCAGTGATGCCTGTTTAGTTTATCCAGCTTTATATCCCACCTCTCATGCTACAGGGTGATGCAAGGGGGCTTAAAAAATCAGAATGAAACAACAATAAATTTAAACCACAAAAAAGTACAAAGGTGGTATTCCAACAAAAACTTCCAACTGAAGGCATCTAAATAGACCTGTCACCATCACAACCCTCACCCCCCACGAAAAGCTGAACAAACAAGCCTGGTTTTAACCAATCTATACAAGGGGTATAGAGTAGGGAACGTCCAAGAAGAGCATTCCACCTGTGGGATGCTACCACTGGAAAGAACCTGCTTCAGGTTGAAGCCTGCTGTAACTCTGAAGGCAAAGGTACATAGAGCGAGGTCTGACAATCAGAATGTATAGGAAGGCATGCATGAGAGGAGGTGGTTTTTAAGGTTCCATACCATTTAAGGTTTTAGAGGTTGTAACCAGCACCTTGAATTGAGCCTGAAAACAAATTGGCAGCCAATGCAAACAACCCAACTTTTGGGTGGTGATGTGCTGTTGCATTTTGCATCAATTGAGGTTTCTGAATGCTTTTTATGGCATTCAGTTAGCCCCATTTCTGCCTGATTTCTGAGATGATTCATTTCCACAAAAGCTCCACCTTTTTTATTTTTATTTTTAAAATAAAAAGGTGATAAATGAGGTCAATATGACTCATCTTATGCAGTCACAACTTATCTTATGGTCAATATGACACATCTTATGCAGTCACAACGCATCTTAACTTCTACTTCATAACTACTAAACATCACTCTGTTGCGAAATGGATCCCTAACACGCAAGCCAGGTAGAGCTTCCAATTTTGCTGTGTTATTTTCCTCTTAACCCTTGGTCTATATCAATTGTTTGAAATCAAGAGGTGTTTTTTTCATTCCAATTGCCCCAAATGCTGTATAGCGATGAAGCATTTATCTTTTTGGAGTTTCTTCTTCCTGAGTCTTGCTATAAAAAAGTAAATAATGTATAGGATTTTATGGCACTGCAAACATTGTGAAAATGTGCTGTGTATGTGGTCCTGGTGCATGGTGGTTATGAAGCTGCTTAAATTTTGTAAAATGTAATTTGTTCTGAATGATTATAGGAGGTTGCATTTGAGGAAGGAAGGATATAAAAAGTGAAACACATTCATGTCACAGTTTTGGGAACCTGAAGAATTAATATGCCTGTGGGGAAAGCTGATATCATTCGAATGAGTGATTTCAAAAAGCACCAGTCTCTGGGTACTTAGTTTAGTTTGATGGATTTTATTAGGAAGGAAAGGTACAATCCTTCTAATTTTTCTTCCAAAAAATCTAAAGATAAAACAAAAAATAGAGAAAATGTTAGTCATAAATGTCGCCAGAACGTCAACAGCAACCAAAAAAATTAAGCCTGTCTTGGGAAATTAATATTGAGGCAATATCCAAGCACAAGCTGGAAACAGAGCTCTGTCGCTTTTAGAATAAACACCAAAAACAGATGCCACAATCTCATAAAATAAACATGCAGTGAAAGGGTAACACAGACATTAACGGCAAACTGATTCAGTAGCCAATACAGTATGATGAGAAAGGAATACACAGTATGGCGCGATGCACAATGGAAGCCATTAGCCATATGGTACAGTGTGAAGATGGCCTCTGCGACGAGTAACAGTTGCATGCGATGTGGTTTATAAAATAATTATGCCGTGGCATGCAACATTTTTATAATTATTGGCAATTTTAAAATATTTTTGTTACGCTTGAAGCATTTGCTAAGTTGAAGGATGTAGGCATTATCTCCGTTCTTTGTATCTATTGTGTTTTTAGGCTATAGAGGGAACTGCCATACTGAAAACAGCGGTTAATTTACATGAGATGATGGTAGATGGTATACAATTTTTTTGTTGGGGTTTTTTATTTTTTTAATTGGGGGAGGGAAATGTAGGGCAAAATACTTGAATGAATATTACTCGCCACCTGGCAAGAAAACTCCCAATTTGTATTTTTCGAGGGGTTCTCCCCCTCCCTTAATAAGTGAAGATGTGGAGTAATAGAGCACACTGCTCTGGGGTTGTCATGGGCAACCACAAAATGATTTCCTAAAGCGGGAAGAACCTGAGGGTGGTTGAGGGTATCGGATAATACTGAAGAGGGAACTAGCAACCTGCATATTGCGAAGGTATTCATTATCACTGCCTGTCTGTTTTTGAAGTCAATAGGAAAGCGTTGCCATCAAAGGCTTGTTCACATTTGCAAAAAGGAGAATCCTGGCAATTTCCAGGCTAATGTCTTAGCAGTGCCAGACAGTTCTTCATTCAGAGACATGTTTCCAACCATAAATTGCACACAGTGTATCCCGAATACCCTATCTTACTTAGCCAGGGTATTTGCCCCAAAGATCACGGTTCTGGTGGAAAGCAGTTTTTGAACGCTTATCCAAGTGGTTCATGTGATTTTCAGCTGCCCTGGAAACACTTCTTTTTGGTGGGTTTTTCCTGAAAACAGCCCAAACCATGTGGAAGATGCACCATACAAAAAGATGATCATGCCAATTGGGACTTGCATGGTTGACTTCTTCAGCCAGATTTAAACATTTCTCAGGTTGCTATCTGCATTCTCTTGGAGGATGCATTTATTCTGGTAGTATCAGGGCCAAACTGGACTTGACAGGGAAGCCATGTGTCATTTATTCTCAAGTCTGCCTCATTCACATGGATGGTTAAATAAAATAGAGTGTGTGGGTGAGGGAAGCTAAATTCTTCCATCATTTTTGCACTTCATGTTTTTCCTGAAGCAATTTTATTTATTTTATTTTATTTTTGTGCAGCCTGGCTCACTTACTGTGGCTAGGGGAAAATTGCTAGAAGCAATGGTGGGCAAAATTGAAGCTGTGCTAGGGGAGAATTGCTTGAAGCAATGGAGGGCAATATAGTAAAAGAAGTTATCAATTTCTCACCTGTGTGTTCCGTTTCACACGTGCATGCATGCAGGCACACATGTGCACCTTGACCCTCTGCTTTACATCCGACTCTGCTGCAGATGAATTCATATATCTGCTCCTTCACATCCAGTTTGGCCCTTAACTGCATAATGAGTCATTGCAGATCACTGACTTTTATTACATTCTAGTGTGAGTCATGGAAGTAAACCATGTCATAGAAATGTAGAACATGTATGGCGGAGTCCTCTTCACCCCAAGGCCACAAAATGTGGGACCTCCTTGACTCACATCATCACTCATCTCCATCTCCTGGCACACTGAAGGGCCCACCAACAACTGGACAAAGCACTTTCCCTCTGGGTACTCATTTCAAGACACTCAGAAAATCCAGTACCTGCCCTGGGTTCCCTAGTACTAGGGGATGGGGTTGTGCAGCCCTCAATTCCTCTTCCTTTGCAGGACAGACTCCTTGTGCCTCTGACAGCCCAATCCAGTGCAAATTTCCCTGCGTCAATGCAGTGGCACAAGCATGGCTTGTGCCACATCCTGTGGAAGAATTTTGCATGCTGGAGACATTCGTCCCCTTGCCCCAAGGAAAGCCCCAGTCAATGCAACGGGTCTGCTTGGACCCACACCAGTAAAATTACTGGTGCAAGTCCAAATTGATCTGTGCCAGCAGATCAGGTCCAGAAAGGGGAATAGGATATGGTGCGTGCCACTGCTGCCAATTCTGCCCTCTCCCAGGCCCAATCAGCCCACCGCCTGCCCCATTGCCATCCATCTCCTGCCCTGTTCTGCTCCCCCACCCTTCCCCTGTGCTGCCCAGCTGGAGCTTCGACACATGCTGTTCCCTGTGCTGGCACTGGTGGAATGATGTAGGCCTTCCCACGAGCAGGCCTGGAACACGTGCTGTCGCGTCCTTTATGGCACTCTTGCAACAGTCTGGACCTGTGGAGCACATGCTTCCCTGGCACAGAAGGAAGACATTATTGTGCCATGAGTCTCCCAAATTAAGTCAGAGTCCTCAACCTTGTATCCTGCTTATTCCCACTCATAATTGACATTGAATGGGGCTTTAAACTCTCCCAGGCCTTGAAGCTTCACCCTCCTTCCTCCCAGAACCTGGACTGGATTGCCCTAGCGACTGAGAGGTCTGCACCAGAGTTCTCATGAGAGGTGGGGTTCCTGCAGGCTCCATCTGGCCCCTTAAAGTCAATACCATGAAATGTAATGAGGCTATGGTTGCTTTTTTTGCATATAAACTGGCAGTCAGACTCTTGGCAGCAGCAGGCAAAGTGTCAGCAGAATTGACGACTGTGATGAGGGTAGCAATTGGTCCATCAGTGGCAATTCTGGATAACATGTCATATAAGAACATAAGAAGAGCCCTGCTGGATAAGACTAGCATCCAACCAAATATCTCTGGGAAGTCCAAGACCAGAATGTGTAGGCAAATTCCCTTCTCATTGTGCTCCACTGTAACTGGTATTTAGAGGCATCAACCTAGAGGTAGTAGTCAATCTAGAGATAGAGACATCAACCTCTTGTCTAGTAGTCATCAGGCTTATCCTCCATGATAAGCCGTGTTCTTTTGTTGTTGGCAACCTTCAGTCTCGAAAGACTATGGTATCGCGCTCTGAAAGGTGGTTCTGGAACAGCGTCTAGTGTGGCTGAAAAAGCCAATTCGGGAGTGACAATCCCTTCCACACTGGGAGTAAGTGCAGTCTGTCCCTGGTCTGTCTCCCTGACTACTAGACAAGAGGTTGATGTCTCTACCTCTAGAATTGTTCAAATGTCCTTTTAATGTCATCTAAGCTAGTGCCCACCAACACAACGTCTGGCAGTGACTTTCAACATTTAACTAAGCGCTATGTGAAGTACTTTATGTGTCCTGAATATCTTGCCAGTTTCACTGGATAATGTATGCTAGTGTTATGAGAGAGGGAGAAAAACAGTTCAACTTCTCAGTCTCCACTCTCCACACCATGCATCATTTTATAATAACGTACAAATTATAGAGATGTGTTTATTACTTCAATCAGTGTTTCTTCAATGTATTCAGCTTACCTGCTTTAAACTGATCCTTGATGATTCAACAATGAATAAACAATTTACCTTTGAAGAAGTGCAACTGTTTCTTCTTATGCAAACAATCTGGAAACATGCAAGGGGAACATCTCTAATTCATCCTAGAGGAGCATCTTCTAAATAATAATAACAATGATCAAGCTTAAGCCAGGGTTCAAAGAATGATGAAACTACTTCATCTCACCAAGGGGCCTTTCTCCATACTACTTGAAAACCGGGTTTCTATCATTTATGGCAAAGTATTTTTGAAATTGAAGAAAGTCCCAAAAATAGTGTCTGTTGTAATGTGGTAGACTGCTTTCCAAAGGGGGGGGGGGGGGAGGCAAAAATGTCACTGGCTGCATTTGTCCTTAACAGTGGTAAAGTACACTTTTCTAAAACCTCAAAGTGCACGGCACATATTTTCTTGGAACACTCCTACAGCAACCCTGTGACATTATGTCCACTATCATTATCTCCAGCTTACCATTTGGAAAAGTGGCTTTTCTAGGGGCATCTAATGAGTTTGTCTGAGATGAGATTTGAAATGGATGTCCTTTCATTCTACTGTAATCACGATGCTACACTAATTTTGCAAGCATCAGATTGTTCAACTCAGTTATGAGTGCTTTCTTCATACATATAATTCAATGTTGACTCATTAGGGGAAGGACGGGCTATACATACATAAATAAATACCTTACAGTGCCAATCATAACACTGGGTAGAATTCTAACCTTTTGCTCTGTGAATGGAAGTTCACCCAGGTACCCATAACAAATCACACGACACTGGACCACATTTCTTCAAATCAAATCAAAAACCTTTGTTGGCATTAACAATAAAACCAGGATGTAGGACCACATTTCTTCAATACAACCAATCTGGTAACAGTTTTACTGAGAAACACCTCCTCCCTGGAGGAGGGCACCTACCCTGGAGGAGATTGATCACCTATCCAAATTCCCTTGGGCAACCAGTCTGGGTCCAACCCAAGGTTACCTCTCAGCGACCCTAGCTTTTCAACATCAACCCCTGGAAAGGGGGTCAAACCTAATACTTCCACCTACCTCAGCCAGACAGCATTTGAGGTAGATACTACAATTCAAGTGCAAGGGATCACCAGCCTACTGAACCTTGAGACTGGTCCTGGTTCTCTCTCTGACTCTTGCTTACCTAAGGGTAGACACTGAATCCCTATTTCTATTCCTTGCCCCACACATCCAAAGGGGAATGTAAAGGTCTCCCTCACTGAATTTGCATTTCTTTTCACAGGAGATGTGCAAATTCAGCCTTTGAAAATTACACTGAAAGTACACTGGGTGCTGGGTACTGAAAGAACTGTGTGCAGCAGCGTTAATGGTTGTCTGCTGAATCCCATGGGGGAATTTCAACTTTGGGAGGCCTCTTCAGGTTGAGGGAATATTGTTCCCTTGCCCCTGAGGTAAGCCCCTGTGGGCCAGGTGGGGGTGAAAACAGTTTTAATTTTTCACAGATTTTGGTATTTTTCTAAAGTAGAAGTGCAGAAAGTGGTGTTATGTGTTTTATTCAAAATCTACATTACAATTATAAATTATAATAGCCATAAAAGTGTACTAATAAGTAGGCGGTATAGTGTCAGCAGATGAAGCCACAGTTATTACCCATGTAGCGCGCATTAAATAATAAATAAACACCAAATGAAAAAGTTGTATTTGTTCAGGTTTTGTTTTTTTACAAAAATGAGAAGTGCGGAAAGTGGTGTTGTGTGTTTTTATTTTGTTATCACCATTTTCTTCCACCTCTACTAATAGCAAGCCATGTCCATTCCAAGAACTTCAGAGCCCAATCCTGTGCCCAGTGGCACAACTCCGTGCTGCCGAGCACAGTCACAAACTGAGGGACGCAAACTGAACATAAGGCACGTTCGCGGGGCTCACCGCCAGGCCAGTGCTAGGCTAGTGCGGGCGGTCACCCAGCTCCCACAGCTCGGCTGTCTCCCAGATCGCCAAGCAGGGGTGCAGTAGGTGGGGGTGGCAATGGGGGCAGGGAGGAGGGAGGCCAGCGGGGGGTGGGGGAGGATCCACGGAGCTCTGCTCCGCAGGATCCAGGGCACTTGTGGAGGGCTGCACACCCTATAAAAGTGCCTTTTCCTTACCGCCGACCTTTTGGTCGGTGGTAAAGTGAGTAACTCCATTGCAGGCCTGCTTACCTTACTCAGGGGAAGGGGATGAACGTCCCCTTCTCCCAAGGTGCCTCCAGCAGTAGTGCGGGAGGTGCTGGATTTGGCAGCAGCCCTCCTCGGTGCTGCCGAGCCTGCGTGCCCCAGGCAGCTCAGGATTGGGCTGCCCGTTGCTTTGGGCAATATGCACCAATCAGTGTTCTTGCTCAGACTCCGTTCATTATAACACAACTTTCAATGAGACAGTTCTATAAATAAGTAGTCGTCCACATCGGTATGGATCCAAAGTGCTACCCACAGTCTACATGTGTACATGGGAGCTTTTCAGCTTGTTCCTTTAGTCTCCCTCAAAAAAAGTCTGTCTGAAGATCAGCCCCCTCCCCAGAGTAACAGCCTATGAGGTCAGTGGGCTGCTACTTGAAGCAGAAAAATTGGTCATCCATCCTTATATGCATGAGCACAAGCCTCTGTAGATTCCACCAGTGAAGGTGCTGGACAAATCCATACAGATCAGAAGTAGATAGCCATCCACATCTGTGTTCAAAAACAAATAATTTTTCTTGAACTTCAGAAGTGGATAGTCCACTACTGTCGTTCACCTTTGGATCAGAGCATATTTCAGCCTACACAGGAGAGTCTAGTTGCCCACACACAACAGCATTTCACACTGGATTATATCCAGGAAGGCAAATAAGTGGATCTGTGCCTCCATCTCCAGGAAACACTGTATGAGTTTTTGCGAGTATTCTACATGCACAGTGGTCTTAGAGCCTAATCCTGAGTTCTTCGGTGCTGGCGGTACAAGTGTGCCACTGGCACTAGGTGTTGTAAATGTGCCCTCAAGCCCACTTATGGCACTCTCCGTGTAGGGACTGCCAGCGCTGGCCTGGCCACAGTCAGCGCTGAGCCCAGCACCAGACAGACACCACCCAGAGCAAGGGAAAAGCTCCGGGGTGGTGGTAAGGTTTGTTGGGGCTGGGGCAGGAGGGGATGGGACCAGTGGAGCCCTGAAAAGCCTGACACAGAGCTCCTTCAGTCTGTGCTGGCAAAACAGCCAGCAGAGAATGGAGGAGACCCATTGCAGGGCCTGTGACCTTACCTGGGGGAAGGGGACACATGTTTGCTTTCCTCAAGGAGACTCCGCTGGCTCCCATTGGGCAGTTTAGGATTGGGCTGTAACTGCATACAATAGAGGACTTGCTCATTTGGACAATGTATACATTTTTTTTTGCACCTGACCTCTGTTGTTTAAAATTCTTTGTAGTGTCCTCGTTTGTGCTCAGCCAAATAAGCCGACATTCTGAACCTACATTCAGCTCAGAAATGCCACTTCCCCAATAACGGCATGCATTATTCAAAGATATTGGAGGTTTGTATTTGCTCATCTGGGGTGACAACATTACAAATGAAACAGTAAAAAAAGGAGCCCTATCTAGCAATGAGCTCTTTTTATTAAGTATATTAGTACATTAAAATAAAATGTGATGCTGTATATAAGCATCCCGTGTAGTGAAGTAATATGGTGTTCACGCTCATTTTGCCTAAGAACTATGCATTGGAATTGCTTTTAATACACTCACTAAAAGGGATTTTTAAAATGTTTTTGTTTTGTTTTTAAAAGAGGGGGACAATGATAAAAAATGTCACCAAACAGAACACACAAAGCAGTATCATACAGAGATGAGACTTTGCTTTCAGGATTTAGAAAAAGGAATTCTGATTGTTCATCAATGAAAGCAACTGCCAAAGATGGCTGAACTGGTTATTTTATTTTATTTTATCCAATATTGCTCACAAAGATACCACTTTCATTTTTTGCCGGCATTTGTAGTGTAAATGAGGAGCAACCTATCGTAAAATGATGCTACTGAGATCAAAGGAAGCAATCCCTGCCACCAAGCTGAAATCATTCTGGGGAACTGTTTTTGATTATGGTTAATGATGTAATCAAGCTAGTAAACTGCCTAGAAGTTGTAGTTGTTGTGGGATTACAGTTTGCCATTACAGAGCACCTAATAGTATGAATAAAAAAGTATGGACTTATAAAAATAAGATATTAGTTAATATTTACTTTAATGGCACATGAGATGAGATCGGGTTGATTGGAATACTGATATGAGCTTTTCCCAAAGGAAAATTACTGACATTTTAGTACAGATGAAAATGCCAATAATAGAGGAGGGGAAAAGAACCACAAGAGTCATTTTTAACATCTTTGATTTCATTCTTTAAAGACCAATTATTTTTCTGTCCCCTGTGGGAGGAAAAAAAAATTCTTCTTTCTTAATGGCAGAATCATTCTGAGACTTCTCTGATTCATTTTATATTTAGTAGATTACAGTTTTAGAGTCATCAGTCAGAAGGAACCCAGCCAACTGACAGACCTGAAATCATGTCCTTTGATTGTAATTGACAGGAAAAGCATTTAAGGTAAAGGGGAAAAAATATTTTATTCATCTTTGATTACACTGTGATGTGATTTGGTGACATAATACAGCTGTGAACTGAAGCAAGAAAGGCAATAATTCTTCCTTCAGGTTTTTGACATGATGTAGCCCTTTAGTCTTCTTCAGGCTGAAGCCTCCAGCTACAATAGTCCCCTTGATGGAGTCTAGACAAATAGATATACAGACTGTTGCCATTTAAAAGGCAAACAGCTTTAAAATAACATTTCTCAAGGCCATGTATTTCAGAGCTAAATGGCGACGCAATTTCTCTTTCCCAAAATTATATTCAGGTACCCCTTCTTCTCTCTCCCCATATTGAGCAAAACCCTTCACTTTAACAGGGGCATGCATAGTAATCAAGGAAAAGAAAGCTATTTGTTGTCACATTAAAAATATTATTTTAAGAGGTTTTTAAAACGTTAATGAACAGCCCAATTCTAAAGCTGGTGGCTCTGCTGGGTGCAGCAGCACCGCATCCAATGGTACCACTGAGGCAACCTGAGGGGACAAAAGTCCCCTTCCCCCAGGAAAAGCCTCAAGCCCCACAATGGGGCTTCTCAAGTCTGCCCTGACTATTTTGCCAGTGCAGACTTGAAGTCTGACGCAGAGTTCAGGGTCCAGCAGAGCAGAGCTCTGCCAGTCCCACCCCCTCCTGCCCCGGATCCTTTCCCACCCTACCCTCCTCCACCTTGATACTTACTACCAGCCAGAACTGTTGGAGCACTGGCCAACCTTCTGAGTGGTTCTGAGGCTCAGCGCCAAGTGACGCTAGCCCAGCGCCTGTGATTTCAGTATCACATTCTGGAGTTCAGAATTCACTGCAAAGGGTTGAATCCACATTCCAGTGCACACACCCTCTTCCCGTACACAATCCAGCAGCACCCAAAAGTCCATTTCTAAGGGATGGGGGAGGTCTTCCAGAGTAATATGGGATGTGGTACAAGCAAGGCCAACCCAAATATACCACCACTGTATGGCTTGCATCAGGACTGCTGGTGGAAGGTGTAGTGGATTTGGGGTGCCCTTCTTCTTTCTACTGCCACTTCCCTCCCAAATGTATGGAAGCTGCATTGATCTGCTCCCCAATAGCTAAACATGAGCAAAAATCCGAAACAGGAGCATCCTTTGCCTGAACTGCACCCTCTCTTAGCATGGGGTTTAAAGGGAATGAATCTCTTTAAAGGCACAATCAAAACTGTACTCTAGGCCGGTGCAAGGGACTTATGCATTAAGACACTCGAGGCCATAAGGCACTTCTGCGATGACTTGGGAGCAGACTGCAGTGGCAGAAGGATCGGGTAAGTAAGCGCCGGCCTGGGAAGGCCAGTGCAGGGTCTTGAAGTGGGTGGGGGGAGGGTGTTTTGGGGGTATTCTGGGGCAGGGGGACAAGCAGTAGGGGGCCTGGTGGGGGCACTGGGCTCAGGAGGGGGCATGCCACGATTTAGCACT
Organism: Tiliqua scincoides; assembly: GCF_035046505.1. Classification (NCBI taxonomy): domain Eukaryota; kingdom Metazoa; phylum Chordata; class Lepidosauria; order Squamata; family Scincidae; genus Tiliqua; species Tiliqua scincoides. The sequence goes on along the minus strand of NC_089823.1, from coordinate 212,393,906 downwards.
GGGCGGGTGCCAGTGAGACTGGCTGGAATGGGAGTCCTGGACCTTTGCTCCAAGTCCAGGCGGGAGCCCACGTCTACCCAGCTGGTAGACTTGGGCTCCTAGTCCAAACGGGAGCCCAGGTCTACCCAGCCAGTAGATCAGGGCTCCAAGTCGAGGCAGGTACCCAGGTATACCCAAACAGCAAATCTTGGCTAAGGAGTCCATCAAGTTCGACCCAAAGCCCAGGTCTATGTGCCTGGTTGGACTCTGGAGTTGGTAGTGCTCATGCCCCCCCAACACAAACAATGAATTTGCCCCTGGACTTAGTAGACAATGCCAAAGCAAGATACTAGTCAATATCTAGGATAGTAAATGTAGAAAAATTCATTGTAACAAAATATTTATTTTTGTGCTTATAGGTTCACAGGTTTGCAGAAAAATGAAATAAACACTGTAAAATTTTACACTGTATGCTTTAAATGTGCATAAATATGCACAACAAGTTCAAACATTGTTAGAACTTACAACTCTAATACAATGACACAGAAAACATCTGCAGTGAGATTTTAACCCATATTGAATGCATACTTCTGAGATTTATCTATATGAAAAAATAGGCATACATCATCTAATTTAAATGATGGCATTTCCAGTCTATCTATGTTTTCCAGATAGGCAAATACTGAAGTTCAAAATTTTTAGTTTGCCCCTAGAAAATAAAAACCATGCTTTTCTTTAAGGAGAACAACAATTACCTTAAAGTAAGCCCTATTGAAAACAACAGGACTTGCTTCTAAGTAAACATGCATAGAATTTGGTTGCTAATGTATAACTGCACTTGCATTGTGATTGTGAAAAATTCTCATTCTCTCTTCTAGACGATTAGCAGATTAAATTTAAATTCCACTTCATGTCTTCTCACATAGACATTATGTTGTATGGGTCTGAAAAGGAGCATCATTAAGGCATCTTCAGATTTCATGACAGGAATTTCAATTCAAATAATCTCCTGGTTTGAAAGATCTTTTAAAATATATGCATCTAGAATCAAACGATAGACTACTTCTGACTTCTTTTTAAAAAGGAAAAATAATACCTGTGGAGAGAACCCCCTAAAATGTCTTTGTGAAATGAAAATTTGGATGTAACATTTTTTACAATGAACACTTCCTTGGGTTTTCTTCCCTGGAGAAAAACCACTTGTCAGAATAGTCTTTACAACCTCTGAAAACAGCAAGACTTCCCCAGCAGACACGTCAGGGCCTTTTATTTTAATATCTTTACTGCACCTCTGATGGGATAAGAAAATAACAATTTCTAATTTGAAGACATTAAATATTTTAATTTTGTGCCAACCATAGACATGTTCTATGGTATTTAAGGTCATGGCTGGTCTTTCTGGAAATTGAAAACAGAAAATGAGAGTTTTTTTTCTTAATGTCTATATGCATTCTCATGTATTTCCCTATTGACGTATTTTCTGAAGAGACAGCGTAAGCATTCTGTAAAAGGAGAAAATAGTAAATTCTGTAAATAGGAGAAAACACCAGAACCAGGGGACATCCACTAAAATTGAGTGTTGGGAGAGTTAGGACAGACAAAAGAAAGTATTTCTTTACTCAGCATGTGGTTGGTCTGTGGAACTCCTTGCCACAGCACGTAGTGATGGCATCTGGCCTAGATGCCTTTAAAAGGGGATTGGACAAGTTTCTGGAGGGAAAATCCATTGCAGGTTACAAGCCATAATGGGTATGTGCAACCTCTTGATTTTAGAAATGGGCTATGTCAGAATGCCAGATGCAAGGGAGGGCACCAGGATGCAGGTCTGTTGTTGTCTTGTGTGCTCCCTGGAGCATTTGGTGGGCCACTGTGAGATACAGGAAGCTGGACTGGATGGGCCTATGGCCTGATCCAGCGGGGCTCTGCTTATGTTCTTATGTTCTTAGTTTGGATAACATTTATTTCAAGTCAACATTCTGTATGTTAGTCCCAGAGAAGTTTTGTGCCTATAGTATGGGTCTCAATAATTCATTAGATCTCTGTTCAGGCATTCATTTATGTAGAAATTAACATGTGAAGGGAGGTGGACAGCCCAATCCTGAGCTGCCTGGAGCACGGGGCTGCCACAATGCCAAGATGGCGACTGCAGCATCCAACGAGCAACCAGACAGCCTGTGGAGGCTCCTCAGGAGATTTTCATCTCCTTCCCCCAAGTAAGGGAAGTAGCCCCACAACGGGGCTGCTCAATTCTACAGCGGCTCTTCTGCTGTGGCAGTAAGCTGGCATGCACTGTTCAGGATCGGGCCCTGAAACTGCTTCTGGCCCCATCCCCAATCTCCATGCATTTAAGCATCCTACTGGGACAGAGCCTATGCACTTACACCAGGACATCCTATGTAAAGCGATTCATGCCTTCCATTTTTCTAGGGTAGGTATGACATAAGCTGCCTTTCTAAGCATATCTATTTAGAATAAGGCCAACTCTCAGGGAAGTATGTATAGGATTGTAACGGAAGTACCATGCCTAGCTGAGAAATATGATGAGTATGTATGATGCTGGGGTTAGATTCCTGGAAACCTGAATGGATACTGAGTACATGGATAGGATCCAATGGGATCAATGGGGTAAGAGGAAGGAGTAGCTTACCTGCCAGCAGCAGAAACAAAATCCAATGAAATGCAACATGGCAGTGGAGACCTTCAAAACAGCACCTGCAACTAACACGGTCCCTTTAAAATGGCCATGGGAAACTTCTGAAATTTTCTAAAGCCATTTAAGGGCCTGATCCTGAACAGTACGCGCGGGCTTACAGCTGGTGCATAGTTACAAACATGCCTTAAGGCATGTTTGCAAGACTTTGCAAGAGAGCCTGCATTGGGCTAGCTCAGGTGCTGGGCCCGCGTTCCACTGCCTGTTGGTCTCCCAGACTGCCAAGCGGCAGAAAGGTGAGTGAGGGTGTGGTGGGAGGCAGGAAGGAGGAGTTTCAGCATGGGGGAAGGGCAGGGAGAGAGCAGAAGGGAGGCATGGTGGAAGGAGGGAATGGGGCGAGAAGAGCGTGGGACCAGTGGAGCTCGGCTCCACCAGATCCTGAGCCCCATTGCAGGTCACATGACCCAACATAGGACTCTTCAATTCTGTACCCACTAAAGAGTCACTGCAGAATTGAGCAGCCCCATTGCAGGGTTACTTCCCTTACTCAGGGGAAGGGGACAAGGCTCCCGAGAAGCCACTGCGTGCTGCCTGGTTGTGCATTGGATACCGTGGTAGCCATTTCAGTGCCGTGACAGCCCCGCGCTCCAGGCAGCTCAGGATTGGGCTGCCAAATAATTCTGCACTGGCTGAGGGCACCATTTTGACGTGCATTTTAAAGCAGCCTTCCAGAGGTCTTTGCTGGCTTCCTGAATGCAGCAGAGATCTTCTAAAGGCAGGATAGACCATGGATTGCCCAGAACACCCGGCAAATGGCATGAGGTAAGTGGCAATCCAGTTGCCTGTAGATAAACAGATATGCAGGTAGCAAATCTGGGTAGCAAGAGCTGACTGTATATAGGAGGATACCATTTTCCAGGTGTGAGTGCCTAGGTTCAGGGACAATGAGACATTTGATTTACTGGAAGTCAGAGAAGTGTTCAGTGGATGCGCCCATGAGGCCTTCTCCCATGCATTCATTTCAACTGGGCTTTGAGGACTCTCAGCTTGTCTAAGACTCTGACACTCTGACTTGTCTTCTTAAAAAAGAAAAAAAGTGAAGTGCCATTAGTGATACGAAAGTTTTACATGTAGTATTTAATCTTCAGTGATTAATTTACACATGAAAACTTTCATTTGATGCCACACACAATGAGTGGTAAACATGCACTTGTGAACTGGTTGGAAGCGAGCAGCAAAATCAATCGCCTAGGACAGCATCAATCATTTTCCTTCTTCTGGAACAAGAAACTGTGTATACCATCCCAAAAGAATAATGTTGGACTGGTAGATGACAAGTAAAGGAATCACTGGATAGGTCCATATTCTTGAAAAGGTGAATAACTCACATTATTCTACTGTATGAATTAATACATACACACATCTTATTAGCAAGGATAATAAATTTAAGAAACCAATATATTCCCATTACTTTATTTTCATAACCAGTCATTTCTATTACATGTGCAGTATCAAGGTTTGTATAATGATTAGAAACTACTTTTCAGATGAAAGGTAAGTTATAGTTACTGCAACATTATCCCTAAAATTACCATTTGAATGATAAGCAATTTGGGGAGTAATTATAGTGCACACTCTACATTCAATGCATTCTGATATATGGATAATTACTCCTGATAATATGCTTTAGTTGGATATTACAACAACAATAACAATTTATTGCAAAATTAATTCCTTGGCACAATTTAACATTTATTAACATGAAGTCAAAGTGAATTGGTTTATAGCAGGCCACTTGTAAGTTGGTTTTTTTTCCTTGTCCCTGCACTAATTGGTTATTATAGGACGTTTTAGTATTTTAGTTTAAATTAATTTGGTTGCAAGGTGTATTTGGTTAAAAAAGGACATGATATTTACAACTCATGTGGTTTTATTTAGATAAAAAAAATAGTAAGGTAATGCAATCATCTTTGGTAATAGAATGACGGATGAATGGAAAACATTTTTTTTTAATCAGGTCAATGGTACTGATGATTAGTACATTGTTAATCAAGTTCTTCAGATTGCTATCAAAAGCTTTTTCTCTTTCACCCAGACTGGTGAGAGGATCATGAATATTAAAGAGATTCAAATAGATCTGCACTCATATAATATAGAGCACTACAAATGAAAAGCCTAAATGAACTCAGACTGTGACTTTATGTACCCCTATATATTTTAAACAGAGAGGAATGCCTAATCAATTTATTTACTGATATTAGGCTTCACTTCCAGAAACTCCATGGAGATAAACATTTTTGAATAAGATGTATGTTTTATGACAAAATGCTTATTTAAAATATTACGTTTCAATTCCAGCTACATTAACCCAAAAGTAAGACTCCCTGAAAGCAATGTGATTTAACACATAAGTAAACCAAAGAGAAACCAAAGAATGTAAATGTGCAAATTTTTGTTTTCTGTCTGTCTGGAATATAATAGGGTATGGCTTAATTTTTTTTACATTTTAGGTTCTTTTCTAACCCCTGTATGGTGTGTTCTTGCTAGCAGGATGCCATAGGTTCAGAAAGGCCACCCTTGTTCTAGTAGTTCTTGACTGGACCAGTTCTGACAACACTGTGGCTCCCTTTAATCACATGGGGAGGGACAAGAGTGCACACATTTCCTCCCAAGCATGCTAATATGTTGTGTTATTGAATGGAGGGGGGAACGGTTAATCCAAACTGTCCTACTATTCATGGCACAAATACTACTTTAAAATCATATTTAGATCATGTATAAGGGGTGACCTGGACACTCCCTTGCCATTAGAAGTTGGGGAAAAGTGCATGAGGGAAAGAACGAAACATGTTCATGCGTGTCCTCAATTGTGTTGGAGGGGGGCAGCCCAGACAATACAGTCCCAACAGGCTAACTGCCAAACAACCAACTTCACATAAGCTTCTGGAAGATATCTACCTTTTTTTGCCTTCTAGCTGCTACTGAAGAACTAGCCTTTGATAACTTTTGGGCTATTTTTTTCTCTTAGTGACTTTCCTATGTGGGTTTTTTAAATTACAAACTGGAAATTAACAGTAATTTTTTTTTTTTTCTTGTCAAATGTTAGCACTTTCCTAAAACCACTGAAAATAAATTATATATTTCTTTAACAGTAATGGGGTATTATTATTAGAAATTAATTTAAGATTCTACAAGTACAATATGACATGCTACCAGGGACTGGGTGTGATATTTTTAGTGATCTCTTTCAAGGGCAGAAGTTCTGAGAAACTGTTACAATCTTTGGCTGTTTGGCTAAGGTTCTTCAGTTTGTTTCTTCAAGTACTTTCTAACCATGAAGATTCTTTACGTATGATAGTATGGATTCTTAAAATATGTTTGGATGATGAGTATTTATATATTGAGTTTCAACAAAATATTTACCAAGCAATTTACAGATAAAATCAAATAATTAACAGCTCAATCCTGAGCTGCCCGGCACGCGGGGCTGCAGTGGCACCAGAAATTGCAGGGCCTTTGTCAGGCCTTTGGCACCCCAGCAACTGAATTGTTGTAGGCCAGGATGTGGCAGGAGGGGCCTTGATGTCCAGGCCTGGTGTGAAATGTAAATTAAAGGAACAGCAGCTGCACTGTGTATGTGTGTGATTAGTAATCAGATGCACCTGTGTTAGGTGGGAGTCACGTGACCTGGAGAGAGTATGTGTGCAGAGTCACGTAGGCTGTGGTGGAGTGGTGCAATGCACTACTGGACAGCCAATCAGAGTGGGTCACAAGACTGTCTTGTGACTATGAGGTCGCCCTACTCTGATTGGCTGGCCCCCGTATATATGGGGCAAGCACAGACACCAAGGTGTGGGTTGTTGTGGTGGAGTTTCTGCATGCCATGCTGCTGGTTTGTGTACTGATTTGGACTGCCTTCTCATGATTGTGACCTGCTGTATCCCTGACTTCTGGACCATTTGACTGACTACTCTTCTGCCTGCTTCTTTTACCAATACATGCTTCTGCAACAAACAACTTCTTCTGTGTCTGCTTCTTTGGCTCTGTTTGGGATCGCCTGCTTCTTATGCTGTCTTCCTATGCTCCCGTACCACTTCGCTATCAGGAAAGCAAGGGCTATCCTCCCCTGCTGCCCTGACAGCCTTTCACTGAGGAGACCTCCGTGGTGCTGCTGGGTATGGCAATAGCCATTTTGGCGCTTCTGCCCCCAGCAGCGGTGCCAGGTATAGGATTTACTGTTAGTCTGTAACAGCAAAAACAACAGAGAGTTTTATGGCACCTTTAAAATATGCATTAATTTATGGTGCACTCCTGTGCCTACACTGTACAAGTGACATGTCATTGTGTTGGCATCCAAGGGCATATTCCACATCCTATACTGCTCAAACTGAAATTTCTGAAGAATACAATTGAACCATCCTTGTTGCATGGTCACTGTATGGAGTATAGTGAGAAGGAGTAACACTTTTTGTTCAGAATGCCCCAAACTATTTGGAAATCAATTTTTGGAGCCAGTAACAATGAACATATGGCCCAGTGACTTCATAGGTGGACTCTTTCCTGAGAGTTCTTTCCTGAGAATCCAATAATGGGCATTGTTTGCCCTTGCTTTCAATCAAGAATGATGAACCACTGTTTTATATGGCTTGCAATTCTGGTTTGAAACGCAAGCGGAAACCATCATTTGCCTGTTCAAATGTAACAGCAAATTATGATTTGTGCAGAACAGGAAATAACTTATGGACTTTAAGCATGCAAGAGGAAAAGAGAGCATGCTTGCCAATGGCAGATATCTGTAATGCAACCTCTAAACTAACTCTCTGGAACAGAAAAATTCACACTAGAGAGCTCATTGGAAGTCAAACTTTTTTAGAAAAAGAGAAGAAAAAAAATCTTTCACTGAGTCATATAATTGCACATAAAAGTGCAAGCAGAAGTTTTATGAAAAGGAATGAAATCTAATAAAGCTGCTTAATGCATTTAATTTCTAGCTCACACAAAGGTACTAAAGATATCCTAATATCCTAAATGGCTCTTTACAAGACTCAACACAATTTCAGTGCCAAAAATATGAGGTACCAGGTGTACTGCTGCAAAATCCCAAACAGTGCAATCCTATGCATGTCTACTTAGAAACAAGCCCTACTGCACTCAGTATGGCCTAATGTCAGGTAACTGTGTACAGCAGTGGCTCTCAAACTTTTAGTATTGGGACCCACATTTTAGAATGAGAACCTGTCAGGACCCACTGGAAGTGATACCATGACCAAAAGTGACATCATCAAGCAGGAAAATTTTTAAGAATCGGGCAGCCCAATCCTGAGCTGCCCGGGGCACCCAGCTTCAGTGGCACCGAAAATGGCTGTTGCCGCATCCTGTGCAACTTGGGCTACCGTGGGTGGCACCTCGGGAGAAGGGTATTTTCGTCCCCTTCTCCTGGGTAAGGGAAGCAGCCTGCAATGGGGCTACTCATGTTTAGCCCAAAAGGTCCGCGGTAAGGTAAAGGCGCCAAGCCCCACACAAACGCCTTGAATCTGGTGGAGTGGATCTGCCTCCCTCCCTCCCTCCCCCCTCCACTGGACCCACCTCCTGCCCTGCCCCCGGCATGCCTCTCACCCGACCTCTCCCTGCCTCCCCATCACAACTCCTCCCCGCCCTCTCTCCACCCTCTACCTGCCTCCTCCCTCCCCGGAACGCCTTCTCCCTGCCCCTGCTTACCATGCTGCGTCTCAGCAGTCTGTGTGACCACCAAGCAGCAGAGGACAGGCACCTGCCCGGCACTAGCCCATTGCCGGCCAGCGCTGGGCTAGAATGGGTGCTGGCCCGGCAGTAAGCCTCGCAGACGTGCCTTATGGCACATTTGCGACAGTGCATGCCAGTGGGAAACCGGTACGCCAAGCTCAGGATTGGGCTCTTCGGCTGCAATCTTACCCACACTTACCCAGGAGTAAGTCCCATTGACTATCATTCTTTAAAATTTTACATAGTATACACATAGTAGCCTGTTAAATGTACAACCCAAATATAGTCACGTACTATGGTAGCATCAAATATTAAAAATAAAATATTGAAATAAATAAAATAATATAAAATAATAATAATAAAATAATAATAAAATATTGAAATAAATGGGGACCCACCTGAAATGGGCTTGCAACCCACCTGGTGGGTCCTGACCCACAGTTTGAGAAACACTGGATTGCAACCTAAGATAACTAACTCAACGGCCCAATGCTAACTAGGTTTTATGACAGTGAAACAGCAGTTCTGATGTGATAAATGCCCATATAGTACTTGCTGCTGGTGGCCATGTTAGAACTGCCATCACAAATATCTGCAGGATCCAATACCCCTTTCCCAGGCCTGACATGATCCCTTTAGCATAACAGGTCTACACCAGCAGAAGATCTGGTATAGATTTGAGTGGGTCCATAGAGGACCATGAAGCAGTGGAGGATATATGTAAAAGTTTTTGAGCCCAGTCGTATCTATTCCCTCACACAAATATACTGATGCCAAACTGGGTACCACTGCATTCTGTAGGGGGCTGTTGTGGAGGTTTTCTATGGGAAAGGGAACATTCATTCCCTTACCTGGGGGCAAGCCTCTGCACTGGGGAAGGACCCACACTAGTCTATTTGATGGCACCAGTCTGCATGGACCCACACTGCAATATTGGGTCTAGGAAGGGGGCTAGGATTCAGCAGCTACTGCTTCCACTGAATCCGCCCCTTCCCAGACCCAATCTGCATTTTCCCCATCCCTATCGCCACCCCATTCAGATTTTTTGTCAGTCTGTAGGCCCTCATCCAGTCCATCACAGATGAGATAATAATTCAGGGCTTCCCCCTTAAAGATTGAAGAGAAAGTTAGTGATGTCATTTTCATATTGAGATCATCCAACCCCATAGCCTCAGAGGGTCTCCCCAAGCAATTTCATGTAAATTAAACATGAGCATGACGATGGAAACCTGAGATTTGGCAGTGTTCAAGGTATCAAATAGAGGTGCCTCAGCACCACCTTTTAGAATCTATTCTGCAGGAAAGACTGAAGTTACTGAAAATGTGGACTCTGAGTTCCATCCTTGTAAGGCAATTTAGAAGGATACTATAGTTGATTCTGTTTTATTATTGCAGGGGCAGGCAAACATTTTGGCAGGAGGGACACCTCATCTCTCTGACACTGTATCAAGGGCCAGGGAAAAAGAAGAATTAATTTGTATTTCAAATTTGAATAAATTTGAAAATTACATAAATTTATATACAAGATTATATTAGAGACGGAACATATATGAATGAATGAATTTTACTGAGCTTATTTATAATACACATGAAAACTATAATACAGGTATGTAAAACCACATGAGAACTATGAACTGTTTGCCACACACCTCTTGCACAGTGAAAACACATGGATACTATAAAAGACCTTGCTCTAACTTGGCCAACAGCTCACATCTGGCGGTCACGACCAGCAATCGCTGGCCAGTGTGGGCTCCAACAGTCTCTGATGGGCCAGAGGCTCATTGGAAACTGGGAGCTCCCTGCAGGCCGGATTGGGGGTCCCCGAGGGCTGCAAGTGGCCCCTGGGCTGGGGTTTGCCCACCCCTGTATTATGGTATAGCTCTTTGTTATAATCAAAATTATGTGTGAGCCTGGTTTGTCCATGGATTCGAACTTGGGTAGGATGATACATGTGAATGACCACATTCATCTTTTTCATTAGTATATCTTCTGACTACAATGAAGACTGAATTGTATCAAGAGACAAACTCCAAGCCCCTTTGTTTATGCCTGTTTAAGCCCTGCTTGGATATTCAAATATGTACATTATGTTTTATTTCCTGTTTTCACACAGTACTTGAATACAGGACATCTACAGAAAACCTGATAAGGTGCCCAGTGAGGGGTGATTGCAGTGAAGATGCTCAGTGCACGTTTTGACCTCAGAGCCCCTTCCCTAGTTACTTTTCTCTGAAAAACCATGTTGTGTAACCAATCATTGTCAAGTGCAAAAACTCATATAGATGTCTCAGCTTTGCAAATGGAAGAAAAAGCTCATTAGGAAATATTGCTTTTTGCACATTACAGGTATTTTGTCTGTAACTGTATTGGGGGCATTTGTGCTGAAATTTTTTCACATCAGAAATGGAAAGGGCCTTTGAAGAGCCCAGTATTTTTACTGGGTTATTTCTAACTGGAAATTACATACAAGGATGCCTTTTAGGGAGGAGGGCAACACCCCAATTATTCTCCAGAAGCATTTTTCTTTGGATATTTTAAAAAAACAGAAACTCTTGCAATCAATTGGTTTTTGCAATTTAATCTTGACTATATTTAAGACCAAGCCTTTGAGCCCGGCTGTGAATCTTGAACACCATCAGATCACTGTCCCATGCAAATCCTGAAGTCTCTTTTCCTTGCCCATTCACAGAGTCTGAGAGAGTTTGAGTACATCATATCACATGTTGAATACAATCTCTGTAGTTTTATTTGCCATATTTATTTATTGAACATAATGGAACTTACTTATGGGTAGGCATGCACAGGATTGCGCTGTTAAATCTCTCATTGAGAAATATAAGGGCAACATTCTAGGACTACAATGGATATTTTTAACTTCAGGTGTGATGATGCTTCTAATACAATTAAGAACATAAATTGTGAACCCTGACATAGTGTCTACTTGAGAAAGTCCCAAGAAATGTTACATTGTTTTGATAGACTGGCATAGAAAAGCTGTGACCTAGTTTTAGACTGCCAGTGCCAAGGCCAAACATTTCAGCTTCCTTCAGAAACATGGCAGATAAAATATTTTACTTTGCAAGATTCATTATTCATCGTTCAGCATATTATCTCTGATGACTCATTTAAAACAATGTCTTTTTCTGGTATCGAAATCTCAGCTCTTTTCTTTGCAGATTATAGGTTTGGATGTGCATTTTCTGTCTACACACTTACTCTTTTCTGCCCTCTAATGGCAGCATAATGTAACTCATACTAAATTATGCATGCATTGCAAGTAATCTTTTGATGCAAAATGGGTGGAACAAACTAAAATAGCGTTTTGTGCAGATCCCTGTTTTGACCAAGCTCATTTCATCCACTGCTGTTCTGAAAGTTAAGCATATTTATAAAAGACAGCCCTTCTTTATTATTTCTCTCCAGGTGTAATGCTTATTATTTACTGAACACCATCAGTCTGCGTAGAAAGGAGAAGCTGTGGGAACAAGGAGTGAATGTGATTATGTGTATTATTTAGTTGGCAATGGCGATTAAGGGGTTAATCCAAAACCCACCTTGACCAGGAGAACTTGAGGAGGAAAACCAATGTGGCATCACTTCTACAGTCAAGCACGGAGTTCCAGTACAGTTTTCCAAACTATGTATCCCTCAAGACATGCTCTCAAATTACATTAGCTTCTGTAAATTCAGCAAAGGTGTAAAAAAAACCAGCCACAGATAACCCTACGCAATATGTCCTCATTATTTTTGAATAGTCTTCTTCATCCCAATAGTACATTAAGATGACCAGTTTCTGAAATACCCTTGTAATGTGCAACCCTGTCATGTGAACGTTTGCTTAAAATACATGGAGGCAGCTTTATATGTACCATTTCTGTGAATTGGGTCACCTCACTGGTTGCAGTTATTTCAACTATGGCAATGCAAACAGTGAGGAGAGGCAGGAGTTGGGTTGACCTGGAAGCTGGAACCACTGGGGGGTGAATGAAAAAACGCTTAATTGAGAAAGCTTACCAAATGGAGCTACCTCCATCCAGTTGCCTACCAAGCAACCACCTATAGGGTAGATACATGGCAGATGTATGAAGCAAGCCTAATGCATTTGGCTTCAGGCTGTTTTGGAACTCTTTCCTGCATCCAACTTAATGATGATGAGTATTAGGAAAAGCAGCGTGAGCCCTCAAGATCAAGAAGAGTTTGGTGCAATGTGGAAACTTGCTACCTCTGGAACCAAGACACTTGTCTCAGTCAAAGGTATCATCTGAACCATTTGATTCTGTTTGTCTGGGATCCTGATCTTCTAACAACCATAATAAGATCACAGTAGTACTTCTCTCTTTCCCAGACAGCCCCTCCTCTCTCTGTGTGTGTACCTATCTGGATCATGAAACTAATTTTTCTTGCAGTGCTGAAGCCACGTGAATGGATGCAAATTCAAAGTGGATTCATACATTTATCTACATCATTAATATCTCATTAGGGCCAAACTATGAAAATAGTTAAATCTACTTCCTTTTTTGCCCCGAACTGCATGGAAACTGCAGCGTGCAGTACTTCCTTTCAAAGCACCATTGCACACATGCTCTGAGATTGCATGCTGATTGTATGGGATGTGTGCATGATGTCACACAACACCAGTGCAGAAGCCCTCAGCAAAGCACTTAAAGATATTCATGTCAATGATGTTCTGATGGCAAGAGTCACTGGGCCGAATCCTATGCAGTGCGCGCTGGCTCACTGCCAGCGCGCACTGTTGCAAACGTGCCATAAGGCATGTTTGCGGCCCTCAGCACTGGTGGGGCACCAGTGCTAGCTCAGCACTGCCTGGTGCTGAGCTAGCACCAGTGGAGCACTGGTGTTCCACTGCTTGGTGCCGATGCAGCCCCACGCATCAGGCAGCTCAGGATTGGAATGACTGTGTTGTTGGTCAGAGACTTCATACAAACTCTGCCTCTTATTCTTAGAGGTGCTTGTGCTGGTGAAGTTAAAATCTTTATACTCATGACTCCAAATAGAGAAGTTGTCCATTTCCAACCAACATGTCAGCTCATCAGTAAGGTTAAGTGGGGGAATTTGCAAACTTATCGAGGAAGCTCATACATGGCCATTTACATGAACCCAATTGTGAAGGACCATTGCATCTTGGACAACTATAACTGGGAAACAAACCCCATGTTAGATATGCTAAGCCTCTTAGCATATAGCAAGGTCTAACCTTAAGCCAGTTTTGAGTTTTAAAAATAAAAAAGTACTTCTAATTTAAATATGCATATATTGGAAAACAAATTTCCAGGACGCAAAAATAACAACAGCAATAATAATATGCAAATGACCGCTGCCAGGACTCATTTAACTGGGACCCAGTTGCCCAGGACACAATGGTCCTGTTGCTGAATTGAGTTGTCTCAATCTTTGCTGAGACAATTTCCCTTCCTCAGTCTGTTACCTTTTCAGGCTTGTGCTCCTCAACCTCAGATTGAGTAGGTGTTCTTTATACTTTGTAAAAAGAAGGGAAGGGCTAATGCAAATATCACAAGGGATACAAGAGTGAGGGGAGCTGAACATCCCCCCACCTTATTTTCCTATAGTCCATTCTCACACCACTTATTATTCCAGAAGAAACCCAGACTGGAAGAAAAGTTCCTGGGGCAATGGATTGTGGGGAGAAACAGAAGAAGAGGTTCCATTCCCCTCATCTATGTGGAGCTTTTGATGTTAAAATTAGAACCCCCACTCTTTTTTTTACGAATGGAGCAGACTTGTGAACAATCATGACTGCCACAGTCATGACATTTTTGGGTGTATCTATTGCTCATTGCTTAACAATTCTTTTTGAATGGTGAACAAGAGAATTGCCTCCACAGAAGCATAAGAATACGAGAAGAGCCTTGCTGGATTCGATCTAGGTCCATTCAGTATCCTCTTTACCAGAGTGGCAAAGCAGATGCCTTGGGGAAACACAAACTTGGGAAACTTATCTGGTTGTTGCCCCCCCAGAAACTCCCAAAAGTGTGGTTGGTTTGAGGTAATGTGCAGGGATATGTAATCTTTAAGACTGATTTTTTTTTTTGAGGGGGGGGGGTAGGGAATTTCAGCAGATGCAATGAGACTGAGGTCATTGAGTGATGAACATAAATGATTGAACTCAACTTCAGATAAAGGTAATAAATATGAATTCATACAGGACCAATCATAGTACACTGCTAACTTTTTGCTGTCTGCTTGCTGAGGTTTAATTTTTTTCCCCCCCTTTCATTGTATAGCTTAGGAACACTGAATTTAATAGTTAGAGCTGAGTATAATTTGTCATTTATATTCCATGCTTGCTATTTATGTGTCTTGCTTCTGGACACATTTTCCTGGTTAGCCTTGGCTTGAATCTAGAGGTTGTTCATGGTGTATGCTGGCTATCTTTACCAACTATGGGCGCAATCCTAACCCCTTATGTCAGCGCTTTCCAGCACTGACATAAGGGCAATGCAGCTCTGGGGTAAGGAAACAAACATTCCCTTACTTTGAGGAGGTCTCCGTGAGTGACGCCCAACTGCAGGATGCAGCACATGTCCCATTGGCACCACTATGCCAGTGTTGGAAAACACTGACGTAAGGGGTTAGGATTGCACCCTATGACCCATTAGTTATTCTTGTGACGATGTACCAATTGTGTCTATACATGCTATTGGAACCTAGTCACATCCTGTCACCATTGCTGCTACTTTTGCCAGTATCTCAATCTGTTCAATTGCAAGTCACTGGCTGATATACTGGTTAGTAAAGTTATAAATAAAAACAGCCATAGCAAGTCAGTTTAGCAGTACATGTTCTCTAATGTCAGAACTAGCACAAGATGCTTTAGTTTAGTAGAAAGTGGCTATGGGCCCAACATTGAGGCTTTTGATTCTGCAGCAGTCCAAGGGCTGCTGCAGAATCAAATAGCCCCATTGTGGGGTTACTTCCACTGGCAGACCTGGGCAGGGGGCAGACGGGGCAAAAGCCTCAGGTGCTGAGGCCAGGCAGCCTGGAGAGGGGCACTGAAGCTGTGATACCCCCCACGTGTTTCACTTTAATAAAATACCACCATTGGCAGCTTCTTTGAGACTTTTTATTTCAGCCTCTGTGTGTGGGAAGGGCGGGTTGGCTTCCCTCTGCCCCCTTAGCTCACTGCCTGCCCCCCATCCACTGCCTCCTATCCTGTCCCTCCGTTGCTGCCCCACCTGTTCCGTGTTTTGTTTTCCTTTTCAATTTTGCCTGCTCTGCTTGGCTAAGGTCCGCATTTTTCCCCCTCTCTAAGTCTCCAGCTGGCTCAGTCAATCATCATCCAGCAAGCTCCTGGTTTTTTTTTTTTCTTTTGAACAGTGCAGAGCACTTTCACTGGTTGAGCACCAGCCAATCATGAGCTGCGCTCCTTCTGCAGCTACCCCTTCAGCCATTCATTCTCATTCTACATGCTACTGCTGGCTGCTCCTGACTTCTTGGGTCACCAGAGTTTTTTGGCACCAACTGGAGGGTATTATAAAAGAAAAGCATCCTGCTGCAAGTAGTGCTTTGCTTAATTACAATGGGGGGGGGGGAAGGAAAATTCAATTACTTGGCTTATATTTAAAAAAAAAAATTATTTAGCCTGCAATCCTAACCATACTTTCCTGAAAGTAAGCCCCATTGAACAAAATGGGACTTACTTCTGAGTAGACCTGGTTAGGATTGTACCCTTATATATACATTTTCTTGTTTGAAAAGTGAGTAGTAGAGCACCTGCTTGCTATTAATAGAGATCACTGAGCATTCATAATTTGGGGAGGAGGAATGCAGAGCTGGATTATTTAGCTTTAAAAAAAAATTATTTTCTTGTTTGAGAAAATGAGCTGTGGCAAGGTCTTGCAGCTACCTGCTCCTAGCCAATAACACAGGCCTACAAAATTGAGGGTCAGAAAAGTTTTTCCCAAATTTTATGGTGGTTTGATATGAATTTGGGCTGCTGATTCCAAAATGGCATCTGTTTTGCCTTATCACGTCTAGTTTTGGAGATAGGTGTAGGCTTCCTCATGAGGAAGCTGCTTGAACCATTCCCTAAAGAGGATATGCCATGTCTCCAAAAGTAGACGTGATAGGGCAAAACAGATGCCATTTCTGGAATCGGCACCCCAAATATACCCAGGAATTGGTGTAACATTTAAGGAAGCAAAATGTGAGTTGGCCCGTGTAATAGAAGCCACTAAACATTCATAATCTGCTGGGAGGCAGGAAATTGGGTATCTATTATTACACTGTTATTCTGTGCCACTGTTAATAATAATAAATATATATGTAGTACAAATGAAGACCTGATCTTTATGAGTGCTGTTGCTGATGCTTTATTCTAATGCTCTAACTCCAGTGCTTCTTACTGTTGTTTTACATAAACAAAATCATGCATTTGCTTGCTACAGTGCTGTGTTCTGTAATATGCTATTGTGCTATGCTATGCCTTCACTGTTGTTTAGTCTACCACTTAGGCAGCCAGCTGTGGGAAACAGAGATAAAGAAAGCAGGACTAAATTGGCCTTGCCTTAGGTTACTTCCCTTACCTGGGAGGACGAAAGTCTCCATTCCCCAGGGAGCCACCAATGGCTGTCCTGTTGCACACAGCTATTCCAGCACCGCAGCAGTCCTGGCACAACAGGCAGCTCAGGATTGGGCTGTAAGTTGTTCATTGAACTTCTGCAAGTTTTCCATTTAACATTATCATCAGGTCACTTTTAATGTATTTATGTTAGATAATCAATGAGAAATTGTTGACTTTTCGAGGAAAAGGGAGGGAAAATTAGAACTGTGCATTGCACTTCTTGCTTTGCTGGACCAACAGCAGACTTGCATGTCCAAAGATTGTGATGGCCCTCCTCATTTTCTAGACAATGGCAAGGGTCATACCCATGAGGTGATGCTTTGCCAGCAGCAGGAAAGAAACAGGTCACTTGGGATTTCATGCAGGTGTTTCATAGGAGGCACTGCAGCCCCAAAGGGTCTCCTTGGCCTTGCGCCACCTCCTGAGGTAGCATAAGTCTGAGGAGAGCGGCGCAGCTTGAAGCCACTCCACGCTGCTTGGGAACAGGGGTTGGGATCCAACATAAGAGCTGGGTTCCAGCCCTACCTCCCACTCTGCACCCGCCTGCCCCAGGACCACTCTCTGCCCGCTCTCCCCCACCCCAGAATGCCTCACTCCCGCCTCCTCCCCGACTCCTCCCTGACCACCCCAGAGCCTTTCGTCAGCCAAGAGTCAGCGTGGAGGCTGGATTCAGCCTCCGCGGGCTGGCGTGTGTCGCTGCGCCAGCCTAGCTGACTCACAAGGAGGCGCAAACATGCTTTACAGCACATTTGCGACCCTCCTGGGCCAGCGCAAGGGATTTGCACCTGCCCAAGGGTGCCTCAGGATTGCATCCTTATAGGCATCCTAGACCCATACAAACTTGTTGTATCACAGTGTATGGCAAAGCAGTATGTCAACATGACAATAGTCTTCAAAGCTAATTGTGAACGGTGTTTTCTGAATATCTACCATGTAATTCTACTGGATAGCTCCAGTGCACTCATTATGTAGTTATAATTTGAAGCCATCGTGAGAAATCTGTCAAGAAATTTCACCCTGACTTCATAACTTCTATTCTGCAATCAGCCTTTGCCTCTGCTATTCCCCGTAACCATTTTTCTCTCTTTAAAACACCAGTTATATTATATTAAAAGTGGCTTGAAGACTACCTTAAGCAGACCTACCTATTTCCTTGCCCCTAGCCATCATCTGCAGTTGATCATCTACAGCCAAGTACGGAATAGAGCCATATATATTTGCATCTGTGTGATCCTGACAAACACTTGTCAAGTTTTAGAGTTACTGATGTAGAACAGTAGAGCGTACTAGAATCATACCCAAGACACAACTCACACAAAACAATGGCATAGGAAATGCAGGAGGACTTTCCTTGTTACTTCATGTAACTTGATGTTAAATGTATCATCAGAAAATCTTGTGTCCTTCAGTTTATCCTAGAGCTTAATGACATTCTGAGAGAAGCTAAATATGACCCTTCTAGAAGCTACTGCTTACTGCAAATGGTTCTTTTTCAGGCTTGCACTGAGAATATTTACAGTATGTAATCGTCAACACCTGTGGTTCTTATATGTGCAACTCTTTGAATGCTAAATATATGATCTCTTATATCATATATATTTTGGGCAGGAGTCTGGCTTAGTGGTAAAGCTGCTACCTACGATGATGCCTGAAAAACATCTGGGAACGCAATTCGAGACTGTCAGAAACATCTGAGAGCTGCCGCTACTGCTGACAAGATGAGTTATCCCAGTTGGTTGAGAGGCGCCGAGGATGATCCTGGTCTTCAGTGAGAGCAGAAGAGTGCCATCAGATAAAGCATGGAGGCAAATGCAGCCAGAAAGATACCAGACCATGAAGGATTCCACCTGGAAAGAAGGTGTCCTATGAAAGATTAGGACTTGTAATTGTAAACATCCCTACATGGGGATTTAGATGATCATCATTATCATCATCTCGTGAAAAATACCCAGAAGTGGTCTCTATGAGTCTGATTGGATCTTGTTTAAGAAAGGGGGTGAGCAATCACAAATATAACCTCAAAAACAGGAATACTAACAAATGTTCCCTTATCTAGAGGAGACCTCCATGACTCCTCGCCCCCTTGCACGATGCAGTGCGCACTCTGGTAGTGCCGCTGTATCGGTGGGGGAGGGGTTAGTTAGGATTGAAAAACATGTAGAATGTAGCCTATTTTTGTTTCATAATCTCAGAAATTCAAATGAAGTATTTCAAAATTAAAAAAAAAAAAATTAATGGAGGAAATAAAGTGCACTACCTTGAAGTTAAAGATCCACTGAAGCTATTCTTTTTGAAATTCAGACAAGTGCTTTTATCTGCGTGCTGCTGTTCTGCCCATTTGAGAACCTGATGAAGTGGACTAACCAGCACAAGCTCACGCTCTTGAAATAAAATGTTCATCTTTAAGTTGCTACAAAGTCTAAGTCCTTTCTTTCTTAAATCACAGCCACTGAAGAATATGGCTCTGGACCTGAATATACAGCATTTGCAAGTCATTAAATAATAATGCTCAATTACCCTTTTTTCTACTACGCTATGTTATTTGGAAGATCAATCCTTTTATTATTGACCTAGGTTTCTTTCTTGATTTAAGAAATCTTCAGTAAACTGAATCTTGTCCAAGCTGAAGCCACACAGAGAGGAAGAAGGGTTCTTTCTATGAGCTGGATTGAACCCTTGCTTTCATACACCCCACCTCGTCTTTCCAAGAGACTGTCAGCACTTGCTTGGTCAACTAGTTGCATTCATTCCTTGATATATGTAAAAGAGCCACTTTAAGACCCAACTTATCACTTTAAAAAATGTGCCATTTCATAAGAACATTTTGTGCAGTTCCAGAATTCCAGTCATAAAATAGTTGCATTTTGTTAGATGATATAAAAAGTGATCCCACACAGTGTGAACACTAAAGGAAGTAGTCCAGTCTCCTCTAAAACCCCAGAGCTTGATCAAGCATAAACACTGCTCCTTCCTTGGATGGTCTTCCACAGACATGCCCTGTAGACTACACAGCAACTCTCTCCACAATGTGGCCAACATTTCAAAGATGAAAGCAACTATTCTTGAATGCAGGGGTGGTCGGACTTCAGAAAAATTAATCTATATGATTGTATTACTAATTAATAAAATCAAAGAGAGCACTGAATCCCTTTCAGTCCATAGCTTTTACTGAAGTATTTAGAATGTGGTTGGTACCCCAGGAACTTCATAAAACCTCTTAGTGATGAGTCTTCTGCAAGCAATCTTGAGGGAATATCTGAAACTAAACTGTAGGAGATAGTGACTGAGGATGTTAACAGAAACTTATTTTCCTTATCTAGTGATCTACCAGTGTCCAGATGTTATAAAAGGGTCTCTGAACATCAGCAGAGTTCAGTTTTCGCCTCCCCCCTTTTTTAGGTATCTTCTCTACCACATCAGCAGTAAATTCCTTGGTCCAACTAAGTTGTGCTGTGCTCTCACATACATGCTCTTTTCCTCTCCATCAGCACAGTCTTCCAAGCAACAGGGTAACTCACTCAGGGAATCTTAGAAAAACTGAAAGATACTAGAGAGGTCTTGCTATCATAAGAGATGATTCTGCACTTCTCAAGACAAGACAGGACTCTCAACCCTTCAGAAAATAAAACTTTTAGCTGTCTGTCCCAATTGCCTGACTTCTCAAAATCCTGGTAGGATTGTGGCCTACCAGAAACAGGAAGAGACAACTGAACTCAGTAGTGAGCCAAATTATCCACATCAGTGGTTCTCACACATTTAGCACTGGGACCCACTTTTTAGAATGATAATCTGTCAGGACCCACCAGAAGTGATGTCATGACTGGAAGTGACATCATCAAGCAGGAAATTTTTTAACAATCCTAGGTTGCAATCCTACCCACACTTATCCAGGAGTAAGTCCCATTTACTATCATTGTTTGAAGAATATACATATTAGCTTGTTAAAAGTACAGGTTTGTAACATTTCCCCAAATGCAGTTACAGACTGCTTGGTAGCATCAAGTCTAAGATATTAAAAATAAAATATTGAAATTAATGGGGACCCACTTGAAATTGACTCATGACCCACCTAGTGGGTCCCAACCCACAGTTTGAGAAACACTGCTCCACATACTTAAGGTACTACAACTACTAGTACAGGTTGAGCCTCATTATTCGTGTGGGTTCCATTCCAAGCACTCACTTGGATGGCAAAAAATGCACTATAGCAAATCAATTTAAAAAACAGAGTTTCTTTGCTCAGGTGATTTAAAAACAACCTTGCTGACCTTTGTGATGTAAGATAAGAGTCATTAAGAAGATAATCCATCAATCAGTCATCCTCCCAAGAGCTTAGAGAGGAGCTTCACTCAGCCCTCCCTTCACCAGTGCAAAATGATCACCTTTCTTTCACGTGCTCAGGGGGGAAGGGAGGGGTCGCCTGGAGAGAGAAGGACTGATGGATTGTCAGCCAGCTGCCATCTGTCTGTCTGTCTGTCTGTCTGTCTGTCTCTCTCTCTCATTAAGGAGGCTAAAGGACTGTTCAGTTTTTTAAACTGATTTTAAAGGGATGCATTTTTCTCCTTCTCCAGGGATCAGCACATTCCTTCTCATCTGCAGGGGCCATTTGTGTTGAGTCAAATCCGTGTATAAAAATCCTTGTATAAATAGGCTGGACCTGTAGTAACTATCTTCACTTTGTTGTGGTCTGCAGAATATGTGGTAGAAAGATTAATGTTTCACTAAAAATACAGACTTCTTGGTTTTTCTGGGATCTGAAGTAGTCTGTGTACACAGAAGGGTGAGAGCTGAAGGCTGCAGGCCTGCTGCAGATGAATTTGTTCGTCTGTTCTGTTCTGTCTCTCACTCTGTATACAGTTTGTTGGAGTCACAATGCCTTCTGTTTCGAAGGTTCAATATAACTCTCTTCTCTATTAGTGCTGTCAGATTAGCAGCACAAGCCTGTGCATTTTTCCTCAGAAGCAAGTCTGCAATCCTATCCACAGTTACCCGGGAGTAAGCCCACTGACTATAATTGGACTCACTTCTGAGTAGCTGTGCATTGGATTAGGCTTTAAGTCCCACTGTACTCAATGGATTTGACTCCTAGGAAAGTGTACATAGGACTGCAGCCTGAATTTACTTACAATGCCTTCTTCTTTACTGCATCCTTTTTATGTACTGCAAAAACACTTTGTGAATTGATCTCAGATCGTGGTACCTATTCTGTCACTGGTGAAGAACTGCTCAGATGCTCTTAGTTGCCTCCAAATGTCAGCTTAACTTTGTTGAACAAAACTGTACAGTACATATGAATCACTTTATATTGGGTCAGATCATCTAGTTCAGGACTATATGCTGATTGGCAGTGGCTCACTTGGCTTGCAGCAGTGGGTCTTTCCAAGCCCTACCTATAGATGTTTGTGATTGAAACTGGAACCTTCAGTATTCACTCTGCCACTGAGCTATGGCATCTCTCGTAACTCCTAATGGCCTTCTAGTCCTCACTTCCATTTTTGAGAGCTTCCTTCTGTTAAAGTGAGAGGCACACTCCCTAAAACATATATGTATATAGAGAACTATAGTGCTTTCCCCTATCTTTGTTTGATTTCTGGCATTCCCTGTTTCTGTATCTATCAGTAGGACTGAATTGCTATGATGCTGATGGCGATGCTCCTTTCACTTAAGGAGATTTCAGCAGACTGACAGTCTGGTTCAAGCTGAATGTTCATGGGGAGGAGACGGGGCAAAGCACAGCCATCTTGGGATGTGAATTGAAATATAACATTATTGAGCATTTTTAGGAACTTGTTAAGAAGCTGAGCAATAACTTTGCTACCCAAGTTCAGCATAAGCACATGTTAAAATATTGCATGTTGTGGAAAGGGTGAGAGACAGCATAAATACACTAAAAATGCTGAGTCAATGTCAGTAGTTTATCAAGATATTGGGCTAGTGGTCACTGTAAGACTTTTGACTTAGGACTGGTTCACACATGTGCAAGCATCCCTCATCACTTGATCTTTGAATTGTCTACCCCAAACACTCAACAATTGTCCTATTGTTGAATTGCCCACCCATGGCATCAATAGTTGATGGGGAAGACTTTATATTAGTGTTGTGCTTTTCTCAGTTGGTGATTACCAAGGGCCACTTGTAAGTAAGTAGGGATAAAGTAGTTAAGTTTGGAGTAAGTTACTTACGAGTAACTTACGATAATACGAGTAACTTATGAGTAACTCGTATTATCATGGCATACGTTTCATGTAGTACATATGGATGTTTGATTACAAAATGGATGCCATTAAAAAAATGTACTTCCTTTTACATATGCCGCACAGGAAGACCATATGTCAGATCCTAAATGCCTCTGAAATTCTCCAGAGATCACTGAAATTGATTTCCTTCTTACTTCATGTAGGAGGTTCTGAAAGAGACGTCATACTGATTTGAAAACAGCTTTTGATTAGAATTTTGCCTTCAAAATTATTTCTATTGATGACAACTGAAGATGTCAAGCATGGCTAGATATCCTTCATTTCACATTGTATAATGCTGATGACAGCAATGAGTGGAATGCCAGAGAACTTCAGTGTATTCTGAAGATGCTCTGGATGAATTTTCTTTTTATTTTACTTGCTTTCCCTTATTTTTAATGATAAGATTAAAAAAATTAATATTTTGACACACAGTGGGTGCTTCAATTAAACGCTGGCAGAATCAATTGCCATTCTTTTCTTCGGTAATGAAAACAGGATTTTTATTTGAAATTCTTGGAACAAATGTGATCGGCAGCATCTTCAGTTCCTTCATTAACAGTTTTATTTGAGAAGACAATTAATAAAATCAAAGTCAATCTTTTTCTTGCAAATCCTCTGAGGTTAAAATAGATTAGTATTCATATAGTTTTTGTTGTATATTGGAAAGCTGAACAACACATTTTATTTCAAACAGCAGGGGAAAAATGAAGAAAATCAAACTTAATTACATTGGTGGTGTTAGGCCTTGGAATAGTTAGAGAGGCAAGAGAGCTCCTGTTGCAAATTTTTTTGGATTCAGGACATTTATAAGTTGTTACAGAAATTCTCATAGGGCTGAAACTTACTATTAAACAGCATGGAACCCAAATTGTTTTATTTTCCAAACTTGAAAATTTGAAAAGACGGCAGCACAAGCAACAAATAGATTAATTTTTATCATGTATTCATTAGATCAGATTCATTTTTTATTCATGTTATTGCATTAGTATAATAATAAGATTTTAATTTTATGGAGCTGTAGGCATTTAGGTAGTGCCAGCTACAGTACTGTGTGCTGGCTAGATGATTTAGTTTAAATCATTCTAACTGTACAGTAGCAGTTGGGATTGTGCTGAGTCGTACCAAGTAAAACTCTGACCTCGACAGTATTTTATACATCTTTCCTATGAAGCGTCCTCCTCCTCCCTTTTCTCATTAAACATTTATTTAGAACCAGCAGTGTGCTAGGCACCGTACGGAACACAAAATTAACATGGTCCTGCCCAATAGGCTTATGAATGAAAGCTGAGATCTAATGTGCTCCTGTTTGGGTGTTAATTCCAATATATCCACAGGACTTCCAAGTAAATATAGAAAGGAGGTAGGTAATATTGACAGCACAAAAGTGAAGACCAAGGAAAGAATTTTACGCAGGAAAATAAGGCTTTTGAGGAAAGGGTCATTCAATATAAAGAGGAATTGGTTAAAAGTTAGGCAGAAGGATGGGCAGGGCAAGCTTTTCCAGGCAAAGGGAACATTATGGAATATGGGAGGGGCGGCCAAACATGCTTAATGTAACAGCCACATACGATAAGTTTCAGATGTTTGAGATTCACAAGAAATTTAAATTCTTAAATATATTTACTCACCATGAACATTAAAAGTATGTTTTAATCCATACTGTCAGTTTATACCCAGTAAAGAATAATAAAACTTGAAAATTTCTTATTTACCTTGTATATTAGTTGTGATGCAAAAAGGAGTTCAGCCAACATATTTCCAAGAGGTGCAGTGTGTTCATGGAGGCTACTTTGAGACAGCCTTAAAGTCTCATTAGTTATGCTGCTGGGCCGGGGGGGGGGGGGTTAGGATTGGTCATTCCTGGAGATTGGTGTTCCTTTTGGGAGCAGGAACATTTTCTGGGGAAGGGTAGGAGTTACCTCACTCATTGCCAGCATCTGTGTATATCTTGGCTGAGTTAGAAAGTCACATAGAGCTCTGCTTCTACCACCATTGGTGCAATATTCCATTCATTGAACACATTCACTGGTGTGGGTTGACTTGGTCATGTGGAGCAAGTTGAATTATGCCTTTTTTTTTTTTTCTTCATTAAAACTCTGCTTTGGGGACAATTGATACATACTATGCTCCATCATCCTTCCATTGATCCTTCCATTGGTACCTTGCTAACTAGCAAGCTGGTTCTGTAGATGAAATGTTGGACCATGGTGTGCGCATGTTCAGTAAAACAGTTCTTAATACAATTGGAAGTTTTAGATTCTCTGACACGTTTGTATTTGGGAATATCATCATATAGATTGTGTTTGAAGTATAAAATATTTTATTAACATTTAAATATTTGTTTGCCTCATTAATAAACAATTACTTGGTCTTGTATCTTTATTACATATCTATAGTAGAACTCACCACCCAAAAACTATAAATGCACTGGCATTTCCACAATCATTTTACACAATGTTCCAAGCCACCACTTTAGGAGCAAATAAATACTCAAGTTAAAAAAAAAAAATCAGTACACCTTGATTTTTAAGACTCCGGCATTGGAATGTAAAAAAGATTTTCATGATTGCTCCTAGTGATGGGATTGTACTGCCACAAGGGTGTATCTTTGTGGGAAATGGAAAAGATGGTGCATGCATGAGTGACTGTTCATTGATCCGTTGTGTATGCCCATTACATTCTTCACATTCCCTGCCTTATCCAAGTCCACCTCTTTAAGCTGCAGGTAGGGAACTGGTTGCCTCAATCAGTGGTCTTTGACTGGCTAAGTGCTGGGACCCACCTCAGAGCTCCACCTGAAATATAGGACCTACTTTCAAGAACCTGATTGGGGTGTGTGTGTGTGAATGAGTTCATCTACTTTATCAAGCGCATGGAAGCCAATCAGCTTGTGCTGATAATACTATGTCATTCTGGTTCATATTTCCTTCTAGGCCAATTGAAAAAGAGGAGGGGTAGATAATGGCATGGCAATAGCATGCACAGGAGGGAGAGAAAGAAGAAGGGAGGTGAGGCAAGGCAAAACAAAGAGGGAGAACCATGGCGGGGAAAGATGCAGATGGTTGGGAGTCTGAGGGAGTCCATTGAACAAAGTTAACATCTCTGGCGGGATTTCCTCTTCTTTTTCCAATTTTGGCAGGCAAAATGACCTTTGGAAGATTATAAGCAGCACATGAGAGCAATGGAACTGCTTTGTTCTTTTGGCCTTGGCTTGTGGTGTTTAGCGAGACACTGAACAGAATTTCAGTTCAGTCACTCTATGCTGGAGTCTTCCCACGCCTGCCAGAGATATTCCCGCATCCACCAAGGCAGGTAGGATGGGGTGGGTGAGGGTGGTATGAGGCGGGGGTGTGTGGAACAACGTGGCAACAGAGGAAGATGCAACAGGGTGGCAACAGGTGGGGGAGGGCAGATTGGGTTTGGGAAGCAGTGGCTTCTGTGGCAGTGTTGGTCACATAATCCTATGCCCTTTCCCAGACCCAATCCTGCAGTGCGGGTTCATGCTGAGCAAATTTGCTAGCCAGGTTTAAGTAGACCCTTCTCTGTTGTGGAGGCTTACCCCCAGCTAAAGGAAGGGAACAAATGTTCCCTTACCCAGAGGGGACTTCAGCGATTGCCACTGCCGTCCCTCCCCCCCACGGGGTGCAGTGGTAGATATTTTGGTCCTGCTGCATCGATGGCCGGCGAAAGAATAGGATTAGGCTGTGAGTCTTGATAAAGATGCCTTATAAGACCTTGGGATTACACTATGTTTGGTTCTCATGGCTAAACTTTTAACTGGAAATGAGATTATGGCTGCAATTCTAAACACACTTTTTCTGAGAGTAAGTACCATTGAACAAAATAGGACTTACTACTGAGTAGACCTGGTTAGGATTGTATCCTGTGATAGTCTGATTTTTAATCTGGATA
Source organism: Tiliqua scincoides (assembly GCF_035046505.1). Lineage (NCBI taxonomy): Eukaryota > Metazoa > Chordata > Lepidosauria > Squamata > Scincidae > Tiliqua > Tiliqua scincoides. The sequence goes on along the minus strand of NC_089823.1, from coordinate 212,366,779 downwards.
TGTTGTTTGTATTCTAAATTGGCCTCACGGTGCATGGTCTATTCAAGAAGCCTAAATATATGTACAATTATACAAAGCCTGTATTCTTAAAACCTGCCTATCTGTTGTCAATTTCCAGAGTGACATAGGCTAACTACAGAGGACCCTTTGCTGTCAGATATATGTCTATGAATCACATTACGAAAAGCAATCTACTAACCATTTTTGTTTGCCCTTTTCCCCCTTTTGAGTATGATACATCTTGTATTGTTTTGATTTTTTGCTCTTGACTACTTCTGGCCATTTTCATGATGAGAACTACGCTGGAACACACTCTATATTTGATGGTGATGCCCTTGAACGGATTCATTTAAACTGATAGAAATCCATAAGCATAAAAACCAATATTATTTCATGTGTAATATTGTCACTGTGGCATCATTTCTGCTGGAATTGTTTCTCCTAATGCACAAGTTACCAGAGTGCATTAAAGATGAATATTTGTTGTTTGCAACTTTAACCCTCTGCTTGTAAGTGTATTCGATGAAATCAAAACAAACAGACTGGCAGAGAAGAGACTCATGTTAGGGTTTCAGTCCAGATCTTAGTTTTTAATTTGGTAGTCTGATAAAATGCTTAAAAGTGCAATTAATAATCTTGCAGGACTTACAATTAACAACTTCTTAAGTTACTGTATCTTAACATACCCGGTGTAAGAGTCGAAATAGTTGAAGGGCAATGTACAACCAAAACTCTGTGTACAATGTAATGAATAAAATGTATGTATATGAACTACTAACCTCCCTATTAATATTCTTTTTTAATATAGTGATATCATTTTCTTTGTGCACCATATTAGATGTGTTACAAGGAGAATAATGAGGAAGTATCATGAGGCTAGACATACTGCAGCCTTTAAAACTCACAGCATTTATTAATACATTTCTTCTTTTCTGGTGACAAGAAGTATCATTAGGGAGGCATTTTAATTAAAGAAATGATGACTGAATGTTTGGGAAATTCGTTTTACAGCGGATCAAGCCAAAGCTTTCCATAAAAGAAGTTCACACTGAAATTGGGCAATCAAGGTTTTCATAAATTATAATAATATATATATATATATATATATATATATATATATATATATATATATATATATATATATATATATATATTTTCCAGCTGAATGATCTGCTAGGTTTATGCGGCCGATAATTAAGAACTTGGTATTTCACAGGTGTCCCATTGTCTATGTAAAAAAAAAAAAATAAAGAAGCTCCCGCCTTTTGAAGTGACGGGATGCTGCCTTGCTGTAGCATAATCTAATCTTCTCCCAGTTTGTGTCAGCTTTCTGCGTTTGGAATATTAATAATAAAAAAAAGATCTCAAATCCTCTCTAAAATTAGGCATCAGTGGAAGGTTTGCCTGGGCTTCCTGAGCCCGATGCAATTAGGTAGTGAGTGCCTGTATGCCATATGCATTTATTGCTCTTCTTAGCATGTGTTACTTTGATGTGTTAGGCTGGGAAGCTAACTCTCTTTCTTGGGCAGCCTTCCTCCTGGGTCTTTATACTGCTTAGCAGTTGAGTGCAGACTTTGAAACACAGCCTAATTTAGAGGCAGATGCTGCAGCTGCTGCTGTCATTTCAGCCGTCCCCCCCTTCCCCGTTTTTGCTTTGATGTCAGCTTAGAGCTGGTGTCGTTGCATTCGTACATCGGCTTCTTCTTCCCCAATTCACAAAACAGAACTTGCACAATTTTAACCATTTGTTTTTGCCTCTAAACCTTATTTGAGCAGCCCCATACGTTTAACACTGAAGACTTTGTCTTGCGGAGAGGTGATATGTTGTGGTCGGCAGCTTTCATATTCACATGGGAGAAGAAGGCTTTAGGAAAGAAAATAAATGGAGAAATCCCTTTGAATTGGGATGTTTGAAGTACAGTGAATGACCACTGACATCAAAAATTCGAAGGCTTTTGGTGACCAACTTGTATCCATTCAATTCTTCCTGGAATGTGTATGGAGCATTAGTGTGGGAAGCAGAGCTAGTTCACGTGTAATTGAACCAGTTGTTACTCCAGACCTGTGCTTGCAGTCAGGTTGGGCTCATGTGTAAATGCCATTTGGGTCAACGGAGTGCCTCAAAGTCCCTTCACCTGACCCCATACAAGCACCAGAGGTGTTGTGAAATCTTCTTACTGCTTCATAGGATGATGTAGATGACCAACAGCAAATCCTGTTGGGCTACCCCGCTGCCATAGGGCAGTCATAAGACAGCTATAAAGCGCATTCTGGCAACATGCGCTGCGGGAGCACTACTGGGAAGATCCTTCTTGAGGAGTTGGTTAGGAAGGCTGGTGTGACAAGGGGTAAGAAGAGGAGGTGACTGGGAAGCCCCATTGGGAATCCTTCTAGTGAGATTTGATCCTTTATATTAAGGATCTATTTTAGTTATTCCAATGTGCTGTTTAAAACTTGTTCATGTCCACCTTCCAGTGGCATTACCTAGGGTAAGGGAGCAAACACTGAAGAAACCCTGGTGGTAGCCTCAGTGCCCACAAGATTCAGCAGTTGACATTTTGGTTCCGCTGCTCCTCTGGGTGTTACTGACTTCAGGTTTGGGCTTACAGTCTTTTTGCCATAACCCCAGAGCTGTTAAGTTCTATCTCAGCCTAGTAGCAGTGTAGGGAGAGAGTGATGGCATAGGTGTCCCATCTGGGTCAGACGGACAATGGTACCTTGCCGAACTACCCCCAGGGAATGTGGCAGGATGTGGCTCCCTCCCTGCTTGGGCAGAGTTCTCCATCAAGGACTCCAAAAAATATTTTATTAAATTCAAGGCTGTTCAAACATGGCTGTACAGGGCATGTCAGATATAGTACAAGTTATGTAAAAAATCTTCTGTAAAACTTTCAGTCTCTCTTTCAGTAGCCATTTTCTATAGTTCTGTCTTTTCAGCCTTAAATGCAATCGGAAGCCAACATCCACTCAAACAACACAACAGTTATAACATGGCATACATAAGGACAAGGCAGTGACATAGCTAGCGAGGGGCGGGGGGCAGTCCTCCCCAGGTACCAGCTTTTTGAGGGGGTGACACCACAAATGACTCGACATCACTAACACCGTGAAGGTTAGGAGTAACCCCATCATGCTATATACCGTTGGATGTGGAATTTGCAGCAGAATGCAGTGCAAAAAACCAGGGTAAAATATGTCCTTTCCATCAAAGGTTATGGCCAAAATACTGGAAACAAAAAAAAAAAATGCATGGAGCCCTATGGAAAGTGAAATAGAATCATATCGCACGTTTACTTGTGAGTAGGTGAAAGTGCCTTAGTCCGTCAGAAAGGGCAGGCTGAGAGGAATCCAAGGACACCAGAATGGTTCCTATTCAAAGAAAGCAGCCCACAAAAAGCACCCAAGAAGGAGGTCCCGCCCTCCAAGCTGACGAATGTATTGAGCCCTATGGAAAGCAAGCCACATGGTCAAGTTTACTCCCAAGTAAGTAAACAAGCCTTGGCTGCTGGTCAAGTCAGGCAAAGGAGAATGCAAGGCTAGTTGCATGGTCCCAATCTGATAAAAGTGGAGCTCAACAAATGCTCCAGAAGGCAGCACCCCACTCCCCCAAGAATGAGACAGAGGCTTGAACTGGTTAGGTGGGCATTGGGAAGGGTTGAAAATCTCACAGATTTTGTGTGTGTGTGGGGGGGGGGGTGTTATTGCAGGCAGACTACAGAGAAAATTCACTTGGTGAAATAGGGCTGGCTTCCCCTTATTTAATTATCTGTTTTTCTTTAATTTAATTATTTATAATTATTTTATTTTGCTTGATGATGTCACTTCCAGCCATGACATCACTTCTGGTTGGTCCTGGACAGATTGTAATTCTAAAAAGTGGGTCCCACTGCCTTAACTCAAAACAGACCAATGAGATATCCTGGGGTGGTGGAGGGGTGGTGACACCCTGGTGACCAAAATTCTGGAAATCATGGCTTTTAGGAATAATACCATCATGTTATATACCATTTGATGCAGAATTTCATCCGTTGCTTGTGGGGAAATATTCAGTGCATTTATTTTCTGGCCATTATTATTATTCATTTCATGTCATGACTATTACTATCCCTGTCTCACCTACCTCACGGGGTTGTTGTGAGGACAAAGGAATCATGTACACCACCCTGAGCTGCTTAGAGGAAGGTTGGTATAAAAATGTGGTATAATTTTTTATTATTGTTATTAATTTTATTCACATCAAAATGACAACACAGCTGATAATGATCGTATACACACAAAAACCACAACATTTATCAGCTGGTAAATCCTCATCCACACGGACATCTGCCTGACATCTAGGTGTAGATGAGGTGTAGATGAGGTATCGACGAAGGATGGACGCTGTGTTGATTATGTTATTATTATTCATTATTATTTTTTTAATAAACTATTATTACTATTATTATTATTATTAATCGAAGATTAATAAGCAAATATTAATAATTAATCGTCGAAGGCAAAAGCGTTGAAGGATGGACGCTGTGTTGATTATTTAATAATAACACCCTGGGTGTCAAATGACCTAGCTACACCTCTGGGACAAGGATAAATGTTTAACATAGGTAAGCATATTTTTTTTCAGTTGTGACACCCTGCCTAATGCCTAATGCTTCATGCTTCTGATTAAAATGTGGATGCTTTGCAAAAATGCCTTAGCCCTGACCTCATCCCAGCTCTGGACTGAACATGTTATTCTTGCACCATACAAGCTCCTAATTCCATAATTCTCTTCCACATACTGAACAGTGTCTTTAAAAAAATTAAATCTAGACATTCTAATTCACCTTCACTTTGTGGTGTGATTTGCTCCCTCTTGTTAAATTCATCTAATGCTCGGTCCTCACCCTTTGATTTGCTGTCTGCTCTTGATCTCTTTTTACTTCCTGATGCTACTTGAAGATCAAGAACTCCAGTGCATACACAGATTTTCCACTGATTTTACAAACATGGACAGCCCAATCCTGAGCTGCCTGAGGTGCCCAGGCTTGGTGGCACCGAGAATGGCTGCCGCTGGATCCTGCTAACCCCGGGATACCGCAGGAGGCACCTTGGGAGAAGGGGACTTTTGTCCCCTTCCCCCGGGTAAGGTAAGCAGTCCTGCAATGGGTAAAGGCTCAATTGCATGGTTCAAATTCCTGCTCAGTCATGAATCTTCCTGGGTGACATTGGGCCAGTCACTATCTCTCAACTTTGCCTACCTTACAGGGTTGTTGTGAGGACAGAAGGAGTGGAGGAACTATGTACACCACCCTGAGCTAATTGGAGGAATTGTGGTATAAAAATGTGAAAAATAAATAAGAGGTAAGTAGGTAAGAGGTAAGTAAAGAAATTTACTTACCTTCATGTAAGCCCTGGGCCTGCCCATGTATTTCCTTGGACATATGCCACCTCTTTTCATGGTGTATGTCCAAGGAGGGAAAAGGGGTGGAAAGGTTTTTAAAAGAGGGGATAGGACTTGGACTGTATCATTGCTGTAAGATCCACCCCATCTCACCTCTCTGCCCTCAATTCCTCCCAACCAAAAATAGTGAGTAGAGAGGTATGAAGCTATGATCAATATCAAAACCATAGTGGGGAAAAATGTGAATCTGTGATACACAGATACACCTTATCTGTGTTCTGTGCCCGTCTTGCTCTTCAGAAACAAAAATAACCCACCCACTCTTCAAGGCACTGTATTGCACAATTAAGTGCACATCTCATTTGATCCTAAGTTACAGATAAGATTACAACCTTTCTTTCCATTTGGGAATACTTGAATATAAGAACATAAGATGAGTCCTGCTGGATCAGGCCAAAGGCCCAGCTTCCTGTATCTCACAGCGGCCCATCGGATGACTCAGGGAGCACACAACACAACAAGAGCCCTGCACCCTAGTGTCATTCCCTTGTACCTGGCGTGCCAAGGTAGCCTGCTTCTAAAACCAGGAAGTTGCACATACCCATCACAGCTTGTAACCTGTGATGGAATTTTCTTCTAGAAATCTTTGCAATCCCCTTTTAAAGGCAGATGCCATCTTCACATCTTGTGGCAAGGAGTTCCACAGACTAATTACATGCTGGGTAAAGGAATATTTTCTGTCTTGGATTAGAATTGGGAGGTCGCTATCAAGGTGGTTAGCATTATATGCTGAGAAACCAGTCTTTGAAAAGTTTTAACAACACTGAACTTATTTTTAAAAAAGAATATAATATTTGGTCATTCCTTCCCCCCCCCCCACACACACACCCCCAGTGCAAAGGTCAATAGTGAAGTTATTTTAAAGCATTACTCAGATCTGTGAATGCCTAAACCAGTTTATGTGGGTGGTCAGCAGTGCAAAAAAGCACAAGGATGAAGACAGGCATTCTAAATTGTGGTGGATGTGGTTGAAAACATGCTCTCCACATTCTCAGGCATTTGTTTTCAGGACAGAGTGTTCAGTTTGAACTGCTTTTACCATGCTTAGAATGTCTGCCTGTCTTCAATCATGTTGCACTCCTGGCCACCCACGTAAAACACCATAACCAAGAAAAAGATAACTGCAAATCACAAAAAAAAAACCAAACAAAAAAATCCCTACAAAAGCAGTTTCCAGAAGGAGCAAAGAAAAATCACACAAAGGTCAAGCCAGATGCCTGCCAAAGCAAACCAAAACAAAGCTTCAAAGATGACAGGAGGACAACCGAGAAGAGACAAGATGGATCTCCTGAGTGGGGATTTCCCCAGCCAGGGCACCACAACAGAGAAGGCTCTTTCCCTTGTTGCTTTGCTATACTTACATTATCTGTGCACACAGAGGACTAGCCTGTTGAAAAAGAATGATTTGCAACTTCTTAATTTCCTAGTTTCCAATTCAAAATGTTTCCATTTAGTCAGTATTTATTTAAGAAATTTATAGCCTGCCTTTCCACCCTGTTTAGAGTCCTCAAGGCAACTTACAAAATGATGCATCAATACAATGATGCATAGAACAGTACTAAAACATTAATGTTAAAACAATTAAAACCATAAAAACAATAAAATGTAATATGCTCAACTGGATCAAAATTGAAAAGATGTTTCATAAAAAGCGCAAGCCCCCCTCTGCCAGCATTTCAAAGCTTCCCTAAATAAGAAACAGTCTTGAAGCCCTGCCAAAAGGACTCCAAAGAGGGAGCTGTTCTCAATTCCAGGGGAATTTCACAGATAGGGTGCCACCACTGAGTGGATCCTATTTATTGCCTCCATACCCCTCACCTCTACTGGTGGCAGCACAATTAGGGCCCCCTCTGATGACCTGAGAGGATGGGTAGGATTATAAGGAAGGAGGCAGTCCCTCAGATACTCTGGACCTGAGCTGTAAAGAGCTTTAAAAGTCAAAACTAGCACTTTGAATTTAGCTCGGAAATTAACTGGCAACTAGTTGCCGAAGCAATGGCCCTATTGAGCAATGGCCCCAGCGAACTCCAGCAACCACACAGGCTGCTACGTTCTGTACTAGTTGCAGTTTCTGAGCCATCTTCAGAGGTAGCCCCACAAAGAGAGAATTGCAGTAATCTAATCTATTTTATTTCATATGTATGTATCAAGGTCTTCTTTTAAAGCACCACACAGCATAGTGGTGGCCAAACTTGCTTAATGTAAGCGCCACATACAATAATGTTTGAGAGCCACAAGAAAGTTGTTTGAGAGTCGCAATATTTAAGAAGCATTTAAATTCTTAAATTTATTTACTCACCATGAACATTAAACTTATGTTTTAATCCATTGAGCCCTCAATTTATACCTGGTGAATATGCATAACCCTTGAAAATTTCTTATTTACCTTTTATATTTAAACGATGCAAAAAGGAGCTCAGCCAACATGTTTCTGAGAGTCGCACATTTTATGTCAAAGAGTCGCATGTGCTCATGAGCCATGGTTTAGCCACCTCTGACATAGCATGTCAACATGAGTGAATCATTGTGTCGTGTTCAGAGCAATGAATCCATTAGTCGAAACATGACTAATAATCTTTGCGTTGTTGAACTTCCTTTAGTTTAAGAAGAACTAGAATTTGCATCAACAGTATGGAAATCCATAATGGTACCCCCCCTCCCCCAATTTTTACTTTGCCTCAAAATTTTTACTTTTACTCCAGTTTTTTTTCCTACTAATAGCAAGCAATGAACTGTACAGAATAATCATGTCTGTTATAATAGCCTTTTGCCTTTCAGCCAGATCCTGCTGAGTGAGTGGAGAAGATATGCTTACCTCAAAGCCTCCAGGAAAGGTTCATGGAGTTCTCCAGAAGTCATGTTGATATAACTCATCAAGAGTGAGTTAATAAACAGCAAAGGTTTAACTGTGTGTGAAAAAGGCCTCTATTTATTACATTTTTAAAATCCCATCTTTCTTCCAAAGATCTCAGGGTGTCACACATGGTCCCACCTCTTTATTCTCACAAAACTCTTGTAGGATAGTTTAGGGTAATAATAATAAAATAATAATAAAACTTTATTTCTATCCCGCCCTTCTCCCCAAAGGGACCCTTTGGGGAGAGAAAGTCACACAGTAAGCTTTGTAGCTGAGTGGATATTTGATTCTGTGTCTCCCTATTCATAGTGCCAACATTCTTAGGGCCTAGCCTATCCCCCAGTGTAGTCATGCCAGTGCAGTCATGCTGTAGGAGCACAGGCTGCATCCTGCCAAAGGCACTCCTGGACCAGTTAGCTGAATGCTTAACTCAAAGAAGATAAGACATTATATGCTTGAATTCTCCAATTTGGAGTTATGAAAGTGCCAGTGGTCCTTGTGAAATGCAGTAAGGAAACAACTGATTGTTTTCCATCTTGTATCATACTTCTGTTGCTTCTGGCCCAACCTGTATGAGGGCTTTGAAGAAAAGGGGGGTGGCAAATGAGAGCCCAATCCTGTGCTCAGCGGCATGGCTCTGTGCCGCTGAGCACAGTTGCAAACATGCTGTAAGGCACGTTTGCGGGGCTCACCGCTGGGCTCCTGCCCGTGCTAGCCCAGCGCCGGCCAGTGCTGGGCTAGCGCGGAGCGGTCGCCCAGGTTCCATGGCTCTGCAGTCTCCTGGACAGCCGAGCTGCGGAACAACAGGCGGGGGTGGGAACAGGGGTGGGGAGGAGGCGTTCTGGGGAGGGGAGAGGCCAGCGGGGGGTGGAGAGATGGCGGAGGGAGGCATGCCAGGGGGGCGGGAGGCATTCCGGGGGAGGGAGGGAGGGAGGGAGGGAGGAGGAACCCATTGCGAACCCATTGCGGGGCTGCTTACCTTACTCGGTGGAAGGGGACAAATGATTTGGCGGCAGCCCTCCTCGGTGCCGCCTAACCTGGGCATCCCAGGCAGCTCAGGATTGGGCTGCCCATGAGTTGGGTGGATATGAGGGAATTTGGAGCTTCACTAGGGTGGGTGGTGGGAGAATTTGCCTTTAATTCAGAAATAATCTGAGCTACTTTTCAGTTTGGAGGAAAGTCACTCACAACCCAGTCCAATCCTATCCAAGTCTTACGGTGGAGGATCTCACCATCTGCCTCTATAAGTCCTAGGCCGATGGTAGAAAAGCTGCTCTGCTGTTCTGCGAGCTGGGCATGCCAGCACAAATGGTTGCGAAAATGTGTGCAGGCACCACTGGCCTGCAGAACTTCATCCATCCTCTGCTGTTGCTGCAAACTTGATGATGGGAGTGATTCAGGGGAGAATCATTGGTGGATTGGGGCAGGGAGCAGACTGGGCTGGGATGGTTTGGGGCTGGGAGGGGGTCGCTGCCATATGTAGCACCCTATACCCCTTCTCAGCCTGGAGCCAGACTCACATCCAGAGTCTCAGACTGATGCTAGATAAAGAGCTGGCGTAAGTCTAAGGAGACCCATTGGAGACCTGGTAGAGGTAGCCTACAGATGGCTGAGTAAAAATGTTATTTACTTACCTCTCCTGGTCTCTCTGGTCTCCTGCTGCCTCACATCACACAGTGCATACTGCAGCAGTGGTGCTGAAATCTCTGAACTGATGGGGATAGGATTGAGTTCTTAGATTCTCAGTTCCTTTTAAGCCAGTATTTCTCAACATTTGTCCTCTGTTGTACCACTTTGCTTGGTCCACCTATTCGAAGTACCACCAGAAATAACTGGTGATGACATCATGACCAGTTACTTCTGCATTGAGAGGCCCAATGCAATGTGACAAACACCAGTAAGAGGCTCAGGGTGAACAGGACGGCTTTTTCAAGCACGGAAAAGCATGTTTTGGAGCTCTGCCAACTCAGCTGAGCCTCCTGCCACTGTTTGTTGTGTCACGGTACTGGTCTCGCTGCTGGGTGACGGGTGTCAAGGGTACTGCGGGTACCAACAGGCATCACCTCAAGTACCACTGGCAGTACCTGTACCACTTGAAATTCACTTCAATGGTGTGGTTTGGAGACAAATTATAGAAAATATAGTTAGCGTTGTTTGTGTATCACAGCAAAAAATGGTATCTGTAAAATCAGAATGTAAGGAAACAAATTGGGGAATTTCAGGAGGGCACGAAGGGAGGATGGAATGCATGAGCACGAAGCTTCTGCATATCCTGCCTTCACTGTATGATCCCACCAGATCTTGAAATCAAAAGTTGGCAACCAAAGACATGTTTCTGTGGATTTTTTTTATTTGTTTTAACATTCTGCAACCCCCCCCCCATCACTCTTCCCTTCCACTATAAGGGCTTGAACGAAATATATGTCACTGTCACTCGTGAAAGCAGGAATTATGAGAATTTTAAGATGCTTACACAGGGGCATAATTGACACCTCATTCATGAACTGTTTGAACTGGACCCTATGGGCAGAATCCAATACCCCCTCCTGAGCTGCACCACCTGGCACGGGCCTCCTTGGTTCTGCCCCTGCTAAAAAGTGGCTCCAAGAAGACCCATTGGCAACAGCAGAGTTCTACCCAGGAACTGATCTCCCTTACTCTGAAGGGTACTCCAGAGGTTGCTTTGGCCCTGCATGATACAGCGGCTGCCATTTTGGCACCACTGTACGTCATGATGCCGCCATTGCATGGATTGGACTGTTTGTGTTATTCAAGTCTTAGTGAATTCAATAGTCATGAGCTCAGGTCTCTACATCAGATCTTCACACTTTATATACTCTATGTTTTTAATTGTCAAATTTAATTTCAAGTTCAGGGGGGAGCATGGTGATATCTACAGTAGAACTTGATTAAAAGTAATTCGGAAAAGAGTGGATTAGCTCAGCTGAATGTTAATCACGGAGCTAAGAAAAATCACCAAGGAAAATGTGATTATTGTTCTCCTGGATGTTTATAGCACAGTTTCTCTGCCTCACCCACAGATTTGTTGCCTGACTTTTATTAGAAAAGGTCAAATTTTGAGTAATTGTTTGATGGTATAATTAAGCTTAATTAGTAAGTAATTCCAGGAAGACTGAACTATTATAGCAATGATTTTGTGGTGATAAAGTTAGTTCATTTTTTTAACTCCTTAATCACGTTCCCGCTACCTATTAAAGGGAAAGGACTGCATGCTCAGTTTGTCCCAATCCACAATACTGTGGGTGCACCTGTGCTCACAAAGTCACAGGTGGATCGCCTGTTGGGAACAGTGAAGGTACTGAACTAGGTGATGGGGCTTAGCTACAGGAGTCCTGCCCTGCAGAGAACTCATATCACAATTATTGGATTGTTGACAATGCTATGCATACAAACTTCAGTTTCTAGGAACTCCCTTCCCTTTGCTTAAATATGAAATGTGAGAAATCCATATGCTGAAATGTGTTTACGCATGTAAATTACCCCTCATTGTATGGTTGGAAATAAACTTACATCATACATGCATGAAGAAAAAAGAATGATCATATAGCAGCAGAAAATAAATCAGCAGGAGAGAAAAACAACAATAAACACCGTAGATTTTTATTATAACTGCATCAATATTAAATTTATTTCTAATACACTTTCTTGTGATAGGAATGAAAGCATTGTGCAACCATCTAAAGCAGTGGTTTCCAAACTTACCATGGTCAACGTGCAACGGCCGCTTCTTCCTGACTCTCCTGGACACTGCTATCTTGAATTGCACAAGTTCTCACACAATTCTTGCAAGATCTCATGCACTTCTCACTTAGGTTGGAACTAATGTGGGGAGCTGTTGCCTATGTGCATATGAATGAGATAGCTGTGTGTTCGGTGTGAGATTTAACAGGTTGGAGTGACCTGCTATGCGTGGGTTTTGGGTTCTCTCTGAATTTCCAGTTGATTTGTGCTGGCTTAATATCATAAGTCGCTGTGTGCGTGTCAACAGTAAAGAACAATCCTGCACTAGTCTGGTCTTTCACATGCTGGCAATGTTCATTTTGAATCATTGATTGCATACAGTAAGACAGTATTTCTCAATGTGTGGTCCTTGGAGCGCTGGGGCTCCCCAACGTCCCTTCAGGGGCTCCACAAGCACACATTGCGAAACGCTGATTTAAGAAATTAAAAAAATTCATTAAAATGTTCATGTCTTTTCTACATAACCTCTCACAAAAGCTCTTTGGGGCTCTGCAAGAACTTTTAGGAGTGTAAAATCTGAGGTTTAAGAATTGCTGCTATAAGGCAATGATGCTTCTCAGGCAGGGCCAGCTCACCAGCCTTCTCTGCAGACACCTCACCTTGCCCCTTAAGAACATAAGAAGAGCTCCACTGGATCAGGCCAAAGACCCATCTAGTCCAGCTTCCTGTACCATACAGTGACCCACCAGGTGCCTTAGGGAGCACATAAGATAACAGAAGGCCTGCATCCTGGTGCTCTCCCCTGCATCTGGCATTCTGACTTAGCCCATTTCTGAAATCAGGAGGTTGCACATACACATCATGGATTGTAACCCATGATGAACTTTTCCTCTACAAATTTGCCCAATCCACTTTTAAAGGCATCCACGTCAGATGCCATCACCACATTCTGTAGCAAGGAGTTCCACAGACTTGCTGGGTAAAGAAATATTTTCTTTTGTCTGTCCTAACTTTCCCAGCATTCAATTTTAGTGGATGTCCCCTGGTTCTGGGGTTATGTGAGAGGGAAAAGAACATCCCCCTATCCACTTTATCCATCCCCTGCATAATTTTATGTCTCAATCATGTCCCCCTTCAGGCACCTCTTTTCCAGTCTGAAGAGCCCCAAACACTGTAGCATTTCCTCATAAGGGAGGTGCCCTAGCCCATTAATCATTTTGGCTGCTCTCTTCTGCACCTTTTCAATTTCCACTATATCCTTTTTGAGATTTGGCAACCAGATCTGGGCACAATACTCCAGGTGTGGCCTTACTCACTGGCGTAGCTAAGGGGGGGCGGAGCACTAAGTTTTGCAGGGAGCCTCCCCGCAGCGTGCAAGCAGCTCCTCATCTCTCTTTGGGAGCCATTTGGGCGGGGGGGGGGCAAAATGGAGGCAAATGTCTCCCAAGGGGAGGGGACACTGCAGGGAGGCTCCCTGCAAAACATAGTGTCCCGCCCCCCTCTAGCTACGCCAGTGGCCTTACTATCGATTTGTACAATTTTACACTCCTAAAAATTATTGCAGTGCCCGAAAGAGCTTCTGTGAGAGGTTGTTACAGATTTCTCCCCCAAATTGCCTCTTTACTGCTGGCCTCTTGGGAGGATTCAATTAAGTTACAATCTCTTCTTTCCATATTGGAAACTGTTTCTCTCGACAAAGTTGCAAACTTTGTTTCTGGGGTACTAGCGGGACAGAATTCTGGGTCTTCTGTTACATTATGGTGAATGGGGGGAGGGGATAATGAATGATTATGATTGTTTTATTTTATTGTTTTCTGTTTGTTTGTTCTGGTGGTTTGTTGTTGTGTATTTCCTTTATCTATGCCAATAAAGGTCTTATGTATGTACTGCTGGGCTCTTCTGATCTTCCCTCTCCCAGTTTGCAAGAAGGGCTGCTCCAGGTCCTGCAGAAGGAACCTCAAAATTTTGGATGTATCCAACTTGGCAACAGACACAAAAGTTAAATCATCTTTTCCTTCACTGCTGGGGAACTCTTCACACATTCGCAGGCTGAGTTTGCTCAAAGGAATTCCATCTGTCCTTTGTAGCCTATAATGCCTCCCCCAGGTCTCCCTTTTCCCTGCGGTGTTTTCATTGGATCATAGCCATTGAATGGTTATCAGTGTAGCAGGTTCATTCAACTGTTTCTGTCTCAAGGACAAAAGTACAAAGTCCAGCCTTGCTTGTGTATCCTCTCTGTTCCCACCTTTCCCCTGTCATACCACTGGTGGTCCTGAGGCATGTTGCACAGATGTTCCTTCCTCTCGAATCTTTGGGTGTTTTTTCAAGCTGTTTCTTAGGAAAAAAAAAATGTTTCCATGTGTGTATGTCCCTTCCTTCTACTGATAACTTTTCTTTCTGTCCAAACAACCTGCTGCTGCTTTTTAGATCTAGTGGGAAAATACCCTGTAGGACAGACGCCAGGTTTTCTTTGAGGTTCTTCGGAATGCATACATATGGCCAGCGTACAACCCCTTGCTCTTCTTCCTTGCTCTAATCATGTTCTTTCTTTTGATTTGATTTCCCTTTGGGCATTTTATCTAGTTTTTTCGCCATAGTACTTTCAAAAACCCTTGTATTTTTGGTCTGGTAGGAAAGGTTTTTATTTCTGTAGAACGTGAAAAGACAGTGAGCAGTTTCTCCAATTCCATGAATGCAATTGAAAAGCAAGTCTTATGACCACTGCAGTGTCATAACCCCCTAACAAAAAATATGCTATATATGAGTGCTGTACCAGACCAGGCCTTTTGTCACACGCCATTGTCTGTTCAACAATAAATGGCGTCATGCTAAATCGCATGGAATACTGTTAGAACATAAGAACAGCCCCACTGGATCAGGCCATAGGCCCATCTAGTCTAGCTTCCTGTATCTCACAGCGGCCCACCAAATGCCCCAGGGAGCACACCTGATAACAAGAGACCTGCATCCTGGTGCCCTCCCCTGCATCTGGCATTCTGACTTAGCCCATTTCTAAAATCAGGAGGTTGCACATACACATCATGGTTTGTAACCCATAATGGATTTTTCCTCCAGAAACTTGTCCAATCCCCTTTTAAAGGTGACTAGGCCAGATGCCATCACCACATCCTATGGCAAGGAGTTCCACAGACCAACCACACACTGAGTAAAGAAATATTTTCTGTTGTCTGTCCTAACTCTCCCAACACTCAATTTTAGTGGATGTCCCCTGGTTCTGGTGTTATGTGAGAGTGTAAAGAGCATCTCTCTATCCACTTTATCCTTCTCCTGCATAATTTTGTATGTCTCAATCATGTCCCCCCTCAGGCGTCTCTTTTCTAGGCTGAAGAGGCCCAAACGCCGTAGCCTAATTTGGAATTGTTCCAATTTGGAATTGTTCCAAAATTGTTCCAATTTGGAATGCCACAAAGGGCAATATTGCTTATTACTCCTTGAACTCCGAGGAGTCTACAGCATTATATTTTGGTCTTTCCCACAGTGGCGTTGCTAGGGGAGTGCGGATGGTGCGGGTCACACTGGGTGATGCGGATGGGGGGTGACGCGCACTGGGGGAGTGACATGCTAAAATCGTGGTGGTTAGGAGTAAGACTGTCATGTTATAGACTGTTGGGTGCAGAATTTCCAGCAGAATGCAATGCAAAAAACCAGAGTGAAATATCTCCTTTCTATCAAAAGTTATGACCATAAAACCAGAGAACCAAAAATGCATCCAGCTCTATGGAAAGCAAAACCGAGCCGTATCGTGCATTTACCTGTGAGTAAGTGAACTTGCCTTAGTCTGTCAGAAAGGGCTGGCTGAGAGGAATCCAACATCACCAGAATGGTCCTGATACAATGAATGCAGCCCCCAAAAACACCTGAGAAGGAAGTCTCTCCCTCCAAGCAGACAACTGTATTGAGCCTTATTAAGTCTCGCGTTTACTCGCAAATAAGCAAACGTGCCTTGGCTGGTGGTCATGCTAGGCAAAGGGGAATGTGAAGCCACCAAAATAGTTCTGATCTGATGGAACTTGAGGTCAACAAATGCTCCAGAAAGCAGCCTCCCCCACCCCCACTAAAAGGGATCAAAACGGCTTCAGCTGATAAGGTGAACTTTTTTGAGACTTGCAAAACCAAGTGGATCCTGACAGTGATCTGGTTTAAACAAAAGTTCTTAAATTGAACTGGGTACTGGGTAGGGCTGAAAACCTGACTGATTTTGGAGGGGGGGGGGTGTTATTGCAGGCAGGCTACAGAGGAAATTCACTTGGTGGACCAGGGTTGGCTTCTGCTTATTTATTTGTTTACTTTAATTATTTATACTTATTTTAATTTGCCTGATGATGTCACTTCCACCATGACATCACTTCTGGTGGGTCTTGGACAGATTGTCATTCTAAAAAGTGGGTCCCAGTGCTAGAAGTTTGAGAACTGCTGCAATAAGGTGTTAATAAGTTGACACCCTGGGGGGGGGGCTGTGACACCACTAGTGACCAAAATCACTAAAATCACAATTTGGAAGAATAATACCATCATTTTATATATCTATCAGTGCGTAATTTCATGCAGAATGTGTTCTATCTTTGTTCTATCAAAAGGTACAGCCAAAAAACCAGTAGGGGCGGACTGATGGTACATCACCATCATCATCACCATCATCACAAAGTAACAATGGAGCCAAAAGGAGCCATGCGTTGGGAAAGCATGATAGTTTTGACAGTCCCACTTCCCTGTTTCTTCTCCCTCCCTGGGTTTTGCCAGCCAAAGGTAAGGCAAGAACCCCCTTTGGCTCCTCCATCTGCCCTACCTCAGCCAAGGAAAATATCAGAATGCCCATCCTTTGTCTAATGATCATTGGTTCCTTCCTTCCTGTCAGAGATGGACAAAAGAGCTTCCTTTCACCTCTCCCCCCCCCCCAACATTTAAAAGGACAACATTAACCCTTCCCTGCCTTGTGCCTGGAACTTCCCTGCTACTTGTAAGGTCTGCATGGTGGCCTCATGAGGCTTTTCACACTGTGAACAGTAAGCAAGCACACCCAGAAACAGGCAGACTTGAGTCTGCATGCTTAGGGATGCCAAGTCAGGGGGCCCATGACTCAAATGTTTTTCCAAGTCTTCCACACAAGCAATTCATGAGTTCACGAGTCAGCGGAAAATGTGCATACTCACGACTTGAGTCTGAGTCACCTGACACAACTTCCCAACCCTGCAAAACAGGAAAGACAAATAGGAAGTGAGGAGGAGGGAAGAGTGTTGGTGTGTGGGAATTAGGCACACAGAGAGCAGCAGGGCCTGCATTAGGTCTGTATTTGCCATTACTCTAATAAAAGACAAAGTTTATGTTGATTGTGTTACCAGAATAATTTGAATCAACTGGAATGGTTTTACTTAAGGAAAAGTTATTTCTAATTAGTAGAAATAATTATCATTACATCTTTTCCCTTCCCCCAACGTCATCCTTATGGTAAAGAAAGTTGTTTTATTGAAGGAGCATCTTAGACTGCAATCATATACATCCAAACTGTTCTGCAAAAACATTTTGTATTTTTATGGCTAATGCTTTTTTTTTTTTTTTTTTAATAACCTCTGCAAGATGAAATGTTTGAAGTGATTTGCAGAAATGAAGCCTTTCCGTAAACTTGATTAGGCATCTAAACACATCATCCCACCTAGCCGGCATGTCACTGATTATTATAGGCTTATGGAGTATAATGTGAAGGCAGTTTACCTTGGGATTGTACTTTCGCTCTAGTCCAAGTGGATTCAGAGTTAATGGGTTTGCTGCACAGCATATTATAATCCACGATGCAGCAGCTGCATAATGCTGAAGTCTAATTTATTAATGTAATGTGTACATGTCTCTTATAATGAAAGGGCTATTGGTGGTCTCTGTAATTCTTCATAGATGTGCCTTGTGGTTAGTAAGCTAAGCTCGTATATTGACATTATCAACTCTGAGCTGTTGGAAGTCCCAAGTTCTGACAACTTAAAGAACGTATTTTATGCAGAACCAAGTTTGGTTTGCTCTTAATGATATTGTGGTTAGCATCTGTTACTTGAACTACAGGTTTCATACTAAAAATTGAATGTGGCAAAACTAGCAGGCAAAACTAGCCAGACAAATAATGAAAATCTGTTGTTAGCCTACTTTTATAAAAATATTGGTTCCGTAATTTCTCATGTCTGTGCAGTGATGTCACACTGGCTGCACACACACTGACATTTTTATATCCTTACAGAATCAGAATCACCATTATTAGCATACATCACAAAAACAACAACCCAGCAAGGAATATCACTGGAAAGGTAACAGTTTCTTACAGTTATATCAGGCAACAAGGCTAAGTAAAGCCTAAACGTTGTCCTTATTAACAGCAAAACATAAAATAAAAATTAAAACCTAAAATATCCATAGTATCCATGTTGGCAAACTTCAGTCTTGAAAGACTATGGTATCGCGCTCTGAAAGGTGGTTCTGGAACAGCGTCTAGTATGGCTGAAAAGGCCAATTCGGGAGTGACAATCCCTTCCACACTGGGAGCAAGTGTAGTCTGTCCCTGGTCTGTCTCCATGGCTATGGGCCTTCCTTCTTTGCCTCTTTGCCTCAGTCTGTTGGCCAAGTGTCTCTTCAAACTGGGAAAGGCCATGCTGCACAGCCTGCCACCAAGCGGGCCACTCAGAGGCCAGGGTTTCCCACTTGTTGAGGTCCACTCCTAAGGCCTTCAGATCCCTCTTGCAGATGTCCTTGTATCGCAGCTGTGGTCTACCTGTAGAGCGCTTTACTTGCACGAGTTCTCCATAGAGGAGATCCTCTGGGATCCGGCCATCATCCATTCTCACAACATGACCGAGCCAACGCAGGCATCTCTGTTTCAGCAGTGCACACACGCTAGGGATTCCAGCTTGTTCCAGGACTGTGTTGTTTGGAACTTTGTCCTGCCAGGTGATGCCGAGAATGCGTCGGAGGCAGCGCATGTGGAAAGTGTTCAATTTCCTCTCCTGTTGTGAGCGAAGAGTCCATGACTCGCTGCAGTACAGAAGTGTACTCAGGATGCAAGCTCTGTAGACCTGGATCTTGGTATGTTCCGTCAGCTTCTTGTTGGACCAGACTCTGACTCTCTTTGCCGACAATGCAGCTGTCACTACCCACTCTGCCAAAGATCTCCAGCAGCTCATGGATCATTTTAGCAAGGCTTGCCAAGATTTTGGACTGACGATCAGCCTGAAGAAAACACAGGTCATGGTTCAGGATGTGGACTCACCTCCCTGCATTACAATCCCTGCACATGAACTGGAGGTTGTCCATGACTTTGTGTACCTTGGCTCAACGATCTCCGACACTCTATCTCTCGATACCGAGCTAAACAAATGCATCGGTAAAGCAGCTACCACGTATAGTATCCATATCCACATAACAATTTGCATTAGATTAACTATTTCCAAACCACCAAGGAGGTTTAATGCACTGTCTTATGCCATAGTTTAGTTTATCATCTCCAGTACAAGCTGCGAGACCTCCTTCATTTTCTCTGATGAGCAATCATTGAAACTTTATTTTTGCCATGTCTGAAAGTCCATCCCTGTTAACCAGAATAGGTATCAAATAGGTAGAGCGAGCACTGTTGTGCCACGGGCAATAGAAGAATATATGCAGAAGAGATTCTGCCGACCCGTGACTACAGGGACAGCAGCGATCTTGGTAGGGGATCTTATTATATCTCCTGACCAGGTGGAAAAAACCCTTGAGGAAATAACGTTAAATCTTGCCACAGTTATAGTGTCTCTTTCAGTCAAATCCTACCCCCCCCCCCGCCCCCAGCATCAATGTCTGGGTACTGAGTGCACTTTAGTAAAAGAAAAACAAAACAAACCAACCAGAAAAGGATAATATCCAATGAATCCTTTAGGTCTATGGTTCCCACACATTAGCACGGGGACCAACTTTTTAGAATGAGAATCTGTCAGGACCCACCAGAAGTGATGTCATGACCGGAAGTGACATCAGCAAGCAGGAAAATATTTAACAATACTAGGCTGCAGTCCTACATACCCAGGAGTAAGTTCCATTTACTGTCATTGTTAAAAGAATATACATAGTAGCTTTTTAAAAGTACAGGTCTGTAACATTTTCCCAAATGCAGTCACATACTTGGTAGCATCAAGTCTAATATAGTAAAAATAAAATATTGAAATGAATGGGGACCCAGCTGTAATTGACTCACAACCCACCTAGTGGATCCCAACCCACAGTTTGAGAAACACTGCTTTAGGTTCATATCCGCTTGTCTAGGAAAGACTGGATTTAAAAACAGTATTTTTGTGGTCTGTGCTACTTTTACCATATTGACAAGGGATTTTTGTGACTAGGAAATCACTGGTTCCTCAGCCATAACTTGGGTAGGTGGCCTTAGGTAGGTGAAAAATGCCACTTTTTCTCAACCTCAAGAAGGAAGGGTGCATGCATGATTCTGGTTGCTGGACGGAGATGCCTGTGCCCCACTAAACATATTCAACACTATTGTTACCAAAAAGGCTGTTTTGTTTAGGGGAATTATTTATATTAGCCTTCTGGAAACTTTTGGGACCATAGGCTGGATACAAGACAGCATAGAGCAAAGAAATCCCTTGTTTAGCCTAATGAGGAGACTGGGAGGAAGGTAACTTTCAATCAAAGGATTATATTTTTATTGCAAAAACACACAAAGGTAACATAATACACATGGAGAATAGATAAGTATATACTTGTCTGGTGTACCTAACTCGTGGTGGATGCATGTGCTATGTATTTGAGTGCATCCGAAAAAAGAAACAGAAATGGTTAGGGTGTAGGAAGGTATTTTTGGGGTTCCTTAATCTGCTAAACCCAGTTGCTGACTAAAGATGGGGGGGAGAAGGGAGGAATAGGTAGGGAGGAAGGGGGGAAGTTTAGACGCACTATATATTTACCTGTGGGGGGGCAGTTGGAGGAAGAGTCCCGCAGGACCACTCTCGCAAGAGAGCAATCAGAGAGAGACCGCATGTGCTCTGAGTTCTCTCTTAAGAGTTTTCTTTGACCTGGAAGTCAATTCAAACTGACCGGAAGTATCCCAGAGCTGTGGGCATGCTCAGTAGCACTTGGAGTATGTAAAGAAAAGGTGGAAGGGTCCAGAATTCCGCTATCAGCAAAGCTTGACTCTGGGGGAGGGAGGCAATTTGCATAAGGTGCTTAAGAGTGTTAAAGCTACAACAAAAGAACAACAGACTTCCTCCTCCGTAGGTGCATGCTTGTTTTGCATAATCAGGAGACACAGTGATTAGGTTCTACATTGACCTGCAAGGAATTGGGGGTTGTGTAATTCATGTGCTTGTAGCTTGGCC
Source organism: Tiliqua scincoides (assembly GCF_035046505.1). Classification (NCBI taxonomy): domain Eukaryota; kingdom Metazoa; phylum Chordata; class Lepidosauria; order Squamata; family Scincidae; genus Tiliqua; species Tiliqua scincoides. The sequence goes on along the minus strand of NC_089823.1, from coordinate 212,345,421 downwards.
ATGGCCCTTAGAAACATGTGCTGGGGGAGGAGTGGCCTGCTTGCTTGGTCTGTATAGTCCAAGATACATAACTAGATATAAAAACACAACTTGGAAGGGAAAAGGGGATTTTCACGTAACACTATTCTCTTTGACCATACTGATGACCAAAGTGTGCAGAGGCTGAGAAATCATGTACCTTTTGTTGGGTCAGTGGATAGGTACAGATCCTTGGAGCTCTGGATAATAGCACTTGCAGTGTTGTTAGTCTAGCACTTTATTCAATAGTACATAATAAAAAAAACCTGTTTTTTTCTATTTCTTTCTTTAAAGAGCAAGTGCTTTTGGACACCAGCAGGTCTGTGATTATTATTGAGGGTTGATTTTGTGATGATGTGTCTTTTCACTGCTTTGGACTATCAAAGGACAATTTCATGCTGTGTGAATTCACTAATCATGCAACAAGGTAGCAATCAGAGGAGGATAGGTGATTAGTTTGCTCTAGTTTTTACAGAATAAACTGGAAAACAAGGATCAGGCTGTCTCCTAATTGTTGTCTGGAAGTATATTTATCATAAGGTGCAAAACCGGTCCTGAGACGCCCCACATTGAGTTAATTCAGGAGCAATATAAGAAAATATCTAATATGGCTGAACTGTAAGTTTGCATTTGCAGACTATCATTGGACAGTATTTCAGCATTATATGAGCAGCCATTTGTCTTGCTTCTCATTAATTAGTATTTCTAATCTTTGTAATTCATTACGTACATTCCAAAAGAAAGGATTTAAAGAGCTTTTAATGTATAGCCGCTTTGCATGAGAAAATTAGATTATATTTATGTAACACTTTTGTCCACAAATTGTCCACAAATAAAATAGTCCTGGGTACATTTCTTTGGAAGTCTATTGTAATAGGTTTGTATTAAGTTTCAACAGGAGTCTAAAGACAGTGATAAAGAGCATTCCCATTCAAATACCTGGAAATTAATCTGGCAGCTTGACCCAGTAACCGACATGCATACTAAAACACTGATGTGAATTGAAAATAAAATAACCACGCTTGACAGATATAATAGTTTAAGTGATTTCAAATTAACCACATCCCACTGACCGCAAGTGAAGAATGTGTTCATTCTCCCGCAATGAAACATGCTCTAGGGACTCATTATACAGAGTAGAGTAAGTAAAACCAGAGTGGAGTAATTGATGCTGAGGAGGAAGGAAGAATGACAGCTATTTAATGATTCTCAAACTTATACATAAAGATATCACAAGTGCCTAATGTATTATTTTTCTCTTTCCAAACTAGGTATATTATAGGCTTGCATTTGTATTGAATAGCAATTGCAACACTTGATATAGCTTTTAGGGATAATGAATTATGACCAAAAAAAGGCATCAGCTGCTACATAGAAACAGCGAATAACAAACACCTTGTGCCGCTATGATTGTGCCCATGAATATATCATGCGGCCAAGCCTTCAGTGAAAGGAGCAATTTATAAACTCAGGTCATTCCCTTCTCTCTCTCTGTATCCATCTCCGTGAATTTTATCTTGTAAATGTTAAGTTCTATAATCATTTTAAAAAATATTTTGAAAAAAACCCTCGTGTTTTTTTTTTTTACAGGCCCAGAAGGCTTATTAACAAAAGAGAAAAGAGAACAGAACTTTTCCACATATGTCCCCAAAGGATATAGATCCCTAGAGCAGGGGTGTCCAAACTTTATGGCAGGAGGGCCACATCATCTCTTTGATACTGAGTCGGGGGCCAGGAAAAAAAGAATTAATTCACATTTCAAATTTGAATAAATTTACATAAATGAATATATTAAAGATGGAACTTATATGAAAGAACGAAGGTCTTGCAATAGCTCAATGACTATAAAAGGCCTTCCACAAAGCAAGGCTGGCCTTTCGTTCGCTGCCACTGCTGCATCACAGACGTGAAACAGCAAGCGGTGGAGGGAGCCCTTGTCCCATAGCTCACGCGAGAGGCTGAACATTGTGTCAGGCCAGCGCAGGCTCCAGCAAGTCTCCAGAGGACCAGAGGCTCATTGGCACATTTTATTCATTGGCTCGTTTTACATGTATTTGATTAAGTACATGTAATTTTCATGTACATGTACATGATTAAGTACATGTACAAGAGTTTTTTCTAAAGGTCTCTTCTCTTTTCCATCTATAGTGAACAATCGGTTAATCTAATAAAGAAAACTGTGCCAAATAGCATGGAGAGGCAGGCTGGTATTGCCAGAAAACTTTCCTAAATACAAGTGTGTGTTGCTTAGTGATGTTACAACTAACAATGGACTGCATATATGACAATGGTCTGTCCTTGGTTTACTGTACCATAGCTGTACAGTACCTGAAAACCGTATCTTTGCATTGGCAGTATCCTTAGGAGGCCTCAAAGGCCTCCTCTTGATTGCATTGGGCCTCAGAATGACCCATAGAAGTATCTGAAAGTTGCTTCTGGGTTTCCAGAAAGCTACTTTCTGTTTTCTTCCAAAAACCAGAAGCAGCTTCCAGAGGCTTCTATGAGTCATTCTGAGGCCCAGTGCAACTCAGAGGAGGCCTTCTAAGGACACCACCAAGGTAAGTTTTTATACATTTTTTGTTTAATGACAATGTCACTTAATGACAGGGTTACTATAATGTAACCCTGTCATTAAGTGTCACATACCTGCACAAAAAGATATCTCAGGTTGCTCAGGGTTCATCATGGAAAGGTTTGTGTCAACAGCTAAACTGAGGAGATAGACTTGGAAGAACAGGATTTCAGCCTCTGAGATGTGGAGCACAATCCTAACCTGCCCTGGAGCAGGCAAGCCAGTAGGCCTGCGCTGCATCCAAGGCAGGCTTGGGGCTGAAAGTGGCTCATTCTGGGGCAAGGAGAATCACTTCCCCTTACCCTGGGTAAAGTGGGGCTACTTGAATCTACGCCACCAAAATTGGCAGCGCAAATCCAAGCAGCTTGGGACTGCCCCAGACTGCCTGGGAATGGGGTTAGGGTTCAGCATAACTGGCGGATCCTGGCCCTGCCTTCCACTCCCCACCTGTCCGCCCCTGGGAACACCCACTGTCACTATGAAGAGTATAGGTGAGGCTCCCAACCACATCTTCATGTACAAGATAATACAGTACTTCTCTTCTGAGTCACTTACAGGTCTTTTTGTTGGACTCTGTCCACACTTGTTCTTGGAGAATTGTGAAATCCAAACAGTGAAAGCTACCTTTACTTTCATCTGGAGTACATTTACTTGAAAATAAGTTCTGTCAATTTAATACTTAAGAAGCAGGAAAGTGGCCAAATAGGACATTGGACCATAAGATAGAGGGAATAAAAGAGAGGCTTAAAGAGGATACAGAGATTGCAAAAAAGCTGAATGAATTCTTTGCTTCTTTGCACATAAGACATGCAACAAATACCTGTCCCTGTCCTGACCTGCATTCAAAGTGCAGATTGAGCAGGTTGAAGGTCTCCTTGAGGTAAGGGGACATTCATCCCTGTATCCTGGGTAAAGCCCTAGCTTGCTCAATGAGGCAACCTGGATCTGTGCCTGCTAAATGGCCAGTGCAAGTTCAAATTGCTGCATGTTGGGTTTTCAAGCCTGGGGAGGGGGGTAGGATTAGGTATGTGCTGGCACTGCTGATCCCACCCTTCTCCTGGGACTTAATCTGCCCATCCCCTGCCCTCTCCCTGTCCTTCCCCATTACACCCCTCCCTACCCTTCTCCCGCCCCTGTGCTCTTACCTGCTCGGAGCAACTCTTACCAGTTCTGGTGCACATTCCCTCTTGCTCTAGCACCAGTAGCATGGTGCAGACCCTCCCACTGGCACTTCTGCTAGGCTGTCCCAACATGCCTTATGGCATATATGCAAAAGCCTAGTCTGATGCAGCAGTCATTGCACTGACATTAGGGAAGATGAGGATTGTTCTGTGAGCCAAAAAGAAGTTACAGGTGATGAAATTCCAGAGCATATAAACAAGTAAAAATTAACAAATCACAGGGCCTAGATGGCATCTATCCAAGAGTTCTTAAGGCTGCAATCCTTTTTTTGTTTCTTTGTTTTGTTTTTTCTTAGAAGATCAGCGATTTCACATTTTGTTATAAGAATACACATTTACTTAGGAGAAGGTCCCATTGAATTAAATAGTATTTACTTCTGAGTAAACATGTGTAGGATTGGGCTGCAGGAAACTCAAATATAAAATTGTTGATCTTTTAACAAAAATAAGGAACCTATTAAAATATGTAACAAAAATACATAACCAGTCTCCATGACAAAGGACTAGAAGGCAGCCAATGTAACACTGATATGCGCAGCCTCCTCATTTTAGAAATGGGCTATGTCAGAAGGCCAGATGCAAGGGAGGGCACCAGGATGAGGTCTCTTGTTATCTGGTGTGCTCCCTGGGGCATTTGGTGGGCCGCTATGAGATACAGGAAGCTGGACTAGATGGGCCTTTGGCCTGATCCAGTGGGGCTGTTCTTATGTTCTTATGATATTTAAAAAATGATCGGGTGGAGGGGGGATCAGGAAACTAAGGTCTGGTCAGTGTAATGTGTCTCTCATGGGTAAATTGGTGAAAAGGATAATTAAAGATAAATGTATACATGGCCCAATCCTTTCCCCTACCGTGTTCTGTTCATGCTACACGCAATGTTGGGGAAGACAATCATATAGCTAGCAAGAATGAAGTAAGAATAGACTGGTCACCAGTGGTCTCCTCATATCCATGTCAGCTATTTTGCTGGTGGCAGCAGGGGCTTACCCTGAGGCAAGGGAACAAATGTTCCTTTCCCCCAAGGTGACCTCAACATGGCAAAAATCCCCCACGGGATACAGCAGACACCACATTGGTGCTGCTGCATTGCTGCTGGAAGAGTTAGGTAGAATTGGGCTGTGAGACTTATTAAGTGATGCTCAGTGTGGATGGAGTGCCCGGGTGAGAGCTAGGGTGGTGTAGTGGTTTGGGAGGTGAACTCAGACCTGGAAGATCCAGGTTCGCATCCCCCCTCAGCCATGAAGAATCCTGGGTGACCTTGGGTCTGTCACTTTCTCTTAGCCTCACCTGCTTCACAGGGTTGTTGTGAGGACAAAAAGAGGCGTATAGCTGTGTACTCTGCCCTGAGCTCCTGTTGGAGGAAGGGCAGTATAAAAATGAGAAGAATAAATATAAATAAATAAATGGAGTGGATAATGCAGTTTTTGTCTCATACCCACATTGGGGGGGGGGGGGGTCATCCAATGAGACCAATTGGCAGGACATTTAGGGTCCAATCCTATCCAACTTTCCAGCACCAGGACAGTCTCAGTGCAGCCCCAAGGCCTCCAAAGCACAGGAAGTAGTGCACACTGCATAGGCACAGCAGCACTGGCACTGGAAAATTGGATAGGATTGGGTCCTTAAAGGAGTCACTTTTTCACACAGTGCATAATTAGACTGTGGAATTCATTGCAACAAGATGCTGTGATGACTTTGAGCTTGGATGACTTTAAAAGCAGATTGGACAAATTCATGGAGGACAAGTTTATCACTGGCTACTCATCACAATGTCTGTGTGCTGCCTCTGGGTTCAGCATCAGTATGGCTCTGTAAACCAATTTCAGGAGAGCAATGGTAGGACAGAAGAACACCTTCTCTCCAGCTTGTGGGCTTCCCAGTGGCACTTGGTGAACCACTGAAGAAAACAGGATGCTGAACTAAATGGATCTTTAGCCTGATACAGCAGGGCTTTCCTTCCGTTCTTATGATATCTGTGTAAAACACCTTTAATATTTGCAGTAAAGAATTCCATTACAGTCCTAATTTTCAAATCCATGTCAAGCTACAGACATAAGTGGCACCCAGGACTCAACAGGAGAAAATGCATTTGGGTTGTTATGTGCACAGAAAATTAATCCATGCATTACGGCAGAATACTCTATTAGCACCATCTGTACTCACTGACTGCAGGTGAAATAAACACAGTTTTTAAATTAAAGAAACAAGAATAAAAGTCTTCTCTGCAGAGTATAAGAAATTAACACTCACTGTTCTGCCTTCTAACTGGTCGTCCATTCTGCCAGTGCCATGCACCTTAAGGCCAAACATGAGTTGTGATAGGTTGTCACACGGTTCAGATATTATAGATGGAATCCTTCCGGGAGCAGCAGCTGGCTTGTTTTGTAAGCTACACAGTGATTTTCAGTGATGTGGCTACACATCAGCCTTAGGCTTTCTCAGATGGTTAAGCTTCTTTTTCTCCAGGGCTCCCTTTAAAAAAAAATTCATCTTTGATTGTGAAGAATTCACATTCTGCAATATATGCTTAAGGCCAAAGCCTAACAATTATTTTGCATTATAGCCTTTTAAGACCTTTCCCATTACAAGTAAGGGAATTTGAAAGCTGGCCATTAATACGTTGAGCTGAAACGGATTGTTCTAAAATAAAATAAAAAATAAAGAAATGGCACATTAGTCCTCTATGAAATGCGGAACAAATTATATTACTATATTCTCCACCTCCAACAAAAGGCATTCTTTGTTCATAGAATCAGAGAAATTAGTGATAAAATGGCTGGGAGGGCAATCTTTTCTGCTCTTCTCATTAATGTGAAATTATACCCTAGAGTATATTCTCAATTGCTTTGTCCAATCTCATTTTAAATGATCTAGTCAGACAATGAGTTCAATCCCAACTTAGCTGAAGTCAGTGAGACTCTCTGTCCTCCAACTAAGTACTATATGGTGTTGTATGGACTGTAACCAGTGACACGTGGAATACGCACAAGGTATGCTATGAGCCTCAGACAGCAAAGATTTTTACTATGGCTGTAAAAGCTGGTTCAGTTCTGACATTACTTTTTCTATCAATGGTTCTAATTTCTACTAGCACAAGTATCTATTTCTAAAGTCCCCACCTCTTTGCTGATAAGGATGTACTTAGAATAAACCCATCCACAAAGAAGGGAAAGGTTTCCAGCTATTCACTGCAGAGATTTGAAATTTCCCCAAAAATGAAATCCAAAGGGGGGAAATTACACCCCCCCCCCAACAGTGCATGTGCAGCTCACCCTGTGTGTATTGTACAGGTGGAGTCTCAGTATCCATGAGGATGCCGAATTTTGCAGATAATTAAATCCGCGATTGGCCCCACCAGAGGTGATCAAAACTAAGCTCCGGTCGCCTCTGGAGGGCTTTTTGAAGCTCATAGAGGCAGTGCATGTCCTGTCCCCCCTCCCCCGCTGCCTCTGCAGGCTTCAGAATGGCCTTTTCGGCCAAAAAAATGCTACTTTGGATTTTCCTTGGGGAACTGGGTTGTTATGCCTTATATGGCATAAAAACATAACTTCCAGTTTCCTTTGGGAAACCGAAAGTAGCATTTTTTTTTTACCGAAAAGGACATTCTGAAGCCTGCAGAGGCAGCGGGCGGACATGCACTGTTTCTGCGGGCTTCAGAAAGCCCTCTGGAGGGGGACCCGCTTTGAGCCAGATCTGCAGATGAATAATCTGTGGATATGGAAGTCCCACATATATCGACTTCCTGGGATGTAGAAGAATTCAACAGAGATAATCTGAATTCCTAGAAAAGCTGCACTGAACATTACCACACCCACTGCTCTTCCCTGCCAAGGAAAAAGTATCTTTCATTTTCAAAGTGAGTAAAAATTGCATTCAAAGAAACAAAATGGGCTAAGGTTGCAATCCTGTAGATTTTTCTGGAAGTAAGTCCCATTCAACATGATGGGACTTCTAAGGAGACATGTATAGGATTGCACTGTAAGTGTATGAAAGACCAAGATAGGAAACAGAGAGTGAGAAAATACAGAACATGCAACTGTGCAGAGAGATTTTCAAAAAGCTGGGAAAATTGGAAACTGAGAGAGGTGTAAAGCTGCATATATGGGAGCTTTTTGAGGATTGTACTCCAGAGTTTGGTGAAACCAGATGCTGACCCTGCTCTAAGGTACTTTGTTACCGCTCTGCTAGTCCCCACCTGCTATGTAGTACAAGAGTTCTTAGCTTCATTTCTGCAGTGGCTCTAAAATGAAATATGATATACATTCAACATTTGATAAATTACCCATAACTGAACAATTAAAATTCACAAGTAGACAGCCTTGATATTTACATACCTTTGAATTTCACAGAAGTATTGCTCACGCACTTAGATTCTGAGGTTGTTCAAGCTCTGTTTTATCTATGCATAGCCTAAAATGCTTTTCCCAAACTCAGGGTCAAAGAAAAGAAGATGGGGCAATTGGGACCATGGTGTTGGAGGACCTTTTTTATGATCCCATTCTTCCTTGCAAGCCATTTTCACAGCAAAAATAATGTCATGATGCTTCTGTATTCCATAAAGGTGCTTACAGAAAACAGCACAGTCTGTGTGCATGCATGGGGAGGGGGTTGAATTGGGGGGATTTCATTGGGAAAACAGTACTGGGAGCAGTGATAACCTGAGTGCTCCTGCAGGGCTGCAGTCTGAATCCAAATTGGGCTTTAACAAAAAATTAAGAAGGGAGAGTTGATTATGGAGTGTTGTTGCCCTGGTTAGTTTGGTCCTCATCACATAAGTTTGTAATGTTTGCATCCATGTGAAGAACCCCAGTTTACCCAGTTCTGTATTCTGTTTCTCATCCAAAAGAGCCCATGAAATGAATCTGGCTGAATTCTCTATCCCATGTTATTCAAGTATGTGTCTTTTCCTCATCCTAGTAGTCTGTAGCCCTTCCCTGACCAGACCTTCCCTAAACAGTGGTCAGCAAAGATGCAAACAAGTTTAGCTGTATCCCCTCAGTTTGTTTTCCTAGGGTTCAGTTCCTTCTGTTCATACTTGGCTGTGCTTTACATATTTAATTTGCTTTTTATGTGTTTTCCTTTGCAGACTCCATCTGCAGCAACAACATATTCCAAAAAGGAAGAGCCACAGACTATTTTTGTAGCTAATGAAATAAGTGAAAATTGTGCTTGCCTTCCTGTCATGAGCTGCTCTAAAAATCTTTTACCACAAGAAATTTCTGTAAGCCTGAGGAGGCTCTCTCTCTCTCTCTCTCTCTTTTGCACTGCATATTTACCTATTGTACAAAAAATTTTTTTTTAATCATTTTCATGTGATTAGGGATAACCAATAGTAAATGGATTGTGCCAGGGATGTGCGGTGAGTGGGGAGGCAGGTGAGGCAAAGCCTCCCCATTGGAGTCCTTCAAAAAGCACCACTACATGTGAGGTGGACAAGCAGGCAGAGTTGTGTGTGGTATGCTTACACACCTCCCACATGGCAGCACTTTTTGAAGGACTCCAGTAGGGAGGCTGTGCCTCACCTGCCTCCCCAACCACTGCATGTCCCTGGATTATGCATGGTATGAATCCATATGTAGTACATATACATCTAGGAAAGGTGTTGGAATTAAATGTTTTCCAAGCGGCTCTAATCACTCAGCTTTCATAAGACATCATTGTTTGTGCATATAGAAAAGAGATCAACAAGAACCCTGCTGGAGTACACCAAAGGCTTATCTGTCGAAACATCCTGTTTCTCATAGTGGCCAATGAGATGCTACTGGGAAGCCAGCCCATCAGTAGGACATGGTCAACTATCCCCTCCCATTGTTGCTCCCCAGCAATTGGTGTATGGAGGTGTATTGTCTCAGAACCTGGAAGCAGCAGAAAGCATCATGGCTAATCGTCATTGATAAACTCCATAAACTTGTCTAACAGCCCAATCCTATCATTCCCTGCTGCCCCCTCCCCCGTTGGTGTAGCCATGCCAAAAATGGGCACACTGTATCCAGTGGGGGCGGGGGGGGGCAGATTGGAAGGCTTCAGACTTAAATCTCCTTTGCAAGCCTTATCACCAGATCCACCCCCCACTACCTCTCCGCCCCATATTACCCCCCTCCCTGTCCAGTTTTTCTCCCTCCCCACGCCCCATTCCACCCTCCCACCCCCTCCTGGTTCTCCCACTTACTTACTTGCTCTAGTGGGCAGTGGGAGAGTTGACGATGCAGGTGAGAAGATGCTGGCCTTCCCACTGGTGTCTTGGCAGCATCCTACTGAAGGCACTGCTGGAAAGTGGATAGTTTTGTAGCAGTGAGTGCTCATTCCACCAATGCTAAAGCCCAATATAATTTGGTGATAAGCTGCTTTGAAAAGCATTTGAGGATGAGATGGATGAGATGTTAAACATGTCATTGTCTATTTAGGAGCTTTTTCAGTAAAAATGTAAGCTGTTTGGGGACTTTCATGGATTCAGACCATCATGTGCAGGTAGGGAATGCTTGCTCTGTGCCATTTTCCCACTAAAAATTCTCCCCCTCCCCAATTGCTGTGGATTTCTGAAGATGAACTACAATAATACAGGTCCAGCTTATTTATACACAGATTTTTTATACACAGATATGACTCAGCATGAATGGCCCCTGCAAATGAGAAGGAATGTGCTGATCCCTGGAGAAGGGGAAAAATGCATCCCTTTAAAATCAGTTTAAAAAACTGAACAGTCCTTTAACAATAGCCTCCTTACTGAGGGGGGGGGCAGCTGGCTGACTATCAATCCTTCTCTCTCCAGGGGACCCCTCCCTTCCCCCTGAGCAGTGAAAGAAAGATACTTTGCATTGGTGAAGGGAGGGGCTGAGTGAAGCCTTTCTAAGCACTTTGAGAGGGACTGATTGTTGGATTGTCATCTTAATGACCCTATCTTAAAATCACAAAGGTTAGCAAGGCTGTTTTTAAATCACTGGAGCAAAGAAACTTTGTTTTTTTAAATTGATTTGCTATAGTGCAAATCACTATAGTGATTTATCACTATAGTACACTGGGTTGTTGTGTTTTTTTTTTTGCCATCCAGTGAGTGCTTGGAACAGAACCCACGCAAATAATTAGTCTCAACCTGTATAAGCGCAATGTATTTGAGTGAAAATAATCTTACACACAATTAGACAAACAACACTACAAATTAGACACAATGGCAGTTAGTTCTCTTGCAGTGCTGTAGTCGCAAATAGCAATATGTATGGTTCTAAATAAGTGGTTACCAACCTTTAGGAGTCCATGGACCACTGAGGAAAAAATTGGAATTGTGGATCACATAAGGCTGTGAAGAGTTTGGTCTTCTCCCCTTCTGGTGAAGTGCTTCCATCTCCCAAGCACTCCCCCATGGGCTATCAGAGAGGATGGAGAATGGACGGTCCACAGCCACAGCTGACACTTCAATAGTTGTGGCTATGGGCAGTCCATTCTCCACCCTCTTTGGTAGTCTGTGGGAGATTGTTTGCATGGCAAGACAGTGGAAGTGATGAAAGGTGATTTTTTTCCTGAGACCTTGCGGACCACTTCTCAGGGTCTCATGGACCACAGGTTAGGAACCAGTCTTCTAAATCCACATAATGCTACACTGAAAATAGAGTGTTCCATTTACCATGGGTGTTGAAAAATGACCAAATTTTCCATTATTGTACCACATCAGGGCAGATTTTAGTTTAATTGAGATGCTCTCACATGATGAATAACAGGCTTCATCATATAAGGTTTCCTTCAGTTGAAATGTTGACCGAGTGAATTAGACATCATAAAATCAGGTTAAGCTGAATGTTTTGTTACAAATGTATACAGCTGGTTGATGTATGTCCCACAATTCTCCCATTTCTAGTGATCAACCTTTTCTAAAGTTATAAAAACCACATCCCCCCCTTACTCAGAACATTCTTCTGTTTCCTTCGATTCCAAGTACTTTGTTTACACCTCCTGATAAATACCAACAGACAAAAGGGGGACAACGGGTTGTTAGAATTTCAATGACTTTTTCCTAATTCAACACAGTTCACTTGAGGGATCAAAGTAGCCTTTCATCTTTGACTTCAAACACCTATTAATTTCAAGAGATTTGATTTGGGGAAGAGGGCCATAGCTCACTGGTAGAGCACATGCTGTGCATGCAGAAGGGCCAGGCCTCGATGTCTAATATTGTCAGTCAAATGGATCGGGTAGCAAGTAATATCTCTGTCTGTCAGAACAGACAAAAGTGGGCTAGATACACCAATGAGCTGACACAGTATAGGGCAGCTACATGTTCAGAACATTCTGTTTTGGTAATTTTGCTTCCTGCTTATCATTCCTTTGGCCTACCTCATAACAACATATCAGTCAATGAAACACAACAGATGAGGAGCTTGCAGTATTTTTTAATTGCTCATAAGTAGTTACAGGTACATGGGAACATTTTTGGCTCTGTCAGTTAAGCAAAGCTAAGCTAGAAGTTCAGGAATAATGTTAATATATACATTCTGAGTTGCACTCCATGAGGTCCATTCCCTTCTTGGTCAATAAACCCAAGAAGGTTGACAAAACTGTCAACAAAACCAAGAAGATATAGCTAGGATCCCAAGATCTGCAACTCACAGCCTAATCTTTGCCAAAGTGCTTTGCAAACGCAGAATGGAGTCAGCGTGTGCAGTGCTCTTTGGTGGTCATTTTGGGAGCTCTTCCATAAGAGGCAGTAGCAGCACTCTGCATTCATTGCAGGACCCACTTTGGTTGCTAGAGCAAGTAAGAGTCAACGTCTTATGGGTCAACTCAGACCTGTCCCAGCTATATTGCAGATGGATTGAGTCTGGGAAGGGGAATAGGATATAGCAAGCACTGGCAACGCTGAGCCTACCCTCTCATGGACCTGATCTATCTATTCCCGCTGCCACCTTCTTCTCTTCCCATCCCATACCCTCTTTGCCTTTCCTCCTCCCCTACATGGACTTACCTGGTCCAGTGGGTGACCACCTGTACCAGTGGGAAGATTGGCCAAAAGTGCTGCTGCAAAGAAAGTGACAGCAGGCGCTAGCAAAATGCATGTTCCACCTGAATAGGATTGGGTCATGAATAAGTGATCACTCTACTTTCATTCTGACTTTTTCGCTGTTTCCTTTGTTTCTCTTACAATATAGAGCAAAGAAATCATATTTGTGTGGGTAACACATCTGGTCTGACATCTGCAACATTAAATATTTCTAATTCTATTACACAGAATCACTAGGGAATTATATCTACACGGTTTATTCTACTTTCCAACCTGTTTACCCAATAGCAGCTAGAGCACAATCAAAAAGGAGCACTTGGCCGGCACAAGTCGCTTGCACTGTCCTGGGCAGGCTGCAAATGTATCACAAAGCACATTTACGCCTCCTCTGAAGTTGGTTGGGCTGGTGCAGGGACACAAGCCAGCCTATGGAGGCTGCATTCAACCTCTGCACTGACTGAGACCGGTGAGTTTGCATCCGCTGAGCCTGCCCGGTGTGGGGGTCTGGGAGGCATGGGGAGGGGGGGAGAAGGAGGGAAAGAAGAGGTGTTTCAGGGTGGGGAGAGGGCAGGCAGCAGGGCCAGGATCCAGCACTTATGCCGAATCCTATCCCCGTTCCCAGGTAGCCTGGGGCAGTCTGGAGCTACTAGGATCTGTACCACCTTGTGCTTGCCCATTATCGGAGACGGACAATCAATAAAAGAACAATTTTGGATTTCTAAGTAAGTTTAGACCATTAAAAACAAATTTCCTTACATCAGTGCCTAATTTTAACCAGTGGCTTTTTTACTGCTGTGAGGAACTGTCAGTCACTGTGACAAGAATGTCTGTTAGCTCTCTGGCAGTTAGTTAGCAAGAAAGGGTGTGAAGAAAGGCCCAAATTTCTCTCTCTCTCTCTCTCTCTCTCTCTCTCTCTCTCTCTCTGTGTGTGTGTGTGTGTGTGTGTGTGTATATATATATATATATATATATATATATATATATATAAAATTATTCCTCTTTCTTTTCTGTCCTTCTACGTTACCCTGGACAGATTTTTGGTGATGGGGGCAAACTGTTTTGTACATCTTTTTAAAATTAGAACCTAGTATAATGTACTCAATAAAAGTTTATTCTTGTTATATTATTTAACTTGGCATTGGAGTAATTTTTTTTTTCCATGAGGAGTTACTACCCAAGGTTTTGGCTAACCTGAAAGATACCTTCCTTCCAGTTTAACCCAAGGCACCCTCCTTTGAGTTGTGGCAGCAGTTACTGTCCCAGTTTAATGCCAGCTTCATGGGTAAAATGGGCAGAGGAGTGGTGTTGGTTGCTAGGTCCTTAGTGCCGGCTCCCCTGTCATCATGGTGACCGGGGATGATGATGATGATGATGGCCAGGATCTTTACAATTAATGTTCTAAAAATTAATGTGGAATGAAAAGACATATTTGCAGTAAATAGATGAGTTTGCAGATTGTTTTATGGGGATCAGGGAAGAATGAAAAGAATTTTGCCTCATGTAATTTTTTTTAAAAAAATATCAAGGATGGAAAAAGTAAGCTGATATCTATTGGATCTTGCTCACTGGATAGCTCCACTCTTCTACTCCACTCGTCTACCCTTCTTCTCCAGCTCTAAGATAATATTTTGTGGCCAAGTGAAGAATATGACATGATTAGGGCTTCAAGCATTCAGTACTTGAATCAATAAGAACAAATGAAGAATGCTGCTGGAAAAAAAAAAAAAAACAACGGCTCATCTCATTCAGCTTCCTAGTCCCACAATGACCAATCAGAAGCCACTAGGAAATCTAGAAACAAGGCATGAAGGTAGCAGTTGCCCCTCCTGTTGCTTCCCAGCAACTGGTATTTATTGGCATATGCCTCTGAATGTAGAGTCTATGGGGTCATGATGCATAGTAGCCATGTACCGTTCTGAAGATTACGGGTCCAAGCTTATCCGACTTTCCAATGCCTGTGCAGCCACAATGCAGCCCCGAGTAAAGGGAACAAATATTCCCTTATCTTGGGGGTACCTCCATGACTGCCCCCCGTACTGCAGGATGCAGCACATACCCTGCTGGCACGGCTGCAACAGTGCTGGAAAACTGGATAGGATTTGGCCCTAAACCTTTAGCGGGCTACTTTCTGAGAACTACTGAATTGGTAAGGAAAGATTTTAATTTTGTATTGTTAGATCACTTGAAATTTCTTTCATGCTTTGAGACCTCTTCTCTCCCCACCTCCAACCACCAGTAATGCCTGATGGATCTGTTTATTTTTGTATTACTGGTTGTCCAAGTCAGGTGAATTCTTATGTCTTCAAGAGAGATTTTTGAAACCCTCTTGCTCTCTATGAACTATTGAAAGGAATTGTGGTTGAACAACATCCTCACTTTCAGTGCAGAAACAATCAAGAAAGTTGAACATAATGATTTCATGCCGAGACTATAGTGCAAACACGTACTTAACCATCATTACCTCCTCTCCATATAATAACAGAAAACATCTGCATTGCGTACAGCAATGTTACATGTTGCATTATAAGTAGATATGCACTGAAGTCTTGGATTGGGGTGGGGATTATTTGGGGTCCATGAAAATAAAGATTCTTATTGTTCTTATTGCAATTTTCATGCGCAGCTAGAAGGGAAAATAAAACTATTGAATCTAGTGGTTGCCATGAGATTAATTCCATTACTCCTCAAAACAGACTTGTACAGCCAAATCTACAAAATATATTGCAAGAACATGATATAACTTAGGCCTTTTATTAGCTGAAACTTTGGTTCATTTGAGCTTCAGAGACTTCCTTTTAGGAAAATAATTCCTACACACACACTTGTGAGAGTTAAGACAATTAAAGAGTATCAACTAACATATTTTTTTCTACTTCAAATGCCTGGCCCAACATGCTGCAAGCATTAAAACAGAGAACTTGAAACAGAAGTAGTTGAACTGTAATAGAACTGTCATGCCCACACAGCAGACAATACCAATATTGTTAGACAATAACAAGGTTAGGTGCAATTTATAGTCGCAAGCTACCACTTTGACTTTTGTCATGGGGCGGGGGAATTAATAGAAAGACTGTATCATGTCAATATCAGCTAAAACCACAGTGTGAACCAAGACATACAATTGCTGAAGCCAAAGTAAAATGGCAGATATATTTGGTGTAGTGGTTTGGGAGGTGGACTTAGACCTGGAAGATCCAGGTTGAAATACCCTCTCAGCCATGAAGCTTCCTGGGTGACCTTGGACCAGTCACTTTCCCTCAGTCTCACCTACCTCACAGGGTTGTTGTGAGGACAAAAGGAGGGGAGCAGCTGTGTACACTGCCCTGAGGTCTTTGGAAGAACGGTGGTATAAAAATGTGAATAAATAAATAAATTATTAAGACTTGAGATTAACACAGACAATCATCAACATATCCATGTGGTAAGGTTTTCTACCATGTGCTTTGATTGTGTGCATGAATGAAATGCAATGTGATTTTTTTTTTCCTGCCAAAAACTCTAATGCATAGTGAAGCATAATCATGCTTCCCCACATCTCCCATGTGGCTCAGTGGTACTGGTTGTCAAACTGGTGATGTTGAATGAGGGAACAGTAGCAGACCTGCCCTCACTGTGCCCCGGGGTGGGTCTGTGACATGCCACCCTTCTTCAAAATGCAGCCCCCTCCAGCACACCGCTGCCCCCCAGGAAACTTACTGAGGCTCATGGAGCCACACACGATGCTCAATGGCAATCGAGAAGCCTTCTGGTTTCCCAGCGAAACTGGAGGTATTGCTTAAAATATCCTGAGTAGCCTCAGAAGGCTTCTCAGTCGCCGTTGAGCACCGTGCAGAGCCTTGCCTGCCTGTGGAATGATTTGAGATGGGCAGGCAGGGCAGGGTGGAGGCAGCAGCGGCAGGCGTGTGGCAAGCGCATGGCAAGTGCAGCACCCAGGACGTTTCCCCCTGCCCCGCTCCTAGTCTGCCACTGTGAGTAAAGATTTCACACACGCACGCACACACGCACTGAATTCACTCTTATTTAGCAGTTCTTATACATAACAGTAATTTTCTATTGATATCACAAATGGATTTTAATCCCATGCATTTTAATAAAATTTACTTTGAAGCAGGTACATTAATATAACCAGCTGCATTTAACTCATGTATTTAGCTCATGTATATGCTAATTTGAATGGGTCCTATTTTTGTTATCCACAAGGAAGTGGCTTCCTGTGTCATATAAAGTTTGCCAGAATCTGCTAGTTCTGACCATCTTCAAAATCACTGACCCCGTATCAGTTGGCTCTGTGTTTGTGTATGTGCGCGCTGGGGGGGGGCAACAAAACCGTAGTGGAAGAGGGGGTCTTCAGTTTTTAGTCCTCATTACAATTCATAATCTGATTGCAAGCCCCCCAAATGCTATTTTTTTTTTGGGGGGGGGGGGAGCTAGAAGCTTTTTTGACAATAAATAACACTCAAGAGAACATGTGATCAGGTTACAAACCACTACGGAGAAAAAGTACTAGCGCTCCCCACTTCCACCATTATTTGTTTACATAGTAAAAAACTAAAAGATTGAAAGCACGCATTTGTATGCAGGTCTGATTATACCTTAAACTGCAACTATGCAGGATTTCAGCAGCTACTTCAATTAAACACACATCAGTTGTACTCATTTTCCACATGATTATCTCCAGCAGCCATAGAGAGTTGATGTCAATCAGTGCTCAATGGGTGGACATCAGCAAGGCACTTTAGGCTGGAAACAAGAATATAGGCAACACTTTTTAGAGGTCATGAAAGTTTTCCAATTCTCTCTTGCCTTCCCACTTTATTTCTCCTAATGGGCATTTGCTTCTTGATAAAACACAAAACCATGTCATTACCAGCTGGTAAGAAACGTTTTCATGGAATTGTAATATTAAATCTTTGGGAAAAGGGAAAAAATGACCCTGAATTTTCTGACTTTACTGCTTTTTTAGTGAGTGGGAGTTGAAGGGAACTGACTGCAGAACAGTTTTTGTCTGTAGGATCATAATAGTATTATTCCAAGTTTTTGGAATATTATTGCCATTAATTGTACTGGGCCACTTTTATGCCAGTCAGGGTAACCAGATAGAGTGGTGGACAGGCAGCACAATCCTAACTTGCACTAGAACAGGCAGGCCTGTGGGCAGGTTTGAGGTTGACTGCAGGCCAGCCAGGGGCAAGGGGAAAAAATTCCCTTGCTCTAGGAAACACTGCAACAACCCCAATGGGGCTACTTGGATCTGCACCACCTAAATTGATAATGCAAATCTGAGCAGCCCAGGATTTTTAAAGCTGCAATCATTTCCCTGTCTCATCCCCAACATCCATCTCCCACCACCATAGCATACAGCATAGCCCATTTGGTCATGGCTGCATGCTATGGTGGGCAAAATCATAGGACTGGGCTGTTAGAATATTAAAATTACTTTCCCAGGCAATCTTAGTTTGGTGAGGGTGCTTAGCATCTCCCTCTTCTTAACCCCCAACTTGTTGAACTACAATTCCCAGGGTTCTCTGGGGAGATGAAATTACAGTAGAACATTATACAGATTCAGCTCAAGTTCTTCTCCTGTAAAGAAGAGGAAAGTTCAGAGCCTCTGGAAACAACTGAATCATCATAGTCAGTACATACTAACTTCAATATATTCTTGTTGCTCTCCCAGTTGACCAGGATACAGCAAACTGCTGGGAGCATCAGCATTTCTCAAACATTTTATTTCCCCAGAGATTGTCACTACTAACTGTTTTAATTCTGTTTTTCCCCCCTCTTCACAGTATTCCATTTCCAACTTTGGAGGAGAAAGAAGCACAAGTCTGTCTGCCTGGAGTATTCAAATGTGAAGATGCACCCCCCCTCCCCCAAATGACAAAATGTTAAAGTTTTATATTTATCTATTTTCTAAAGAAAGCTCTATTGAATATTTCAGCAGAGACCAAAAAATGGAAATCTTATGCATGGCAGATGAAATTACAGCGAGGCCCAAATTGCATCTAATTTATTGGATGCAAGACATTTTGTTTGCAAGACAGGAATATGTACATGTTGAAAATATATCATTTCTAATGATCTTCATGCATCTTATAACATCCTTCCCATTACTGTAAAGACACAGGCCATTTTGGGATCACCAGAACATATCCATGCAAATTATACAATATAATCCTGATGCTTTATACTGACTCTGAACAGGCACACAGTTAAAAGCATAACATATCATTCATTAAATTTTCCCAATAAACCAACTGAACCACATTCTTATAAATTATACCAAGCTTTTGTGATTTACACAAGCAGAGATCTTTGCCAACTTTGATCCGTAGAAATTATGCTGAAATAGAAATTACAATAGAGTTTGGTTGGATGTGGTCCAACTAGCTAAAGAGCACTTCATAACATCTGAAATAAAAATATATTGAAAAATTGAAATCGATGTCTTAATCCTGCAAAAGACTCAGGGCGCAGTCCTAACCCCAGCACTGACATAAGGGCAATGCAGCTCTGAGGTAAGGGAACAAACATTCCCTTACCTTGAGGAGGCCTCCGTGAGTGACACCCAACTGCAGGATGCCGCACTTGGCCCTTTGGCACCGCTATGCCAGTGCTGGAAAGCACTGACATAAGGAGTTAGGACCCAATCCTATCTAATTTTCCAGTGATGGTGCAGCTGTGCTGGTGGGTATGTGCTGTGTCCTTTGGTGGGGAGACAGTCAGAGACCTCCTCAAGGTAAGGAAACATTTGTTCCCTTATGTCAGGTCTGCCTTGCAGCTGCACCAGCTCTGGAAAGTTGGATAGGATGCATGGCAGATGAAATTACATAGGCCCAATCCTATCTGGGCCTTGCACTGCTTGAACTCCCATTCAAGCAATACAAGGCCCTTTACGGTGGTGTGAAAGCCAGGTTGCTGCCATGTGCTTCTGGCTGAGTTACCATAAACAGTGAGAAGCATAGTGCATATGGCAGCAGTTCTTGGAGGCTTGCCACTCAGACTATTAGCCATCAGTTACATAGAGGGTCCATGCGAATAAAGGAAGGCATAGAGATAACAGCTCAATACCTTTATTCCATCTTCAGAACAGGACCTGGCAATGAATCTGACACAAGGCAAACACCCCTGGCTTTTATACCCTTTAGCTCCGCCCAGACTCCCCATGATTGGTGCAATTGAAACATTAACTAGAGGGCAAATCGGATGGTAGGATTTCGATCCATCACCCGATTGGCCATCCATAAGTCTGGGCCAATCAGTTATGAAGGATTTCGATCCTACATAACTTGCATACATAACACATCTATCCCAAAATCCTATCTGTGCTGTGTGGGGGTGGGGCAATTGAACAGCCTGCAGGAGGTAAGTAATGAGGGGAGGGGGCAGGTAGAAAAATGGGGCATAGCATACGTGACTGCCATAGGACCCACCCCTCCTTTCTGATACGTTCCCAGTTACTCCCCCAATACACCCCATTACTTCTGCTTTGCATCCAAAAACTGCCCCCACACCAGCTAATTGGCTCTGGTGCAAGTATCCAGCTTAGAACTGGACCTATGCTGCTGCTTTGTGGTGGTAGTTTGGAAATGGCTGCTGATGACATGTGCAACATGCAGCCCAAATGCTTTTTATGGCAGAGAAAGTCTGTCCTGCCACTACTGGGCAACCCACAGGACTGGGCTTCTATTCAGTCTTTTCTACTTGGGCAGGCAACAGTTTTCCAAGGCCCCAGGGAGAAACTTTTCTCCCTGGAAAAGGCCCCTTGGAAAACTTAGTCAACAAGGCCTTCTCAGCCTTGTTAACTAAGTGCCAAGGATTAAATCTAGGATCTTACACATTGTCAAGCAAGGATGTCAAACATAAGGCCCGGGGGCCGGATGCGGCTCCCAGAAGCTTTTTATCTGGCCCTCAGGCTCTCAGCTGCTGAGTAGTGCTGAGGTGTTACTGCTGAAAAGCAGTCTACATGAAAATTGGGGACCCCCATATCTTGAAATATGATCACGATTTGGTATTTTTCTCTTCTGTCATTTGCAGTTAATGAGTTTTTTTGTGAACGAAGTGCTGATTTCTGGCCATCAGCTGCTTAATGATGTCACTTTCTGCTTAATGACATCACTTCTGGCCCTCAGCAGGTGCCCTGAATGCTAACGTCAGCCCTCTGTATAAAACAAGTTTGACACCCTGCTGTAAAGTGTACTGTATCTACCTCTGAGCAATGGTGTCTCTTCTTCTCTTAGTGAAGAAATAATATCGACTCATTCTATTTTCCAAACTGTTATTGAACATAACAGTGCAGGTTCATTCTGATGTTGATAGTAACACAGGGCTCTTGCACAGAGGAATGCAAGTAGTTTGGGCACTTGAGCCCTTGGGCAGCATAGGAAGACCTGCCATTCAGGGAAGTGGTGGAGAGGATAGTACCATGCCTGGTAAAATCCATACCTAGCCAAGGGCTGGTGAGGGTAAAGGAATTAATAAGGCCCTATGGAGAACACCCTCCTGTCTACCATGTCTGCACAGTTATACCAATATGTATTCTAGCAATACTACATATTCTGTTTTCCATACTAAACTAAAACTTCTTGATTTCAAACTGTCTATCTCACAGGCTCTTTTATCCCCTCTCCTGTGACAGAAAGACAGTCAGACATTGAAGATGAGTAGTAAATATAGAGTGTATCTATAGTAAGAACAATTATTGTAGTATTTTAGTAAGTAAAAACAGTTCTCAAAATGGGTCTTCCTATTGTCATTATTTGAGAGTTATTAATGAGTGTTATTAATCGCATAATATTGTTACCATTAAGGAACTCAATGGCATTTTACTGGTTAATTTTAGCTAAAAGCAAAACTTATGTGCAACACATTGATGTGTTATTTTGTTATACTTTTGGAATGCATCAACATGACTGGCCATGGTGGACATATGTGCAGGAGAATCTATTGAGGTAGAATTACACTGAATTATTATGCTGCTTACTCCAGAGTAATTTCCAGTGCAGTCCATAGGAGTATCGTAGAGAATGTGGTTATGAAGATTAGAGTTGTCCGTATACTGTGTGTAAGATAGACAACTAAGCAGCATGATTTATGTGTTGTAGAAAATACATTTGTATGAGAAAAAGAATTGAACATCTGACCCAAACCAGGAGGTGCTGGGGAATTTTTTTCTCCTTTCTTAGATTGCTGGTAATGTCTACATGCATATTTTTCTGTCCTGGGCATGAAAAACTTAATGCTGTATTATCCCAACTTAGGTAACCCTTAGGATAATTTTTTAAGCAGCAGGAAACAGGACTATCTGGCTGAGTAGATAATGATATCAGCTGCCTCCATCCAAAACAACAGGTGCTTTGGCATAAAAATGTATATCATCGTACTGAGATGATGACATCAGATCATACTTCAGCTTAATTGTGAACCACCTTCATTAATCCTCAAATAATTAAACATTTTTATGAATACTGCAAGGTGAACCATAAATGAGAAAGGTGCTTCCCAACTCCATACAGGGTTAAATATTCCTATCCAAATGCAAACTTCAAATGGATAGTAAATAGCACATACTGCATATAATGCGGTATATAAATACTGTTAATAATAATAATAATAATAATAATAATAATAATAATAATAATAATAATACTGCAGTGGACACATCCAAAATGTGCATATAATTGAGACTCAATTGGCATTTCATTTCTGTGTCAAATGGATGAAGTCAATAGATGTCCTGGAATGAGTCGTAACAGTGGGAACAAAAGATTATGAACGAGGGTTGAGAAGCAAAAAGCCCAGTTTGTCTGTTTATAGACGGCAATGATGAAAAACCGGGAAAAGGTTGGTACTCTCATACAGGAAGATGAGCACAATGGAACGTGTTTGTGTATTTTTAAAGAAACATACTCTGTATTTAAGATGTTTATAATGTGAGATATGTAATATGCAGAAATTTCCCATTTATTGCAAATTTAATAATAAATGGAGTGGGAGGAACAGACACCCAATGCACACAAGCAAATGCTTGGGGTCCTTCACTGACATGAATAAATGTTCTAATGAGCAGGAAAATTTCCTGCTCTGCTCCGAACTTGAGCATCGTTAAGAAATCTCTGAATTGAGATGGAAGAATGTTTGGAAATATCTGGCTCTTAGTCCATTCCTGCAATTGCTCATATTCCTCCTTCACTGTAAGTTACATTGTGAGCCCTGCTAGGAAGAAAATACAATTATCAATTTTAAAAAGTTTTGACTCAATCTCAGCTAGCAGGGTAAGGTAGACTATAAACTAAAATGTTTATAAAATATATTCTTGTTCTATTGATGGTGTCAATCTAGTTCAGGCCCAAGATCCATCTAGTACAGGCCAACATTCAATTTCCAAGAGAAACCAACCACATATTCGGGATGGCTCACAAACACGGTATGAAGGCCACAAGGCTCCCCTGTTTTTTGTCCACAGTTCTTGATATTCTGGGACACACTATCTTGGAACATACAGAATAATACAATGGGTAATAAATAGCCTTTGATAGATCTCTGAATGGGAATGACGAAAAACCTGAGAAATACTCTAATGCAGGAAGATGAGCAAATTGGAATGTGTTTGTAAATTTTTAAAGAAACATACTATATATTTGTTTATATATTATACTATATATTTAACTATATATTTTCTTATCCTTTAATGCATGTGCACACACATAAAACCCAAGTTAAGTTCCTGGCTACTGCCACATATTTTTATAAAAGTGTATTAAATAAAACCAAACACATTTAACATTTGTAATAAAGCACCTGAGTGGAATGTGCCATTTTGGCAACCTTCAGTCTCGAAAGACTATGGTATTGCGCTCTGAATGGTGGTTCTGGAACAGCATCTAGTGTGGCTGAAAAGGCTAATTCGGGAGTTACAATCCCTTCCACACTGGGAGCAAGTGCAGTCTGTCCCTGGTCTGTCTCCCTGGCTATGGGCCTTCCTTCTTTGCCTCTTAGCCTCAGACTGTTGGCCAAGTGTCTCTTCAAACTGGGAAAGGCCATGCTGCACTGCCTGCCTCCAAGCGGGCCGCTCAGAGGCCAGGGTTTCCCACTTGTTGAGGTCCACTCCTAAGGCCTTCAGATCCCTCTTGCAGATGTCCTTGTATCGCAGCTGTGGTCTACCTGTAGGGCACTTTCCTTGCACGAGTTCTCCATAGAGGAGATCCTTTGGGATCTGGCCATCATCCATTCTCACGACATGACCAAGCCAGCGCAGGCGTCTCTGTTTCAGCAGTGCATACATGCTAGGGATTCCAGCACATTCCAGGACTGTGTTGTTTGGAACTTTGTCCTGCCAGGTGATGCCGAGAATGCATCAGAGGCAGCGCATGTGGAAAGCGTTCAGTTTCCTCTCCTGTTGTGAGCAAAGAGTCCATGACTTGCTGCAGTACAGAAGTGTACTCAGGACACAAGCTCTGTAGACCTGGATCTTGGTATGTTCCGTCAGCTTCTTGTTGGACCAGACTCTCTTTGTGAGTCTGGAAAACATGGTATTTTTACATATTTTTATATTTTTTTTACATATTTTTACATACATATATATTTATATATTTTTACATATCAATCAATCAATCAAACCTTTATTAGGCATAAAAATTAACACATAATATCTCTAAACAATCCAATATATAAATATATGTTAAAAAAGCAAATAAAGATAAAGGTTAAAACACAACAATTTACTTGCGTGGTAACTCCAGGTTGCTTAGGACCAACAGATTAGCCCTCTTCAAGTTATTCAGGTGTAAAAATTTCGCAACTGGAAGGGTCACGAGTTTAGAATCTCCCACCAACAAAAATTGTAGGCAAACATTCTCAGAAAGACCTTTTTTAGTTCTTAATAATGGGAGAAGTTACTGATCTCTAGGCACTTGATTGCCAACACAGTGCAAAACAATGTGTAAAAGAGAGTCTACCTCTCTAAGGCCACAGTTACAGACTCGTTCTTCCTTCGGGGCATTTCTAAACCTGCCAAGTAGGTCTTTAGAAGGCAACACATGGCAGCGAGCTAATATTTTTACATATATATACGTATATATTTGTATATATATACATATTGTATATTTTTACATATTTTATATTTTTACACATATTTTTATAAAAGTGTATTAAATAAAACCAAACACATTTAACATTTGTAATAAAGCACCTGAGTGGAATGTGCCAATATTCAATATTTGTCAATAGATTTCAAATGCATCTATCTCAAACTCATGGACATATTTTTTAAATCCTAACCAGTATTCATTCATTGCAAGCACATCTTTAATCGGCTCCTTTATTATGGTTTCAAAATTGAACAGCTTGTACATCTTTTGATTTGGTAGTATAAAAAATAGACAGAACTGAATGAGAATTAACTGAGTTCCTAGGGCAGCAGGAGCAGAGAAGCATAACAAATAAAAGATTATGTTCTTCTGCTTTAATTTTAAAATATAATACTGACCTTCTTTAAAACAGATGCTATCGCTACAAGCCAGATGTGTCTCTAAGCAAATGAGTTATAAGAAATACATCCAAGGACACGGCCATTTAAGGATCAATAAATTATTCATCTGTCATTTCTTATTGTGCAAGGCTTGCGCTGACATTTCTGACATGAGCAAGAGCCTCTTCGTCCACGGTGATGGCATTAACAATTTAAGAGGGGTGTATTATTATTATTTTTTAAAAACAGAAAGAGAAGTGTCTTGAGGAATTGCTGTTTATTGCCACATACATATACACACCTTAATTATTCATGGCACATCCACTTAAAAAGCCCACACTCCATTATGTAAGTTGCGCAAAAGGACAAGTTAGGTCCTTGTCGTCTCTGTTTGGTATTCAAAGCAAGAACCACTGTAAGGAGGGTTCTGTGATACTGGTTTTCAGCGAACAATTCCAGAGCACCTTGGTTATTAAATTCATCGAGGATGAGTTTTATCTTTTCTAAGCAAAACTCCTACCGTAATTTTTTTGAGCGGGTTTAGTTGTAACATTTGGATGACCATATGGAACTCTTAGAGGCGTTGTGGGACCATGCAGCTATGAAATCTGATCACTATCTCCCCAGTGACAGCTGGAGCCTTTACACCATCAGAAAATTTTCAGACTTCTAATTTGTCATAGCTACCTCCTGTGGAAAGGAAATATGTTATGTAGTCAGATGCAAGAATTTGACACTACATAACTACAATTGGCTTTCTTTCCCCCTTTTTAACATTTGAGCTTCAAATGGATTTCTTGGCTGCATCTTGTGACTTGCTTACACAAGAACTAAAGCGCATACCAAGTAATGCACAATAAGAGTCACAGATGCATATGGGGGTCATGTAAAATCATGGTTCAGGAGTTCTTTTAAGAATGTATGTAAACAGGCTTCTCTGGTCTTTTCTTAAATCTCATAAAGAAAATTCCCTATTTGTATTTTACAGCAGATATTTTAGATGTCTTGGTTTGGACTTGCATCAGGGGTCAGCATAGTTGAGGAGCTGATTTCAGAGTTGAACACTGCTGATTTCTAAGACCACCTCGGTGCTTTCACCTTCCTGTGATGCTGGCAGAGCAATCTTCTTGGAGCCCACCCAGCTAGGTGGGCTTTTTGCCAAGGGCCCCCTGCAACCTGAATCCGCCTCTGGTCTTGAATCCCATGCTATGATTTTGTTTGTGGAAGTCCACACTCATTTAGGAAGATAAGTATGATACATTGTGAGCTAGGAATGAAAGTATATACTTTATTTTGGATATAGCAAACGGACATGGAACACAGCCATCACATCTATTGAGCACAAAATGTATTCTTGCTTATAGTATACACATAACTCCATACAGGAGTACGTACAACATGTACTGTCAAAATATGTGCTCAGTCCATCAATACTCCATAGGCTGTTTCACTGGCTGCCAACTTTGTAGCTAGTTGTAGCTAGCTGCCAACTTTGATCTCAGGTCAAAGGGACCTCACCCACCACCATACTCCTAAGGGAGTGTTTTTTAACCAGTAGTACTCGTTTCTCATGAGTAATACTTGATGTGGTGTCCAGTAGTACACATAGGACCCCAGAACCCTTCCTCCTGGCTGCAAGACCAGCAATGCAATTCAACAAGCAGCAGTAAGAGGCTTGGCGGGCAGAGCTCCAGCATGTATTTTCTGTGAGCTCAAAAAAGTCCTCCTGTTTGTCCTGAGCCTCTTATCAGTTTCTGTGCATTGCTTCTGACCTCCCAATCTGGAAGTAACTGATGATGACATCATCACCAGTTACTTCTGGTAGTACTTGTATTTTACACTTGTATTTCCACCACAAGAGGTAGACAATGTGAAGTAGTATTACCCCTGCTAATTGGGTAAGAGGCACTTTTTCAAGTGAGTGCTCCTTTTTTTAGCAGGGGGAGAGTAACTGGCCCACCTCACCCCAGCACTGTCTGTTCTAGTGGCTGTCTGCTGGTATTCATTTGCATCTTTTTAGATTGTGAGCCCTTTTGGGACAGGGAGCCATTTAGTTATTTGATTTTTCTCTGTAAACCGCTTTGCGAACTTCTAGTTGAAAAGCGGTATATAAATACTGTTAATAATAATAGTAGTAGTAGTAGTAGTAGTAGTAGTAGTAGTAGTAGTAGTAGTAGTAGTAGTAGTAGTATGGCAAGGGAAAATGTTGCAAAACACTATCCTGAGGTAATGTGTGAAGGTGGCAGTCCTCATGTCCTCTATGTGTGGAGTACTGGTTCACATGATTGCTCTCTAAAAAGAGAAGCAAAGTTTGCATCTATCATGTCTCCATGCAACATAGGTCTCCATGTAGAAGCCTATCATTTAAGTGTCAGGCCACCAACCCTGTGTGGCAGCTGTTTCATGAACACTGTCCCGGCATCTGGGTGATTATCACACTATAATTTAAGAGCATAAGAACAGCCCTGATGGATCAGGTCATAGGCCCATCTAGTCCAGCTTCCTGTATCTCACAGTGGCCCACCAAGGAGCCCTTATGATATATGTGAACCAGCTCCATGAATGTGTGACTTGGAGGATGGTATCAAAAATAACTGACTATACTTTACATGCTGAATATCCAGATATTAAGCAGAAGTGAGTAAATAAAATAAAAACCCACAGCCCAATCCTATCTTGTGCTGGAACAGGCAGGCCAGTAGGCCTGCACTGCATCCAGCACAAGTTTGGGGCTGTCTGAGGTTCGGCCCAAGGCAAGGGTAAATTTTCCCCTTACCCTGGGGAGACCCACAGCAGCCCCTATGGATCTAAATCGGTGGTGCAAATCCGTGCAGCCTGGGTCTACCCCGGGCTGCTTGGGAATGGGGCTAGGCCTCGTTGCCCATTCCCCGTCTGCCCTGGAAATGTCCACCACTTACTCTTCCCCTGTCCCGAAACGCCTCCCTTCCACCTCCTCCCTGCCCTACCCACCTTCCCCCAGTCCCCCATGGCAGCCAAGCACAGCTGGCACGAACCTGACTCTGCCCACGGCCTGCATTGGTGCGGGGAGGCTGGTGCATGTCCATGGGCTGGCCTATTTCCCCTTATGTTCGTGCAAAAGTGCTTTACGGTACTTTCGCAACAACGATGGGCTAGTGCAAGCAACTTGCACTTGCCCATCAGCCGGTCTGGATTGCACCCCCCAGTCTTTCAGCTACTAATGTGTTAAGCACTGTTGTTATATGTTGATTACATGGAAGCATTTCTAAAACATGGAAACATTTTGAAGACAATCTGACCAAAGAGAAACTGTCACAGTATCCAAAAATACAAAGGAACTCTTGAAAGATAACTGCTCACATTACCAGAAATGATAAAAGACTTTCCATTAAAAAGCAATGAGGAGAGACCGTGTCTAACCCTAGGAATAAGGCAAGAGTCTGCAGGAAGAGCATCATGCTATCTGACAACCTGCCACCAGCTCCGAAATGGACAATAATGACAAATGGACACGAGGGATAAAACCCCAAACACACTGTGAAATGTTATCCTGGGCAGATGCTTAGTATATGTTATGGAGCACTGACAGATACCCAAGGTTTGTGCTTTTCTACACTTTCACAGCTCAGTATGGCAATAAAATATTTGGATTAAGGACGGTAGCTTGCTTCTGCTTGTCCTCCTACTCTGGAGGAAGGCGCTGAAAGCAAACAATAGTCCTCAAGCTTGTTTTGAAGGCTCCTAGAGTGGGATTTGATGTCACTTTAAACACATTGTCTGGCTCTATGTATGTGTGAGAGACTGTTAATTTTTTAAAAGAGCACCCATGGAAGATCCTGATCCAGATCAGAACTGGATAGTTCCTTGCGCTGGCCCATTAGGATCACAAATATGTTGTAAAGCATTTTGTACGTCCTCAGAAGTCAACCAGATGTGCACTGGTCCACAGAGGTCAGATCCAGCCTCCACAGCGGTGTAGGAAAGTGAGTCCATGCCAGCCAAGCTCAGCTGGTGCAGGGGTCTGGGGGCCATGGGAAGGGCAGGGAGGAGGAGTTCTGGGGCGGGGTAGTGGGCAGTGGGTGGACCTGTGGGCAGGTGCTAGGTAAGCAGGGTGTGGGGCCAGGACCTGGCAGTTATGTCGGATCCTGACCCCATTGGCAGCCCAGGTCAGTTCTGGGCTGCTTGGATCTGCACCACCCATGATGTGGCACAGATCTGAATAGCCCCACTGGAGCTACAGTGGCTCTCCCTGGGGCAAGGGGAAGCAATTTCCCTTGCCCCAGGCTGAGCCACTTTCATCCCAAAACCCAAACTTGGGCAGCAATTACTCATCCACTATGGAAATCCTGAGAATTTTTGACTTTTTTAACAATCTCTGTGAAATCTGAGTTAAAACCCAGTAAGCCTTCCAGTTCCTTTGGAGAACTATATAAAATTTGGTCCAGGCTTGGACTTTCTGTCTGTGATCTGTAGCAGGTAATTCTGCCTTAGAACCGTTTAACTCATAAACCCCAAGATTCCATCAGCTCTTGACTTCTTAAATTCATAGACATGCCACTTCCAAAACTGGCATAGCTGTGCCAATGTGGCATGGAGGCAGTCAAGGGGCCTCTTCAAGGTAAGGGCATGTATGTTACGTTACCTTGGGACTGCATTATGGTTAGGTCAGTGCTGGAAAATTGGTTAGGATTACACCCTTTGTCAGCTTTTTCAGTCCAGATCCAGAATTCAACCAGGACTGTTCCTGCTTAGCATTCTTCTGGCAGCCTTCAGCTCAACCACTAGACCAGGGTTTCTCAAACTCTGAGGGAGCTTTACTCCCTCAGTAAGTTCTTGCACGAGAGGGGCTAGGGCAGCGCACTACCTGCAAAACGGAAGTGCTTTGCACCCTCTTCTTTTGCAGGTTCCAAGTGTCAGGGAGCACTGTACAGGGCTGCGCAGGGTTGCCTGCACCTCCTGCAGCCTACTGCGGCCCAGCATCATGCAAAGTAAAGAACAAGCACCCCCCTCGCCCCCCTTAGCGACGCGATCCTGGGGATTGAGTTGCTGCCCTAGCCCCTCCCACGCAAGAACTTACTGAGGGAGAACTTAAAGGGACGGGGGAAGTATTACATGAACTGGTGGGTCGCGACCCACCAGTTTGAGAACCACTGCACTAGACCACACTTCCTGCCCTAAGTAAGATGGGAAGCGGATAAGTTCAGCTTCATGGTTATCACAAATCCTCAACTCTCCAGGTTTGTCAATGTGTCTGACCTTGGTGAATATCTGTTGAGATCTATCAGTCAAGAGTCTGTATAAGTAGAGTAGTCATGCTATAGAACAGGTTAGCATTACTATGCCAAATGGATATTTCTGATAGATAGGAGGATGAGAGAAGCACTGCTTGCATATCTGAATACAGTCTGTTTACCAGCGCTTATCTTGGCCAGAATTGCACCCAGAATTCCTGTTGAAGCAAGAATGTTATGAATATAATTCCAACTCTGAGCCTGAGTCAGTCTCTCTTGAATGGCAACACGCACCAATGGGCTCCACCAGGAGCAAAATTAGAAGCTCAATATTTTTAAATTAATTATGCATGAGATAAAGACACAATTAGTCCCATTTCATTGCTATTGGCAGCTGGCCCTAGAAATGTTTAATGGCATCAGGGTGAAGGAGAAAATTTTGATGCAGTAAGGCGGCTTTTAGAGGAAATGAATGCCAGGTAGTTGGCTTAAGGATTAACAGTGGTCCTGTGCTATAATCAAGAATGTCTGACATTTTCTTCAGTGGTTGTTGCTTATAGTAGACAACAGGAGAACGTGCTTCATTGTCTCTTTCTGATAATTGTATAATTTAAGCTGACTGGGCTTTCTAAGTATACTGCAGTTTAATTTGTGACCAGCAAAGTGGTTTAGCATTTGCAAGAAATAATGAATACGATGTTGAAATTGTCCTCAACTCTGAGAAGTTCTAAATGAGGTTTCTCATAAGGCCAATTCACTACCCACTGGGTTCTTTTCCTCTCTCTCCTTTTTTTTTTTAATTTTTCAACCTGTGCAGAATTCTCCTTGTAGTAAAAAGAATGAAGGAAATGTGTATCAGTGCCAATTAGTCATGTAAGCTTGACAAAGCCTCCATGCTCAGGGACTGCAGAGCCAGATGTTGGGATTTGCCTTCATGCCCTCCGTGTGAACTTCCCAATCTAGCTGACCACAGACAGAAACTGAAGGCACAGATCTTTGGAGTGTCCAACAGAACACTTTTTATGTTACAGCCTAATCCTACCAAATTCCCAATGTTGGCGATGCAGCGACACCAGCATGGGCTGTGATGCATCCTGTAGGGGATTTTGGGCTACTGGAGGTCTCCTTGGGGTAAGGGAACATTTGTCCCTTTGCCCGGGATAAGCCCCAGCAGCTGCAATGGGTCAACTCAGACCTGTGCCAGTGATTGTTTGAATTAATTGATGGAAATGAATTCATTTCATGTTTGACTGTCCAGCATATAACTGCCTATTTTTTTTTTAAGAGATTATATTTTGGCTCAACATGATATACTCTTCCTCTTCATGGTCAGTTTGATTTGGCTGACTGCCTGATTTTTCCACTGAAATGCATGTCTTTAATCAATACATTTGATGGTACGCGTAAATAAGTGGTATTGCTGTGCTGTGGGTGAAGGTAAAATATATTGGTAAAATAAAAATGCATTAAATAAATACTCTTATGGCCCAATCCTAGTTCTTGGATCCACCACTAGAACTAGTGTTCCAGTCACAGAATGTGCTTTATGGCATTGGAAAACATTTTCTGGACGTGCATGACAGTTCCAGACAGCAGCTGGAGACGCTGCAGAGGCCCCATATACAGTGGTGGGGAGAAGGCCTGCTGATGACAGTAAGGGGTGGTGCTATAATGAGGTAGAAGGATACGGGCCAGAGGTGTGTTGGAAGTGAGAGGGGTGGAACTCAACATTGGCAACTTGGTATGGATGTTATCCTTTCCAAAGCAAGCCAACATGCCCCCTTTGTTTCTTCAGACTTGCACCAGCTAAAGAGGTCATGCAGGTCTAAGGAGACCCATTGGGGGTGATGGGTGTATGGAGTGGTAGGTGAAATTATTTTCCCTTTTCCTTCCCAAGCCCTCCTGATTATTCAACCTACCACAGCATGCAGTGCAACATGTTTTGTTCAGACTCTATTGAGCTGCATTCATAATATGCATTTAATAGATAAGTGGGAACCCTGGAAAGATACATCATCTTTTTTTCCCCTTTATATCAAGTAAGACAAGTTTAAACATTGCACATGTTCCTGCAAAACAACAACAACAACAACAACAACAACAACAACAACAAACAGTGACTATAGGAAGAGATTAATCAATATAGTACACTGAATACTCAGTGAGTCCCAAGCATCAGATGAGACATGGAAACAAACTAGCTCAGAGTATAGCAAGGTGGCACTAAGACATGATTTACCAAACTGGAGAGGAGTAAGCATTGTTCAGCTACAGCCAGTCAAGCATCTGCTGTCTTGCTCAGGCCTGAGAGAGTGGATGTCAGAAGATGTTTTTGTAGGGAACAAGAGAGTAATCAGGACTAATCAGGATTGTATCAGGCTTCAATCCTAACCACACTTTCCTAAGAGTAAGCCCCATTGAACAAAATAGGACTTAGAAGTAAGTAGTGAGTAGACCTGGTTAGGCTTGCACCCTCAGTCTTTGATTCCATTCTGATGCTTGGAGCAGAAGATAAATGAGTGCTGTTTTGGCCTCTTCAGTACAGATGTTTGTGTTGCACTCACTACAATGGCAGGGACAGAATAAAATCACTTTCCTGGCACAGCTGGGACTCTTAAGATGGGAGGCAAGTCCCAGGGGTAGTCCACATCTACAAATCCTTTGCACCTTCTGCAAATGCAACATTGTTGATAGCAGCTGCAACCCCTGAATGTACAAAGCTACCTTGTGCAGAGTCACCTAGCCTGGTACTAACTATTTTGACTGGCCACAGCTGTCCAAGGTCTTAGGCTCAGAGGACTTTCCTAGTGTCTACTACCTAAGATCCTAGATATTAGGAACGGAGTCTGAGATCTTTGAATTCCAAAGCATGCACTGTACTATTAATCTCTGGGCCCCTCTCCTTTGCACTAAGAACCTTGTCTTCAATCCTGTAGCCCATGGGTTCACAAAGTGTGTGTCGTAATGCCTTGGGGCAGTGGTTCTCACACATTTAGCATTGGGACCCACTTTTTAGAAAAAGAATCTTGTCGGGACCCACCGGAAGTGATGTCATGACCATAAGTGACATCATTGAGCAGGGAAATTTTCAACAATCCTAGGCTGCAACCCTACCTATACTTACCCAGGAGTAAGTCCTGTTTACCATCATTGTTAAAAGCATATACATAGTTGTTAAAAGTACAGATCTGTAACATTTGCAGTCACATGCTATGGTAGCATCAAGTCTAATTATAATATATTGAAATGAAATATATTGAAATGAAATATATAAAATATTGAAATGAATGGGGACCCACCTGAAATTGGCTTGCGACCCACCTAATGGGTCCCGACCCACAGTTTGAGAAACACTGCCTTGGGGCATTATGTCACACTTACCGGAATGCTGCGGGATGTCCCCAGTTGTCCTCCTACCTGTTCCTTGGGCACCACCATCTTGGATCTCACAAAATCTCATGAGATGTGTGTGCTGCCATCTTGGATCTTGCAAGTCCAATATGGCAGCACCAAGCTGAGGAGTTGCTGGGATGTCATGACCCAGGTAAGTTTGGGAACCACCGCTGTTGTCTTTGTAGCATGGACAGATTAGCATAGAAGCTGGCCCGTAGCTGTTACTGGCATACTACATTACCAGCCTAATTACACTTGTAGTTAAGAACTAGCACTTCTTCAACATCATCATTGTCATAGTTGTTGTCGTCAACTCCTACTACTCCATCCTATGAATGTTGAAGTATGTGAACTTAAGGCAACACCCAATTCAGTTTTAGTTTCATGAAGATGTGGATTATCAAAAGCAAGCAACTTGTGACCCAGTGGGTTTTTGCCTTTTCCGCCCTCACTGCTCACCCACCAATTGCTGCCTTTTTGTCACAATTTCTTCTCCAATTTTCAGAAAAGTAAGGGAATTGTGATAGTCTCACTTGACTTTTGTTTTCATTGGCCTTAATTAACCTCTCCCTAAGCTCAAAAAATATGTGATTATAATTTTTTTTCAAAGGAAGTCCCTTCTTTATTCTCTAGGCAGTATTATTATTATTATTATTATTTTTTGTAATTTTACTTGAAACCTATTTCTTACTGCCTTGAATGCACTATTGTGTGCACCAGTGGCCAATCCTGGTAATTTATCCCATATTTCTAGTTTCCCTTTGGGTGAAATACAATTATTCAAATACTGTATAATTGTTTCTCATTTCCTGTGTCTTTTTGTGTGTGCGTGCGTGTGTTACCCATAGATGACTTCTGCTCACGAACATTACTTGACTTCTTTGGATGTTTAATTGAATACATTCCCCCCCCCCACACACACACACATACACACAATTGCTCAACAGTGCACGAAGGACACTTGCAACAGAAATACAAAATGGAAGTACCTAAAAATCTGCAGTGCTCAAGGTAATTCTTACATATTGGGTGTATTTAGGAAACCGTATGAGAAGGTTAACTTCTATAAGTGCCATAAAACCAAATGGAGATTAAAAATGCAGGAAACAAGACATGATATAATCCCACTACAAGGGTAAAGACGAAAGTTGATATGATGGAATCTCCACTACCTTGAGCTGCAGCTAGTTAAATTCTTATCCATATCAATCCATGTTATTGACAGCCCAATCCTATCAAACGCCACACACACTGATGCAGCTGTGCCACCATCCTGTGGAGGGGGGGGGGCAGATCTGAAGATCTCCTTCAGGTAAGGGAACATTTGTTTCCTTGCCCAGAAGTAAGCCTTCTTACCAATCGTATGAGTCTAATCATACCTGCACCAATTAGCTGGCGTTAGTCTGAGGAGCCACAGAAGGACATGTCAGGAAGGAAACACGGGAATAGGTGTGGACTAGTGCTGAGATCCACCACCTCCCAAGCCCAAGCTGCCCCATGTCCTCCCCTTTCCCTGCCCGGATCCTCCCCTGAATGGCCCTTGAACAACCCCCACCACCACTGTACCTACTGCAGTGTGACAGCTGAAATTTGTTTGTGGGGGCACAAAGCCTCTGGCAGTTTGTGCCAGTAGCTCCAGAATGCAGTGTGGTGGCATGCAAGAATGATGGCAGGAGTTATGGCAGTAAATCACAAGATCCATCGCCATAGGCCCTACATAGGATTGGGCAATTATCACATAACACCACAACACTGTGCTTAAGAGTTTGAGGTGAGAATTGGGACTTCCATGGTTCTAATCTCACCTCTTCTATGTTCTCAGTAGCAAGCCATTCCCTCTCAGCCTCTGTTTTACATCTGCAACGTGGGATACAAATACTTTTCCTTACAGGGTAGTTATAAGACTTACAAGATGATTCGTTAGTGCTTGAAAACTTGACTGATGATGATGATGACAATGACGATGATGACATGGTTCATGACATCATGAGAAGATGGGTCTCTGTTCCAAAGGCTCCCAGTCTAAAAAAGGAGACAAGGTGGCAGCATAATGACACCTACGCTGGCAGGTGCCAGTGATGCAGCAAAGGGCACGGGATGTGTGTAGATGTGGCTTGGTGACAGTATGCAGTAGGAATCTCATATCACATGCCAGCACAATGGTTGGCACGTGCAGTACCCCTTCTGATAGGTTTGTGTGATGCAGCCTTCCAGTCAGGTATGCCTGTTTATGACAATGAAAGATGTTTAACGCAAGACGGGGTGCCCTTTGCCTGATTCCTGCTGTGGCTAGGTGGTTAGCAAGCAGCTTCATAAAGTGACCAGTGTGGGTTCTAGACCAGCTTCCATCTCTTCCTTTGTCCCTGCCATAGGAGTTGATAGCCAGCCATGCCCTTTCTTGGTTGTAACTCCTGTAGAAGATGGGGATGATGTGACATCCTTGTGCCATGTGTTTTGTGTGTGGTGTCCTTGGGGCACCTCCCCATGTTTAGTGGAAGTGCCTGTTGCTGTGGTGCTCATGTCTAGTTGCTGGCACAGTGTGTGTGTGTCCCCAGTACTGACCGCTCATTGACCCTGCATCGGCCACTGCCCACTGGCCCACCCATCCTGGTGGTGTTTCTCTGACTGCCGGGGCTCAGTGGATGCGGTGATTGGCTCTGTGGACATCATACTAATCATGCATGGATGTCATATCAACATCGTGCCAATGCCACTCCAGTGTTGGGATGTTGTTTTGTGGGTGATGGGCTGTGTTGGGGTTTGCAACGCCATTGTCAGCATTCATTGCTGGAAGAGCCTCAATGGCATTACTGGGAGAGCTACCCTGGCATGGCATTGCCAGAATGGGCTTAGGATAGGATGGATGTCACACCAGTGTCAATGCAATGTCAGTGTGGCATTCTGAATAGGATTGGGATTTAATAGTTCCAAATCCTTAAGTTTAGAATCCCAGGTATTGCAGTCAATGATGCCATCTTGCAGACACAGACCCAAACATCACTGAATAGAAAGGGCCCATAGCTCAGTGATTTACCACATACTTTCTGTGGATAAGGTTTTCATGCTCTGCATCTCAGGTATTGTATTGGGGCCCTGACTGAGTCTTTGGAAAATAGTGAGCAGTCAGAATAGGGCTTGATGGACTCAGAATAAAGCAGCTTTTTATAGCCACAGAATTTCAGAGCATCTCTTGTTACAGTATCCTCAAGGTGAAGCCTAGGATCACTCCATTATCATTTTGTGAAATTAAGCATCCCGCAGGAATGGACCCTAAGAGGTACAGCTATGTCTACTTCTGAGGCTAGAACAGCCTTTCCTTTCTCCCCCTTGCTTCTGACCATAGCCCAAAGATGGGCTGCAGTTGTGATGTTGGTGGCAAGATTCCTATTGATTCTGTTAGCTCCGGATTGCAGAACAAGACAGTTATTTCAAACAATTGATGGTGGGTGGTCATTAACTGTACCGCAGCTGCAACCTGTTTCGTGTAACACAGCATTCGTGTAGCACAGCAGTCTCAATGGGAAACATATATATCTGAGTTTTGAGGTTGGTTTAAGCGTCTGGAATGTAACAGAACACATTTGTTTTCAAACCAGTAAAAATTAATAGGGAGATTTAACTTTTATCACATGCTGTGCTCCTGCCTTAAGGATACTGTGCCATACATTTTGTAATGGCATTACTATTCTAATTTAACTGACTTTTTTCAATTTTGCTAAATCTTCCCTGCTAATCTGGTTTTCCAATGATCAATGAGCATCTCCATCTCATCAAGCTATTCATATCCTCAAAGAATTCCAACATGTCACACATGATCCTCGCCTTCCTGGAAAACTGATAGACGTCATTAATCAAATTTTCTCGTTCCAAATATTCCCACACTTGGCCCTGTGAAAATAGAGCATAGAACTTTGTTTTCAAAGGTTGGTGGGTTGGTTGTTGTTGTTTTAGGGGGGGAAAAGTGTATTACTGATGTGCAGTTTTAAGACTTTTCAAACAACAAAGTTATGTTTCAGTCCTCAAGGATATCTGTTAAAATTCAAAAGCCAAAACATACATTTAAAACTTCCATTCCAAATTCATTTAGCACAGTTGGATGTCTGTGGTCTTACAAGGACAACTTTGTAGTTTTAAAAGCCCTTTAACAATTTTTTGAAGGAGTACACCAACACTTCTTAAACTCCCCATTAATTAGTTATGGCAAATATTTAATGGGCAAGTCCCTTCAGACTAAGTGTAGCAGCTCTCTCTCTCTCTCTCTCTCTCTCTCTCTCTCTCTCTCTCTCTCTCTCTGAATGACAGTTTAAGGGTCCATGTAAAGTCAAAACAAAATATCCATATTATACTCTGTGCCAATATATTGATGGCTAGTTTGCAGTTAAAAATGTATCACTAGTTCTGTTATGTCACATCTGTTCCTTTTAAAAGGCAAAATGTACTGTTTCATT
Source organism: Tiliqua scincoides (assembly GCF_035046505.1). Taxonomy (NCBI): domain Eukaryota; kingdom Metazoa; phylum Chordata; class Lepidosauria; order Squamata; family Scincidae; genus Tiliqua; species Tiliqua scincoides. The sequence continues at coordinate 212,307,144 of NC_089823.1, read as the reverse complement.
GAGCTGAAATTTTGATTTAGAGTGTCACTAGCCTCTTTGACATTACTGTCCACATAATATCTGTTCTGACTAGGGGGTGTTCAGTTGTGTTTTGAAGACAAAAGTTGTAATGCAATCAGAAAAAGAGAGGAATAACCAGCAGTGAACCTAGTGCTGAGCATATGGGGCAAATGAAACGGACACTGGGTCCATGCACCTCTAGGACCACGTGGGAAACCTCACTGAGAGCCCAATCCTACGCATGTCTACTCAGAAGTAAGTCCAATTAGAGTCAATGGGGTTTACTCTCAGGAAAGTATGGATAGCATTGGGCTGTGAGGCTCCCAACATGGTTGGAAACTGCACTTCTGGAAACTCACAAGGCTTCCCCAGTCAGTCCTATGGTCATGCGAGGCTCCTTCATGCTCCTGCAGAGGAAGGGGGCAGCTTTGTGCACAGAGGAGGGTGGCATCTTGCAGGGGAGCTGGAAGCTTCAGAGACCTTTGCCCCAGGAGCAGGGAGGGAGAAGTCCACCACTGGGAATACACTAAAGATGAATGAAAAAAGATGCCCATTTTGAAGAAAGTGAATTCTCTCTGCTGATGAAAGAGAAAACATGCAAGACACTGAATGAGAAAGAGATTGACAGCAGCAAAGAAACATGGCTCATAAGGGTCAAAGACTGCACATAACAGGGATACTGTAATGTCATGAGAGCTATAGATGGTCAAGATGAATGGTGCAATCCCTTGTCTTTCTGTTCAGAAGTAAGCTCCATTGAGTTCCATGGGACATACTCCCAGGTAAGCATGTATAGGGTGGCAGCACATGCAAGGCAGACAAGAATGGGAACAAATTAAATTAAATTTAGAATATGAAATGGGATTGGTTTGAATGGTACAGTTTATCCAGCTTCTGGGTAAAGGTAGGCTCATATTGGGGCGTTATGATATGTAATGATAGTTGACACAATGCTGCTATTCAATTGCTACTAAAAGTTATTACTAGATTTCTGCCCCTTTTTATAACTGGTTTAAAGCTCTGGGCTTTGTTTTTAAGTGTACTCTTTGGCAATTCAGGTGGAACCAGTCATAATGTGGTCCGTTTTTCACACTGTAGGAAGTGTTTTTTATGGTTGGAGAAATCTCGACCACCATCTCGAATAACCTTTTTAAGGAATTAAATTATAACCTCAGTAGCGGAGCCAGGGGCGTTGGCACAGTAAATATTGGAGGTGCCACAACACACCATGTAAGTGGCACCTCCCACTCACTAACAGAGGCATTGGTGCAGCAACAGCAACGCACAGGCACTCACTAAACAGTGCTCATTTACACAGCGTGTTGCTCACATACACACTTACACACACTACTTACACAGTGCATTGCAGTGCCTGCAATACTTCCTGGGTCACCCCACTCTGGCTATGCTACTGTATGAAGTTTTTGTTGTGGCCCATCAAAATGGCATCATATCTCATTTCTTTAGCAAGATTGAATGCATTTCTGACTGCAAAGAAAAATTGCCACAAGTCACAATTAAGAACATAAGAACATAAGAACAGCCCCACTGGATCAGGCCATAGACCCATCTAGTCCAGCTTCCTGTATCTCACAGCGGCCCACCAAATGCCCCAGGGAGCACATCAGATAACAAGAGACCTCATCCTGGTGCTCTCCCCTACATCTGGCATTCTGACTTAACCCATTCCTAAAATCAGGAGGTTGCGCATACACATCATGGCTTGTACCCCATAATGGATTTTTCCTCCAGAAACACGTCCAATCCCCTTTTAAAGGCGTCTAGGCTAGACGCCAGCACCACATCCTGTGGCAAGGAGTTCCACAGACCGACCACACGCTGAGTAAAGAAATATTTTCTTTTGTCTGTCCTAACCCGCCCAACACTCAATTTTAGTGGATGTCCCCTGGTTCTGGTATTATGTGAGAGTGTAAAGAGCATCTCCCTATCCACTCTGTCCATCCCCTGCATAATTTTGTATGTCTCAATCATGTCCCCCCTCAAGCGTCTCTTTTCTAGGCTGAAGAGGCCCAAACGCCGTAGCCTTTCCTCATAAGGAAGGTGCCCCAGCCCCGTAATCATCTTAGTCGCTCTCTTTTGCACCTTTTCCATTTCCACTATGTCTTTTTTGAGATGCGGCGACCAGAACTGGACACAATACTCCAGGTGTGGCCTTACCATCGATTTGTACAACGGCATTCCTAGTAGTAGCGCATGCTAACCCCTTCTCCACATCTTATGCTGTCACCACTCCTGGTTATCCTCTTTTTTCAGACTATTTAACGTGCCTACCCAAAACAAGAATAACAGCAAGACTAAAGTCCTTTTGATTCCATTTGCCTTCTCCCTTCAGTTCTTGTCATTTAGCTATTCCTGCTTTCCATTTTTTGTGCTATTATTTTGTATTGTTTTATATGTGATTTTATTAACTGTATTGTTTTGTTTATGTTGCTGATGGCCTTGGGCACCTTAAATATAAGGGGCAAGGTGGGCTACAAATGCTTCTAAATAAATAAATAAAGTTGCACATACAACTTTTTGAAGTGATGCCCTTTGCTATGTGCAGAGAAGACTGCAACCAGGATTCTCTGCTTTCTGCTTCCCTTCCACCTCTACTAGCTATCAGCCTAGAAGGAAAAAGACAGTATAAGTGGGGGCTTTCATAGCACTGGTACATGTTACATAGAATAATGATATGAACTTCAAATCTAGGTAACTGGCCTATTTGGTGGTGGTTGTTTTTTATAGCCCTTGACCCGAATGAGTAAGGATTAGTTCCATTATACGGTAATTGTATTTTATGCCACAGGAAGCAGTAATACTTCCAGATCTAAGGAATTCATCTCTTGATAAAAGTGCTCTCTGACCTGAAGGAGAACATGTTGCTTCATCGATGAATTCTGTTCATGACAATCTCTGGAATAAAGGGGGGGGGGGGAAGCAGAGAGCTAGTTTTTATTCTCCACCACAATCTATGTAGTTATAGGTCCTAATACCTTTAAGACAGGACAGTGGTTACCTGTGTGGGAGTTGAGTCAACCAACTCCAACTTTGTGGCCAAACCCAAATTGTTATCTCCTTCACCCACAGAAAATTTGTGAGACTGGACAAATTCAGGCTGGGATGCTTAAGAGTCAGGAATACTGTTGGAGTTGACCTCTGGGTGAGGGGCATGATGTTGGTGTTAGGGGTGCAAGGGGGAGGACAGAGCTATTGGTGATATTCAGCCTTGTGTAATTACATCTTTCTCCTCCTTTTGAGTTGATTTTGAACCACTCACACCAATGTGTCACTCTCTCAACCTGGGCTATCTCATAGCCATATGTGCTGCTCTGAGCTCTTAAATAAAAACATATAACAACAACAATTATTATTTTTTTCTTGAAATGCTACGTGCAGAGAATGGAATGCAGAACTGATGACAGGATGGGTATCAAGGGGTCATTTGTCTTCTATTCTTCCAGTAGCAAAGTAATTCTTTTAGGTTAAAATAAATATATTAAAAATTGTTTGAACGATATCATAACCCACACAGCAATCGTCACCTAATCCAGTGTATTCATATCAAAACAGAGACCTTCATGCTAAATTGCAGAGAATGACCTCAGATGCTATAAATCAAAACTTATGGCTGAGTTATGGTAACAAGGAAGCCGCAGAGACAGCACTACTCACCTGCTATACCTCAGTTCATTCTTGGCAAATGGCAGAGGAAATCAGCCTTGTTAAAGCTTGTGGAGGATCGTTTTTCTGGGGTTTCTCAGTTGAAAGTGGAGTTGCTCAAGCAAGGCAAACACATGCGAGAGCCACCTGTTTAACACATCTTTAAAACATTTGCAGCAAAGGCCCTCTTATTTAGCTGCTATCTCAGATAACATGAAGATTTGAGTATTTCTGCAGCAAAAAACCTCGCTGTCTAGTGCCTTAGCACACAACGAGGCATGAAGAGAACATCATCTCCAAAGATCGTACAAGGCACCTGCATTCAGTCTGACTGGTGACTGGTATACCAAAAGTCTATCAGTGTTATCAGTTGGCTGGTATATCAGCCACCTCTTGGACCTTTCATGGAGTTCCAGTCCACTGAAACCAATTCTAAATCAAACCCAGAAAACCGAATTATATCCAGCCTTCACTGACGGGCAATGGACGTGTGGGAACTGCACTGAGTCTTTTTCCCAGATCTGCATCAATTTACTATACAAAAGAGCTGGGTTAGGACAGAAAGAGACCAGTTCTTTCCCACTGGATTTCTATCTGCCAATCAGCATCTTGCAGCTTAGAGAGAAGGAGCCTTTTGCGGTCAATAGATGTGTTTGAAAACAGTGTTATTTACCTTACTCAGCTCATTGTGTTCAGTAAGATTTATGCTGCAATCTTATCTTACTCACTGGAAACAAACATCTCTAGTGGTCAAAAATCTCTTCCATTGGATCGAAACTTCTGGTATATGGAGTAATATTTATGGTCTATTCTACCAAATAGTCATAAGGGTTCTTGGATTTTTTTTTCTTAAATTCTCAGAGTCCAATGTTGCATTCTGCCTTGCTTGTATATGCTTCATATATTATATTAAAAGAAAATGGCCATGGTCGTTAGGTTACAAATTTTTGACTGCAAAGTTGGGAGGATAGACCTACATTTGAAGGCCAGATGCCTTTCCTGGCTTGTCTGAAGGTGGTTTCATAGAACTTCTTGGCCTCACCATAAAAAGATGTCAAATGGGTGCGACCCATAGGGACTAATGTGAAGAAACCAATATCCTTTTGAAAAATTGACCACTTCATATTTATGTGTATTTTGGATCCATCACATAACCATACTAGGTTCTTGCGGTGGAAAATCTGCATGACTTCTGCAAAGGCGAGTCTTGCCTCAGTAACATTTAAGAATTGCTCACATCACATCTGTCATCCCATAAATCTAAACATATTTGCCTGCATGTGCAAACACAGCTGGAACCTAATCACCACCCCATCTACCTTCCAGAACACTCTTCCATCTCACAAATACTTTTATTTTTATAACACTTTTCAATAATTTTTCCCCGAAGTAGTGTACAAAACAATACAATCACAATACGTCAAAAGTAATTGAAAGTGGGAAAGGCAAACAAAATGAAAACTACAAAACAAACCACAGTTAAAACAAGCACCAAGTACATAATGCACAAAGAAAAAGGAATTACCTTTGAAAAAGCAACAAGAGCAGTCGAGCGTCCTCCTGTGAAAGAGCCTTTTGCAACTGGAATGGACAAGTTTCTGGCCCTTCTGGAAGTCAACCTCTTATTGTATTGGCAACCTTCAGTCTCGAAAGACTATGGTATCACGCTCTGAGAGGTGGTTCTGGCACAGCGTCTAGTGTGGCTGAAAAGGCCGATTTGGGAGTGACAATCCCTTCCACAACGGGAGCAAGTGCAGTCTGTCCCTGGCCTGTCTCCCTGGCTATCGGCCTTCCTTCTTTGCCTCTTTGCCTCAGACTGCTGGCAAAGTGTCTCTTCAAACTGGGAAAGGCCATGCTGCACAGCCTGCCTCCAAGCGGACCGCTCAGAGGCCAGGGTTTCCCACTTGTTGAGGTCCATCCCTAAAGCCTTCAGATCCCTCTTGCAGATGTCCTTGTATCGCAGCTGTGGTCTACCTGTAGGGCGCTTTCCTTGCACAAGTTCTCCATAGAGGAGATCCTTTGGGATCCGGCCATCATCCATTCTCACGACATGACCGAGCCAGCGCAGGCGTCTCTGTTTCAGCAGTGCATACATGCTAGGGATTCCAGCACGTTCCAGGACTGTGTTGTTAGGAACTTTGTCCTGCCAGGTGATGCCGAGAATGCGCCGGAGGCAGCGCATGTGGAAAGTGTTCAGTTTCCTCTCCTGTTGTGAGCGGAGAGTCCATGACTCGCTGCAGTACAGAAGTGTACTCAGGACGCAAGCTCTGTAGACCTGGATCTTGGTATGTTCCGTCAGCTTCTTGTTGGACCAGACTCTCTTTGTGAGTCTGGAAAACGTGGTAGCTGCTTTACCGATGCATTTGTTTAGCTCAGTATCGAGAGAAAGAGTGTCGGAGATCGTTGAGCCAAGGCACACAAAGTCATGGACAACCTCCAGTTCATGCGCAGAGATTGTAATGCAGGGAGGTGAGTCCACATCCTGAACCATGACCTGTGTTTTCTTTAGGCTGAAGTCAACCTCTACATGAGATGGAACTTTAAGACATAACTATTGGGGGAGGGGTCATGTGGGAAGAAACAAAAGTGCCTTATATTCAGAACCTCACTGCCCAACAGTGGTGATCCTGGTTCTGGTACTGCCGGGGTCCACGACTACAGGCTGTCGCCTCCCCCACCAGCCAAGGTGCTGTCCCCTCACTGGCAGGCTGCCACCCCTTGCCTTCTGGAGGGCCAGGGAGGCTGTGCACACCCTCCCAGACCCCCTGAAAGCCTTTTAAAAGCCTCAAAGGGCCAAAAACCATCACTTCAGGTTTCATAAAGGAAACAGAAAGTGATGTTTTTCATCCCTTAGAAGGCATTCTGAGGACCAGGAAAGCCTCCCCAGCCCCCAGAAGGTCTTCTAAGGGCTTGAAAATGGCACTTCTGGCTTCCTCTGTGAAACCAGAAGTGATGTCTTTCAGCCCTTTGAGGCCTCTACAAGGCCTTTGGAGGGACAGGGAGGTCGCACGCTACTTCCCTGGTCCTCAGAATCCCTCTGGGCCCCTAGTGCCTGAGTGGTGCGAGGGGGGCACTGTGGGGAGGGGTGAATGGTGGTGCAGCGGCACCCCCGCAGCCCAGTACCCAAGACATTTGTGCCCCTTGCCCCCCTCAGGTACGCCACTGTAGCCAAATTCTATCTAATCTCTCCATCGCTGACGCAGTGGCGCCAGTGCAGGCTCCATTGCATTCAGTGGGAGAAGTTAAAATGCTGGCGGATTCCTCTAGGTAAAGGGACATTTGTCTCCTTGCTGTGATGTAAGCTCCAGCTTCTGCAATGGGGCAGCTCAGATTTGCGCCTGCATATCTGGTCTGGGAAAGGGATAGGACATGGTGTGCATTGCAGCTGCTTATCCTGCCCCCTTCCTAGACCCAATCCTTCTACTCTTGTTCTTGCCCTCCCCCTGCCTTGTTGCACCCCTCCCCGCCCCTGTACTGCTTGAAGCTGCCCTTGACTGCTCCAAGTGTGCACACCATCTGGATCTGGTGCAGGCAGGATGGTGCAGGCTTTCCCATAGGTGCCAATAACATCTGCACTGTCGCAACATGCTTTACGGCATGTTTGTGACAGCCTGCACCAGTGAAGCATGTGTACTACCGGCACAGAGAGGGGATAGGATTGTGTTGTAAGTCTGTATCCAAAGTACCCAAGAAGGATGCATGAACAGATCTCCTCTTGTCTCTTTAACCTTGAATGTGTATATATTCTTGATTATATTTTTGTTCTTTCTGTATGCACATAATGCCTTTTGTCCCAGTTTAAGGCTTAATTGGAGCTGAATATCTACTAATAAATGTAAATGTAGTAGTTTGAAACTTGTGAGACTATTTGAACATAATAAATTATACACGTTCACACAGGGAATGGTTGAAAAAACAGTAATACCACAAGCCCACAGGTATTAGGTAAGTGCTTTTTTCTTGTTAGAACAGTGGTAGTTTATAAAGCTGAACACACAACTACAAAGGGCTTTTAGGATTTTTCTCACTTGCATTATTTTGCTCGGTCGGTATTAAAGATTCAGTCATTGGTTTGGGGAATTCAATGTTAAAATGAAACCTGTGAAAATATCCCATCAAATATTTAGATCAGAATTACTGATGCTACATGGAGACATGTCGTCGTATTTCTTACATGAAAATGAACATACCAGCAATGACAGTATGCATCAAGCAGATGTACAGCCCAATCCAATGCATGGTTACCCACTAGTAAGTCATGCTGAGTTCAGTGGTACTTAATCACAAGTATGAACAAGATTGCAATCAATGATCATCTTTTTTTTTTTTCCTCACAGGTAGGTATCCTCCAGCAAAACCCAGGTAGACTTGATTACTGGAACCTGTATAGTTTAGTTTCCAGTTTTTCAATGGTGGTAAAATGAATCTGAGTGGGAGTGTGACCCTGACTTCTGCACACTCATAGACAATCTAGCCCTGGAAAAGCAGATTCCCTGATTGCAAGTGGAGAGACTGCAGGTAGAGAGCCCTCCACACATTCAGTTGTACACACAGATCCAAAGAGCTGCTTAGACTGTTTGAAAAGCAAATTGTGAAAAGTTTGAAAAGCAGAAGGATCTGCCAGGCCAAGAACAGTGGGATCTAACTGAGCATCTTGGACTTACATGGCCATTTCCTTGGTCTGGAAAGGAGTAGGAATGGACATAAGAGCATAAGAAGAGCCCTGCTGGATCAGGCCAAAGGCCCAACTAACTTCCTTTATCTCACAATGGTGGCCCACCAGCTGCTTCAGGAAGCACACACGACAACAAGATACCTGCCTCCTATTGCCACTCCTTTGCACCCGGCATTCTGAGGTAGCCTATTGCACATACCCAACATGGCTTGTAATCTGTGGTGGACTTTTGTTCTAGAAATCTGTTCAATCCCCTTTTAAAGGCATCTAGGATGAGTTAGACCATAATGCCATGGTCATTTTAGGTCTGGAAATCAATGCGTAGATAAGTTGGTCTCTTCTCCTCCCTCCCACCCCTGAGACCCAGGTAAGTTGCAGGATTCTGCTTAGAGCTGATATGCTCACAGCCCTTGAAATACTACCAAAGCAAAGTATAGCCTTGCAAGGACTTCCCTTCCTCTCAGTTGGCCTTAACCAATCTCAGATTGTTCTGACCCCTCGCAATGAATTGAGAGTTGCAAACCGAGGTTTCTATAGCTGATGGATGCCTCAGTGGGATAGGAATTCTGGTCTGGTGATTCCAGGCTTAGCACTCTGTGACACAGTTTTGGCCCGTTGGCAGTGGGGAAACTCTGAAACCTTAATGTCTGGGAAAAGTACATGTTGGAATCCAGATGCCATGAAACCTATTGTACACTGCTTCAATTGAAGAAGAATTTTGTTGTGACATTTCATTGCATCAAGATCTAAATTGGCTATTTTGATGACTGGGAATCCAGTGCTTTTCTGCAGGAAATGTGTAAGTCCATTAATTATGGAGGAGACTTCTGCAAAATCTGGAAGCTACTGCTTGTATTAAAGAATAAACATTTCAGTAATGTCATTCTCTTTGAAGTGTCATAGTGCAGGGATAAAATTATTTATAGAAGGAGGAAATGTGAATACCTTTGAATTGACAAGATGCATGGTATTAGTATGGAAAAGCAGGTGAAATAAAAATAAGTAGCATATTGAACCTTATGAAGAAGGTCACAGAGCTTTTAAGGTGATAAATTTTACTATCTTAAATTTGAATAAATCCTTATACCATACATACAATTAAAAATGATTTATATACCATGAGCAAATTTCCCAAAATCATGTAGACAAGAGGTTACACACTTCTTCAGGTTGAAGCAGGTCATTCCAGAATATCTCCCATAAAGGAGTTCAAGGTCAACACCAGTTTTGAGATCCCTTGGGCACCCACCTTAGTTTTTGGAAATCCCTTAGGCACCCACTCCCTAACGAAATTTTCAGAAAGAACAATTCGGGGCTTAGAAACATCCCCTCTCAAGAGTAAATCTGGCAAACGTGATTTGCTAGCTGTATGACATCAGGCTTAGTTTCTAGACCAGGACTACCAAACCCTGGCCCGGGGGCCACTTGTAGCCCTTGTGGACTCCCAATCTGGCCCTCAGGGAGCCCCCAGTCTCCAATGAGCCCCTGGTCCTCCGGAGACTTGCTGGAGCCCATGCTGGCCCGACGCAACCCCTCTCGCGTGATCTGTGAGCTCCCTCCACTACTTGATGTTTCATGTCTGTGATGCAGCAGAGGCAGTGAAGGAAAGGCTGGTCTTGCTTTGTGCAAGGCCTTTTAGAGGCCTTGAGCTACTACAAGACCTTCATTCATTCATGTAAGTTCCATCTCTAATATATTAATTTATGTACATTTATGTAAATTTTAAATGTAAATTAATTCTTTTTTTCTCTCTGCCCCTGACACAGTGGCAGAGAGATGATGTGGCCCTGCTGTCAAAATGTTTGGACACCCCTGTTCTAGACCAAACTGTGCATGCTCAGAGTCAATGCAATCCAATGTTCTAACACCAGGTACAGTGGTGAAGTCCAGGGTTGACCATGTAGGGCACTGGCTAATGGCCCACATCTTTCAGATGGCTGACATGACTGGGCCACTCCTGAACCCTCAACAGCAGAGCTAGTACACAAAATGCCATCATGAGGGCACAGTAGGCAACCTTCAGTCTCGAAAGACTATGGTATCGCGCTCTGAAAGGTGGTTCTGGAACAGCGTCTAGTGTGGCTGAAAAGGCCGATTCGGGAGTGACAATCCCTTCCACAACGGGAGCAAGTGCAGTCTGTCCCTGGCCTGTCTCCCTGGCTATGGGCCTTCCTTCTTTGCCTCTTAGCCTCAGACTGTTGGCAAAGTGTCTCTTCAAACTGGGAAAGGCCATGCTGCACAGCCTGCCTCCAAGCGGGCCGCTCAGAGGCCAGGGTTTCCCACTTGTTGAGGTCCACTCCTAAGGCCTTCAGATCTCTCTTACAGATGTCCTTGTATCGCAGCTGTGGTCTACCTGTAGGGCACTTTCCTTGCACGAGTTCTCCATAGAGGAGATCCTTTGGGATCCGGCCATCATCCATTCTCACGACATGACCGAGCCAATGCAGGCGTCTCTGTTTCAGCAGTGAATACATCCTAGGGATTCCAGCACGTTCCAGGACTGTGTTGTTTGGAACTTTGTCCTGCCAGGTGATGCCGAGAATGCACATCCTCCCACGTGGGAGGGTACAATGGTGCGGGGAACACTGCAGACTTTGTCCCAGGATACTAGCAATCTGGTGCCAGCACTGACCATGACCAGACATTAAAATACAGCCACACACAGAGTCAAGAACCACACATGTACCAACAGTAGAGAATCCACTCATTGGTGTTGCTTTTCTGGCAAAGCCTCTTGGGTGTAATGACTTTTATACTTGCTTTCATTTTTCACATAGCTTTTCCCTCTCAGAGTGATGACAGCTTTTATGTTAAGGTTTGAAAGATTTTCCTTAAATGTGCTACACACATGTTCCTTCAGACCTATTCCTAAAACTCTCTGCATAACTTCTGTAGTGGTACCACATGTAAAATGTACTACCAGTACATTGAAATGCATTTCAATCTTAACAATAACTTGAGGAAGCATTATATTACTTATTTATTTTTATCCCAGCCTTGTTCCAATTTGTTCAGGGTAGTTTATAGTGTTTTTGGCTTGTGACAGAGATTAAACTGAGAGAGGTTGATTGGCCAAAGTGAGCTTGGATGCTGAATGGAGATTTAGAGCCCAATCCTATGCTCTGTGTGGCACTGTGTGGTAAAGTGGCACCCAAACTTAGGGCAGGAGGTCTGGTCTAGAGGGTAGAGCCTCCATTTGCCTGAAGATAACATCCACAAGGTCGCCAGTTCGAGGCCACCGGCACCCTGCGACCTTGAAGCAGCTGACAAGCTGAAGCCGAGCGACTCCATCTGCTCTGAGCGTGGGAGGATGGAGGCCAGAATGTGAAACCAGATCAGAGTGAAACACCTGGACTGTTGTGGTTCTTGAAAGATAGAACCTTCTTTCAATTGTAAAAATCCCTACGGGGATTTAATCAGCCTGCCTATGTAAACCGCCTTGAATAAAGTCTTGAATAAAGACCAAGAAAGGCGGTATATAAATACCTGTACTATTATTATTATTATTATTATTATTATTATTATTATTATTATTATTATTATTATTCAAACAGCTGCTGCTATATCCTGCTGAGCCAAAGAAACAGCTGGAGGTCTCCTTGAGATTTGGGAACATCAGGGTAAGGCAGCCCTGATGGGTCTACTCAGAGCTGTGCCAGGTATTTAATTGGCGCAGAACGGAAGAGACCCATGTAGGGCTCCAAGGCTTGGGAGGGGAATAGAATTTGGCAACCACACCTGCCACCATCCCATCTCCCCTCCTGGGCTTAAGCCGTCTTCCCCTGCCCTGCCCTCCCCTGGCCTCTCCTACCCAGTTTTGCCCCCTTCCCACCTTCCCCTGCCCTGAAATGCCCCTGCCCTGGAATGCCTTTCTGCTGAGCAGCAGGGTATCCACCACTCACGGGAGCCCATTATCCTCCTGTCAACACAGAGGCCCAGCATCAAGTGGTGCTGGCCTCTCTGCCAGTGCCATTCATCTTCCAGCCACCGCAATGTGCCTTACAGCACATTTGTGACAGCCCTTGCCAGGGCAGCATGTGGGCTACCAGCACTGCTTCGGCATTGGATTGGACTGTCAATATGTCTCCTCAGTCAAAGGCTAACAATCTAGGCATGGCAACTGCTTGCACCCTGTTTGCTTGCAATGTCATAGAAACTCACCTGAGTTTGCTATTTATGTATACGATAACTTCAAATGCAGTTTTCTCTCCATCTGCACATTGTATTTTTACAATTAGAGTTGTGGACATTTAGAATTATACACACAGATCTACTGAAAAAACCAGCAACCCCTTTTTGGGGTTCTCCTCTATTTCTTTCATCACATTTCATGAAGGTGGTCATGCCATCATGTCATGCATGTCTCTGCCCTATCAGCTGCAGTCAATCATGTGGGGGCAGAGAAATGTGTACTGTCATGACAGCACAGTATGGGGAGGATAGGAAAGCCCTTTGTAGCCATTATAAATCTTAGAGAAAGGCACAAATAGAGCTGCTCTTCGCAGTCTCACAATATCTAGTTCCACCGTCAAACAATGAGTTCAAACTGGCACCGAATGTACACAAAGTGGGTAGAGCAAAAGAAATACCACAATGGACTGTGGCATCTTTATTTGAGGCCACCTCCAATAAGTGATGCTTTGGTTTGTAGCAAAGGCTCCCCCCCCCCCGATATATGAACTCTGACATCATATAAATAAACAGCTTCTGAACCAAGATGCTCTGCTCAAACAAAACCGTTATCTCACTGTGATCACAAAAAAATTGAGAGATAATATATTTATGTTCCATGTATGTGGGTACTATGTCTCTCTTTTCAAGTGAAATCCCAAATATAAAATTTTCATTTGTTGTACCTTTTATGAAAAACTGATCAAAGCACTCCTAGTAATCCATTGTACAAAGAGTGTGAATGAGTTGTATATGCACCCGTTTTGCTTTATGGTTTGTTTGTAGAGATATTTTCATTGTTTTTAATTATTAAAGATAAACTAATTGGATGTTTATATTGATCAAAGGCACAATGCAGAAAAGGCAAAAAATGTTTTCCACCTTGTTGAATTTTCTAACAATAAGAAGAAAATGAGAGCACAAAATATTTTGGTCTTTCTGTGCGAAACGGTAAAGTATATACTTTAAAAATATCTACTTTAGAACATTTTCTTATCAGAAAGCAAGCAAACACAATTTACTTAAGACATTTTGCACTCAGGCTACAAACATAATGAAATCATGTCTGTCAATAGATTCAGTACATAGTTCTTTGTGTACTTCCTAAAGTTACTTCATAGAGTCACTAGAAATATATTTGAGCTTACTATGTAATTTTTGGTGACAATTTAAAATGAAACGTGAACTGTGGGCATTGAAAATCACCCATTTATATTCATGCTAACATACACTCACTTGGAAAAACATGTTATTGAAAAGAATATTTTTGTTAGTTGCAATTCTTTTCATTTGGGAACCAATTTGATAAAGATTCTAAAGAATAATGCATCATCTCACAAAGCTACTCAGGAAGTTGAGTTACTCTGAGACAGACCATGCTGGTTTCAGAAAGTGTATTTTCCAAAACATAATGTTTTGTCAGTAGAAAATATTATTTTTTTAAACCACACTAAATGCAGCCATTGCTGATGCTAAGTGTTTGACTGCTATGTAACTATGTGTTTCAGAAATCTGTTAGATCTGTGGTTCCCAAACTGTGGGTCTGGACACATTGGTGGGTTGTGACCTAATTTTTGGTGGGTCACCAAAGGGTGATGGAAAGTTCAGATAATTAATTGCCTGAAGCCCCGAGGCTATGGCAAAATCAGATATTGTAGCTGTTAATTACCCTGCAAAAAACTCAGCTCCTGCAGCTTGCAAGATAGCTGCTAACTGTCCCACAAGGAGCTGAGTTCCTGCACTTTGCAAGCTTGTGTAAATATAGTGAGCTAAAGTTTAAGGTTTTTTTTTTCTTGTTATTATTACTTAAAAATAAATAAATTTAGATCTCCTTTTTAAAAATCTAGGTAGGTCCCTATAAAGTGTCGTTTTAAAAAGTAAGCCCAGGCAGTGGCCCATTCACTCTATGGGACAAATGCCCTGGGCATGGAGCCTCAGGTGCCTTTAGGACCCCACGGAAGCCTCTCTGAGGGGTTGGAAATATGTGCTTCCGCTTTTCCGGAAGCACAGTTTAAAGCATCAGGGAACCTTCAGGAGGCTTCCCTGATGCCTCCTGGAGTTGCGCGAGGCACTGTGCACTCCAGGTAAGTAGGAGGGGGGTGGATTTGTGCATGGGGGGTGGCAACATCCCGCAGGGGGTTGCCATCGCAGACCTTTGCCTTGGGGCGTGGGGCTGGGGAGGTCCACTGGTGGGCCGTGGTTCTAAATAGTTTGGGAACCACTGTTTTAGTGTATTTAATATGAAGTGAGCATGATACTGTTTTATCTATGGCGCTGTTGAGAAATCCACTGAACTGATTCTGTGGGGTTCAGGGCAGCATACACGGGACTCACAAATACTCTCACATCTAGGTGCTGATGAGACCCAAGCATACTTAACTTCAGCAAGGCAATTGCTTCATTATACAACCACCGGAATGCCTGTATTATAAAGGTGAGATGGACAAACAGTATTCTACCAATATCTGTGGTAGGCAATACAGTACTTTTTTCAGGCCACCTAGCCCATATCAAAGCAAGAAAGGTGGTGGTGGGGTGGTCTGGGGGGAGGTTTGGAATGAGTTGGGAAGGGTTTGAAGGGGACAGAAGGGGAAATCTCAACAGTAGTTATCCATACTGGAATACTGGAATCTTTCTCCCTTTCCCAGTGAGTCCGGGCTGGGTGAGTCCCAACCTGGACTCACCCCCCTGCCACTCCTCAGACTTATGCCAGCAAAATACCTGGTGTGGGTCCAAGGAGACCCATTAGTGACCAAGCGGTGTACTGGGAGGTAAGTAAAAGCTATTTTTATATTGTTGCAGCTGCATGCTATGGACCAGCATGAGATAGGGCTGGGCTGTAAGGTACTTTTTGTAGCTACAGAAATGTGTACCAGTGTGGCAGGACTGTATGAAGAAATCAAGATGAGAAGGTTGTGCTGTGATTTAGATTCTATATGTCCAGGAGTGGGCTCACTGGCCGACCCCTGACAGGTAGCCTTAGGTTGCAATCCAATCCACATTTACCAGAGAGGAAATCCAACAGAACAAAGTGGATTTTATTTCAAAATAAGCATGTCTCCTTCTTTAAGAGCCCTTAAGAAAACTCTGAATTAAATGTTCATGCTTTCCTTTTGTTGTAAAATAATAGTGTGAGCACACTCTCAGGTTAATTATGGTTTGATAAGACAGGCTTCCACGTGTAGGCTTCCATGTAATTTTTTCATTTATAATTCTAGAATTTATCTACCTCTATTGTGCTGCTCCCTTTGACTGGATTCAGTCAGTACCATGTGTTAACTTATGAAATAGCTATGTCTATTTGGCTGCAATCCTAACCTCGCTTTCCTGGGAGTAAGTTCCATTGAACACAATAGGACTTACTTCTGAGTAGACCCGGTTAGGATTGTGCCCTTTGTCTCATATTTTACATCTGGGAAGAAAGTTTCACAGTCACAGATCAGGGTTGGATAGAGAGCTCAACAGCAAAACTAGAAAGCTAGCTACTCACATAGCAGTGACAGAGATTTTCTCATGTCGTACTACCTTCCTGTCTACTTGAATGGCAGGGACCACCTGTAAGTGTGAGTTCAGTTTCCTATCTGGGCTTTTTCTGACCTCTCTGCAAAGAGTGCTAAATGTTATGCTACTTTCCCTAGTGATTTGGACATCTGCCTCTTAGGAACCCTGAAAGCCCCAACTCATTTTACACAGGCCAGCACACACCTGTTAATCAGTAATAACTTAAATTCACTGTCGACCTAAAGACCTAAGCCGGATGCAAACCAGTGACCCAAAGAAGCAAGGCTTCAGATCCTGTTACCAATCCCTTGAGCCATCAGTTCCTCTGCGGTCGTTTCTCTGCTTCCCTAAAAAACTACATGTGCTTAAACAAGGAACATGAAAAACATAATTGTGAATTTAAATTTCTTCCTTTATCCTCTGGCAATTCTAAACCATGTCACTTAAGTATTGGGAAACATGTAGTTTAGAATCTGATTAAGGATTTCATATTTGTTTTAAAAATTCATTTTGTTCAAATGGTACCTTATGTGCTGTAATGGCAATAATTTGTGGTACGACAACATTTATTTGGCCAAGTCTACAAAGGAGTGATCCACACGCAGAAACAGATGGGGTAAAAAAAATACCCCGTTTCTAGCACCTGGAGGAGCTCAGAGTGTCCCTGCATAACTCGTGCTTTGAAGAATATATGAGCGATGTTGACATTTCTGAAGGCTCTAATTACCAGTTTAGAGAGAGTGGGTGAATAAATCTTAGTCAGCTTTTCCTTCTTCCTCCCAACAGGTGATCAGCCCAGAAGATCAGCAGAGAATAAGGAGCACTTACAGGAACATGTGCTCTGCCCATCCCTATTCACCAATAATTAACATGGTGTGCTCTCTCTCTCTCTCTCTCTCTCTCTGTTTAATAAACTTTAAAGATTGGGTAATTTGCACCATGGCTGCAGTTAGTTTAGGGAAGAAGCAGTGGCAAATGAACCAGGTGGCGGGGAGGGGAGCAGATGGTAGGCCACACAGGGGTGTCCAAGAGGATAGTGGTGCTCGGGGGTGACTGAAGAGACACATCCCCCTCCAGAGAGCTCCAGATATTTCCCAGGCTTTCTGGGGGGGGGGCACAGTGCTCGTCACTGAAAGTACCGAGTGCTATGAAGTTGGACCCACCTGCCTGGCCTCACCTTCATTTGGCTCCAAAATGGAGTCATTACAGAAGTGCAGGTGGCTGTCTTCCCAAGCCCCAATCAACCTCTGCTTACATCATAGAGAGAGAATAACTGAATGCTCACCTTGGTAATTGTGTCACCAATGAGATTTCCTTCCATCAGGCTAATGATTCTCTTTGGAAATTGCACCTTTATTAGCACATTTCAAGATCACAAACGTGGAAATATTTTACTACTCTTGGGGGTGAAAAGTTGGCAATTGTCAAGCTGATGGATTTGGGGGTTTGAAAGACTTTGATGGCTGCTGTTTATTTTTCTGATGGAAAATGCCAAATGCAAGAGGGTTTCTTTTAATGATAAATGGCAAAACAAAAAAAAAACCCATACCAGCAACCACAGACAACACTTCCACATGGGCGCTTTCAGATGAAAATAAAAGGAGTAAATAGAAATGTGAACAGAATAGAGCTGTCTGTCAACAGGGCCTCAGTGACAGATTTTCTTGTTGTTAAGCAATGCTTCTAATTCAATTGCGAGCTGCTCTGAAAGAGATGAAGTGACAGAATCAGGGACTCGACAAACCAGGAAAGAAAATCAATTACAACTAGAAATGGGCTTCAGATAATATTCTGAAAAAGACACTGTGCTCTGCCTGTCTGGAACTGACATATGCATTGCGTATTTGGGCATCCATACCTGAACTCTTTTTAGATTTGAAGCTGCAATCCTATCCTCCCTTACCTAGGAGTAAGCTCCATTGACTATAATGGTACTTATAGGCAGTGCCTATAAGTGCCTATAGGCACTTATGAGGCAGGCATAGGATTGGGCCCTCAGCATTGTTACGCACACTGGCATTTCATTGTCCCAGTATGAAGAAATGCATTGCACAGCCAGGTCTACCACATCATTCTAACTAACCCCTTAAGAAATCACCCACCAGCTAGCAAAACAGGCACATTTTGTTTCCACCAGTGCCAAGAAGCTGAGGCCAAGGAACATTTTCTTTCACTTTTTAGAATATAAAGTACTATTTTTACGAGGCCTTAATTACAGAGCTGGGGCAAACTTCAAAGAATATCCATTTAAATTCCATATCAAGGTATAATCTTTTTCCTTTGCTCATACTCTGTGTCATCACAGAGTGGAAAGACAAAAGGCTAGAAGGCGAATGTTTGGATTTTCTTCTTTAGTATTACGAAAACAGCTGGATGAAGTTTTGCAATTGCAGCTGTTCCCAACTCCGCCTTCCTCAATTTAAGGTTCAATCCTAACCACTTTAAGTAGGTTTAAGCCTTTATTAAACTTAATACCAGACACTTTGAATGAAAGGAAGGTCCATGGATTTCAGTAAGGATTTATTCTTTCACCATATGTTTGGGTTGGGGGGTATATTAGTCCCTTTGACCCCAAGACATGCCTTCAACTTCAAATGTAATTATAGCAGTGTGTAACATTGTTGTTCATAGGGAAGACTGGGCTACCATGCACAAACCTCTGGTGCTTATTGTGCAAAATGCAACACGGCAAGGCTGATGTGGTACTTGGCCCATTCTTTTGGATTTAATTTTCTAATGTGTTTGAAAGCTTGAAGGCTGAGGGAGAGTATGCCATTAGGGGACACATGCAATTCTGACGTGTATTGTTGTTGTTGTTGTTGTTGTTGTTATGTTTCCAAGGGATAAGGAGCTCCCCCTACTTAGGTCAGACTGGTGTATATATGATTAGCCTACTACATGATCTGCCCTAAGGGGAAAATGACAGGAAAACACCACAAAGCTTTCCTGTAAAATGAAATACTGCTGTTCCTCAACAGATCCACAGCTGGGCTAAAAAGCAGAAGCTGGAACCACTTGGACCAGAGAAAGAAGGGAGTGGTCACTCTAGCCAACCATGACTCCACTGCTCCCACCCTCAGCCTTTTCAAAGCTGAGAGCAGTTGGACAGAGGATCTGCAGGGTGGTAGCAGTACCAGCAGATTCACTGCTGATGCCTAGTAAGAGGAAGTAGCACCAGAAGATCTGCCACCAGTCAGCTGCCAAGTTAGATGAGGTGGCAAAAAAAAAAAAAAAAAAGATAGGAAATTGAGGGATGAAAATGGGGGGAGGCCTTTTCATGGCTATATATGAGATCTGCCAGCTGAACATAATACTTAATAGCATCCTACAAAGTGAACACTTATATCACAAAGATCCTTTCTTGTTTTAACTTAATTGGTAACTACCCCCAAAATGACAGAAACCAAAGTGAAGCCAGGTACATCTAGATTACGTCTTTAAGAGCTTGCATCCAAAAGAAGAACATTTTCTAGGTGCGTTACCTGTGAATTAGGAAATGAAAAGCATTGTGAATGCTGTTGCAAAGAAAGTTGGTTTATTGGTTTGCTTACTCAGAAGTAAGTCCTACTGTGCCCAATGCAGTTGACTTCTAGGACAGCATGCTTTGGATTGCATCCTTACAGCCTAATCCTCTGCCAGGACAGTGCCGGCAGTCTGTGCGCTGCCCCAGCAACAGTTGTCATGCAAGTGCCATAAATCACTTTGCCACCGGCAAGGAACATGCAGTGACAGCAAAGAGGCCAGCAACACTCAGCGCTGTGCCTGTGGTGAGTGTCCCTGCCAGGTGCTGGGGAGGTTTTTCAGGATGGGGAGGGTGGGAGGAAGGCAAGGAGGGTGTGAAACTGGGCAGAGAGAGGGCAGGCCAGGGGGCTGCCGCTGAATCCTATCCCCCACTCGAGCCATGGAGCCTCATATAGATCTCCTCAGTTCTGCACCAGTTAAGTAACTGGCACAGATCTGAGTAAACCCATTAGGGCTGCTGGAGTTCTATACAGGATAAGGGAACTAATGTTCCTTTGGAGTCCCTTTGGAGCTGCTGCTCTGGCCCTGCAGGATATAATGGTGGCCAATTTTGGCACAGCTGTACTGCGCAGTACCAGGGCAGCATAGAATTGGGTCCTTACTTGTTTGATCCATCCTGTGTGGATCTCTTTTGCCTTCCAGTGCTTCATACTTCAGAACATTATGCTGCATTAGAATTCCTTTCCTAGCTCTTTCTTTCTTGACCACACCTCGCCAGAAAACAGCATTCTGTTATCACTACTGTTTCTCCTAAAGTCGTATCTAACATCTGACTACACATGAAAACACCCCAGTTCACTTGTTTATCCATTTATCACCACATTCAATTAATCATTTAGATCTTTTTTTAAACACACACACAGCACAATGTCCGGGCAGTTCAAAGATGAATTTTAGAAGAAAAGGTGTCGAAAGTACCCTTTCAAGTTATTCCTCCTTGGGTGTGAAGAGTTCCAGTGATGCATGGGTATATCTGCCATGTCTGAACCACTCCTTACAGTCTCTCAAAAACCTGACAAAATATCAGGCATGCTTTTATACTGATAAAACTGCACAAAACCTGCTGGAATAAAGAATTATTGTAATGGTTTGCTTTAATCTGAAATGTCAAATTATGGTAACCACAGATGCTAGGCCCCTGGATACAGTGTCAAAAGAACATCAAGAGTGTTTCAAGCATTAACACAGCTCTTCCTTTGGGGTAGGGCTAAAATACAAATGGTTAAAAGAAGCGAAAAATGCAGTTCAGGAGCATTTCCTCCCCCTCTATCTTTCTGTAACATTATTTTCCAACAGTACCAAAGCATTTGGGGGGGGGGACTTTGAACTAAACTTTATCGTCTATTTCCTTATAGATATTAGTGATTTTACTCCAAATCTTCATTTATGCAACAAAAAGCAGAATCTGTTCCGATCCTTTCTTCACAGCAACATCTGATGAATTGAGAGATACCAGAAGTCGAAGATTAGAATTGCCAGAACAGAATATAATCTGTGTTAATGCAAATAAGAACACTAATAAAGGATGACACTGTAGGAGTAGATTGCTTTTCCACTTCTTGCATCATACATATATCATGACTGGAAAACAACAAAGGGAGCCATGGGGGAAAAAAAAATACCAATTTTGCTATTTCATACGCTGCACTCAGTTCTGGAAGGAATCCAAATCCAAATTCAATTGAATAGCATCCTGCAATTCAAAGAGTTTGAAATGGAAAATGGCAAGAAGTAATGAAATGCTGTATAAGTTCAACAAATTTGACTTGAGGACAGAATGTCCTTTCAAGAACACAGTAACAAGAAATCTTGCCCCTGAAAGATGAACAGTCTGTGTTTCACTGCAGCAATACTCAATTGAGGGGAAAGAACAACATCAGAAAAACAAGGAATATCAACACTGGCTCTGCTGCCTGGAGTTAAAATTAATCTTTGGTGCCAGATAACCCACTCCTCCATTTTACAGTAAGCACAGCTGGTCAACCAAGGGCACTTTAGTTGTGTATTTGTGTCTTTTCTTCACCCCAGTTTCTTTCAAGGTTGGGAGAGCCAAATTGCTCAGAATTAGAATTGCATCTCTATAGGGGCAAATCTCCAGAATCCTGAGCAAGTTGAGTACCTTCTCATAATAAGCGATGCCAACAGCCCAATCCTATGCAAATCTCCACACAGTGATGCAGAAGTGCTGGTGTGGCTACTGTTGTATCCCTCAGGGGATTTTTGGCTGCTGGAAGTCTCAGGGGTCTCAGGGTAAATGGGCATTTGTTGAGCACAGCAGCTGCAACAGGTCACCTTGGACCTCTGCCAGTAATGTTGCTGGTGCAAGTCTATGTTAGTCCATACAGGTGAATTTGGCCTGGAAAGGAGGTTAGGATATATGATGCGCATTGGTGCTGCCAAGCCTGCCCCCTCCTAGACCTGATCGGCCTATCCCTGCCCCTTCTTCTCCATGTTCTACTTCCTCCCTACTCTCACCCTGCCACTACGCTGAACTTTCCTGGTCCAGTGGCTGCCCTGATAGCTGCTACCACATATGGCAAGGCTCTGGCCTTCCTACCAGTGCATCAGCTGTCTGTACTGTTGTAAGTGTTTTATGGTGCTTTTGCAACAGCACATGCCAGTGGAACATGTGTTCCACTGATCAGGCTTGATTAGAATTGGGCCGTAAGAGTATGTACTGACCTGTTCTCAATGAAGGCCTCTCTGTATCTCACCTTAGGGCATGCAACAGCCCAGAGCCAACCTGAAACCTCCTGGCACCTGAAGCACTGTGTCAAACGCTCCCCACACCCCTACCAGGTGATATGCCTGCCTTTGCTCCTCCCAGTGGAGGGAAGTGGGGGAGGCAAGAGATGGGTGCCTATGACTGCTTCAGTCAGCCTGATGGATGAGCTGCCCCTAGAATGCCCACTCTTCTCCTGCTTCAGGGTCTATCCAAGGAAGGGGGACCCCAAAGATGAAGGGTCCTGGAGGCTTTAAACTGCCCCTGAAACACTACATTGGCTTTTTATGAAAGGAAGCATTACACCCTGCTTTGCTCACACCATATGTAGGTGGTGGCAGTCATGTTCACAGGTGTAACGCACTACCCCGGTGCCCAGGGCAGTAACATCATTGACATCACATGACATGGTGTCATGTGATGTCACTTCTGGGTTATTTCCAGAGGAGAAGTACTCGCTGTGGTAGCTTCGCACCACACATTCTTTCTTCTCCTCAGCCTCCATAGGAGAAGAACAGGGAGCATGAAGCTGCCAGCACCTTCTCCATAACAAGTGGAGCCTGAGGGGCTGTCATGAGCCCCCTCTTGGTGGAGCGCCCAGAGCAGGTGCTGCTCAGAGCACTAGTTATACCTGCCTGCCCTAATTATGCCTCTGGTCTTGTTATTAACCTGTACTGTGTATTGTTTGGGACTTTAATACAGGAGTGGCACTGAAAGTTTGCAATAAATCAAACTCAAAGTGAATTTCAGGATTCCTCTCAAGGGGAAACATCTGAGATGTTTTTAAAAAGTTAAACAAGTTTCTCCTCAACAATTATCTAGGTATTTCTGCAAACCCCTAATTTTATAGTGCTTCCAACAATGGTGACATGGGTGGTGCTCTTCAGTTGAATAGAGTGGGTTGATTTGGGTATAATTTATTTTTCTTTCCTATTCTATCCCAAGGGAAGCTGAAGCAGGGAAGCAGAGAAATATTTACTTGAATCCTTGCCAAGAAATAGCAACTATTAAACTGCCAACTATTGGACCTTCATATGAGTGAGGGTACTGTAACCCTAGCATGTATGCACTGCTGAAAAAGAGACGCCTGCATTGGCTCGGTCATGTCGTGAGAATGGATGATGGCCGGATCCCAAAGGATCTCCTCTAGGGAGAACTCGTGCAAGGAAAGCGCCCTACAGGTAGACCACAGCTGCGATACAACGACATCTGCAAGAGGGATCTGAAGGCCTTAGGAGTGAACCTCAACAAGTGGGAGACCCTGGCCTCTGAGCGGCCCGCTTGGAGGCAGGCTGTGCAGCATGGCCTTTCCCAGTTTGAAGAGACACTTGGCCAACAGTCTGAGGCTAAGAGGCAAAGAAGGAAGGCCCATAGCCAGGGAGACAGACCCGGGACAGACTGCACTTGCTCCCGGTGTGGAAGGGATTGTCATTCCCGAATTGGTCTTTTCAGCAACACTAGACGCTGTTCCAGAACCACCTTTCAGAGCGCGATACCATAGTCTTTCGAGACTGAAGGTTGCCAACTGTAACAGGACTCTTTGTGAAGCCAAGTTTTGTCATATTGTTCAAGAGCTATTGAGAAGTTTGCTCATTATGTGTTTTTTACTCCCCTCCTGGAACTCCTAGAGAGGTATTACTAACCGTTTTTTGGTGATGGGGGAGGGTAGGTTGACAATCGCTTTGCCTGGGGTGGGAATGGGACAAGTCACAATAGCATTCAGATAAATCATAGTGTTAGTAGCTCACTGCACAAAGATGCAGGCTGAGAGCCAAGCAGGATGGGTTTGAGGCCAGCCAAGGCACTTGCTGAACCAGTAAGGCACACACCTTTTGCATGACTGACCAGGAACACCCACGGCAGGGACAAAAGAAGAGGGAGAAGGCAGGTCTAGAACCCACCAGGTTCTCCACAAAACTGCTCTCATAGCAGACATATTGTGTGTGTGTGTGTGTGTGTGTGTGTGTGTGTGTGAGAGAGAGAGAGAGAGAGAGAGAGAGAGAGAGAGAGAGAGAGGTCCTTGGGGCTTCTCACTATGGTTGGCAGTGCTGTCTGTCAACGTTTTGCTGGCAGGGGGATTCCCCTCAACAACGGATGCTCATTGGCCCTGAGCCTGCCCCTGATTGGTTCACACTGGTAGTGTTTCTCTGGTTGTCAGCATTAAAGCTGGATGGATGGCAATGTTTTGTTCCTTGTAGGTCACACCAACAATGTGCTGATGTCTCACCGATAACGCACACTGATGATGCACCAGTGACACACCAATGTCAGGACATCACTCAATAGGTGATCAGAGCTTCTATGGATGCTGTTGGCATTATTGGGAAGGGCCAGTAACGCCAACAGCATTACCAATGTTATGCTGAGCTAATGTTAGAGGGAGGGATGCACTGGTGTGATGTTGCCTAGATGGGCTTAGGATAAGAATGACATTGGTGCACCACTGGTGCACCATACAGTATCTGAATAGAACTGGGCCTTAAAACTGTTAACATGTTTTCTACATTGAAGCATGTAATGGTTTGCTGTTATTCCTTCAGTTTTTTTAAAACACAGTTTACATTCTCCCCCCGGTGGCATAGCTGGAGGGGGGCGGAGTGCTGAGGCTGGCAGGAAGCCACAGCGAGGCGGGCAAGCAGCCCCTCCCTTCGGAGCCATTCCCAGCGGGGGGAGTAAAACGCCCCCCCCCCAATTTTCCTCTTATTCCTAAGAAACTGAAAAGTGTTTCTTTTACCTTTCTTTTTGGGCAATATTGCATGAAATCTAACAAGAAGGTGTGCAGTGTTATCTAATCTCAGCCATCACTACCAGTAGCAGTGATGTGCATAACAAAGAAAGCCCTGCAACATAAAATTTTTTGTATGCCACAGTGTTAGTCCAACATCTGTCATTTTCTAGGAATGTCAAGCCAAGCACCAGAATTTGAATTGGGGCTCAGAATTACAGCTAAAAACACTCCGTTTTGGGGGGGGGGGAAGGGAGGAAAGAGGTCTCATTGTGCTCAGCAGGGGATACGCTCCATAACAGATGTACCAGAGGGAAAAGAAAAACAGATGTAGATATGGAAGGAAACAAATCTCTGCAGAGCCAAGCCGTTCCACATTGCTGGTATTATGTGGTGCTATATCTGGTATTAGTACGACATTATGGTGGGGTGTTGTACTTCACTTGTTATTAGTGAGTGTCATTGTGTGCTGATTGCAAGCACTCAAGTGTTCAGAAATAAGAATCGAGGGTACCAAATGGAGAACAACAATACACAGGAGTCTAATATCTTTAAGAGGGTAAATTATCTTTTCCTTGAGAAAGCGGAAGACGATAATGGGCAAGTCTGCCAAGACATTTTCTAATAGAGGTAAATAAAGAAACAATCAATTGTTTATCTCCATTTTATGTGCAGTTCTGCTATCTTGGTGGTACTTCCAGTTCATGCAGAGTTGGCCTGACAAACTTAGAGGTTGCTTACACCTACTGGCCTAGTTAGGAATGAAGTTGGTGGAATGCGACAGATAGGATTGGCACCGGGACTGGAAAGCTGGATAGGATTGGCATCAAACTTTCCAGTCCCTTTGCAGCTGCAAGGCAGCCTTGAGGTAAGGCAACAAATGTTTCCGTACCTTGAGGAGGTCTCTGTGACTGTCCCACCACTACAGATACAGCATTCATCCCTTTGGCACAGCCGCCCCAGCACTGGAAAACTGGATAGGTTTTGGCCCTCAGTGAAGCTAAGCTTCAGTCTTTGTGCTACAAAGGATAGTATTTGGAACTTTAACCTGGGAATGTTGAATTTAAAGGACATCTCACTGTCTGGTTAGGCACTGGTGTGGCTTCCTTTCTGAAAACTGAACTCAGCATGGCTTTTAAGAAGACAGTTGAAACCATGGATGGAAGATCTTCCAGGGGAGCTTAAACGAATTGATCAATAATTGTGCGAATTCATCTTAAACTTCTCCTATAAGCTGTGTTTCCTAATGGACAACACTAACCTTTAGATTTGTCTGGAAAACTGAAGACGTATTGACACCTTTACATTGTTTCATTGTTCTGGTTGATGGTTCATCAGCACGACACACACTTTTTAATGTTACTCTAGCACCTTGCGGCAAAACATGCTGCCATTGGATTTCTCTCTAGGCATTTTCCAAAAATTAGTGGGAGAATTCACCCCAAAATCCTTGCTTCCAAAGGGAAGTTGTAAAAAGTACAGCAGCAGCATTTTGGTGTCTCCAGTTTCAGATGTGATAGTGTGCCTTTTACATCTCATAAACACCAGGACAATAGCACCAGCTGCTCATTACTCTGAGCGAATGACATTGCCTCATATTTGGCATAAATGGCACCCGTCTCTCCAAAGGAAAGCTGTCCTTGAGAGTGACAGCAAAATGTATAGTGTGAATATATTCACATTTCATACAAACAATGGGATGTGATATTTCTCTCCTGGTATTCAGTCACTAGAAAAATATAAAATAAAAAGATGCACTAAAGCAAAAAACATAAAATGTCTTGCTGTTGGAAATGCTTTGAAAAGCCACCGCCCCCCACCCGAGCATAGCAGTTTCAGGGCCCAATCCTATCCAATTTTCCAGTGCCAGTGCAGCTGTTCCAATAGGGCATGCACTGCATCCTTTCATGGGAAAGCAGTCACAGAGGCCTCCTCAAGGTATGGGAACATTTGTTCCCTTACCTCAGCTCTGCATTGTGGTTGCACTGGTGCTTTAAAGTTGGATAGGACTAGGCTATCAGTTCCTTAACTGAGGTTAAGGAGGAGGTCTGGTCAGGCAGGAGGTCTGGTCTAGAGGGTAGAGCCTCCGTTAGCCCAAAGATAACATCAGAAGGTCGCCAGCTCAAGGACACCAGCAGCTCCCTGAACGGCTGAGAATGGCAAGACCTTGAAGCAGCTGACAAGCCCAGCTGAGTGATTCCACCTGCTCTTGGTGTGAGCAAGAAGCGTCTTGGCTGCCCTCCATGTGAGAGATGGAGCTGCTTGTCAGCCTGTGTGGGAGAACTGGAGGCCTAGAAGTGAGACCAAACCAGGAAGATCCATTCTGAAATGTTGTTGGTTCTTGAAAGAGAGAACCTCTATGATTGTCAAAATTCCCTTGAGGGATTTAGAAACGCCTGCCTATGTAAACCGCCTTGAATAAAGTCAGAGGAGTAATCCGATGACCAGAAAGGCGGTATATAAATACCTAGTTGTTGTTGTTGTTGTTGTTGTTGTTGTTGTTGTTGTTGTTGTTGTTGTTGTTGTTGTTGTTGTTGTTGTTATTATTATTATTATTATTATTAACTATATTACTCATTGGAAGGCCTGCATAAATCTAGGAACACACTGAGGCCCCAATCCTATCCCATTTTCCAGTGTCGGTGCGGTGTTACTGTGCCTCTAGGGTATGTACGGTGTTGGGGAGGCAGTCAGAAAGGCCTCCTCAAGGTGTGGGAACATTTGTCCCCTGACCTTGGGGCTGTATTGCAGCTGCACTGGTGCTGGAAACTTGGATAGGATTGGGCCCTGAATTGACTTTGTATGCTAATATGGTTCAATTAGTGCCTCTTAATTTGTGAAGTCATTTTAGGAGGAAAAGAAAGAACTTGTGGCAAAATACTCTGTGCCAGTTTCTATGAAAATGAGAAGCGCATTGAACATATCCTAAATGTAGGAGATGAATATGTTAGCTTTGAATTGGGATGTTCTTTAGTACTTTCTAAACACAGTCAAACAAACAGAAGCGTCGGCCTTGCCGTAGCTTAGCCAGCACTCTGGAGAATTCCAGTATTACTGCCCATCTGGGTACACTCTTGGCACTGCTAGATCCAGTCACACAGCATTGTCTCAGCTTTCTTTATTTAAATAATAATAAAAAGAAAACGTGTTTTCGAAGCTGTTGTTGCTAACAGACCACAGCTGTTTCATGCTGCTTCTATATTTTAGTATGGCCCCATCTGTCCTCCACTCCAACCTTTCTTGCTAGATTTGTAGTGCACAGTTAGAGCCAGGGGTGTGTCATGTGTGGTGCACTTCTAGGTGTTTGTATGGGCAGAATTTCAGTGAGAGTATTCAGTGTTTTCACAGTTTGCTAGTGACATCCCCGCAATTGTGCATTTTAGTTTCTAAAGCCTAGAATATGCAATTCTGGATTTGGTATTTACTGTTTAACAATTTATAGTGGAAAGAATGAGCCAGGAAAAAATGAAGAAGTATTTCAAATCTCGGCTCAGTTCTAGGGTGGCCTTGAGCTAGTCAATGACCCTGAGTTCTAATTCCCCATCAGCAAAAACCTATATCAAAGGATCATTAGGTGGTTGATTGGTTTCCCAATCCAGCAGATCTTTTCCAGATGATTTCATTTTAATTCTTTAAGCAAGTAACATTTTAGAACATCACAGTAGTAGTAACATACTATGCTCATCCTATGCTCAATTATTTCTTGGGCATTTTTATCTTTTTTCAGTGCAAAGTTCTAGGAAGAAATGAGGAAGAGTTTTAGAAGTTATGTGCTTCTTAACTTGTGCAGATGTTTAAAACACACCCAGCTTGAAACTAATTATAGTATGGGGTAAAAACTCTTTTAAATACTTCGCAATGTTTTTTAATGGCAGAATGGCAGCAATATCTACAGCCCAATCCTAACTGAGAATAGCACCAGTGGAATGCATGATCTGCTGGTGCAGGAAGCCACAAAACACTTTGCAGTAGTGCAAGCTGCTGGAACACCTGTGGGAAGGCTGGAGCTTTCCTGTGAGCCCAGTGCAAGGAGTGGAATGGCATGGGGGAGGATGGGGAGGGGGGAATGGGGAAGAGGAAGGGCAGAACAGGGAGGAGATGGTATGGAGGATGGGTGGATCAGACCCAGGAGGAGGGTAAGATCAGCAGTGGTGGCACATATTGAATTCCGGGCCCATTACTAGGCCTGATTCACCTGCGTGGACAACATGGACTAGTGCCAGTGATCGAGCTGGTGCAGTCTGATAGCCCAATCCTATCCACACTTTCCTGGGAGCAAGCCCCATTGACTCTAATGGGACTTACTTCAGAGGAGGCATGCATAGGATTGGGCTGTGAGTTGCCCCACAGCAGCTGCTGGGGCTTACTCTGGGTCAAGGGAACAAACATTCCCTTACCTCAAGGAGACCTCTAGTACCTCAAAATTCCCTGTGGGATACAGTGGAATATGTGCTGATGCTGCGACATTGCCACATGGGGATTTCGGTGGGACTGGGCTGTAAGACACAAACAGAGTTTGTATTAAACCCATTCCAAAATCATGCAAACTGTCAACGTCTCATAAAGTCAAGAAATGACTAAAGTGTAGAATTTAATCTCAGTCCTTCAGGTTGAGGCCTTGGTGTACTGGAGAAATGTTTTCTTAAATGGGGATTTGTTTGTTTGTTTATGAACATAAAACTTCGCTGACATGGAAATATCAGGAATCAGCCTCATATCTAATGACAGTATACCTATTTGGGTGGTAATTGCCACTGTTCAGCTTTCAGTGCTTCGCTGTTCATAACTATTCAGAACAATAAATATAAGGTCTATGGCACTTTTAAAATAATGCTCAAATGCATTTCTGCAGCCATGAATCAGTGATGCTCTTTGCTTCATGCTTTGCTGAGCATTTTGGGCACTCAGTGAGTATGGATGGAGGGTCCGAAGTGTGTGCTAGATATATGGATAGCTTCAGTGATTTGAAAGTGATTAGCTACATGTAAGATAACTGGATATCATTCTTCATCAGATTTCTTTCTTTTTCTAAAATCCATTTTGCACAGGGCATGGGAATATAAGATTTATCCAGCTTGAAGAAATGTAAGATGAGTTCTTCCCATGGGAAAATGATTGTTCCATCATTAACATTTCTAGGCCTGCAAAAGTTCAGGCACCCAGGAGCTACTGGTGCCTAAAACTCTGGCCAGCATGGGCATCTAGAATGGCTCTGGGTCCAATCCTATCCCTTCCATCCCTGGTTGATGCAGCTGGTAAGCCTCTGGCACCAGAATGAATGTACTTGGAACTGCACCAGCTATTTCTCTGGCGCAAGTCCAAGTGGACCTGGGAAGATGGACTGAGGCCTGTTAGAGGAATAGGATATCAGTGGCAAGGCTGACACCGATACCAACCCCTTCTGGGCAGGAGGTCTGGTCTGGGCAGGAGGTCTGGTCTAGAGGGTAGAGCCTCCGTCTGCCTGAAGATAACATCCACAAGGTCGCCAGTTCGAGGCCACCGGCACCGTGCGACCTTGAAGCAGCTGACAAGCTGAAGCCGAGCTATTCCATCTGCTCTGAGCGTGGGAGGATGGAGGCCAGAATGTGAAGCCAGATCGGAATGAAACACCTGAATGTAGTGGTTCTTGAAAGAAAAAACCTTCTTTCAAATTGTAAAAATCCCTATTTAATAAGGGATTTAAATAAAGCCTGCCTATGTAAACCGCCTTGAATAAAGTCTTGAATAAAGACCAAGAAAGGCGGTATATAAATACCTGTTGTTGTTGTTGTTGTTGTTGTTGTTGTTGTTGTTCTAGCCCTTGTTGCTCCCCTGTTCTGCCCCATTTCCTCCCTCATCCTCCCTACCCATTTCCACTCTTTCCCTGCCTCCGCTGTGACTTACCTGTGCTGGGGCCATGACTGATCTACCGGCAGGCCACTGCTGCCACTTGGCAGGTTCTGTTTGCGACCACTATAATGCGCCTTATGTCACTGGAACACTAGTACTGGCAGTGTAACAGCAGCCTAGGATTGAGCTATCTTTTATGTTTGAGAGCATAAGACCAACTCTGCTAGAATATGCCAAAGGACAATCTAGTCCAGCACCCTGTGTATCATAGTGGACTGCCAGATGTGGCTGATAAGTATGCCAGCAAAGCCGTGACAGCAAGCAGGTGCACTGTAGCACCCTTCTGTGCAACCTCCAACACAAGGGAGGGGCTGCAGCTCAGTGGTCAGCCCCTGGCAGCATCTCCAGGTTAGGCTAAGAAAAATTCTTCCCTGCCTGAAACTCTGAAGAGACACTGCCAGTCAGATTCAGACAATACTGAGCTGGAGGGACCAAGAGTCAGACTCAGGTCTGAGGCAGCTTCCAATGTGACCCACAAAATGAAACCTAAAAATGAATGCCTCAGGACAGCTTTTAAGTTGACTCAGAGGAAGCTAATGAATGGCACGGATTTCGGAGCCTTTTTTTTTTTTTTTTGAGATAACAACAGGAAATTTATTTATTCTTAAATTATTCTTCTTTTCAATTTGACCTCAGCTTTTTAGCCTGATAAATGTTGATTTAATGATGGAATTTGGCTGGGAAAGCAAGAGTAAATAATTTATTTAATTATTTAAATAATTTATACCACACTTTCCACCACACTGAAGGGTACTCAAGGTGGCTTACAAAATAAAACCAATGCAATTATAGATAAAACAATACTAAAACATGAAAACAATTGTTTTAAAACAAAACAAAGAAATTAGAGTACATAATGCAGTGGCATAAATTCAGAGACTGTGGCTGAAACAGAGACGCCTGCGTTGGCTTGGTCATGTTGTGAGAATGGGCAATGGGCGGATCCCAAAGGATCTCCTCTATGGAGAACTCGTGCAGGGAAAGCACCCTACAGGTAGACCACAGCTGCGATAGAAGGATATCTGCAAGAGGGATCTGAAGGCCTTAGGAATGAACCTCAACAGGTGGGAAACCCTGGCCTCTGAGCGGCCCGCTTGGAGGCAGGCTGTGCAGCATGGCCTTTCCCAGTTTGAAGAGACACTTGGCCAACAGTCTGAGGCTAAGAGGCAAAGAAGGAAGGCCTACAGCCAGGGAGAGAGACCAGGGACAGACAGCACTTGCTCCGGGTGTGGAAGGGATTGTCACTCCCAAATCGGCCTTTTCAGCCACACTAGACGCTGTTCCAGAACCACTTTTCAGAGCGCGATACCATAGTCTTCCGAAACTGGAAGATGCCAATGATGGCATCAATTCAGCACCCTATGGTGGCCTGGGAGTAGCCTGGGAGAGATAAGTAGAAATGTTTTTTTTACCTGTGTCCCTATAAGTTGCTTGGCTGCCAATACTTAGACCTATGCCAGCTATTTAGCTGTTGTATGTCTGAGGAGCCACAGGGGGGGTGTTGGGCCTGGAGAAGGGGGTTAGGATCTTGATATGCCTTGCTGCTGCTGAGATCCTTCCCCCTCCCATTCCTGAAATATCTCCGGTTCAGCCAGCTCCCTGCACAAATCCTCCCCAAACTGCCCACAAACACCCCTGCCCCACCACCTTTCCTATTCTGGCATGGCCTGGGAGAGCCATTGATGCATCTTCAGGGCCTCCAGCTACTTGTGCCAGTGGCCTCATAGCACATGACAGTTGTGTGCTTTTTGTAATTCCAGACTGGGACATATGGCAGTGGATCATGAGATCCACCACCTGAAGACCAATTTGGATTGGGCTCCCCAAACGATGGGGTGTGTGGCAACACCCATGTCATACTGTGAATTAAGCTGCTGTTTGCTCTGTAGGACAAGGGAACAGGCACCTATATATTTATGTAGCTTTTGAAAGGGCAAATAAGAGCTTTGGGGGCCATTTCAATCAAGAAACTAGCACAAGAGGAAGGGCTCCATCGCACTCCCCCAAACATCAAAATTCAAATTCAAATTGGGATTTCCTGTGGCTGCTCTTAGCATTTTTAAAAACCATGGAAGAGCATATTCCTGACTCTTGCATCTTCCACATCCTGTCTAGTGTGGTCCTTAAGGGTGTGGTGAGACAGTCTTGAGGCTGCTTTGCAGTAAACAACATCTTAAGTTTTCAGTGTGGGCTGATGCATTGTTTTTAAGTCTGCTGCTGCAAAGTTTTTCAAGATTTGGTTTGTGGCAGGGCACACACATTGTGAATAAATTTGGGGGCAGGGGCATTTCAGACATCACAAGCACTCATGAGATTTTAGTGAATGCAAGCAAGGTTTTCAGCAAGCTTTAAAGGTCCCCTCTTAGAAAGAGGTCTGCTGCAAAAGTAATGCTACCCATCACTGAACAGTGGTTTGATGCTCAGGAGTGCCCAGCAGGTTTGCAAGCTCTATCCCCTCATTGTCTTTTTTCCTCCTAGCTAAATTTGTGTTGCATAAGGCTGCCAGCTAAATATTTGATTTGTCACGTTCAGTGAAATAAAGCCTGTGTATCGTAATGAGTGTTCGTTAAAAGTCTTGGTCTTTTATCTTCAGCATCAAATAATAAACCAAAGAGAATGGGCATCTTCGGAGTTCCAAGTGCATGTGCATATATATACTTATTTAAAACACTGATAGCACATTTTTCCAAAGTCCAGGGTGATTTCCAAAAATTGCTCTCTCAAATCATACATATCATACACATATAATGAATACATTTTGGAGGGTGCAGGGATTAAGGACTGTTGCTAATTGCAAATTAGCTGACTTCAGACCCAGGTGAAAACTGAAAACATGCCTGAAACCTGTAAATGGACTTGACAGAATAGAGTAAAAAGGG
Organism: Tiliqua scincoides; assembly: GCF_035046505.1. Taxonomy (NCBI): domain Eukaryota; kingdom Metazoa; phylum Chordata; class Lepidosauria; order Squamata; family Scincidae; genus Tiliqua; species Tiliqua scincoides. The sequence continues at coordinate 212,273,398 of NC_089823.1, read as the reverse complement.
GGGAAAATGCCCTGTGTTTAATCAATTTGATCAAATTTAACCTCTGGTAAAGTAGGCTTTGCCTACATAAGTCATGTACTTCCCTGCTGGGTAAAAGGAGAAAATCTACTGTATCTAGGAAACTACAGCTAGCTAATCAACTTTAACAATATATTATTTTCATGTTTTAAAATTTTTCCCTCTGTTGAAATCCTATGGGCAAAAGAACAGAATACAGAGTACCTGCAGTGCCTTTCGTTTTATAAGCTTACAAGTTGGGCTCCTGGATAAAATTTACTTTGTTCATAACGGCATGAGCCATGTAACGTCACTGGAGAGCCAGTAGGAACAGTTAGCATGGATATCAAGTAGCCGACGTAACAGCTGATGCTTGATTTTCTTTTTTTTTTAATGCATCATTAAATGTCATCATGAAAATGAGAGGGGGAAAAACCAACAGAGTGACGTATTAATTCTGATTAATATCCCTGTTTCTGATGTCACAGGATGTAGTAGGGATGAGCAGCTCCCAAAATTTTGATGGCACTTCCAGAAGCAGATGGAGGATCCAATGGTACTTTGCTGTTGCTACCCCAAATGGCTCTGATGCCAAGGGGAGGGGAGCTTACATGGCGTTTTACAGAGCGTACCATACTTACCACTCGGCCCCTCCCCACTCTGCTTTTGAGCACTTTAGCAAGCACAAGCAGATACACAAGACTCATAATTGCTTGAAGGACACATTAACATTCTGACATTGTGAAATCCTTCCCCTATAATTTCTTTTTCTCTTCTGACCCTTGGGAGACTGATAATGTATATTAAAGATACTAAAGCACTGCCAGTCCACCACCATTCTTACATGTGGGGAGGGGGAGGCATTCCTTACCCAGCCCCTCAATCATACTAGACAAGAACAGGAAGACCGAGGCCCCTTATTGGTGCTCAGGATTTTGGGGGCAGAATGTCATTGGCTGTAAGTTTTTGCTCAGCACCCTCAGTGTGCTTTGGCTTATTGAGACCTGCACACCCTCCCATTGTGCAGCCTGAGATTGGCTGGAGGCCTTTGGAACAAGGCAGAAATTTGTTGTTTACTTCCTGGTTGGCCTTGGTTGGCAGATTTTTTGCCTGCCCTAGACTGTTTTCCTGGGTTTGGCGGTTTTTTGCAGTAGGGGGGTGAGGGTAGGAAAGGTGGATTAAAGACTACAGAAGAGAACAAGAAATGCGGTCTTCCTTGGGGAGTGGAAGATCTCTTCCTCAATGCAGGTTTGTTGCCGAGCAGCCTACAAAAACTCTCTATTTGTAAATGTATGGGAGAGATATGAACAGTGGTCAGAGGGGAACCATTTTATGTGTTTTATTGCATTTTGGAGCATAATCTAAAGTTGCAGATAAGCTGGTACAGGCCTCCTGTGCAGACTTCCGAGTGTCATGAACATGCTATAAAGCATGTGCTGACTTGGCAGTTGGCAAATCCAAGTAGACCAAGAGGGGTGGCTGGGGTTTGACATGGGGTAAGAGGAAAAGTATCCCCTTATCCCACATTGACATCCAGCCACCTCCTAACCTGTGCTGGATAAAGCACAGGCCAGTCTGCCTGCCTGTTCCAGCGCAGGTTAGGAGTGGGCAGCCCATGTTTTATGTAAGCCACTGCATAAAAAAGGAATTCAGAAGATGAGCAGAGAGTTGGGTACCAGAGTTGAAACATAACTTCTGTTCAGGCGTAGTTGTTGCCTAAGGTTGCCAATTCTCTGCCACACTCCAGGAGCCCTCTGGAATGAGCAATCTGTCCTGGGCCAAAAGAGAGGAATTTGGAAGACTTGCAAGTACCAAGGGATGGCCTCTCAGCCCTGAGACCCAGTCCAGAGTCTCCTGCCTTCCCTCACTTTGTCTCTGTAGAGCTAGAGACTAACATCACCCCTGCCTGCATACCACTTTCCCAGAATATGAGACACCAATTAGGCAAGCACACAAGGTGAGGAAGCTGCAGAAGCAAAAGGGAAAGAAACAGTTGGAGACTGGATCATCGGCTGGGGATGGGAGAGGTTAAGGGGCCTCAAAGTCACCAATGAAGGTGAAAGAGTAAAATCGTCAATTCTTAGTAAGCCATCTGCAAAATGCATGTGTTACTGATTCCTGAAACAAACTAACTTGTACTGGTGCAATGGCACAAATTTTTTAAAATGGAGTTGTCGAAGCCATGCCCCCCAACCTGGCATGTCTTAGCTTTAAAAAATAAATGTGCAAGTATATTCAGTATGTATATTCAGTATGTATGTAACACATGTTACTGTGTAGAGAGGTTTAATGGATTTCTTTCTGTTTGAAAAGAAAGTAAACAGCTTACCTTTAAGGAAAAATATACCACTGACAGGGCAAACCTCTGCATGATATCTTAGAAGTAAGCCTCACTATGTTCAGTGGGGTCTACTTCATCTATGATTATAGCCTTACAGCACAATCCTATGCAAGTCTACTTAGAAGTTAATTCCACTGAGTCCAATGTGACTTAGGGTCAAATCCTATCCAATTTTCCAGTGCTGATGCATACAAATGTTCCCATACTGCCCTCCACTGCAGGATGCAATGCACACCATGTTGCCACTGCGGCACCAGTGCTGAAATTTGGATAGGATTAGGCCCTTGTTCTTTGGTAACTGTGAATAGGATTGCATCCTTCATTATTACCAGGGATGGGCAAGTCAGGCATGGCTTGACATGAGTCAAGTCACTAGTCTCCACCCCCCTCCACCCACATCTTGACTTGAAAATGAGTCATAAGAGGGGCACTTTCCAAGTCACCTGGAGCGTTTTTGTGACTCAAAAAGACTTGGGTCACGTGACTTTCCCTTTGAAAAGTAAGCTGCAATTCCATGGGGGGGGGAAACAGAGCTGTGTGTTTGCGTTCTCTTTAAACACTCCCCTGCTGTCCCCATCCCATCTGTAAACAAAGCAGGAAGGGGTGGGACAGACTGCATGGGAGCAGGGACAGAAGCGGCAAGAGGAAGGAGGGTTACGTGCAGCAGCTGCGAGACTTACCAGGATAACCCAATCCTCTGCAGCTCTACTCAGAAGTAGTCCTATTTGCATCAGTCATTCAATGGGGCTATCTCCTCCCAAGTAACAACAGAGCTCACAGCAGCTATGCGGTTGGAAAGCGTGATTGCTATGAATCCCCACCCCACTTCCCCACCTCCTTTTTCCATGGGTTTCTCCAGCCAGTTCCAAGGCAAGAACGCCCTTGGGCTCCTCCTCCTGCCCTCCCTCACCCAAAGAAACAAATTAGACCACCCATCCTTTGTCCAATGATCATCAAGTTCCTTCAGAGATGGGCAAGAGAGCCCACTCCCAACCCGCCCACCCTCACTCGATGCAAAAGCAAAACATTAATCCTTCCCTGCCTCCCAGCTGGAATTTCCCTGCGGCTTGCCTGGTCTGAATGATGGCCCCACAAGGTTTTTCATGCTACAAAAACAGTAAGCAAGCACACCCAGACACAGACAGACTCTAGTCTGCATGTGTGGGGACCAAGTGCTCAGTCAGTGGCCTCAGACTTGAGTCAATTCCTGAGTCATTGGCGGATCTGACTTGAGCGTACACAAGTAGTGAAAAACACTGGTTTTCGTGACTGGGACTTGAGTCACCTGACTTGAGTTCTCATCCAGGATTGTATTTATCTTATGGGGAAAAAACGACTTCAGTCAGAATTGGCAACTTTATTCAAACCTAAACAGGAAGTCAGAACAAGCCTTTCTGTTTAGAAGGATCCAATAGCCAACCCTGGTGGGAGAAGCCAGCCCTGAACTGGGGATTGCTCTTGAAGACATTCCAGATTGAACTCTGGGGGTCCAAGTGGTAATCCCTGGAGCTCCTGATAGGGGAAGACATCATTTTGCCAATGATTGCAATATCTGCAATCATCATCTGAAATAACTCCAGTGTCCCATTTGGTATCTTTCTATTTGGCTGGCTGGCAAGCAGACAGACAGACAGACTGCAGCTATAAATATTTCACATCAATAGCTACAAATAATATTCATATTAAACAATATTTAATATGTTGAAGCCTAGTATATTTTATGAAAAAACCACTTAAATGAATTTTGATTTTTAATTCTGAGTATACTCCACATTCATTTGAAGTCAATGGCTTCAAAGCCACCTTGCTTTTAATGGATCTCTGTGATATTCTCTGGCTATCTTCCATTTCAGACTGATGGAGGAAGAGAAAAAAACACTTTTCTCGGAGATGCTTGTATGAAAACAGTTAACTGGATATTGGAATATCTTAGCAATGTCCTCAACTTTTTGGTTGAATATTCATTAAATATCTTTTCCTCAAAGGGCATATAAATCCTGGGAAATGCAATGCAGATACATTTTAAACTTTGACAGAAAACACACATATTTCTAAGATAAAAGGTTTTTTTTCCCCTTCTTTAAGCACTCTCTCAAATCATATATAATCAGGAACATTGGCAACACGACTGCATGGGGAAGGACTGTGCAAGCCTCAAGAAATCCAAATGAATTCAATCCCATTAAATGTAATGGTGTGGTAAATCTCACTACACCATCTGCTGTAGAACACTGATACACTATTGGAATTCCACATCTTATTTACATAAGAGATAAGAATGTGTTGGGAGATTTATATGGCAAATGAATACTCAGGGAAAAAAAGAACCTCTAAGTTTCGAGTCTATTCACATCTGGAGGACATCCACATCAAGAGTATATTTGGTATGTATATGCATATACACATATATGTATGTATAGTAAAGATATGGTTATTTAGCCATCCTTAGTGAAAATGTCCTTCCTCCAGCAAAAATAAAATAAAATAAAATTCTTACAACATTAGTGGAAACTGAGTTCCTTCATCAAGTGAAAACATTGCCTTTCCTAAATTCGTACATTTCTGGAGGAAATTTGAATCAAACAGCCTGGCAGAAAGGGCATATCATATTTAAAACATCTGTGTGGAGATTTTGGCAAATCACCCAGGGGAAAAACATTAAGGAAAAATATGCCACACATTTGTTCCTGTCTTCACTTACCCATTAAGATTGATGGTCTTATATATGAAACATGTAACCATTTACCTGATACTAGTGGTCTATATTGTATTATTGCTCAGTTTTTCCTAGAAGGAAGAACTTGCATGAAAGTATAGTTACCCATATCCTGACAACAACCAGCAATTCTTCACTTTTCTTTACATCTAGGTCCACACCTCAACCACCTCTCTGGTATTTATGCTTGGCATGTCTCATCTTCACCTTAAACTCATTGAGTCCAACCAAATTCTTCCTTCCAAGCTATCATCTTGGTGACCTCTCCCCTCCATATCCATTGACAATACATGTCTATCTGTTGACCAGGTATAATTGCATAATATTTAATTCCTCCCTCTCCTTTGCTCTGCATATGACATCGATTCATGTAGTTTTTTTTTTATACCACAGTGTGAAAACTTGCCCATTCCTGTCTGTTCTTTAAGTTAAATTTTCAAATACATTGACTGCACTCCCTAAATAATGGAGTGTAATTCCAAGAAATGGGCAGAGAGAATTATTCTACAGTCTTTTGCCTAGCTCTAGTAAAGGAAAAGGCAAGACTGGAGAATTTGCTAACAAATAACCTTATGACCACTTTGTAATGTGGTCTTCATATTGTGGCCATAAGATGTAAATCAGAGTTTTAACAACTAAGGGCATCATTCATAAGATGACTAGAAAGACAAAAGATTCCACAGACCCTTACTTACAGTTGCATATTTCCTTCTTTCTTTGCATGGTCCCTTTAAACAAAACAGGAATTAGAAACATGATAGCACTTCTAGCATGCCTCACAATTCCTGTTTTGTTTTAAAGGGATCATGTAAGGAAGGAGTGAGGTAAGGGGGCAAATGGCCAGGTTGCTGCTTTCCATGTGTTTCTTGGGTTGGTGTCATTTGTGCCCATGTGCCACATGGGCTCAGGCCAGGCCTAGTTAGATCACTAATCTTTCTAGTTCAATGTTGTTCAGGATGCTAACTGGCAACCCCCATGACTCCCACCTGCACACTGTTGGCATATTGGATACCACCATTGCCACTGGTGCTGAGGGTTCCATGTTGAACCAGTGAAGTGAATCCTCCGATGGGTGTGATCCTTCAGCCAGTGCCCAAACTCTGATGCTATCCCTGCTGGAAATGATTCTATGGCATCTCTATTAGCCCTATCAAGATGACTGGGATTTGGGTTAGTGCAGTGGTTAAAAAACTGACTTGTGAATCTGGACTTGCCTAGTTGGAATCTTGCCTATGTCATGAACACACACTAAGTGGGCTCACACAAATCACTCCTCAGCCTCAGGTCCCCATATGCAATATTGGGATAATACTTATTTACTTACAGGGTTGTGGTAAGGATTGAATCAAAATAGTGCATGTGAAGCACTTTCAACAAATGCTTCAGATACTAACAGCCCAATCCTATGGGTGCAAAATACACTGATGGGTCTCATGATTAGTGCATCATGTGCTACACCACTGCTGCCATTCTGTTGCCTGCTAGCGATGGCATGTCCATCCGGATGCTCCATGCTGCCAGTCGCAACCCGTAGAACCCATAGGTAAAGTGGCAGTTGGGATTGATTGGGCAGATCAGGGCAGGGATTGGACCAGGACAGTGGAAGGGGGTGAGAGGGAGGCAGCAGTCGTGCACACTGAGACCCTGTCCTCCTTTCCCCACCTTGAATTGCCTCTTGAGTTTCCTTGGAATGACATCAGCTGGCATCAGTCCAAGGAGACCGTTTGGAGGCCAGGCGGCCTTTGGGGAAGTGAGTAAAGCCTATTTTTACCTACATCTCCTGGGCCGTCTGGTCACCCTCCCTATAGCATTCAGTATGCGCTCCATCTGTGGCGATGTGGTCTGGGCTGTGTGGGGGACAGGATGGGGTTATGAGTACAGTTATTAATCCAGTGACTGAGGGGCACATGCCCTGGGCACTACACCAAGGGGGTATGCATGACTGCCAATCAGGCTCTGTCCTAGTTTCAGATGAGATGCTGGTGGCTTCATTTCTCCCCCCCCCCCTGTTCTTTTTCCTTCAAAGGGAAGCTTCCACAGGAGAAGGAACAGGATGTGTGAAGTTGCTGCAGTGAGCACTCCCTCCTTCAGGGAGAATCCGGAAGTGACATCATGACATATTGTGATACAACCTCACAAATAAGGCATCACTGCTCTGGGTGCTGGGGTAGTGCATTAACCCTCTGCAAGTGACTACACCTGAGCCTTCTGCATACAAAGCATCTGCCATATGACTGAACTACAGCCAGTGGCATAGCTAGAGGGGATGCAAAACACTAAGTTTTGCAGGGAGCCTCACCGCAGCATAACAGCGACCCCTCCCCTTCTAAGCCCTCCCCCTCCCCTTGGAGCCATTCTGGGTGGGGGGAGCAAAACAGAGTCATTCACCCACTGCCTGGAATAGTTCTGAAGGGGGAGGGGCTGCTTGCACAGCGTGTTCAGGCACCTGCAAAACTTAGTACTTTGACCCTCCTCTAGCTATGCCACTGACCACAGCCCTTTCTTGTGCATTGCTATGCATCTTCACCAACTGTACAGTTTGCCAGCCAGTTTTCTGCTATACTGTACCAGCAAAGGAGAACGACCCGTTTTCTGAAAGGCTCTTCTAGTGCATTTCTGTGCACCTACCAAGTGGATGCTTCCCAGGAATGCCCACGTGAAGGAACAGCATGGATCTATTTCTGTTTCCTTATCAGACTTTTGTGGACTGCTGAACTGAAACTGATTTGACAGTGACATATCTGGAAGGGATAGTGCATTTAATTGCCTCTGTTCCATTTAAATGGATAAGCAATCTCTGAATCCTAAGCCCAAGGTAAATATTTAAGAGAATATTTTTTATATACACCTGAACCTTCTGACAGCTCTTATTAACTAAAGAACAATGAATCATAGGAACATGGCTGACATCTGTGCTATAATAATTGTTACATTTTCAAGGAAAAAATATCCTAAGGCTCACATTTGGCCTTATATTAAAGGTGGTAGTTTGTAAGCCATACATCTTAGCTTGTCACAAAATCACCTACTACAGTTAAAATACATTGCAGTAATTTGCCAGGGCAACTATACTGATCTTAATGGAACCAGACATCAGTAGCTAGTGATTTCCTTTATGGATTCTAGAGTCTTGCACTGAACATTTGCTGAAACAGTTGTTCATCCACAGTGTACATATTCCTACCAGACTCTTTGAAATTATTTGTTTAATTCAGCCAGGTAGATGGGACTCATTAGCCTGGGAAAGCAGCTCATCTGAGAGAAGGAAAACTCTGATCTCAAACCTCCACTGCCTTGTGGCTACATCCAGTTATGCAAAAGGCTTCAGGAATCAATCTCGAGGCAAAATCTGGAGCCAGAGTCCCTGAGGCAGTTCATGGCTGAACACAGTCACATTCTGGCAACTCCTGCAATGCCGCTGGAACCAACCGTATTGGCCTAAGCCTTTCCATTGGACCATTTCAGCGACGTGGAGAGGGGGGATTTGCCGCATGGGAAACAGTCTATCCTCCATATCTACTTTACCCAGGCTTTGCGCACTGGAGAGGACACTCTGTTCCAGAACCACCATTCAGAGCATGATACCATAATCTTCCGAGACTGAAGGATGCCAACAACAACAATTCAGCCAAAAAAGGGAGCTTTGTTCCATTTTACAGTCAATCTGCTACTGCATCAACATTTTGGGGACTTAAAGGAAATAAACTGACTCATTCATAAACCAGTCAAAATGGAGTACTTGGATTTAAACAGATATTTTAAATTTAAAAAAAAACAACTTATAGGCCATTATACTTTTCAGCGATAAAACTGCAGTTTATAATTTAAAACTAACATAATGAAACCGCCAAAGTTACATAATAAAAAATCAAAACAAAAAACCAAAAAATTAGCACACAAACATAGCAGGATCCTAAACAACAGTGGAGAGAATCAGATGTTAATCTGCATATTATCATTAACAATTTCAAAAACTTTCTGGAATAAAAGAAAAAAATGTTTATGTGACTCCAGAAAGGCAGCAGGGGCAAATCTGAACCTGAATCCCTCTAGGAAAGTGCTTCCCAAACTCCTACAAGGGAGTTGGAATCACTGCAAATATGTGTAGAGGAGAGGCAGAAGGCAGCAACGCAAAACCCAGGATCCTGCTACTGCTGGGAGAGGTTTTTTCTAAAAAAAACTTTCCTAAGGGAATGCTGGCCTCCAGGGGGTGTGGAGAACCCCACAGACACTTCTGCAGGGGCCCCCAAGTCTCGAAAACAGTTTTAAAAAGTGATTGAAAACCACTTCCTGTTTTTGATCGAAAACCAGAAGTAGTTTTTGATCATGTTTTTTACTGTTTTGAGGCTTGGAGAGCCCTGCAGAGGCTCTCTGCCCCCTTTAGGTAAATTAAAAAAACCCTCCCCCAGAGGCTGGCACTCCCTTAGGTAAACTTAACCTAAGTTAAGGGAGCTTCCCGCAGGGCTCTGTGAGACTTGGAATGTTGGAATGTTGAGAAATAAGCATTTACAAAGCACTTCCTGGTTGCAAATGACCCACCAGTTTGAGAACCACTGCTCTGGAGGGGCTGTGGTTAGGGGAGTTTGTTTTGCACAAGAGGGACGCACTCCCTGCTGCAAGTGGGTAAAGTGCTTTTATGACTGATTCCTAGGCTCACCTTTTGCCTGTAGCCCTCAGCAGGGCCTAGGAGAAGGGGGTAAAGGGGGTAATTTGTACCAGGGCCCAGGGTCAAAAGGAGGCCCAGGAGCCAAGGAGGGGGCCCAGAAATTTCCTGGGTTCTGACATTTTCCTATCTGCTCAGACTTGTTGCCTGTACAGGATGCTGGGGACATTACTGATGCCACATGGGTGGGTAGACTTGGGTAGACCTGGGCTCCAAAGACTTTTCCAGCTGTCTCTACCTTCTCCTCATGCTGCTTCGCCCCTCCCTGCCCCTATTCTGCTTGCCCATCACCTGCTCTTTCACCCCTCCCTCTCTGCAAAGGGGCCCAAAAGAAACTTTGTACCCCCTGATAAAATTCCTCTCAGAGGCCCTGGCCCTCAGTTCAGGCCACAGAGAACCATTTCCAGCTGCGGCTTTCTGCTGTGACAATGAACCACTGATACATCTCTGCGTCCCTTTTACTGATTCCTTTGACTGTTGCCTGCCCTCCCCCTGCACCCCATAATCTTCCCTTCTATACCCTGGGTGCTTCTGGGAGCCCATCACATCTAACTACAGCCCCCTTTCCCCATGCCTTTTCTAAGGAGTTCCTCTCTCCTCCCTTCTTCTTCTCTCCCTTCCTGCTAACTAGCTTTTCTTAAGGCTCTATTATATGGTGATTGTTAGTGTTAGATTCTTCCAGAAGATGTGAGAGTGTGATAATTCAGAGAGTCCCACTCCTGTTTGGTCTTCTGATCACTTTAGTAGAGGTTTCAGGGCACTTTAGTGTGACCTCAGTGGTGTTTTCACTGCTGAATGACACAAACATGCCATTAGCTTCAACACACCATCTGTACATGCAGTTTCTTCCCCCTTTCATGTGTGCATGATATGCATGCTTTAAGAAGCACTGCTGCTAACAAATCTCATATCTAAGGCAGTTATGTATATAATCACATGCCTATGTGGCCAACAGTCCTTCTTACCTGGTGGGCGAGTGAGTAGCTCCCTCCCAACATACACTTAAGGTAACATGTGAGTTCAGTGTTCAATATGGAAGCCCATAAATGTGACAATATCTGGCATTTCAAGTTTCTGGTAGGGAATAAGAAAGAGCTGGAATCTATGTCATTTCTGGTGGATCACCAGAACTTTCAGTAGCCTAGCTGGTGCTCAGCAAGTGTTCATCTCTGAATCTTTCGCTAGAAGAATCAGAATTATTTGAACTAAGAATTCTTTTGTTTTGATTGAGGCTGCAGTCCTATCTACACTTTCCTGGGAGTAAGCTCCATTGACTGTAATGGTACTTACTTCTGAATAGATAGGCATCGGTTTGGGCTCTGAGTGGCTTATTATATATACAACAGAAAGGATGAGGTTACTTATTATATATGCTATAGAAAGAATGGGAGATGTTAACGACTATGGTAGGATTTACAGCATCCCTGAATATTATTTCACATGATGCAAAAATGAACATCTTTCTTCACTAAAGGAGTATATCTCATAATATATTTGAATCCTGAATCTTATCACCCAAAGTAAGTCACTCTCCCATGCCATTCTAATACATCAGATGCCCTAGGTAAACTGCTTAATTCCTTAGAAAGTCCAATTATGGAGGCACTAAACAAACATCCTTTTGATATAAAGCTCAGATCTCCAGTTCCATTTTTAATCTGCTTTTTAAAAAACTTCATGCTGTGTGGCACCCAACTATCGCAGGTACAGGTTTAAAACAATACATATGAGATTTATCCAAAAATACATCAAGCTTTCATTAGGTGCACTGGTAATAAAAAATCAAAACAAAAACAAGAGCATTTGGAGGAATAAAATCTTTTAATTGTTAGGCTGTTAGGAATGGATGGAGAGAGGGAGATCATTTTAATTGTTTGTGCAGGGTTGAAAAAGACAAGCCTCAAAGGCAGAATACCAGCTCTTTGATCTTAAAAGGGTTGTAAAAGGATGGTCTCACTTGTGTTTATTCAAATATTTGCAGGTAAATGCTGATAATCCAAAGTGAGTCAAAGCTGCAGAGTTTAGCATAAGTTATTTGCATATCAAGAGCATGAATATAAATTCCAATTCAGACATCTTAAATGTTGCTGAAAACTAATAATGACTTGAAACAAATACGTTAATGGCAGAGCTGGGCCAAGTGTGCACAGTAAATGTTTTATTTGATGAATTTAACCTCGCAGAGGGTGTTTGCTAATTGTTTATGAATGGGGTGGGGTGGACAGCAGAGATGCAATGCAGTTGGTCATCTATTTATAGATATTCAGGCATTTATGTACATCTCAAAATATGGTTTTTTTCTGAAATCTTTTTTTTCTCTTTTTACAGATCGCAACATATAAATTTTCATATAAAAGACAGTCAACGTAGAACAGTGTACCCAAAACAAAGATCAACCACCCCAGGTGACAACCCAAAATTCTGTGGAACTCCAACAGTCCCAACAAAATGTAGAGCTCTGTTCAGTGACAGGGGATTGCATCCAAACCTTTGCTAGCATAGAGACCAGTGATGTGGGATGAGGTCCAAAGTTGGGGAGGCAGACCTGGAAGGCATACTGTTCAGGGAGAGACTAGAGCTTGTGGCAACAATAGGTCAGCCTCCCCTGCAATCGCTCAACCACTCTCAAACTGGGTGGAGCACATGCGCAATCATAGGGGAGCCTGAGCTGTCACTGCTACAAGTTCTAGCCTCTCCCTGAACCTTATGTGAGGCTATTTTCATTGGAGGCACATGAGGCTCCCAGGCTATTTTCATTGCAGCAAGACAGGGCCTTCCCTGACCGCTGTCCCTAATGAAGACGATCATGCAATGAACCTTATGCAAGAAATCTCCCACAAATGCTGCAGTCCCAAAAGCTCACAAAAATGTCATTCCTGATGGTTGAGAGACCCCAGGCTGGCCATCCTTTGAGGCAGGCTGCCTGAGGTAAGTGGTACCCTACTGAGCTGCTCTTGGCTTCCCTATTCCAGCCAGCTTGGGTGCAGTGTTTCAAAACAGAGTGGCAGAGGAAGAAAAAGGTAAGTGGGTGGGTGAGCTGAAAGGGAAAGCTGAAGGGCGGAGGAGCAAAAGGAGGAGTGAGGAAGTCAATGTCACTGTCACTCACTGTTCTTGTCATGATTACCCTGTCACATCATGCTGGTGGGTTACTCTAAACTGGCTAGGACTGGGGGCTAGGTGGGTGATCTAGCCAGTTCAGAGGAGGTGGCAATGACTGATCAATCAATACAAGAAGAGGGTGTGGAATCAGGGCCAACCCGTCCATGAGGCCAACTGAAAGGGTTGAATCAAGGTGGCAGATTGGTGGGGGGAGGTACCTATCTCTGTCTGCCTGCTTGCCTCCACTGCTCCTTCTTCTCTTTCCACTCCCTGAACTGGTAAAGGAAGAGGGGGACAGAGGGGAAGAGGAAATGTGGAGGGGAGGAAAGTGCTAAGCTAGATCAGAAAAAATCCTCAAAAAAGGAGTCCAATCAGCCCTAGTCTCACTCCAAATAGTTGTCCATGAAGTGAAGTTATATTTCTTGCTAAACTGCTGGTGCAACTCCATCAGTGGAGAGCCAAAAATGAGAAGGATATCTCCTTCTCATAATGTGGGAGGGGCATAATGTGCATAATGTGGGAGGGGCATGGGCAGGATGAGAAGGAGTCAACAAGTGTCATATCCTAACCACCCCCCCCTTCAGATGACAAACATACCCCTGACATCAGTGGCACCAGCGGCACAGTTCTGATGCATGAATGTAGCTGCTGTCACTGGAAGGGCTGTGCCAGCATTACTAGGAGGGCTGTGCTGGCAGGAGATGGCAGTTGTTGTAGTGGGTCTGTGTGCCATTGGGATGGCATATGAGTAGGATTAGGCTGCAAGTTCCAAAGTAAGCCAGCACAATGTGTGTTTGTGTCTCTATATCTATATGGCGGTTAGATATATACCAGCAACTTGTACACATAGCAGACAGTTACATGCAAGTTGCTGTTAAACAGACCCGAGTCTTTGTTATGACTCTGTCCCTCTTCCTTAATAACCAGGGACAATCTCTTTGCATCTCCTCCCTTCTCTTCCTGCTCGCTTTAGGAAATGATAAGCAAAAGGGCTTTTATTTTTAATAAATCCCATTAGCCAAGAAACTGCCAAACCATCAATTCCTGCAATGAGTCATAGAAAAAAAAACACCTCCCTCTTGGCACCTCTAGTTCATGAAAGGAAAGAGCGTTTCTCTACAAAGACAGTATTCTGAGCACCAGAGGGCAGAAAGTGCTGAGAGAGGTGCTTGGCATCTTCATAGCTCCAGGCCTGCCCTCTGATGATGGCACCAGACACTGACACTTTGTAAACCTCTCTGCTGGTGTTGTTACAGTTCTCACAGTTCAGCACCTGCAGCCCAACTGCTCCCTGCTGCTCTAACTCATTGACATTTCAGCAATCTGCTCTGTCCACCTTATTGCCTCTCTTCCTTGATGCGTTTTTTTGCTCTTTTACTTGGTAATCTGCACATAATTGGTTTTCTGCCTTGTTCTTCTCACCAATTTCCTTCTTGCTCAGTTAATTTCCAAAGCCAGCCACCACTCAACTAGCTCTGGCCAAGCTTCTGCCATCACTGTAATGCTGCAGTGCTCAAGACTTATGCCTCTCGGCTTTGCATTCCATCATCACCTGCACTCCTAGAGTCCTTCATTTATCAGCACTTCTAGACAGAAGTGTACCCAGGGGCTACAGTGCCCAGGGCAGTGTTGTCATGATGTCAAGTGATGTTGTGACATCATTTCTACTTCCATTTGCTATGCCACCCAGCCCAAAAATGCCACCACCTCATCTGGCTCCAGTAAGGCCACTGTGCTGGAAAAAGGACCTCTCACGGTTCTCTAGCTTGTCAACCACCCACCCCAGAGTCTCTGCTATTTGATTAGGAGGCAAAAGCACCTGACCTTTTCTTTCCTTTATTAAAAATTGCACACATCTCCTTGGCATAGCACCTAGGGCAGGTGCCCCTCAGTCTCCACCCTTGTTAAGCCTCTGCTTGGAGACATAATTTCCCTATAGGGTACATACATTCAATATACAAGACCTTGAGACCTGCCAGTCATACAGTACATGTGCATAGCCACACAATGCATGCAAGGCAGACTCTTAACAGAATGTACAAGGTAAGTAGCATTGCTGCATTGTTGCTTAACAATAAAGCACGTAATGGGAAGGTTAGGTAGCCTTGATGCAGAATCCTAGAGCATGTCCAGATAGCAGCTCCCCTGACTTTAGCACTACACAGCATTACATAGGAAGCAGGTTTAAAAGGACAGAAGGACAGAAGTACCATTCAGCACAGGCATGTCCTGCAATATTCATGACTTTGAACTGTGCTACCTGCTTGTGGGATGTGTGAATCAGCACACATTACATATGGTTAAAAAAAATTCCTCCATTTCTAAGCAGCCACATTCTCCACATCATCTTTGATACTACTTTTTTACTCTGCAAAGTCATTTGTAGAGGCAGTTAAGAGAATGGTCAGACTTGGACCAGGGAAGCTAAAGTTTAAATCTCTCACTCTCCCATGATACAGCGTATCCTTGGTCAAGTCAGTAGCTGCCCATTCAATCACTCTAACACTGGCCATGGTGTTTTCAGGTAGAGGGGAAATGAAAGCATGCTGGATTGGCACCCCCACTCCATGTACTCTTTAGCTATGCCCAGTGGTGTAGCTAATGATCATGTAGCCAGGTGCTGAGCTCAAAATGATGCCCCAGAAGTGATGTCACAACCTGAAGTGACATCACACCCGGGCTTTTTAAAAAGTTAAAATCGGGGGGGGGGAACCCAACTCCTCCCCCCCAGCAGCTCACCACCAACTTGCTGTGCTGCCTCCCCCCCAGCCAGTAGCATAGCTAAGGGCACAAGCCTAACCAGGTCTACTCAGAAGTAAGTCCTATTTTGTTCAATTGGGCTTACTCTTAGGAAAGTGTGGCTAGAATTGCAGCCTAAGGTATCTGTACGCTACCTCAAAGAAGATTTTGTAGTCCCTCCCATGACAAAATCAAATTTAATTAAGTAAATAAATAAAATATGTGCTCCTTATTGGTTAGTGACACTGTGCTGGGGTGGATGGTTATTCTCCCCCTGCTAAATATAAGAGGAGCACTGCTTGAAAAAGTGGCTCTTTACCTAGTTAGCAGGGGTAACTGTATTATGATACATGGAAATGAGAGCTGACTCATATTAACACCTTATTGGTTCCATGCTGTATCATAACATCTCATTGGCTGTCAGCACAATCAGTCTCCAAGGTCAGTCTTGAGTTAATGAAATCCACTTTTTGTTCCATAAGGCAGTTATGTTTTCATTTTCTGGTTAATTGGCCATAACATTTGATAGAATAGAGATATTCCAATGCTGTTTCTTTCATTGCATTCTGTATTAAATTACTTTTCCAATGATATATAACATGATGGTATTACTCGTACATACCAAGGTTTTCACAATTTTGGCCACTAGTGTCAAGTCCAGTTTGTTGCCTGGTGCAGTTGCTACCCCCTGAGCTATGCCACTGGCTATGTCCCTCTGTGCGGGGGAGGGAATTGCATAGAGGAAACGTCCCATCCTCAGTAGAAGTGCTGCCCTCCTCATGTAAGCAATGAACCCGGGAAGAACAACGGGCATGGCTTAGGAGTGCATAACCACAGAGCGCATAAGCCCCTACTGGCCCAGTGGGTCAGCTCAGACCAGTGCCAGCAGTATCACTGATGAAAGTCTGCTTGGACCCTTGAAGGTGGATTAAGTCTCGGAAAGGGGTTTGGCCAAACCCACTCCCTGCCTAATCCTGTTCTGCCCTCATGTCTGCACCTGTCGCCACCCTGTGAAACTGGGCGAACAAAGGGAGGAACATGGGTTAGGATGTTACAAGAGGGGGTGAATCCAGTTGTGATGGTGCACACCGGATCTTATCCACTCCAGCAGCAAGCCCCAACTCCCTTTCTGTCTTCAGACTGTGCTAGTGAAACCGTTAGCACACGTCTGAGGAGATCCTTTGTGGAGCGGGCAGGGATAAAGTATTCCCTTTCCCCTCCAAAGCCCTCCAATCTACCTCCCCTCTGGATATAGCCTGCTTGTCTTTGGCATGGGTGCACCATCATGTGTGTATTTCTATGTGGGAAGGATAGGATTGGGATGTCATTCATCAAGTATAAATGAGAAATGTTTTATAAATTTTGAAAAATGTGATAACCATACTGTGAAGGCAACACCTGGTGACTGAGGATTCTGCAATTCACAGAATATATTTGTAAAAACCCTATTGAAAAATGGTGGTTTACACTGGCCTGCACACGTAAACTGCCTTGAATGCTGTCTAAGAAACAGAGAAAGCTGATATACAAATACAGAAAAACAGACAAACAAGCAATCAAACAAACAAACAAATAAATGGCAGTCCCCTAATGGAAATAAAATTATACATTCCTTCTGTGTATGGAATAAACTAGATTAGCCTGGCTGAATTACACAGGCATGCAAAATGATTGTATTATACCTTCAAACTGTCATTTTTAGCCAACTTGAAAACAAGTTAAAATGTTGAAAAAGCGGTAGAGAAGCTACCATATGTTTACCTCCATAAATAGGTTTGGCCAAGTAGCATCACAGAATAGAAATCAAAACATGCAGGCAATATTACAGCAGGTCAATTGGTCAGAGATGGGGGAAGCAGAAAGAGTACATATCCTTCATAGTGACTCTTCTTCTTGTCCCAGTCTCCCAGTCAATCATCCTTGGTGATGACAGAGATAGCCACAGAACTTCTTGTATTGGCAACCTTCAGTCTCGAAAGACTATGGTATTGCGCTCTGAAAGGTGGTTCTGGCACAGCGTCTAGTGTGGCTGAAAAGGCCAATCCGGGAGTGACAATCCCTTCCACACCGGGAGCAAGTGCAGTCTGTCCCTGGTCTGTCTCCCTGGCTATGGGCCTTCCTTCTTTGCCTCTTAGCCTCAGACTGTTGGCAAAGTGTCTCTTCAAACTGGGAAAGGCCATGCTGCACAGCCTGCCTCCAAGCGGGCTGCTCAGAGGCCAGGGTTTCCCACTTGTTGAGGTCCATCCCTAAGGCCTTCAGATCCCTCTTGCAGATGTCCTTGTATCGCAGCTGTGGTCTACCTGTAGAGCGCTTTCCTTGCACGAGTTCTCCATAGAGGAGATCCTTTGGGATCCGGCCATCATCCATTCTCACGACATGACCAAGGCAATGCAGGCGTCTCTGTTTCAGCAGTGAATACATGCTAGGGATTCCAGCACGTTCCAGGACTGTGTTGTTTGGAACTTTGTCCTGCCAGGTGATGCCGAGGATGCGTCGGAGGCAGCACATGTGGAAAGCGCTCAGTTTCCTCTCCTGTTGTAAGCGAAGAGTCCATGACTCGCTGCAGTACAGAAGTGTACTCAGGACGCAAGCTCTGTAGACCTGGATCTTGGTATGTTCCGTCAGCTTCTTGTTGGACCAGACTCTCTTTGTGAGTCTGGAAAACGTGGTAGCTGCTTTACCGATGCGCTTGTTTAGCTCGGTATCGAGAGAAAGAGTGTCGGAGATCATTGAGCCAAGGTACACAAAGTCATGGACAACCTCCAGTTCATGCTCAGAGATTGTAATGCAGGGAGGTGAGTCCACATCCTGAACCATGACCTGTGTTTTCTTCAGGCTGATTGTCAGTCCAAAATCTTGGCAGGCCTTGCTAAAACGATCCATGAACTAACCATCTAATTTAAGGTGTGAGTGAGCTAGTTTAGGGCCCAATCTAATCTGGCCAATGCCAGCACTGAGCTCCAGCATTGGCTGTCATAGACATGCGTTAAGCACGCTTATGGTACTGTGAGGAGGGAGCACTGGTGTCGGACCCACACCAGTCAGCTCTGGATCCAGTGCCGGATGGAGGACGCCACAGGAGCACCCAAAGGTAAGTTGCACTGCTAGGTGGCAGTGCGGGTTTTTGGGGCAGGCAGAGGCTTTCCAGGGCAGGGGGAGGACAGGGTGAGGGAAGAAAGCATCCTGGAAGGGGGGTGGGGCCAGCAGAGCCCTACTTTGTCAGATCCTAGCCTCCATGTCGGGGTGTTGTTGTTTTTTGCACCTTTTACCTTCATCTCCATTTTCCTTTTCCAGCTGAATTATTTTCCAGCTGGGTGACTTAGGCTGTATCCTAACTACCCCACTGGCCAGATTGGGCTGCTCAGATCTGTGCCAATGATTTCACTGGTGTAGATCCAAGTAACCCCATGGGGTGGCTCCCATGCGACACAGGGTAAGGGGAAATAAATCCCCTTACTCCAAGTTGCACGGCAGCCGCCTCCTAACCTGTGCTGGATATGGTGAAGGTCAGTTGGCTAATGTGCTACTGCCTAATCCGGTGCAGGTTAGGATTTGATTGCCTTACCAGGGTAAGGGAATATTTGTTCTCTTACCCTGAGTAGACCTGGTGCTGCTTCCCTGGCCCCATAGGATACAGTGGTCACTATTTTGGCACCGCTGTAGTCCTGGGCACAAGGGAAGGATAGGATTGGGCTGTTATATAGTTACCTTATTGTATTCTGGTTACCACATCAAGCCTTTTCATCCTTGTTCAGTGTCCTTGGTTCAAAAAATAAAGTTATCAATGCATACGGCTTTCCCCCTTGCATATGATTTGCATCAGTTTGCATCACTGTGTAATAGCCTTAATTAGAATTCCTTAAGGAGGCAGTCTCTCTAGTAGAAAATACCAAATGCAAAAGATGTAAGCATGATTGTGACTATGTGATTATGCCAGTTTCAGAATGTGAGAGCACTTTGGATGGTGAAGGCATCCATTCAGGCTGATGGCACATGAAACCTAACTACTTCAAAGTGTGTGGACAGAGAATCACTTTCTAATATGAAAACAATAAGATGATTCAAAGACACAGTGTTAATAATTAACAGAGAGCCAGTAAGTGTAGCATAGTGCAGTGAGTGCTGGCCTCGGACCTGCATTTCAATCTTCTCTCATCCATAAAGCTCATTGAGTGATATTGGGTCCATTACTATGGGTAGCCTAGCCCACTTCACAAAGTTGTTGTGAGGATAACAATTGTAAAAATACCATGTTCTCCCCCACCCTTGGGAGAAGGATACATGATAAAGAAAATTTTTAAACAAAGGGTCCCACAACAAACTGATGCATGTCCCCAACCAGAAATTGCATACTACCAATGGTTAAAGAATCAAACCCTCTCCCACATTCTGGTGTTATGCTTTTTCCAGCCACTACCTCAACATTCTGTAACTGTGAGGACTTGTGGTTTTTTTTTTTTGGGGGGGGGGGGATTTTGATGTAAGTTTCAGTGAACTTTTTGGGGCTTAGTTCAGACTAAACATGCACTGAATATAACTGCATAGGCTGCATTAGAGTTTTATATCTCTAATGTATAAACACTCCAATCTTCTCAGCTTCTTTTTCATGTCTACCTGAAACTAAGTCCTGCCAGACTCCATGGGGCTTACTTCAGAGTAAACATACCTTGGCTCACACTGCTAGATTGCATCACTCACTGGTGTTTCCCATCTTTCCAGCTATTTTTCTTCTCTGTCTCTCACTCAGTTGCTCACCCAATCTCTTTTACACAGTCGCTTTTCTGTGCACTTCAAATGCATTGTGTTACTCAAGTTGAAAATAAAGGGCCTTGGAATACATTGCTTTGCAGAAGAATGTGTGTTCCAGTGAAGTCCCTCTAGGAACCCATGGTCTCCCTCTTTAACTATGAGTCTACCAGAAAGCAAAACATTTGGGAACTGCACTCGTGGTTAAAATCTTTGGGTGTACCAGCCATAAAATTCTCAAACAACTAATGTTGTTTGATTAATTAAAAACATTTCATCTCACAATTGCTGTAGACATCAGCAGGCATCCAAAGGCAAAACTCCACTATTCTAAGGTGTATCAACTTCCTGTTCTCCATTTGACAGCAAAGGTCTTACCAAACCCAACTGAATTAATTAGAGGCATCCAATACACATGGGACTACATCCTAATGTACTTGTAAGAGGCAATTAAAGTGACAACTTCCTTTAAGTTAATTCTTACTCTCAAAATTACTAAAAACTTCCTTTTAAACATCCAGTCATGTTGAAAGATAGTATAATCAATTTCTTTGATGACATGAGACTTTATCTTCTGGGTAGCAGACTTAATCCAGAGCGCCCCCAAATTGGTATTTAAATACAACTGAGAGATTAGATTTCCTTCTTTTTATTCATATTATGCTTAAATATCTCAATTGCTTCTAGTTGCATTCTCTGGAAATAATGTGATGCATTTCTCAGTAAAACTGTGGAGTCAAACTTCACATTATGTCCTGTTTTTTCCACGTGCTCTGCAATGGCTGACTTATCTATCTGCTTTAACCTTACATTACTCTGATGTTCTTTAATCCAGGAAGCTACTGATCTTTTGTAGTTCCCACATTTGGGAACTTTTTGACCCCCTTGGGAATTTTTTTTTTTTTGAAAGTTGCTAACTTCTGCAAGCCTATGGAGTCCAGTAAGTATTCAGAAACGTCCATCTTCTCTATGGAGAGTCATCCCATTTTGGCTATCATACCTATGGGTGGTGGGGATTTTGGAATTAGAGGAACAGATGCAAACCTATGCAAATATATGAGAAAAAAGAATGGTGGTGTGCAGTGTAGACATGACTTTAGCTGTCTACCTATGTTTAATTACAATTATCATTATTTGGCCTGATAATTATTGGCATGAGCAGCTACGAGTTTGTGCATAGGAGTTTTCAAGCTCCTCCTGTGCTTTGTTTAGCCCATTCTCAAAGTTGGGGGGAGGTCCTTGGAGGAATTTTTGCCCACTCCCTCATGCCCTAAAAGTCTTTCCACTTGCACACAAAGGGGTAGGATCGAATAGTACTGTTATAAGAATAGTTATTGGCAATAGTAAATTGCTATTTTTGAAATAACTAGGCATTGAACCATTTTTTTGGTAAAAGAACAGACCCTGCTTGTTGGCTTATCAGATAAAGACAGGACAAAATAGGTAAGAGAATAAAGAAAAGGGAAAGAAAGTGAGGAGTGACCAGGTCAATGAATGTGTCATAAGGGAGTACTAAATTGTAGGAATGGAGGGAGATAATTATTTTAATTTTAAAAACTGTAATCCCACTGTGGTGGGAGACTTGCTTATTGAAACTTAAAAAGAAACTTATTGAAGTTTAAAAGAGAAGCTGCAGCCTGATACATAGTTGTTGGCATCCTTCAGTCTCGGAAGACTATGGTATCATGCTCTGAATGGTGGTTCTGGAACAGAGTGTCCTCTCCAGTGCGCGAAGCCTGGGTAAAGTAGGTATGGAGGATAGACTGTTACCCATGCAGCAAATCCCCCTTCTCCACGTCGCTGAAATGGTCCAATGGAAAGGTAGAGGCCAATACGGTTGGTTCCAGCGGCATCACAGGAGTTGCCAGAACGTGACTGTGTTCAGCCATGAACTGCCTCAGGGACTCCGGCTCCAGATTTTGCCTCGAGGTTGATTCCTGAAGCCTTTTCCATAACTGGATGTAGCCACAAGGCAGTGGAGGTTTGGGATCAGAGTTTTCCTTCTCTCAGATGAGCTGCCTTCCCAGGCTATTGAGTCCCATTACCTGGTGGCCGTTTAGTCGCCTCTTACGACAAGCACAGCCAAACTGAGGGCCTATTCTTATCCCCAGCCCCCAGGGGTTAATACATAGTTAAGCACACTTAAAATCAACTCCGTATTGGCCATCATGTTCTACATGTTGTACTGCTAAGATTTTATATGTCCAAGTTGTTGCCACCATTTCAAGATATAACAGATTAATATTCTTCCACTGTGTGCATGCACAGTTTACAACTCTCTTTCCTGGGGAATAAAGTTCATGAGCCTTTCTACTCTTTTTGTTGCTATCCTTGTTGCTGAAATGCTGCTTTCATATTTGAATGTCTAATTTGAGTTTCAACAAGTGACAAATTTTTAACACACATTTGCTATAAAGTCAGGGACTAAACTGCCAGGGAGGCACTGGTATGATCCCAGGAAATCCTGATTAATAGCTGTCAGTTGAGCTGGACCACCCTGCATGCTTTTAGGAAAAAAAATGGGTTCATTTCTTAGCCATTTAAATTGCACTTGGCTTACTATACTTTTAATCAAAGAATACCACCATAGTGACACAAAATTCACATTCCTTCATATACGTTCAGGTGCTGAATCAACGAGCCTCATCTACTAAATTACTCCACATATTATATATGCATATATTAAATGTACACCCATGGCAGTATATATCCCAATTCTGAGCTCACTAACAGTGATTGAATTATTTCAGTTGATTTTGAAAAAGTGGAATGATTTTATATACATTTGAGGCAGCCTTTGCTGGTGGATCATGAGTATTTAATTGAAAGATAATATTTTTTATAATTATTTTGCTTTGGTATTTAGGACCTTGAAAATGCCGTGTACTCACAGATGTTAAAGGAGAATATATTTTGTGGGATTTTTTTTTAAGTTGAATGATCTGTAAAATTCCCACTTATTACAACTGGGACAGCATAGTATGGGGTATTTTAAGAGCCAGGAATGCGTGCTTAGACTTTGAAATTGGTTGTCTCTTCTAATTGCAGTATAATTAGAAAAAAAAGTAGCAATGCTAACTGTGATAGAGGCCTAAAATCTTCTATTGTTATGCTGGGTTAAATAATGTGAAGTGCTGAGAGCTGCTCGTGTCCCACTGAGTAGAATGAAAATAATGATCCTCAGCATTTCACAGGATGAAACTGGCTGTCTTCTGAGATCATCTTGGGCAGGACTTTTTGCCCAAACTGCCACATAAAATCACCCAGGTTTTTTGTTTTAAAAAGCAGCATCTCTTCATGTAAGATATAGTATCGTAATTATGTACATGAACTGAAAGTGGTTCGCCATGACTATAGCAGAAAGCGGCACTTGTAAATTATAACTATCCAGGGCTAAATAAACATAATTCAGAAACATTCAAACTTGTGTAATAACATTTTTCCAAGGCACATGAAGCTTTCAATCCTGGGCAATATTATAATAGTGTTGAAGCAAGGGATTCATATGCAGCATTATACCCTTTAATGTGGAAAATAAAACATATTTTAGCACTTGTGTTTATCACTGACTGTATGACACACAAAGCCTCTAAGCTTCCTGCTATTAAATAATAAAAGAGAGTCATCTTATGTTCCAAGCTGCCCTTTGCTAAAGTGATTGATATAGAATTTTACTGCCATCCAATGGTAGGGACCTAATATAGCCTAAGTGAATGTCTAATGCTTTTTGATCCCATTGCAGTCTAGGGAATTCAACTTATGTAGAATGCTTAGAACTTATATCAATACATCTCAGTTCCTTACACAGCAAGAAGAAATATGACTACCATTTCAATTTATTGTGTGTTTTCCTAATTTAATCTAACTGTGCATTACACTAATAACGCTGTACGTAATTACCTACATGAATAAATCAACCTGGGCCACTTAGTAAAGAGAACCATAGCACATAATTCACATGCGTGCCTTGTCATATTAGTTTAAAGTGTACTTTTAATCAATTAATATTTCCTAATAAGCAAAATCCCTTTTATTAAAAGCTGTTCTCAAATCCTACTTGTTATTCCTGACAGTAGGAAGCCGTTGGAGATATATGAATTTCCACACTGCACTGAAGACCAAGGACACAAACCTGTTCCCCAGTGTGTGGATTACATTATCCAAGTGGATATTGGATTGCACTATCCAAGTGGTCCTCAGAGAAATCCAAGTGGTTTCTCTGAGTGGTCCTGGAAGAAATCAAGCAAAGCCTTCCCTGTACCGCTCACCAAAGAAGCTGAAGCCAGACACCCTGCAGGTACTATTTTGTGCTTTGAGTAAGACAATCCAGGGCCTCTTCATCATCCACTCTTATGCTCAGCCTAACTCCTGGTTCAGGTTGAAATCCTACTCCTGTCTACTCAGCAAAAAGTCCCATTATCTTCAATGTGGCTTACTCTTAGGACAGTGTGTATAGGATTGCAGCCTCAGCTGCAGTGACTTGCATTCACAGGGGTTGATGATGCCAAGCATGCTGTCCTATCAAATGTACAGGAGAGCCATGGATAAGGTACACCACCTGGCATGAGTTTCAGGTCAAACACCCAAGATCCTGGAACCTTAGCTGTGATGGAACAGACAGACAATTGCATCAGATTCTATCCTTGCTGGCTCAGTGTGAGCCATTTGTGAAAGGTTGAACAACTGGTTTGCACTTCCTGTTCTCTCTGCTTCTTCAGGTCTGTAATGCTTGTGAGCAGGCAAGACCAAGTTACAAACTCTCAACCTCACCAATTGAGTTAATATAGCATATTAACAAAATATAACAAAACAAACAGGTAACTTGCTTTGGGCCGGCATCAGAGGTCAGCTGGGGGTGGGGGACACAACTGGTTGAGGACCCACATCCATCAGAGGGCCCACATGGCCAGGCTGGCCCCTGACCTCTCAGTACTGGGTGCACTGGGGGTCCCAGTGCATGACTTTTCCTCAGAGTCTCCAACAACATGACACTTGGTCTGAGCAACAGAGTAATGACAGAAAAGAAACCTATATGTATATACTGCAGACACTAGAAAAATTTTTCCCATTAAAAAAAAACCAAAAAACTTTCCCGTTCAGAAATGCTAACTAAAGTGTATATGTTGTGGCTGGAGCAAAGCCCTAAACCGGTCCCACATTTGCCCCCTCTACTCCTGATGGTCCATTCAGTACTATCAGTAACACCAGTACTGAGGGTTTAGGGGTTGGCCCAGCCAGGTGGGCAAACTAATAGGTGTGGGCCTGGTTGACCCTTATTAATTAGGATCCCTGGTCAACCAGGATGCTATGCTGGTAGTGAGATTTCCATGCTGAGCAAGATTTCCATGCCGATAACCATGCCATACTGTTATGTAGCTACCATACAGAAGAGTAAGCACAGCAATCTTTTAAAAAATATAATAGAGCAGTAAGCTCAGGTAAAATGGTCCGGAAACATTACCTTAACACAGGGCAGGGATGGGCACTTGAGTCTTGCTGCTCAGTTTTAAGTTGGACTTAAGTCACATCCATCAAAGGTTTGGACTTGACTTACAACTTGAAGCTGGAGACTTGTGACTCAATTTTTGGCTGGAGTTCCTATGTGTACAGTCTGTGTCTCTTCTTGCTTGCTTTTTCAATCACTGCCGATCAGCTGGACAGCGAGGAGCCATCACCCAGAAGTGCCTTCTCCCACTGCCCAGCTGATCAGTGGCAATCAAATAATTTGGTCTCAGAGACTTGAGACTTGCGACTCAACTCAAGAATTTGCACAAAGACTTGAGACTTGAGGATAGAGACCTGAGACTTGACTCAGTCTGACTCACATTGACTCAGTCTTGACTCACATTGAGGCTAGTGACTTGAGTATATCCCTGGCACAGGGGCTCCCAAACAGTACATCACAATGCCATCACATGCAGTTTGGCATTGGAGTTGCAGTTAAAGTTCTGATTCCAAACATGTGCCTCTGTGAGATATTTTTAATAGAAAACAGGGTGCTGAAATCTGGATCAAACACATGGCAGAGGCAAAATTCTAAGACCCCTTACCCTCCTAATTTGGTTCAACTTTGTAGCTCCCTGCATGATATTTATAAAACATAGATCAAGACAATCCATTGCAATGTGTAGCTCAGCCATAAATGCAAGAAGATATTGCACATGAGCAGGTTTTCCATTAAAACCTAAGATCATTATGCCTTATACCTGGAAGACATTTTAAGTATCTCTTTGGATATATTGTTTTTTTTCTATGCTCCGCCCCCTCCCCCAGTAATAATAGCCTATGTGTTCTTATGAGGGATGTGAAGTGTCATTTTGTTTGATTAAAACTGCTGTAGCTTGAGAAAGAAATCCAGGTCTAGAAATCTTATGTGTGAACAAGTTTCAGCAGGAGGCAGCCGGAGGCATCCATGAGGCTAGGTGATGCGGGTTGCATCAGCAGTGTTTTCCGGGTGGGGGGGTGGCAAGAAGGTGGCAGAGTTGGGGTGCCTTTCACCCCAAGTCTGCTGATGCCACCACCGCGTCCCTTCAGGCTGCTGCAGATGCAATCCTTATTGATCCACTTTCTACCCAGGAGCAGGGCAGGAGGTCTGGTCTAGAGGGTAGAGCCTCCGTTTGCCTGAAGATAACATCCGCAGGTCACCAGTTCAAGGCCACCAGCACTGTAAATTGGTGAGACCTTGAAGCAGCTGACAAGCTGAGCTGAGTTATTCCACCTGCTCTTCGGTGTGAGCGAAGAAGCGTCTTGGCTGCCCTCCATATGAGAAAGGAAAGAGCTGCTTGTCAGCTTGTGTGGGAGGAAACTGGAGGCCAGAATGTGATATCAGATCAGAAAGATCCATCTGAAATGTTGTGGTCCTGCTAATTGGGTAAGAGGCACTTTTTCAAGTGGGTGCTCCTTTTTTTTTTAGCAGGGGGAGAGTAACTGGCCCACCTCACCCCAGCACTGTCTGTTTTAGTGGCTGTCTGCTGGTATTCATTTGCATCTTTTTAGATTGTGAGCCCTTTTGGGACAGGGAGCCATTTAGTTATTTGATTTTTCTCTGTAAACCGCTTTGTGAACATTTAGTTGAAAAGCGGTATATAAATACTGTTATTATTATTATTATTATTATTATTATTATTATTATTATTATTATTATTATTATTATTATTATTATTATTATTATTTCTTGAAAGATAGAACCTTTCAATTGTAAAAATCCCTACAGGGATTTAGAACAGCCTGCCCATGTAAACCACCTTGAATAAAGTCTGAGGAGAAATCTGACGACCAAGAAAGGCGGTATATAAATACCTGTATTATTATTATTATTATTATTATTATTATTATTATTATTATTATTATTACCCACTTAAAGCTAGTGGAAAGTAGATCATCTGCCTTTTTATCTTGCTCCTGGTGCTGTTTCTTCAAACATGAAAGTGTGGGACTTCTGGTTTGGTTTGCAGGAGCTCCTTCATCTGCATGATCCCTCTAAGTCAGGAGCTCCCAAACTCCGGCCTGCAGGCCAGATCCGCTGCTCCAAAATCAACCTTCCAGGTTGATTTCAGATGCAGCACAGGAGTGGTGAAGTCTTACTGTTCTGTGCTGCAGCCCATGCTTGTTGCCCCCAATCTTTGCACAGACTTATGCCGGGCAGCAGCTACCACCTGGAAATCTGGGTGCAGAGCCCTCTGGAGCGATGGGCAGTGAAAGCAGCTTCCTGGCATGAGTCTGTGTGAAGATTGGGATGATGAACGGGGCTGCAGCATGGAACGGCAAGTTTTCGCTACCGCCTCGCCCTTTAGTTTAAGTTCGGAGCACAGCGGTCCACGGTTTGGAGACCGCTGCTCTTAATCAAACTCCTTCAAGCATCTGAAGGGCTGCCATTCAGAAGGGGGAAATCTGAGTCAGCTATCACATGTAGCTTTGGGTCCTATGAATCCTAGCTCCATTTTTGGTCGTCCCACCCCACTTTGCTCCCCACTGCTATTGATAGTGGCAGTGCCATGTTTAGCACTGAATGCTGTTTTTCAGAGAAGTGACGTTCCAAAAGTTGCATCGTCTTTCTGACTCAGCATTCTCAGCCTAAAGGCTTCCAAAAGCCAGAATAATATTGTTTACATTGTAGAACTACTGCAGAGGTCGCCACAGTTGTCCTTGTTTCTGCAAAGTTTTTCCCAGGAGGTTCGGCAGGGTTTGAATTTAAATGGCTTTTGGTCCAGAGAATTAACTTATAGGCCAATTAGTTCCAATCACAATGGTACTTGCAAACAACCTGTTTTAAGAAGCGGCCGTATCCCACATCTAAAGTGCTCTTTTCTTATTCTGCTTCAGGGTTGGAGATAATAAATCCTCAGTGTTCTTATGAATCTTTTAAGATGGGTAACATAAACATCTGCAAGCTTGCACTTTCCGAATTTCTGTAACAACATCTCCAACTGGTTATTTTGCTTCCCTTTTTAAAATAATGGTCTTTTCATTCTCTATGTATTATTCATATATACCTTAAATTTAATTACTAGCCCACTAAAGTTAAAAATCGCACTACACCTGATATATAAACACTATCACACTGGAGTTAAGGACACATTTTACCTTATACATAATTACTGTCATGCTGTGGTAAGGTTGCCACCTTTTTTTGTGAAGCCACAAAGGTTTTTTTTGTCTATATATTCCTTTTTTCCCCTTAGCCTGCTTGCGAAGTTAACTTATTTTTCTTACTCCTAGAAGATACGGAGTATTTTAGTTGTTGTTTTTCTCTCTCTAAGACAACCTTTTGTTTTTATATAAAGTGTTCTTACACAAAATGCTTTGTCTTCCTTTAGCTAGATGTTGTGTCTGGAATACATTACAATGATTAACAAAGTAACATGCTTCTCAGTGACCCAATTCATTGTGGATACATCCTGCAAATGATTGCAACTAAGAGGTATTATAAAATCCTAACAATTCTCTCTGCTGAACTAAAATTATTAACTTCTTAGCACAAAGGTGTCTTCCTTTGGCTGGATAGCTGTGCTAAATTTTGACCAAGATGGAAGTTTACATTTTCATCAGATTCCCAAGAAATGTTTGCATTTCGCCAATAGACAAGGATGTTAGAACATAAGAACAGCTCCAGTGGATCAGGCCATAGGCCCATCTAGCGTCCTGTATCTCACACTAGCCCACCAGGTGCCTCAGGGAGCACACAAGACAACAAGAGACACCTCAGAATCCATTAGCCCAGTGGTTCTCAAACTTTTAGCACCAGGACCTACTGGAAGTGATATCATGACTGGAAGTGACATCATCAAGTAGGAAAATTTTTAACAATCCTAGGCTGCAATCCTACCCACACTTACCCAGGAGTAAGTCCCATTTACTGTCATTGTTAAAAGCATATGCATAGTAGCCTGTTAAAAGTACAGACCTGTACCATTTCCCTAAGTACAGTCACATACCATGGTAGCATCCTGAGATATTAAAAATAAAATATTGAGATGAATGGGGACCCACCTGAAATGGGTTCCAACCCACAATTTGAGAAACACCGCATTAGCCTATATGTGAAGTTTTGATTTTTTGCTCCAATGTGCATTACTTTACACTTACTTACATTGAAACGCATCTGCCATTTTGCCGCCCATTCTCCCAGTTTGGAGAGAACCTTCTGGAGCTCCTCACAATGTAGTCTGGTCTTCACCACCAGGAATAGTTTGGTGTTGTGTGCAAACATAGTCACCTCACTGCTCAGCCCTGTCTCCAGGTCATTTATGAAGAGGTTGAAGTGCACCGGTCCCAGGACAGATCATTGGGGCACACCGCTTTTCACCTCTCTCCATTGTGAAAATTGTCCATTGTCCACCCACTCTCTGTTTCCTGGTCTTCAGCCAGTTCCTAATTCAGGAGAGGACCTGCCCTCTAATTCTGTGACTGAGGGTGCAATCCTAACTTGTAGAGGGTCGCAAACATGCCGTAAAGCATGTTTGAGCCTCCTCGAGGGGAAGCCGGGCTGGTGCTCCGAGAAGCACTGGCCTGGAGAAACTGACGGAAGCCTCCACGCCGGCTTCCCCTCAGATGCTTGCATTGGCCCCACTGGGCTGACGCAAGCAGAAAAGGTAGGAGGTGGGGAGGAGGAGGGAGGAAGGTGTTGCTGGGTGGTGGGGAGGGCGGGAAATGGGCGGCCCCGGGGGTGGGCGGGCAGGGAGCGGGAGGCGGGGCTGGGATCATATTAAGCATATTAAGTTATGCTTGAAGCTGCTCCACTCTTCTCGGACTTGTGCCACCTCCAGAAGTGGCGCAAGTCTGAGGAGACCCATTGGCCAGCAGCCCTTACAGGGGTACAGGGAAAAGTTTTCCTTTGCCTCTGGCCAAGCTACTTATGGCCCCTGTCCTGCGCTGGATACAGCGCAAGCCTCCTGGCTTGCCTGTTCCAT
Source organism: Tiliqua scincoides (assembly GCF_035046505.1). NCBI lineage: Eukaryota > Metazoa > Chordata > Lepidosauria > Squamata > Scincidae > Tiliqua > Tiliqua scincoides. The sequence continues at coordinate 212,242,688 of NC_089823.1, read as the reverse complement.
TGCAGGATAGGATTGCACCCTGAGTTTCCTCAGCAGTCTTTGGTGAGGGATCGTGTCAAACACCTTCTGAAAATAAAGATATATAATATTCACAGGTTCTCCCACATGCCTGTTGACTTTTTCAAACAATTCTAAAAGGTTTGTGATACCAGATTTACCCTTAGAGAAGCCAAACTCATTCTCCCTCAGCAAGGTTTGTTCATCTATGGGTTTAAGATGTTATTAAACAAGATGGCAGGCAATCCAATTTGCATTCCCATGACCATTTTTGCATGGTGGACTTGTGTTGAAATGGTTGATTTTATACTTGTATTGCTATTATTATTATTTTATTCACATCAAAATGACAACACAGCTGATAATGATCGTATATACAAGTATATACAAAAACCATAATATTTATCAACTGGTAAATCCTCATCCACATGGACATCTGCCTGATGTCTAAGTGTAGATGATGTACCGATGAAGGATGGATGCTGTGCCAATTAAGGCGGTCTTCTGTAATTCAGCTGGTGTTATTGTAGGGGTGTCCAGTTGTCCAATTCACAGGTCTGCAACCAAAAATCTGTTTTCATAATTTTATCTGATTCTTATGTTTTTTGGTGCGCTGAATTCGAAAATGACCACCTTTTTTTCCTGGGACGTCAGGTTTTTTCACAATCAAAACGTGCCTCGGTCAAACAGGTAGCTGGAAATCGCTAAATTTTAAATTCATCATACTTGGGGGAAAAAAACTGAACATGGAAAAACAAATTTATTTTCACTGCCAGTGCTCCCAAAAACATGAAAATACATGTTTATTGGTCCTGATGGTGATCACTACATTGTTGAGTGTGCTTGCTAGGGCATGCCTGGACATGTTCTTTCTTCCACAATCTTGTATTTCATTTTAGTCGTCATCCTGCTATTGTCTGTGTGCAATGCCTCCAAAAAAGTGTGTAAATTGGCCTGACAGTTTTTGTTTCATATGTGGAGAGTTCATGGTGAAAAAGCAGCAGTTGAATATTACGGATTTTGTTAAGAAAGTTTATTTCGTTTATTTTAAATTAAAACTTGGTGACCAAGATAAAGTTTGGGCTCCTCATAAAGTATGTAAGCGGTGCGTCGAGGATCTTTGTAATTGGTCAAAAGGCAAGATAAAAGCTTTTCGATTTGGAATTCCTATGATGTGGCGCGAGCAAAAGAATCATAGTGATGATTGTTATTTCTGTTCCTGTGATGTGAAGGGGTACAATTCAAAGTGGAAGTGCACCATCACGTATCCCAATCTTCCTTCTGCTATTCGTCCCATTCCCCATGGTCCAGATGTCCCTGTGCCTGACCCTCCTACAAACCTGGATGAAGTCAATTGTCCTGACGAGAATGGAACTGTACCTCAGCCTGAAGATGGATCAAGTTCTTCAGACCTTGAAGCTGACAAACCAAAACTTTTCTCGCAAGAGGAACTCAATGATTTGGTTAGAGACCTAGATCTACCTAAGCAATCTGCTGAATTACTTACATAAGAACAGCCCCACTGGATCAGGCCATAGGCCCATCTAGTCCAGCTTCCTGTATCTCACAGTGGCCCACCAAATGCCCCAGGGAGCACACCAGATAACAAGAGACCTCATCCTGGTGCCCTCCCCTACATCTGGCATTCTGACTTAACCCATTCCTAAAATCAGGAGGTTGCGCATACACATCATGGCTTGTACCCCATAATGGATTTTTCCTCCAGAAACTCGTCCAATCCCCTTTTAAAGGCGTCTAGGCTAGACGCCAGCACCACATCCTGTGGCAAGGAGTTCCACAGACTGACCACGCGCTGAGTAAAGAAATATTTTCTTTTGTCTGTCCTAACCCGCCCAACACTCAATTTTAGTGGATGTCCCCTGGTTCTGGTATTATGTGAGAGTGTAAAGAGCATCTCCCTATCCACTCTGTCCATCCCCTGCATAATTTTGTATGTCTCAATCATGTCCCCCCTCAAGCGTCTCTTTTCTAGGCTGAAGAGGCCCAAACGCCGTAGCCTTTCCTCATAAGGAAGGTGCCCCAGCCCCGAAATCATCTTAGTCGCTCTCTTTTGCACCTTTTCCATTTCCACTATGTCTTTTTTGAGATGCGGCGACCAGAACTGGACACAATACTCCAGGTGTGGCCTTACCATCGATTTGTACAACGGCATTATAATACTAGCCGTTTTGTTCTCAATACCCTTCCTAATGATCCCAAGCATAGAATTGGCCTTCTTCACTGCCGCCGCACATTGGGTCGACACTTTCATGGACCTGTCCACCACCACCCCAAGATCTCTCTCCTGATCTGTCACAGACAGCTCAGAACCCATCAGCCTATATCTAAAGTTTTGATTTTTTGCCCCAATGTGCATGACTTTACACTTACTGACATTGAAGCGCATCTGCCATTTTGCTGCCCATTCTGCCAGTCTGGAGAGATCCTTCTGGAGCTCCTCACAATCACTTCTGGTCTTTACCACTCAGAAAAGTTTGGTGTCGTCTGCAAACTTAGCCACTTCACTGCTCAACCCTGTCTCCAGGTCATTTATGAAGAGGTTGAAAAGCACCGGTCCCAGGACAGATCCTTGGGGCACACCGCTTTTCACCTCTCTCCATTGTGAAAATTGCCCATTGACACCCACTCTCTGCTTCCTGGCCTTCAACCAGTTCTCAATCCACGAGAGGACCTGTCCTCTAATTCCCTGACTGTGGAGTTTTTTCAGTAGCCTTTGGTGAGGGACCGTGTCAAACGCCTTCTGAAAGTCCAGATATATAATGTCCACGGGTTCTCCCGCATCCACATGCCTGTTGACCTTTTCAAAGAATTCTATAAGGTTCATGAGGCAAGACTTACCCTTACAGAAGCCATGCTGACTCTCCCTCAGCAAGGCCTGTTCGTCTATGTGTTTTGAGATCCTATCTTTGATGAGGCATTCCACAATCTTACCCGGTATGGATGTTAGCCTGACCGGCCTATAGTTTCCCGGGTCCCCCCTCTTTCCCTTTTTAAAAATAGGCGTGACATTTGCTATCCTCCAATCTTCTGGCACCATGGCCGTTTTGAGGGACAAGTTGCATACCTTAGTCAAGAGATCTGCAACTTCATTCTTCAATTCCTTAATAACCCTTGGGTGTATGCCATCAGGGCCCGGTGACTTATTGATCTTTAATTTATCAATGAGGTCTGAAACATCTTCTCTTTTAACCTCTATCTGACTTAACTCCTTGGTTAGGAGGGGCCGTTCAGGCAGCGGTATCTGCCTGAGGTCTTCTGCCGTGAAGACAGATGCAAAGAACTCATTTAATTTCTCTGCCATCTCTAAGTCTCCTTTTATCTCCCCTTTCCCTCCCTCACCATCCAGAGGGCCAACCGCTTCTCTGGCGGGTTTCCTGCTTCTAACATATTTGAAGAAGCTTTTATTATTCCCCTTAATGTTGCTGGCCATGCATTCCTCATAGTCTCGCTTGGCCTCCCATATCACCTTCTTACATTTCTTTTGCCACAGTTTATGTTCCTTTTTATTCTCCTCATTAGGGCAAGACTTCCATTTACGGAAGGAAGCTTCCTTGCCCTTCACAGCCTCTCTAACTTGGCTGGTTAGCCATGCGGGCACCCTCCTGGATTTAGTGGAACCCTTCTTTCTTTGCGGTATACACTTCTGCTGGGCCTCTATTACTGTTGTTTTAAGCAGCCTCCATGCACTCTGGAGAGATTGGACTCTTTTTACCCTCCCTTTCAACCTCCTTCTAACCAGCCTCCTCATTTGAGGGAAGTCCGCCCGTCGGAAGTCAAGGGTTTTTGTTAGAGATTTGCCTGGTATTCTTCCCCCAACGTGCACGTCAAAACGGATCGCAGCATGATCACTGTTCCCCAATGGCTCAGTAACGTTTACATCTCTAACCAGGTCCTGCATACCACACAAAATTAAATCCAGAGTCACCTGTCCTCTGGTGAGCTCCGTGACTAGCTGATCTAAGCCACAGTCATTTAGCACGTCAAGAAATTCGGTTTCCTTATCGTGACCAGAACACAAATTGACCCAGTCAATATGAGGATAATTGAAGTCCTCCATGATTATAACCCTGTCCCTCCTTGTCACCTCCCTGATCTGTTTCCTCATTTCAAGGTCCCCATCCGATTTCTGGTCTGGAGGACGATAGCACGCCCCCAGTATTACATCGCTGCACAAGCCTGGTAATTTAACCCACAGAGATTCTACGGTGGAGTCGGACCCACCTTCAATCTCTACTTTGCTGGATTCTATCCCTTCCTTAACATAAAGGGCCACCCCACCTCCAACACGCCCCTGCCTGTCCCTCCTGTAGAGTTTATAGCCCGGGATTGCGGTATCCCACTGATTCTCCGCATTCCACCAGGTTTCCGTTATGCCCACTATGTCAATATTTTCCCTTGTCACCAGACATTCCAGTTCTCCCACCTTTGCTCGTAGACTTCGGGCATTCGCATAAAAGCATTTATACACGGAATGCCCCAGGATGGGCTGCTTATTCGCTCCTTTGTCCCCGCATCCTCTCATTGTGCCAAACCATCTATCACATCCCATCACGCTACCTTTGCCAATTTCTTCTCCTACCCTGCCTTTGTCTTGTTGTTCTCTAACCTCCCCATCCTCATCCCATAGGGATGAGGAGTCCTGAACCGGATGCCCCTCGGCTCCTGTCGGCCTTCCCCCAGGGATCAGTTTAAAAGCTGCTCTGCCACCTTTTTAATGTTATGCGCCAGCAGTCTGGTTCCATTCTGGTTCAAATGGAGCCCGTCCCTCTTGTACAGGCCTGTTACCAAAAAGGCTGTTTTGTTTAGGGGAATTAGTTATATTAGCCTTTTGGAAACTTTCGGGACCATAGGCTGGATACAAAACAGCGTAGAGCAAAGAAATCCCTTGTTTAGCTTAATGTGGAGATTGGGAGGAAGGTAACTTTCAATCAAAGGATTATATTTTTATTGCAAAAATACACAAAGGTAAAACATAATACACATAGAGAATCGATAAGTATAGATTTCTAGTACTGATCTGGTGTACCTAACTAGTGATGGATGCGTGTGCTATGTATTTTGGGGTGCATCTGAAAAAGAATCAGAAATGGACAGAAAGTAGGGAGGTATTATAGGGGTTCCTTAATCTGCTAAACCCAGTTGCTGACTAAAGATGGGGGAGCAGGGAGGAATAGGTAGGGAAGAAGGGGGGGGAATTTAGACGCAACAATATATTTACCTGTCGGGGGGGGGAGTTGGAGGAAGAGTCTGGCCACTCCGGCCAGTGGGCAGTCAGAGAGAGAGAGCGCATGTGCTCTGAGTTCTCCCTTAAGAGTTGTCTTTGACCTGGAAGTCAATTCAAACTGACCGGAAGTATCCCAGAGCTGTGGGCATGCTCAGTAACACTTGGAGTATGTAAAGAAAAGGTGGAAGGGTCCAGAACTCTGTTATCAGCAAAGCTTGGCTCTGGGGGAGGGAGGCAATTTGCATAAGGTGCTTAAGAGTGTTAAAGCTACAACAAAAGAACAATAGACTTCCTCCTCCATAGGTGCATGCTTGTTTTGCATAATCAGGAGACACAGTGATTAGGTTATACATTGACCTGCAAGGAATTGGGGGTTGTGTAATTCATGTGCTTGTAGCTTGGCCATGGCCCTTAGAAACATGTGCTGGGGGAGGAGTGGCCTGCTTGCTTGGTCTGTAGTGTCCAAAATACATAACTAGATATAAAAACACAACTTGGAAGGGAAAAAGGGGATTTTCACGTAACAGGCCCCGCTTGTCCCAAAACGTTCCCCAGTGCCTAACGAATCTAAACCCCCTCCTCCCTACACCACCGTCTCATCCACGCATTGAGACCCCTGATCTCCGCCTGCCTAGCTGGCCCTGCGCGTGGAACAGGTAGCACTTCAGAGAATGCTACCTTTGAGGTCCTGGCTTTCAGCTTCCTGCCTAAAAGCCTAAATTTGGACCTCCCAGCTACACTTGCCCATGTCGTTGGTGCCGACATGCACCACGGCTGCTACCTCTCCCCCAGCACTGTCTACTAGCCTGTCTAGACGAGAAGTGATGTCCGCAACCTTCGCACCAGGCAGGCAAGTCACCATGCGGTCCTCACATCCGTCGCAAACCCCCCTCTCTATGTTTCTAATAATAGAATCCCCCACTACAAGAAGCCCCCGACCCCCCTCCCGCCGAGGAGTATCCCGAGTGTGCTCGGATACGGGTCCATCCCCTGGAGAAGGGATCCCCCTAGGGGATTGTTTCCCTCCTCTCCAGGATGACGTCCTCCAGTCCCGAGACTTCCCACCTGGGCAGCCGAGGAGCTGCACGCCTGAGGTTGGGACGAAGCCTGATCGTCCCCGGAAGTCTCCCCACGGTCCTCCTCTGGCTGCCTGCGCTTCTCCAGGTCGGCCACCAAGGCTTCAAGGGAGCGGACGCGTTCCCTGAGAGCCTGGAGCTCCTTGCACCGAGGACACACCCATGACTTATGCCCCAGAGGCATATAATCATACATGTGGCACTCGATGCAGAACACTGGATAGCCCCCACCCTGCTGCTGGCTGTCTGACTGCATAGCTTTTTTGTTGTTGTTGTTGTTGTTTTATTTAGGGGTCCTTTTAAAAACCGTACACTGGATAGCAGCCCTTTTCTCAAGGGAAGAGGAAGGGCAGTGTATGGGGCCCTGGCCTCCTCGCCGTGCTGCTGAACTCGCCCAGATGCTAAACTCTTGTGCCTTACCTGGCACTTAGTTCCCGAGGCACTGGGTTCCCAGAGGCCACAAGCATCTGCAGAGAGCCTCACGCGATGGCCCGCCTAGCTTTATAGTCCTGGCTGGCTCCTCCTTCCTTCCTGATTGAAAGGGGGCTGGCCTTCCCAGGTGAGTTTACAAAAGCTCAGGAAGGCAAATGGCTGCTGATGGGCGTGACCTACTCTGCAGGCTCCTGAATGGACTGCTTGGATTAGCCTAATGGGGCTCTTAATGGGTTGGGAATTGGCCCTTCCTAGGTTCTTTCCCTCCTAGTTCTGTTCTCTTAGGCTGGACTGTTTTTGTAACCTCAAGCTAGTTTCTATTTGGGTTTGTTTAATTATTTATTGCTCTCTAGATCCTGTGTCCCAATTTACTGACCTGTTTAGGTTATGTTCTAACTTAGATTAAGTTTAACCTGGGTTAAGTATAGGTTTAATTTAAACAAGTAGAAAAACCTGCTTTCCACTTTATCCTCCTCCCTTCCTTCGATTAGGTGCTACCTTAGGTGCAGCTAACTTTCAACTTTGATTTAAATGCCTGACCCTTGGGCTCTTACTCACGAGTAGGACTCTGCTCTTACTCACGAGTAGGACTCTGCTCCTGCTCAGAGTAGACCTATGTACCTCCCTTAGGTGCTAACTTTCAATTTTGATTTAAGGTTGCTTTAAAGGTAAGGTTAAGGTTAGAAGACAGGGAGTTAGAAAGACAAAGCGTTAGAATGAGTACACTTACCTCCTCCTCCTGCTCCTCCTCCTCTCCTTCTCCAAAACTCAGAGGTCTCCTTGCCTTCTCCTCGCCCAGATGCTAAACTCTTGTGCCTTACCTGGCACTTAGTTCCCGAGGCACTTGGTTTCCCAGAGGCCACACGCGTCTGCAGAGTCTACTTGGTTCTAGACTTAAAAGCAAAAATTTGTTGATGGAAGGTACATCTTTTGCATGGTACAGACATCGGGAAAAAGACTTTCTGTCTTACTTTTTTCATGAGGGCAATTTGGTGTTTTGCTCTGATTTAGAGGGGTTGATGGCTCAGTACCACATTCAGTATGATTCTTCTGAATGGAGGCTTTTCATGGACTCTTCCAAAAGAAGCTTAAAAGCAGTTTTACTTCACAATGGTGGCCATTATGCATCCATTCCTGTTGCTCATTCAGTGTACTTGAAGGAGACTTATGAGAACTTGGAGTTGGTACTCGAGAAAGTGGGTTATCAAAACCAAAACTGGTTGGTATGTGGGGATTTAAAAGTATTGTGTATGCTGCTGGGACAACAGGCTGGGTACACCAAATACCCTTGTTTTCTATGTTTATGGGACAGTAGAGACCGACAAAATCACTGGAAGCAAAAAAATTGGCCACCAAGAAGTCTAGTTGTTGGTGAAAAGAATGTTCTCAGAGATACATTGGTACCCCCTGAGAAGGTTTTATTACCACCACTCCATATAAAATTAGGATTAATGAAGCAATTTGTTAAGGCACGTCCCAAAGATAGCGAATGCTTTAAGTACTTGCGATCCAAGTTTCCAGGTTTAACGGAGGCAAAACTGAAAGAGGGGTTTTTTGTTGGCCCAGATATTAGAAAACTCATATCCGACAAAGACTTCATCAGTTCAATGACTCCAACTCAAAAAAGAAGCGTGGGTTGCCTTTACTGTGGTCATAAATAACTTTTTGGGAAACCAAAAGGACCCAAATTACAAGGAAATGGTGGAAACAATGTTGAAAGCGTTCCACAAGCTTGGTTGCTCCATGAGCTTAAAAGTCCATTTTCTCAACTCACACCTTGACTATTTTCCTGAAAATTTGGGAGCAGTGAGTGAAGAGCAGGGAGAATGTTTCCATCAAGATATAAAAGAAATGGAAAGAAGGCATCAAGGGAAATGGAGTGTAACGATGATGGCTGACTACTGTTGGATGTTGTATAGGGATCTTCCGGAAGCCACCTACAAGAGGAAAAGCTCAAAAAGAAGTTTAGAGTTAAAAAAAAGACGATTTCACAAGCAATCTACTTGTGTGGTGTTAATTTTGTTGTCACCTGTGCAAATGGGTTAATATTTTTCATGTAAATAAAATATTTGCGTTAAGAGATTTTTTAAAACGATGACCACCCGTTTGTTCGAAAACCTGACGCCCCAGGACAAAACTGCTATTGTTTTTGGATTCAGCGCACCAAAAAACGTAAGAATCAGTCAAAAAAACCAAAACAGCTGTCCAAAAATTTTTTTTTTGCAGACCTGTGTTATTGTTGTTGTTGTTGTTGTATGTGTTTATATTTGCTAGCTGATTTGTATATTGAAAGACAGGGCAGGGTGTTGTTAGGATATGGTGGAGGCTTCCTCTGCTGACCCTGGCCCCCTCCTGGGCATGATCCACACCCTTTCTGTCCTTCCCCACCATGTTACCACCCCTCCCCACCTCAGTTCCACCCTCTCCCTGTGCTGCTCAGTGCTGTACTCATCAGCACCAGTGGCCGCAGGTTTAGATTCAGCCTTAGCAGGATTGCACAGCCTTCCCATAGGTGCCCCTTACTTCCAAGTAGTTGCAAATGTGCTTTACAGCATGTTTGCAGGAGCAGCAGTTGCTGTGCCGCCACTAGCCACCCATAGGATTGGGCCATTGGAAACATTATACTGAAATACAGGATATAAATACATATAATTTTTTTTAAAAAAATAAGTGGTAGTAGTTTTGGGGCACTAAAAATGTCAAGGATAGCATTTTTAGGGTTTGTTCACAACTTCTTGGCCTCTCTATGGCCTAATTGTATCCTGACCTTCTGGTGGCAGATCTCATGATTAATGGCACAAATTAATTAATGGCACAAATGGGTTAATGGCATTAATGGGTTAATGGCACAAAAGCTGCTCCACTGTTCTGTGGGCTGGGCTTGCCAGGGCAAATGGTTGCGGGGAGGGTTTGTCATGTTTATTGGGAAAACGAGAGGGAGAGTTGGAGGTAGCATCTCACTCCAAACTTGAATGGTTGAATGATACAGAGGCTTGGCCTCATTTTTCATCTCCCCTTCTAGAAACGCTATTAAAGAAGTGGCTTTTAGCTCACATGGAGCATTCAGACTATACTTCTGGCACTTCGATACTCTGTCTAGTCGATTTCAGAATTGATCATGGCTTTTGAAAGCGCTGAACATGATACATCAGATATATGCCTTCAGAACCTAGTGAACATTCAGAGTAGCCATTTCTTGCTTCAGTAGTTCCACACATTCAAGTTCGGGCTGAACCAAAGATAAGAGTAGGTGATTTATTTTTACTCCAAAATTGTCTTTTTGGTGGGGGTCGTGGAGAGTTTATTTCTGCCTTGCTTACTCCCCCTATGTCCACATGCATCTGTGATGCTGTATAAATTGTGTGCAGTCTGGTGGGTCTTGTGATCAGTAGAGAATCCAGATGACCTTCATTCTCCTCCTATTATCAGGTTCTAAAGCCATGACAGAGGACTGAATATTGGTGAACCAAAATGGAAACTAAATTCAGACAACAGGTAATATGGTTAATAGATCCATCTGTAGTGTGAAGTGGGGGAAGTATGTTTTTATACCCCTCAGCATTCCTTAATCCTGAAGGTCTATAGCCTTGAGATGCTCCCAAATTCATCACTGTATCCAAATTTTGGAAAGCAGGAGACATCCTTCTGCCTACTTCGTCCAATTGTCTTTGCTTTTTCAGGGGTAAGCAATGGTAGCTTCATCTTGTTCCCCACTGAAAATCTGTTCTAGCATGTTTGGTCATAAAATGTGATCAGCCACTCTGAACAAGTGTGAAAAGATAGGATAAAACAAATTGAAAAAAGAAGCAAAGTATCAATCAATCACTCTACCTGTAAAGCAATCTCTCTGCAATAACAACTCCACCCAAACAAATGAGCTTTTAAACGCAGTTTTAATAATTCCCTCTGATACAAATCCCAAGCCTCACAGCAGGTAGCTGGCTTTAGCAGACTACCAAAACAAACTCTTTCCCATGATCAAGGTCAGACTCGGGTCAGCCATTCATAGAATATTGCATCCCTCCTCAAAAGCAGGAAGTGTTTAATATCTGGTTTCTCTGTCCACCGTTCCTTACAGGAAGATGGATTTTCCTTTTTTTCATCTTCCCAAGTAAGAACAAAATCTGGTATGTTAAAATTCTTTTGTGTACCTAAAATAGTATACCCTTTCACAGTGTGATAAATGGTACAGTGAAAAAGGCTGTGGGAATATATGTTTTCTGGTTATCAAGTCTCTAATGCCCTGTTTATGTTTTCGTATTGATAGATCTTTCATAAATGAACTTATTTTAACTTTTGGACTGTGGGAGAAAAATATGTAAAACTCCAGAGTCTTTACTGGTGTGTGTGAATGACACCTGCATTTAAATTTATATCAAGTTTCATCAAGTAAGCAGGTGGCAATAACTCCCAACTATTTGTCTTACTCCTATTGACTGGGGGCCCAATCCTATCCAACTTTCCAGCTCTGATGTAGCCACAATGCAGCCCTGTGGTAATGGAACACATGTTTCCATACCTTGAGAAGGTCCCAGTGACTGCCCCTCCACCATAGTATGCAGTTCATACACCCCTGGCACAATTGCACCAGCACTGGAAAATTGGATAGGATTGGGCCCTGGGCAGGCAATGGTCCAACAGCAAGTTTAAGTTTTTGTTTGAACAGATACCATGAACCTCCTGAGAACTGTGCACCTTGTGTAATAGTTTCTGTTTCTTTTGAAACAGAATCAGCAATTCCATCAAACTTTTTTGGTGTAATGCTAAGGGGAAGGAACAGAAGGACCTCCTCTATATTAATGATATACTCACTCAGACCATCAGATTTTGGTACTAAGAAGTGGCGAAAGGGTAGGAAATGATATCACTGTAAGTCAGACCTTCCCATCTTGTGACTAGCACATTGAGCCAAATGATGCTGACAGCATTTCATTCTCATCTATTCAATAAGATCCTGATACCCTGCTATAGACTGCTGTGAGAGTTACATGCAACTTGGTGGGTCACAGGTTGTGCAGTCCTGGAGTCCAAGCTCAGTAGCACAGAGTCTGTTGCATGTAAATGAAGATATCATGCATAATGGCAAAAAGTTTTTCAGTGATATGTTGCTTTGATATTTCCTTCATTGGAAAGATATGTGGAAGGCAAAGGACTAGTTACTAGCCTAGCAACTGGGGCTGGAGAGGGCTGACTGAGCTCTGCTCCACTGAAACTTGAACTCTGTGTTGAGCCAAAAGGCACGACACAGAGTCTCTCAAGTCTGCTGGCTAAATAGCCTGTACAGACTTGAGAAGTCCCATTGCAGGATTTGGGGCTTCCCCCAGAGAGACCTCTAGCAACATCAGCGGTGTTGCTGGATGCAGAGGTAGCTGTTTTGGTGCCACTTGTACCCGGCAAAGCTGCCGCCTTCAGGACTGGGCTGCCCAAAGGTAACAGGAGAGTAGCAGCCCAATCCTATCCACACTTTCCTGGGAGTAAGCCCCATTGAATCTAATGGGACTTACTTCTGAGTAGACGTGCATAGGATTGGGCTGTTAGACTGCTATGAGACTATGACCACAATAAAGGAAGACTGGTGAAGAAGTCAGGTTAAATACACATCACCTTTAAAAAAATTTTTGTTGGCCATATGGTAGATTACGAAATAAAATGGAGTTATCTTATCAATGAAGTACAACACTTCAGACAATTTAATGTATTCCGTTTTCATGTATGCTTTTGATCAAAATTAGCAAAAAGTATTACAAGACCATGTTGGCAACCTTCAGTCTCGAAAGACACTGGTATTGTGCTCTGAAAGGTGGTTCTGGCACAGTGTCTAGTGTGGCTGAAAAGGCCAATTCAGGAGTGACAATCCCTTCCACACCAGGAGCAAGTGCAGTCTGTCCCTGGTCTGTCTCCCTGGCTATGGGCCTTACTTCTTTGCCTCTTTGCCTCAGACTGTTGGCCAAGTGTCTCTTCAAACTGGGAAAGGCCATGCTGCACAGCCTGCCTCCAAGCGGGCCGCTCAGAGGCCAGGGTTTCCCACTTGTTGAGGTCCATCCCTAAGGCCTTCAGATCCCTCTTGCAGATGTCCTTGTATTGCAAGGAAGACCACTGGCAATTCAAAGTTACATCTTTCACTGTGCTTGCAGGTGATAGGGATAACTGATTTGGATTGCCAGCAGAAAGTATTCAAAATCTGGACTCATAGCTATAAAACCATACAAAGGTCAGGGCAAGCCTAAAGGGGGTCTTGAACTGGTGGTGACCAAAGAGATGTCAAGCAGTGATTCAGCCAGTGCTTCAGAGACATCCTCAGGGAGTTCAGACAAAACCAGCAATGAAGCAAATTTATATCAATGGGCCAGAAAATGTCAGCTCATAATCCTGGATTTCATAAATGCTTCTGAGTCAGGCCTTCCCTTAATGTAAGTAATTAAGAACCCAATCCTACAATTCCTACACTTCCCCCCTTCCTGTTGGTGCAGCCGCGCCAAAGAGAGTCTGGTCCAACAAGAAGCTGACGGAACATACCAAGATCCAGGTCTACAGAGCTTGCGTCCTGAGTACACTTCTGTACTGCAGCGAGTCATGGACTCTTTGCTCACAACAGGAGAGGAAACTGAACACTTTCCACATGCGCTGTCTCCGATGCATCCTCGGCATCACCTGGCACGACAAAGTTCCATACAACACAGACCTGGAACGAGCTGGAATCCCTAGCGTTAATGCACTGCTGAAACAGAGTCACCTGCATTGGCTCGGTCATGTTGTGAGAATGTATGATGGCCAGATCCCAAAGGATCTCCTCTATGGAGAACTCGTGCAAGGAAAGTGCCCTACAGGTAGACCACAGCTGCGATACAAGGACATCTGCAAGAGGGATCTGAAGGCCTTAGGAGTGGACCTCAACAGGTGGGAAACCCTGGCCTCTGAGCGGCCTGCTTGGAGGCAGTCTGTGCAGCATGGCCTTTCCCAGTTTGAAGAGACACTTGGCCAACAGACTGAGGCTAAGAGGCAAAGAAGGAAGGCCCATAGCCAGGGAGACAGACCAGGGACAGACTGCACTTGCTCCCAGTGTGGAAGGGATTGTCGCTCTCGAATTGGCCTTTTCAGCCACACTGGACGCTGTTCCAGAACCACCATTCAGAGCGCGATACCATAGTCTTTCGAGACTGAAGGTTGCCAACTATAATAATAATAATAATAATAATAATAATAATAATAATAACTCCGTATTTATATGCCACCTTTCTGGTCATCGGATTACTCCTCTGACTTTATTCAAGATGGTTTACATAGGCAGGCGTTTCTAAATCCCTCAAGGGGATTTTTATAAACATAGAGGTTCTCTCTTTCAAGAACCAACAATATTTCAGAATGGATCTTCCTGGTTTGGTCTCACTTCTGGCTTCCAGTTCTCCCACGCAGGCTGACAAGCAGCTCCATCTCTCACATGGAGGGCAGCCAAGACGCTTCTTACTCACACCAAGAGCAGGTGGAATCACTCAGCTGGGCTTGTCAGCTGCTTCAAGGTCTCGCCATTCTCAGCCATTCAGGGAGCTGCTGGTGTCCTTGAGCTGGCGACCTTCTGATGTTATCTTTGGGCTAACAGAAGCTCTATCCTCTAGACCAGACCTCCTGCCCACAGGGATAAAGGGTTAGGGCCACATCCCCATAAGGATCACAGAGTAAACAGGTAAAAAAAAGAGTAGAGTCACTGGGCCATAGCTTGACCCCTTCTGGACAGCATCCTGCCCCCTCTGGACAGCAGACGGAGATGCATCAACTCCAACAACTTTGCCACCAAGAGATACCTGAAACAGAATCTTGGTTCATATTGTTAAAATCACTATTTTAATAAACACCACTGTCGAAATTGTGACTGAGCAAAGACTTTCAAGTGTACCTCTGCCTTAGATCAGGGCTCTCCAAACCCTGGCCCACAGGCTGAATTCAGGGTTTGGAAAATGCCCCCCCCCCATGAGCATCACTTACAGTTCTGTATCCTGTGCCCAGATCAGCTGGAAAGAAATGCACTGCCACAGCAGAAGTGTAAGCACTGCTCAGGATGGGGAGGGCTTTCTCAAGACACAGCAGTTTCTAGTTTGGAGACAGCTGATTTAGCAGAACACAGAGGCAACTTAGAGATTGTGGGGTCTCTTTCCAATGTTGTTGATAAGACAATTGTTTGAATTTTCTTTAGAATTCCTTCACAAATTTTAGTGGAATAAGGCCCTCAAATCTGCCTTGGAAAAATTTAGTAAAAACCCTAATTGCAACCAACTGGGGCAGATAAACATTATCCCCATTTATCAGACAGAAAATTGAGAGAGGCAGCATGCAGGAGAGAGAGGCCTTGACTATATGCCTTCAAGATCCCTGTCCAACTCCATCCACTAAAGTACACTGACTCCCCACTCGTGGGGGGGGGGGATAACTGTGCAATTGTTCCTTTCACTTATCACCTATAGAAAAAAATGGGTGACCCAAAAGAACAATTTTATACATCTATAAACTTTTTGCAAACTTTTTGGTAACAAATGTTTTCAAGTACAACATAAGAGTCTACCTCCACTGCGGAAATCAATCAATTCAACCAGTGCCATGAGAAGCATTGTCATACTGAGTGATCTGACATTTGTATTTACAAAGTTGTTTGGCTTTCAAAACTACTGAAAGCTCGCCTAATGGTTGAAACAATGACTGAGAAGGTAGGCTCAAAACTGTACAAAACAGATTTAGCACTGTACAAAGGCAATTACCGCCCCAACACTGTTCGATAGACATTATTCCTTTTATTATTAGATACACTTATATCCTGCCCTCCCTCCAAAAGCTCAGGGTGGCTTTTTATCCTCACAACAACACTTTAAGGTGGGCTACTGCCAGAAGTCTCTGATGGGTGGGACACTGATTGAGGGCCCACACCCATCAGAGTGTCCATCTGGCTGGACTGTCCCTGGACTGAATCTTCAGTAACAGTGATATCATCCAATATACCGTCAGAAGGGCTGCAGGGCTTTTTCCCTGCTACCTCCAGCACTGTGGTAAGATAATTTAGGCTGAGCAACAGTAACTGGATTACCCAGGGACATTCATGACTGAGTAGGGATTTGAACCCAGATCTCCTTGCTCCTAATCTTACACTAGAATACAAAGTCCACAGAATCTGTCTTATCCTGAGTCAGACCATTGGACCACTTAGAGCAGTATTGTTGACAGTGATTGGAAGCAGCTCTTCAGGGTTTCAGAAGGAATTTGTACGTGCCGTACCTGAGACTCTCCTCCAGGAGATTGAATCTGGGACTTTTTGAATGGAAGTATATGTTCTACCACTGAGGTCTAACCGTTCTCCTACAGTCAAACCACTACATCACACCAGCCTTTCATGTTAAGAGAAAGACCTTTTTCTTTTCTACTTGCACTGCTGTCATTTTTTTCTGTTTGCAAGGTTTTCTTTCTTCCTAAATGTGAATCTGATGTAAGATCCTTTGAACTATATTTCCACAGAGAGAAATCAAGGTCTTAAATCTGCCTGAAGGTGCCATGCTCTGCCTAGAAAGCTTTTAGCTCTAATCCCAGGACCCAGGCCTATAGGGACATGTCGTGTTTACTAAGTTCTGAGCAAGGGAGATGTTGCTTGTCCACAGAGTCACCATCATCTTAAAGGTTACTTCTGATGCTTCAAATACGTGGCATCAAAAACCGGTGCCATCAAAAACTGGTGCCATAGATTAAATTAAACTCAGCATAGCTGAATATGAGCAGCAGATCTGTCTTTTTTTTTTATTTGCTCTTAAAAGAAGTATATCCTACAAGGACAGGAGCCTAAAGGTAGAATTGTTGGTTGGATATAAATAGTCCAATGGACATTTGTGATTCATAGGGAGTGGTGCAAGCAAATGGTGAGCAAGAGATTCTTCTTTCCTTCTGTGAGTGTAGCTTGGCACACCGCATGTTTAAATAGGTACATGCTAACAAACGGACACTGTGGTCCTCTAAAAGTGTGCCATTTGAAGAAGCGATGTATTCTTTTATGTGAATGGACTTGGCATGTCACCACTACTGGCTATCTCTTCCTGCTGCATGCACATGAAATTAAAAAACAACAACATACAGCTGCTTGTAAATTATCATTTCAGTGAATAGCAAACATTGGTCTGTAACATATGAAACCACTTATAATCAGTTGGGAAAGCATCACAGTAAAAAGTAAGAATTTCAGGAGGGTATTCGTATTCATCTGTTGCAGTCTGTTCTCATCAAGAACTGAATGTTTCAAAACACTATGAAGATAAGCGTATGCAACACAAGGATAGAGCCAAACCAGCCCACTCTGAAAAAAAAGAACATAAGAAAAGACCTGCTGGTTTAGACCAAGCTACACATTGAGCAAAAAAGATAGATAGAGGGAAGAAAGTGCATGGTCGAACTGCCCCCACGGTCTGTAGTTTGTAGAATCTATGGAAGGAGTGTAGGGGTTTTATCATATTAATATTAGCTTTTGATCCTAAAATATGTGCTCTTAAAATGAGAAGAATTCCTGATGGGATTTGAATGCTAACACACTTTTCCACAAGCCCAGCACTCCATCAAAGCTCTGCTGCTAGGTATTGGGAAACCTAAGATTAGAAGTAGCCTGGGACAAAGGACCAATTTCCCACTTGAGAGCCAATTCTCCTTTTTGATGCTGATGGTGTGTTTAGTGATCAGTGGCAAAGTGAGGGGGAGCAGGCTAGTGATAAATTCATTCTCCCGTTTCAGTACTGTTGAAGACGGTACTGTCAGTATTTGTCGCTGTCTGGGATCTGGCCCTGGAATACTTTGGCCACTATTTAGCAAAGCTGGCCTGGCTTTCTGGTTGCCCCAGAAATGGGCCTCGATGAGAGAGGCAAATGCCAAACTGAAGCAGAAAGGGGGATGTTTCTATGCTCAGACTATGGCCATGTTTCTCATTTGCAACAATACTAAGAAACCTTCTGAGAGGGGAGAAGGGCAATTGCTGAATCTGTTGGACTACCTTTAAAAGCCATCCAGATTAGGGGCTGGGGAAGCGGTCACTCTGCTTTCAGGTAGTCCAAAGAGAAGTAGGAGAACACCCAGGAGGAAGACCCTGGGTGCTGCTGTCTTTCCTTCTCTGTTCTGTAGGGCCTGCTGTTTAATCCTTGGCTTGCCACAGTGGGATAAAGTGGGACTGTTAAACATTTTGAATACCCACGTTGCATCACAATGGTGTTCATCAAGTTGGACCAGGGCTTTTCAAACTGGGGCGTCACAACGCCCCAATCTGTGGGCCCTGGCCTCTGCCCCCTTAAGGGGTGGGGGCAATCTGGAGGCAGGGAGGAGGCAGCAACGCAATCCCCAGGATCGCACCACTCAGGGGGCTGCAGGGGCTTGGGTGCACTTACCCAAGCCTCCTGCAGCCTCCCAGGGGTGCGGGGAGCCCAGCGCGACCTTCGACAGGGCTCCCCGCAGCTGTGAAAGTAAAAGCGGAGCGATAGCACCCCATGTCCGCTAAAGCAGAAGTGGAGCGCGATTGCTCTGCTTTCACTTTCACTGCTGCGGGGAGCCCTGCTGAAGGTTGCGCCGGGCTCCCCACACACCCAGGCGGCTGGGTAAGTGCACCCAAGCCCCTGCAGCGCCCTGAGCTGCGCGATCCCCAGGATCGCACCGCTGCCTTCCCCATCCCTGCTGCCTCCCCCTGCCCCTGCAAGCACTTACAGTGACTCAAACTCTCCATGAGAGCTTGTAAAACATTGAGTTGAACTGTCTCTTTCTCGCCAAACCTATCTCAATGTTATATCATGCAGATAAAAGAAGATAAGGTTGAAGTTTAAATGTCTTGAGCAGGGGTGCTCACACTTTTTTGGCTCGAGAGCTACTTTGAAACCCAACAAGGCCTGGAGATCTACCAGAGTTTTTTTACAATGTTCACGCCATCATAACGTAACATTTATGTGTACAATGTATGTTGGTGTACCTTGCATAACCGAATGAGCCAATTTTGCACAACACAATTAACTATAAACATTTTTTGTAATTACTTGAGTTTACTTTGATGACTTGCACTGAAGTGAATCAGCCAAGGATGCATAGTCCGGACAGTAGCTGCTGACAGCCAGCTTCAAGCACACTTCCAAATGTTCATCAGTCATGGTGGAATGGTACTTGGACTTAAAGATCTTCATGTAGGAAAAGGCTGACTCACATAAATAAGTGGAGCCCTTCCTGCCTTAGGTGCTCTTATATCCCTGAGGGCCCTATTGCCTTCAAGTTGCTGCAGCTGTGCAGCACACTCTGCTGGATGCCCAGGCCTTACCCTTAAAGGGGCCACTGCTGACACCACATCTACCTCCTCACCAGATCTTCCTCGATTCCAATACAAGTGGGGGGGAGGGAAGCAGATCTCTATACAGACCAGTGCAAAAACAAGGGAAAGGTGTGGGGGAGGGAAGATCTCTATATAGACATCACAGCAAGACCAGTGCAAAACCCCTTGCACACAGAACCAACAGATGGAAGTTGGGGGGGGCAGATCTCCATACATACCAGTGCAAAAACAGGGGAAAGGTGTGGGGGAGGGAAGATCTCTATATAGACATCACAGCAAGACCAGTGCAAAACCCCTTGCACACAGAACCAACAGATGGAAGTGGGGGGGTAGATCTCCATACATACCAGTGAAAAAACAGGGGAAAGGTAAGTCATCCCCAGGAGAGTCAACGGGGCTCACTCCCAGGGATGCGTGGACAGGAGAGAAGCCTGCCAGTGGCTCCTCTCCAGGTCTACTCACAAGTCACCCCAGGAGAGTCAACGGGACTCACTCCCAGGGATGCATGGACAGGAGCTCACTCCCAGGGCGGGGCTCACTCCCAGGGATGCTTCACTCCCAGGGCGGGGCTCACTCCCAGGGCGGGGCTCACTCCCAGGAATTCGTGGATGGGAGAGAAGCCTTCGATCTACTCATTTTGCCTGGCGATCGACTGGTAGATCGGGATCGACTTATTGAGCACCCCTGGTCTTGAGCCTCTCAGATGAGCTGGGGCAGAATCTTGATACAAATGTAAATTACAGACAGACCGCTGTGTCTGGCCCAATTCTATCCAACTTTCCAACACAGATGCAACCGCAATGCAGGTCTGAGGTAAGGGAACAAATGCTCCCTTACATTGAGGAGGCCTCCATGACTGTCCCCCTACAGCAGGATGCAGCTTGTGTCCTTTTGGCAAGGCTGCATCAGTGCTAGAAAGTTGGATAGAATTTGGCCCTTAGTCTGTTGTAGCAGGAATAATAAAGAGTCATGTGGCAGCTTAAAAACTAACCATTAATTGTGTCTTCCACTTATATAGGCTGGAACCCAATTGGACAACATGTACTTTAAGAACAAAAAATATAGGTGCCTTAGGAATAAGACAGAACATCTCCTACATAATTTAGTATAAATTGTTCAGTGACACAGATCATGTCTTTCCAGTCCTCTGATCTAAATTAGAAATGGTTACAGTAACTGGGAAAAAAATAATTGGGCATGTATATCAGGAGCTTTAAAACAAATTCTAAAGTTACTGACACTCAAAATTAATATGCATGCAGATATGTGTGGTAAATTACAGTCCATCAAACAGCAGGAGTAAAGGTACTAAAAGTTTTTGAACACTGCCATTTGACAAAGAGCACGGGGGTGTTTGTGGGTAGGTGCCTCGCTGTATTATCTGAGTAATAAAGTTTCAGCCACAGCACGGAACTAAGGATTATGTCAACAGAGAACAAGAGCGTAGAGTGGGCAAGAAGATATCATATTCTTTTTTATTGTTTTATTTTTTGATTGTTCCTGCAGGTGTCAAGTGGATTTTTGTAAAGAAAACAAAGATCCCTAGGCACAGCACAGCCCTAAAAAAAAACAGTGACATAAGACTTAAAATGTCAGGTGAAGACTGGAAAAATAATTTCCTATATTTCTGTTATAAAGCCATGAGAAGCAAAGGCTAATAAACCAACACATTGTAGTGGGCAGCCCATTGGCCTAGAAGATCCAGGTTCAAATTCTTTCTCAAACATGGAACAGATGGAATGACATTGCATCAGTTGCTATGTCCAGCAGTTAATCCAGCAGTTAAGCTGGATCCCAACCTCCGTTCCCAGGGAATTCTAAGCGGCTTCAAGTTGCCCCGCTCTCCTTGGACTTGTGCCACCTCAGGAGGTGGTGTAAGTCCGAGGAGACCCATAGGGGCCAGGGTACAAAGCGGTAAGGGAAAAAGTTTCCCCTTATCTCTGGCTGAGCCTCTTTAGGCCCCTATCCTGTGCTGGATACAGCGCAAGCCTCTTGGCTTGCCTCTTCCATTGCAGGATAGGATTGCACCCTTAAATAAATAAATGTGTATACTTATGCAGAATAATTGGACATAATAAAAAGGCAAAAAAAAGTTAGGGTTCAGAATAGCCTTTTTAGAGCAGTCTTTTTAATGGATATCTGTAGAAGAGGTGTTCATAGCAGACATCTTGCATTAGTAAGAAAGTAAGAAGCTCCTATGCTTAATTAGGTCAAGAGTCTATTTGAGACAGCAGTCCATCTCCAACATTGGTTAACCAGATAGCCTATTGAAGCTCAAAAGCAGAGTAAGAGGGAAGTGGACATCCTCTGTTGTTTGTTCCCAGCACCTGGAAATCAGAAAATTGCTGCTTAGAAAGTTTGCGTTTTCATATTGATAAGCACATTCTGCTTGTATTTCTGAATTCTTTAAGGACCTGGTCAGATGTGCCTCTAAGCACACAATATGGCCAGATGGTGAGTTGTTTGAGGGAAAATAGAATGGAAATGTGGCAGGAGATTGGGGGGGGGGGCTTTAAAATTTTGTACTTACAGTCGTTTCACTTTTGATCACATCCCCCTCAACTATTTTAAATAGGGAAAAAACCTAACTATTTCTCAATGGAAGTGTTATACACAACTTTCTGTTTAAAATGGCACAAGGTAGTGTAATCAGGAACAAAACCATGACAGAGTTACATCCTAAAGCCTCCTCAACCCCCATACAATACTTTGGCTCTGTCCCCCTCCCCCCCACTCCTAATTTTAAAAGTAAATAATAGGGATGGGAACTCGAGTCAGGTGACTCAAGTCCAAGTTGCGAAAATCAGCATTTTTGCTGACTCATGTACACTCAAATCAGACGCACCAATGATTCAGGAATTGACTCAAGTTTGAGGCCACTGACTCAGCAGTTGGTCCCCATACATGCAGACTTGAGACTGGATGTGCTTGCTTACTGTTTTCATGGCATGGAAAAACTTGTGGGGCCATCATTCAGACTGGGCAAGCAGCAGGGAAGTTGCAGCCAGGAGGCAGGGAAGGGTTAATGTTAAGGCAGGGAAATGTTAAGGGTTAAAGGCAGGGATATGTGCTTAGATCCATTTGGTCCATTAACTTACATGCACTTTTTAAGCATGTATTTTCATTGTTTTCTGTTCTACCTTAGAGATATAAAGTCTATAATGAATTTTATCTATATCTCCAAGATTCTACAGACTTTGGTTGTGAACCTGGTTGTGGGGTTGCGAACCCCACAAAAAAATGTTTCCAATTGGGCCCTGCAGCTCCTAAGGCCAGACCTGCTCTATGTTGTTGTTGACATCCTTCAGTCTTGGAAGACTATGGTATTGCGCTCTGAATGGTGGTTCTGGAACAGAGTGTCCTCTCCAGTGCGCAAAGCCTGGGTAAAGTAGATATGGAGGATAGCCTGTTACCCATGCAGCAAATCCCCTCTCTCCACGTCGCTGAAATGGTCCAATGGAAAGGCAGAAGCTAATATGGTTGGTTCCAGCGGTGTCACAGGAGTTGCCAGAACGTGACTGTGTTCAGCCATGAACTGCCTCAGGGACTCCGGCTCCGGATTTTGCCTCGAGGTTGACTCCTGAAGCCTTTTCCATAACTGGATGTAGCCACAAGGCAGTGGAGGTTTGGCATGAGAGTTTTCCTTCACTCAGATGAGCTGCCTTCCCAGGCTATGGTTCATAGGATTGTGCATGTGAGCCCAAAGGCAAAAAGAAAACTTGTACTATTTGCATATAGGCCATGTCCAGCCCAAAATCTACTGATTGTTCTTATTGTGCCATCACTACTGCCTAGATTAGGCAGGGAGGTCCATGCAAACAGCTTTTGGGGGTCTGTTGAGTCAGTGGCCCCTCAATTTTGGCCCAGCTGTTGAAATGCATAGTACAACAACACACCACTCATCTCCACCACTAAGAGAATATTAGGCTAATAAGCTAAGCAATATGTCACATTCCAAACTGCCAAGTAGCAGATGCTGCTTTAGCATGAACTGCTGTTCTTGTTATGGCTGGGAAAGGGGTATTGCCATCTGTAGAATTAGAGGAGAATAGGGCAGGTCATTCTTGCTGCTTGCTCTTGCTGCTCATGCCAATGTTTGTGCAATGTTAATGCTAAGCAGTTGACAAGTGTGTGCAATACTTTCCCAAAGATGAGTCATCAACATGTGTATTGACTGAAGGCCTCCACAGCTGTCAAAGGCAATGCTTCATCTCTTCTCTCATCTTATCTATGTGATGCAACTAGTAGCCTGGGTGAAAAGACCGGAGGTGCTGCTCATGTACATTTTGGTTCCACACAATGTTATTTTTGTCTATTTTAAAGCCAATTGCTTTGTATTCTCTCAGTATTAACCTGATGATGATTCCTAACAAAGGGACTTTGGCTCTGCAAACAGAATTTCTGCCTTTCACAAAGCTGAGAGTAGAATGTTACTCTTTTTTTTCCTCCCCAACTATGGAAGGAAACTGTAAATGCTGGATTAGTGTCATAAATAAGTGGTCCTTTCATCACAATGGCCTTTAAGAAAAAAGAAAAAAAAAACTAACCCCACATATACACATAATGCACCTTGTGGTTTCTGCAATTATGCTAACAAGCATGGTTCTGAAAAAGGATTAGCCTTGACAGACAATCAAAGACAATGCTTCCTTCAGGGTAAGAAGGTGCTAAGAGAGATCGGCTCTAGAGCTGGAGTTATTACGATTACCTGCAGGAGGCCTCCCATATGTTAGTTATGTAAGTTGGACAGAGAGGTGCTAAAGCACCGAAAATGCTTAGTCATTCTTTGGGGCTTTTCAATGACATCTTGTAACACTTCTGATTCTAAAGGAAAAGCCATAATGCAAATATTCCCCTGACAGGTTCTGCTTAGTGTTTATCGCTCAGCGTGGCAGCCATGACACCTGGCTGAGTAAAAATCCCAGTGGGAGTCTAGCACTCGGCCTGCCAGCAGGATGTGGACATCTGTGGGCTCTGAAAGAGCAAAGCTCTAAGAGGCAGGAAGAGCCTACAGAATAAGGCCGCTGCCAATTTCACCCCATATTCTATAAAGTAAGAGAATAAGGCTGAATCAAAAGAGATTTAACAGAAGGCCTTCTAATACCTCTTTAGCTGCAATGGCTTTTTTTTTTCCTCCTTAATTTAATTCTTTGGGGTGTTCTGAAGAATAGCTAAAGAAAAATGATCAGGAGAGATACAGCAAAAAACGCTTTCAGTTAAATCACCTTATCCAGTGATCATGTTATCTTTGAAAGTAACTTATATACAATATGTTTTATTGAAAGTATAATACGCCTGGAACTATTTTACTTTCATTTCAAAGAGCGAGATTTAAAGATAGGGTGTTTTTGTTCTTTAAAATGACTTTTTGCCTCTCCCCATTAGTTCCCCTTTTGAGAAGAGGATTGGAACTGGATTTTGTTGTATGGACTTTTGAGACTCTCTTGCAATGCCCCAGTGGTCCATGATTGAATTTATTATAAATTGCTAAGTAAATGCATGTTCGCATTCAGAATATGTATTAAGTTACATTCCACGAAGACAATATGAAATAAAAATATTGGATCTTAGGAGGGTGTATCTAATACAAATGCTATTAATGTACCTCCCAACGATTGCTCAGAGGCAGAGGTGACCACAAGGGCAGTGGTAGATGGTTACAAACTGCCTGTGCTCACATCTGTGTAAATACTGGAGTGTGAGCCACTCACCACTCCAGGGGCTGAAATTTCAAAAAATCAAACTACAAAAAGTCTCTATCTGTAACTGTAAAAAAAAAAAAAAAAATCAGTATCTTTTTTCTCCTCTCTCTCACTCTCCTTTTTTGACTTCTGTTTAACAAAATAGTAGAGACCACCAAGGAAGCATAGGGCAGAAAAGGGACATGGGAATAATGAATGCAAAGATCAGACTGACACGGTAGCTATTGGTACTGTCTATTCTGCTCCAAGGATGTTATCCTTTGCATATTAATAATGTTAATCTGCTAAGGAACCATACTGACAAGGGCTGTAAAAAAATAAGTAGAGTATTCTAAAACAAAGCGTCTTTTTCCTTATCTCTCTATTTGTCTGGTTATGAAACTGTTCTCCCAAGCACTGTATCTTGAGTGTTAAACCATGCAAGGGAGATGTTTCTTCCAAAACATTTGATAACCGATGAAAACTGATGAAAAGCTAAAATGTCATATTCCTAAAACAATATTTTTTGGGCAGGGGCTTTCTTTTACTGAGGTCCTCAGTGCTTCCTCTTCACTCAAGAAGAGAGGGAAAAAAGCTCTGTGGTAAACATACAAGAAGGAAAATAAATTCTACAACTGGTGCCTTATGCGCGTTCTCACAGCCTAATCTTGACCTCAGTGGTATCGCCAGGTGCAGCAGCACCAAAATGGCTATCAGTGGCTTTGCCAGGGCCACCGGAGGTCTCCTCAGGGGAAGGCCCCAGGCCCCACAATGGCGCTTCTCAAGTCTGCACCAGATATTTTGAGAACCTCTGTGTCAGTCTTTGCAGCTCAACACAGAGGATAGGATCTGGTGCTCCCTCCTCTCTGGGTGTCGTGGACGTGCCGTACAGCACCTTTGTGGCACCCAGTGCTGGCACTGGAGCTCAGTGCGGGTGCTAGAGGCCGATAGGATTGGGCCCTCAGTTACTTCAATATGATAATAGGGATGACCAGTTGTATCCTAAGTTAAGGTATTTGGGCTGCAATCCTATCACACTTACTGGGTCTGGGGTCTGACTAAGTAGAGAGCTAGTAGGAGGCAGATTCTCCTCACCCAGGAGAGTGCTTCACTACTTTGTTAGCGAACGTTCACGTGAATCGTTCCCTGGGAGTAAGTCCCATTGACTATAATGAGACTTACTTCTGAGTAGACATGCATAGGATTGGGCTCTTGGATAGCTCCAGGCTGCCCAAACCAATGAGGAGAAATGTTTACACATTTTTTCCCCCAATTATGAGACTATGCCAATTTGAGATTTAAGAAACACATACTTAAGCCTTGTTGTGTGCACTGTAAGAATTTCAGGAGTCAACAAGAAAAGACACAAAACAGTGATGGGCTAGAACAGGGGTTCTCAAACTACTTATTTCGGTGACCCACAGTGCCCCCCCTCCCGAGGCCAGGAAGCTGCAGGATACAATAGTAATAGAAAGTCGCTTCATTGACCATTGTGTACCGCAGTTCTCAAATGGTGTGTTAGAACCCAGCAGTAGGTCACAACCTGATTTTTGGACCAGGAATGAAGCAGCCAATGAAGCAACTTCCAAGTCACACACCATTTTACTCTTAAGCTTCCTGGTCATGGAGCCCTGCAGTCCACCTCCATGAGCTTCGTCTCCACTGCAGTGAGCTCCAATCTGCAGTCGGAGCCCACTTCCGGTTTTGGAATTTCCGTGCCCTGCAGTTCTGACCACAATCCTGAAGTGGGCTCTGACTGCAGATTGGAACCCACTGCAGTGGAGGGGAGGCTTGCGGAGGGGGCTGCAAGTCTCCAGGACCCTCCAGGAGGCTGCACAGTCCCCCTAGGTATGTGTAAATGCACCTGGGTGCCTGCTGTGCCGCAATTGCTGTGGCACCATCGGGACATCCCCCCCATGCCAGTCCCCACCCCCCACAAGTACTTACCCCAGGTTTTCAGACTCCCAGAGAGTTTGAGGACCACTGCCTTAGGGGATAGAGTTATTCCTATTTAAGAGGAATGATATGTGGCCTGGGATATTATAGCAAAAGAATAAGAAAAGAAGGAAAGCAGTCAGATTAGACCAGTGGTTCCTAAACTTTTTTGACTGGCAGCTCTCTTGACCTTCCGGGCCATTGGCCACTGCTCCCCATTAAGTCTACAATCCTATGCATTGTAGAGGGCAGTGAGCTTTTTGTGAGGATTCTGTGATTCCCAGGGAGCCGTGGCTCAGAGTTTGGGAACCACTAGATTAGAATGATTCTCCGACTGAAAGGCTAGCAGGGGCAAGACTGAGGAAGGAGGAGAGTGAAAGTAAAAGAAAGAACACAGCATTTGGGGGGGGGGGTAGACATCTCCTTACTAGTTGGGATAAATAGATGCTGTTGGTGGTTCTAAAAGGAGGAGTGCTTCACACTGGGTCCGACTAAGTAGAGGTTTGTTAGAAGACAGCTGCCCCTTACTAGGAAAATGCTTTAGTACTTTCTTAAGGCCCAATCCTATCCAACTTTCTAACACTGATGCAACCGCGATGCAGACCCAAGGTAAGGGAACAAATTTTCCCATACTTTAAGGAGGCCTCTGTGACTGCCTTCCCACTAAAGGATGCAGTGTATGCCCCATTGGTACAGCTGCACCAGCACTGGAAAATTGGATAGGATTGGGCCCTTAGTGAATGATTCATGTCAATCATTCTCTGGGCACACCTACTATGATTTTTTGCTTTATTGTAGTTTATTTGCTTTATTATTTGAAGTTATTTAAAAAGACCAGTGAGGAGAGGAGCCAATCACCCAACCTGTGGAGATCTTCAGGCGCTCTAGCATGGGTAACAATCCTTACCATTCCTTGGAACCAAGCCTGGCCCACTCATGAGGCAAATTGGAGCAGTTCCCTCAGCCAGTTGATTGGTTGGTGCAGGGCACCCATCTCTCTCTGCCATCACTGTCACTCCTTCTCCTTACACTCCCTGAACTGGAAAAGGAAGACAGACAGATAGAGGAAGAGGAAATGTGGAGAGGAGGAGATGGCTAAGCTAGAAATTGGCAAGTGGGAGGAACAGAGGTGTATGTTTGAGGAGAGCAAGGTGCATTGGAAAGGAGGATAGCATCCGGTGTGCATCACTGTCCAGTCCAGCCATTGCAGTCATTATGGTTGCCCCAAATAAAAATATATGAGACTCCAAACCCCATGACTGACACAACCTTCCTAAGTATTTTCTCAAACTGGGACTGGGGCAAAAGTAATCAATTATCGTGCACTATTAAAACCTCTGCAGTATGTCACATATTTGGTAAAGAAATCTGGAATGCCGCCTAGGGCAGAGGCAGTGTTAAATCCCCAACAGAGCATGCAGCACCACTTCCTGCCCTCTCTGCTCTGCTTTACACATCTCAGAATACATCATTTCCTGTTCCCAAATAAAATCTTGCACCTTGATCCAGCCATGAACTTGGCACCACTTAATTGATCATCCTTGCCAAGAAGAATACTATTATATGGAATGAATTTCTAGTATGTCAATGTTCACTGACTTAAAACTTAGCCTGTATTTCATGAAGGGTCATCAGCTTACTCTAGGTTCCCTTAACCTTTTTTCTACGCATCTTACACTCCCCAATCAGATCTTTTGTGAGTCTAAAGAGAGTGTCATACCAATATCAAAATAATGCTCTATAGGTGAACAACTGCTTGGATAGGAGGCACAAGAAAAGCCATCTTAACTGCTATCTCAACTGCTGTTGGTTTGGCACATATTATGGTCATTTTATAGCACCACAGTTATATAAATATAGATATAAGTTTATTTGTGGTCATTCCAGCGATTGCCCAGTTTTTTTTAGCTAGGAGTTAATTATACAAACTGTTCTGGAAAGTAAATGGATATTTGAAATGCTGTAAGTTATTGTAATAATTGTTCAGCTAACCATTTAAGTTATCAAAGATCCTTACATGAACAATGTCATATAAAAAGCCAGAAATTAAAAATTAATCAACACGATTTACGTAACTAAAAGCTGCTATCTAATGGGATATTTTTCAATAAGGAGACAGCAGTAATTATGCTAGGGAAAAAAATATTCATTCCTGTAGTTTGAACGATTATAGCAATTTCCACCAGGGGATTTCGCAGCCAGATTCTAGTTCTGGGCAACAGTGATTAATATAATGGTTATTAATGAGAAGTCATTTTTGTATGTCTAGGGGTGTTTAGGTGTCAGTGCTCTGAAAGCAATGTGTTTAGCATATTAATAATAAAAGATAGCGCTGGATTGGTGACTAAGTAACCATATTGATTCTCGCCCCCCCCTTTTTTTGGTATGTGTGTGATGTGAAAGGTCAATTAGACTGATAGAAACAATGGGGCCCTTCCCAGCAGGGTCTATCATTTCTCTGTGCTGACATCTTTTTAACCATGTACAAAGTTCATTAAATGTGCAAAAGTAGTAGTGTTAAAAGGAAGAAAGTGATTGGGTCAGAGGTCACAAACCACGGCAAGCTGACAGCCTCTTGTGGATTACGCGGCAGGAGCTAAGTAACAGTGAGAATTGCCTTTCAGGTTGCCCACTGGGACTGAGCGGAATGAAGTCATAAGCAGCTAATGCCATTGGCTTAATTAAAATGAATATTGACAGTGGCTTTGTTTGTCTTGCATCACGCTAGATGCTAACAAAGTCTTTAAAACAGGGAGAAAAAAGAAGGATGACAAAAACAGGTTACATAACAGTAGCAAATCTCATCTTAATTAGCAAATTGCCTAAATTTAATGTGTTCCTAAAGTGTCAAGAGCTAAAAAGTAAACAAGAGATGCCTGGCAGTTGCTTAGCCTTCCAGAGCATCCTGTTCTCTTTTTCTTTAGCCATGCTGCCGCAAATCTGCACTTTAAGGTGTTACTGCTAACATCCAGGCAGAAGGGGGGAACAGTTAAATCCCCTTACTACCTTAGTTGACACTGCTTAATATGTTTACATCAGGCTACATAATCAACTAGGCACTGGTCATGGCATTTCTGGAATTTTTACAAATGCTACTTGAGATTTAAAATACTCAGGAGCAAGCCATAAAAAAAAATCTAGTCTTCTCTTTAAAGACAAGCGCTATCTTAACACAGAAGAAGTAGGTTCATTGTTATACTGATATTTGTGGAACAGTTGAATAAAACATTTTGATCATCCTGGTGAAATTAATAATTTTAACAGCACATCTGTGAGGATTTGAGAATTGATCGTTGGTGTCTCATGACAGTGACAGGTTTTTAAATTCTACATCCAATTTTTTTTTTAAGGAGTCATGCCAGTAGTCGCTGAGATTGTGGTAATGCTAATTACGTTCTAGATGTGACTAATTTGCTTGTGCTGTTCCCCTCAACTCAGCCATTTTTATGTTAAAAAAAAGAGCCCACAACGACCCACAAGTTTTCATTGCTGAAATGGAAGGGTTTGATGTGACGTCTCTAGGTTGCAATCTGTGCCTGATTGCTCAGAATTTTGTGTGATCCATCTTTGATTTTGAAATGAGGTTTGAGTCGCGGCTGCACTGCAGACGTACAGCTGAGCTTCAAAGGTGGCTTTATTCTTCCATTTTCCATTTTGACACACCAAATATCTTTCAGCTTTGTTTTGCTCAAGCCTACAGGAATACAAGCAACATTACCTGACACAGTTCTGAGGAAGCACATAAGCTTATATATAAAATTACTTTCTATTTTCACAGCTGGGTTGACAAACTTTGTGTGCCTAGAATGGATATGTGCTCATCAAACAGAAACAAATAATTCCATTAGCTAAATGGTGTGACAGCTGTGGCATTCCCAATTGTCCTGTGGACTCTCAATCCCTTGGAGAGCAGGAGATGAGACAGCTCAAGTACCCATGACAGATGAATCTGGGTCAAATTGTAGAATCCTATTGCTTGACAGAATCCTATTGCTATTAACAGCACAATCCAAAGGTATTGGTGAGCACATGCAGCCCTCCCTGTGCTGGCTCTGAGTGCCGCAAATGTGCCGTAAGGCACGTCTGTGATGACTTGCGCGTCGGCAGTGCTGGCCAAAAGGTGTGCGTGAACCTGCCAGGGCCAATTCTGAACGCAGCACCAGCTGTCTCAGGTAGATTCATGTAAGGTGGCGTGCAGGAGGAGTTTTGCAGGCAGAGAGGGAGTGTTTCTGGGTGGGGGACAGGCAGAAAAGGGGGTAGGATTGGTGGTAGCAGCACACGCAACATCCTAACCCCTGTTCCTGGGTTGTGCAGCCCTACGTGGGCTTCCCAGATTTGCAGCATCTACATAGCAGGTGTGGAGCCAAGAAGCCCTATAGGGACGGCTGGGGCTTTACTGCTGGTAAGGTAAGGGGAAGACTGACTTGGCTTATTGAATTTGGAATCTGACTGTGGATTGTGACTGGACTTTGGCTTTGGACTTGGATACCCTGACAGATTTGACTGACCTACCTGGAACCTGACTTTGGACTGCAACTTGGCTTATTGGCTCTGGACTCTGATTTGGCAACTCTAATTGATTGGACTGGTTTACTTGGCATCTGTGGACTGGAACTGGACTTTGACTTTTGCTTGCTGCACTGGTGAGTTGCACAAGTGGGACTGATCAGCCTTAAGCAGGCACGAGGCCCAGTGGATTGGGATTTGGCAGAACATACTCCTCTTTCAGATTTTCCCATTTCATGTGCTCATGAGATTTCCTTTTCCCGATATTTGCCCAAAGTAGCAGAACTGGCTTTTCCTGAGTTAGATCCTGGAGATAATGTTACAGTGCACTCTGTGGCACCCAGCTGCCTCAAAACTGGTGGCATTTCATTTTAAAGCTCATTGCTGGTGTTGTATGCTCCCTCAAGAAATTTTCAATTTTTGTGGGGTTATCCATCAAAACAAAGCCCTCCCCCATTAGTTTTTTTTTTTGTCTTTCTGGAATTTTCAAGCTAGGAAAAAATGTAGGAGGGAGGCAAATCAGCCCTGAACTTTATCATCTCACTTTTGCAAAGTAAATATTTTGTCCTTTCATAGTGGAAAGTCATCTTTTTCTTACTGGAGAAAATGGTTCAATTTGGAGAAAACGGTCTGGCTTTATTTATTCTACAAATGTATAGCCCACATTTCTTTGAAAAGGACTCAGAGCGGCTTACATGATAATTAAAAACAGCAAAAACAATAAAAATGAAAAAAAACATTCAAAAGTAGACACAATAAAATTAACAATTAAGCTCATATCAAAATCTAGAAGGAATTCAATTAACTATAACAAATAGAAACAATCCAAGAGAAGCCAAAGGGGAAAGAATGATCACTCCTATACATAACCTGTTTTTTTCTCCAACTAGCTCAGGGTTGAACTTTAGTTTCTTAATAACTTGGTAGGGCTGATCAGGCTGAAAGATAATAACTACCCACGAGCTTTATTGTTGAGAAGGTTTACTATGTCCAAATGAAACTTACAGTGCAATCCTATGCCTTTAAGGGCGCAATCCTAACCCCTTATCTCAGTGCTTTCCAGCACTGACATAAGGGCAATAAAGCTCCAAGGTAAGGGAGCAACATTCCCTTACTTTGAGGAGGCCTCTGTGAGTGACACCCAACTGCAGGATGCAGCACACGTCCCATTGGCACCGCTATGCCAGTGCTGGAAAGCACTAACATAAGGGGTTAGGACTGCGACCTAAGTCTTATTGTATTCAATGAAGTTTACTTTCCAGGTAGGTGTGTTTAGGATTGCAGCCTTAGATAACATATATTGGTCTTTTAGTATTGTTGCAAAACATGGAAGACACAGGCAGGAAGCACACATGTTTTGTGCTTCCTGTTGTATTGCAAAGTCCAAAGTTTAATTGTTACATTTTGGGAGTTCCATAAAATACAGCCCCTGCCCAGTCATATTTTAAAGCTCTAGAGTACTCTTAAACTGAGTACTTTAGTTCTGTCTTGAGTGAAAGGCTGTCCAAGAATATGTGCATTAGCCCCAGCCTGCCAATGATGCACTCACTAGGCCTGCCCCTTTCCCTTGCATTCAGTGGTTGTCGGCAACTGCAAAATGTGGAGAGAATTTCTCTCTGTGATTGGAAAACAGGACAGGGTTTCAAATCATGGGGAGAAATGCCCCTATGTTCCTTATTTGTCTCTGCAGACAAACACTGAATACAGGGAGAGTGGCTGGGGGAGGCTCTTTTATGCCCCCATCAGTGAGGATGGAGCTATGATGCATGTTCTTGGAAAGCTTAGAGAAGGAATGTATGCATAATGTACTTATTTCATTTTTCTCTTTTTAGATAATGAGCTCTTTTGGGATGAGAACCATGGTTTCATTTTTTTTTCATTTTCAGTTTCATTTTCATGGTTTTGTTGTGAAACTGTTTGGTGAACTTTTGTTGAAAGACAATACATACATATTTTTTAAAATAATTTTTATTACATTACCCTAATCTGCAAAGTGTCTGTGCCTGACTCTGGACTCATTCTGTAAGGTACTTCTGTAGAGCATTCTCCATGCCCTGCCCCATGCTGATTCTCTCTATCAAGCCTTCGAGAGGTGAGCTTTGAAACTGCAAAAAGACTTCTTGATGGCCCTCTATATTATCCAGTGGTGTTGTTATGAGGGTGCGGGCCACATCAGGTGATGCTCACACAGGGGGGTGACACCACTACAGGCCAAAATTTTTAAAAACCTGTTATTTTCGAATAATGCCATCATGTTATATATTAATTGATGTGTTATTTCATGCGGAATGCAATAAAACAAACCATGTTGAAATAACTCTATTCTATCAAAGGTATAGCCAAAAAACCAGCTGGGGTGGGACAATGGGACAATGGGGACAATGGCCCCAGGCATTGCCCCATCCACTGCATGGGAGGAGGCCCATCATAGGGGTGACATGCTGGCCTCTTACACCTGTTGACGCTAACCCTAGTGACACAACTGACCATATCTGAATGTGACTATCAGTCGTTATCCTAATCCTACATGTGTGTTCTGAGTTTGCTGCTTTGTTCAATCCTTAATCTTGTTTAAACCATTTCTGCCCAACGTTGCATATATGCAACAGAGATTAAATCTGTACACCTGTGGGCAGGGCAGAAATGGGTTAATCATCTTAATTTTGGGCGTTGATCATGTACATTATGCCTAAATCAGTGCACTGGTCTTCAGCCTAAATGAAGTTTCCAATTCTCAACTAGCCATAAACTGATCCTTTCCCCCCCCCCTTCCCCAAATAACTACAAAATGTTCCTTTACCATCTAGCTCAGGGGTGTCCAAAGCTTTTGGCAAGAGGGCCACATCGTCTCTCTGACACTGTGTCAGGGGTCAGGGAAGAAAAGAATTTACATTTAAAATTTGAATAAATTTACATAAGTTTACATAAATGAATATATTAAAGATGAACATATGAATGAATGAAGATCTTGCAATAGCTCAAGGCCTATAAAAGGCCTTGCACAAAGCAAGGCTCGCCTTTCCTTTGCTGCCGCTGCTGCATCACAGATGTGAAACAACAAGCAGTGGAGGGAGCCCTCATCCCACAGCTCACACGAGAGGTCAAACAGTTTCCCTCACGCTGAGAGCAGTTGCACTGGGCCAGTGTGGGCTCCAACATTAGAGTTGCACTGGGCCAGAGGCTCATTGGAGACTGGGGGCTCCCTGAGGGCCGGATTGAGAGGCCTCAAGGGCCACAAGTGGCCCCAGGGCCGGGGTTTGGGTACCCCTGATCTAGCTTTACAAACTATGTGTGTTTGTGTAGTATTACCAGTTGATCCCATCTGGGCTGCATTTTTTCCTTTAATGCCAGTGGCCAGGATATTTGCTATTTTCTCTTCAGCCATTTTTTTTAAAGCAGTGCTTGGATACAATCATTTTCTTCATTTTGTGTGGCAGATCCCCACATCATATCACAAACAGCTTTTTAATTTCACACTTTCGTCATCGTTCGAAAAGCAGTTGGTGATATGGCGGGTGAGTTGTCACTCAAAATGAGAAAAGTCAAATATTTCACTGGGCAGCATTTTGGATCCAAGCTGATACATGTCAGCATGTACACCCGGTGCCTCCTTTGCTATTTTTTAGGCCCCAGCAAAGTCTGTCGTGTTCTCTCCGGCTTTTAATGGCACTTGATGGCTTTCCTGACAACTAGTAATGGATTGATGGCTGTTTGATTGATTTTTAGTTGCTGGCACATTTTTGTTTTTCTTTTTAATCTGCTGTGCTCTCATTTGTTATCGGTATTTACTATTTTTAAATTAAAATTGATCGAATTTTAAAGAAATTACCAGAAAAACATAGGGTTGTAGCCAAAGTTAATGCTAACAGTTGGGGTTCTGCCACAGCTGCCAGAAATGTCAGGGCGTTTTATTTTCCTCTTTTAAAACTTTGTTTTATATAATAAAAATAATAATCATACGCCTCCGTTTTGTTCCCCCACCTGCAATGGTTCCAAAGGGGAGGCGCCACTTGCACACTGCAGGGATGTTTCCTGCAAAAACTTAAGGTGCAATCCTAACCTCTTATTTCAGCATTGGCATAGCGGTGCCAATGGGACATGTGCTGCATCCTGCAGTTGGGTGTCACTCACGGAGTCCTCCTCAAAGTAAGGGAATGTTTGTTCCCTTACCTCAGAGCTGCATTGCCCTTATGTCACTGCTGGAAAGCACTGACATAAGGAGTTAGGATTGCGTCCGAAGTGTTTCAGAAATCTGTTAGATCTGTGGTTCCCAAACTGTGGGTCTGGACACATTGGTGGGTTCACCAAGCAGTTTCACAATAAAATGAATGAAACCATGGTTCCCATCCCAAAAGAGCTCATTATCTAAAAAGAGACAAATGAAATAAGTACATTATGCATACATTCCTTCTCTCAGTTTCCCAAGAACATATATCATAGCTCCATCCTCATTGATGGGGCATAAGAGAGCCTCCCCCAGTCACTCTCCCTGTATTCAGTGTTTGTCTGCAGAGACAAATAAGTGCTGGGAAGTTGGATTGGATTGGGTCCTTTGTCTAATATACTTTAAAAGAATGATATAGCCATTCTCCCTATATTATCAAACTATCCTATATTATCAAAGTCTCCCTATATTATCAAACAGTCCCTTAGTGTGCAGAATAAATAAACAGGGCAGAAACCAAGGTGCTCTTGATGAATAGTCACATGTGGTCTGAAACACAGGAGAGGAGATAACCTACTCACATGTCTAAGGATGTTAGTGCTTGAAGCAGGGGGAAAAGAGAAGGTAACTAGGATAACTTGGGGGTGAAGCTAAGGTCTCAATCCTACCCAACTCTCCCATACTGAATCAGCTGTGTCATTGTGGCATGTAGTGCATCTTGTGGTCGGGAAAGGAGATAATCATGGAAGCCTCCTCAAGGCAGGGGCAGATCCAATGTTCATGATTTTTGTTGTGTGTTTGCTAGAATGAGAAGCTTGCAACAGGACAAAAAAAATCCATACTCCCATAAGTTCCCATAAGAAATAGCTTGGGAACCATTAAATGTTTTAAAACGTTTTTAACATCTGCTTGAAGGGCTTACCTTGGTATTTTTTGGGCTAGTAGCATAGCTAGAGGGAATGCAAAACACTAAGGGCACAATCCTAACCCCTTATGTCAGTGCTTTCCTTCTAGGCCGATTGGCTGATTTGGGGGTTGGAGGCACTGTGTTGCAGAGGTTCTGTTCCTACTTGGCAGATAGGTCTCAGATGGTGGTGTTGATAGATGCCTGTTCAGAACTCTGGCCCTTGAGATGTGGGATGTCACAGGGTTCAATCCTGTCCCCCATGCTATTTAACATCTTCTACATGAAACTGCTGGGAGAGGTCATTCAGGGATTTGGACTGGGGTGCTTTCAGTATACTGATGACAACCAACTCTATCTCTCCTTTCCACCACATTCTGAGGTGGCTGTCGAGAGAAAGGCCTGGAGGTGGTTGGGACCTGGATGAGGGCGAACAAGCTGAGATTAAATCCAGAGAAGACAGAGGTTCTCCTGATTCAGAAATCCATGATGCAGGTACTGGAGTACCATTGTGCTCTGAATGAGGTTGCACTCCTCCTGAAAGAACAGGTCCTCAGCTTGGGGGTTCACCTGGATTTGCAACTGCTCCTGGATTCTCAGGTAGCAGCTGTGGCCAGGGGAGCCTTTGCTCGGCTTCGTCTGGTGCAACAACTGTGGCCATACTTGGATCATGTGAACCTAGCCACAGTGATCCATGCCACAGTGACATCAAGACTAGACTATTGTAATGCGCTCTACATGGGGCTGTCCTTGAATATGGCTCAGAAACTGCAGTTAGTGCAGAATGCGGCAGCCTGAGTGCTTACTGTAGGTAGGTGGTTTGACTCTGTGGGGCCACTGCTACGGCGGCTGCACTGGCTGCCCATTTGTTTCCAGGCCCAATTTGAGGTGCTGGTTTTGACCTATAGAGCTCTATACAGCTTGGAGCCAGGGTATTGGGGGCCAGGCCTTCTTCCTTACAATCTGGCTTGTCTTCTCCAGCCATCGGAGATGGAGGACCTTTTTGTGAGTGCCACCGCCCATGTAGGTGGGAGGGGCAGCAAAAAGTAGTAGGGCCTTCTCCACAGTGGCACCAATTGTGTGGAATTCCCTCCCTCTTAGTTTACGAACTGCTCCCTCCATAGAGGCTTTCCCGTGGGGCCTAAAAATATTTCTTTTTACTTTAACCTTTTGAGTTTTTGTTGTTTTTTTAATGTAGCTACTCGGGGTTTTATGGTACATTTTTAATTGTCTGCTACTGGTTTTTTTCTGCTTTTTATCGCTCTTGGCTTTTAATGAGATTCTTATGTTTACTAGATTTTAGGAATTTTTAAATATTTATATTATTAAATAATTGTATAATGTTTATATTTTTATTCTATCTGGAAGTCGCTTTGAATGCCCTAGAGAGCAGTGGTTCTCACACATTTAGCACCAGGACCCACTTTTTAGAATGAGAATCTGTCAGAACCCACCAGAAGTGATGTCATGACCAGAAGTGACATCAAGCAGGAAATTTTTTAACTATCCTAGGCTGCAGTCCTATCCACACTTACCCAGGATAAGTTCCATTAACTATAATTGTTAAAAGAATATGCATAGTAACTTGTTAAAAGTACATTTCCCCAAATGCGGTCACATATCATGGTAGCATCAAGTCTATTATATGAAAAATAAAATATTGAAATGAATGGAGACTCACCTGAAATTGGCTCGCAACCCACCTAGTGGGTCCTGACCCACAGTTTGAGAACCACTGCCCCTAGAGGGTAGCTAAAGCAGGGTATGTATGTATGTATCAATGAATGAATGGACAGTCCCCCATAAATTGCCATTACAGACCATCTTAGTTATTCCTTTGCCCAGTTTTCTGTTTCAAGCAGCAACAATTTTCAGGGAAATGTGTAAGGAAATTTTCAGAATAGAATTATGGGCTAAAGCCGTTTTGAGAATGAAGGCAGAAGGTCTTTCTAATTCCCCAAATATTTGAGGCTGGCTTATGTTGTATAGTAAAAGAGCTCAACCATATACCAACAAACTTGAATTCAACTCTGAATAATGGGTAGAGGAGGGAGAGAGAGAGAGAGAAAGAGAAGTTAATGCTAAGATTCAGTACATTTAGATAGGTAGATAAAAATGTTGAAAAATTAAGTAATTTTGTACTTTAAATGCATGCTATATTTCAATAAACTCTCAACTAGGAACAGATTCATAGGCAATCCATTCTTTGTTATTAAATTCAGGTTTCCTCCCATAGTTCCAGCATAGCTGGAAACAGAAGTTACATACAAATGGTCCCATGGAAAGGCTGTGACCTGTATGGTATTTAGATGTCCACAGTAACATATAGGAATGAACACAGCAGTTGTTCCTTCATACTCTGTTGTTACAGAGAGAACTGGGGGTCAGATTGCATGAATGATAAATGGAAGGTGCTCAAAATGAGTTAGTTCTCTTTTTGAACGTTATACATTGACCTTGGCAGTTTTGACAATTACATCCATCATTGCTAAGAATCCATTCCAGCAAACCCGTCTGTTCTCTAATATGGCCAAATAAAAAGGATTTGTGAATATAAGTATCAAAGATTGATCTTCTGTGCAAATACACTGATTAACAGTTGGTTCCTGGGTCCAGCTTTTTCATCCGATAAATTATGCTACCACTATAATTCACTGTGGCACACCTGTAGACAAGAATGTTGGAGTACTTTAATCTTCACTTACAATACCTCAGTATGATCAATAGTTGATTTCTGAATATGATAAGAAGACTACTAAATGGCACAATGTATACAGCAAAAGTTGTATTTTTACAGCTTTGTATTAACTGATAGGAAAAGAGTTTATTGGACCAACCTATTCAGATACTTTTATCTTCTAACCATAAATATTCTCTAGCACACCCAAATAAAATAAGTGATATACAGGGAAACACAACTCCATTGGAATTTAATGGAGTATAACTCTCCATTAAATTATTGCATAGATTACATGCAACCAAACAAAATGGATTATTTCCATGAAGGTGAAGATGTCAAAAATGTTTCCAAAAATTTTGGACTTATTTTTGTGGTTAACATTTTGCCCTTCTCCCCATTTTTGATGTAAGGTTATTTTTGATGTAAGGTAATGATTGATCATTTCATATTGTTTAATTACTTTGACTCCAACCCTTAAACTTGTCATCTTATGTAAACTCCAGTGCAGGACTGAAGCCATAGTCAGAATACAGTATTCTAATCATCACCTGGTTTGAACACTGTAACAATTTTAACTTCAAAATATGATCTCTTCCATCCTTTCTGAACTAGTCCTGCAAGCACCAAAGAGGGGAAAACATGCATCCAGCACCCAGGAGTCCTACACTGCATGTGTACCACTAAGCAGATGACTGGTGCCATCGGTTTTGACCCTACTGATCATCTTCTGGGGTAAGAAGTTGGTTCTGCCTACCATCTCTAGGTGATCACACAGGATTAACAATGGCAGTTAGCAGTATCATCCTAACTAAATCACCCATCATCAATGCAGCTGTGCCGCCAGAGTGTGTACTACATACTGCAGCAGACAGTCCCAAAGTTCTCCTCCAAGTAAGGGAACATCTGTACTCTTACCCAGGGACAAGCCTTCACTGCTTGAGTAGGTCGGCTTGGACCCATACCAGCAATTTTGCCCGAGAGCAGATTGAGGCAGGGAAGGATAGGATAGGATACTGGTGGCTGCACTACTGCCTATACCTCCAGCCTCAATCCATTCCCCTCTCCACCTCAGTCTCTGTCCCATTCCTTCCCATTCAGTGGAACAGATTGCCAAGAGAGGTGGTGGACTCTCTCTCACTAGAAATATTCAAGCAGCGGCTTGACAAGCACCTGTTGGAGATGCTCTAAGAGGATTTCCTGCCTAAGGCAGAGGGTTGGACTAGATGACTTATTAGGTCCCTTCCAACACTATGATTCTATTATTCCCCTCCCCACCCCATTCCACCCGCCACCTGCCTCCTGCCCACTCCCTGCACTGACTCCCTGGCAGGCCTCTGGAGCATAGCCACAGCCACTTGTCACTGGGCATATAACTTTTTGCAATAGTCATAGAGCACACTGCACTGCTGGAACATGAGTTCCAACAGTGCAGCAGGCCAATAGGATTGTGCAGTAAGATTATGAAAATATATGAGAGAGGATTAGAGTATAATCTTAACTTTGTGCTTGGCTGATTGTGCTTGTGCTTGCAGCATCCTGGGAGTGTTGCGAATGTACCCTAAAGCACATTTGCAATTTCTCTGGAGCTGGGGAGGCCAGTGCAAGGATGCGTGTTGGCCTCCCCAAGCCAGATCCAGACACTGGGTTGGTAGGTTTGCAGCAGCCGAGGACAGTCAGAGCAGGGGGTGGCGGGAGGTTGAAACGGGGCATGTTGGGTGGGGAGGGTTGACCAGTGGGCAGACCAGACCCAGGAGGGGGTGGGACCAGCCTCTAGCACTTAGGCTGGATCTTAACCCCGCTCCCAGCCAGCCCAGCATTACACTGGGCTGCTTGGATCTGTGCCAGCGATTTCTAACTTAAAACATACTATCAGTGATG
This sequence comes from Tiliqua scincoides, assembly GCF_035046505.1. Lineage (NCBI taxonomy): Eukaryota > Metazoa > Chordata > Lepidosauria > Squamata > Scincidae > Tiliqua > Tiliqua scincoides. Next base: position 212,201,873 of record NC_089823.1, on the reverse strand, counting down.
GCCAGTATTTGAGGATATTGTAGTTGGTTTTGAGCTCAATACAGATTTCTCATCTTATGTATTTATTCAGTACTTTGTACTGAGTTTCACTGATTTATTGTAAGGGTCACATTCATTCCCATTTAGGGCGCAATCCTAACCAACTTTCCAGCATAGGCATAGCTATGCCAGTGGGGCATGTGCTGCATCTTGCAGTTGGGGGGCAGTCATTGAGGCCTCCTCAAGAAAAGGCAATGTTTGTTCTCTTGCCTCAGAGTTGCATTATGTCAGTGCTGGAAAGTTGGTTAGGATTGTGGCCTTAGGGCCGCAATTTTCCAGCACTGGTGCAGCCGCAATGCAGCCTCAAGGTAAGGGAACAAATGTTCCCATACCTTAAGGAGGCATCTGTGACTGCTGCCCCACCACAAGATGCAATGCACACCCCATTGGCATGGCTGCTTTGGCTGAACTTGGCCGACGCAAGGGTCTGGGGAGAGCGGGGAGGAGGTGGAAGGGAGTTGTTCAGGGGCAGGTGGGGAATGGAAGGCGGGGATGGAACGCAGCTGTTATGCCGGATCCCAACCCCATTCTCAGAGCAACACAGAGCAGCTTGAAGCTGCTCCGTTCTTCTTGGACTTGTGTCACTTCCTGAGGTGGCGCAAGTCCAAGGAGATCCATTGAGGCCATGATGGCTTACCCGGAGGTAAGGGTAAGACTTTCCCCTTGCCTCTGGCTGAGCCATTTTTGGCCCCAGTCTTGCACTGGATACAGCGCAGGCCTCCTGGCCTACCTGTTCCAGCACAAGATAGGATTGCGCTGCATGATGGGTTATTGTTTCTGAGTTCCTTAACTAATTCTTCCTCTTGCATGTCTGCGTTGAGGGAACAGGGTAAATTCAAATATGTGTTCCATTTAGCACCTCTTAGATTTTTTTAATTGTCTTTAGATTTTCTATTACTGATGAAAGGCTGTGCAGAGGCAAAGGTGAGTGATTTGTGGAAATCTGTGTTAAATGAAAAAAAAAGTCAGCTGGGAAACTTCCAAAATGCTGGGATGATTGGATGAAATTGATTTAACTCGAATGACTGTGATCTTAAGGGTCATAAATTGGATGGCCACCTTGGTTCCCCTTTGGGGGAGAGAGGTGGGGTTAAAACACAATAAATCTATTAATTAATTAATATTAAAGGTGGTAAATGCAGAGAGCGAAATAGTTAGGCCCTTCTGTACTCTTAGTGCTTAGATTATATATATATATCCATGGATATATATATCCATGTACAGTTAGGGATAACTTTAGAGCTTAGGATTGATGTGGTTTTACCATGAATGGAAGGTCTTCCTTCCTGCTGCACAGAATGAACTATAAAAAACCAAGAGTGGATTCATGGCTTAAGGAATTAGAGATACAGGTAGTAGATATCAAAGGCCTCATGCCTAATTCCTGATGACAGAATCTCAAGCCCCAGAGGGAAGAAGGTTAGAGATTCTCCTACTGAGACTCAGAGTTAGGATGGGGTGAGAGAGAGGAACAAGATCGATAGCTGGAGGTCAAGCCTGAGCCTATTACAGGGGATTATTTTCATTAGTGAGATTAGACATACTGGAACAGGTCATTGCATCCAGTATTCTGGCTTTGATTGTGGTACTTTAAAAGTGGAGCTGATCATTCCTTTCAGCTCTGCCCAAAATAGAATATACAGTACTGGATGTTGTGTGCCTTTTTTATTAGTGGTTAATGGAAGCATAACAGGTTCCCCACTATGTTGCTGAGCAGATAATGATGGAGATGAGTTCCCTTTGCAAACAAACCCACCCAAGTTCTTCCTTTGCTCCCCCGCTGGAGCTTCAATCATATGTAGGATACATGCACGCAGGGAGCCTTACAAACAGATGGGGAACTTTGCTAATTAGTTAAATCTCTTCTCATTGTAGCACATGGAACATCTTGATAATTTTATTGACATGGAATGAACAGAGAATGTGAATGTATGAAAGATTCCATACAGCAAACTCAAGGAGAATAAACGCAATGCCAGTTTGGTGGGCCAGATGGTTGAGGGTTGGAGTTGGAGCTGAGCGACCTGGACTGAACCACCATCTCTGCCAGGGATCCATTTTAGGGATACAGACAACTTGCTGTAGTCTATTCTCATGGGCTCAGCTGTAAAATGGGAATAGGATTCCAACAACACATTACGCTGAATTCTTTGATTATTTTGTCCATGTTGGTTGTGTGATCCAAAGGTTTACAAAAGTTGAGTCTGAGCAGAAGGTTCCATTAGAAAAGGCTGTGTAATAATTAAACTCCTGGTTCCTTTTCAGCTCAAAATCAATGTCCCCAATCTCTCTCTCTCTCTCTCTCTCTGTGGATAACGGATAACACAGATGTTTGGAGAGGGCTATTCTGAGCTGGAAAATGAGAGAAAGGGAAAGAATTAAGCAACCCCTTCCAATCTGTTCTTCTTCCACCTACATACATCCTGCCTGTAAAACTTGACAAGGGGCCTTGAACCAGGGACTCCAACAGCCATGCCAAGGCACCTCACACCTTGTGCCATCAGATTACTCTCTCAGATGGTTATTGGCCTTATCCTTGCTCCACTTCCTTTTCATTCAGGTGATGGTAACTCCTCTGGCAGCCCAGGTAATTTGAAGATCTGCAGGGGCTTAACATGCCCTAACCTTTACTTCATGTATGTAATCTTCATGTATGTAACCTTTACTTCAGGCTTACTTCCTTGACCTGAGCAATGCATTTCCATGAGTAAAAATAAGCAGATATAAGTTCCCCAACCTCAGCTCATCTTCATCCTTTAGTCCATGCTCTGTTCTGATCAGAAACACCTGAGAACAGACCTCTTCTGAGAGGAGGAGGAGCCAACAGTGGATGAACAGATGTCTCCAGGGGCTCCTGAGAGACATTCTGTTTTCCCCCCCAAAACTGCAGGTCTGAAGAGGATCTGAAGATCTTTATCAAGAGAGATAAGATCTTTCCACAGTGCAGGTACCAGAGATTTTGAAAGCCCGACCGGGGGGGGGGGGGGCTTTCTTCTCAGAAACCTAATCATCAGGGACAGTATTGGGGGAGGTGCAGTGTCTGCAATCAAGCTGCTGGCTCCGTGCTAAGATGCCATATGGAAGAAAAAGCATGAAGCATAAAGTTTAAGTTGGAAAGATAAGTATGTGTTAATAGTGTCCCCGGCTTTGATTGACTGATTTGGCTAAAAGCCCTGGATACACTGAAGGCATTAATGAGAAACTTTTTAAGGATGTTGAAAGTGCTCTTTGTAGTGGGATAAATCGGTCGTAGATTATAATTATAAATATAATTTAATGTGTGGACTAAAATCCAGAATTACTCATGGACATAATTTTTATTAGACTTGAAAGAGTTTTGTCTTCTTGAGACTGTTTCTTTCGTTTGTTTTCTCCATTAACCACGTTGTTATCTGTAAGAGAAATTTGAAGAATGCCTGATTGAAAAAACATGTGGTGGAAGTAAGGAGAATAATATGCTGTGGACATCTTGTGGATTAGAGAGAAATTGCAAGATGGAGCCTGGTCTGGATATTTGGACTCAAATGATCCTCAAAAATTTGGAAAAATTGCTCACAATGAGAAGACAGCAGTTGAGTTGGTCCTTGCAGATTCAAGCCAGTTTAAAGACTCTCTCTCAACTGATAGATGTGTGCAAGGAGCAATTGGAAGATGTGAAGAAAACAGAAGATAAACAGAAGGAGAAAGTGGAAAAGATGATGGTGAGGGATGAAATCATCATCAGAAGAGTAGATACAGAAATTAGAAGAGTGGAAAATCAACAGGATCTAGAGGGGACGCTGATGGAGATTGAAATAGAGAAGATGGACAGAGTAACATGGGTGCACAAAATACAAAATTTGTTGGAACAAGAAGAAAACATATCCCAGTTAATTGGAAGAATGAACTTACCTTATACAAGAAAGTGTGGGTTCATTGGATTCTGTTATGGAGATAAATTATTAGATATTACAGGAGAAAAAATGGAAAGAAAGAAAGAAAAAGAAACCTGAGGGTTAAAGAAAATTGGAGGATTTTATTTAGTTAATAACTGGTTTAAATTTACTTTAAAAATAAATATATACGAAAATGATATATATATGAATTAGAATGAATTAGAAAAAATAGCTGGAAATGTTAGCGTGTGGATGAATTGTTTTATAGGTGGTTATTATGTTAAAGAAAAAATGTAATCAGATTGGAGAATTAGATTGGAGAATGGTAAAGAACATATAAGAGATTGTTGGTTTTATTATAATTTGGAAATTAGATTATTATTATTTGATATTAATGAGTAATTGAACAAGATGATAAAAAGTGAATATTTAGAAAAGATATTATAGGGAATTAGGAAAAATCTATTATATTTGATATAAGAAATATATAAATGAGTAGAAGAGTTAGAAGTAGATGGAAGAATCGTTTTATATGTTGTTATACTTTGGTAATTAGATTATTTTGTTTTAATATTAATGAGTAATTGAAGTAAGTTTATGTTTGATAGAAAGTGAAAATTTAGAAAATATAGTACAGGGCATTAGGGAAAATTTAGTATATATTATATAAATGGATAAACTAATAAAAGACAGTAGTAGATGAGGAGATATAGTATGATTAGTGAGTAATGGTATATGGTATTTAGCACTCCTAAATGTATATGTTTGTATGTCTGTGTGTATTAATTATAAATAAATAAATAAATAAATAAATAAATAAATAAATAAATAAATAAAAGAACAGACCTCTTCTGAAATCTGGTACTGCCACATAGCAGCCTGCTGCACAGATATGCTGCGAGAGAAAACAGATTGTGCATCAGATTGCAAAGCAGTCTGCGAAAAGTATAGCAGCAGCAGTAGCTCCAGAAGTGCTGCATTCAGACAATGATAATTTGTCAAGTGCACAACCATTCAGTCACTTAATAGGGATATTTAAAACATTTATCATGAACATGATTTTAATTTTTGCTGGTGTTGGCATGATTTACCAGCTAAATTTTCATTGAGAGGTGTAAATAGCATTCAGCTTTTCCAGCTAATCCTTGCTCATGGTGGCTTCCAGGAAAATCAGCCCATTGATCTCTTTGTTGGAAGGCTGCTGTAATCATGGTTGCAGGCAGCTTGCCCAAAATGAGCATGATAAGCATGGCACTGCCTCTTTTTCCTTTCAGAGTCTACCTCCAGCAACCTAATAAAAGCTGAAATTACAGGAGTGGTTCTCAGCCAAGTGATATGTATATTGCAACACTGCCTCGGAATGACAGCAGATGATGGAGCCACATCAGTAAATTCAGTTGCAACAGATTTGGAATGCAAGGTCTTGAGGAATACAGGTGGGCAGAGCCTCATACAGTACAGAATCATGGCAGCTACCCATAGCTTTAAGATTAAAAATCTGCAGAGGCATGACCCTTTGGCTGAAGAATACTCTGCATCTCACATGCATATATTTTATTTTGCTCAACTACTGTTACCCTGCACATGCCTGATCTCGTCTGATCTTGGAAGCTAAGCAGGGTCAGGCCTGGTTAGTACTTGGATGGGAGACCGCCTGGGAATACCGGCTGCTGTAGGCTTATAGTCTTTCGAGACTGAAGGTTGCCAACCAGTGTAGAATTCTGGGGAAACCAAGTCTGTAGTTTTGCCATAGCTCTCTGGTTGGACCTTTAGGGCAGGGTGACCAGATGTCATAACCACAAAAGAGGACAAGGCACCCCAGAACATAGGACATGACAAAATAAAAGCTAAAACAACTTGTATATTGATTTCATGTGGTTAATTTAAACGCTATTACCTATTATTAAATTTAAAACATTACATATAATTTATTAATTTCAAGAAGGCTCTGCACTGCCTGCAGGGGCCTGCTCACAGGGAAACAAAGGACATTTAAGTTCTTTTCCAGGATAAGAGGCTAAAAAAGAGGACACATCCTGAAAAACAGGCTGTCTGGTCACCCTGGTATTGTGTCAAAATTTCCTTGGGGTGGAAGGATCATTCAGTTGAGGTAGAATACTTAACAAATTGTTGTTACACACTGGACAACTTATAGAACAAATTAAGCTTTAACTCTTTGGTTTAACTGATACATAACTTGTTAATGGGGGATCTTTTAAAAGCCCATCTCATCAGAAGAAAACCAGACAACATGACTAGAATTTTTGAAACAGTATGATGTAACCGAACCTGCAAGAATCTTGCAAGGGTAGCAACATGTAGGGATCTCAGGCAAAAGATGTACTAATGTGTGGGAGGACATCTACAGCTCCAATTAAACACCAAGTTGCAGAAGGACTTTGAGGTGCAATGCTTGTCCTGCATGGGAAATGAGTATTACATAAGAACATAAGAACATAAGAACAGCCCCACTGGATCAGGCCATAGGCCCATCTAGTCCAGCTTCCTGTATCTCACAGCGGCCCACCAAATGCCCCAGGGAGCACACCAGATAACAAGAGACCTCATCCTGGTGCCCTCCCCTACATCTGGCATTCTGACTTAACCCATTCCTAAAATCAGGAGGTTGCGCATACTCATCATGGCTTGTACCCCATAATGAATTTTTCCTCCAGAAACTCGTCCAATCCCCTTTTAAAGGCGTCTAGGCTAGACGCCAGCACCACATCCTGTGGCAAGGAGTTCCACAGACCGACCACGCGCTGAGTAAAGAAATATTTTCTTTTGTCTGTCCTAACCCGCCCAACACTCAATTTTAGTGGATGTCCCCTGGTTCTGGTATTATGTGAGAGTGTAAAGAGCATCTCCCTATCCACTCTGTCCATCCCCTGCATAATTTTGTATGTCTCAATCATGTCCCCCCTCAAGCGTCTCTTTTCTAGGCTGAAGAGGCCCAAACGCCGTAGCCTTTCCTCATAAGGAAGGTGCCCCAGCCCCGTAATCATCTTAGTCGCTCTCTTTTGCACCTTTTCCATTTCCACTATATCTTTTTTGAGATGCGGCGACCAGAACTGGACACAATACTCCAGGTGTGGCCTTACCATAGATTTGTACAACGGCATTATAATATTAGCTGTTTTGTTCTCAATACCCTTCCTAATGATCCCAAGCATAGAATTGGCCTTCTTCACTGCCGCCGCACATTGGGTCGACACTTTCATCGACCTGTCCACCACCACCCCAAGATCTCTCTCCTGATCTGTCACAGACAGCTCAGAACCCATCAGCCTATATCTAAAGTTTTGATTTTTTGCCCCAATGTGCATGACTTTACACTTACTGACATTGAAGCGCATCTGCCATTTTGCTGCCCATTCTGCCAGTCTGGAGAGATCCTTCTGGAGCTCCTCACAATCACTTCTGGTCTTTACCACTCGGAAAAGTTTGGTGTCGTCTGCAAACTTAGCCACTTCACTGCTCAACCCTGTCTCCAGGTCATTTATGAAGAGGTTGAAAAGCACCGGTCCCAGGACAGATCCTTGGGGCACACCGCTTTTCACCTCTCTCCATTGTGAAAATTGCCCATTGACACCCACTCTCTGCTTCCTGGCCTCCAACCAGTTCTCAATCCACGAGAGGACCTGTCCTCTAATTCCCTGACTGTGGAGTTTTTTCAGTAGCCTTTGGTGAGGGACCGTGTCAAACGCCTTCTGAAAGTCCAGATATATAATGTCCACGGGTTCTCCTGCATCCACATGCCTGTTGACCTTTTCAAAGAATTCTATAAGGTTGGTGAGGCAAGACTTACCCTTACAGAAGCCATGCTGACTCTCCCTCAGCAAGGCCTGTTCGTCTATGTGTTTTGAGATCCTATCTTTGATGAGGCATTCCACCATCTTACCCGGTATGGATGTTAGGCTGACCGGCCTATAGTTTCCCGGGTCCCCCCTCTTTCCCTTTTTAAAAATAGGCGTGATATTTGCTATCCTCCAATCTTCTGGTACCGTGGCCGTTTTGAGGGACAAGTTGCATACCTTAGTCAAGAGATCTGCAACTTCATTCTTCAATTCCTTAATAACCCTTGGGTGTATGCCATCAGGGCCCGGTGACTTATTGATCTTTAATTTATCAATGAGGTCTGAAACATCTTCTCTTTTAACCTCTATCTGACTTAACTCCTCGGTCAGGAGGGGCCGTTCGGGCAGCGGTATCTGCCCGAGGTCTTCTGCCGTGAAGACAGATGCAAAGAACTCATTTAATTTCTCTGCCATCTCTAAGTCTCCTTTTATCTCCCCTTTCCCTCCCTCACCATCCAGAGGGCCAACTGCTTCTCTGGCGGGTTTCCTGCTTCTAACATATTTGAAGAAGCTTTTATTATTCCCCTTAATGTTGCCAGCCATGCGTTCCTCATAGTCTCGCTTAGCCTCCCCTATCACCTTCTTACATTTCTTTTGCCACAGTTTATGTTCCTTTTTATTCTCTTCATTAGGGCAAGACTTCCATTTACGGAAGGAAGCTTCCTTGCCCTTCACAGCCTCTCTAACTTGGCTGGTTAGCCATGCGGGCACCCTCCTGGATTTAGTGGAACCCTTCTTTCTTTGCAGTATACACCTCTGCTGGGCCTCTATTACTGTTGTTTTAAGCAGCCTCCATGCACTCTGGAGAGATTGAACTCTTTTTACCCTCCCTTTCAACCTCCTTCTAACCAGCCTCCTCATTTGAGGGAAGTCCGCCCGTCGGAAGTCAAGGGTTTTTGTTAGAGATTTGCCTGGTATTCTTCCCCCAACGTGCACGTCAAAACGGATCGCAGCATGATCACTGTTCCCCAATGGCTCAGTAACGTTTACATCTCTAACCAGGTCCTGCGTACTGCACAAAATTAAATCCAGAGTCACCTGTCCTCTGGTGGGCTCCGTGACTAGCTGATCTAAGCCACAGTCATTTAGCACGTCAAGAAATCCAGTTTCCTTATCGTGACCAGAACACAAATTGACCCAGTCAATATGAGGATAATTGAAGTCCCCCATGATTACAACCCTGTCCCTCCTTGTCACCTCCCTGATCTGTTTCCTCATTTCAAGGTCCCCATCAGATTTCTGGTCTGGAGGACGATAGCACGCCCCCAGTATTACATCGCTGCACAAGCCTGGTAATTTAACCCACAGAAATTCTACGGTGGAGTCGGACCCACCTTCAATCTCTACTTTGCTGGATTCTATCCCTTCCTTAACATAAAGGGCCACCCCACCTCCAACACGCCCCTGCCTGTCCCTCCTGTAGAGTTTATAGCCCGGGATTGCGGTATCCCACTGATTCTCCGCATTCCACCAGGTTTCCGTTATGCCCACTATGTCAATATTTTCCCTTGTCACCAGACATTCCAGTTCTCCCACCTTTGCTCGTAGACTTCGGGCATTCGCATAAAAGCATTTATACACGGAATGCCCCAGGATGGGCTGCTTATTCGCTCCTTTGTCCCCGCATCCTCTCATTGTGCCAAACCGTCTATCACATCCCATCACCCTACCTTTCCCAATTTCTTCTCCTACCCTGCCTTTGTCTTGTTGTTCTCTAACCTCCCCATCCTCATCCCATAGGGATGAGGAGTCCCGAACCGGATGCCCCTCGGCTCCTGTCGGCCTTCCCCCAGGGATCAGTTTAAAAGCTGCTCTGCCACCTTTTTAATGTTATGCGCCAGCAGTCTGGTTCCATTCTGGTTCAAGTGGAGCCCGTCCCTCTTGTACAGGCCCCGCTTGTCCCAAAACGTTCCCCAGTGCCTAACGAATCTAAACCCCTCCTCCCTACACCACCGTCTCATCCACGCATTGAGACCCCTGATCTCCGCCTGCCTAGCTGGCCCTGCGCGTGGAACAGGTAGCACTTCAGAGAACGCTACCTTTGAGGTCCTGGCTTTCAGCTTCCTGCCTAAAAGCCTAAATTTGGCCTCCATGACCTCCCAGCTACACTTGCCCAAGTCGTTGGTGCCGACATGCACCACAGCCGCTACCTCTCCCCCAGCACTGTCTGCTAGCCTGTCTAGACGAGAAGTGATGTCCGCAACCTTCGCACCAGGCAGGCAAGTCACCATGCGGTCCTCACATCCGTCGCAAACCCCCCTCTCTATGTTTCTAATAATCGAATCCCCCACTACAAGAAGCCCCCGACCCCCCTCCCGCCGAGGAGTATCCCGAGTGCGTTCGGATACAGGCCCATCCCCTGGAGAAGGGATCCCCCCTAGGGGATTGTTTCCCTCCTCTCCAGGATGACGTCCTCCAGTCCCGAGACTTCCCACCCGGGCAGCCGATGAGCTGCACGCCTGAGGTTGGGACGAAGCCTGATCGTCCCCGGAAGTCTCCCCACGGTCCTCCTCTGGCTGCCTGCGCTTCTCCAGGTCGGCCACCAAGGCTTCAAGGGAGCGGACGTGTTCCCTGAGAGCCTGGAGCTCCTTGCACCGAGGACACACCCATGACTTATGCCCCAGAGGCATATAATCATACATGTGGCACTTGATGCAGAACACTGGATAGCCCCCACCCTGCTGCTGGCTGTCTGACTGCATAGCTTTGTTGTTGTTGTTGTTGTTGTTGTTTTATTTAGGGGTTCTTTTAAAAACCGTACACTGGATAGCAGCCCTTTTCTCTAGGGAAGAGGAAGGGCAGTGTATGGGGCCCTGGCCTCCTCGCCCTGCTGCTGAACTCGCCCAGATGCTAAACTCTTGTGCCTTACCTGGCACTTAGTTCCCAGAGGCACTGGGTTCCCAGAGGCCTCACGCGTCTGCAGAGAGCCTCACGCGATGTCCCGCCTAGCTTTATACTCCTGGCTGGCTCCTCCCCCCTCCTTCCTTCCTGATTGAAAGGGGGCTGGCCTTCCCAGGTGAGTTTACAAAAGCTCAGGAAGGCAAATGGCTGCTGATGGGCGTGACCTACTCTGCAGGCTCCTGAATGGACTGCTTGGATTAGCCTAATGGGGCTCTTAATGGGTTGGGAATTGGCCCTTCCTAGGTCCTTTCCCTCCTAGTTCTGTTCTCTTAGGCTGGACTGTTTTTGTAACCTCAAGCTAGTTTTTATTTGGGTTTGTTTAATTATTTATTGCTCTCTAGATCCTGAGTCCCAATTTACTGACCTGTTTAGGTTATGTTCTAACTTAGATTAGGTTTAACCTGGGTTAAGTATAGGTTTAATTTAAACAAGTAGAAAAACCTGCTTTCCACTTTATCCTCCTCCCTTCTTTCGATTAAGTGCTACCTTAGGTGCAGCTAACTTTCAACTTTGATTTAAATGCCTGACCCTTGGGCTCTTACTCACGAGTAGGTCTCTGCTCTTACTCACGAGTAGGACTCTGCTCCTGCTCAGAGTAGCCCTATGTACCTCCCTTAGGTGCTAACTTTCAATTTTGATTTAAGGTTGCTTTAAAGGTAAGGTTAAGGTTAGAAGACAGGGAGTTAGAAAGACAAAGCGTTAGAATGAGTACACTTACCTCCTCCTCCTGCTCCTCCTCCTCTCCTTCTCCAAAACTCAGAGGTCTCCTTGCCTTCTCCTCACCCAGATGCTAAACTCTTGTGCCTTACCTGGCACTTGGTTCCCAGAGGCACTTGGTTCCCAGAGGCCACACGCATCTGCAGAGTTTACAAAGTTACTGATTTTGGGCTGTGCTGGGATAATGTTTAGTGGCATCATTAGCTATAACCTTTCTCTTATGGGACAGATATCAACACTTAAAATGTCAATAGTGCCTAAATTATGCCTGTTTCAGGTTCTCCCTATGGAGATCCCTTTGAAGCAATTACAAGCTTGACAAAAAGTTTAACTTGTCAAGGCAAGAAGCCAAGGATTAATACGTCGCATAACCCAGTTAGCCAAGATGGAGTTGCTGTTCTGAATTTGGTGTTACATTGTAGTGTTTGCTCAGCTGTGTCATTGCATCAGTTTGGTATGAGTGTCTAGATGGCAAACACCTAGTGAAGATGTAAAATGGGGGGCTCTATTTATTATGCAATGTGGTGGCAACATTTTTGCTTTCAAATGATCGGCCTAAAATGTGTGGCAGTTTAACACTACAAGAACATTGAATGCATGTAAAAGCACCCTCATGTTGAATCTTTATTGAGCTTTCTTCAGTATTGCCATTAAGGTATTACCAGGATCATTACTATGTTTTGTTGTTGGGAGCTGAGATGCCTCCATTTGGGGTCGATTTTGTTTTCTCATATTAATGCACCCAGTGCCCAGTATCTGACCCAATCAGGCAGCCTGGTCTCATGATACTTCAGTTTATGGAAGCCCTGACCAACTGTGTTTGAATCTTGAAAGTTTGTAAGCTGTACATATTTCAGCATCCCCACTGCACCATTACTTTGGCCAGCTTTACCAGTACATCCGGTGTGCCCGTGTTGTGCAGTCCTCATCCTGCTTGTGTCACCTACAGTTCACTGTAGTAGAAGGCAACAGGAGAAATAGTGTGGCCAAGAGAATCTGATTCAGTAACGCTAGCAAGGGATTTGCCTACTCTACATAGTTTCTTGTATTAAATAGTACAATTCCTACTGACGTTTCACTTTGTCATTGATACTGCTCCCAGGAATCAGTAGCTGTCGTGTCTTCCTAGCATTCTTACTTGGCAAAAAGTTAATTCATATTCTCTTTTGTAAAGTGTAACTCTTGGCTGTTTATATCACTTTTGACTTTTTTGTATTGACTTGCTGTTACATTATTTATCTTGCTCCTGGCATCTCATTTAACCATTGATTAGCTAATGTACCTTGTGTTTGAAGTCAGACAGGTGAAGCCTGACATGTAGCCAGCAGTGGTGGCTTTGAAATAAACACTCACCAGCACGCAGCCTCTGAAAGACATTAAATATTTTACAACACAGTTGTTACTAAGCAGCCATTGGTCTTCTCCAACACTCCAAAGAGGTGTGTAGGAGAACCCTGTGGAATTATTGCCTCATTCAGGCATCCAAGTTGCTTCCTAACTGGCAGACACTGTGGTGTAAGCATCACATTTATACAGAGTGAGCACTATTATTTTACCACTTTGTATCTTGTTCTGCAGTGTCGAAATTATTCACAGTGCCAGTTTTTCCATATCTCTTACTATACTTCCAAAGTATCACCAATAGCTTGGAAGCCTCCACAGGTTTAATCTGTGAATTCTACAAAAAAAGACTTTGGTTTTCATTATCCCAGCACTGCTGTAAATATATTTTCGGCCTGTAAATATATGTAAATATATTTTCGGCCTGCTGGCTGAAATTTGCATAAGCAAGAGAAGAAAAAAATGCCTGGTCTTCATTCAGCTTAGAGAACAAGTGGTTTGGAAATTACACAATATAAAGCAGTGGATACTGAGATTGGGGAGATCTGGAATCTTCATATAGCCATGAAGCTCACTGGGTGTTCTTGAGCCAGTCATCATCTAGACTAACCCAGTGGTTCCCAAACTGTGGGTCGGGACCCACTGGTGGGTCATGACTTGATGTTTTTGGTGGGTTGCCAAAGGGTGATGGAAAAATCAGATAACTAATTGCCTCAAGCCCTGAAGCTATTCAAAAATCAGATACTGTAGCTGCTAATAGCCCTGCGAGGAGTTCCTGCAGATTGCAAGCATGTCTAAATATACGGAGATAAATGTTTGTGAGTCTTTTTTCTTATTATTACTTAATAATAAATAAAATATTATTTCTTTTTAGGTCTCCTTTAAAAAAAAAAGTCCATGTTGCATATTGCATCATCTAGATACAGATGTAGACTTTTAAGCGGATGCAGAGCAGATGATGCAGACGAAGAGCAGACGCAGAGCAGATGATGCAATATTTTGTAAAAAATATTTACAAAATGATAATTTTTCTTGGTGTGATAATGGCATGGGCAGGGCCCATAAGATGGGGTATAGGGGAAAAATGTACCTGGGTTGGAGGTCAAAAAGGGCACCTGCTGTGCTAAGTGTGGCCAGAGAGAGAGTAGCAGAACAAGGCAAGGAGGGTAGAAGCCATCAGAAGAGAGAGAGAAGAAGAAAGGGAGGAAGCCAAGGAAAGCAGCAAAGGAAAGGAGACAAACAGATGGAGAAAGCATGGAGAATTGGAAAGAGACCAGATACAGAGCAAGAAATGAGGAACAGGTATAAAAGGGGAAGGGCAGCTGATAAAAGCCCTTGGGAAGAATGATGAGGATAAGAACCAGCCCTGCCCCTTGGGAGGCTAGAGGAAGCAGGGGCAGGACAAGTTCTTTTGTTATGTGAAAATCCCCCTTTTTCCTTTTAAGTTGTGATTTTATATCTGGTTATAGGCCAAACTTCTCACAGGCCCAATTTCCAAAAATCCTAGTAAAAGTCACAAGTTTACACAACCTCCACCTCTCTATGCACACAGCAACAAAGACTTTAGCAACAAAGTCTAAAGAGTAAATCTTTGCTTAAGTGTCTCCTACGGTTGTATTGTTTAAATCAGGGGTGCCCAAACCCCGGCCCAGGGGCCACTTGCAGCCCTCGAGGCCTCTCAATGCAGCCCTCAGGGAGCCCCCAGTCTCCAATGAGCCTCTGGCTCTCCAGAGATTTGTTGGAGCCCGCACTGGCCCGATGCAAGTGCTCTCAGCATGAGGGCGACTGTTTGACTTCTTGAGTGAGCTGTGGGATGAGGTCTTCCTCCACCGCTTGCTGTTTCACGTCTCTGATGCTGTAGCAGTAGCAAAGGAAAGGCCAGCCTTGCTTTGTGCAAGGCCTTTTATAGGCCTTGAGCTATTTCAAGACCTTCATTCATTCATATAAGTTCATCTTTAATATATTCATTTATGCAAACTCATGTAAATTAATTCAAGTTTTAACTGTAAATTAATTCTTTTTTTCCCTGGCCCCTGACACAGTGTCAGAGAGATGATGTGGCCCTCCTGCCAAAAACTTTGGACACCCCTGGTTTAAATCAATCACTGCGTATTGTAAGTTTCCCCAGCCAGGGAAGCCAGCCATTAGACCCATTGAATTTTGCTGATATGCTGATAAGGGACATCCTGACCCCAAACACCCTGGTGGGTGGCAGTTTTCCTCCAGCTCAGCGTCCAGCCCATCTGGGCTGGTCCAAAAAAAAATCCTTTTAAGAGAGGGCTTTGCCTCATGTTCACTCTCTCTGGGCTCCCCCCTCCAAGGACACAACACATCTGTGTTGTGAGGGTCCTCCATAGGACTCTCCACCCCCCCCCATCCAACTGCTTTTCAGGACAGGTAATTATATGCGTCTGGAACTCTTTCCCTTCTTTCTTTCCCACCTATTTCTCCCCTTCTCTCCCCATCTTTAGTTAGCAACGGGTTTGGCAAACCAGGGACCCCTAAAATCCTTCCCTACAAATTTCCCTTTTCCTAATTTCCTCAGATGCACCAAATACATGTCACATGCAACCACCATAAAGCTAGGTTACACTTTTCAAGTACTAGAACCAAGAAATATGCATTATGTTTTCCTTTGTGCTTCTGTAATAAAAATCTAATCTTATATTAAAAAGTTATCTTTCTCTCAGTCTCCTCCTTAAGCAAAAAAAGGGAATTTCTCTGCATTACGCCGTCTTGTTATCTAGCCTTCGATCCTGAAGTTCCAAAAAGGGTAGTATACTAATTCCCCTAAACAAAACAGCCCCTTTTGGTAACACTTTAACCCCCTCTACAAGTAGGTCAATGGAATAGTCCTCCAGATTAAGTTATCCTGGGCACTCAGGTATCCCAGATGAGAGTCCCTAGAAAGAAGATGGGTTTTGGCCTTCAACCTGAATCCAGGGTGACAGATCACTGACACTGCAGCAGGAGGGAAGAGCCCACCAGTAAAGGGGCAAACAGGAAATACCCTATTACCTGCTGTATTTCCCACAGGCCTGTGAATAAAACACCAATTGTGTTGGCCGCAAACTGAGTCAAATATCTATTAACTTTCCAAAACTTTGACAAGGAGTTGCATTCATGACAGGGAGGAGGATCCCCCTGGTTACAGTGTAAGCCATCTTCATAAAACTACTTTGTCAGCCCCTCATTTGTACAGATATGTGTCACAACAACAGGGATACAGTCTGCAAAATGCATTTTTGGGTGATTGGTCATTATTCAACCTTAGTACCCTTGGGAAATGTCCACAGGGATTCTCATGCCAAGGGGTGGGAAGGACAGAAAAGCAAAAACACACAAAAAAGATATCCTTGTAATTCCAGCATGGGCTCCATGCATTCTTTGCTTTACCCTGGCCCAAAAGACCGATATCACGGACACCTGAGTACTGGTGGGGGGCACTGGATAACAAACTTCCATCACTTCAACAGACATGTAGTGCACTGGTGGAGCTCTGCTTTGCCAGATCCTGAACTTTGTGTCGGGCCAGAAGGCCCAACACAGAGCCTCTCAAGTCTGCGCTGGCAAAATAGCCAGCATAGATTTGAGAAGCCCCATTGCAGGTCTTGGGGCTTTCCCTGGGTAAAGGGAATGAAAGTCCTCTTCCCCAAGGTGACTTCCAGTGGCTGCTGCCAGTCTGCAAGACTGGGTAGCTGCTTTTGGCACTGCTGCACCCAGCAGTGATGCTGCCTTTAGGATTGGGCTGTGTGTCAAGGTAATCAATTTGAACTATACAAAAATAGTCAGTGAACTAGTTTTATTGCTGCAGAGCAAAACTGTCAGGCCTTTGGCATCCCAGGCCCTGAATTGTTGTAAGCCAGGATGTGGCAGGAGGGGCCTTGATGTCCAGGCCTGGTATGAAATGCAAATAAAGGAAGAGCAGCACTTTATGCAATTAGTAATCAGATGCACCTGTGTTAGGTGAGAGCCATGTGACCTGGGGAGATGTGTGCAGAGTCAGGTAGGCTATGGTTGAGTGGTGCAATGCACCACTAGATAGCCGATCAGAGTGGGTCACAAGACTGTCTTGTGACTATGAGTCACCCTACTCTGATTGGCTGGCCCCAGTATATATGGGGACAAGAGCAGATACCAAATGTGGGTTGCTGTGGTGGAGTTTCTGCATGTGGTGCTGCTGGTTTGTTCTGTCACTTGGACTGTGTATCGTGACCGTTTGACTGACTACTCTTCTGCCTGCTCCTTTTACCAATACATGCTTCTGCAACAAACAAGCCTGTGTCTGCGCCTTTGGCTCTGTTTGGGATCGCCTGCTTCTTTTGCTATCTCCCTATGCTCCCGTGCCACTCTGCTATTGGGAAAGCAAGGGCTATCCTCCCCTGCTACCCTGGGGTTGGCTTTTCAGAACATAGAATATTTGAAATGGTGATGCTCAAACTCCTTTCCAGTGTAGCTAGAGTCTAGCAAGTTCCACCATTTTGTTTTTATACATTTTTTCACTCAATTGTTTAATATAATTTGTCATTGTTGATTTTATTGCTTACAACCCATTGCCCATATATTCAGTTATGTTTGTAAATGTTTATGATAAAATTGTGTACTAGTTTTATTCATTTGTTCATCCATTCATCTTCCTCTGTCAACTTTCATATTTCAATTTCATTTTTATGTTGACATTATTGATATACTGAAAGTATTTGTATATATTGATATACTGATATACTGAGTATATTGATATTGATATATCTTATTGATATCTTATTAATATTTATTGAAGTGATATTATTTCACTTCTTCCCTGCTGAATTTCATAGCAAGAGACTGATAATGTATTACTGCTTCTTAATAATATATTAATCCATTAATCAATTATGATTTTGATGTGTGGAGGCTGCCAAATTTTCCGTGACCTCAGACAGCAGATGCTTCAGCTATGCCAGTGCTTGCCCCCACTGTTAAATTCTCCGCAAATAAGGTTGAATTGAACCCACTGAGTTGAAATGCCCATTCAGAACCAAATGACAATTAAAAGATTAACAAGTCATCAGGCCCAGATGGCATCCACCCAAATAAAAGTGTGAAATTACTGTTCTTCTGACTAAAGTATGCAAAGTGTCCCTTGAAACAGGTGGTGTGCCAGAGAACTGGAGGATAGCTAATATGCCATTTTTTATTTTATTTTTTAAAAGGAGGGAGAGGGGACCCAGAAACTACAAGTCAGTCAGCCTAACATCTATTGCAGGTAAACCTCATCTCAGAGCTCTTCTTGTGTTTTTTGTTCATGGAAGTGACTCCTGAGGTGAAGCAATTAAAGGTCTGTTATCCGATCTATCACTCTGAATGAGCTTGATAGGCATCCGGATTTGTGGTCCATGTTCCATTTGTTGCTTATTCCCTCCCAATCATCAGTTTAAGATGGTTCTCACTGTAGATCAATGAGGCAGTTCTGATAAAATTCCTGAATGCCCTGTGAATATGTTTAGATAGATACTGAAGTAACACAAGGACTCTGGTACGCTTGGCTGAACCTGCAAAATAATCTCTGCATAGGTTGTGAAGCCTGGTGACCAGTTTGCCCAACCTATCAATTTTTTTTTTAATTCTCAAGCTGTTTCCCTTGGTAGCTAATCCTTCTTCAACTCTGAGTCTCTAGGCAGAAAGCAAAAGATATCAATAAATTCCCCCCCCCCCATCTTTAATTTTATGCTGGGAGACCTTAATGAAGAGACCTTTCAATAAGGTAATATTGCATGGTTTTTGCCATGCACCAACTAAAATACTGAACCCCCACTGTGGATGTGGGCATCATCCCAGGAGAGCCATGGGCAACCCACTCATCATTGCTGTTTTGTATGCTTTCCTCTTGAGTAGCATCCTAGCTGTATCTGATGGGCATACCTAGTTACTGTATCTCATGTGGTCAAACTTTTCTTTGTATCCATTTTCTCTTTATTATCCATTCAGCTGAATTCAGGTAATTTGCATCAGTCTGCCAGTACATTTTCTACCCCCAACCTTTTTGTTTAATTTGCTCTCAGACGTGACAACGGTCATTATTTTATATCAGAATCCCTTGGGTTCTGTGCTCTTCTGGGAGGGGGTTTTTCCCCCCTTGCCTATAGCCTGGATGGTGGCAGTAGATAGATCTAGCAGTTTCATCCCCATGCAGCTGCTAAACCTGTAAAAAGGGAATGTGGAAAAGAGGAAGGGATCCACGCCCCTTCTCCATTCCACCTCTCTCCCACCCACTCCTCTCCTAGAAACTGCCCCTCCCTGCTCTGCTTCACCCACCCCATCCTATCCCCAGGTTCCCTCCACTGGGTACTTTTTAGCCCAGTTCACAGAAGCTGCATGTGCTACCATATGGCCATTTATAATAATAATAATAATAATAATAATAATAATAATAATAATAATAAATAATAAAACTTTATTTTTATCCCACCCTTCTCCCTAACGGGACCCAGGGCAGCTAACAACATATTAAAAAACAGATTTTAAAAACATTAATACAAGCAGATAAAAACATTTAAAAACACACTACAGAGGCCATAAAAACAGTAGTCAGATTAAAAGAGTAAAAGAGCAGATCACCGAGGAATCAAGCCTGTAAAACTAAAAGATGTATAAAAAAGTGAAGAAGGCCAGAAATCAGACGGCTTGTTTAAACAAGTGTTTTCAGGCCTCGCCGAAAACTCTCAAGAGAGGGAGCCATTCTCAAGTCAAGGGGAAGGGAGTTCCATAATGTTGGTGCCACTACCGAGAAGGCCCTATTTCTTGCAGCCGCCCCCCAGACCTCCTTGGGTGGTGGCACTTGCAAAAAGGCCTTCTCTGATGATCTGAGAGGACGAGCCGGATTGTACGGGAGTAGGCGGTCCCTAAGATATCCTGGCCCAGAGCAGTATAGGGCTTTAAAGGTTAAAACCAGCACCTTGAATTGGGCCCGGAAACGAATGGACAGCCAATGTAGCCCCCGGAGAAGCGGGCTGACAGAGTCAAACTGCCTGGCTCTGGTGACCACATGGGCCGCCGCATTCTGTACTAATTGTAGTTTCCGAACCGTCTTCAGGGGCAGCCCCACATAGAGCGCGTTACAGTAACCTAACCTCAATGTCACCGTGGCATGGATCACCGTGGCCAGGTCTGCACGATCCAAGTACAGTCGCAGCTGGCGCACCAGCCGAAGCTGAGCAAAGGCCCCCCTAGCCACAGCCGCCACCTGGGAATCCAGGAGCAGCTGTGAGTCCAGGAGGACCCCCATGCTGCGAACGTGCTCCTTCAGAGGGAATGCAACCCCATTCAGAGCAAGTCGATAATCCAGCACCTGCATCGAGGATTTCTGAACCAGGAGAGCCTCTGTCTTATCCGGGTTTAATTTCAGCTTGTTAGCCCCCATCCAGATCCTCACTGCTTCCAGACAGCGCTCCAGGCCCTCAACCGCCACCCTGGAGTCTGGAGGAAAGGAGAGATAGAGCTGGGTGTCATCAGCATATTGATGACACCTCACTCCAAACCCCCGGATGACCTCTCCCAGCGGTTTCATGTAGATATTAAATAGCATGGGGGACAGAATTGAACCCTGCGGCACCCCGCACCTCAAGGGCCAGGGTGTCGAACAGGCATCCCCCAGCACCACCATCTGGGACCGACCCTCCAAGTAGGAGCAGAACCACCGCAAAACAGTGCCTCCAACTCCCAACTCGGCCAATCGGCCCAGAAGGATACCATGGTCGATGGTATCGAAAGCCGCCGAGAGGTCCAGCAGGACCAACAGGGACGCACACCCCCTGTCCAGTCCCCGGCGTAGGTCATCCACCAAGGCGACCAAGGCAGTTTCCGTCCCAAAGCCCGGCCTGAAACCAGATTGAAAAGGATCCAGATAATCCGCTTCATCCAAGACCCTCTGGAGTTGGGCCGCCACCACCCGCTCAATTACCTTGCCCAGAAACGGGATGTTGGCAACTGGCCGATAGTTATTCAACACAGTGGAATCCAGGGAGGGCTTCTTCAGGAGGGGGCGAACCACCGCCCGCTTCAAGGCGAGCGGCAACGTCCCCTCCATCAAAGAAGAGTTGACCACCCTCCCCGTCCACTCAGCCAGTCCCCCCCGGGCTGCTCTAATCAGCCAAGCTAGGCAAGGGTCAAACAGGCAGGCAGACGGCCTCACACTCCAAAGGAGTCTGTCCACATCCGCAGGCTGCACAAGCTGAAAAGAATCCCACAATACTGGACAAGTGGTTGCCAAGGGGACATCATCAGACACCATTTATGATGGTGGAACTGTGTTCCAATGTAATAAAGGGCAGTCTAGTCCTAGTTAGGAGTGAGCTATCCCTCCTTTGGGGTGAGTGTTGTGTGTTGGAAGTCACAGTATTCTTGGTCTAGGGCAGGGGTCTCCAAATTATGGCCCATGGACATCTGGCCTGCCGCAAGATTTCATCTGGCCCCTGGTGGTGGGGAAGATGGGCAGCCCAATTCTGAATGCCACATTACCCAGAGCTGCAGTGACACAAAAATGGTGACCTCAGCATCCTGTGGATGCCAAAGCTATGCATAAGGAAGCATTTGCTCCCTTGCCTCAGGTAATACCGTTACAATGCCCATGGGTCTCCTTGGCTCTGCGCCCATGTTTGAGTGGACGCAGAGCCAGAATTCTGTTGAAAAGTGCAGACGGAATTCTCATTTTCATGCAAATTTGTAAAATTTGAAATCATATCATGCTGATGTATAAACTATTCCCTGTATTCCCTTGAGAAAGCCCCACATAGTTGTGGCAAAATGTTGAGAAACTGTTCAGATTTCTTGAATGTGGCCTGAGAACCCAAAAAGGAATTTCTTTTTTGGTGACATATCATGCTGATCACAAAAAAGATCTAAGTAGAACTTATTCATTCATTCATTCATTCATTCATTCATTCATTTAATAAAACCGATTCTCCCCCCCCCCCCCGGCCTCCAAATATGTGTAAAATATATGATGTGGCCTGAAAAGAAACCCCTACACTAAACCCATCCAAAAGGAAAATTATGGAAAGGCTGTGGAAGAGGTCCACACCAGTCATGAACCCTGCACGATTAAGGATAGTGTCCTTTCACACGGAAGCCTCTCAAGAGGGCACACGCACAATCCCACAATGGAAACAAGCCCAAAGAACAATGTTTCTGGTGGCTAAAAAGATAGCTGTGCAGTCAGCGGCCAAGATGCAACCGAGAGCTTTGGTCATCTCTGTTTCAATTACAGTTTTACAGCCTGCTTCCCTAGAACATAGGGAACCTGCTGGATCCGATCAAAGGTCCATCTAGTCTGGTGTTCTCTTTCCCAAAGTGCCCATCTAGATGTTTCTGGAAAGCCCAGAAGTAAGTAATGAAGTCAATAGGCCTGCCCCACTGCCTCACCTCAGCAGCTGTTAGTAGTGGTGCAGTAACTCTGAACATGAATCTGCCATTTACCTATCATGGCTAATAAATGTTGCTTATCCTTCATAAATTTGCTTGATTCCCTTTTAAGCTAGCAGCCCTCAGCACATACCCACAAATTCAAGCAAATTCCACAAATTAAGAACCCCTTTGGTGAATACGTGTATTTTTTTTCCATCCTCAGCCTCATGCCAATTCGTTTTACTTTGTTGAAGATGAATGTTTGCTACATGCAAATGTGCCAACCCTTTTATTTCAAAAATTATAAGTAAAAGTGAGAGCTTGGCTGAGCCTGCAAAGCAGACATTAGCTATCAAAATAAGGAACTTCTTGGAGATTCTGATATTGCTGTAGCAGACAGGGAAAACAGTGGTATGTGTTCATTTTGCATTGTAATATGGATGCACAGCACCCTCTACTTTCTTTTGATCAAATAACACACAAAGGCTTGGGGGGAAAAAAATCCTGAATGCTGTTTCTTTGCAGATTTTTTTTTTTTTTCACAGAGACCAGAAGAAAGAATTTGTCTATAGGGTTCATTAACAGTTGGCCTCTGCTGGCAGTAACCCATGTTATATAGGCCACCATTGTGACATCCTCAAAAGAACTCCCTGAAGGAGGCAAAGTCTAGAAGGGGAATATCTACTCTGAAGTTTCCCACCTTCCCTGAACTATATCTGCAGAGCCACCCCAGGAGGGGAGAATGGAGCTTTGAAAAATAACACCTTTGTTATTCCAAGTGTTAGAGATGAAGCAGAGTTTTCAGATGGCCCCAAGCTTTTTTGCACCCTTCACCAAACACAGATGGAAACTGGACTCTTTGAACTGCTTTGAAAATCTGTTACCATGCATTGCTTTGGGGCCTGTGAAGCAGCCATTGCGGACTTCTGTCTGCCTGCAATTTTTATGGCTATGTGATGACTAGGGATTAAATAGCTCATTTTAGACGCAGGCGGCTCTAAATGCAAAAAAACAACAATAAAGATGAGAACACCGAAGGCTCCACGCTTACTTGGGAGGAAGTCTCACTGAACACTGCAGAATTCACGGCCAAGTAAAAGTGTCTAGCATCCGGCTGCAAAATGCTTAATAATTTCTAGCTCAAGGCAAAGCTACAAAAGATGCCAAGAGAGTTTTTTCATTAGTTAATTTTTAAATAAAGATGAAGCTTGTGCAAGAACGGTTTGTTGTATCACACACACAAACACAAATTGCAAACTTAGAGCAAGACTGCTCTTGAAAAGAAAGATTGTCTTTCATGGTACAATTTACAACTTACAGCAAAAGTCTATGCATGTCTGCTCAGGAATAAGGCCCATTGGGTTGAATGAATTTTACTCCCAGATAAGTGTGTATAGAATTGCAGCCTAGGCTTATCTGGGAGTGGATCCCATTGAACTCAGTGGAACTTCTGCATGTCCGTGAATAGGATTGGGCTGTTACTGTGCTAGAACGTCATGGAAGGCTAGCCCTAACACCTGAGCCAGTATTGGCAATGGGATTTCCCATCCCACTAGCTCAGCACTCTCCCACTCTGGGAGAGTTTGAGCCACTGTAATTATTTTATTTTATTATTTATTATTCGCATTTTTATACCACCCTTCCTCCAAAGAGCTCAGGGCGGTGTACACAGCTGCTCTCCTCCTTTTGTCCTCACATTATTTAATTATTTGCAGGGAGGGCGGTGCGAGTGCCTCTGTAATTGCACTGGCACTGGGGTGAATGTTCCATTTTAAAACTTCGAACACTCAACAGGGGTCACTACTGCTTCCTGGAGTGTGTAGAGTGCCTACGGACCCCTCTGGGAACCTTCCTGTGGTGTTACGTGAAAATCCCCTTTTGCCTTTTAGTTGTAATTTTCTCTCTCTATCTGGTTATATTACTATGGACTAAAATAGCATGCAGGCTAAACTTCTCCCAGTACACAGGCCACATTTCCAGAACTAAGGTCAAGCCACAAGCTCATGGTTACATAACCACCCCCTCCCATGGTCACACATTATGGGAGGAAGTCTGGTGTCTTAAATCACTGTTTAAGTGTCTCCTACATTACTGTATTCATTGTATTTTTTTAACCCAATCACTGTTTAAGTACTGTATGCAAACTTGAACTGCCTTCTGGTATCTTAAATCACTGTTTAAGTGTCTCCTGCACTTAAACAGACTGCACTTGCTCCCGGTGTGGAAGGGATTGTCACTCCCGGATTGGCCTTTTCAGCCACACTAGACGCTGTGCCAGAACCACCTTTCAGAGCGCGATACCATAGTCTTTCGAGACTGAAGGTTGCCAATACAAAAAAGTGTCTCCTACATTACTGTATTCATTGTATTATTTAAGTTCCCCCATCTAGGAAGCCAGCCATAGACCCCATTGAATTTTGCTGATAACTGACATCCTGATCCTCTTTCAATGCTTTACATACTCCAAGCACCCTGCTGTGTGGTAGTAATCAAGCTACCATCCAGCTCAGCACTGTCTCCCAACCCCTTTTAAGTGAGGGCTTCCTCTCACATGTTCTCTCTCTCTAAGGACCAACACATCTGTGTTGTGTTAGAGGGTCCTCTTCACAGGACTCTCCTGCCCCTCCAACTGCTCTACAGGACAGGTAACTATCTTGTGCCTGGAACTCTTTCCCTTCTCCCCCCCCCTTTTTCTCCCCTTCTCTCCCATCTTTAGTTAGCAGCTGGGGTTGGCAGATCAGGAACCCCTAAAATCCTTCCCTACAACCTTTCCTTTTTCTAATTTCCTCGGATGCACCAAATACTATTCACACGCAACCACCATGAGAGCTAGGTACATTGGATTCAAGTATTAGGACCAAGAAACATACACTTATCATTTCTCCATGTGCATTATGTTTACCTTTGTGCTTTTGTAATAAAACTATAAGCTTTTATTAAATGTTATCTTTCTCTCAGTCTCCTCTTTAAGCAAAAGGGAATTTTTCTGCATTACGCTGTCTTGTTATGCAGCCTACGATCCTAAGGTTCCAATAAGGGCAGTGTAATAATTCCCCCTAAACAAAACAGCCCTTTTGGTAACAGTGGCTCTAAAGTGCCCCGAAATGCAATTGCGACCAACTTCTGGTTTTCGTTCAAAAACTGGAAGTAGCTCCCGATCACATTTTGGGGCACTTTAGAGGCATGGGGAGGCTTGCAGAGGGGTTCACAGGCTCTCTGCGCTCTCCAGGAAGCATTAGTGCCTTCTGGTGTGTGTTTAAAGTTTTAAAATGGAACGTTCTCACCCAGCATTGGTGCGATTGTGGGAGTACTGGTGCCGTTGTCACTGGTGCCCTGCCTCTTAAGGAGGCAGAAATAGAGCTTCTCTATCAGTTTGAGAACCCCTGCACTAGCTAACTTCACTCGGGATTGGTCTATCGCTGGGTTCGTAGTCATTATGGCTCTATAGACGCTCCAGGTTTAGAGATGGAGGCTGCAATCCTAACCTCAGTTTCCTGGGAGTAAGTCCCATTGAACACAATAGGACTTACTTCTGAGTAGACCTGGGTAGGATTGTGCCGTGAGAGGTATACACTGCTTTGAACATAGGAAAAAAGTACAGAAATCTTTAAATAAGTGAGAATAAAATATTGCTTTCAGGAGCTGTTTGAGGCTTTTTGGTGTTCTCTAGTTGAAAAAGGGATACTGGACCAGATGGCCTTTTGGTCTGATCCAATGGGGTTCTTCTTGTGTTCTTATTCCTATGTAATGAAGGGGCATTTCTGCACTGCCACAGAAGGAACATGGGTGTTGGAGGATATAGCTTAGCCTCAGTC
This sequence comes from Tiliqua scincoides, assembly GCF_035046505.1. Lineage (NCBI taxonomy): Eukaryota > Metazoa > Chordata > Lepidosauria > Squamata > Scincidae > Tiliqua > Tiliqua scincoides. The sequence goes on along the minus strand of NC_089823.1, from coordinate 212,175,947 downwards.
CCATTTGCTTTTCTTTTTAAGTCAAAGAAACACATACAGGCAGCTGGCTAAGGCAATACTTTATAAAAAAAGAGTAGAAAGGACTGCGAAATAACAGAACACTGCAGAGTTTTTCTCTTGCTAATATTCGGCCCTTTTTGGAGAATTCAAAGGACTAGATTCCTGCTCCACCATGAGAGATTGGTGTTTTGCCAAATCCCCAGTCCAAGCTTCACGTAGAGAACTTATGCCCACTTTAAGCTGATCAGCTCCCCTTGGTTCCCCAACAATGGCCCTAGCACCAGCATAGTAGCACCTGCAGAGCAAGGAGACATGACAATCCACTATACTTCCATATCAGGAACCACTCAGACTCAAGGTTAAACTGTAACAGGTTTCTTAAAAATCTAATAAAAGGGATTAACAACCAAATGAACAACAACAAGTAAGGATTTTGGCAGAAAATGGGTTAATTAATCTGCAATAATGCTGGTCAAAAGGGTCTGATGTGGAGCCATAGAAGACAACAGTGCCCTTCATGTCCTTGTGGAAAGATCTGATGATGCTGAGGAGCCTGGGTGGACATCCAATCTTGGGGAGAGGTCTACAGAGCTTTCGTCCTGAGTACACTTCTGTACTGCAGTGAGTCATGGACTCTTCGCTCACAACAGGAGAGGAAACTGAGCGCTTTCCACATGCGCTGCCTCCGACACATCCTCAGCATCACCTGGCAGGACAAAGTTCCAAACAACACAGTCCTGGAACGTGCTGGAATCCCTAGCATGTATGCACTGCTGAAACAGAGACGCCTGCGTTGGCTTGGTCATGTCGTGAGAATGGATGATGGCCGGATCCCAAAGGATCTCCTCTATGGAGAACTCGTGCAAGGAAAGCGCCCTACAGGTAGACCACAGCTGCGATACAAGGACATCTGCAAGAGGGATCTGAAGGCCTTAGGGATGGACCTCAACAAGTGGGAAACCCTGGTCTCTGAGCGGCCCGCTTGGAGGCAGGCTGTGCAGCATGGCCTTTCCCAGTTTGAAGAGACACTTTGCCAACAGTCTGAGGCTAAGAGGCAAAGAAGGAAGGCCCATAGCCAGGGAGACAGACCAGGGACAGACTGCAGTTGCTCCTGGTGTGGAAGGGATTGTCACTCCCGGATTGGCCTTTTCAGCCACACTAGACGCTGTGGCAGAACCACCTTTCAGAGCGCGATACCATAGTCTTTCGAGACTGAAGGTTGCCAATACAATAATGCTGGTCACCAGCAGATGGCACTGAGGTGCTACAGGATCTCCCACAGGCTCTTTAACTGAGAGAAGCTGCTGCAAATTAAAGATGTAATATGAAGTAGAAGAGAAAAACTCTAAAATCAACGAAAAAATCTTTCTGGTTTCCTGACTAATAAACAATTCATTGAGCTGCTGGAATGCCAGTGCAAGATCAGAATAGGATTGAGGCTTTAACCTGATTTTCCCCTGCAAAATTCCCCTACCCTGAAGTTTTAAATTATTTTTCTTATTGAGAGTCTGAAATTGAAAATTAACCTAGAAACAATACTTAAGAGTCCAATCTGATCCTTCCCGCCGCTGATGCAACTGCGCCGAAAAGGTGCCCACTGTGTCTGGGGGAGGGGGCGAGAAGCTTTGAAGGAGAAAAAGAAATTATTTCCCCTTACTCCTCCCATTCCACAATGGGTCTCCTAGAACCTGCACCACCTCTGTAGCTGTCACAACTTCAAGGAAAAGAAAGGAAGGGGAGATTTGTAAAAGGGGGTGGGGACAGGATCCAGGGCATGCTATTCCCGCTGGTCCATGAGCCCTCCTACCACCTTCCTGCCCCATTCCTCCCCTTTCCCTGCCCAGTTTTGCCCTTCCCAGACCCCTCCCTACCCACACCCACTCTTACCCCTGCCATATCTCATGGGTGCAGCAGGCTTGGAGCACTGCCATCTCTTGCAGCAGTGCTCTGAAAATGGGCACCGACTGAGGGCCCAATCCAATCCAATTTTCCTTTGCCGGTGCAAATGTGCCAGTGGGGCATGCACTGCATCCTGTGGTGGTGACACAGTCTCAGAGGCCTCCTCAAGGTATGGGAACATTTCTTCCCTTACCATGGGGTTGCATTGCGGTTGCACCGGTGCTGGAAAGTTGGATAGGATTGGGCTCTGAGTCATTTTAGCACACTGGAACTTGCTTGTGCTGTCATAAACCCTTCTGCAGTATAACCCAATCCTGGATAGGCTCTCAAATAAGTATTTGTAGGGGAGAATAGGAAGGTGGAGATGATTGCTTAAGCCTTCTTTCACCCACTAGTTCTCCCCTACAAATGTTTCCCCAGCCATAACTTTTTTTGATAATGGGAATAAATCCAGCTGGGGGAGAGATGGCCCTAGGGAAGCATGAGCAGGAGAGAATCATGGGCTCAGAAGGAGATAAGTAACACATATTTAAGTTCACCAGTTGTCCTCTGTGAGTCTACCCTGCCCTTGCATTCCCATTATCTCAGCAAATAAAAGTTTGGGGAATATCTGTTTGCCAGGATAATGTGTAGTTTCACCCTCAGGGAGCTTTCCATGAAGACAAAATTGATTGTTTGAACTGACATGTAATATATAGTCTGAGGACACAACATGAAGCACATGATGCAGCTGAAACTAAGAAGGCCTGAACCTGGTCACCGCCTGTGTGGAAGACTGCCTGGGAATCATATTTATGTCAAATCAAGCTCTATGATGGAAGAAAAATTCAATCTAAAATGTATGAATCAATAGTTTATCAAATGATTACATTTATTCACTAGTGACTTTGATTCTGGCTAGGATTTAGAAATGAAGCTGTTTTAATAGGAGAGGAGGGAACCATACATGCTGCTCTTTAGACATTCTCCATACTCACATTCCTATAAGCCAGATGTTCCCAAACTGGGGAGTGGTGACACCCCAACCAGGAAAGCCCTAATTCTGCCGCCTTAAGGGGCAGGACGATGGAGGAGGCAGCAACATGATCATCACAGTTGTGTTGCTGCCAGGGTCAAAAGGGTTTTTTTTTAGACTTCCCTAAAAGAGCACTGGCCTCCAGGGGGTGCAGGAAGCCCCAAGGACTGCAGGGCTCCCCAAGCCTCCAAAAAGCTGAAAAAGTGATCACAACCTACTTCCAGCTTGCAATCGCAAAACTGGAAGTAGGTCACAATAGTTTTTTTAAGCTTTTTAGAGGCTTAGGGGACCTACAGAGGGGTCCGCAGGGCTCCTCACACCCCCAGAAGGACAGTGCTGCCTTAGGTAAATCTTTAAAAAGACCCTTTTGGCCCCAGCAGCAATGTGGTTGTGATGATAGAGTAGCTGCCTTACCCTGGTTATCAAACTCCTGGAGAGTTTGGGAACTGCTGCTATAAGCAACATACGATGTGGCCCTCAGTGTGTTAGGTAGTGATTAAGCTTCTGTGAAACAAATTTTATTGCAGAGAACACATTGCCAGCCCAGTATGGCATGCACTGAAAAATCATATTTCTCTACAACCCTCCTTAAATTATGCTAGATGAGTCCTCATCAAAACCAGGATTATCATAAATTTTGTGATGGTCTGCTGTTGAATTATGTGTAGATTTTGATAGGACAAAAGATACATTTTTGAATTCTGAGGTCACCTATTATTGCCAAGATCTGTTTCTACTTAAAGCTGCAATAGGCAGAAAAGTGGAGGCAGGCCAGCCACAGAGACCTGAGAAGGGTTCTCCAATTTCTCGGCTCTCTAGAACTGATTACTATCTTAAGGAATAGATTCATCCCCCCCCCCCAATACTATAAAAACACAGTAAAATTGACCATGCCATGGAAAGCTATGTGAAATAGCAACAGTACATAGAATTGCTTCCCTCTCTTATTGCAACAGTTATAAAGCTGTCAGTTCCGCTCTGGCAGGTTAAAAGTAGGAATGTTTGCAAATTGCAGACAACAGATTGGAAGGGTAGCTAAGTTCTGGGACTGCACCCATAGCTTCTTGGTTGAGCCCAAAATAGCCCAAATAGAGCCATTTGCTTCATCGTCCTGTTTAAGCCATGACTACCACCTCCACCATTCCTGATACCCAGGGTTTATGTATTTTAGAGAGTCAGTATGGTGCAGTGGCTAGAGTGTTGGACAAGGCCCAGGTTCATTTCATCATCATCATCATCATCATCATCATCATCATCATCACAAACTACATGAAACATAGTTGTTAACTGGTGTTGAGCAACTGATACAAGTCTCATATTGAGACCTAACTATCAACTAGGTATTGGAGCAGTATGCACGATGTTCCTAAAAGTGCTGTTTTTTGCAGATCTGAAGGTGTTACTTCAATAAATGCCAGTTGTTTAAAGTAATTCACAAAACTTTTCAAGATTGTTCCAAGGGCCCCGATGACAATGGGGACCACTTTGGTATGTTTTATCCATAGTTGTGTGATTTCAATGGCCAGATCTTGGTATTTTGTCATTTTTTCTAGTTCTTTTTCAGCAATTCTGGCAGCTCCAGGAACTGAAATCTCAACTAGCCAGGCATTTTGATTTTCTATTATCATTATAGCAGGTGTATTATGCTCAAGGTATCGGTCTGTTTGAATTTTAAAGTCCCACAGGATCTTGTTCATTCTACAACACCTTCTCAACCTGATGTTAGAAAATCTTTTTTTCAGTGCTGGAAAATTCTACTTTTTACATCTTGACCAGTGGATTAATTCCACTCTGTTGTAATGTTGCTACTCTGTTGTATCTGACTTTGTAATCTGTCTGTGCAATTTTACGACATTCACATATCAAATGCTACAAAATCTCATCTTTTTCTTGGCAAAGTCTGCACTTAAGAGTTTAAGAGTTTTCACCTACTTTCTGGATTTTAACCTTCATAACATTTGTTTGCAGTGCCTGATCTTATGGGCTCAAAATCAAACCTTCAGTTTCTTTCTCAGTGGTGCCCAGTTTCAGCCATGCCCAAAGCAGGTTGCTATCGTTCCGTCAGTATTTTTCAGGCAATGGTTTATTTTTCCAAATACTCAGCCTCTTTTCAAATTGCTGCTTTTTATATTCAGCCTTAAGTTTCTGTAGTTTTTTTTTTTTAAATATTCTCCATTTTTACAGCCTTCAATAGTGTTTCAGTGCTTTTGTTTACATAATCACTCAGACCTCTTTTTTCTTCTTCCACTATCTGTTATAAAAGTCCACAACCTCCAATTTTACATGGTAGATATTATCTGTCACTTTTTGGATGCGATGTTCAATGCATGTGCATTACTTTTCATTTTTTACAGTCTAACTTTTCTAATTCACTTTGAATCCAATCAGTTCTGGTATCTAATTACTGGGATGGACCATGTATTTATGACTTTGATGATATTTCCACCATTCAACTTTGATTTTAAGATTTTTTGTGCTCTTTTGATGTATTCTCACCATGTCAAATCTTTCACTTTTGCATTTAGGATGCTATCCGCTTCTAAGATTCCTAAATACAGGCATGCCCCCATATCTGCAAGGGTTCCATTCTGGAACCCCCTGCAGTTAAGTGAAACCGTGGATATGGTCTGCTCCCCTTGCCTCTTGAGGGTCCTCTGAGCCCAGCAGAGGCTGCAGTGGCCTCACCCAGACTCAGACTGAGCCCTAGAGGTAAAAAAAAATAATAATAAAAATAAAAAATAAAAAAGGTCACTTCTGGTTTCTCAGTGAAGTAACTTTTTAATGCCTTATACAGCATCAAAAATGTGCTGGTTGCTCAACTGATTGCTCAATTGAAGATCCTGATTCCTGTAGCCCACTTATCATCAAGTGCCCAGGAAATGTAGCAGCTGGCGTAGTCCTTGTTTAACCAGGCGATGACCGAGCTGGCATAAACTTTGTACTCATTTTTCATACCATACTAGCAATGGGTTTGGAAACATTTCATCTGACTTCTCAGTAGAGCCCTGTCTGGTTTGTGTGGCCCTATCCAGCATGGCCCTCTGCCTCACTGAAGCACACAAACCCCACCACCACTACAAGGTAGCGTCCCATGGGGGAATGATGATGATCATCATCTGGTTAATAACAACCCCCCTGGTGGCAGTGGAATCACTAGGGCGGTGCGGGGGGTGCGGGCCACACCGGGTGACACGCCCGGGGGTGACACGTCCTGGGGGGAGGACGCGCTAACTTCACGGCTTTTGGAGCCACCCCATCATGCCATATACCATTGGATGTGGAATGGCCAGCGGAGTGCAATGCAGAAAACAGAATCGAAAAAAGCTCCTTTCGTTCAAAAGGTATGGCCAAAAAACCGGTAAGAAAAAATGAATGGATCCCTATGGAAAGTGAAAGTGAGCCGTATTGCAGGTTTACTCGTGAGTAGGCGTACTTACCATAGTCCATCGGAAAGGGCGGGCTGAGATGAATCCAAAGACACCTTAATGGTCCCAATCCAATGAATGCAGTCCCCAGAAACCAGAGGAGGAGGTCCCTGCCTCCCTCCCAGCTGCAAGTCTATTGAGCTGGAAACGAAGCCATGTGGCCTTGTTTACTCCCGAGTAGGCAAACTTGCCTTACTCTGTCAGAAAGGGCAGGCTAAGAGGAGTCCAACAATGTCAGAATGGTCCTGATCCAATAAATGTAGCCCCCAAAAACACCGGAGAAGGAGGTCCCTGCCTCCCAGTTGCCCTATTGAGCTCTATGGAAAGCAAAACAGCCTCACGGTTGCGTTTACTCATGAGTAGGCAGACGAGCCTTGGCTGATGGAAAGGTATTGAGAACAAAACAGCTAATATTATAATGCCATTGTACAAATCTATGGTAAGGCCACACCTGGAGTATTGTGTCCAGTTCTGGTCGCCACATCTCAAAAAGGACATAGTGGAAATGGAAAAGGTGCAAAAGAGAGCAACTAAGATGATTACGGGGCTGGGGCACCTTCCTTATGAGGAAAGGCTATGGCGTTTGGGCCTCTTCAGCCTAGAAAAGAGGTGCCTGAGGGGGGACATGATTGAAACATACAAAATTATGCAGGGGAAGGATAAAGTGGATAGAGAGATGCTCTTTACACTCTCACATAACACCAGGACCAGGGGACATCCACTCAAATTGAGTGTTGGGAGGGCTAGGACAGAAAAAAGAAAATATTTCTTTACTCAGCATGTGGTTGGTCTGTGGAACTCCTTGCCGGAGGATGTGATGATGGCATCTGGCCTGGATGCCTTTAAAAGGGGATTGGACAAGTTTCTGGAGGAAAAATCCATTATGGGTTACAAGCCATGATGTGCATGTGCAACCTCCTGATTTTAGAAATGGGCTATGTCAGAATGCCAATGCATGGGAGGGCACAAGGATGCAGGTCTCTTGTTATCAAGTGTGCTCCCTGGGGCATTTGGTGGGCCGCTGTGAGATACAGGAAGCTGGACTAGATGGGCCTATGGCCTGATCAAGTGGGGCTGTTCTTATGTTCTTATGATGGTCAGGCCAGGCAAAGGGGAATATGAGGACACCAGAATGGTCTTGATCCGATGGAGCTGCTCCAGAAGGCAGCTCCAGAAGGCAGACCCCCCCCCCCCAAAAAAAAGGACCAAAAAGAGGCTTCAACTGGTAAGGGGAAGTTTTCTATTTTGCACTTGAAAAGCCAGGTGGGTCTTTGTATTGATATGCCTTAAATAGAAGAACTTTAAACTGGGCACTGGGGAGGGCTGAAAATCTCACTGATTCTTTTTTTGGGGGGTTGTTATTGCAGGCAGACTACAGAGTAAGCGCCATTGACCACTATGGAACTTACTTCAGAGTAGACATGCATAGGATTGGGCTCACAGGCTGCAATCCTACCCACACTTTCCTGAGAGTAAGCCCCATTGACCACTATGGGACTTACTTCAGAGTAGACATGCATAGGAGTGGGCTCACAGGCTGCAATCCTACCCACACTCTCCTGAGAGTAAGCCCCATTGACCACTATGGGACTTACTTCAGAGCAGACTTGCATGGGCTCACAGGCTGCAATCCTACCCACACTTTCCTGCGAGGAAGCCCCATTGACCACAATAGGACTTACTTCAGAGTAGATTCACTTGGTGGAACAGGACTGGCTCCCCCTTATTTAATTATTTCTTTTATTCTAATTTAATTATTTATAATTATTTTAATTTGCTTGATGATGTCACTTCTGGGCATGACATCACTTACAATGGGTCCTGGACAGATTGTCATTCTAAAAAGTGGGTCCCAGTGCTAAATGTTTGAGAACTTTGAGGGCAGGAGGTCTGGTCTAGAGGGTAGAGCCTCCGTTAACCCGAAGATAACAACAGAAGGTCGCCAGTTTGAGGACACAGCAGCTCCCTGAATGGCTGAGAGTGGCGAGACCTTGAAGCAGCTGAAAAGCAGAGCTGAGTGATTCCAGCTGCTCTTGGTGTGAGCAAGAAGCGTCTTGGCTGCCCTCCATGTGAGAGATGGAGCTGCTTGTCAGCCTGCGTGGGAGAACTGGAGGCCAGAAGTGAGACCAAACCAGGAAGATCCATTCTGAAATGTTGTTGGTTCTTGAAACACAGAACCTTTATGATTGTAAAAATCATCCTGAGGGATTTAGAAATGCCTGCCTATGTAAACAGCCTTGAATAAAGTCAGAGGAGTAATCCAATGACCAGAAAAGTGGTACATAAATACTAGTAGTAGTAGTAGTAGTAGTAGTAGTTGTTGTTGTTGTTGTTGTTATTAACTGCTACAAGTTTTCAAAATCACTAAAATCAGAATTTGGAGAAATAATACCATCATGTTATATATCAATCAATGCGAAATTTCATGCAGAATTCAATGATACAAACCACATTGAAATATCTGTGTTCTAACAAAAGGTACAGGCAAAAATCCAGTGGGGGCAGGGCGATGGTACATCACCATGCCCACCACCTGGGGTGTTGCCTCACCTACTGCATGGGGTGACGCACAGGCCTCCCGCACCCGGTGACGCGAATCCTAGTGACGCCACTGCCTGGTGGTGACTGGTGTTTTCTAAATAGCAAGTCTTTTCCAAGGACCTAGGATCCCTAGATTTATTTACACTGAATATGTGCAGTTCCAAACAGAGCTGACTTTTGCAGCTTATATGGCATAATTTTGTTTACACCCAAGCTGAACAGATGCTTTCCCAAGTCATTCAGTATAGCACTCAAAGCACCTACTACTGTCAGTATAATTTTTGCCCTTTTTTGCCAGAGTAGTTTTATCTCAATTCGAAGATCTTTTTCATGTTTTTTTCTTTTCAATTTGTGCATCTGCAGGTATTGCCACAACTAAACCTTCCAGGGGTTAGGATTTGGTGGCTGCCCATCACCCTACAGGTGTCACCACACTGTTTCCCCCCCCCCCACACTCCTGTTCTACCCTCCCCACCCCTCTTTAACTTCAGTGGCAGGTGGCCTGGATCCCTTGGTGCTGACTGGAAGGCTCCAGCCTTCTCACCAGCGTTCCTGGCAGTGTGCTGAGTAGTGCACTGCTTGAGTGCATTTTACAACCCATGCTGGCAGTCAGAGCCAGCAGAAGAGGTGCTGAGATGATGGCCAGCCCAGGTAGGATTGGGCCATTAGCCAGGCACCTAAAACTACTTAAACTGGATACCAAGCAGACAGTATCTCCACAGAACTGAGAACTGCTCCCTTGTTGCTAACGTTTCGGCGTGGACTGAAGACCTTTTTATTTCAAAAAGCTTTTAATTGTTGACAGGCTGGCTGGCGTTCTTGCTTTTTATATGAAAATCCATGGGGTTTGTTTATTTTTAGATTTTTTAATTATTGTAAATTGTTTTTAATGATTGTTTTTAATGTTATATTTTTAAATTGTTTGTAAGCCGCCTTGTGTGCCCGTATAAATTAATAAAATAAATAAATAAATAAATATTCACGAGATGGAAGAACCCTCAAAATAAAGGTCCTGATTGTTCCCCAACTTTCAATGACAGGAGAGCCCATTAAAGGGCCCCCTGTGACCATTTGATGTTGCCTTATTATATCCTCAATTCTTCTATTGTCCACCCTGACCAGAAGCAGCTATCCAAGGCTACAGATATGGATCTTTCCCTGCCCTATCCAGAGATGCCAAGGATTAAATCTGAGACTGTCTGCAGGCAAAATATATATTCAACACTGAGCTATGTCCCCTCATCAGGCTTGGGACTACTTGCTGCTACTAGTGATGATGATGATGATGATGATTAGTTTTTGCCAGTCTCAAAAATATTATTGTTGCTCTTGCCAGACGTTGTACAGCTTGCCAGACGTTGGTGGCTAGATTTGGCTTCCCACGTCCTTCCAACACACCTAGGATACTTATAGATATTTTTGTAATATATATACCATTCCAAGAAAGACTGCTTTCCATAGCAGCAGCAGCAGCAGCAGCAGCAGTAGTAGTAGTAGTAGTAGTAGTAGTAGTAGTAGTAGTACTTGTTAAGGCTTGTTAAGTGTTGTTAAGGCTGTATCTGTTGAGTTTTCTACCTTGGTTGCATTTAATTTCAAATGATCATATGACCCTCTGCCCTCAAATCTATGGGAAAACCACATAGAATGAACCACTTTCCACTAAACTGTTAATAAGATCCTAGAAACAACTGTCTGAATTATGGCAGGCACAACAACGTGTTTGACCCAAACATTTCACCTTATGAAGTTACAGGTGCTTGGTTTTTGCTATGCACTTGACTGTTGTTAAAGAAAAGGCAGGAAATTCAAGTACAACATAACTGTCATTATGATAAATGCCACAGCAAAATGCTATTGAGCAGCAGAGGACATTGGGTGTTATTATGGCCTATTGTTGCTATGAATAGAACCACCCAGACACCAATTAATGTCTCACTGCTATGATTATTGCTGGCTTATCTGCTCCACTGATCATACTTGCACCTTTAGTGTCTGCATTTTGATTCCTAAAAGTTATAGACAAGAGATTACGTTTGGCTCAAATGAAAATTAACGTGAAGTTCAGGAAGATAATTAAGTTTTTAAGCCATAGAGAATAACATTTAAAAAGAAAATTAAATTGCATGGTTTGGAGAAAACCTTTTAGGAAGCATTTGTTGAAGAATCGTTAAAGATGTATTCCTGATGGGCTCTCTTGTACTCTGTTTATATTTTTTCCATATATGCTAGTCATACATAATGTTTGTAATGTCTCACACAAGAAAGACTCATTTCATAAGGCAAGCTTTAAGAAGAAAGTAAACAGTACCAGTCAGTTTAAATTTAACAGATCTGAGATTTGACTGGTACCAGTTAACATGTCCAATCAAACTTTTCAAACGTACCATTTTGATGAGCATAGTTTCAACCATGGAGAAATGATCAGGCCATTTTAAAAGTCTACCCAATTGTTTTTTTAAAAAAATGCAAGCTAAAGAATCTGAAAATGTAGAACAGGCCCCATGACTTTGGCTGTTTCTTATCTAGTTTATATGAATGGATACACAGGTTGGGGAAAAAACTGTTTATGCACAGAAAAGAAGATAGTAGTGCAGGAAGATAGTAGTGCAGGATTCCCAACAGATAGTGTGATTCTGAAATGGTTACTCTGCCCAAGTTTAGAAATATTTCCTTAATTAATAAAGAAACGTATATAATTATAATTAAATACATAAATTAATAAAGATAATTAATATGGGAAACTCCTTGCCACAGGACGTGGTGATATATCTGACCCAGATGCCTTTAAAAGGGGATCGGACAGGTTTCTGGAAGAAAAGCTGCAGGGCTGGGGAGGTCCACTGCTGCTCTGGTCTTCCTGCCTCCGTGCCAGCTGCCTGTGCTACCACAAAGTATTTTACAGCGCTTTTGCAACAGCCAGTGTGCTTGTGGAACACACATTCTGCAGGGGTTTCTTTTAGTTAGGATTGGGCTGTAAGAGTTCCGCATACCTTTTAAGAATTACCCTTTGACATAAAACAAAATCAAAGAGGCAAACTCAAATGGCATAGCAGGTTTTCTGGTGTGCTTCAATATAAAAGTTTCTCAGTACTTCTTGAGTTTCCTTCAATGAGCATAAAACCCACATAGTTATGATGAAATACACAGCGCCAGACTCACTGATGGGCAGCCCAAACCAAACAGCGTATTATGCCACTGAAACGAACGTTCTGGTGGCATAATGTGCTTTCTGGCTGTCGTGAAAGGTGACACATCAAAGCGTGCAGAATGGCTGCTGCAGGAAGGGCAAATGGCTAGCTCCACATACCAGCTACCAACGGATGCCCACCACAGATGGTAAGATTCTGAAGGGCCTGGGAGGAAAGTTGGGTTGGGGGCAGAATGGGGAGATATGAAGCAGAGAGGAGGGTCAACAGGGCCCAGGAACAGGTGAATTTGATGGCAGGGCACCAACAACTCTTAACCCCTTCATAGGCCTGATCCACTTTCCTGGGTCAACCCAGACTTACGCTAGCAATATTGCTGGCTTAGGTTGAGTTGACCCACCAGGGTGGCAAGAACATACCCTGGGGGAAGAGAACAAATATTCTCTTACCCTAAGGAGGCCTCTGGAGACCAAACTTCCCCCACAGAATGTAGCAGATGTCATGTTAGTGCCACTGCATCACTGTGTGGGGAGTTGTGGTAAATTGGGCTGAAAAGGGTCAAACTGAATGCTACACTAAAGTCCCAATCCTATTAGTGCCTGGCACCACCTGAACAAGTGTTCTGGTGATGCGGGACACTTTCTGGCTATCGGCAAATGTGACATGCCACAGCTCGTGGACTGGCTACCACCATAAGCAGTGAGTGGTCAGCTCTGTGCACCAGCAGGCTCCTATTGTCCACCATTCCCAGAAAGTATGCATAGGGATGGAAAGGAGACAGAGGTGGGCAGAATGGGGCAGCGATGGGGGCAGGGAAGACGGTGGCTTGAGACTGGGAAGGATGCAGGTTTGGTGGTAGTGGCATCCTCTGAATTCAAACCTCCTTCCTGGGCTCAGCCTGTCTTCACAGATCCAAGTAGGCTTGCACCTGTGCTATCACTGGCACTTGTCTGGGTAAACCCACCGGACCAACAGCGGCTTGCCAAAGTGAAACAACATTTGGTCAAATGGGCTCCCCTTCCTGCTTCCATATAGGAAGGTTCCCCCAGAATCAATATAATTTATTTGGGGGGGACACTTATTGGGAGGTTTCCCAGGGCAACCTTCCCATTCAGAACCAGTGAAGGGAACTCCCAGCCCCTTCACTCTCTCCTCAGCTGCTTCCTTCACTGAAGAACAAAACTGCAAAACATGGGAACCAAGCATGGAGAAAATATTTCACTTTTGAAAGTTGGGGCAGGGAATCCTAATATTATGATACCCAAACCAGGAAATATCCTGCCTTGAGAAGGGTACAGCCCCATAGGGAAACTCCCAAACTTTTCAGCTGGCATGTGCTGCTGCTGGGATTTTTGCAGACCCAGGAAATCTGCTGAGGAATGATTGGCAGTGAGAGAGAAGGAACCGGTGCAGCTTGTGCCAACAAAGCCCTGGATTGAAGTGAACGCGTGGCTCGAAATTCCTTCATGAGTCAAAACTCATGGATGAGATTCACAGATGTATTTTCCCACAGAATAAGTGCATGTCTAGCTGGACTCAATTGAGAGACACAATTTTTCCTTCCAAAAATTACAGGTAGGCTCTTTCTGATCTTGAAATTAATCTCCAATGTTTTATCTTCAATGCATCCGTCTTATAGGAGGATGAAAACACTAAACCTGCAGCTCAGATACAGAAATAATCTTTGTGTATAGCAGCTGACAGGTTTGCTGGATTAGTGTTTATAGCACTTATTGATATCCCATGATAGCTTTCCATAGCTGAACAGAGTTTAGATTGACTCCGGAGTATTAGTACTTGATGAAGGTAATCTGTTTTCTTGGCTGAGGCTCACAAACAAAGCAGTTAAATCCCCATTACAAATGGCTAAACTGGGAGCCATTAAACTTCTTATAGGCCTTTTTAGTTTCTATAGCCCCTGCAACATTTATAAAGGGCAATGTTAAAAATTTACAGAACCTTGTGATAATTCTTTAAGGCATGGCTGTGTGGGTGTATGTGAGTGGTGCACAGAATCTATAATCTTTCTCCAAAGAGTGAAACCATTTTCTGAGGTCTGGAGTAAAATAAAAACATCAGAACAAAAATAATGTTCTAACATGGTTTAGATCTATAGTTATTGCTTTCATTTTATACAACTTGTTTCAAGCGTATTGTCGTGAATTAACTGAAACAGTGAAAGAAATCTTAATTTAGATTTCAGCTACAGTACAGATGTCTTTGTTATTGTAATTCGCTTCATTCCAAATATTATTTCTTCATCCCCTTTGTTGATACAAGGAAATCACTTTGGAAACTGTTGGCACCAGATTTATGATGGAAACATTGATAAAGGATGTACTTGTGTAATGAACAACCCCATATTAAGGCATTCACAACATATTATTTTAATGATTCTGCTGGCATCAGACTATAGGAACCAGAAAGTTATTATTTTAATGAGAAAAGCCTCATAGGCCTAAAATAATTTGGGGGGTGGGAGGGAAGTCATCAAGGCTTTCTCATTATAGTTTAACACATTTCCAAATAACAATAGATTTTGATTTTTTTTCTGGAGTGTCTCAAGGACAGAAACAAACAAAAAACCCCAATGGGAGCAGTCAAATTTTAACATTGTTCTTACCAAATAAGTGTGGACTTGAGCAATGTCTGGACAGGAGACTACTGGGAGCTCCATATAAGCTTTTCTGATGTTCTGTATCGTACCTGGGCTGGGGCAGGGTAAACTCAATGCTCCCTTTAATATGTACTGGGTCCAGTGCAACTTAGGATAACTCCATGATTCCCATGGGGGCCATGAAGTTCTGAATGGAACTAGACAAGGTGGCCTCAGCATGAATACTGAAGTGATTCAACAGTACCAGACTAGGTGACTCCAACACAATCTTTGCTTGCTTATTCAAGGAATCCACTTGGCAGCTAAGAGGGCATATAAAAAGAATCCTAAGAGCCCAATCCCATGTGTGCCGTCTGATGGCAGCACACCTCCTGCACTGGTGCTGACTGCTGTAAAACAGTCAATGACAGTTGCAAAAGGTGCTTCCTGCAGTGCATCACTTGATGTGCAGGCAGCACCAATGGGAAGGCCTGCACTTTTCCGCCCACTCTAATCTTTCTTCTGTTGCTCAACAGCCCCCTGGGGGCTGGGGGATAAGAATAGGCCCTCAGTTTGGCTGTACTTGTCGTAAGAGGCGACTAAACAGCCACCGGGTAGTTGGGACTTGTCAGCCTGGGAAGGCAGCTCATCTGAGAGAAGGAAAACTCTGATCCCAAACCTCCACTGCCTTGTGGCTACATCCAGTTATGGAAAAGGCTTCAGGAGTCAACCTCGAGGCAAAATCTGGAGCTGGAGTCCCTGAGGCAGTTCATGGCTGAACACAGTCACATTCTGGCAACTCCTGCGACGCCGCTGGAACCAACCGTATTGGCTTCTGCTTTTCCATTGGACCATTTTAGCGACGTAGAGAGGGGGGATTTGCTGCATGGGTAACAGTCTATCCTCCATATCTACTTGACCCAGGCTTTGCGCATTGGAGAGGACACTCTGTTCCAGAACCACCATTCAGAGCGCGATACCATAGTCTTCTGAAACTGAAGGATGCCAATATGAATATGATGCTCATCTATGAAGGCCAGACAGTGGGAGAGCCAGGAGAAGGTGGTGGGAGGACAGAAGGTTGGCAGGGTGGGGAGGCGGCAAAACAGGATGGAGGAGGGCAGAGTGGGAATGCGGGATGAACAGATTGGGTTCAGGAGGGGGTTGGGATCAATGCTGTCAGTGCTATCAATATCCTGCCCCTTCCCTGACCCAATCCCATAGTACAGACCTGCACCAGCTATTTCATTAATTCAGGTCTGAGACACTGCACTGGAACCTGCACGAAGAGAAATGTTCTTGGTGAATAGGTGAAACTTCATCTCTTCCATGACCTTCACTCAATGTTGCTTCTAACAGAGTGACTTGTTCCAGATTTGGTTGGTTGGCAACCTTCAGTCTCGAAAGTCTATTGTATAAGCCTACAGCACCCGGTATTCCCAGGTGGTCTCCCATCCAAGTACTAACCAGGCCTGACCCTGCTTAGCTTCCGAGATCAGATGAGATCAGGCATGTGCAGGGTAACAGGACTTGTAGATTAGTCCTCTATAGCTCTGTCTGAAAGGTCCTCAAGCTACCAGTTCTTGTTGTCATGCATAGTTATAGTTCACAGACTGCATAAAGAAATGCATTTTTTTATTCATCTTAACCCAAATCTACATCAATTCCCAATCACAATTAACAGTATTTATTAACAGTATTTATATACCGCTTTTCAACTAAAAGTTCACAAAGCAGTTTACAGAGAAAAATCAAATAACTAAATGGCTCCCTGTCCCAAAAGGGCTCACAATCTAAAAAGATGCAAATGAATACCAGCAGACAGCCACTAGAACAGACAGTGCTGGGGTGAGGTGGGCCAGTTACAATATTAGGTGACACTGAGCTGAAGTGTTTATTGAGGACCAAATACCTATAACTTTAGTGAGACCCTGATACTCAAAATATACATGCAAAATAATGAACCCAACAAGTTCTGACATGACCCTCTGATGAGTAAGAGGAAATTTCAGTGCAACTTCTTATTGAAATTTGAAAAGTAATTGCCCAGTCCTAACACACACACACCACTGGTGCAACCATGCCAATGAAGTGTGTGCAGGGAAGCAGTCATGGAGGTCTCCTCGACGTAAGGGAACATTTGCTCTTTTACCCAGGCACAAGCCTCCCAATTACCCAATGGATCTCCTTGGATCTGGGAGAGGGAACGTTCCTATAAATCTGCCTCCATGACAGAGAACTGGAAAGTAGCCAATGTAACAGCACTATTTTGAAAGGGATCCATGAAATTCATGCTGATCAGCACAGAATTGAGTTGGTGTCCCTCTCCTGGGCATGTGGTTTAGGTAGCCATGTATATAATGACACATTTCGGGTAACATGGCCACCATACCACAACTTGCCCCTTCACAGAGTAATCTTAATATGGAAAATAGTCATGTGACATGGCCTCTCATTTCTCTGTGGCAATCTTGCTTATTACTTGCTGCTTAACGTACTCCTGCTTCTTATTATGTAAATAAATGCATGCGTTGTCCTTGCTTTATGGTTATGAACTATAAAGGGAAGTGTGATGATTAATAAACCTAAACAATGTATATGAAGTATCTAATTATGAGACAGCCTGATTATTTCCAGATGGTGGGATGGGTGTTTTTTTTTATGTGTTTGTGTGTTTTTTATGCACAAAAGATAAATATTTCTGATAGATAAAATACAACTCAGATCCATCATTGCCCTCTGAATGCTGTAGAGGTTTGCATTTTACTATCTTAGTATTCTCTTTGCTGTCTCCCCCTTTTGCCACCTCTGGATGCAACAAAGAGCAAAAATAAAGCAGTCCTGCTATAGCAGAGACACGGAATTTCTGCTAACTCATCTGCCTCATCTGCTTCAAGAAAGGGAAGGCCCCAGCTGCACAAGCAAGCAGTAAGCCCTGAGAGAGCGAATATTTTATAGGAACTGCTGCTAAACACTAGTTTTTTTCCAAACCTCTAATAAGATTCATGGTCATTGCCAATGCCTATTTATGTATATGTCCTTATGAATCTTTTTTTGGTAAATCTCCCCACCCAACTGTTTCTCACCTCTATTAAGTTGGAAATGTGATCTCCTCTCTTGACTGACCTCATCTGTAACCAATAAAGGTTCTCACACATTCTACCTCAGTGCATGCTCAGTGGAAGTTGCCACAGAGCATGGTGTACATCCCCAAGGTACAGGAAGGCACTGAGGACTGCTTCATATGCTGCATTTTAATAAGCTGCTTCCCACCGCATGTACTTGTGGCACAATGAATGTGTGTTCTGTATCTCACACAGGAAGGTGTGCGCATTTCTCTTTCGCAGAGAATGTGTCTATTGAGGAAATATGGCATGTGTGAAATGGTCTCCAGGCACCAGCTTTTCACAGCTGGCTAAGACAAGTCTGCAAAATGGCAGTCAGGGAATTTTTGGGGAAGCTTAAACAGTGTTCCCAGATGGGACATAATCGGAAAGGTCAAGAGGTGAGTTTCAAAGCGGTTACATAAGTGTGAAGCACCAAATTGCTCAAGATGGCATATATGTGCTTCTCATTTATCTTTATGGTCTCCACCAATGTATTGCAGTCCTGTGCATCAGAGTAATCTGAGATGTAATGCCCAGGGCCACCCAGTGAGGTTGTGGCTGAGCAGGGCCTTGATCCGAGGGCCGTCTCATCCAAGCCAAACCCTTGCTTTACTACATCAGACTGGCACTGAGAAAGAAACAGAGCTACATTTTAACACTAAGAGGTTGCAGTATTGTAGGGGCTGCTGGCCTTGTGAGTCTGCACCAATAATATTGTTGCATTGACCCATGAAAGTGGATTGAGCCCAGAAAGGGAGCTTGATTCAACAGACGCTGCTGCTGCCAAACCCACCCCATTCTGGGTCTCAATCTGCCTTCCTCCTTGCCCCAGTCACTGCCCCATTCCACCCTCCCCCTGCACTGTTCTGCCTATCTTCTGCACAACCATACTTGGGACAGCAGGTATCTGGACACCACTGCCACACAGAGCCACCCACCACTCACTCACCAGCTTGCGCACTCTGTTAATCACCCTTTGCAATTGCCGGAAAGCACCTAGTACTGCCAGAACACTTGTTAGGATTGGGCCATTAGTCAAATAGTCCTCCTTCGATGATACGTTTCTGAGCTTAATGAGAAACAGCAACTGAAACACAGGTTTTCAAGGATAGCAAGATGCATCTCAGGGGATTGCTTTATGTGCAGAGTTACAAGTAAGAAAAACACTGATCACTTATTATTTAAGAAATATCTGACTCTTCCAATCCTATCCAGGCCTTGCATTGACAGAATGCGCATTCTATCAGTGCAAGGTCTGGGCTGCTGATGTGGCAGCCACTGTGATGGTGCATGGGCCAGTGGCCCTGTTTTCCTGTCAATGACCTCTGGAGTCTGTGTTGGAGCAGGTAAATCAGTGGAGGGGCATTGGGGGTGGGTGGATTTGTTTTGTTTTGCTTTCCCCATCCCAGCCCCACGGCTATTACAAACACTATAGTGATTCCTGTCCAGGAACTTGGAGCCACCTTTCCTTGGTTAGTGTTGGCACTAGGTTGTTGAGGCCCCTGAGGCAAAGACCTGCTTTGGGGTCCCCATGAAGCCCTTCACTTGCCCCTTGAAAGTGCATTGGGTGCTGCTGCTGTCACCATTACCATTATTGCCTCCAAGTGCATCAGTGCACAGACCCCCTTCTTCTTGTGAGCGTCAACATGACTCTGTTGTCCCCAGAAGCTCAAATATGATGATAGGCATCATTGCCAAACTTCTGGGTTGCTGAGCTCCATGATGCGTGGAGATTGCTTCAGAGCTGTGCAGCCTTGCAGCTGGGGAACACTGGCCATTATTGAGGGTTTGGGGTGGGCCTGGCCAAGTGGGCCCTCTGATGAGTGTGGGTCAGTGTCCAATCTAGTTAGCCTTAATGCTACCTTTACCTTTGGTGCAGTAGATAAGGTTGCCAACTTGGACATTTGTGCTGAAGCTTTAAATTCTCCAATTAAGTAGGAAGTGAGACTGCCATAACTTCTTCTGCCTAGTCTGTCTTGGTCTTTTTGTTTGTTCTTTCCCAACTCTGCTGCACTGCACACTAAGAATTCCAGTTTTACAACAGGTAGGGAAGAGATGGGGGGAATGGCCTGTGTATGACGAAGGCACAAAAAACACGAGCTGCCTCATTTTCTGCTTCATTAGAAAATTGAAGGCTATCCAGGTAGCCATTTGGCAAACTTAGGCATGATTACATTTGGTTACATAGTTTAAAATGTGTTTTAAAAACATTTAATAGTAGCATCCAAATAGAATACCAACTATGAGTACAAGTTGGGTGATACCTATCCATTCATCTTTTCGTTTAAGAGTCTTGACACTTTTGCAGTCTTAAAAGTAGGAGTGTTTTACAAAACCGAGGTAACTAATTATATTGCTGGGAAATATAAGGTGGCTGTTCATAGACTCTAATATCTATTTGCATGAGAAATATGCTTCTCTTTGGCAGACTCACTAAATATTACAGCTTAAATCTATTACTAGGAAGCACAATTTTCTGTAATTTAATTTCCTAAGCTTAATGAACCTAGTAAATTTGCTCTCATGTCTTCCCAAGTTAATATGTTAAATCCAATTTATTGGGGGGAAAAGGGACAAATTTATCCTTAATTGAATTAATCTAGAAATGAAAATATATGCATTGTTTTAGAAAACTGTGCTTTATAATTCACAGATGTGAAAGTCCTTCATTCTTGGTTTAATTTCACCTTTGTAGTGTTTAACTGCAGAAGAAAGAGAATCTGGATTTGTTCCTTGCAGTCCTCTTTCAGAAGTTTGATCAAATGCATGTTACTCATGTTTTATGATTTATGACATTTCTTAACCCAAATGAGTGATGGGATCCTTTTCTTCAATGATGATTCATCACATTCTATTACTTGGTACAAATTTAATACAGCTCTATAGCTCAGAGATTACAGAGCTTTCTACTTACCTTTAACAGGGTATCGATCTAGCCTTTTTTATTTTTTATTTTTTGAAAACTGTATCAAGAGGAATAACAATCTTCAGCCTCTCACCTATAGATCTCAAGAGCAAACAAATAGAAAGTACAAAGAAAGCCCTTTTGACTGTTCTCAAATAACAAGTGGAAACTATAATCCAGGAATTTTAGCCAAGAGTGAAGGTCCTATGTGTCCTGCAATGCACAAACAGAACTGCTACACGACTGACAGCCCAATCCTATCCAGTGCTGGTGTCTCAGGACCGCATGGCCCACGCTGTGTCCAGCAATGGAACTGAGTAGGCTGCACATCTCCTTGGGGTAAGGAAACATTTGTTGAGCACCAGCCTGCTGAGTGGGGACATCCACTAAAATTGAGTGTTGGGAGAGTTAGGATAGACAAAAGGAAATATTTCTTTACCTAGTGCATAATTAGTCTGTAGAACTCCTTGCCATAGTATGTGGTGATGGCATCTGGCCTGGATGCCTTTAAAAGGGACTATAAAAGTCCATCACAGATTACAAACCGTGATGGATATGTACAACCTCCTTATTTTAGAGGTAGGCTATCTCAGAATGCCAGATACGAGGGAGGGCACCAGGATGCAGGTCTCCTGTTGTCTTGTGTGCTCCCTGAGGCATCTGGCGGGCCACTGTGAGATACAGGAGGCTGGAATAGATCAGCTTTTGGCCTGATCCAGCTAAGCTTTTCTTATGTTCTTAATGGGCTACTTGATCTGCACCAGTGAAATCACTTGCGCAAGCCTGAGAAGCCATGTGTAGGGCTTTCAAGCTCAGACAGAGGTTAGGATATGGTAGAGGCCTCCTTCACCAACCTTGCCCCCCCCCCTCTTGGGCCTATTCCACCCTCCTCTACCCCCTCCTCACCCTCCCCTTGCCCCAATGCCACCCAGTGCAGAACTGGTAGCTGCAGGCCCAGATCACACATCACTTCCTTCACTATGGAAGTACTTATTTCTTCAGGTACAGCTACCAAAAAATGAACTAAATTCAGGAAAACAAACCCAAATTCAGGAAAGGAAAACAATCATAGTTAGCCTCAAGATCTTCACTGTCTGACTGCATCTCTTAATTGAGTTTATAGCAGTTTTACACTGTGTTAAAATGTTGTCCCATCTAGCTCAGTATTGTATATGTGCAGGGAGTTTTCTAGTCTCCTTCTATTCTCTCTGAGCCGGATAGTC
The DNA here is from genome assembly GCF_035046505.1 of Tiliqua scincoides. NCBI lineage: Eukaryota > Metazoa > Chordata > Lepidosauria > Squamata > Scincidae > Tiliqua > Tiliqua scincoides. Next base: position 212,154,090 of record NC_089823.1, on the reverse strand, counting down.
CATTCATGTGGCTGATGGTGATGATTTGTGCGGACCTCTGGTCCCCCAACATAAGTTTATGTTGCTGGTCTGGAAATAGTGCAGCAGGCATTCCCTTCACATTCTCACAGCAACCCTGTGAAGGAACTCACAGCCCAATTCTCTCAGGATCATTATGACTGTGGACAGAGTTCTGCTGTCAGAACTAGGCAGGGCCTCTGAGAGTGTATTGCTCTCTGAGACTGTGTTACGTGACTGCTATAAGGTAGTTGCTGCTGGCAGAACACTAAGGGCACAATGCTAACCAGGTCTTATCAGAAGTAAGCCCTATTTTGTTCAGTGGGGCTTACTCTCAGGAAACTGTGGTTAGGATTGCAGTCTAATTTTGCTAACTGTTAAGAGTGCCTAGGATTGTGTGAGCCACTAGAATACAATCAAAAAAACTGTTTCCCCCAAACTATATTGTTATGAATTGTTAAACAATCACAGTACTCTATTAGTATTTGAGGCATTCTATGTTTTATTTGGGGCATTTCTAATTGCATTATTATTATTATTATTATTATTATTATTATTATTATTATTATTATTATTATTAGCTTTTAGCTACCTTGCATATTCGTAAAGCTGAAAGGGAGGGTAAAAATGTTTTACATGAATAAAGAAAGTAGATTTCAAAAATCTTTGGATTGCAGCTCTGATCTATAACCTGAAACTAAAGAAGAACTGCATAAAGTAAACTAAATGTTGGATCAAGATCTGAATATTTAGAGCAGAGATACAGAAGTAGTTTAGCAGTAGTGTAGCAGTAGTGTAGCAGTGTACTATAAGTAGTGTATTTTAAAAGTTGTTAGTCATAGCAGCAATTCTAGTGAGCTCATTTATTGAACAAACTAGGAGTTTCCTATTGCCAAAGCACACCTAGTTTTTATATATCTCCAGGACAACTTGCAATTAAAAGAAAAAATAATCACTAAACTGCAGTATTAAGGTCGACAGTTTGAGCATTAAATCCAGCTTATAGTACGTTTGCTTGATGTTCACATAAATTCAAAGAGGCAATACGTGTAAACAGAATGACTGATTTGTTGGATGCACTCCAAAATAATTATAGCTATTCACCCTGGTGACTGTGTGTGTGTGTGAGAGAGAGAGAGAGCAAGAGAGAGAGAGAGAGCAGTACCACTGAACTCAACTATGATCTCTTGTTTACTTTTTCTGGCTTTGAAGCAGAGAGCTCCCAAAGGTTGTGTCACAAAAGAGACTGTTCCTAATGGCAATTACATAAATTTCTCATCAATCACATATATTGCAAACATTGCATCAAAACACATCAAAATACTTAGGTGGCGTTGGACTGCAAGACTGTCAGCATGGAGTGTATCAGGATATGAGCGCCATAAACATCAGGCAGTAGGGAACTGTCCTTTCTTTCAAAGCTGTGTGTTTGAAAGAACTAACTCTCATGAAATAGATCTATTTTAGAACATATACGTAAAACATATAACATAAGCTTCAATAGGCCATAGCCTATTTCTGGCATCTAACGAAACAGACTGTAGATGATCTCATACCACATCATCTTCAGTATGAGGCTGCCCAAAACTCTGAACCACTTCAGAGACCCTCCTTCATGTTCTTCTGCCACCTGAGGTTCTTCTGGCTGGTGGACATGGGATTGACTTCTTAGAAGTGGCACCCAGATTATGGCAGGCTTTCCCTAAGGAGCTGTGCCTGGCCCTATTGCAATAAGGACTATGTTATTACACTGTGATTTTAATTAATTTTATCCTCCCATGTCAAATGGCTAAACTGCTGCTCCTGTTTTTTTTTTATTGCAATGCTTTATGATGATGAGCAAGTTTAAAAATGTACCCCCCCCAAAAAAATTAGTGTTTAGAGTGGTATTTCGGGGGGAGGGGCCTTACATCTGTTTTATTTATACTGTGAGCATGGTCCTCTCATAGAAAGGCAGAATATAAATTATAGTAATTAAATAATTAAATGCCACTGCTGTACCAATACAATTAGTTAATTTCCAAGATGCTTCTGCGCTCGAGCTTTCGAAAGCTATGATAACATTATGGGTAGTTATGAGCAACTAAAGGCTCAAAATGGAGATGGGGGCAAGAAACCTATGCTACCTCTGAAAGGGTTCTCAGTGGTGTATATATGTGCATGACTGCCCCAAAGAGTCAGGTAAGAGCAGGGTAGGACAGTTGTGATGCTCTTTATAAATGAAGCCAGATTGATGCACAATCATGCTGTAGGAGAGGTTCCCAACCAATGGTCCGTGTACCACAGGTAGTCCACAAGACCCTGGGAAGTTGTCTGCGAGGTCTCTGAAAAAGATGGTCACTTTCTCTTGCTTCCTGTGTCTTGCCAAGGGAGTGCTCCCCCATGGACAACCAGAGTGCGAAAAATGGACTGCGGAAGTTTTCAGCTGCAGCTGTGGGCGGTCCACTCTCTGTCCTCTCTGGTAGCCTGTGGGAAGCACTTGCTTGGCAAGATTGTTCCCCATGAACCACCAGAGAGGGCAGAAAACAGACTGCCCACAGCTGCATCCGGCACTTCCAGTGTCTCACTGAGGGCTTCTCCATGGACTACCAAATTTAATTGTATTTTTTTGTGTGCGGGGAGTTGCATGTCGTTCATGATGATTCCAATTTTTACCTCAGAAGTCCGTGGATTCCTAAAGGTTGGGAACCACTGCTGTAGAGCATTGGTTCCCAAACCTTTTAGCACTGGGACACACCTAGCTTTACAAGACAAAAAAGTTTCACCTTATCAACTGCTCAAGCCTTTGTTTTTTATCCTTTGTACTATGGTGGGGGAGCCACTTATGGAGCATTTGTTGAGCTTCATGTTCATTGGATCAGGACCATTTTGGTGGCCTTCCATTCCCCTTCTCCTGGCCTTTGACAGGAGCTGAGGTACATTTACTTACCAGCAAGTAAATGCATGCATGCGGCTCAGTTTCACTCTCTGTGAAACTTTCCGTGGACTTTCTTCTGGAGTGTTTTTTGGGGACTGTTTTCATTGGATCAGGACCATTCTGGTGGCATTGCATTTCTCTCAAGCTGCCCTTCAAAATGGACTGAGGAATGTTCACCTATCTGCAAGTAAACACAAGTGTGTGGCTCAATTTCACATTCTATAGGGCTCAATTTATTTTCCAACTCACTCATAGCTTGCCAGTTTCAGTTTCAGGACTCACCAACAATCAGCACAGGAGTCACTGATGGGTCCCAACCCACTGCAGTAGAGTCTTTGTGCAGTAGAGTCTTTGCAGTAGAGTCCACTGCATCACACTGTGTGTTTGGAAAGTCCTTATGTATATACCATTCCCTGAATGGTAGCTCATCAAGTAGGGCTGGCTAGAACCATTCCCCCCTGCTGTGTTGGCTTTGTTTACATCCATGGATTATTTTACATAGGGAAGCAATGCCATCTCCTACCTGTGTTGTGAAATGGTATAGACTCAAAAGACCTCATGGTCTATTCAGACATAGACCAGAATTCTACCCTGGGGCAAATCAGGAGAAGGGCTAAGTAGATGGTAACTTCATTTAAATTAATTTCCAATCATTTATTGAATCGTCACTCATGACTTATCCCAGTTTCATATGCTGGCTTGTTCAGAAACTCTTGTTGGTGCAAACCTGAATTTGCCAGGCTCTGATGTCATGGCAAATCCTGGTTTGTTGTTCTAAACAGAGAATAGAAGTAAAAAAAATGGCTTCCTTTTGCATGCATGGGGGAGAAGGAGAATCAAAATCCAGTGGCGTAGCTAGCGAGGGGTGGGGACGGCCCACCCTGGGTACCACCCTTGTGGGGGGTTTAACACCACAAATGCCCCAACATCGCTAACATCACGAAGGTTAGGGGTAACCCCATCAGGCTATATACCATTGGATGTGGAATTTCCAGTGGAATGCAATGCAAAAAACCAGATTGAAATATCTTCTTTCAATCAAAAGTTATGGCCAAAAACCAGAAACCAAAAAAATGCATTGAACCCTATGGAAAATGAAACTGAGCCATATCATGCATTTACTCGTGAGTAGGCGAACTTGCCATAGTTCTTCAGAAAGGGCAGGCTGAGAGGAATCCAATGACATCAGAATGGTTCCTATCCAATGAAAGCAGCCCCCAAAAAACACCCAAGAAGAAAGTCCCTCCCTCCAAGCAGACGAATGTATTGAGCCCTATGGAAAGAGAAAGTAAGCCACATGGTCGTGTTTACTTGCGAATAAGCAAATGTGCCTTGGCTCCTGGTCAAGTCAGGCAAAGAGGAATGCAAGGCTAGCTGCATGGTCCCCAAAGTGGAGCTCAACAAATGCTCCAGAAGGCAGCCCCCCCCCCAACAGAATAAACCAGAGATTTGAGCTGGTAAGGTGGGTACTGGGGAGGGTGTTGTTGCAGGCAGGCTAAAGAGAAAATTCACTTGGTGAAACAGGGCTGGCTTCCCCTTATTTATCTGTTTTTCTTTAGTTTAATTATTTATAATTATTTTATTTTACTTGATAATGTCACTTCCAGCCATGACATCACTTCTGGTGGGTCCTGGACAGATTGTCATTCTAAAAAGTGGGTCCCAGTGTTAAAAGTTTGAGAACCACTGCCTTAACTCAAAACAGGCCAATGAGACATCGGGGGGGTGGGGTGACACCTTAGTGACCAAAATTCTGGAAATCATGGATTTTAGGACTAATACCATAATGTTATATACCATTTGATGCAGAATTTCATCCATTGCTTGTGGGGAAATATTCACTGCATTTATTTTCTGGCCATTATTATTATTCATTCAATGTCATGACTATTACTATCTCTGTCTCACCTATCTCACAGGGTTGTTGTGAGGACAAAATAAGGGGAGGAACCATGCTGCTTAGAGGAAGGGTGGTATAAAAAGTGAATTAATTAACTAAACAATATAATTAATTATTAATTGGTTGGTTGGTTGGTTGGCAACTTTCAGTCTCGAAAGACTATGGTATAAGCCTACAGCACCCAGTATTCCCAGGCGGACTCCCATCCACGATACTAACCAGGCCTGACCCTGCTTAGCTTCCAAGATCAGACAAGATCAAGCATCTGCAGGGTAACAGTTAATTAATCATATGGGGTGACAAAAATTTATGGGCCCTGGGTGTCAAATGACCTATACGCCTCTACCAAAATCCAATGCATTTAAAATCTGATGATTTTTTAAATATGTGTGTGGGATAGAGATAGGTAGATTCAATCACCAATTTTAATCTTCACATACTTCCTCACTCTCCTCATTGTGAATAGAAGTGAACAGCAAGCCCAAGAGAGTCTGGGTTTGAAGACATGAAGACATGTATTCTGACTCTGTAAGGTAAAATTTACTTTCTAGCTGATTCTTTCCCATGAGCCTGCATTTCTACCTTGTATGAATGATAGTTTATATTAGAGAACTGCTGCGGTGTATCCCTTCCTTATCACTTTTTCCACTGTCTTGTGTTGATCCCCAGGTATTGACCTTTACATCATGTAAGCAATTCATCTGTGTTATATTAGGGGCCGATCCTTTCCAACTTTCCAGCATCGGTGCAGACGCAATGCAGGCCCAATGTAAGGGGACAAATATTCCCATGCTTTGAGGAAGCCTCTGTGATTGCCTCCCCGACACAGGAAGCAGTGCATACCCTATAGGCACAGCAGCACTGGCACTGGAAAATTGGATAGCCTTATGCTATAAAATTGGGCCCTTATGCTATAATAACATTCTAGATATCTGTGAGTGAGCAGGCAAGTAAATGTATCCACCATCTCTTTCCTGAACTGCTTGACCAGCCAACACAAGGAGGAGAAAACTTTCCTAAGCTGAGAGGGAAGGGAATGTAATATACCAAGCCAATTTGTTGACTGGGTCTTCTTAAGCAGACGTACACCAGCCCAATTCTCCACTTCCTCCCCGCCTGTTTTCATTTGTTTACCTGACCAATCTGACTTTTGCTTTTCATCTCCATTTGGGCAACGTTGAGGCTCTCTGCATTGTTTCAAAGATTTGAAACGGCATGTTTTTAAAAAGTAATTTGATCGAGCGAATTGCAGCTTGTTTTGTATGTCGCCTCATGGCAGCTGACCATCAGTACCAAAATCCACTAATCTCCCCTGTAATCATGTCTTGGCATGCTGTGCAAACACTCAGAAATAATTTTTGAAACCCACTTTGTATGGCACGGAGCATATGGCAAGAGGCTGCATGATACAGAATGACTGACGAAATGTTAGGCTATTTATATGTCAGAACCCGAAACAACTGTCTTTAGCTAAGGTGGTGTCCCCCCCCCCCACTAGCTTCAGAGCAAAATGAAGCAGACAGTGCCGCACTGAAGAGGGAATGAAAGGCATCCTATTGTAGAAATCTGTAGGGGTTTTTGACATCAGACTTTTCTACTATCATTTTTAAAGATTCTGCCTTCTATTTACTTGTCAGTGAGTGGATTTAATTTTTAGATGCTGCAAGGCATTTTTTTCATGTTAAGTTATTGATATAACAAATTGCTGATTTTTTTTAAAGATTGATTCTTGGGCTTTCAAACTGGAAGAGCCTATCCTTTCCTCCTTGCCACCAACCCCAGAAAACACCTGCTGAGAGACAAGTCTGACTGCCATCTATGAGTTCTTAGCCAGCTCCTAGCTAGCAATTTGCAAATCTTCTTTTAAAAAATAGATTTTTTCCCCTTCCAAATGAAAATTGCATTAAGGGTTTGGTGGAATAACCTTGCATAAAACAGACATGACTATCCACTGTCAAGTGGTGTATTAACATACTGATTGGTTGTTACTCCTGTCAGTCTTACTTGTGCAAAATTATGACAGGCCACACAGCAGGGAGCAAATGATCATTAATACTCTCTCCTCTGGGACACAATAAACTGCCTTTCACTTGCATACAAATAAAATACATAAAGCTTGTCAAGCAAGGTGACAGAAGGAGAAAGATGCTTTTCTCAAAAATGGCTATGGGATGTGATCAGTGATGAGATTTTTGTCCTGCAGTATGTCATCTTTCCAGCAAACATCTTTAGTAACAGATTTTTTTTCAGATCTTCTAGCTTCTAATAGTGTTTTTTTATTATTTTAAAATGCAGTAAATACAGGAAATTGCTTTTTGCTTTCATAGTGCTATTTTACTGCATGCATTTTTATCTTTTGCAGAAAAAGAGATGCATCTGATTTCATGTCTTTCCCTGTAGATGCAATGAATTGATCCTGACTGATCCATAGTTTTCACACAAATACAGTACATACTAAAAATGTTTCCTATGACAGTTGTAGGTTAGAAGTACTGAATTCTGATCAGGAGTGCCAGTCAAGTGGCAATTGTTCTACAGGCAGCCCAATCCACTGTAACTCCCTGCACAGCAATGTGGCATCTATTGCATCCTATGGGGGGGGGGAGTTCCAGGGGAGGTTCAGAAGCACTGGGAAAAGCCTAACCCTGGCAATAGAGGGCAGAAGCAAAAGGCCCTCTTGGAGCATTCTCAGACTTCAGCTTCTGGCCGACATTCAGGATTCCTATAGGAGGCAGGGTCCTTGAGTGTGATGGTGTGGGTATGGGTGAACAGGAGAAGTGGATTGGGATGGCTTAATGGATTTCCTTTGAGCCTGACAAGATACAAGAAGGGAAAAAAATTGAGTATGATGATTCTAGGACTAAGTCTAGCATCAGAAAATAGGAAGATGTGTAAAAGACAGCAAAGTACATAAAGTGAAAATTGGAGATTTTGAGTCAAGAATTGTTCTGTAAAATATTCCAAAAGATTATGTAGAAAGCCACACATTTGTGTTTTTTGTTCTTTTTCTGGCTTGACAAGGACAGAGGTTACATACTAGAATTTGTAGGATGGAAAGAAGGATGGTGCTATACCACTGTGATAGTGGAGGTGTAACATTCACCATAAATATACCCTACTGTATCCTGAAAATAACAAATATTTTTGCTCACAAGTTCATAATTTCACATCACCAGCAGTTAATCTATTAATGCCCCAGTGCTTTCCCCCCACCATCTTCTGCCATGCAGTTGCACTGATGGTGCGCATGCTGTATGCAGTGGGGAGAGCAATCAGATGGTCTCTCCTTAATCACCCATTAACTGCCCCTTCCATGTTCTTACCTACATGGGTGATGCATCCTGGCAGAACTGGCATGCACATGTTTCTGCTGGTGGTTCCAGAGTGTGTGATGGCTGTGCAATTTTTGTACCCTCATAAGCTGACTTACGGCATAGGATTGCTAGATCTGCTGCTAAAGGATTGGGCCATAATTGTCATTGATTTTTTTGTATTTACAGTTTTCTATAACTCCAATAACTTCCCCACACCAAAGACATGTGTTACCTCCTCTGATGTACTGTAGATTGAATTAAAGATCTTTTGTCTACACAGCTGGCACTCTTATAGTTTTTTCCCATATATTTTTTTGTTGCTGCTGGATCACTTTTGTCTTTTCATTTATTGTAATTATATCTCCCCTTCTTTTTTCCCCTTAAGTAAACAGGCCCACCACCATGCATCTCTGTTCCCTCCAGGCTGATAAGTCCTATCCAAATCTGTGGATTTAATAATTACTGATGCCCTGATTCTAAGAAATACATTTGCCTTCCATCACATCACATTGTTTGCATAGTAATCTTGTCAACTGCACATATGTCCAGAACTCACTCTACCTTTGTCTTTTCCAGCTGACCAGTCTCCAATAAATAGCAAAAAAAAGTTCATTTTCCCTTACACTTGGTGCTACTTAACTAAGGGTGCAATCCTAACCCCATACGTCAGTGCTTTCCAGCACTGGCATAGCTGTGCCAATGGAACATGAGCTGCATCTTGCAGTTGGGTGTCACTCATGGAGGCCTCTTCAAAGTAAGGGAATGTTTGTTCCCTTACCTCAGAACTGCACTGCCCTTTTGTTAGTGCTGGAAAGCACTGGCATAAGGGGTTAGGATTGCGCCCTAAATTTCATGTATTGCAGTTTTATTAATATTGTCGTTATTGATTCCCTAGTCTTATATCCCATTCCTCCTCCAAGTAGTTTAAAGCAGCATGCATTTGGCTTACTCCATGTGACACAACAGCCCTGTCAGATAGCTTATGTGCCTGGCCCGAGGTAACCCAGTGAGCTGCATGCAAGCTTGGATTTAAACTCACAACTCCCAGGCCAAATCCAACACATTGTCCCATGTCATTTAGTTTGGTTCCATGAAGAATCACTACATCCAATAGCATAGCTAGAGGAGGCAAAATTGTGTATACTGCAGGCACCTCTATGTGCCATGTAAGGGTCCCTCCCACTTGCTGTTGGAGCCATTCTGGGCAGCGATGGCACTGTGCAGGAGATGCTGTTTGGTTTGGTCCGTTGCTGTCGCTACCTGGAATGGCTTTGGTAGCAAGTGGGAGGGGCAGCTTACACAACGCGTTGCAGCACCTGCAGTACGTTTTGCCCTCTCCCCCAGTAGCTATGCAACTGTCCACATCCTTTTTATGATTAAAGTTGTACAAACATGAGACATAAATAAGCAGCAACAGAATCTGTATTTATACTTTTTCCCCTAACTCCTAGTTTAACCATCCCCTCCATCCACAAGCCATTCTCTCTCATGGAAGAAAAAGCAAAGAGAAGATGGAGACACAGAGGAGAGAGGAGACATAAAAAAGTAACAAGACAGCCACACACACATCGCCACTCAACGTTCACACTTGCAAACTGGCCACTTTATGGGAGTCCCACTGTCAGAACAACCCATAAATATAATTTCATTATCCTGTTCACAGGGACATGTAGAGTCATGCAGAAATCAGCTTTATTTGAACTGCATGGTTTGGTTTTACTCCTAGATGGGGCTTTTAGAAGCTCTGAATATATATCTCTTGAACTCCAATAACCCACTAAGAAAATACTAGATGTGTTCCAATCATCTGTTGAGCGAGTCTATATCCTGTTTTATGAGAAAGAAACAGACTTCTCATGAGAATGTTTGAAATGTCACTGAGGTTCAATGTCAAGGAGGTTGCAGGTGGTTCTACAAAGCATTCATTTGAAGGGATATGTGTTTATACAGTTGTTGCGGGAAAAGGGAACTGATTGGCTGGACAACTAATAAAACAAGCAATGCTGCTTTCATCTTCTCTGTTCCTATTCTTTCTGAAGATGGAAAAGTGGGGTTCATTGTTTATTCTTTTTATTCTGCTTATTTTAATTTCTCAACATGCTCACTCATTCACTTGCCTTTCTCCTGTCTTTGCAGCCATGGAGACATTATGCTGGGAGGGAATAAACTGGTGTTGTTGTTTTTTTTCCCTCTGTGTAAATTTGCTGCTGTTCTACAGCTGTGGTTGATCAGTGGGAATCTGAGCGTGCTGACACCTGACTCCAGAGATCAGGTCTTTTCATGGCAGTGGTCTTTGGAATCACATCACTGGCAATGTATGCATATTTATTTGCCATATAATTCAATTGCTGAAGCACTCAGTATTTTTCCATACACAATAATATCCCAGCAGCCTCTGTGGACCATCTTGGCTTAAAGAGTAGAAGAGAGTTCCTGCCCTTACTTTTGCATGGAATTGTTCTGCAGATAGCTTCATCTTGAGATACAAATACATTTTGAGAAAGTCTATGATACAGAATACATTTCTTTAGAAAAGAGCGCTATGATTTAAAACTGACTGTAACATCAACATTTTCTGCCAAGGATATATTTGTCTAGACGGGTGATTTTCAAACTTCACAAGTTCAGGGACCATTGATTGTAAGCCATGGAACCCCTGTCTATTTCTGAACATGTTCTTGAGTGCATTCACAGTTCATACAGGGCTCCGGCCAAGCTTGTTGGGCCTTACTGCTGTTGTGGCTGAAATGAGACCTAAAGTACACACAGCACCCTTCTGTGCTGTACATTTTTAAGGGAGAATTAATAGTCATAGGAAAGCTCTCAGGGAGAACTTGTACATCATGACTGTTCCTTTCATTGAGGTATACCTGAAAACAGTTTCATATTCACTGATCTGAAGATGTAACAATGGGAAAGATGGTTTTAAACTAGCAGAGATATGTACAAAGGAATACAAAGAGGTTTGCTTGATATCTACTGCAATGGTTATTTGAGAGAATCAATGAGCCAGCCAGGGTGTCACAACAGTTGTTCAAGCACATTGTTTGCACAGCACCAATTTTTACATAGACCCAAAGATCACCTTGTAGTATACTCCTGACTAGTGGCGTAGCTAGCCTCTCTTGGACCTGAGGCCCTGACTGTCGATGTCACCCCAGATGTTCCTGACTCAGAAGTAATTGCGGTGACATGAAGGCGTCACTGCCAATTACTTCCAGGTTACGGCGTGCTTAGAGCGGTTGTGAACTGCTCTGAGCAGCCCATGACTTTTTTGTGAAAAAAAAGTGAAAAAGCAGTTAACCACTCAGAGCTAATCGCAACCACTGTGAATGCCCGGGAGAAGGGGTGCAGGAGAAGGTACTGGGGTGACAAGGAGGCCTCCTCACTGCCACAGTACCTTCTCCTGCACCCGCTTTGCGACTCCTTACTCCCTCATGGAGGCTCACAGCCAGCTTCAGCTTCCTCCTTGCTGCTGCTGAGAGCAGAGTGGAGGAGTTTTTTTGACACTCCTCAAGATGTGATATCCAAGGACATGTACCCCCAGCCCCTCCCTTAGCTACACCACTGCTCCTGACCTGAAAGCTCTCTGCAAGGACATAATTTCTACTAGGCCTCAGTATATAAAAAGCCTAGAAATAATCTAACAGCCCCTCTTTTTGGCTACACCCGCGCACATCCCATCTCCTTCGCTTCCTCACAGGCACCTGCCAACACGGCTTTCAGTAGGCTGCCCTTCCTGTCCCCTTGCCTCTGTTTGCCTTATTGACCAATGGCTGCAGAGAACAGGGGGATCCCTTTCCTTGCTTACCTTGTTTCCCCTGTTGAGGTGGTGGTGTAGATGATCCGACTGGGTGCTTGCATGTGCAGTCCTCCTAAGACAGAAAGCTGCAATAAGAAGTCTGCAGGGATACGTGCTAACAAAACACCATCCATGTTGTGCCCTTTCATCATGAACCCCATCACTAAAGTTCCTCTTGAGAACCACGGAAGTATAGCTCTTGCCCTGTGGATGATCGCCTGAGCTGGCAGAGGCTTATATACTGGGGTTGTTGCGCTGTGATCGGCTTTCAAATGTAGTCTGTATCCTATACTCTATCATAAAATTGTGGGCAGGGTGCGGGTGGTAAGGGATGCCCTTTTCTGCTATTTGTCCTTGCCCCATTATTCCCACTTGGGTTACTCTTTCTTACAACAGCCCAGTCATTGGTGTAGCATTTTTCCAATTTTGAGTAATGCCACAATGTGATCTCACATTGTGATCATTTTTCTCCATTATTCTCCAGTTTGATCAGAAAATATGAACAACTTTTAGGATGCTGAAAATATTCATTTTTTCATGTATGTTTTATTCCATTCATCTCATAGCTTCCTTTTGCCTAATTCTTTTGCTTGTATCACAGAAATGATTAGTTGCATGCGAGAGGAATGAGTTCATCTGATTGCAGAGGAGACCCACGTTTCCCATCTCTCAGAAAAATAGACTGAAACCCATGTAAATGAGGCATGCAGTTTATAATGAATTGGCCTGAACATGATGATCTATCTGTTCATGAGCATTTCATTAACTTTATGTACTATACAATAGAGAGAACTGCACTGTGTCTCAAATTAAAATGAGAGTTTTCTGATTTTTGGAGGGCATACAGCTTTTCCTTTTTCTATCCTGCATGTGGTACATATTTCACAATGTTATCAAGCTGAAAAAGCAAAGGCTGCAATCCTAAACACACTTATTTTGGATTAAGCCCTACCTAACACAGAGGGAATTACTTCTGAATATGCATGCATAGGATTGCTTTGGTTTCTTTTAGTGATGTGTAAATTAAAACTTCAGCCTTTTCTTGTGGGGGAGGAAACATTCCTTACTTGTTACTGGAGTGTTTTTACTAGAATTTAATAGGATTTTTAAACTAGGTTTCAATAGGATTTTTAAAAATAGGTTTTAATAGGATTTTTTTTAAAAAAAAAAAATATAAAACGGGATAAGAAAATTACTGCAAAGGTAAGACTTTTGTTTGTTTATTTGTTAGTTTTTAAGTTAAGGTATTGGCCCAGAGAAGACCAGATTATGAAAAATGGGTATAGAATAAAATTTATAATTAAAAAAATAAAATTAGGCACCCATCCATTCTCACACACACACACCCTCACATGAGATAGCAAAACAACACAATGTTAAAAAAAAATGCTAAGTGGTATTTGCACTCAATAAACAGGGCTACATATGTTTTACGCAGAGACAGACCCCAATCCTGAGCTTGACATGCCGGCTTACTGCCGGCACGCACTGTTGCAAACATTCCATAAGGCCCGTTTGCAAGCTCTAATGGCGAGTGAGCACCTGTGCTAGCCTAGCGCTGGGCAGGCGCCCGGCCTCCACCGTTCGGCAGTCTCATGAACTGCTGAGCTGCGGAGAAGAAAGTGGGGGGCGGGATGGGAGGCATGGAGGAGGTGTTCCGGGGAGGGGAGAGATGGACGGAGAGAGGGCAGGGAGTGATGGGGAGTTGGGGAGAGGGCAGGGGAGGCGTGGTGGGGGAGAGAGCGGGGAGGAGGGGAGAAGGATCCTGAGCCTTCTCGACAGGCTCGGCGCCTGACACAAAGGCTCTTACTCCACCATCAACCTTTAGGTTGGCAGTAAATCAAGTATCCCCATTGCGGGGCTACCTCCTTTACCCAGGGGAAGGGGACAAAAGTCCCCTTCTTCCGAGGTGCCACCCGCAGCTGCCATGGGAGCACAGGATGCGGCAGCTGCTCTTTTCGGTGCTCCCGCAGCCGCACACCACAGGAGCTCAGGATTGGGCTCACAGTCTGCATAAAATACTGTTAAGTATTTGCTTAATACCAAATCTCCCACTTTTCCGCACAGTTTTCAAACAAAGGTCTTCACTGCAGTGAAACTGACCGGGCATTGACCCTGGTCGGCTAGACCCAGCAGCTAGAGCCACTAGGGCCTTGTTCTCCCTCTGCAGAAATGTTCTGGCTCCTTTCTAAGGTTGTCTTAGAAACTGAGTTTTGTCTTTGGAAAGCAGCTAGTTTCCTGACTTTCGAAAACCTCAAAAAGTGCTCCGGGCATGTAAAAATGCAGGCTCATCGTCTTTTGTGGCTAATCATTTGTGATAGGACAAATCGTGCCTCTCACTTTGAGTGCAAACCCTGCCAAACAATGCTCTATGGAAAATGTAATTAGAATTGTTTTCTTTCTTTCTTTCTTTCTTTCTTTCTTTCTTTCTTTCTTTCTTTCTTTCTTTCTTTCTTTCTTTCTTTTATCCAATGGGAAATTGCCATTCACTTTGGGGTGAAAATTCTTTCCCAGTATATGTTATTCACAGTAATAAATGGCACATGGCACCAGGTTACATCAGGGCTAAAGTGCTGTCCTTAATGCACAAAGTTGCAACATCACTCACTTGCATGCGTTTATACCTCACTAACCTTTGGGATTAGAAAAACCACCCAAGGACAGGTTGAATATAGGGAGGAGGAGGGCTGAGTTACTGCATTGTGGTCTGCATCTGCAATGCATAAAACACACCAATGTTTAAAAATCAACACCAATTTCCACCAATCACTCAGCCCCCTATAGAACATTCTCCAGTCAGTATAAGGTTGTTTTTAAGGCTCTAAAAAGAATGAACAAATCTAAGAAAAATATTGATTAACCTCCTTCTTTACTGACATCCATGAACTCCAATGTAAGGAAGACAAAGACTTGAAACAATATTTGACCCTGTGGATATTGCTTAGACAGTAGAGGTTGAATGAGTGAGAGCAGCCCACAGTAGGCTCAGAATAATTCTAGGGTTAAGGCTTTGTTCTGCTCTGTACTCAGTGCTTATTAACAAAGAAGTGGATGGAAATGGAAGAGATAAAGAGTATATATTGCGAGGCAGCATGAGACGTTATATAGGAGATGTCATTTCTGAAGCTATAATCACTATTTGTTTGCCTACCCTGTGGCTCATTTTATATACCCCTATGCATTAAGGAAGCAAAAGAAGACATTGTCACATAAGCTGTGTATGAAGTTATATTGGTTGAAGAGGCTTAACTGACCCAAGGGAAAAAATGTACGTGAATAAAGGGGAAATTTGTGTTAAATTCTAAGTAACAACAGGTGTTTTACACACTTGCCCAGAGTTGTCATTTAAGTTTTAGAGAGATCTGAAAGCATCAGTTAATGGAGCTGTGTGGCTAATTAACTTATCAGTCATTGATTTTAAGTGTCGATTTTACAAGGGAGTTGAAATACGTTTGGTTCAGGGCAAACAATCTGTGTGTAGATTTTGATTTGTTTGTATACCTCATTCCAGGGTCACCTGTACATGACCAGCACTTGCACTGATACAGTGCCCTATTTATTTCAGGAAAGAAAGAGCAGATCTGGGTGCAAAAGAGAAGGACCACAAGGATCTGCTCTACCACTGAAAGGTGAACAGTGCAGGCACAGCAGCCCTTACTGACATGAACGCTTCATATGCAGGTATTTTTTTTGTTCAAGCAGCCTTCAAATCTTAAACTGCTCCTGTAAGTTTAATTCAAATATTTGACTATTTAGTGGTGCTGTTTGAGGGGGGGGGGGGGGTTATGTCTGTTTTATGCCTGCTGATAGCCATAGCCATAAATCACATATATACCACCTGTATGACAGTGATTACACTTGATAAAAATGCTTTAAAATCAATTAAAAATTAATTTGGAAGAAAAACACCACTTTCAGCCTTTAAAAAAAAAAAAAACAACCACTGAAATTCATGAAAAAATAAAACCATTTTAGACTGCCCCTAGTTACAAATGTTCATATAAACTTAAAAAAAACTTACACAATATTCTTGATTTCGTTCTCCAATTTACAGGTTGAGTATCCATATCTGGAATGCTTGAGACAGGAAGTGTTTCAGATTTTGGATTTTTCCGGATTTTGGAATACTGGATACCAATAAAACTATTGTAGGTGTGAACTGTGCTGTACGATGAGGGTGAGGCTCCCACCTCGTGCCTTCCGATCACCCCCTGCAAGCCTTCCTGAGCCACCCACTTGGCTCCATGCACCTTCTGTGCAGCCCAAAGCCAGGGTTTGCAGTGCAATCAGTTTCCTAGTGCCTCATATGTGTCATGCTATGCTGGCTGACACACAAAACAGTTTTAAAAGTTTTTAAAATTCTGCACACCCCAGCATCCATCACGCTATGCTGGCCAACTCCCACCTGCGTGCAAAAACATCAAAATAAAAAGAAAAAAAGTCATCTCAGCACTAAAAAAATTGCAGTTTTTGAAATATTCTGGATTTTGGAATTATGAATGAGGGATGCCCAACTCATATGTGAAATTAATCTGATGAGATATTGTGTATTGGCATTGGAATCCCTAGAATTTACATGTTGCCACAAAGCAATGCAGTAAAGGAAATCATCTGTCTCTCCATAGGGAGTCTATTACTGATTTATATTGCCTTTCTAAAGCATTGCAAAGTCAGCAGCTGAGTCAGTGGGCTTTATTTCTGGATAATCTGTGCCTTCAACAACATAAAGATTTTATCAACTGTACTACATGCACATCAACTGTACTGAATGCCACATCATTTGACATGTGTCCACAATTAGGGAGCGATCCACTCTGGCATTCAAGGTTGGTTTTATTTTCACAATTAGTCTTTAACAGCAGTCATGCAATAAGTTCCATACAGAATACAAAGCCACACTTTTCCTACCCAATATAAGTGAAATTCACATTTTAAAGTACTTTAATGATCACTCAGGTATTTTCCTCTGCTTCCTTTAATGTGAAAAATAGTACCATCTTTCATAGCGTATGTTTTTTCCTGCCATAAATAATAAATGTCACCACATACCTCTCTGGCTAGTGTGGGAAAACTAGGTCCCTGTTTGCCTACCCCTAGATGTTGGTCAAAGTCACTGTTCCTTGTGACTCCATGAAACTGGTCAAGTGTTCATGAAACTGAGAAGGCTCCTTCTTGGAACACACACACACTTTTCATTAAAATATGAAAAAGCAATTCCCAAATAAGCACAACTACATAGAATAGTAACTACATAACTAAAACCCTACTTCTGGTTGAAAACAGAGGTGACATACAGAAAACACTGGAAGGTTGAAATGAAATTATAAATCGACCTCCCTACGTGGTCAACTATTGATTTGAAAGAAGGGCATTGAAAACATCATTTCTGTCTTTCTCACAAGCACTCCAATAGGAGGAGAAAGATTCAAAAGTGGTTCTAAGTGGTTACGTGTGAAATCTGTCTAAAACAGGAGCGTCTGCTGTGGTACTTGCTTAAAATGTCTGCCATTATATGGGAAGCCAAGAGGCCACCTCCTGCTGTTTCCTGTACAAATGAATGGGAAACCCAAAGATAAATTATCATCCACAGCGCATGATAGCAGACATTGTAAGCAGCTGTCACAACAGCTCTATAATTATGCATGTATTCTTCCAATATTATACAATTAGATGGACCCATCTCTCTTTCTTTCAGCTGGTAATGTTTTTGTAGGTGTCAAGGGCACTGAACTATCTACTTGTTCAATCATTTATGGATTAGTAGAACATATCCAGTGCTTTTCTGGATTTCTTATCCTGATGATATAAGCAATATAGAAGTCATGAAAAGTGACTTGTGTATTTTTATATCAAGTAAATATCTTTCCTGTTCCAATGTCTAGCTGCAACTTTAAAAAAAATGATTTCTAATTCCCCTTGAAAGGGATTGATTTTCACTGCAAAGTGCAAATAAAATTGCAATGAAATGAATGTCCACTGCTTTCTGCCTTTTTCCACCTATTCCCCCAATACAGTGGGTGAGTTTGTAGATAAAGAGGGGAGCCATAACCAGGGCTAGCCTTAGGAGCTGTACGGCCCAACTGGAAACTTTTTTGCAGGGCACTAGGTTCACAGCCAAGGTCTGTAGAAACTTAGGGGGCAATCCAAACATTTACTTCGGCCGGCCCAAGTCCCTTGGACCAGCCTGGGAAGGTCGCAAATGTGTCATAAAGCACGTTTGCACCTCCTCGGGAGGAAGCCAGGCTCTGAGAAGCGGCGGCCTGTAGAGGCCGACGGAGGCCTCCGCGCTGGCCTCCTCCTGGCTCGAATGAGCCAACACAAGGGTGACAGGTAGGCATGGGGGAGGCTGGGAGGGGGAGGGAGGGAGGTGTACCTGAGTGGGGTGAGAGAGGGGGATGGGTGGCCCTGGGGGCAGGCATGCAGGGAGCCAGAGGCAGGGAGAACCCCCGTCCCTGGGGAGAACAGAGCAGCTTCAAGTAGCTCTGCTCTCCTCGGACTTGTGCCTCCTCAGGAGGTGGCACAAGTTCAAGGAGACCCATTGGGGCCAGCAGCTGTTACCCGGAGGTAAGGGGAAATGTTTCCCCTTGCCATTGGTTAAGCCGCTGCTGGCCACAATCCTGCGCTGCATACAGTGCAAGCCTCTTGGCTTGCCTATTCCAGCGCAAGTTAGGATTGCACCCTTAGAGAGATAAATAAAATTTATTAGAGACTTTATATCTCTATGGTGGAATGGAAAGCAATTAAAATATGCACTTTAAAATTCGTTGAGAGTCTAATTCTATCCAACTTTCCAGCACAGGTGCGGCCATGCCAAGGGGGGCCTGTGCTGTCTAGCAGTGGAGGGGGGGTCATGGAGACCTCATCAAGGAAAGGGAATGCTTACTCCTTCAACTCAGGGCTGCACTGTGGCTGCATTGGTGTTGGAATGTTGGATAGAATTGGGCCCTCAGGGCTTAATCATATTGAGGGCCAGTGCTGAGCTCCAGCACCAGCGCTAGGTGTCACAAACTGCCATGAGGCACATCCGTGACACCTAGAGAGGTGTCAATGCTGGTGTCAGCCCCAATACCAATCAGCGCTGAGCCCAGTGCTGGATGGACACCACCTGGAACAAGGTAAGAGCTCCAGGTGGCAGTAAGGGCCTTGGTGGTGGAGGGAAGGCATTCTGAGGTGAGAAGCAGGGAAAAGGCAGGGGAGGACAAGGTGGGGAGGAATTGGAGCAGGAGAGGCTGTGACCGACAGAGCCCTGCTAAACCGTATCCTATCCTCTATGTCAGGCTGCAAAGCTCGACACGGACGCTTTCAAGTCTGTGCTGGCAAAATAGCTTGTGCAGACTTGAGAAGCCCCATTGTGGGACTGAGGCTTTTCCTGGGGAAAGGGGATGAAAGTCCCCTTCCCTCAAGGAGACTTCCATTGGCCCTGGCGGTGCCACTGGATGCAGAGGTAGCCATTTTGGACCTGTTGCACCCAGCACCAGCACCGGATATAGGATTATGTTGCCCGTCTTTTACTAATATTTACAGGAACCACAGAATCCTAAAAAAATATGTTACACACAGTGCTTTTTTTGTAAAAAAAAAAAAAAAGGGGGTGGCAGGAACTCACAACTTGTTAATCTTTTGTTTATTTATTTATTTGTTTATTTATTTATTTTTAAACTGAAATTTGAGGAGTTTTGCAGCCTCAACCGGCTCCCTTTTTGGCAATTGGCAACCAACCTTTATATTTTGCAGCCATGGAGCACCTCCCCTCCTAAAAAAAAAAAAAATCCTTCCTCATAGGGATTTAAACCCCTAGCCTCTGGCTGCACAGACCAGCACTTTAACAATTGAACCATAGGAACTCTTAGACTCAAAGTGTTTGGAACTAATACTTGAGGTGCTGATGGCCACCAGCTGGGCTCAAGACCTTATATATTAGTTCTGAGCACTTTGACTACAGGCTTTCCTATAGCCCAATGGAGAGAGTGCTGGGCTGTGGAACACAAGGTCAGAGGTTCAAATCCCTCCCTAGCCCGCAGTTTAAAAAAAAAGGTGGAGCACAAGGTCAGAGGTTCGAATCCTTCCCTCAGTGAAAGGGAAAAAAAGGTGCCGGAAGCCGGAACACTGTTCCGGTGCATTTTATTACAAAAAAGCCCTGGTTACACATATACAGGTTGAGACTAATTATTCGCGTGGGTTCCGTTCCAAGTACTCATGTGGATGGCAAAAAATGCACTATAGCAAATCAATTTAAAAAACAAAGTTTCTTTGCTCCAGTCCAATGCAAAGTTATCACCTTTCTTTCAAGCACTCAGGGGGAAGGGAGGGGTCGCCTGGAGAGAGAAGTATTGTCAGCCAGCTGCCCCCCCCCCCTCATTAAGGAGGTTATTGTTAAAGGACTGTTCAGTTTTTTAAAGTGTGATTTTAAAGGGATGCATTTTTCCCCTTCTCCAGGGATCAGTACATTCCTTCTCATTTACAGGGGCCATTCATGTTGAGTCAAATCCGTGTATAAAAATCCGTGTATAAATAGGCTGGACCTGTAGTTGCATATTTGTCTTTTTAAACTTTTTTCCGAGAAATAAATGTTATGCTGTTCTCTAATTAATTAACGTATTACATAATTCAAGTAGTCAAAATTCAAAATATAAATAGTATAAACACGTTTATATTTTTCTTTTATAATTTGTCTTTTTAAGAATTCAGAAGAAAATTAAAATTATTTTTCTCTATAAAACCTGCAGTATAGTGTCAAGATGCCTGTTGCAATGTGTTTTTGTGTGTATTTGACAAGACTATAGTACTCTAATGCAGGGCCCCCTTAGGCATCTCCAAAGGGAGCCCACAAAATTAACTTTTTGCAGGAAGGGCTATAGCTTAGTGGTAGAGTTCATGCAGAAGGTTTCCCTGCCACCTCCAGCTAGCGGAAAGAAGCATTCCCACCTGGAACTCTGGAGAGCCGAAGCCAGTCATCGTCAACAATACTGAGTTGGAAGGACCAACAAACTGCCAGTTTCCTATGCTCTTATTAATTTTACTCCAAGATGACAGATTCACTTGTAATAGATTAAAACAACCACTTGGTGGCAACATTTTGCTACACACATAGAAATGCAGCTGCATTTGCCAGGCTAAATTCTAAATATTAACAGACAAAAGTACTAACGTGATCACAGCATTGGTGATCAATGCCCATCAGTCTGGTTTTGAAAGGGAGGCCACCTCAGAATCCTAAAGAAATTTTTAAAAAATTAGGTAAATGCAAAGGGATATCTATTACGGCACTTTTGCATTCAAGCTTTCTTGGGGGGTGGGCACATGTGTACATTCAGGACAGCTGAACTCCACAAACCAAATGCATCACATACATGCATCACATACAAATCCTAAGCTCATTCACACTAGTGAGGCACAGAAAGTTCAGAGTACAAAAGAAAAATGTGTGTTGCTGTCATCCAAAATTTTGCCCAAAACTCTACATTCTGTTTTTTGTGGACTACTTTCCAAATTTGTGTTTTAAATGCGGTAATGCGCAAACAAGAGATATTAGTCATGGTCCCACCTATACAGAGATGCACAGACCAAGATGCAGCAATTCCTTGAAGGTGCAAGCTTCAATACAGACTCAGAATTCTGAGGCTTGTAAAGGACTCTCCATTCACTTCAGTGGTGGGGTGCAGCCCCACACAAATAAAGGGATGTCTACATGAAGCTGCCCCCTAGTTGAGGTGAAATTCCTTTATGTGGGAGTTCTGTGGGTCCATTAGAAATCACATGTGTTTATAGTGGGTAGAAAAGTTTAAAAAGCAATTTCTGTAGTCGTAATTCCAGAGATCTAAAATGAGTTGTGTGGTCAATGGGAGCCCAGAAGGTTATTTACTTATCCATAATCTATAAAGCTTCTTCAAAATCATGCCATTAGCTTTCCTAGGGTATCGCACAGCAGAGCTAATAATGCAAATAAGGTTTGTGTAGTTAAACACTGCTATTGATATTTTGTTTCCCAGGAGGCCTCCTTGTCTAGCAGCCATAATCATCTACACTGTAAAATGGCATGGATTCTGCCTTGCACTTAGTAAGGAAAAAAAAACTGCACATAAATATTAAGATTATTTGCTTAATTTTTTTTTTTTTTTTTTGTAAATGCCAGATTTAATAACTATTTACCAAATGTTACAGCCTGTAAAATGTATTGTTCTTTGAATGAAATGCATGTGTGTGAGCAGGTGGTGAGTGTGAGTGTGAGGCAAAGAGCAGCTAGAGAGGTGGATGTGATGTAATAGCAGTTTTCAGTTTGCTGCTATGGTGTAGTCATAGTATGGTAAACGGTGACCTCAGAGCATCTTCATAGTGGTTTGATCCTCCTCTGATGCGCATTTGACTCAGTCCTACTTTACATAAGAACAGCCCCACTGGATCAGGCCATAGGCCCATCTAGTCCAGCTTCCTGTATCTCACAGCGGTCCACCAAATGCCCCAGGGAACACACCAGATAACAAGAGACCTGCATCCTGGTGCCCTCCCTTGCATCTGGCATTCTGACTTAGCCCATTTCTCAAATCAGGAGGTTGCACATACACATCATGGCTTGTAACCCATTATGGATTTTTCCTCCAGAAACTTGTCCAATCCAGGCCAGATGCCATCACCACATCCTGCAGCAAGGAGTTCCACAGACCGACCACACGCTGAGTAAAGAAATATTTTCTTTTATCGCTCCTAAGCCTCCCAACACTCAATATTAGTGGATGTCCCCTGGTTCTGGTGTTATGTGAGAGTGTAAAGAACATCTCTCTATTCACTTTATCCTTCCCATGCATAATTTTGTATGTCTCAATCATGTCCCCCCTCAGGCGTCTCTTTTCTAGGCTGAAGAGGCCCAAACGCCGTAGCCTTTCCTCATAAGGAAGGTGTTACGTGAAAATCCCCTTTTCCCTTCCAAGTTGTAATTTTTATATTTGGTTATATTATTTTGGATCATGCAGGCCACTCCTCCCCCAGCACATGTTTCTAAGGGCCATGGCCAAGCTACAAACACATGAATTACACAACCCCCACTCCCTTGCAGAACCTGATCACTGTGTCTCCTGATTATGCAAAACAAGCCTGCACATCCAGAGGAAAAGGTCTATTGTTCTTTTGTTGTATTCTTAAGCACCTTATGCAGATTGTCTCCCTCCCCCAGAGTCAGGTTTTGCTGATAGCTGGTTTCTGGACCCTTCCACCTTTTTTTCACCTGGGTGTTACTGAGCATGTGCACAGCTCTGGGATACTTCCGGTCATTTCTAGATCAACTTCCAGGTCAGACAACCCTTATAAGAGAGAACTCAGAGCACAAGTCTCTCTCTCTCTCTGATTGCCCTCCTGCGGGAGCGGTCCTACACGGGACTCTTCCTCCAACTGCCCCCCCCCCGGACAGGTAAATATATCTTGCATCTAAACTCCCTACCTTCTTCCCTATCTATTCCTCCCTTCTTCCCCATCTTTAGTCAGCAACTGGGTTTAGTAGATTAAGGAACCCCTAAATACTTCCCTACACCCTATCCATTTCTGATTCCTTTTCAGATGCACCCAAATACATAGCACATGCATCCACCACTAGCTAGGTACACTATACACAAGTACTAGAAATCTATACTTATCAATTCTCCATGTGTATTATGTTTACCTTTGTGTGTTTTTGCAATAAAAATATAAACCTTTGATGGAAAGTTCCCTTTCTCCCAGTCTCCTCATTAAGCTAGACAAGGGATCTCTTTGCTTAACGCTGTCTTGGTATCCAGCCTATGGTCCCAAAAGTTTCAAAAGGCTAATATACTAATTCCCCTAAACAAAGTAGCCCCAGCCCAGTAATCATCTTAGTCGCTCTCTTTTGCACCTTTTCCATTTCCACTATGTCCTTTTTGAGATGTGGCGACCAGATCTGGACACAATACTCCAGGTGTGGCCTTACCATAGATTTGTACAACAGCATTATAATATTAGCCGTTTTGTTCTCAATACAACGATGATCTCTTTGCAGCACTTTAGGACTTCAGCAGGGATGCTGTCTTTTCCAGGTGCCTTGCCAAAGGCAAGGGAGTCCAGTGCCACGTGAAGTTCTTCTAGGGTTGGTTCACTGTCAAGTTCCTCCAGCACAGGCAGGCACTCAATGTTGTTCAGCGCTTCTTCGGTGACTACATTTTCTCTGGAATACAGCTCAGAGTAGTGCTGCACCCAGAGTTCCATCTGCTGCGTCCGATCCTGGATGACCTCGCCTGTGGCAGACTTCAGAGGGGCAATTTTCTTCTGCGTTGGACCTAGGGCCTGCTTGATACCATCATACATCCCCTTGATGTTGCCTGTGTCAGCTGCTATCTGTATCTGGGAGCAGAGCTGAAGCCAGTAGTCGTTAGCACATCTCCTGGCAGTCTGCTGGACTTTGCTGCGAGCAGCTCAGAGGACCTGCAGGTTGCGCTCACTGGGACAGGCCTTGTATGCTGCTTGAGCTCTCCTCTTTTCCTCAATGACTGGTGTCAACTCCTCAGAGTGGGCTTCAAACCAGTCTGCCGTCTTGTTGGTCTTCTTGCCAAATATGGACAAGGCGGTGTTGTAAACGGCATTCTTGAAATGTTCCCATTTGTTAGATGCGTTTGTGTCGGCCGGGCCTGGAAGAGATTCCTCAAGCGCTCGTGCAAATTCCTCCACTTTTCTCTGATCCCGAGTCTTGCTGGTATCAATGCGGGGTCTTCCTTCCTTTTTTTGTGTGATACAGTCGCTTTGTTTGCAGTTTCACTCTGCTGCACACCAGGGAGTGGTCAGTGTCACAAGCAGCACCCTGATAGTTGCATGTGATCTTGATGCTGGGAAGGCTGGAGCGTCTGGTGAGAATCAGACGTCATCGTCTGATCATCGTCACTGAGATCATCGTCACTGAGCTGCATGAAATCCTCTGTCTCTGCTGGAGAGAAGGTGGAGTACCTCAAGACATGAGGGATGCAAACATCATCACGCTGTACAAGAACAAAGGTGACAGGGGTGACTGCAACAACTACCATGGCATCTCTCTCCTTAGCGTTGTAGGAAAGTTGTTTGCCCAAGTTGCACTAAAGAGGCTCCAGGTACTTGCAAAGAGCGTTTATTCAGAATCACAGTGCGGATTCCGAGCCAGCAGGTCCACCACTGATATGGTATTCTCCCTTAGACAACTGCAGGAGAAATGCAGGGAACAATGACAGCCACTCTTTATAGCCTTCATAGATCTCACGAAGGCTTTCGACCTGGTCAGCAGGGACGGCCTCTTCAAGATTCTCCCCAAGATTGGATGTCCACCCAGGCTCCTCAGTATCATCAGATCCTTCCACAAGGACATGAAGGGCACTGTTGTCTTCGATAGCTCCACATCAGACCCCTTTGACATCCGAAGTGGCGTGAAGCAGGGCTGTGTTCTTGCACCAACCTTGTTTGGGATTTTCTTCGCTGTCCTGCTGAAGCATGCCTTTGGAACTGCAACAGAAGGCATCTATCTCCGGACCAGATCAGACGGAAAGCTCTTCACCTCTCCAGACTGAGAGCCAAGTCCAAAGTCCAGCTGAAATGTCTGCGTGACTTCCTCTTTGCCGACGATGCAGCTGTCACTACCCACTCTGCCAAAGATCTCCAGCAGCTCATGGATCGTTTTAGCAAGGCCTGCCAAGATTTTGGACTGACGATCAGCCTGAAGAAAACACAGGTCATGGTTCAGGATGTGGACTCATCTCCCTGCATTACAATCTCTGCGCATGAACTGGAGGTTGTCCATGACTTTGTGTACCTTGTCTCAACGATCAACGACACTCTTTCTCTTGATACCGAGCTAAACAAATGCATCGGTAAAGCAGCTACCACGTTTTCCAGACTCACAAAGAGAGTCTGGTCCAACAAGAAGCTGACGGAACATACCAAGATCCAGGTCTACAGAGCTTGCGTCCTGAGTACACTTCTGTACTGCAGCGAGTCATGGACTCTCCACTCACAACAGGAGAGGAAACTGAACGCTTTCCACATGCACTGCCTCCGACGCATTCTCGGCATCACCTGGCAGGACAAAGTTCCTAACAACACAGTCCTGGAACCTGCTGGAATCCCTAGCATGTATGCACTGCTGAAACAGAGACGCCTGCGTTGGCTCGGTCATGTCGTGAGAATGGATGATGGGCGAATCCCAAGGGATCTCCTCTATGGTGAACTCATGCAAGGAAAGCGCCCTACAGGTAGACCACAGCTGCGATACAAGGACATCTGCAAGAGGGATCTGAAGGCCTTAGAAATGGACCTCAACAAGTGGGAAACCCTGGCCTCTAAGCAGTCTGCTTGGAGGCAGGCTGTGCAGCATGGCCTTTCCCAGTTTGAAGAGACACTTTGCCAACAGTCTGAGGCAAAGAGGCAAAGAAGGAAGGCCCATAGCCAGGGAGACAGACCAGGGACAGACTGCACTTGCTCCCGGTGTGGAAGGGATTGTCACTCCCGGATTGGCCTTTTCAGCCACACTAGACGCTGTTCCAGAACCACCATTCAGAGTGCGATACCATAGTCTTTCGAGACTGAAAGTTGCCAATACATAGTTCTCAATATCTTTTCTAATGATCCCAAGCATAGAATTGGCCTTCTTTACTGCTCCCACACATTGGTTTGATACTTTCATCAACCTGTCCACCACCATTCAAGATCTCTCTCCTGATCTGTCACAGACAGCTCAAAACCCATCAGCCTATATGTGAAGTTTTGATTTTTTGCCCCAGTGTGCATGACCTTACACTTACTTACATTGAAACGCATCTGCCATTTTGTTGCCCATTCTGCCAGTTTGGAGAGATCCTTCTGGAGCTCCTCACAATCACCTCTGGTCTTCACCACTCGGAAAAGTTTCATGTCGTCTGCAAACTGCCACCTCACTGCTCACCCCTGTCTCCAGGTCATTTATGAACAGGTTGAAGAGCACCATTCCCAGGACAGATCCTTGGGGCACACCGCTTTTCACCTCTCTCCATTTTGAAAATTGCCCATTGACACCCACTCTCTGTTTCCTGATCTTCAACCAGGTCTCAATCCAGGAGAGGACCTGGTCTCTAATTCCCTGACTATGAAGTTTTTTCAGTAGCCTTTGGTGGGGGACCGTGTCGAACGCCTTCTGAAAGTCCAGATATATAATGTCCATGGGTTCTCCTGCATCCACATGCCTGCTGACCTTTTCAAAGAATTCTAAAATGTTTGTGAGGCAAGACTTACCCTTACAGAAGCCATGCTGATTCTCCCTCAGCAAGGCCTGTTCGTCTATGTGTTTTGAGATTCTATCTTTGATGAGGCATTCCACCATCTTACCCGGTATAGACGTTAGGCTGACTGGCCTATAGTTTCCCGGGTCCCCCCTCTTTCCCTTTTTAAAGATTGGTATGACATTTGCTATCCTCCAATCCTCTGACACCATGGCCATTTTGAGGGACAAGTTGCATATTTTAGTCAAGAGATCAGCATCTTCATTCTTCAATTCCTTAATAACTCTAGGGTGGATGCCATCCGGCATCCAGCATTATTCCCCTTAATGCTGCTGGCCATGCGTTCCTCATAATCTCGCTTGGCCTCCCTTATCACCTTCTTACATTTCTTTTGCCACAATTTATGTTCCTTTTTATTCTCTTCATTAGGGCAAGACTTCCATTTACAGAAGGAAGCTTCCAGCCTCTCTAACTTGGCTGGTTAGCCATGCGCGCACCCTCCTGGACTTAGTGGAGCCCTTCTTCCTTTGCGATATACACTTCAGCTGGGCCTCTATTACTGTTATTTTAAGCAGCCTCCATGCATTCTGGAGAGATTGGACTCTTTTTACCTTCCCTTTCAACCTCCTTCTAACCAGCCTCCTCATTTGAGGGAAGTCCGCTCGTTGGAAGTCAAGGGTTTTTGTGAGAGATTTGCCCGGTATTCTTCCTCCAACGTGCATGTCAAAACGGATCACAGCATGATCACTGTTCCCCAATGGCTCCGTAACATTGACATCTCTAACCAGGTCCTGTGTACCGCACAATATTAAATCCAGAGTCACCTGTCCTCTTGTAGGTTCCATGACTAGCTGCTCCAAGGCACAGTCATTTAACATATCAAGGAATCCGGTCTCCTTTTCGTGACCAGAACACAAATTGACCCAGTCTATATGAGGATAATTGAAGTCCCCCATGATTACAACCCTGTCCCTCCCTTGTCACCTCCTTGATCTGTTTCCTCATTTCAAGGTCCCCTTCTCGTTTCTGGTCTGGAGGACAATAGTTCGCTCAGTATTACATCGCTCCTCAGGCCTGGTAATTTAACCCATAGAGATTCTATGGTGCAGTCGGACCCACCTTCAATCTCTACTTTGCTGGATTCTATCCCTTCCTTAATGTTAACGGCCACCCCACCTCCAACATGCCCTTCCCTGTCCCTCCTGTAGAGTTTATAGCCCAGGATTGCGGTATCCCACTGATTTTCTGCATTCCACCAGGTTTTCTTTATGCCCACTATGTCAATGTTTTCCCTAGTTGCCAGACATTCCAGTTCTCCCATCTTTGCTCGGAGACTTCGGGCATTTGCATAAAAGTACTTTTTCTGTACTTTTATCACCTTAACAGCCCAATCCTATCCCCTGCTGCTAGTACTGATGCAGCCTCACCAAACAGGCATCCTATGGTAACCCAAAGGCAAATGGGAGTTCAGTAACAGCTCAATCCAACACTATGGTGTCATGAATGCCATTGTGATTAAGCACGCTGCTGCCCATTTCTAGGCCACCGAGATAGTGTTGGCATCCCATGTGCAGCAGCAGCCAGAAGAGATTCCACCCATGCCAGGACAACGGCAAGGGCATGTTTCATGGGTGGGGAAGGGCATTCCTGTGTTGACCGTGGGAGGGTGGGAGGTGTGTCAGAGATGAGATGGACTGTCTTCCAGTGCAAGCAATGTGCGCCAGGATGCTATCTCCTCTGGAGTCTCCTGGCATGCCCCCTTTATAACTGGCATGCCCCAGTTATATAAAGTATATGTGTGCCTTGTTATAGCTGGCTTAGGTCCAAGGAGGCCCGTAGGCAATAGACGGGCTTAGAGAAGGGTAAGGAAAAATATTTTTGCTTGCATCTCCCAAGCCTACTGATTGGTTCCCCCCACCGCTCACCATACCATACAGTCCTGACTCTTTTGGCACATCTACATTCTATAGCAGGAGGATGATAGGACTGGGCTCTAAAAATATTTTTTATTATCTCTGCTTAAGCCCTGGGACCACCAATGGGTGTCCTCAGACATATGGTGCCGATTTTGGTGGCATATATCCAAGGATAAAAATGGGGCTGAGAGATTTTCAAAAGAGGGGCAATTCCCACCAGATCCATCCCCTTCTGCCCCCTCCCCGCTCTTCAGTTTTCTCTCCTGGAACGCTTTGTTTCTCCCACTTCCTGCCCATCATCCACCTCCAGTGCCAATTTATCTGATGCAGAGTAGATTACTGGCTGTGGCAGCAGGCCGCCACCACCGCTGCTATTGGTTCCGGTGATCCACAACGGCTGCCGGTGGCACACTGTGCGTGCTGCCATATAGCCTGTTACAACAACCAAACTGTTTCACTGTCATGAGTTAGCAGATAGGATTAGGCAATTATTTGCTCATCAAGAGTCACTGCCCGAGCACACACATGCCACACTTCCATTTCCTATTTCTACCTACATTTTTTCTACCTACATTACGTGTGGATTTATTTTCAGTGCAATCCTATACATGTCTACTCCAAAGTAAGCCCCACTAAATTCAATGGAACTTACTCCCAGGTAAGTGTGCATAAGAATTGTGTCCTTCATCAGCACAATAGTGTCTTTTAATGGACACAATAGTGTCCACAGTGTTCTCTGTGTCCTTAATCAGCACCTGTGTTGTGCTAGCTTTTGAAGCAAACATGTTGGTAAAACAACCCACACAGTTCAAAATTTGATAATGCTTATTCTCATAGATTAATAGAATAGAGTCCACCTACTCACAGCCAGTCGTCTTTCCAGTATTTTCCAGCCAGTTGTATTTCTGATCTGGCTAGGTATTTTTTAGGGAAGTTTGGGATGAACAGGAAGAAGTGTGAAACCTGGCCTAATCCTGACTACACTGGTCACACCATGTACCCATTCTTTCAACTGGAGGAAAGGGGCTGTTTCAAGTCATTGAGAAGTCAGAGTCTTTCCTTTTGTGACTCTAAATATAGCCTCAAAGGAAAATATTCTGCACAAAGACAATCCCACAAGATGGCATCCCACAGATCCCACAAAGACAATCCCACAAGATGGCATACTTCTGTGACACCAGAAGTGATGTTTTAAATGCCTCATACAACATTAGGAAGCCCAGGCAAGCCCCTGAGGCTTGGAAAGCTCAAAGGACCCTATGGAGGTGAGAGGAGTGAAGCTCTCAGCTTCTGGAGGGCAGGGGGAAGCAGTCATCCATCTCTGCAGTTTCACTAAACCATGGAGGCACACCCGTATAATAGAAAGAGATCAGATCAAACAATTAGCCAATATATTAATCTTCTCTCTGAATGCAGTGTTGGAGAGGATGGGTAACTAATGTACAGATTCACTGTCATTGTGGTCCTGCAGATACAGCAAAAGTAATGGCCTCAATCAATGGGCTCTGGGACTACTCTCCTGTGGAGTTCCTCCTGCTGCTGACTGGCAGCCCAATCCAGAGCTGCCCGGGGCGCACAGCTGCAGCAGCTTCAAGAATGGCTCCCGCCGCAACCTGCATGCCTCAGCCTGCCACAGGCGGTGCCTCAGGAGAAGTGGACAAAAGTGCCCCCTGAGGCACCGCCTGTGGCAGGCTGAGGCTTTTGTCTCCTTCTCCCAGGTAAGGGAAGCAGCCCTATAATGGGGCTACTCACTTTACCGCTGACGAAAAGGTTGGCGATAAGGTAAAGGCATTAGTGTAGGGTGCCGAGCGCCACATGAATGCCTTGGATCCAGTAGAGCAGAGCTCCACCGGACCCGCCTCCCTCCCTCCCCAGCACGCCTCCCGCCTGCCCTTTCTCTGCACCCACCTCCCCGTCATGCCTCCTCCCTGCCCTCTCTCCGCCCTCTGCCTGCCTCCCCTCCCCCGAATGCCTCCTCCCCTCCCCCCTCCTCTCCCGCTTACCGTGCCACAGCATGGTGGTTCGTAAGACTGCCGAGCGGCAGAGAACAGGCGTCTGCCGGTGCTAGCCCAGCACTAGCCCAGCACTGGCCCAATGGTAAGCCTCGCAGATGTGCCTTGCAGCACCTTTGTGACAACGCGCTCTGCTGAGCTCAGGGCTGAAATCTAAGTTGACTCATGAGTTTACCCTCTTCATTTGCAAATCTACTAGAAATGTTCTTAGAACTTGTTTATCATATTTAACTTCATCTGCTGCAGATTGTTAATGTACTCCCCATCCTTTGAAGGTTCCTTGTTGCAAGAACTGTCCCCAAAGAAAGCAACAGACCACAATGTGTTGATTTTGCAACAATAGAATACAAAAACTGTTTTTTTCTCCACCAATTTGAAGGTCACTCTCCCCCTCCCACCACTGACGATCAGGGACAATTGGAAGGAATGCTCTTGAGACTTTCCAAAACAAGCCTTCTTTTCATTTGGGTTACTTGTGACTATGTGGGGTGGGTAGGCTTCTCCTCACCCGGATATTAGATACACAATCACAGTTATCCAGATAGCTTTATGATGAGATCCAGACAATATTTAAAAACTGGGGCATGGATCCATCATTGTTGCATAACTGCAAATAGACCTGCAAGAAGCAGAGGGAGATGGATGAGGCCGAAGCTAGATCTGGCTGGCTCACCAACCATTTTCAGGTCTGGTAACATATGAGCAATGTAGAATTCCATGAGGCCTGCGGGTGAGAAATGCTACACTCCAGATTAAGGCTAGAAAGAAAACATTATTCCACAGTTGCTGTGGAGAAGGAAGGTCTTTTCTACAGGGCTTCGCTTCCATCTCATGCAACTAAATACCTCTAGTGTTGTAGATGCTGCATTTATATGTAACAACATGTTCCCAACAACATCTTACATTTATATGTAACAAAGTTTTCCATGTGCTGAAAACAGTGAGCAGGCATCCCAAAACACAGGCAGACTCAAGTCAGCACCCCTGGGGATGAGTGCTGAGTCAGGGGGGTCCTGACTCGAGTCTTTTTCAGTCTTACATGCATGCAACTCATGAGTCACCAAGTCAGCAAAAATCACACATTTTCACAGCATGCATCTGAGTCACTGACTCGAGTTCCCAACACTGACTGTATGGGCCTGTGTCTTGTACCAGAAACAATGGGATTATTCTTTTTTTTTTTTTTTTGCCCTAAATCTGTATGTGCAGGTTTAAAAGCAAGCTATATATTATATAATTATAGGTAACCTTATATTTCTAAAGACTGTTTAAGAGATTTATAAACTGCTTTTCCGAAGCTCAACACTCAAAGCCGTTTACAGTTAATATACTAAAAATAAAAAATATAAAAATTGCAGTAATAAAATAAAATAAAAATGAAGCATGTCCTATGCATATCTACTCAGAAGTAAGTCCCACTGAGCTCACTGGAGCTTACTCTTGGGTAAGTATGCCTAACATTGCAGCCTGAGAGCCCAGTCCTGAGCTGCCTGGCGTGCAAGACTGCCATGGTGCCAGAACAGCTACCATGGCATCAAATCACACAGGGCTCCTGTGTGAAATCCGCAGCGGCTCCTTGGGGGAAGGGGACTTTCATCCCCTTCCCCGGGTAAGAAAAATAGCCCCACAATGGGGCTACTCAATTCTGCAGCAGCTCTTGAGCTGGCGCAGAATCAAGGAGTACTGTGTTGGGCCGCACAGCCTGCCACGGGGCTCAGGATCCAGTGGAGCTAAGCTCTGCCAGTCCCAGCTCCTCCCACCCCACACCCTTCCCACCACATCTCCTCCCTGCCCTCTCCCCACTGCCCCCTACCTCCCCCCCACCTGGAACGCATTCCCCCACCTCCCCCCACGCCCCTACTCATCCCTCTGTGCCCAGCAGTCTGGGCTAGCACCGGGCACCAGAACACAGGCTCAGCACTGGAGCTGGCCCACTTGGCTAAGCCAATAAGCCAATAAGCTGGCGCACTGGGTCCTGGATTGGGCCCTGAGTATGCAGCCATGTGACTCACTTGGCACTATAGTTTTGAAGTACAGAGTGCTGGTGTTGTGGGTGCGAAAGCTCTGGAGTCTGGTTGTTTGGACACACACCTCCCTTCTTCCCCATCCTAGGTTTCAGAGCAGGATTGTTCCCACTCTGCTTATTCCTGACCAATGTGTTCATTGTTCTTTTGTGAACAGAGCCCATGCATGTCTAGACTGCATAGGTTCTGTAAACACAATCTGGACAGGTCCCTGATTGTGGACACATTTGTGACAATTGGTGACAAAAACAGATCCTGATGTGCCTTATGCGCTCCCTTTCATAACAATACATTCTTCCATTTAGAAATTTAATCAGGTTCTTTCTTCGCTGAACAATTCCCCAAACAGTTCTGTGGAGACTGTTCCAAAATTTCCTCAGTATGGCTGTGAAACTATATCGTAAAATCAGATGAATGATTAGGAATAGAAGGGTGAGATGTGTGGGTTACTGGGTTTCAGCTTGGAATTAAAAAATTACTTATCAGATCTGAAAATCTTACTGAGCACAGCAAATATTCCCCATGGGTTACACAGAGGGAAAAGAAATACTGGATACGTTTAAAGATAAATTACGGAGATAGGTTTGCCTCTTGTGCATTGCACAGTATTTAATGGTCAATCCTGCTCCTGGCATTTATAAAAAATATGTTCTGGGATTTGTCTGGTGATTTATCAATTTCTTACTGACCACTGAATTTACCAGGTATCTTCACACATAGTGAACCTGCTGTGCTGGGAATGCATTGGCTACATCTGAACCTGCTATTCATTCTAATGGAATGTTAATGGAAAACAGCAACTTGAGTTGATCAGAGCAAAAGGTTTTTAACATATCCTCTTCATTTTGTACGCTGTGTTAAAAGCAGGGAAAACAATATGAAGAATGAACTGATTTTACACCAAGCAGAATAACTGCTGCAGGGGAACAGAATAGCGCTGTAATCCAGGCCATCAGGAAGATATTTGAAAGGAATTAAGCAACAAAAATAAAACTTTTATGAATTAAAAAAGATTACTCTGCAGCTACAGATAGTGTCTCTAAACATTGCTATTAAATGTTGGAAATAAATTGGATGGAGACCCTTAATTCCTTTTATTATTTTTTTAGGAGATGAAATGCTTTATTGCAATTAAACTCATCTGAAACTTATTATTCTTTCACTATGCTAATTAATAGAGTAAGACATGGATTTGTTAATTAAAATACGATACCTCAGGGAAACTGAAATTAATTTTGATGTCCTAATAGAGCTACCATTATGTCATTAAATCTTCATGATACTTTATCTGCTTTTTTTAAAAAAAGAAGAAGAAGGGTAAGTGATTTTTTTTTATTTAGTTTGCATTTGCAATGGAATTGAAGAATGCCACAAATCTAGTGCGTGCTAATGTGATGAGTCAGTAGAATTGCAGTATGAATGCAGCTAGGATGGAGATCTGACCATTTAGGAGGCAAACCGCTACCCACTCTAAGCAGAGTTATGACTGCCATTTCTCAGTTATACTATGTTCTTTATACTGGGGGGGGGGGGAATTAAATCAACTCTATACCTGTTAACCATTGAATAGAAAAAGCAGCTGTGTTTTGGAGACCAGCTATAACTCTCTTGTAGGATATGTTTTTGGCATGTGGAAGATGTTAGTTTCAATCCCTGACATCTCTAAGCAGGACTAGAAAAGACTGTGTGTCTGAAATCCTGGAGACCTGCGGACAGTCAAGACTCAGCTCTTTAGACTAATGGTCTAGTGCAGGGGTGTCCAAACATTTTGGCAGGAGGGCCACATCATCTCTCTGACACTGTGTCGGAGGCCGGGAAAAAAAAGGAATTAATTTACCATTTAAAATTTGAATAAATTTACATAAATGAATATATTAGGGTTGGAACTTGTGTGAATGAATGAAGATCTTGCAGTAGCTCAAGGCCTATAAAAGGCCTTGCACAAAGCAAGGCCAGCCTTTCCTTCGCTGCCACTGCTGCATCACAGATGTGAAACAGCAATTGGTGGAGGGAGCCCTTGTCCCACAGCTCAAGTGAGAGGTCGAACAGTCTTTCTCTTGCTGAGAGACCAGCACGGGCTCCAGCAAGTCTTTGGAGGGCCAGAGGCTCATTGGAGGCTGGGGGCTCCCCGAGGGCCTGACTGAAAGGCCCTGAGGGCCGCATGTGGCCCCCGGGCCGGGGTTTGGGCACCCCTGGTCTAGTGGAAATGATAGCATGTAACTTTGCTGACATAGCAAGGATGTATTTTCCTAGGTCATCTCCTTGGTTAAACACAGAATTCATATTTATAGTGGTACCCACGTGAGCATGAAAAGGTTGTTGGCAGGTTCATGGCCAGGCTGCAGTGAGGCCAGCATCACATTCTGTGAAGCATCATCTTCAGACAAGCTGAGCTGAGCTATTCCACCTGCTCTTTGGTGTGAGAGAGAGAGAGAGAGAGAGAGAGAGAGAGAGAGAACTGTTTGTCAATGTGGGAAGCAACTGCTGCCAAAAGCAATACCAGACTGTGGGCGCAATGCTAACCCCTTATGTCAGTGCTTTCCAGCATTGGCATGGCAGTGCCAATGGGATGTGTGCTGCATCTTGCAGTTGGGTGGCACCCACAGAGGCCTCCTCAAAGTAAAGGAATGTTTGTTCCCTTACCACAGAGCTGCATTGCCCTTATATCAGTACTGGAAAGCACTGACATAAAGGGTTAGGATTGTGCCCAGTGAAAGATCCATCTGGAATTTTGTACGTGTGTAGCTCCTGCAATCTGAACTGTTCAGGTCCTGCTGGCTTACCTGGTTCCACAGCTATAGACAGACAGACAATGATGACAGGATGCAGCCCCCACTGCCAGCTGCAAAGATGGCTCCAAGGGGCTGGGCAGAAGGCAGCCCCCACCACCCAAGGTTCTCCCAAGGCAGCCCCTGGGCAAGCACCAATGAGCCATAGCGGCGAGCATGCAAGCTGTGTGCAGGCTGCGGCTTTGCCCCACCAGATGTCAGAGGGGGCAGGGCCAGAGTTGAATGCAGCCAGAAAGTGACCAGCCTGTGAAGGATTCCACCTGGAATGAAGGCATTCTTGAAAAACAGAACATAATTGTAAAAATTCCTACAGGGATTTAATAAGCCTGCTTATGTAAACCGCCATGAATAAAGTTGGAGAAGAAATCCAATGACAAGGAAGATGGTATATAAATAATGGTATTATCATCATCATCATCATCATCATCAACTCACAGGGGCCCACCAGATGCCTCAGGGAGCACACAGGACAACAAAATGCCTGCATCCTGTTACCACTCCCTTGCATCTGGCGTTCAGATATAGCCTACTTCTAGAACCAGGAAGTATACCCATCATGGCTTGTAACCTGTGATGGAATTTTCCTCCATAAAATTGGCTGCCCAATACTGTAGATCTAACCTCCATTTTTGGAAAAGCAAGCATAGAACTAGCAGAGCAGAGCGACCCTGAATATCCAAATGTATCTCAAAATATTGCATAATATCCTGCTGAGGCACCGTATTGAACACTGCATACAAGGGATAAATTCTTGCTACATTTGGTTCTTTGGCTTCTTGGCTGCTCGGGTATTATTGTTGGATGAAGGCAGAGGGCCATCTTTGCTTCTGGTAAAGAACTGGGTGGCTTCTCCTTTTAGAAAAGAAGGCAAGGGGCCCACTGATGAACTGTTCAAAAGTTTGTTGCCCTGACCAAGCCATTTCCACTCTATAATCCTTTCATGTCATTACAGAAGATGAAAACAAAGCTTGCAGTAAGTTTTCTGCATCTAAAACTCATTACTATATAAGATATAGGATTTAAACATTTGCTCCTGTTTTGCCCTGCCGTTTGATGGTTAAATTATCATCATGACCCAGTTCTTCATTTCAGTTAATTGCCAACATAAATGGTGAATTAGCTGCAAAAGAAAATTTGCAGTAAACTGTTAATTGTTATTTGAAAGATTTTCTTCTTTATGTTTTAAAAAAGTCCTGATTTCAGCGCCAAAGAATCGCAAGGCAATGAAGTACCAGAACCTGCTGCACAAGCAGTTGTGACTTGGAGGGTTTAAACACAGAGAGGCAACCAAGGAGAGTGATGCAGCATTTCTCAGCAATTTCCAGGTCTGACTGCAGTATCTATGCAGACAGGCTCGCATCAGTGGAGTGAAGACAGGTACCGGCCAAAGCAAGACACATCAGAGGAACCAGAATTCAAGGTGGGTCAAGAATTCAAGGAGGATGATTTGCAAGGGCTGGTGTTTCTGGCAGAAAGGTAACTGGGGGAGGAATTGGATCTATGTTCCCTAGGGATAAAAGAAGGAAGCAGCAAACTCTTAGGTAGGGTCTTATGTTTGTTGGCAACCTTCAGTCTCGAAAGACTATGGTATCGCGCTCTGAAAGGTGGTTCTGGAGCAGCGTCTAGTGTGGCTGAAAAGGCCGATTTGGGAGTGACAATCCCTTCCACACAGGGAGCAAGTGCAGTCTACCCCTGGTCTGTTTCCCTGGCTACGGGCCTTCCTTCTTTGCCTCTTTGCCTCAGTCTGTTGGCCAAGTATCTCTTCAAACTGGAAGAGGCCATGCTGCACAGCCTGCCTCCAAGCGGGCCGCTCAGAGGCCAGGGTTTCCCACTTGTTGAGGTCCACTCCTAAGGCCTTCAGATCCCTCTTGCAGATTATAATCTCTTAATATTCAACATTGGTAACACTTCTGAAGTGAGCAAGAGGCCTGTACTTATGGAAATATGGCCTGGAGAGAAGCACATTCTTCAATGAGAAGCAGGGTTTCAGTTTGTTGGGTTGGTTGATCCTTACCTTTGTATGCCCTCATTCAGGGCCAGGCCATCCTTAAAACCAGCTGGTACAGCTGACGTCGACTGACAGGGGCTGTCCACTTTCACCCACTGGCTCATCTCCATTGGTGCTCCTTCTCCCACTCCCTGGATTGGAAAAGGAAGAGGGAGGCAAAACAGAAGTGAAGAAGAGGAGAGTGGTGGGCTAGACTGTTGGAGAAGCAGAAATTGGCACCTTTTTGGTAAATGGTGGAACCAGTCAGGACTCCATGGAGGCAGCAGGTTGGGGAGGTGGCAGATGAATGCAGAATACACTCTGCCAACTCGCTGCTTCCTCCAATTCACAGACTGGCACAAGATTCTCAACTGGTGTTATGGATGGACGGCCCCTGTGGGAGATATACTGGTTTATATGTGTTGAGAAATGCATGCTGCTCTCTATAATTCCTATCTGTACCTTTTTCTATTGTTTCTTATGGGAGGAAATTCCCCTCTTGAAGTTCATGTACAGTCCCCATCGCCCCGTTTATGTTACAGTATTTCTAATGAGGAAAAATTCCCCTTTTCCTGTAACTTATAGGCTGTACATCCAAGCTTTCCACTTTAACCCCAACTTACAAAACGGACCTCCTGCTCTATCCCAATAACAGCATCAAGACCAACAATCTTGTCTTATTTCATCGAATTTTGCTTTTTCCCTCTGCTGGATTTTTTTGTGCATCATCTGCTCATACACATTCCCAGGACTGGCCTGTCAGTGAGGGGCAATGAAGGGGTCACATTCGCTTGTGGATTAGCAGGGGGCAGACGGTTAAACAGACATCCCCCCTCTTCCACTATCATTACCATTCCTGCTCATTGGATTTCAAATGAAGGAGTGGAACGGATCAAAAAAGAAAGGGAGAGAGAGGACAGGGGTGGTTTTCACCGTTTCCCTGCAATGCTTCTGTCCTTTAACTATTCCAATTCAGTGCGTATGGAAGGAAGAAGTGGAGGAAAATTGAAGGAGAAATGCACTAATCCACCACACTCTTCTCCTCCACTTCCTCTGTGTTGCTCTTTCTCTTTATAATCCAGTCAGTTCTGGAAAAGGATGAGGGGCAGTAGTAACTCTGAGCTCCTGGTGTATGTAAGGGAGTAACATTTGGGCTGCCCCAGAGACTTCCGTTTCCCAGTCCACTGTGCTTTTCTGCACACATTTGCTACCCTATATGAGGTAAGTTTTTCGTCAACCATAGAGATCATATAAAATTGCCCTAGGCTGAGAAAATATTGATTTATTCAGTGGCCCTTGGGCTTATTAAAATCTTAAAAGCTTGTTTGAAGTAGCTCCTTCCTTGAGAATCCCCAATGTCTCACTCGTCAGGGGAAAAAAACACTCAAGAAGCAACTGAGGCTTGTGTACACAGTGATTGGTGTCTAATACAGACATGTACACGGTGCTGGGTGCGTGTTAGATGAGTGTGCCCCAGGTGAGTTTTATTTGCCTAGGACTGATGGCAAGAGAGCATCAGGTGCCACAGACCTTTGGGTAAATAGGCCAACTTGCCTTGCTTTTGGACAATTCCATGACTGGCTACATCTTACTTGGTCAACCTATTCAGACTTATAAACAATACCATATCCTGGGAGCTTCCTGACTTGAACCATATGTGGCCTTTAGCCCCTGGCTTCCCCCGCCAAATTCATTGCCAACTCAAATAAGAACCCTTGGCCAATCTAAGCATAGGTCTCCTGAGCCATTTAGAAGCCCCCAGCTGCACCCTTCTCAGGGTGCTTCACAGTAAGAGATGACCATCTCCACCAGAAATGGGTGAAAGAAAATGCATCAAGGATCATTTCAGAATAGATTACCCAGGGTGAGCATATCCCACAATAGACCTTAAGTTGCCTGGTCAGTCTTTTTTTTTTAATTGTTATTTTAATGCGTGCAGAGTCTTGCCTATCAAACCCTTCTTTGCCTTTTCACTCCGTCAGAACTGAGAGATTACTCTGTTTTGACTAACTAACCCCGCAACTCCTGAAACAGCCCAAGCTGTATCCATAGCAGGTAGGAATAGGGAACCTTGGCACTGGCACCCCTGACCACTGGTCCCAAACAAACTGAGTTCTGTGTTGTATGTTGATGACACACTTAGGATCTATTCTCCCCTTTGCTTGGTGTCAGTGGTGTGAGTGTGTGTACGTGTGTACTCTATCTTTTGTACCAGTAAGGAGAGGAGGCCCAGAGGTTAGTCCCAGATCTCCTAAATGGATAGTTTCCCTTAACCAATTCAGCAAGACCTCTGAGTAGTTGATCACCTGACAGATCTATTTCAGAGAGATTGGTGTATCAGTTGTGATATACCAATGATGGGAGAGCGAACTGCCCACTGCAATGAGCACATGGCTTTACAGCCCATTGAAAGGCTTGCTCTTGCCTGGAACTGCTGATTCAGGCTACGGTGAGCTCCAACATAGAATGGTCTTGCCCCCACCACCACCATTGGAATGCTTGGCTCCTTCTCATTACTGTCTACTTCCTCCCCTGGCTCTCTACTCCCACCTCTCCTTCCCCAGTACTGCACAAAGTCTTGCTCCCTATCCCCTGGCTCCTCTGGTTAATCGACCTCATTTCCCCTATCCCACTCCCATAAACAAGATTTCAGACAGCAGTGTATGCTGAGAATGGCCTGTCCTGCAGGCCTCGTTGAACAGGCAGGATTATATGAGAGGGAACAGTCCTTTTGACAGTGGTGGTATCAGGTATGCATGGGCCCCTCACATAAAGAGCTCACCTTCCCTCTGCCATGGTCCTGATCCATACACCTCTGCTCTTGGAAGCTGCTATGGGAAAAAACCAAAAAGTTGGTCTTCTTCGAACGTTTCCTTTGTTCCCTATAAATGGTTGTGCAAGAGCTGCCACATACTTGTGAGCACAGCTAGAAAGAGGGGCATGATGCCTCTGTTTGCCTGCTTCATGTATTTTCTATAAGCAAGCTCCGAGGAATATTAGAGAAAGCAACTTGAGACTCTACACTGTCACCCTACTGACTTGACAAGGTGATTTCACTGTTTATCATTTGTGATAGAGCCAATCAAAGGTGGGCACATTGAGCTATGGCAAATGGATACAGGTCAGAGTCCTCAAGCTCTGTGCCTGTTTTTGAACGAGAAACAAAAACTGAATTTTTTTTTAAAAAAAACAAAACCTCACCATGTCCTCGTTCTATTAAGTGGCTAGTAGCCTGTCAGCCTGAATCTGAGCCCAGCCCACAGATAACAGTTAGGACTGGATTCATCGAAGGGCAGCAATTATTTAGAGACCTTCATTCCAAAAAGGTTTGTTTCCAGCATAACATTAGTGCACATGCACAGCACTGCAATCATGGATGGTGTCTATTTTGCCTTTCCTGTATCTGAAAAAGGTTGCGTGCCCAGGTGTGCAAACCAGTGTGAGGGTCTGAGTTCAAGAAACCCAGTTCATTCAAGGCATCATATTTAAATTTGGTTTTGTATTTGACAATGTCAGGATGTGAGTTATTTATTTTTTTTATCTCTGAAAGTAAATTTTTTTACCTCCAAAATCCTCCATTTAAGGTATAAATTCCAAAGTGTAAAGAAAATGCAAAGGAGCTTTGTAAACTATTCAAGTGTGTATGAGCAGGTTTGAATTTGTATTCGGCACAAATTCACAATTCACACATTTTCAATTTGACTTTATTTCAATCCTGCTCTTAGAAGCTTCTCTTATTGTGGTTTTTTTTTATTATTATTACTGCTTCTGAAATAATGCTTTTTTAATTTTAGTTTGGAGTTTTAAAACATTTGTTCATCTTCATGCATGACTAGAAGCCCAGTCCTAACCCCAGCTAGTCCATAGCCAACTGAGCACATGCTACACACTATGGTGGGGGAGGGTGATCAGATGGTAAGGAGAGATGGTGAGAGATGAGAGGTAAGTAAAAAAAAATCTTTTTTTTAACCCCAGTAGGCAACCTCTTTTGTCCCAGTAGGCAACCTGACCATCAGTGGGTCTCCTTGGACGCATGCTAGCTATTTTGCTGGTGCAAATCCGAGGAGAGGAGGGGTGTGGGTCCAGGCCAGGAAAGGATCCTGCATGTGCAACTGCTGCCAAGAGCCTCCCACCCTCAAACTGACCCCCAGTTCAGCCCACTCTTCACCACAAACTGTCCTTGAAACACCCCCACCACCTTCCCTGCACCAGTGTCTGGGCAGTTCTGACATGCGCATAGACCCTCCAGCAATTTCTACTGACTGCTCTGTGAAGTGCAACTTTTGCTCTGTCACAGGGTCATGGATCACTAGATACATTACCATAACTGGCCCATAAGACTGGGCTGTTATAATCACATGCGTGTCTACTCAGATGAGTTTCTTGGGACTTACTTCCAGGTAACAATGTACAGAATTTCAGCCAAGTGAGACATCTCATGGATTTTTGGGGGACATTCTTGTTTGGATAAAGTGCAAGACTGTGATCCATATTGCTAAACGTGACTGCAAATACAATTGAAATACTGTACCCATCTGGTTTTGGCTGTTGCTTTGGAAATATCACTAGGAACTCTGGCAGTCCAATACTGTCCTTCCCTCATCCACTGATCCAGCTGCACCAAAAATGGGTGTGCTATATCCGGGGGGGGGGGCAAATTGGGAAGCTTTGGAGGGGAAAGGGGATTTAAATCTCCTTATACCTTCATAAGCTTCCCACAGCCCAATCCTGAGCTGCCCGGCGCCCATAGGAGCAACAGTACCAAAATGGCTTCCACTGCAACCTATGAGCACCAGGCAGCTGCTGGCATCTCCTCAGGGGAAGGAGACATTCATTCCCTTCCCCCTAGCCCCGCAATGGGGCTACTCAGGTATGTGCTGGCACAGAATTGAGATGCCCCATGTCAGACTGGAAGCCTGACGTGGGGTTCTGGATCTGGTGGAGCAGAGCTCTACTAGTCCCACCCCACTCCCTACCCCTACCCCACTGTCCCCACACTCCAACTGCCCTGGAATGCCTCCCCCCCCCCGACAAACCTCTCCACCACCCGTTGCTCTTCCCTTGCTCCAGGCAGCGTGCAGCAGTCTTCTGGCTGGCTCTGGGTTCAGCATGGACTTGCTCAGGACTGGGCTCCCACTTCTCAATGGATCTCCTCAAACCTGTACTAGCTATTTCCCTGATGCAAGTGCGAAGAGAGAAAGGGGATGGGAAGGTTGCACAAGGAGGGGACAGGATCCTGCATGTGCCATCACATCTGGAACCACACCTCCAACAGTCTCCCCACCCCCACTGTTCTGCTTCCTCCACACCTGGTCAGAGCCCAAGCTAGGCAATGTCTGTCACTACTCATGATTTCATCTGTACATTCTTTTTTACTGAAAAAAAGTGAAAGCAAAGCCAAGGTTCCAAAAACGGAATGAACATTCGCTACCCATGATAACAAATCATATTGACACTTCCGTAGTAAATCATTCCATTAGCAAGACATGTTTGAATTGCAAATCTCACGGATGCAAGTAGTTTTTATCTGCACTAAATGATTCTGATAGCTGTAAAGTCTTAGCAATAGAGTTTACCCACATTACTGATGTGCTCTGAATTATAATACAGAATAAGGACAGCTTTTGAATTGCCTGTGCTGCCTGCCCATGTTCATATAAGGTATTGCTTCTCATTGTATGAGGCACCATTAGGAATATCACTGGCAATGAGTTCCATATGTTTCATTAATAGTGCAGTCTTATGCATGTCAGCTCAGAAGTAAGCCAAATTGAATTCAATAAGGCGGGCAGCACAGTCCTCTCTGCCGCTCTCTGCTGACGGAATGTGTGTTCCACAGCAGAATTGCCTGGTGGAATCCAGGTGGGAATCTAGGATCCAGGTGGAAGTGCTGGGATCCTTGTCCACATCATGCAACCTTGTCATGCTCACCAACACCTCCTGTGAACACAAGAAGGACATCAGCACAGTTACTGGTGGCTGCACACTGATGGCAAAAACAACATCCACCAGCACCAAGTGAGTTGGCAGAGGGCTGGCAGTGGGATGGATAGAGGGAGGGAGTGGGAGGAATGGGTGTTTCTGAATGGGGGTAGGGAAGAGGTGCAAGGGGTGGATCCAGTGGCAATGATGCATGCTGAATCTTATACCGTTTGTAAAATTTCTCTGCCCATCTGTTCTCCTTGGACATATGCCACCAAATTCTATGAATGATCAGTGGGGATATCCCAGGATGCCATATCCTCAGCAATGGGAGTAGAATCTCCATGCAACTATCTTGAGAGGGAGCTGAAGGGGCAGCATCACAAGAGGAGCATAAATAACCATGAAGGTGAACAACTCATGGACTTCTGAGTTTTGTGTGATAGTCTTTACTAGTGCCCTTTCAGTGGTCACTTTATAGCTGTGAATCATGCTTTGTGTGAATCGCACCAATACCATCTCCATGGCAACTTGGGCACTTGTGGTAGAAATATGAGCTGCCAGCTCAAGGTGATTCTCTTCCAGTGCTTTCCGAGTAACCATTAGCTTTATGAATCAGCCTTCATTCTGTAGCCAGATCTTTGTATCTCAGTTCTGTTTCCAAAGCAGTTGTTGAATGCCAAGGTGCAGAGGGGAATGGTACAACTTCCTGGATCTCATTCTATAAAGGTCTAATCATCCTTGACAAGTGCAGGTTGACGGTAGGACAAACACCTCATCCCATGTACCTTTCATCCTTCTGTACTGTAGGAAAACATAGTGTTTATCTTGGCGTTGATGCTAAATAACCCTCTTTTTTATTACATGCCCATCCTCAGGATAGACTGTTGATCTTGGAGAGCAAACAATACATGCCATCTAAATCTTTGCGGGAATTCGTATCCTTAATATGTAGATTCAGCAAATTGCACTCTCTTTATTGCCCTGTTT
Organism: Tiliqua scincoides; assembly: GCF_035046505.1. Taxonomy (NCBI): domain Eukaryota; kingdom Metazoa; phylum Chordata; class Lepidosauria; order Squamata; family Scincidae; genus Tiliqua; species Tiliqua scincoides. Next base: position 212,109,305 of record NC_089823.1, on the reverse strand, counting down.
ATCTTTGTTTTTCATACAGGTGCAAAATGCCTTTAAAGAGTGTGTGTGTGTGTGTGTGTGTGTGTGTGTGTGTGTGTGTGTGTTCTTGCTTACAGGCATTATCTCCCCCTGTTGTCCATAGTTATAAAATGCAGCAATCTGGAACATGAGGACGATGCATTTCCTTGCTGTTGTTTTGTAACCTGACATGAAGTAGACAGACACCTTCTGAAGTTTTGTGCATGCTGTGCTTTTTTTTTAATGCTTTGCTACAACAAGAAAAGCCTTTCCTTTTAACCTGGCTTCCTTTGAAGAAGTGACTCAGGCAGCTTCATGGCCTCTCAAGGTAAGTGATTATATATAATCTATATAATCTATCAAAAGATGTTTACTGAAAGGGAGGGGGGGGAAATAACGCCACCCTTATAGTATAGCAATCAGCAATCTGATTAAATGGGAAAGTGACAACTCCAAGACATGGTAATTTCTGTTATGCCTTATGATGCGAATGGAGGTGGAAATCTCTAGCCGAATGTTAACTGTGATACAGAAACTTTAACTTGCATTTCCTCTCAGATGTGTGGTGTTGGTTATATGTGTGCCTGCCTGTGTGTGCACGTGCATGTGATTTATTCCACAATAGAAAACATGGAAAGGTCATGTTTCCATTAAAAGGTCAGCATCCTTCAAGTGCTGTTCACTTGAGAATATTGCATCAGCAAGTACTAATCATTTCGAACACGGTTGGCAACATTCCTGCTAAGAAGCTTCTGAAGGACAATTGAAGGCGATCAGACTGATGGGTAGTTCTTGCCATGTATTCTTCTTAATCTGTGGCAGCTAACTTCTCATTGCAAGCCAAAAATCCAGGCAATGGGAAATCTGTATTAAAAAAAGTAAGGTCACATTTTGAAAACAAAGGAAAATTCTTCTCGTTCACCTTCCAGCATCACTGAGTTACAGAAGAGTTATGTAACAGTACTGAACAACTTATTTTCTTCTCATAGAAAAATTAATATGCAGTGTTCCTATAATTTGGCTAGTCTTTGGTGCTGAGTAGCTGTTATGGCACTGTTTCTGGCATACCACTAAATATGCGGTCACTTTGGTGAGCATGAATCAATATACTTCCCAATAAGGTAGAAAGAGGTCACTTCCCTATTTGTAAAATGGGGTCATGGCCTGCCTTGCAGGACTGTTGTGAAGAAGAAACCTCAGTAGATATGATAAAGAAGTTTGAAAAACTGAGTGTGATGTTGAAATGATCAGGGGTTATAGTGCTGTGGAAGGAATCGAGCAAGATCAGGTAGGATAAAGCATCTTTCTAGCAGCAAAGGAACATCATGCATAAATCCACACTGAGTAAGCAGCAAGTCGTTTGCAAAGCACATCATTCCTCTTATTTACAACATGGTATATATTTGGTTGCAGAAAAAGCCTGAAATTGAATCTTCAGTGCCTCCATATCACATCCACCCCCTTCAAATAATGCAAGCCGCTCTTCCAAATGCTTTCAATTTCCATGAATATTTAGTACATCGGCTGCTTGATTTTCTGCAGCTTGGTCTGACCAACAAGGGAGACTCTGGTTTGTCTGTCTTTTTTCTTTCTTCACAAATGATACCAACACTTGGCTAGTAAAACTCCATAGCTTTTCATGTAACACGAGTTTCTGCGGCACCGGGGACTGACTCGGTGAGGTAAAATGATGCAGGAGATAATATGAAATATTTACGACCCAGTTATACATTTTTAAAAAGCCAGATAGAAATTCAAAGGGATTCCTCCTCCTTCCTCTGGTCTCAGACTTTGATAGAAAGCTGTGGCTGCAATGATAAATTAAGATCAAAATGAGATTACGTGATGAAACAGTCACATTCAGATGAAGCAAAGGGTCTCTTTTAGACCCACAGCCACAGGGGGGGAAAAAAAACACATCAAGGTTGCTGCCAAATTACCAGAGAGATATTGTCACACACAGTGTCTCAAAATGGGGTACCTGAAGGACATTTAAAAAATCCGGAGAAAGCAAGAGTGAGCAGACTGCAGTCCAGGAGAAAACATGTGAGAGATCTGGATACCTGGGTTGCCTTTGACATGAAAGGAGATAGAAAGGAGATGGACAGGCAGTAACAGAAGAAGTGGGAGGGAAATCTGGAGACCATAAAGAGTCTGAGGCTCAAACCAGACATCCCGTGGAATGCACATTGTGGAATGGGGGCCTTTCCTTTTGTTTTTTTTAAACAGAGGCTGAAGGCTAGGGGGCTTTAGGACTGTGCTCCTACCAGTAGTCTCATTCCAATTGTGACCCCCACCCTGGGTGCTATTTTATAGAGGAAAAAATATGTGCATGGAAGATGCAATCAGGATCAGGACCATGGAAATTCAAAAAAAAAACCCTACCACCCGCCATGGTTCTACTCCATTTCACCCATTTCTGGCTGCTATTCTTAAAAGGAATAACAAAACAAAAAAACTACTCCTCGTAACATGTACTTGACGCTTACGGGCTAAGCAGATTGCTGCACAGGGTGGTGTGATGGGATTGCATTCCTTTAGTGTAGGGGTCAACAAACTTTTCAGTATGAGGGATGCATCATATATTTTACACATTTTCACGGGCTGAAAAAAAAAATAACATTTTATATACAGTGGAGGCAAGCAATACATGGTACACTGTCTCTACCCAACCTGTTGTAGAAACTGGTTTGTTATTTTATGTCACTGTTGAAAAGTCAACATGCGGAATCTTCATTCATTTCATCATCAGGGGTGTGGGTGAATAATTATGGTTTGAGGGTCTTAAAGCATATGCCCCAGCTGTCTGAAATGAGGGCTAACCAGGCTGACACCATACTGGCCAAATGGAAAGGAGAGCAGTGGACAACACTGCAACAGAATAGTCAACAGTTTTTTGTTTTTTTTTAAATTAGTATCCAGCCCTATTGCTGACCCTACTATAACAGCGTATCTTTCCAGATGATAATATCAGGCACTTACTGAGGGATGTCACACTGTGACAGTGCATCTACTCTAAACTTGTGTGTAATTCTATCATTGTGCCACGTGAAATCAGCCCAGAGACAAGACTTTTGTAAAATAATACACTCCAGCTGAAGTCCTATGCAAAGTCCTATGTCTGTAAGTCCCATGAAATTCAGCGGGGCTCATTTCAGAGTGAACATGCACAGGAACAGACTCCTCATTACTCCTACGATCCTATAATTGACAACACATGACCACCTATTTTCGTCAATGATTTGTTAACTCGGTTTCTTGCAGATCCTCCAAGCCAAATACATAAAACCACACAAGAGCCTCTTCCTGGTTCTCCAGAGCCTCTAGATCAATCTAACCCTTCAGAAACGTCCGTTGTCTGGAAACAAGCCCAATCTCCTGCCGCTTTGCCTCCGGGTCTAGAATACCTAAACCAGGTTCTGTTGTCTTTCCAAACACTAATGTTAAAGTTGTAGTAGATGTTTTCAAAAGGCTTATCTTGCTGCTGCTTCTACCTTTACTGAAATGATTGGCCATGCTTTTATCCCCTGTGATTCTGTAATCATTTATTTCATTTCAATTTGGGATCATGCTAGGCTCTCTTCTCTTATAATTTACTCTCCATTTTCATAACATTTTTTTTTCCTCAGTAATACAGAGTAATGCCATATGGTGCTCTGTTTTTTCCCTTGGAGTAGTTTTGAAATGCCTTTGCAAACTCCTTAGGGATGCCACACATCAAGACAATGTGCAAACCATACTGCAGTGGAGAAACCAAGTGACAAGCATTGCTTGCTCCAGGGGGATAGAATGGTGGCGTTGTATTTTCCATCCATCCCATCTGCCACTTTTTCTCAGTGAGTGGTGAAGGCAAGGCATTCTCTTACTTTGTGTGTTAGGATGCGTAGCCTAGCAGAACCCCAAACTTTTAATGTTTCCCAAAATTTTACTTTTTCCATCAAAGCCAAAAATGTCAGATCCATGAATGGTACTTCTGGCTACCACCAGTTACCGAGTCGTTGAGGACCACTTCTAATTACTCAACTGCCAAGAAAAGACAAAGAATCAGAGACCAAAACTGATCCCAGAACAAGATCTGAGGGCAGATGATAGCCATATTGCAGCACCTAAGCAAATCTAGGTGATGTCACTGCCTGCATAGGTGACTGCCTGAGAAAGCCACTTACACCACCTTGAATTCCATGATGACAGATGGGATATCAACAAATATAGGCCAGTTTTCTTGAACATAGTATTCTGTATAATTTCTTTTCTGATTTAAAATGCTTAATGTTAACTATGGTATAATAGAAGTATCCTGGCAAGCTATTGCCTCCCAAAGGTTAGTGTTGGGTGAGTTTCCTAAGGCTGATGTGAAAATGCATCCTGATTGTATCTTCAGATTTGAAACATAGATTGTGTTTGGAACAGCTCGATGTGTTGTTGTGTTTTGCTATAAACCTGTCAACATACAATCAGCTTAGACCTAATAATAGATATAACATTTTAGATAGAGACTTGTGTGTCCTTGGTACTTGGCTTGATTTGATTTTAGCAAGGCTGAAATCGTATACAAGGTTACCTGGGAGTAAATCTACTGAACTCAATGGAAGTTACTTCTGAATAGACATGCAAAGCACTGTGCAATAAATCCATTGTCTCAAGTGCACTTGACTCTATTGGATTGTGCCCTTGTATTAGCCAGCAAATAGTAAATTTGATTTGATGAGATCAAATGGCATTATAAATGGCATTATTGGGCTGCATGTTGTGGGTTTGTATGTATAGCATAGAGGGTGAATATTACCAAAGCACCAACAAGGATATGGAAGCCATTTTATAATGCTTGGTATAACTGTCCATGATTCTGACTGTATGTTTGGGAGAAGAGCAAAGATTTCTAAGGTATGTTGATGTTGTGTAGCTATTCCTGCAAAGGACTCACTCATTCCATCTGATCTTCTTCTGCAGGATCAGGTTTGTAGATTTAAAGAAGCTGGCTTTGAGGTTTTCTTAAAAAGCAAAACTTTTGATTTTTAGCTGGACCGAACTCTGGTGAAATCAAACCTAAAAAATGAAGGCTTAGAACTCTTGTCACACCACCACTGTACTTAGATCTAAGGGTTCTTGCCTGGGAATATCATGTCTGATCAAACACTTTCAAATACTCCAAGAAAATTATTAATAGAAAACCTTACAACAACAAGGGCAGAGCTGCTTCAGAAAGCAAGTTTTGGAACTGCACTTGGAGTTTGCCCCCACATTTTCCTGACTGTTCTGGATCCTGAAGTACGAGAGAGTGATATTAAAGAATCAAAGACAAACACTGTCAAAAGTGATCCTGCCAAAGGCACTATTGGAACTAGAGTTGCATTTCTATTCTAGGTAGTTGTGTTTCTGATTTTAATGTCGTTTTCTCTTGATCACTGAATTTCCGCATTCTGCAAAGTGGACGTACAACAAATTGCTTCCTCAAGTCACCATTTTGTTTTGATTTTGATTGCCTAGATCAGTGTTTCTCAGCCTTTGATCTACAATGTACCACATCTCATGGTCTATCTTAAGTACCACAAACATGGTGACGTCAACCCATGGCCCCGCCCCTTCTGGTCCCACCATTAAGAAGTTCCCTAGGAAGGGAGAAGGTGGGAAATGTTTGATCTCTTACTGGCCAGCAGCTCACCAGCTGATTGTCTGACTGCTGCCAACAATCAGCTGGTAAGCAGGAACCTACCTGAGACAGAAGTTGATCCTTCACCAAAATGGCTTGGGCAGCAGAGACGGAGCTTTGTGAGGAGGAATAGCTTTGCATACCACTGGGCAGTAGCTCAGGTACCACTGGTGGTACACGTACTGGTTGAGAAACACTGGTTTAGATGTTCTGGATGTCTGGGGAGTCATTTCAGTAATTGAGCATGAGATAATTTAGGGCCCAATCCTATCCAACTTTCAAATCTGGTGCAGCCGCAATGCAGCCGAGAGGAAAAGGAACAAACATTCCCTTACCCGGAGGAGACCTCCATGATGGTCCCCCTACTGCAGGATGCACCTCATGTCCCATTGGCACAACTGCACCAGTGCTGGAAAATTGGATAGGATTTGGCCCTTACTTACCTCCCTTTCAAACCAAACTGAGAAATAACTTGACTGTAAAGCATCACTGTCATACACCTCATCTTTCTTGGGCAGCCCAATCCTAACCTGTGCTGGTGCAGTAGGACTGCATGGCCTCCACTGATTCCAGCACAGGTAAAGAGGAAGCTGGAGGTTCCCTGGAATACGAGAATATTTTCCCCCTTACCCCCAGTAATGCTCTAACCCACTAGACAGGAAAGCACTCCTCTCTGGCCTCTTAAGGGGTGGGGACAGGACAATGGCAGGGATGCAATCCTCAGGATTGCACTGCTGCCAGGGTCAGAAGGGGGGTTAATTTACAAAAGTCATCGCTGGATTCCTGGGGGTGCCGGGCTCCCAAAGCTTCTGACTATGTAAAAATAATGTTTAGAAAACACTTTCGGTTTCATGACCGAAAACATATGGCATGGGCCACTGGCATAAATTTCTATCTTTCATATCTTTTGGTAGAATGTACTTTTTACAGGGCAGGAGGCCTGGTCTAGAGGGTTGAGCCTCCATTTGCCTGAAGATAACATCCGAAGGTCACCAGTTCGAGGCCAGCGGCACCGTGCGACCTTGAAGCAGATGACAAGCTGAGCCGAGCTATTCCATCTGCTCTGAGTGTGGGAGGATGGAGGCCAGAATGTGCGACCAGATCAAGAAAGAAACATCTGAATGTTGTGGTTTCTTGAAAGACAGAAACCTTCTTTCAAATTGTAAAAATCCCTATGGGGATTTAAATTGCCTGCCTATGTAAACCGCCTTGAATAAAGTCTAAGAAGAAATCTGAGGACCAAGAAAGGCGGTATAGAAATACCTGTACTATTATTATTATTATTATTATTATTATTATTATTATTATTATTATTATTATTATTGCCTTATAAGAACTTCTGATAATTTTTTTCAAACTGATCCCAGCACAAGATAGATTTGACCAGACCTCCTTTGGGTTCCTTCTACTATACCACACTATGCAAACTATTCCTGTTTAGTAGCATCTAGTATGGATCAAAGTGAAAGTTTTGAAATGTCATCAGCTTTCCACAGTCCTTATGTTGTCTTATTTATTTTCTTTTCTGAACAGTTGGACCAGATCATTATTCACCAGCAAGTAGAGCTTCTTCAAGGTATGAAGTTCAGCCAATGTTTGTAAAAAGTAAAAACTGGCTGAGACACAGTGGTGGCAATTAATAGGCCCAGTCAGGGGAATAGATTTTATTTGAACAGGAGAGAGTTTCTCTGAAACTCCCTCTCCCTCTCTGAAAGGACTGGGATATGAAAATTCTTAACAGCTGGTCTGTGCTCAGATGTGCTAACAGCCTATAAAAATATTAAATGATCACATTAGAATATGAATCTAGAAGAAAACAGACTCAGATATAAGTTCACCTATAGAACTGAATCTAAAAGTTCATCAGAGATCTTTCTTACAGCCCAATCCTATGCTGGACTGGGCTGCCGGCTGGAGCACTTTGTAACAGCGAAACAGAGTTCTGCTGTCACAAATGGCTGCCAATGGGGCACAAAGTGTTGTGTTGGTGGCCGTTCTGGGAACGCTGCTTCATCACACCCAACAGAGCAGGTAAGGCAGCGGTGAAGGTGGGGAAGGGGCAAAATGAAGTGGGGAGGGGACAAAACTGCGTTGGGAGGGGAAGCAACAGGGTGGGGAGATTGCGGGATGGGTGGATGCAGCGGCAACTGTGCATGCCAGATCCTATCCCTTAATTCTGCAGCCTCCCTGCCCCCTTGCTGTCCCTCAGACTTGCACCTGCTACAGAGCTGGTGCAGGTTCAAAGACCTATTGCAGAACAGGATACTTACAGAGGGGTAAGGGATTTGGAAGCTTCCTGATCCACCGCCTCTGCTGGATACAGTGCCTTCAATTGTGGTGTAGCTGTACCAGTGGGGGGGATGAGATTGGGCCCGAACCAATTATTTGGACGCTAAATACATTTCTGCATGTTTGGCCTTATTTAGTTGTACTTGGGACTGAGACCTGCAGCAAATATGAGATAAAAAACTGCTTGGGACAAAGAGTTTACTTTGCAGTGGAGGAAAATGGCTGCTTTGATCGCAACTTCTGCTCACCCTTACGGTCTTTCACCATAAGGATTACAGACAATGCCGGTCGAGAGGTGATTACTGTGAATAGGCCTTTAAGATGCAATAGCTGTTGGTTTCCATGTTACCTACAAGAGGTTAGTAGATCCTAACAACCTCTTTCATCTATTAACCAATGTACTTTGCATGTATTTTTGTGCTCAGATGTGTATGCAAGCACTGGAAGCAATGCAATGTAAGATAGACCACATCCACACCTTAGTGCACATTTCAAGTCCCATTTATCCTACAATGCAGTGGTTCCCAAACTGTTTTGACTTGCGGCTTCCTTGACCTTTTGGGTCATTGGTCATGGCTCCCCATTAGGGTTACAATCCTATACATTGTATAGGGCAGCAGATTTTTCATGAGGATTCCACAGCTCCTCTGGCTGGTTTCCATGACTCCCTGGGGAGTCATGGCTCACAGTTTGGGAACCACTGCCACAGTCCTTTAAATTAAATAAAGGAGGTACTCTCCTTTGCAGTTTAAAGGATCCTACTGGAGAAGAGTTAGGCTTGGGGAATGATGCATGAGGGCATGATTTTTCTGAGACCAATTTCTCCCCCATGTGGTACAACAATCTCACGATTAGCAATATCAGAGAGATGGGCTGAAGCATATCCTCCACATTTCTATCACCCTCTTCCTTGGAGGGGGAGAAGCAGAGGCAGGCAAATCACCAGTTAAGGGAGAGACAGCATTTGGCATGCCACCACAGATTGTCAGGAGGTTTGGGGCCAGTCCTGGGGTCATAGGGAGCACATGGCAGGCAGAAGATTCCATGTTTGATCTTGACATCTCCAAATAAGACTGAAAAAACCCTTGTCTGAAACCCTGAAGAGCTGATGCAGACTGGGTAGACAATATTGTCTACCTAGATGGTAGAGCAACTGATAGACTGGTCACTGATTCAGCAGACGGCAGTGTTGAATAATCTTATAGACAGTAGAGGAGATGATAAAGGGTGAAGAAGGAAAGTACAGTTCCAACTTTATATGAAACAGATAATTATTTTGTTAGAGAACATAACTAAACCAACAAAGCAATTTTATATGCACTTACCTGGGAATAAGCCCCATTAGATACAGTGAAAGCACAATCCTATGCATGTTTCCTCAGAAGTCCCATTATAGTCATTGGGGCTTACTCCCACGCAAGCATGGATAGGGTTGCAACCTGAGATCTACTTCTGAGTAAACATGCATGGGATGGTGCTGTGAATATATTTGCAATGTTGTTAGCAGTGCAGATTTTTTTAAAATGAAAATTTTAGTTTTTAAATTGAAAATGAAAATGAAATAATAGTAATTATCTTTGTAAGGTACATGATAGTTTGTCACATTTTCTGATTATCCAATAGCTAGAAGTCCAGTCTCCTCCTGGGACCACAGTCGGCTATGTAGTGCAAAAATGGGACCCTGTTCTGCCTAAATTCACGATCAGGAATGAGAGCAACGAAGATGTGTTGAAGATAATTGGCCCTTGTGCAACATGCGGTTGCTTTGGAGATGTTGATTTTGAGGTACTTTTTTCATAACGCTGCTTGGCATTCAATTTTTTGGGGTTTTAAACCTACACGAAATATTGTCAGGCAACATGAGATATGTAGAATAAATAAAGTTGATGTCCCTCAACAGAGCCAATTTATGCTACTAGCAAGCAATGTTTCTGAGAGAAAAACACACAAGGCAAAATCCTTAATGCTATCTAAACGAAGACATTTTAAGAACATTAGAAGAGCATGGCTGAATCAGGCCAAAAGGCCATCTAGTCCAGCCTCCTGTATCTCACAGTGGCCCACCAGATGTCTCAGGGAGCACACAAGACAACAAGAGACCTGCATCCTGTTGCCACTTCCTTGCATCTGGCATTCTTAAGTAGCCGGCTTATAAAACCAGGTGATTGCACATACACATCATGACTTGTAACCTGTGATGGACTTTTTCTCCAGAAATTTGTCCAGTCCCCTTTTAAAGGCATCTAGGCAGGATGCCATCACCACATCCTGTGGCAAGGAGTTCCACAGACTAATTATATTTTCTTTTGTCCTAACTCCCCCAACACTCAATTTTAGTGGATGTCCCCTGGTTCTGGTGTTGTGTGAGAGAGAAAAGAACATCCCTCCATCCACTTTATACATCCCCTGCATAATTTTGTGTCTCAATCCTGCCCCCCCCCCCTCAGGTGCCTTTTTTTCTAGACTGAAGAGCCACAAACACTGTGGCTATTTTCATAATTTCAAAACATTTTCATAATGTTTAGTTTTCATACACTAATCCATTAGTGTAAGTTCTAGTCAGAAGTAAGCCACATCAATGGTAGTTACTCCCAGGTAAGCATGTGTAGGGTTGCAGCCTTAAACCATGATTGGGAGGCTTTAAAAGTATTTGAAGTTAATAGTTTGTGCATGACACCCTTATTTTCCTTATGTTCCATTGAAAGCACAAATGGCTGCAGGATTCTTTCCAATCTTCTCTTTTGTTTTGGTTTTCTGCAGGTAAAATCTCTAAATGAAACAGCAACAATTGGCAGGATTTCCAAGTATTGGTCTGGATTTGTCAATAATATCTTTACTAATACAGCCAACTTCGGTATTCAGTTTCCTGTAGATCTTGATGTAAAGATCAAGGCTATAATGATTGGTGCTTGCTTTCTCCTAGTGAGTATGCATCCTATACTTTGTCCAACATGTTCTGGAGACAGTTCAGAATTACAACAGTCTTGTGAAATAAGTTATAAGAATATAAGAACATAAGAACATCCTCGCTGAATCAGCCAAACGCCCATCTAGTCCAGCTTCCTGTATCTCACAGTGGCCCACCAAATGCCTCAGGGAGCATACAAGACAACTAAAGACCTGCATTCTGGTGTTCTCCCTTGCATTATTCTGACTAATGACTTGAATTTGGGCTTCCATTGTCCAAGTCCAACTTGCTACTATACAGTGACATAGCTAATGATCACGTAGCCCGGTGCCAAGCTCAAAATGTTGCCCTGGAAGTTATGTCACAACTGGAAGTGACATCACACCTGGGTTTTTTAAAAAGTGAAAATTGAAACCCACCTGCTCCCCCCAGCAGCTCACCACCCATTTACTCTGCTGCCTCCCCCCAGTCAGTGGCATAGCTAAAGCATCTATCTGCTACCTGGAATCAAAGACTTGTAGCTCCTCCTCCATGACAAAATCTAATTTAATTAATTAAGTAAATAAATAAAAAGTTATGGATTCCATGCTGTATCATAATAACATCTCATTGGCACTCAGAACAATCAGTATCACAGGCAGTTTTGAGTTAAACAAATCCACTTTTTGTTCCATAAGGCAGTTGTGTTTTCATTCTCTGGTTAATTGGCTATAACTTTTGATAGAATACAAATATTCCAATACAGTTTATTTCATTGCTTTCTGCATTAAATTACCTTTCCAATGATATATAACATGATGGTATTATTCTTACATACCAAGATTTTCACAAGTTTGGTCACTAGTATCAAGCTCAGCTTGCTGCCCCCCTTAAGCTTGATGCCTGGTGCAACTGCTACCCCCTGCACCCCCTTAGCTATGCCACTGCTACTATACCATACTGGTTTGTGTCCCATCTTCTTCTCTAACAGCCAATTCAAATGTGTGAGTCTATGCCTCCATATACCAATAAGTGAAGAACTATTTGTGTAAATGAAGGATGCACAGAAACAGCTTCAGCCATATGTACAACTGCACACAAAAAATACCCAGTCCTAAAACTGAGCTCTGTTAACAACTCTATTAACGGCAAGGTGGATCGGGCCTGGGAGAGGTTTGGCAGCAGCAGTGTCCAGATCCTAACCCCCTTCCTGGGTTCAGTCTGCCTTCATGCATCCACGCGAACTTGTGCCAGAGATATCAGCGGCTCAGGTCTGAGTAGACCCACTAGGCTGGCAGGAACCTTCCTGGGGCAAGGTAACAAATGTTACCAAAACTCTGGAGACCAAAACTCCTCTATGGCAGTGTTTCTCAAACTGTGGGTCAGGACCCAATAAATGGGGCATGAGCCAATTTCAGGTGGGTCCCCAATCATTTCAATATTTTATGTTTAATAGGTTAGACTTTATGCTAATTTGGGAAAGTGTTACAGACCTGTACTTTTAACAAGCTACTATGTATATTCTTTTAACAATGATAGTAAATGGGACTTACTCCTGGGTAAGTGTAGGTAGGAACTTTTTTATTGGACTGGCTGAGCTAGACATCTCTGCAGTAGATCAATGTGACTGAAACTTTAAAAGGTGGTAATTCACAGAGTCAAGAATAAAGCACAATTGTGGATTGTTTCAGAGTTAATAAGGCCAGTGAGCATTCTCTACTCTGTGACTGTACTTTCTCATTGTTCAGTACATGTACTGTGCAAGCATCACAGAAATGTGCCATGTGATTATTTCAAACTACTGCGGGTTGGTCAACGAAGTTGGTAAGACATACAAAGCTCATCTTGGATACATCTTTTTTTAAGTGCTGAGATATAAATCAGAAAATGATTCATAGTGCAATTCAAACCTGCCTATGAGCTGGTGAGATCATCCCTGCACTGGTTCCGAGTGTTGCAAATGTTCTGTAAGGCACATCTGCAACAAGTCAGGAACCAGCAGCTCCAGCAGGAAGGCCTGCCCCATCCAGCTAGCACTACCTCTGGAGCCCCAGCTGCCCCCAGCAGCTGGCAAAAGGAGGTAAGCCATCAAGTGGTGCAGGGGAATGGAGGGTGGTGGGGAGGGGGGCCTATCTGGGCATATCAGGTTTGGGAAGGGAATGGGATTGGCAGATACTCCTCCTCTGTATCCTAACCCCCTTCCTGGGCAACCCGGTGTTACAGCGGGCTCGGATCCAAGAAGCCCATTGGGCCAGCTGGGGTGTTACTTTGGGTAAATGGAAAAATATCCCTTTACCCCAAGGAGATCTCCAGCCACCATGCAGCCTGGCTCTGCCAGCACAGGTAGGAGGTTTTTATTCCATCACTTTAGTCCAACAAATCTAGAAATAAAACTCTCCTGACACTTACAGCTTTCCTGCTACTCCCAACACAGAAACCTTCTTTATGCAGAGGCATCAAACGCAAGAACCACTATAATAATAAAAAGACACTGGTATAATAAAAGCCTACAAGTCAGCCTTTTGATATTAATTGTTGCCTTCTTGTATCTTCCTCATCACTCACAGTTTATTTATTTGCAGGACTTAATGTTCTTTGAGAACTCCTTGGATGGATTGTAACAAGGAAGATGACAGAAACAATAAAATATGCAAACTACATTTCCGTAAGTAAGAATGAAACATAAATTGGTTGCCTTTACTTTGAAGACTTATACTGAAGACACTTTCTAATTCTTTTTCATTTTCTTCCAGCAGTCCCTTGAGCTTTGGATATTACTTTTGAACTGTACAATCCTCAGTTTTTTGTAAGGGGAAAAAAGGGGAGGCAATGTCCATGTTTATTAAACGATAACTTATGTAAATAGTCATTTCCTCGTTTTAATTGTGCAGATTCTTGCTAAACATACAGTTTACAAAGGAAGAGAATGAGGGGAAGAGGAAACACAAGCTGACTTTGTCATATGGCAATTCTCTTTGGACTTGTTTGATGTCTTTGCGCCAGAAAGCATGAAAGATTAGAACTAAGGCACACTGCTCCACTGATGAAAAAAATCTTTACTTACAGATCTCTTTGAAGTTTTGTGAATGTTGGTCCCAGCTATTAGCCAAAAGGGGGGAAAAAAAGGGTGGGTTTATTTCACTATATCCCAATAAGCTTTCAGAATTAGAGGTCAACTAATAGAGATGTCATCCACTGGGAGAGCCAAAGACTGATGTCTGTAGGAATGCTCGTGGGTGATGGTGTTAATTGCTCAGATTTAAGAGACACTTAAAACAACACAGTTAAAATTTATAGGTTCACTGGTGGCAATTGTCTCTTCCCTGAAATAGATGATGGATCAAAATGAATAAAACCAAATCATTTGGCAGGCATATGATAATGAAAAGAAATTTTTTTAAAAAAAATCTGAGGTTCTGAAGTGGCTTTTCAATACACACACATGCTAATGGCAGGGATTACTTGCTCCAGGATCAGGTCTTCCAAGGGTATAAGGTGAAACACTTCATGGTGTTTCATGAAGTGAAACACCTGGGGGCTGGGGATAAGAATAGGCCCTCAGTTTGGCTGTACTTGTCGTAAGAGGCGACTAAACAGCCACCGGGTAGATGGGACTCGTCAGTCTGGGAAAGCAGCTCATCTGAGAAAAGGAAAACTCTGATCCCAAACCTCCACTGCCTTGTGGCTACATCCAGTTACGGAAAAGGCTTCAGGAGTCAACCTCGAGGCAAAATCCGGAGCCGGAGTCCCTGAGGCAGTTCATGGCAATGAACATGGCAACACAGTCACGTTCTGGCAATTCCTGCGACGCCGCTGGAACCAACCGTATTTGCCTTTCCATTGGACCATTTCGGCAACGTGGAGAGGGGGGATTTGCTGCATGGGTAACAGCCTATCCTCCATACCTACTTTACCCAGGTTTCACGCACTGGAGAGGACACTCTGTTCCAGAACCACCATTCAGAGCGTGACACCATAGTCTTCCGAGACTGAAGGATGCCAACAAGAACTTCATGATGGAAGGGGATAATAGTTGCAGTAATCAACTTGTTCAATTTCAACTTACAAATTCATGTTCCTTTCCCAGAGCAGTAGTGTTGCTCCCATCTTTGGGTCCACCAAGCCCCTTAGGATGGTCTGCCAGCCCATGCTCAGCCGGTAAGCCCTGCGCCATGATCACCTAGATAATCAAGTAGCGCACTGCTATCAAAACAGTCACTAATCCCACAGCAAGCACTGAAGCAAGTAGGTGGGCCCCATGTAGGTCCTACCACTACTTCTACCTTTTCCAAGGCAAGCCTCCTGGTTGCTGGGGTGTCAGGGACATTAGGGCAGTGGATCCTAGGCTGGAAAATGGTGGGGCTATCCATAAGGCAGGTCCCAGCATGAAGAGTTCAGTCAGTGTTGAACACAAGGCTCAGGGTTCTGTCTCCACAGCCACTGGAGGAGGATGTACTCTGTGGAGAGAAGCATCTGCTTCATAACCCCCTCCCATCCTGAAACCAGTCTGAAGCAGCAGGGGACAGCTCTCCAGGAGGGGCAGTAGGATACTTGCCAGGTGAATAGAGAAGGATGACCCACGTGCCCAGCAAGTGGGTACTGTGAGTACAACAAGGAAGGAGACACCCTCCATTCAGGGCCAGGGGCTGAGGGGTCCCCAGTCCCATTGCTATGAGAGTTTTAATCTATAATCTATGAAAATCTTCATAGATTATTATAGTTTGGGAAGATTTTCATTTCCTAATGTTTTGCCCACAACTATGGTGAGCATTTTCAAAGGACTAGAGGTGAGAACCGCAGCCCATCTGTCTTAACCCAGAGCAACTAACAATGACTGTCCACTGATCTTGTTCACCATGTGTTCTTTCAAGGTGTATGCACTTTCTTTCTACAATCCAATTCTTTTACTGTTCCAAAATCCTGAATCCTAGTATTTCTAATTGCTGGAAGCCAAGCATTGCTGATGCTTGTCTTCTAGAAGGCTGCCTAGGAACTCTGTGCACACTCAGAACTCTAAGAAGTAGGGCATCTGGCACCCGGGCCTTATGTTTGACACCCCTGACCTAGAGCGTCAGCACAACAGTAGATGCGACTCCCGTCACACTGACACTCTAGGGCACCCGTCTCGTATCCTCCGGAGGAGGGGGGAGGGTGCCCTAGAGAAGCATTTTCTCTAGGGTGCCCTCCCTCTTCGTCTGGAAGATACGACACCGGTAACCCTAGAGCGTCAGCGTGATGAGAGTCGAATCTCCGAACGTGCTGCCTCTCTAGGGCATCTGTCTCCTATCCTCCTATAAAAGGGGAGCAGGGGGGTGGCTCAGTTGGCGTTCAGGCGCTTCTCGCTGCCTCTCCACAGCGCTCCTGGGCGCTCCTCCTCCAGCGGGGTGGCGAGGCTTGGGGAGGAGCCCCTGGACAGTCAGCACATGTTTTGCCCCATTTGCCCCCCTCTAGGTACGCCAGTGGTGCTTAGGGCAACCCAAAAAGTTAGTACCTTCTAAACTTCCATCTCCACCCCATAGAAATAGCACATTCGGACAGAACATTGTTTCAATGCACATTGTAGAATCTACAAGCATAAACATAAAATGATAGGGACATTCTCACCAATGATGTTGCTAGGGGAGTGTGGGAGGTGTGGACCACACCAGGTGGTACTTGGGGGGGGTGACACCACTAGTGACCAAAATTGTAAAAACTTGGTATTTTTGAATACACCAGTACTTACCATCATTTTATACAGGTATAGCCTAATTATCCATGAATTTTTCACCTACAGTTTTATCTCAACGTGATGAGAAGGGCCCTTTAAATCAAAGGAAAAAAGGTGTTTAACAATAACCTCATTAATGGGAAGAGGGCAGCAGACAATCCATCAATCATTCTCTCTCCAGGCACTTAGAACAGCCTCACTCCCAGGCAAGTGACCCCTCCCTCCCCCCCCCCCCCAAGCATATGAAAGAATGCAAGTCATTATAACCTCCTGCATTCTTTTCCTGCCCTGGGCTCCCAGGGAAGGGAGGGGTGCCTCAGAGTAAAGGCTTTCTAAGCACCTGGAGAGAGACTGAGTGCCTCTGTGTGCATTACAAAAAGTCAGCAAGGCTGTTTTAAAATTGCTGAGTAAAAGGACATTGTTTTTTAAATTGATTTGCTTTACTGCAGTTTTTGCCATCCACATGAGTTCTGGGAATGGAATAACCTCGTGAATAACCTGTATATCAGTTGATGTGAAATTACATGCAGACTGCAATGAAACAAACTCCATTTAGATATACGAGGGTCGCCCAGAAAGTAATGCACCACATTTTTTTTTCTTCAACAATTATTTATTGAACACAATGAAACTTACACACAAGAAAGAATGATCTTTCTTCTACACTCCCTATTTTTCCACGTAATCTCCATCCAGTTCTATGGCCTGCTTCCAGCGAGACACAAGGGCATGTATGCCCTGTCGGTACCACTCCTTGTTCTGGTCACGAAGTCATTTCTGCACTGTGCGAATCACCTCTTCTTCATCCTCAAAATGTCTTCTGCGAATGGCATCCTTTAATGGCCCAAACAAGTGGAAGTCTGAGGGAGCTAGGTCAGGGCTGTAGGGTGGATGGGGTAACACAGTCCAACCCTGTTTAGTGATGTGTTCCGAAGTCCTCAAACTTGTGTGAGGCCGAGCGTTATCATGTTGAATCAAACATTCACCTGGGTTGTTATGGCGCCGAAGTCACTGGAAGCGCTTCTTGAGTTTGGTTAATGTCTTCACATAAGCTTCAGAATTAATGGTGCTGCCTCTTGGCATCACATCAATGAGTATGATGCCCTCACAGTCCCAAAACACAGTGATCATGACCGGCAGAAGTAGTTGCTTTGAATTTTTTCTTCTGTGGAGATTGAGGATGACGCCATTCCATCGACTGTCGTTTTGTTTCGGGCTCAAAATGATGAACCCAGGTTTCATCACCTGTCACAATCCTGGACAAGAACGCTTCCCCCTCATCTTCAAAACGTTTCAGCAACTCAGAAGAAATGTTTTTTCTGAGAGATTTGTGGTCCACCATAAGACAGCTCGGAACCCATCGTGCACACACTTTTGAGTAATCAAAAGCACGGATGATTGCATCCACAGCTTCAGCGCCAACTGCCTAGTCATTATGCGTTGGTCCTTGCGAATGAGCACATCAGCAAGCTGCGTCTTGTCAGGTGTGACAGGTGTGTCAGGTGTGACAGCTGTGGATGGCCACCCCGAATGCTGTCAGGTGTGACAGCCGTGGATGTCCGCCCCTAACGCTGCAAATCTCTGCCGAACCGCCTTCTAATGGCCTCACCCTCTGTGCCCAGCGACTAACCATACTTCTGTCGACTGCAGATTCTCCATAAACTGTACACAAACGTTTGTGAATGTTCCCAACAGTTTATTTCTCCGCAGTGAGAAATTCAATGACGACACGCTGCTTGTAACGTACATCACTTACAGACGCCATTTTGAAACACTGCTGCAGCTATGCTATCTGTCTGAAGAAACCAAAAATTTGTGTGCGCACTCCTGAAAATTCAAATAATGTATATCTAAAGTTTCGCATTCGTACCATTACTGTAGGCTGAGAAAAAAAAATGTGGTGCATTACTTTCTGGGCAACCCTCCTATGTATTTTATTAAATGTTATGACCAAATAACCAGAAAAGGAAAACACAACTGCCTTCTTTAACAATAAGAGGATTTTCTTAACTCAAAACTGACAAATGAGACTGATTGTTCTGAGAGCCAATGAGGTGTTGTTATGACACAGCAGGGAACCAATAAAGTGTTGGTATGAGTCAGCTCTCATTTCCATGTATCAGAGCTGATACTAGAACTCTTATTCAGTTGTGTGTCAATACACTGGCCACTTTTTTTGTGTGTGTCAGTGACTGATTTGTTGGGTGACCTGTGCTGTTTTATAGTTAAATAAATAAAGTTAATGGTGGGGATGCCAAACCTAGTGATGACACTGCATTTAGGTTGTGTGCAAGCAGATAAAATGGAGGGAATCGAGTTATCTGGAATGCCAGATGTAGGAACTGCCAAAAATTTCACAGAATATCAGTACCTAGTATAATTGATGAGCCTAAGTAATGGGACGCAAGGTTGCCTGAGTGTACTGATCCCAGCACACACATAAGATGAGTTCTTCAAGGGCCATGCATTAATCAGCTAATATGTTCATTTCTAAGGAGATAGTACTCATGCAGTTTCTTTACCATCAGCTCCATTTTTACTTGGAGATGTTGGTTACAAAACAGTCTCAACAGGAAAAACTGCAAGGTATTAATATGGATCATTAATATGTTCATTAATATGTTCATTATTATGGACATTATTAATATATCCAAGTCTGAAATCTCTTGGACATAGTAAAGGTATATGTTTTCTTGACATGCTAAATGACTGTGCCTTAGAGCAGCTAGTCATGGAGCCCACCAGAGGACAGGTGACTATGGATTTAATATTGTGCGGTACACAAGACCTGGTTAGAGATGTCAATTTTACGGAGCAATTGGGGAACAGTGCTCATGCTGCGATGCGTTTCGACATGCACGTTGGGGGAAGAATACCAGGCAAATCTCTCACAAAAACCCTTGACTTCTGATGAGCGGACTTCCCTCAAATGAGGAGGCTGGTTAGAAGGAGGTTGAAAGGGAAGGTAAAAAGAGTCCAATCTCTCCAGAGTGCATGGAGGCTGCTTAAAACAACAGTAATAGAGGCCTAGCAGAGGTGTATACCACAAAGAAAGAAAGGTTCCACTTAATCCAGGAGGGTGCCTGCATGGCTAACCAGCCAAGTTAGAGAGGTTGTAAAGGACAAGGAAGCTTCCTTCCGTAAATGGAAGTCTTGCCCAAATGAGGAGAATAAAAAGGAACATAAACTGTGGCAAAAGAAATTGAAGAAGGTGATACGGGAGGCCAAGCGAAACTATGAGGAACGTATGGCCAGCAACATTAAGGGGAATAATAAAAGCTTCTTCAAATATGTTAGAAGCAGGAAACCCGCCAGAGAAGCGGTTGGCCCTCTGGATGGTGAGGGAGGGAAAGGGGAGATAAAAGGAGACTTCGAAATGGCAGAGAAATTAGATGAGTTCTTTGCATCTATCTTCATGGCAGAAGACCTCGGGCAGATACCGCTGCCCGAACGGACCCTCCTGACTGAGGAATTAAGTCAGATAGAGGTTAAAAGAGAAGATGTTTCAGGCTTCATTGATAAATTAAAGATCAATAAGTCACTGGGCCCTGATGGCATCCACCCTAGAGTTATTAAGGAATTGAAGAATGAAGTTGCAACTTGTCCCTCAAAACGGCCACGGTGCCAGAAGATTGGAGGATAGCAAATGTCACACCTATCTTCAAAAAGGGAAAGAGGGGGGACCCAGAAAACTATAGGCCGGTCAGCCTAACATCCATACCGGGTAAGATGGTGGAATGCCTCATCAAAGATAGAATCTCAAAACACATAGACGAACGGGCCTTGCTGAGGGAGAGTCAGCATGGCTTCTGTAAGGGTAAGTCTTGCCTCAGGAATCTTATACAATGAAAAGGTCAACAGGCATGTGGTTGCGGGAGAACCTGTGGACATTATATATCTGGACTTTCAGAAGGCGTTCGACACGGTCCCTCACCAAAGGCTACTAAAAAAAACTCCACGGTCAGGGAATTAGAGGACATGTCCTCTCATGGATTGAGAACTGGTTGAAGACCAGGAAACAGAGAGTGGGTGTCAATGGGCAATTTTCACAATGGAGAGAAGTGAAAAGCGGTGTGCCCCAAGGATCTGTCCTGGGACCGGTGCTTTTCAACCTCTTCATAAATGACCTGGAGACAGGGGTGAGCAGTGAGGTGGCTAAGTTTGTAGATGACACTAAACTTCTCGGCGTGGTGAAGACTAGAAGTGATTGTGAGGAGCTCTAGAAGGATCTCTCCAGACTGGCAGAATGGGCAGCAAAATGGCAGATGTGCTTCAATGTCAGTAAGTGTAAGGTCATGCACATTGGGGCAAAAAATCAAAACTTTACATATAGGCTGATGGGTTCTGAGCTGTCTGTGACAGATCAGGAGAAAGATCTTGGGGTGGTGGTGGGCAGGTCGATGAAAGTGTCGACTTAATGTACGGCAGCAGTAAAGAAGGCCAATTCTATGCTTGGGATCATTAGCAAAGGTATTGAGAACAAAACAGCTAATATTATAATGCCGTTGTACAAATCGATGGTAAGGCCACACCTGAAGTATTGTGTCCAGTTCTTGTCGCCACATCTCAAAAAAGACATAGTGGAAATGTAAAAGGTACAAAAGAGAGCGAGTAAGATGATTACTGGGCTGGGGCTCCTTCCTTATGAGGAAAGGCTATGGCGTTTGGGCCTTTGCAGCCTAGAAAAGAGGCGCCTGAAGGGGGACATGATTGAGACATACAAAATTATGCAGGGGATGGACAGAGTGGATAGAGAGCTGCCCTTTACACTCTCACATAACACCAGAACCAGGGGACATCCACTAAAATTGAGTGTTGGGAGAGTTGGAACAGACAAAAGAAAATATTTCTTTACTCAATGTGTGGTTGGTATGTGGAACTCCTTGCCATAGGATGTGGTGATGGCGTCTGGCCTGGATGCCTTTAAAAAGGGATTGGACAAGTTTCTGGAGGAAAAATCCATTATGGGGTACAAGCCATGATGTGTATGCGCAACTTCCTGATTTTAGAAATGGGCTATGTCAGAATGCCAGATGCAAGGGAGGGCACCAGGATGAGGTCTCTTGTTATCTGGTGTGCTCCCTGGGGCATTTGGTGGGCCGCTGTGAGATACAGGAAGCTGAACTAGATGGGCCTATGGCCTGATCCAGTGGGGCTGTTCTTATGTTCTTATGTTCTCTTGATGGTTTCATATACAGTAAATACACAGTAAAACCCCTACAGATACCAAACCCACAGATAACAATATATGCGGGGGTCCCTTGGATCTCCAGATTGCATCTGTAGGTGTTCTGAGGTATGGGGAGGCCACATGCAGCCTCCATGCACCTCAGAATGTAGAATGCTCTGTGCAACCTCCACACACCTCAGAATACTTCCCAGATACAACTGGAAGATGTAGCCTCCGGTCACATCTGGGAGGCTGGTGAAGTCTTCCAGCTGCGGGTTCAGAAGCTGTAGTAAGTCAAATCTACAGAACACACTAAAAACAAGCCAGCAGCAGAAGAACAGTAAAGCAGCAGGCACAAAAACCCTGGCCAGTTTTGAAGAAAACAAAATCTAGCAACAAACCAGGATCTATAAATGGATTCAGCAGGGCCCAAAGGATTCACAAAAAACCCAGTTTTGTCTGATACCAGAAGCAAAGAAGAAGCATGGGGAGATTTTCAGCAGAGCATATTCCATAAAGTTGGTACCATCACTAAAAGATGGTAAATCTTTTCACTAAATCCAGGATCTCATTTGGCAGAGCCACTGGGGACAGGCCTTTGGATGTAGATTGAGTAAGTGTTTGAGAAGCCAGTTCTTCAGGTAGCTTGGCTCCAGAGCTGTTCAGGACCTCCAAGGTTAAAAACAGCACCTTGAAGGGAGCCCACATGCAAACTGGCAACTAGTGCAAATTAGATCTGAAGTGAAGTACTCTTGAGGGGAGGGATCATAGCTTAGTAGCAGTGCACATGCATTGTATGAAGGAGGTCCCAATTTCAATTCCTGGCATCTCCAGGCCTGGGAAAAGATCCTTACCTGAATCCCTAGGGCAGGAATGTCAAACTCATTTCATACAGTGGGCTAAATGGCATTTATGATGCCTGCTGAGGGCCAGAAGTGATGTCATTAGTCAGTGCGTGATGTCATTAAACAGGTCATAAGCAATAAGCACTTTTTCTCGCTTAGGAACACATTAGCTGCAAATGACAGAAGAGAAAATACACAAATCTTGATCATATTTCAAGATATGGGAGAGCCCAATTATCTTGTGGGTCACCCTTTCAGAAGTAACACTTCTGCAGCTGAGAGTCCAAGGGCCAGACAAAAAACTTCCTCGAGCTGCATCCAGCCCCCCAGGCCTTATGTTTGACAGCCCCGCCCCTAGGGAGTATGTGACAGTCTGAGCTAACAATACTATGCTAAGTGGACCAATTGTCTCTGATGCAGCATAAGGCTGGTTCCCAGGTTCAAGTGCCAGCAATCTTTTGAATTGCTATGGCTCCATTATTGCAATTTTTCTTTTTTGCCAGCTTTAATCTACTAGTACAGCATTTTTTAAACTGGCTTTACTCCCATAACCTGCGATTGATTCTTCTGAACTTGCATAATCAACTCCCTATGAAGCTGAAGAAACCTGAAAGTGTGCCAGTGTTGTTCCCTTTTACATTAAAATGTGAACACAACTTTGAGGCTTTCTGAAAAACACATTATTGTTCAACAGCAGAAACTGAGGTGGGTTGACCCATATCTGACTTTTCACACACTCGGCTATATTCCTGGAGAGGGAGACAGCTCAAAATTGACCTTGCCAGTAGTGACGATTTGTTGTTGCCATAGATAATGCTTTACACTGGGAGCAGCCAAGGTGCAACAGCCAAGGTCCCTTGCTGAAAGGAACTTTGCTTCTCTACAGTATATCCACCTTGCAGCAAGTGAAGTGTGGCATGACTGAATTGACAGTGTCCACACAACTCACAGTCTCCACAATCCAGTGCAGGGGCAAGCATCAAGCACAGCTTCCCAGACTCCCCAGGTGTTTCCAAGCACAGCTCATTCTATGCTGTGTTGTGTGACAATGTTCTATTTGCCCAGGCATTTTAAGTTCAGCATATGTATGTTTGTGGCTACTGGTTTTGAACTTTCATTTTAGTTTTAAAAACTAAACCTGAATGTTGATCTAGATTGTTTTATTCACTGTTGTGCTATTTTTTAAATAAATTAAATATTTATTCTATTCATTATTGTTGTGGTGGTCACTCCCTTTTTTTTTTTGCAAGCCACTTTGGACAATTTTCAAGGTGTACAATCTAAGCTTCTTTAATAAAAATAAGTAATCCATGAGTAGCATTTCAGTCTAAAAGTGTCTCAGTTTCCAAGGCCAGCTTGCTTCTCTAACACCAAAGTTTTTATCTACTTCTAAACTGAGGATCATTTTGCCAGTAATAGTAAACTGAATCTGTGTTAACAATGCAGAGCCCAGTTGCTTCTAAATAATAGTGGCTACAGTCCTAGCTACATATCTGTTTTTTGTTTGTTTTTTTAATTGCAGGCACACATACACTGGAAACATGGCTGACCCAACCAGGTATCAACCTTACAACAGTGGTGAATAGTGGGTGGAGGGGAACCAAAAGGTTGTCGATTTGGGCTGCTCTTCATCCTGAGTCTGTCACCACCTCCCTGCAGTCTGTCATAGAAGTAAGTCACATTGACCCATTCCCTACTTGCTAGAACCAGATCACCCAATTCCTTCTCTGCATTCTGTCATCCTGTTTTCCATAAACTTTAAGCATTGCATAAGGATGAAACGCTTCACTATCTCCTCCCCTAACTCCATACTTGTACAGAGTTTAAAGTTTAAAGGGACACATTTCCTTTAAACTCTAAACTCTATGCGGAGATCTAGCACAGCACGGAGATAAGGAGTTTCTGCTCCAGTTTCTACAGAATCCATGCAGATTCTCTTATATGTGAAAACACATGTGCACATTTCTCAAGGCGAAAACACACATACATTAATTGCACAGCTTTCTGCTGCAACACTGAAGTGGCCTTCAGCTGAATGAAAACAGCGCCATAGAAACACAAAAATGTGAATAATGTCAAGGCACCACAAGGTGGCAGCATAAGAGTATATTATGCTCCCAAACAGCTGCATATAGCTGGCTATGGATGTCCCTGGACTGGCTGAGAAAAGGGTGGGGTTGCACATTATTGAAACTTACATGCCTGCTGTTTTCCAATATGCACACATAGAGCATGTCACAGTCATTGAATCTGCAAAAATGTCCAGCTGCTACTTCTTGCCCCTCTCTCTCTCTCTCTCTCTCTCTCTCTCTCTCTCTCTCTCTCTCTCGGAAGTGCATGTATAGTTATATACATTTTCATTCATGTTTAGTATCCCCTTTGTCCTATACATGTTGCAATTTACTTTAGATTATTGTCAAATAGCAACTTTGTGCACTGCTGCCTGCTTGGCATTTCAGGAATTGTAGGTAATTCATTTCCTCTGCTTGATATCACCTTTTACAGGTACAAGCTCCTAATATTGGATAAGCCCACATTTCATGGTCCTAGAATATGGGGATCTTCTACACCTTGCAGTTGGGTTCTGAATGTTTAATTCACCAATACTTGGCACCTTACCCATACCACACCTCGGCTAATTGTTCAGTTTGAATGGCATTTGCAAATACAAATGCCTGCCTGCAGGTTAGAGAACAGCCAATAACTTTAAGACCCCACTGAAGCTGCAATCCTATCCACACTTTCCTGGGAGTAAGCCTTATTGACTATAATGGGACTGACTTTTGAGTAGACAGGCATAGACTTGGGCTCTTATACACCACTATGGATGTGTCTTTTTTCAGTTACTGCCAAGCAACAAAGCAAAAAGGATCGAAGCGAAATTAGAAGTCAGAAGAGTCTGTGAATGGGATGGGAGGGTCCAATCTTCTACCTTTTCAGAGCTAGAAACAAAAGAGGTTACCAGCTCAACTGGCAATTCCTTGTTCCTGATTCAAGTAAGACAGGGTAAGGCTACTGAGATGGTGGTGGGTGGGAAGCAGTGAGCTCCCCAAGAGGACCTAGTTTTGGAAGGCTCCTGCAGTGTTTACCTACAGAGCTCATTCAAGCTCTGGATGGAACCACTACAGGCACACACAGGACCTTCTGTTTGCATGGTGCCTCACTAAGGGCGCAATTCTAACTGCGCCCTAAGCCCGGGCAAGTCCCTTGTGTCGGTCCAGGAGGGTTACAAACATTTCATAAAACATGTTTACATCTCCTTGGGAGTTGGCTGGGCTAGCGCAGGGATGCATGCTGGTCCACGGAAGCTGAATCCAGCCTTTGCGCCGATTTGGGGAGGGAGTCTTGCGTCGGCCAAGTTTGGCCAATGCAGGTGTCTGAGGAGGGCAGGAGGGGTCTGGGGAGGGAGGTGGGAGGGAGGCATTTCAGGGCAGGGGAGGGCAGGTGGAGGGCAGTCCTAGAGGTGTGCAGGTGGGTAGCGGGAGGCGGGGCTGAAAGGAGGTGACAAGGAGGGACAGGGTTGTAATCATGGGGGACTTCAATTATCCTCATATAGACTGGGTCAATTTGTGTTCTGGTCACAAAAAGGAGACCGGATTCCTTGACATACTAAATGACTGTGCCTTAGAGCAGCTAGTCATGGAGCCCACCAGAGGACAGGTGACTTTGGATTTAATATTGTGCAGTACTCAGGACCTGGTTAGAGATGTAAATGTTACTGAGCCTTTGGGGAGCAGTGATCATGCTGCGATCCATTTCGACATGCACGTCGGGGGAAGAATACTGGGCAAAACTCTCACAAAAACCCTTGACTTCTGACGAGCAGACTTCCCTCAAATGAGGAGGCTGGTTAGAAGGAGATTGAAAGGGAAGGTAAAAAGAGTTCAATCTCTACAGAAAGCATGGAGGCTGCTCAAATCAACAGTAATAGAGGCCCAGCAGAAGTGTATACCGCAAAGGAAGAAGGGCTAAACTAAGACCATGAGGGTGCCCGCATGGCTAACCAGCCAAGTTAGAGAGGCCGTAAAGGGCAAGGAAGCTTCCTTCCTTTCATAAATGGAAGTCTTGCCCTAATGAGGAGAATAAAAAGGAACATAAACTGTGGTAAAAGAAATGTAAGAAGGTGATACGGGAGGCCAAGAGAGACTATGAGGAACACATGGCCAGCAGCATTAAGGGGAATAATAAAAGCTTCTTCAAATACGTTAGAAGCAGAAAACCTGCCAGAGAAGTGGTTGGCCCTCTGGATGGTGAGGGAGGGAAAGGGGAAATAAAAGGAGGCTTAGAGATGGCAGAGAAATTGAATGGGTTCTTTGCATCTCTCCTCACGGCAGAAGACCTCGGGCAGATACCGCTGCCCGAATGGCCCCTCCTGACCGAGGAGTTAAGTCAGATAGAGGTTAAAAGAGAAGATGTTTCAGACCTCATTGATAAATTAAATCTCAATAAGTCACCAGGCCCTGATGGCATCCACCCAAGAGTTAAGGAATTGAAGAATGAAGATGCTGATCTCTTGACTAAAATATGCAACTTGTCCCTCAAAACGGCCACGGTGCCAGAGGATTAGAGGATAGCAAATGTCACGCCTATCTTTAAAAAGGGAAAGAGGGGGGACCTGGGAAACTATAGGCCAGTCAGCCTAACATCTATACCGGGTAAGATGGTGGAATGCCTCATCAAAGATAGAATCTCAAAACACATAGACGAACAGGCCTTGCTGAGGGAGAATCAGCATGGCTTCTGTAAGGGTAAGTCTTGCCTCACGAACCTTATAGAATTCTTTGAAAAGGTCAACAGGCATGTGGATGCGGGAGAAACTGTAGACATTATATATCTGGACTTTCAGAAGGCGTTCGACACGGTCCCTCATCAAAGGCTACTGAAAAAACTCCGCAGTCAGGGAATTAGAGGGCTGGGTTGAGACCTGGTTGAAGACCAGGAAACAGAGTGGGTGTCAATGGGCAATTTTCACAATGGAGAGAAGTGAAAAGCGGTGTGCCCCAAGGATCTGTCCTCGGACTGGTGCTCTTCAACCTCTTCATAAATGACCTGGAGACAGGGGTGAGCAGTGAGGTGGCTAAGTTTGCAGACGACACCAAACTTTTCCGAGTGATGAAGACCAGAAGTGCTTGTGAGGAGCTCCAGAAGGATCTCTCCAAACTGGCAGAATGGGCAGCAAAATGGCAAATGCGTTTCAATGTAAGTAAGTGTAAAGTCATGCACATTGGGGAAAAAATGAAAACTTCACATATAGGCTGATGGGCTCTGAGCTGTCTGTGACAGATCAGGAGAGAGATCTTGGGGTGGTGGTGGACCGGTCGATGAAAGTGTCGACCCAATGTGCGGCGGCAGTGAAGAAGGCCAATTCTATGCTTGGGATCATTAGAAAAGGTATTGAGAACAAAACAGCTAATATTATAATGCCGTTGTACAAATCGATGGTAAGGCCACACCTGGAGAATTGTGTCCAGTTCTGGTCGCTGCATCTCAAAAAGGATATAGTGGAAATGGAAACGGTACAAAAGAGGGCAACTAAGATGATTACTGGACTGGGGCACCTTCCTTATGAGGAAAGGTTACGGCGTTCGGGCCTCTTCAGCCTAGAAAAGAGACGCCTGAGGGCGGACATGATTGAAACATACAAAATTAGGCATGGGAAGGATAAAGTGGATAGAGTGATGCTCTTTACACTCTCCCATAACACCAGAACCAGGGGAAACGTTGGCAACCTTCAGTCTCGGAAGACTATGGGATCGCGCTCTGGATGGTGGTTCTGGCACAGCGTCTAGTGTGGCTGAAAAGGCCGATTCGGGAGTGACAATCCCTTCCACACTGGGAGCAAGTGCAGTCTGTCCCTGGTCTGTCTCCCTGGCTATGGGCCTTCCTTCTTTGCCTCTTAGCCTCAGACTGTTGGCCAAGTGTCTCTTCAAACTGGGAAAGGCCATGCTGCACAGCCTGCCTCCAAGCGGGCCGCTCAGAGGCCAAGGATTCCCATCTGTTGAGGTCCACTCCTAAGGCCTTCAGATCCCTCTTGCAGATGTCCTTGTATCGCAGCTGTGGTCTACCTGTAGTGCGCTTTCCTTGCACGAGTTCTCCATAGAGGAGATCCTTTGGGATCCGGCCATCATCTATTCTCACAACATGGCCAAGCCAACGCAGGCGTCTCTGTTTCAGCAGTGCATACATGCTAGGGATTCCAGCTCGTTCCAGGACTGTGTTGTTTGGAACTTTGTCCTGCCAGGTGATGCCGAGGATGCGTTGGAGGCAGCGCATGTGGAATGCGTTCAGTTTCCTCTCCTGTTGTGAGCGAAGAGTCCATGACTCGCTGCAGTACAGAAGTGTACTCAGGACACAAGCTCTGTAGACCTGGATCTTGGTATGTTCCGTCAGCTTCTTGTTGGACCAGACTCTCTTTGTGAGTCTGGAAAACATGGTAGCTGCTTTACCGATGCGTTTGTTCTGTTTTTTTCAAAAAAAAAAAAACAACAAAAAAAAACCAGAAAGAATCTGGGTTTTTTCTGAGCTTCAAAATTTCTGGAAATTTTACATCTCTAGTGAGGACAGAGAGCGTAACTATCCACTTGAGTCCCATACAGTGAAATCCTAAATGTGTTTACTCAGATGAAAGCCCTGCTGTCTTCCGTGGGGTTTACATCAAGGGAAGCATGCAACAAATAGCATTTTTGATGGACACTGGGCAAGAAATAGGTTGTTTCTGCTTTACTTGCATCAGCCAAATACTGGAAGAAGAGAGTGTTGTTTACAGTAAGGCTGAAATGGTGGAGGAGAAATTTGATGAGCTCTGAATCTGGTCTGTACAAAAACAGTTTGGGTTCACTTAACTGCTTTCTGTCCCTTGGGGCATGTGCGCACGCACGCGCGCACACACACACACACACAGAGCCCATTTTGAATTTATACTTAGCGGCCCTGGCAGGGGGAAAAAAAGTAGCTAGTTTGATTTTTCATGCTGCTGGAGAACTAAAGAGTAATATTATTTCTGTAATCTCTGACCCTCTGCTACTTCCATATGACCACCATTTTTGGCAGGCTTTTGAGTAGGTATTTTTTTAGTGTAAGCATTCCCCCCCCCCCATTAATCCCTTAAGAAAAGCATTATATCAGAAGTTGCCATGCATGAATCTGACCGCCCTGTTGATAAACTTTAACTCATTTTTTCCTTGGTGCATATCTAGACAAAAGAGACCATGAAAGTACATCAAGTGTTTGTTCACAAGTTGGGTCACGAGCCAATTTCAGGTGGGTCCCCATTCATTTTAATATTTTATTTTTAATATATTACTTGATGCTAATTTGGGGAAGTGTTACAGACCTGTAATTTTAACAAGCTACTATGTATACTCTTTTAACAATGATAGTAAATGGGACTTACTCCTGGGTAAGTGTAGGTAGGCTTTCCGCCTATGATTGTTAAAAATTTTCCTGCTTGATGATGTCACTTTCGGTCATGACATCACTTCCAGTGGGTCCTGACAGATTCTCATTCTAAAAAGTGGGTCCCTGATGCTGGTTGGCAACCTTCAGTCTCAAAAGACTATGGTATAAGCCTACAGCACCCAGTACTCCCAGGCGGTCTCCTAAATGTGTGAGAACCACTGCTCTACAGCATCAAGTCAAAGGTTCAGTGCTCCAGCAGCCAGAGAGATGCTTCTGGTAACATGAAGGCACAATAGCCTCCCCTCTGAATTCTTCCCTCTTTCTTCCAAAACTGGGCTTCTGTGGCCATGGAACTTTGGTGGCTAATAACTGGTGATGGACCTTTTCCTCTACGAAGTGTATAACTCACTTTTAAAGTCATATAAGCAAACAGACATGGTCAGATCTTGAGACTTTTGGCAGAAACCAAAAGTTAAGACAGGCAAAACAGAAGTGAAAGCAAGGGGACAAAAAAAGTGTGGGAACTAGCTACAGGTCCAACCTTGTCATACACTGATTTTTTATTCACGGATTTGGCTCAACATGAATGGCCACTGCAAATGAGAAGGAATGTGCTGATCCCTGGAGAAGGGGAAAAATGCACCCCTTTAAAATGCTTTTCTTAGTGTTGTGGAGATTTTTATCTCAACACTATGAGAAGGGCCCTTTAAATTAAAGGAAAACAGTCCTTTACAATAGGTAGAGAGAGGGCAGCCAGCTGACAATCCATCAATCATTCTCTCTCCAACCAACCCCCTCTCTTCCCCCTGAACATGTGAAAGAAAGATAATCCTTTCTTAGAACCTTAGAATTTCTTAGAACCTTTCTTAGGTTCTTTCTTAGGTTCTTTCTTAGAACCTTAGAATAAAAAGGAACATAAACTGTGGCAAAAGAAATGTAAGAAGGTGATATGGGAGGCCAAGCGAGACTATGAGGAACGCATGGCCAGCAACATTAAGGGGAATAATAAAAGCTTCTTCAAATATGTTAGAAGCAGGAAACCTGCCAGAGAAGCGGTTGGCCCTCTGGATGGTGAGGGAGGGAAAGGGGAGATAAAAGGAGACTTAGAGATGGCAGAGAAATTAAATGAGTTCTTTGCATCTGTCTTCACGGCAGAAGACCTCGGGCAGATACCGCTGCCCGAACAGCCCCTCCTAACCGAGGAGTTAAGTCAGATAGAGGTTAAAAGAGAAGATGTTTCAGACCTCATTGATAAATTAAAGATCAATAAGTCACCGGGACCTGATGGCATCCACCCAAGGGTTATTAAGGAATTGAAGAATGAAGTTGCAGATCTCTTGACTAAGGTATGCAACTTGTCCCTCAAAACGGCCACGGTGCCAGAAGATTGGAGGATAGCAAATGTCACGCCTATTTTTAAAAAGGGAAAGAGGGGGGACCCGGGAAACTATAGGCCGGTCAGCCTAACATCCATACCGGGTAAGATGGTGGAATGCCTCATCAAAGATAGGATCTCAAAACACATAGACGAACAGGCCTTGCTGAGGGAGAGTCAGCATGGCTTCTGTAAGGGTAAGTCTTGCCTCACAAACCTTATAGAATTCTTGAAAAGGTCAACAGGCATGTGGATGCGGGAGAACCCGTGGACATTATATATCTGGACTTTCAGAAGGCGTTTGACACGGTCCCTCACCAAAGGCTACTGAAAAAACTCCACAGTCAGGGAATTAGAGGACAGGTCCTCTCGTGGATTGAGAACTGGTTGGAGGCCAGGAAGCAGAGAGTGGGTGTCAATGGGCAATTTTCACAATGGAGAGAGGTGAAAAGCGGTGTGCCCCAAGGATCTGTCCTGGGACCTGTGCTTTTCAACCTCTTCATAAATGACCTGGAGACAGGGTTGAGCAGTGAAGTGGCTAAGTTTGCAGACGACACCAAACTTTTCCGAGTGGTGAAGACCAGAAGTGATTGTGAGGAGCTCCAGAAGGATCTCTCCAGACTGGCAGAATGGGCAGCAAAATGGCAGATGCGCTTCAATGTCAGTAAGTCTAAAGTCATGCACATTGGGGCAAAAAATCAAAACTTTAGATATAGGCTGATGGGTTCTGAGCTGTCTGTGACAGATCAGG
Source organism: Tiliqua scincoides (assembly GCF_035046505.1). NCBI lineage: Eukaryota > Metazoa > Chordata > Lepidosauria > Squamata > Scincidae > Tiliqua > Tiliqua scincoides. The sequence goes on along the minus strand of NC_089823.1, from coordinate 212,077,233 downwards.
AGAGAGATCTTGGGGTGGTGGTGGACAGGTCGATGAAAGTGTCGACCCAATGTGCGGCGGCAGTGAAGAAGGCCAATTCTATGCTTGGGATCATTAGGAAGGGTATTGAGAACAAAACGGCTAGTATTATAATGCCGTTGTACAAATCAATGGTAAGGCCACACCTGGAGTATTGTGTCCAGTTCTGGTCGCCGCATCTCAAAAAAGACATAGTGGAAATGGAAAAGGTGCAAAAGAGAGCGACTAAGATGATTACGGGGCTGGGGCACCTTCCTTATGAGGAAAGGTTACGGTGTTTGGGCCTCTTCAGCCTAGAAAAGAGACGCTTGAGGGGGGACATGATTGAGACATACAAAATTATGCAGGGGATGGACAGAGTGGATAGGGAGATGCTCTTTACACTCTCACATAATACCAGAACCAGGGGACATCCACTAAAATTGAGTGTTGGGCGGGTTAGGACAGACAAAAGAAAATATTTCTTTACTCAGCGTGTGGTCGGTCTGTGGAACTCCTTGCCACAGGATGTGGTGCTGGTGTCTAGCTTAGACGCCTTTAAAAAGGGATTGGACGAATTTCTGGAGGAAAAATCCATTATGGGGTACAAGCCATGATGTGTATGCGCAACCTCCTGATTTTAGGAATGGGTTAAGTCAGAATGCCAGATGTAGGGGAGGGCACCAGGATGAGGTCTCTTGTTATCTGGTGTGCTCCCTGGGGCATTTGGTGGGCCGCTGTGAGATACAGGAAGCTGGACTAGATGGGCCTATGGCCTGATCCAGTGGGGCTGTTCTTATGTTCTTATGTTCTTATAACCTGGAGAGAGACTGATTGTTGGATTGTCCTCTTCATGACTCTGACATCACAAAGGTCAGCAAGGCTGTTTTTCAATCAAAGGGACTTCACTTTTTAAATTGATTTACTATAGTGCGATTTTTGCCATCCACTTGAGTTCTGGGAATGGAACCCTTGAGAATAATGAGACTCAACCTGTATTGTTACAGCTCTCATGATTGTTATATTACAAATTGGGGGAAATTTACACTGCATATTTTTCAAGTGACAGAATTCTTCTCCCCCAAAAATGCACATTTCAAATTATCCCAGCTGGCTACAGTTAAGACTCTTTATGTGTTTCTTATCATAACATGTTATTGTTTAACTAAAGTTTACTGCAATGTCATTTCCAGGCTATAAAGAGACAACATAAATGATGCAAAAAGCCAGGGATATGTGTCATTGCTTAGGGTGGAATGATGTACAGTTTATAGGTGTGTTTGAAGGTCAAACTACATGTTGTTTTTAATGTGTAACTTGACAAGGCATTAAGTTTTCCTGTGGAGGCCCAAGTCAGATGGAGTCCATGATGGGCATAATGGGGCTCTAATGCTTTGGCCCCACCAGATCCCAGTCCCAATGGGGCATAATTCCCACCAATGTACTAACCAGATCCAGCCCAGCTTAACTTCCAAGCTCAGATGGAACTGGATGCTTTTAAGGTGTTACTGCTATAGGCTGACTGGGCACATATATAACTTTGCTCCAAAGTTAATAGCCCTTGCAGGGGTCCCTTCCAGATTGGGACCATTCCACAGCAATATGTTAAAGCCAATCTACAGCCCACTATGGTTCAGATCTGGATCAGGACTCCCCATGCATGCTATTTATACAAGCAACTGAGGCATGCAAGGTCAACCCACACATTAAGAGTAACAGGCAGTTTAATCCTGATTGATTCAAATATTTATTACTGAATGATATTATATGATGGGAATTTTGCATGAGATATCATATGGCACCCAGGAGTTTGACCTCTACTCTCTGGCATATTCATTTTTCAGGAGGGAAGCAATTTTTGGCATGGGATTGTTATCCACCATCTTTAGGGGTGGCCTGACACGCATCATTGATCAAGGGCCAATGCTAGAATTGCATGGAGCCCAAGACAGACTGATGTGCTATTTGTCTAAGGGTGGTGCTAGGAATGCATCAAATACAAGCCGGGTTCAAAAAAGTCACCCCTTTTCATGTATCTTATCCCCCCTCCCCGACCCTGCTGCATCACACTCCCATTCACTGGCGTCGCTAGGAGAGTGCGGGGGGTGCGGACTGCACCAGGTGACGCGCAGGGTGGGAGTGACGCGCCCTGGGGGAGGACGCGCTAACATCACAGGGTTAGGAGCTAGCCCGTCATGCCATACACCATTGGATGCGGAATGGCCAGCGGAGTGCAATGCAAAAGCAGAATTGAAATCACTCCTTTCATTCAAAAGTTATGACCAAAAAACTGGAAGGAAAAAATGCACGGAGCCCTATGGAAAGTGAAAGTGAGCCGTATCGCGCGTTTACTCGCGAGTAGGCATACTTGCCATAGTCCGTCGAAAAGGGTAGGCTGAGACGAATCCAACGACACCACAATGGTCCCGATCCAATGAATGCAGCCCCAAAAAAACACCTGAGAAGCTCCTCCCTCCCAGCTGCGAGTCTGAGCCCAAAACGAAGCCACATGGTCATGTTTAATCGCAAGTAGGCAGACTTGCCTTAGTCAAGGCAGGCTGAGAGGCAGGCTGAGAGGACTCCAAAGAGGTCAGAATGGTCCTGATCCAATGAATGCAGCCCCAAAAAACACGGAGAAGGAGGTCCCCCCTCCCAGCTGTGAGTCTATGGAGCTCTATGGAAAGTGAAGCAGCCGCATGTCGCGTTTACTCGTGAGTAGACAGGCGTGCCTTGGCTGATGGTCAGGCCAACAAAGGGGAATGTGAGGACACCAGAATGGTCCCATTCCGATGGAGCTGGAGTGCAACAAATGTCCAGAGGCAGCCTCCCCCCCCCCAAAAAAGGACAAAAAAGTGGCTTGAACTGGTAAGGGGAAGTTTTCTATTTTGCACTTGCAAAGCCAGGTGGGTCTTTATCTTGATATGCCTGAAATAGAAGAACTTAAACTGGGCACTGGGGAGGGCTGGAAATCTCACTGATTCTTTTTGGGGGGTTGTTATTGCAGGCAGACTACAGAGTAAACTCCATTGACCACTGTGGGACTTACTTCAGAGTAGATTCACTTGGTGGAACAGGACTGGCTCCCCCTTATTTAATTATTTCTTTTATTTTAATTTAATTATTTAAAATTATTTATTTTAATTTGCTTGATGATGTCACTTCTGGCCATGACATCACTTCCAATGGGTCCTGGACAGATTGTCATTCTGAAAAGTGGGTCCCAGTGCTAAAAGTTTGAGAACTGCTGCAATAAGGTGTTAGTAAGTTGGCACAGGGTGTGTGTGTCTGAGACTCTACAAGTTTTCAAAATCAGTAAAATCGGGGTTGGAGGAATAAGACCATCATGTTATATATATATCAATCAATGTGTAATTTCATGCAGAATGCAATGAAACAAACCACATTGAAATATCTGTGTTCTAACAAAAGGTACAGCCAAAAAACTGGTGGGGGCGGGGCAATGGTACATCACCATGCCCACCTGGGGCGTTGCCCCACCCACTACATGGGGTGATGCGCAGGCCTCCCACACTAGTGACGCCACTGCTCCCATTCCCAGAAATCTTCACATCAATTCAGCATGTAGGAAGGCAACCTATCCCCTTTGCTCATTTTGTTGCTCTATCATTACCCTTTTCTTGCCTCCTCCCTACATAATGTCTACATTTATCTGACTTTCACTTTACTTCTGAGTAAACAAATTTAGGGTAGCACTGCATAGATCTCAGATGGACAGCTACACCCTATGTTCTCACTCAGGCAAACAGTGGGATAAAAACATCTTTTCCTCTAGATCAGCCTGCAGTTAAAGCAAGTCACCTCAAGAGTATTCACAGATCAATCAGGATACATGAATGTCATAAGCCTAAACTGCCCAGAGGCCTTATAACTTGGTGCCCTGCAGGGTTCAATGGTCAAGCACAACCCTTCTCTATTGAAACAGGTTTGTGTAGATTTATAACTTGCCCCACCCTAGGACAACTAGATTTACTTTCTAGTATATGTTCTTAGAAATACAAGTCAAGGTATCAGGGGCATGAGTTCAGCTGCACTGCTGATTATGCAATTCAGGACAGAAAGCAAATTAGAAAGAGGAAGATCAGATTAAAAAGTGGAAATATCTAAGTATATGACTAATTATGTTTTATCTTCCTTTTGGCTCAAGCTGTCCCTTTCCTGTATTTAAAAAAAAAAAAAAAAAACCCTTTGCTACCTGATATTGTATTGGCCTTGGAATGATCTGTTTCTTGGGAAATCAAATACCATAGTTAGCAACCCCAAAGTCTGTACAAGAAGAAAATGTCAATTAGACTGGGATTAAACTCTCATGCAGTCAGTAGTGTCCCCAGAGGGGGGGCACAGCGCTAAGTTTGGCAGACACCTGAATGCAACATGTCAGCGGCCCCTCCCCCTTCATTTGGAGCAAATTGCAAGGGGGTGAGAGCATGGCAGTTACGGTGTTCTGTTCACCCTGAGTCTGCTGCTGCTGCCCCCTCCCTACAGCCCACTGCAGATGTGATCCGTATTGATTCACTTTTGCCCACCGAAAGCAAGCCCACTAGTAATGTTAGTATTGGAGGGAGTCTGGCACCACTCTCTGGCTGGGACCTCTGGACCAAGAACCAGGAGCTCTGTACCTTGAAGAGGAAGGCAGCGCAGTAAGAAGGCAGTGAGTTTCTCTCACACTCAGATTCTAATGCAATTCATTTGACTAAACAAGCAGAAGGCTGCACTGACATGAGTTCCAGGCAAGGAGGGCAGGGTAATTTCCTGAGTTTTATTGTTAGCAATATCCTGTTCTTTATTGGGTCCTAGATTGCGACTCATGATGTCGCAAGTGAAAAAAATTAAAGTCTACTTCCTCTTACAAGTTTATATTTAAGGAAGTATAAATGAATATATTGTACTTGTAATTTTTTTATTATTTTTCCAGTATTTAACAATGCATTTGTCACCACACCAGGAATGCTGAAGCACAAAGAGATAAGAACATAAGAACAGCCCCACTGGATCAGGCCATAGGCCCATTTAGTCCAGCTTCCTGTATCTCACAGCGGCCCCACCAAATGCCCCAGGGAGCACACCAGATAACAAGAGACCTGCATCTTGGTGCCCTCCCTTGCATCTGGCATTCTAACATAGCCCATTTCTAAAATCAGGAGGTTGCACATACACATCATGGCTTGTAACCCGTAATGGATTTTTCCTCCAGAAACTTGTCCAATCCCCTTTTAAAGGCGTCCAGGCCAGACGCCATCACCACATCCTGTGGCAAGGAGTTCCACAGACCAACCACACGCTGAGTAAAGAAATATTTTCTTTTGTCTGTTCTAACTCTCCCAACACTCTCTATAAATCTGTCTAACACTCTATGAACCTCTCTATAAACACTCTAACTCTCTATAAACCTGTTAAGTGACATTTTATCCTAAGGTAAGACAACATCAGTCTCTCCAGCCCCTAAATTATATTACCCTGCTAATATAACAAGTACTTTATCTGTTTTATTTTTTTTATCTGTTGGTTAAATTATGTTTTTAATCTGTTTTTAACATGTTGTAAGCAGCCCTGGGTCCCTTTTAGGGAGAAGGGCGGGATATAAATAAAGTTTTATTATTATTATTATTATTATTATTATTATTACTTTAACAGCCCAATCCTAACTAACGCTTTTCCCCAGCAATGCAGCTGCACCAACAGAGTGGAGGTCTCCTCAGTGTTCCTGAACAGTTCTCCTCGGGTCTGCGCAAGTCATTTTACTGACACAGAACTGAGGGGAGTAAGAGGGAGGAAATGGGAGGAGAACGGAGATAGGATCCTGGTACACGCTGGTGCCTCTGGGATCCACTCCCCTGTTCTTCCTCCCTGACCCCCTGGCTAGAGACCCCCTGGCTCTCTGACCCCCTGGCTAGACATTCTGCCATTCATCCCCCTTCATGCCATGTTCCTCCCACCACCCACCCCCAGTGCTGACTTACCTGTGCTCCCACCGGTAGCTGGCTGTGACAGCAGGCCAAACATCATCACTATTTGCAGCTGTGGTTCCAAAATGTCCACCAACAGGCACTGTGTACATCACCATATGACTAATTACAGCAGCAGAATGTTCCACTTTCATAAAACTTACTTGAGCCAATAATTTGACCATTTTTTTCATTTTGTGGATTTCATTTTGTGTGTTGGATGGTTGGTTTTGAGGGGTTCCGTATAGTGTGAACAGTGGCAGATCCTTCAGGGATACATCACAGTCCAATCCTGAGCTGCCCGGAGCTCCCGGACCTGGCGGCTCCATGGAGGGCTCCCGCTGGATCCTGCGCCTTCTGCGCTACCACAGGAGACACCTCAGGAGAAGGGGACGTTCGTCCCCTTCCCCCGAGTAAGGGAAGCAGCGCCGCAATGGGGCTACTCACTTTAGTGCCAACCAAAAGGTTGGCGCTAACGTAAAGGCGCTCATGTAGGGCGAGCAGCCCGAGCACCTTGGATCCTGTGGCGCTCAGCTCCATGAATCCGCCTATCCTTCTCCCCTGACACGCCCCCTACGCCCCTGGCCACGCCTCCCCATGCCTTCAGTCACGCCCCCACCTCCTGTTCTGCAGCCCGGCAGTCCGGGGGACCACCGAGCTGTGGAACCTGGGCTCCCGCCACATGCCAGCCCAGCTCCGGCCAGCGCTGGGCTAGCTCCAGTGGGAGCCTGGCGGTAAGCCCCGCAATTGTGCCTTACAGCACATTTGCAGCCGAGGTCTGCGGCACGGAGCTGAGCCGTGGGCCTCAGGATCAGGCTCTCAAATTCCTAAAGGTGACTGGGAGATTGTAGATGCTTAAACATGATATTGGACAACTTCATAATGTTAAACATTTGTTTCCAAAAGCTAGAATCTGTAGATGACATTCCCCTTCTCAAGTGTATTTCACTCAGGGGTGGAACTGTGAGTGGACTGGACACTCCCAGCCTGCTTAGCTGTTACCTTTGCTATTTAATTTTTTTTATTGATGTTAAGTAAACAGAAAACATGGTAATTATTTATTGCCCAAAGCTCAAAGGGCCTGTTACAGAATACAACATACCACTTATAGCTGGCACAGGTTCAAGTGACTTAATGGCTGGCAAGGGCGTGGAAATGTTCCCTTACCCGCAAGAAGGCCTCTGGGGCCTGAATCTCCTTCCAAGGAGGCCTCTGGGGCCTGAAACCCCATCAGTGCAGCGACATCACTGCACAGGGAGTACTAGAGGCTGCAGTTGTAGAAAATGAAAGTTCCAAGTAATGATTTTAGTTTAAACAGAGAGAGAGAGAGAGAGAGAGAGAGAGAGAGAGAGAGAGAGAGAGTTTACCACTAAATAGGACTCCAACCCCCTCTGTTTTTTGTCATATGTTTGTTTGGTTCACCTCTAGACCTGGGTGCTTAATGCTGAATGATGGCCCAAAAGCAATAATTAATATTAATATAATCAATGTGATTTGAATCCGATAGTGTGGGCATGAGAACTTTCATGCATACATTCTGGGGCTCCCCAGATAGAGCACACACAAGTTACACCTCTTCTCCCAAAATGGTTCACAGGGACTTATTCTGGCTTTGGAATTCTACCCCTTATTTCACGGGTTACCAAAAGTGTCATATTACAGACTTAAAATCATTTCTGTAATACTGGTGCGTGTTCTGCTTGTATTTCTGATCTCCAGCAGCACTATCTGCAGTTAACTAGCTGGTGGCAACGCTCATCTTATATTATGCAAAACTTCACCAGCGAATTTCAACATATGAAACCACTGTGAAGACAGAGGAGGAAGGCAGGCGCACAAAAAATATTCTATGCAAAGAATAAAGGGCAACCTAATATTATGCAACAGATGGAGGGGGGATATGATTATTTTACACCAGATTTTGCTCAGCTCAACCTGGCTTCTTAGATTTTAGGTCCTAGAAACAATTTGAATATGACAACCTTAAACCTTCAATATATAATAATATTGAACTTTACAACCTTTCACTTGGGAATACAGGCTATGCATTTGCCTTCTCTTTGGAGATCTTAAAACAATGACCAGATCTGTGCTACTTGAATGATTTTTGTCCTAATCTTATTGTGGCCTTGCAGTGCCGGAACTAGTCAGCCCCGGAAAGCAGGGTCTCTGTTGTGCATTGCTGGGTCATTTCTGCAGGGGAGAGGCATGGCATGCGCAACTCCAGAAGGCTCTGCAGGTACTGGTAATTTGGTGAAAGAGTATGCTCTTCCCACCATTCATTTTTATAATTGTCTTAATTTTTGAACATACTTGTCAAACATAAGATGGAACTACATTACAAAGAACAAGGGGCCACCACCCAAAATGACCCATGTGACGAATGCCCTGTTTCTCCCCATTTTTATGCCTGCCTATTTTTTTCTGTACTGTTCGATGCTTTTAACTCCCCACAAGCTCCGATGCAGGCTCAGCAGCCTAAAGAGCTTTGAGGGCATCCCTTGCAAGTAGCCTTTATCCTTTGTTTCGTAACTCCATTATTCCCCAACCATGTGCTGGGGCATTTGGTGAGCCACTGTGAGATACAGGAAGCTGGACTAGATGGGCCTATGGCCTGATCCAGTGGGGCTGTTCTTATGTAGGATTTGGCTCTTCTTCCTGCCTAGAATGGGTACCCCTCCCCTTCAGATTGGTATGTGCTTCTTTTTCTTATTCCTTTAGCAGATGCTTGGAACAACAGGTCATCTTCCTCAGCCAATATGCTGCTGTAGATGTTGCCGGTTTCAATGCATTAATCACAACGTATGTGCTTAGCCAAACTAGGTGAAGGGGCTTAGATGCAGGGATCAGGTGGGTTCCATTCTTCCAAGCAGGTAAGTTGGCAACATCATCAACGCAGTTATATACAGGGTGACCCAAAAGCAGGTGGACAGTAGGTGGAATAAATGTTATCATTTATTGTCCACCTACTTTTGGGTCACCCTGTATATATACAGTATTTCCAGCCCATAGGAAGTGTTTATTGTTCTCTACCAGCTGCCTGAGTGACCCACTTGTCAAGAGCTCACTGACTGCCGAGAGCCCCAGCCTATGCATGTCTACTCAGAAGTAAGTCCCATTAGAGTCAATGGGGCTTACTCCCAGGGAAGTGTGGACAGGATTGGGCTGTGCGCACAAATGGCAATCTCCGCTTTCTGCCAGGGAGAACTGGCAGGCATCTGCTCCGAGGAGATAAGGGCTTCCTCGGTCTGGAGTCTCCCCTAACACAAGCCTGGACGACGGAGTTCCAAGTCTGCCGCGGAGGCTGTCTGAACTGGAGGCGCCTCGGGGCGCAGCGCCTTTGGGTTGGTCCTTGCCGTCGAAGGCGCTGCCAGCCGCCTGTGTTCCCCTACCTGGCCGCGCCGCCCCGCCTTCCCTGCCAGGCAAGGGCGGAGCTCAGGGGTTGAAGCGGAGCGAGGGGTGGCAGCCTGCAGTGCGCAGCCAAGGGAGGAGAGGCGCGCCCGGAGACGTCCCCGAGGTAAGGGAGAGGGCAGTGCGGCGGGGGTGCGGGCAGCCCGGATAGGGGGCCGGTGGGGGAGCGATGCCACCCCCGTCTTTCCTGCCTCCATCCCAGGGATGCTTCGGCTCCCTGCAGCAGCAGCAGCTCGTTGACTTGCCCCCTCGGGGAAAGTTGCTGCGCTCCACTCGGAGCAGTGCTTTCGGTTTCCCTTCCCCGGCTTCCATCCTCCCTCCCAGCCAGGCATCGCTCCCCTCGTTTGGAGCCCAAAGCGGGGGTTTGAGCCGCCCAACCCCACAGCGCACAGCCTCTCCACTTGGTTAGCGCTCCTGGCGCTCTTGTCGCCAGGAGTTCCACATTCACCGTTCCTCTGGCCTTGCTTCCGCCGGAGCAGTGGATGCAGCGGTGGTTTGGCAACGCAGGCATGGCGACAAGCCTCCTTTGGCACCAGCCCTGTTGTGATGGCAGACCAGGCGGCTGAATTCTGTGGCTGGCACACTGCTGGCCTTCTCCTAATTCAGGGTGACCAGACATGTCCTCTTTTCCCAGGTCATGTCCTCTTTTTTAAGCTGCATGTCCTGGAAAAGAACTTAAATGCCCTCCTTTTCCTTGTGAGCAGGGAGCACATAGCTTTTTTATAATTAATAAATTATATGTAATAAAGTACATATAATATAGTTTTAAGTTTAATGATAAGTAATATAGTGCTTAAATTAACCGCATGAAATCAATATACAGGTTGAGACTAATTATTCATGTGGGTTCCATTCCAAGCACTCACCTGGATGGCAAAAAATGCACTATAGCAAATCAATTTAAAAAACAAAGTTTCTTTGCCCCTTGCTGACCTTTGTGATGTTAAGATAGAGTCATTAATACAACAATACAACAATCTGTTTAAGTTCCACCACATCTAACCCCCCTTGCAAATAGGAGAGGGGAATGGGGAGGGGGATGTACTTATGTGCATTTCTAACCATTTGTGGGCAAAGTTCAGCTCTGCATCCCTTGGTACCAGCATCCAAGGGTACCAGCACCAAGGGTACCAAGGGTACCAGCATCCCTTGGTAGCTCTAGAATTTAGTCTCTAGAAAAGTTTTCTTAACCCCTGTACTGCTGCCCTTTTGTCATGGTGCCAAGATACTTTTAACCTATAGCTGTTATATGGGGCTGCTGTTTTATTGATTTGATATTTTACTGTTCTGTGATAAAAGAGGGAACATCAGAAGAAGAACCCAACTGGATCAGGCCAAAGGCTAGTCCAGCAGCCTATCTTATCAGTGTCCCACCAGTTGTAGTCCACAAACAGATGGAGGAATACACTTATCCCATTTTTTCCTGCATCCAAAAAGATTGACTTATTGTTCTGTCTTTCCCGCTGTTTAGCTGTGTTTATGTTTTCTAATAGTCTGTAGTTATATTTCGTGTGTGTGTATATGTAATTTTTTCTGTGAGATCCCTTGAGTATCTTCAGAATTGGACATCATTTAAATCTTTAAAGTAAACATTGTCCACACTGGCTCCAAGTTTATATTCTGTGTTCTGAGAACTGGGATGTGGTGAGGAGTTGATCCTGCTGCCGATTGCAGTCTCTTCCTCCCCCCCCCCCACCCCACTTGATACTAATAGGACAGCATGAGAGAAGGGGAGTTGAGATGAGTTTTTTTTTTTTTAAACTCAGTGTTGTTTGACAGCCCAATCCTATCCACACTTTCCTGGGAGTAAGCCCCATTGACTCTAATGGGACTTACTTCTGAGTAGACATTCATAGGATTGGGCTGTGAGTCTCTGTAAAGTTTAGGAACTAATTTCTTTCAGCTCTGTTCAACGGATGTTCTTAAAAACATGTGATACTATTTTTAAACTTCCTGTAGCCTGGTTGAAGTCAGTGCAAATACTGACATCATCCAGGCTAGTCTGCCAGTCCAGGAAGTGCAAATACTGACAACTGACACCTTCACTTGCATTCAGGTGTGCCATAGGCTTTGATGTCCTTCAACTTCAGATCGCTGGGTCTGGTGATGTTTTGAGATATCTTGTGAGTAGCTTCTGTGGGCATTTGTATCTCTGTGAGTGTGGATGTCTTGTGTTTTTAAGTGTGTTCCAAAATGCTACAGTTTCTCAAAACAACTGAACAATTTTTAACAAGAATGGTAGTTGGATGAAAGCTAGTTTTGTTAAGTAGATCCACAATGCCTGGATATGGCTGTCAACATATCTGTCAAGTACATTTTTCACATTATATGTATTTTTTTTGACAAACAAATGTAGTGTTCAAAGAAATCATAGCAAAACTGTACCCAGATACACTATCAAACTGGGTAGTCTGGGGAGAGATCTGAAATCTGTTTTTAGTGTTGTTAGTTGTCATGGCAAATAAGTTCCTAATAAGAAATTATGTCTAAAGAAGAAAAAAAAACATCTTTATTTTTGGAAAAGTAAAAAATAGCCTGTTATGCCTCCTTATGAGAAATAAATTGCAGTGATTGAAATCAAATCAAATCAGCCTTTATTGGCATACAAACTGTCCCCCTTCAAGGGGGTATTAGTCATACAGGTAAACAGTTTACAGCAGATTAACCCTAAATCTGCAATTCTCAAACTCTCAGGGAGTTTGAGGAGCACAGTAAGTTATTGTGTGAGAGTGGGGAAGGCAGCAGGGGGAAGGCAGTGATGTGATCCCAAGGATCCTGTCGCTAAGGGGGCTGCAGGGAATGGCATTTACTTACCAGTCCCTGGCATTTACTTACCAGTCCCCCCTGTGGGGGGGAGGGTGCAAAGAGCCCTGCACAACCCTCCCTAGTGTCCAGAAAGTGAATGCGAATTGATTGTGCTCCATGTCCGCAAAACCAGAAGTTGAGCATGATTGCTCTGCTTTCATTTTTGAAGGCTGGGGAGCCCTGTGGAGGGTTGTGCAGGGGTTCCCGCACTCCTGGGAGGCTGCTGCAGGGACTGTTAAGTAAATGCCAGTCCCTGCAGTCCCCTTAGTGACACGATCCTGGACGTCGCTGCCTCCTCCCTGCCCCCTCCCCTTAAGGGGGCAGAGGCCAGGGCCCTCAGGATGGGGCATCGCCCTGCCCTAAACCTTTGTTCAACCATCAAAATAAATTTTGCATCTCTTCCAATAACACCTGAAGGCCCATCATTAAGGGGAAAAAAACAGTTTCTCTGCATCTAGAAGATCAGATATGTTGCGTAAAACAGGATTTAAATAAATAGCTTGAGATTCAGCATGAATTGCACAGTATAAAAGAAAATGAGATAGCGTGTCCATGGCACCTGAAGGGCAGTGGCGATCAGCGAATGGGGTCTTGCAATATCTTTCCAGAGAAATTTCAGAGCAGGCAACATTAAACCTGGCATAAGAGACCACCCCTTAGGAAGGACAAGTAAGATAGTAACTGACTCAAAGGCATTGAAATACGGAAATATAGAGGGGAACAAACCCTAAGGGCAGAAGAGTGAAGGGTTTGATGTTCAATATCAAGTCATCTTTAATTCAGGATTCTATATACTTGCATCTGAGAGCAGAGTTGTGGAGGTGATCTGGCTGTGACATCTGTCACTCCATTGATTGTCAGGGTTGATTCAGCTGATCTGGCTGGCTAGGCAGGTGTCCCCTTCCTTCTTCACTGCTCCATGTGCATCCCTTCCGAAACTGCGCGCTCAGTGGAAGAGGATGATTATCCCAGACAGAAGGAGTGTACAGTTCTTTGGCAATGGTGCTACTTCCACACCTCTTTAACATTGCTGAGATATTACTTTTCTGCAATTAGCAGGAAGTGGAACCAAAGCCACGGTTCTATACAACACTTAGTATACCCTTATATTATCCAGCAATGCCCTTGACCAAGATCCTTTTATACTGTGTGCTCTCAGGCAATTCCAGTCAGTACAGGTATCAGTACAAGTGCTAATTAAAAGTCTCCTATTTGCAGGCTTTTATATCTTCCTATTCAGCATGGCTGCAGGGGATGGTAGTATTGCTGGAATTGCTCCTTATTTACATTGCAACCCTATACAGTACATGTCTACTTAAAATAACTCCCATTGAATTTACTGTAACTTATTTACAGGTAAGTGTGTATATGATTACAGGTTCAGTCAGTTTGTCCTGCATGGGGTGTGCATGGCAATGATCTGATTTCTTTCCATTTCTTTCTCTTTTCTTTTATGGCGCAGTAATCATATTTCACCATAGAAGGAAAAAGTGAAAAAAAAATCTGCAAGGAACGAAACCTGGCTGGATAAGAGGCAATTAAGGGGCAATTAAGTACTAATTTGCCAACCCTGCAGAACAAGGAAACAATAGAAAGTGTTGAACCTGCAACAGGAAGTTAAAAGAAGTAGGTGTTCTATTTCCAGTCCATTCAGATGACAAGTTTTGGCAAGATCACTTTTACACAGTCTTTGTGGTCCATAGGTGAACCATAGATGTGGTAGCAGATGAACTCCATCTACTGTTCCTGTGTAGGAGGAATGATGAATTCCCCTTGTGAGCCACGGGCATTTTCCTGAAGTTTCCTCTTTTTCTTACATACTTTACAGTAACATGTAGGTGTGCATGCTGGAACTTTTGTGCTTTGAATAGAACAATCTAACGTGCAGGTGTCCAGAGAATAATGTAAAGTTCAGGTGCATATTGGATTGTTGACAATGGCTCCACCGACTTTAATAGAGCACTGGGCCGGCATAAGCCTTTACCCAGCCTGGGAAATGTCTGCAACAACTTTACCCCAGCCCATTGGAAACGTCTGCAATGACTCAGGAGCAGGCCGTGTCAGTGGAAGGCACTGCTGGCCTGCTCCCAGTGTGTTGGCCTGCTCCCACCAGATCCAAAGGCGGAGAGAGTAAAGAAGTGCCGGCTTGGGGAGGTTAGAGTGGGGGCTTGGGGAGGGTGTTTCAGGGGTGTTTTGAGGTGGGGGAGGGCAGATGGCCGCAGGCCAGTGGGTGGACCAGGCCTGGGAGAGCATGGGATCGACCTCTGGCACTGAGGTGGGATCCTAACCCCCCTCCCAAGCAGCCTGGCATTACACCGGGCTGCTTGGATTTGTGCCATAATTTCACTGGCACAGATCCAAGTAGACCCATTGAGCTTGCCAAGTAGACCCATTGAGTTCGGACCTTCCCCTTTCCCCTTCGGATTTGTTCTGGGCAGTGGCAGCAAAATGGAAGTGTTCCGCTCCAAAGAGGAGGGGGAGGGTCCGCTTGCACGGCGCGTTCAGGCACCTGCAAAACTTAGTGCTTTGCACCCCCTCTAGCTATGCCACTGATCTAGCCAATCTTCAGTTCCTTCAGTGTATCAGCTGTTGCAACAGATGGAAGTCTTTATTTGCTTTTTGATTATCTTTTGTAATGCTGGGATTACAACCAGTTTCCTTCCTGATGTGTTTGTTGAGTTTCTCAAAGGAATGGAAAAAGGCAGCTCTCTATAATAGCAAGTCATTTCATTCAACTCCGCAACAGCTTTGTTTTCCCTTGTAGAACTGACCCTGAGCAATGAAGTGAAAGGGCCACAGATCCTGGCAGCGCACTACCTCATTGCACTTGGCTCAGGCAGGAATTTCCTCTTGCAAAACGTGCTGTGAATTACAGCAGCAATCTTTGTACCACTTGTTTCATCCTCACATAAGCAGGTGAATGTTGCTCAAGTTGTCTGTAATGGAATTCACTTTAAAAAGGCAGTTTGATGGGCAAAAGTGTTGGAATTCTTGGAAAGTTGGAAGTGTTGGAAAAGGGTAGAAGCTGCTGACCCCAAGGTTCAAGGTTCATAGAAGTAGACATACACAGACAGGGAGCCTGTGTAGGTGTATGGTCCACAAGGACCACATAGTTTTTCATTGTGCAAATCAGAGTTCAAGGTGGACTCTGTTTACACCAGGGGTCTCCAAACGTTTCCATATGAGGGCCATATCTTCTATTTTACACAATTTCACAGGCTGAAAAAAGTTTCATAAATGAATGAATAAATTTTTCTTTCATCTTTTATGTTATCAGCATGATACGATTCAGAAAAAGAGTAATGTGTCAATTACAGGTGTGTGCATACAGGGATACATGCTCCAATCCCCGTTGTTATGCGATTAGGTCATTAAGCAAACTTTCAGCCCCGCCTAGTGCCTTTGTTGTGTCAACAGACACTAGAGATAGTGGCTACTGGGGATAGATTGTCTCTTCTTTGCCTTAAGAGCCTCTCTGTTGTGTAAACAGACACTCTGCTGCAGGCCATGGGAGATGCGATTGCCTCATTAAGAGCATCTTTATTGTGCTTTTACCACTGACATATATACGGTCCATTGTTAAGCAAATGGTTGCAAAGTGGCACAAGCCTGTACGATGAAACAATGCCTTGCTGAGATTGATAAATGATAATATAATGAGGAAAAATGTCAAAATTAGCAAATGCTCTGGCAAAAAAAAAAAAAGTTGCTACAGGCTGGATCAAATCTTGTGGTGGGCCAGATGCAGCCCCCGGACCACAGTTTGGAGACCCCTGGTTTACATTCCAGTGAAGAACCATTGGTTGTACAGCAGGTATGACAGCATCTTTCTCATGGTTGTCTTTTTTCTGTTTATAAGGAAAAAAATCTGTGCTTGCTTCTAGGAGCAAATTGTATGTTGTTACACTAAAGTTGTTAATATGGCAAACTAATATTAATGCTGGTCAACACAGTGCCCAAGATATGTCAGACTAGTACTGTATGTACAGCAAACATATGTATAGCAGAGGGAGGGAAAGCAGGATCATGGTTGCAAGCCCCGACCTGCCCACTCCCTAACCTTGATGTTTATTATACAGTTGCTAAGACTCCTGAATGTGTCCAAACTAGGGCTCACTGACACATTAAAAAATTAACATGTCACCATTGGGATGGCATCATGCTGGCACTAGTCTTTCAACAACTAAATAGTTATATTCCTGAAGAACAATTGTTGGGGGACAACAGAGGGTGGGAGAAGGCTTGAACTTTTGGAAAGACATGGTATAAATATTGTAAGTAAATAAAATAAATCATGCATTCCTGCCCTAACTGTGGATTTCCAGGGACATCTCTCTGGTCATAGTAGAAAACAGGATGCAGGACAAGATGGAACATTTTGGATTCTGATCAAGGAGGCTTGCTTTCGCATTCTTCTGAATAGATGTAGTGGTACAAATTCAGAGTCTGAATTTAAAATATGTATTAAAAAAAAATCACAGATCTCAGACTGTTGGTTTTATTCCACCCATCCCTGCACTTATAAAATGATTGCTCTTACTCTCCCTTTCAACGTCATATGATAAACCCTTTATGCCAAATGAGTGAAGCAAATTGAAAAGAAGCAAAAATAAAACAGACCCAAATGAAAGTGGAAACAAGTGGAAGGGAATAGTTGTAAGGTCTGTCACATGAAGGTGAGCGTGGAAGACTCCAGTATTATTGCTTAAATAACAAGACATGTCCAGAAACAAAGAACAAATATTTTTCCCTTTTCCCACACCTTTTGATACACATTATTTTTCCTTTGGCAGCAAGATTTAACATTTCTTAAATTCATAACAATAACAAATTGTAGAATCCAAGATGGTTTATCAGAATTAATATTCCACTCCATTTGCAAATACTTACAAAGCTGAATGTATTGCAGAAAATTTGAGCATTGAATCCCACGCCAAATTAATCCACAGCATAGTAGCATACTAGCATGGAGCGCTCGTAGGGCATGATCAGAAAATATGAATTAGAATTCTACCATCTGCTGTACATTTCCAACAGTGGTTATGGCATGTAATGTGTCATGCACAAAGCATGGTTCTGAATGTTTTTTTCACTCAAAGTCTGCATATCTGGATGCTCTGTTCTGCATCCCGAGAAGGACCCATTGGAAACAAAGTAACTTCCAGGGACTGCCCAATCTTTGCATAAGGATTGCTCAGTTGTTATATTTTTTCATTAGCTAATGGCTCATAAGTACTAAACAAAAAGGAAATGTGAATGGGAAAAGAACATGATCATGTTGTAAATACAATTGTCTTTTTTTCAGATACAATTGTACACCAATCCTTGGAAATGCAATGTGAGTACTATATCTTGTCTCTTGTCTTTCTTAACTGAGATTTTATCACAATCACCTCCTATCAGGGCCATCTGTACAGCCTTGTTTGTTTGGATGCCCCCCCCCCCAAATTTGTTTTGCCTCTTACTGCTCAAAGAAAGGATGTGAAACAATAATTACAGAAGCAGGAATGCTCTGGCAAATGCATTTTTCCTGCATAGACAAATATTTGAATTGAAATTACTTTTAATTAGGAATTTAAGGGAGTTGGAACTAATATTACCAGGGTTGCCATTTTATTGTCTAAACAGCAACACCATTCAAAGCAGTGGAATTATTTTGGAACCAACAGTACGAGGGTCACGGACTGGGCAGTCCAATCCTAAGTTGCCTGGTGTGCAGGACTGTTGCAGCGCCAAAAATAGCTGCTGCGGTATTCTAAGCGCACTGGGTAGCTGCCAGGTGGCTCCTGGGGAGGATGTTTGTCTCCTTACCCAGATATGGAAAGCCCCCTTAGGCTGTTGCAGAATCAAGAGCCTCTGTGTTGGGCCGCAGGGCCCGACACGGAGCTCAAGATCCTGGTCCCGCCCTCGTCCTACCCTGCTCTCTCCCCTAGCATGCCTCCTTCCCACCCTCTGCCCACCCTCCACCCAACCCAGAACACCTTCTCTTCACCTCCCCCCATGCCTCCACCTAGCGGTTTGGGCAACTGCCAAGCAGTAGATCACCGACTTTCCACCAGTACTAGCCCAGCGCTGGCTAGTGCAAGGCTAGCTCCGGCACTGGCATGGTGCTGAGGGCTCGCAAATGTGCTTTACAGCACATTTGTGACACTGCATGCCGGCAGTGAGCCAGCAATTTAGGATTGGGGTCAAAGTCATTACATTCAATTTGAGATAAAATAGTGGAAAATTGGAAGTTGAATGGAAAGTCTTATAAGAATTTGATTTGTTAGTTTCCATTGAACAACATGGGGGAAGCAGGATTCTGAACTCTCTTTTTGCACTAACAGAGACTCTGAATCTCTGGCAAATGCACCACGAGAAAAATTCAGCAGGTGAAACTCTACCCCATTCCTATATTACCATGGCAGAAAAAAGAGCAGTGTCACATTTTGGTCTGTAAACTTAGCTGTTTAAGGCCTCTGGCAGGAAGGAAGGTGGGAGGTGTAAGGAAAGTGGAAATAACCTTAATAACACATTTGGAAATTATAAGCACCGTGTGATGCAACCATGTTTTATACATTCTTCCAGCAAAAGCCTCTGCACCTGGTCAGCCAACCCCTGGCTATCCTGGACCTGGATATCCTGGACCTGGATATCCTGGAGCACAAGCTCAACATGGATATCCTCAGTATGCCCCAGGACAAAGTTTTCCAGGTAAGTAATCAGGCTGATGGTCCATCTTGAGATCAGGCAGCTTCCTGTGTGTACACAAACTTTCAGACACAACCACAGAAATGCAGACATGTCTAGGGGATGTCTACATATTCTCTGTCTGATGCATCTATATCCGGCTGTGCCATTTCCAGCTGGAGATGTTGTGGAAGTTCTGAACTTGGAGCATGTGAAGGGTTGAATGAGGGCAAATGAGCTCAAATTAAATGTGGACAAGACAGACAGAAATGCTTCTGGTCAAGAGAACGACTGAGTCAGTGCTAGTATGTCAAGCTTTCCTTCATAGGATTGTGCTTCCTCAGACAGATTAGGCACAGATCATTGGACTGCTCCTGAATCCACCTTTGCTTCTGGCTTTGCAGGGGGTGGCTGTGGCCAGTTTGGTGTGCCCGCTGCTTTTGTTACTGTCTTAGATTCCAGTCTTGATCTCGTTGCACCAGTCTTATGTTAGTGCTGGATGTCACAAATGTGAAGGTGGACAATATCCAACTTAATCCAGAAACAACATAGGTGCCCAGAATTGGGAAGCTTACTGATTGGGATATTGTGGGGTGCAAAGTATTCCAGAGCTGACGTGCCCCCACAAAAAGGTCTTCTGTCTAGCAGCATTTGCCCAACTCTCAACAGTGAAGGGTGGCCGAAAGATTTACTTGAGCAAAGATCTTGATTGACGGGCAGCTGCACAGAGGAGCAGGAAGTCCTTCAGACGATCTGGTCCCAGACTGTTGAAATCTTTAAAGGTCAGACTTTGAATTGTGCCTGGAAACAAACTTGAAGGCAGGGAAGATCTTTCAGTATTAGAGCCATAAAATTTCCACAGAAATGTTCATTCTGTCTGTACCACATTAAACATTTATCCAACACGGAGGAGAAATGGTAACAGATACAGAATACCATTTGAGGTGAAGTGCCTTCTTCCCCTGCATTCCAACCTGCCAGAACACTGGTTGAGAATCCCACACACAAATTTGCTTCCCTTTTCTTGGAATCTGCACTTAGGATGTTTGTAATTTACAAAAAGTGTCCCAGGAAGCAATTATCTCAATGTTTTGAAACTGTGGTGTTGGTTGTTTTACGCAATGGGTCTTCCACAATTCAGAGGCTAAAATTAACATTTGGATTCTTTTCCCAAGGTGCTCCAGGACAACCACCATACGTAACTCAGAGTTATCCAGGGGTTTATAGCAGTCCGGCAGTTACAGGTCAGCCTAATGCACCTGGTGGTGCAATGTGGATGCCTGCACCACCTACAATTCCCAACTGCCCTCCTGGCTTGGAATACTTAACCCAGGTATCTCTATTTTCAAATTTATTTATTTTTATATCGAAAAAAATACAGAATGCTTTTGGGAGTTTGTGAAAATCCATAGGTCCAGTTGCATAAAGGACAGAGTTAAAGCATCAGCTCAGCTGCACACAGGAGCAGAAATGAAGAGATTCAGTATCTCTCATTGCCATTGATATGACTGCTTAATTTTGAAAAGCGTAAAGCTCTACACCTGGGCATTTTCCTGATTAGGATTAGTTGTTACTGTTGCTATCACTTCTTACCCAAAATAACAATATTTAGGAGTCAAAGACTTGAGCCAAAGACTCAAGACAGATTACCAAGAATTGGCCCTCAGTCAGGTACTACAACAGGCATCTACATTGTAGAGCCCAAAGCAGGGCAAGTTTAGATACTTTTACAAGGAGTAAAAATGGAGCCCCTAGTTCCACAGCCAGACCAACAGTTCAGTCCTTTTGGGTCTCACTGCCTGTGGAACGCACATTCTGTTGGCTGCAACTGCTGCAAAAGTATGTAAAAAGGTCTGTAAAGGGCACTTTGGCAGCTAGCTGAGTAGCGCACTGCCAGAGTGCTGTCAGGAAGCCTGGAGCCTTCCTGCGTGCTCCAGCGGATCCGTGGCTGTCCACTGATTATGGTAAGGTACTGGGGAGGCAGGAGGGGTGGGGGCAGAAAGGGAGTGGAATTGGGTAGGGGAGGATGGGGTGGAGAGGCTGCGGGGGGAGTGGATCTGGCATGATGGTATGTGTTGGATTCTAACCCCCTTTTTCCTTCCTTCCCCCTTTCTCTCCTAGTGAAATCATGGGTACACACCTAAGGTGACCCAATGCGGAGCAGGAGTTTGTGGAGGTGTAAAGAGTCTTATATCCCCTTTCCCCTCCAAAGGCTCCTGTCCCCCTTGCTGGATACAGTGCACCTGTTTTTGGCACAGCTGTATAAATGGGGAGAAGATGGTAGGATTGGGCTGTAGAAAAATAATGACGATTCAGTGGGAAATTATGTATTGTCCAAGTGGGTTATCGTTTCTGGGTATCTGATAACAAAATTCAAATATTCATCTGTGTCATATACCTTTCAGCTCTGTTGACTTCACAATGGCTTAGATCAGTGGTTCTCACACATTTAGTACTGGGAACCACTTTTTGGAATGAGAATCTGTCAAGACCCACCAGAAGTGATGTCATGATCAGAAGTGACATCATCAAGCAGGAACATTTTTAACAATCCTAGGCTGCAATCCTACCCACACTCACCCAGGAGTACGTCCCATTGTTAAAAGAATATACATATTAGCTTGTTGAAAGTACAGGTCTGTAAGATTTCCCCAAATGCAGTCACATACTATGGTAG
Source organism: Tiliqua scincoides (assembly GCF_035046505.1). Taxonomy (NCBI): domain Eukaryota; kingdom Metazoa; phylum Chordata; class Lepidosauria; order Squamata; family Scincidae; genus Tiliqua; species Tiliqua scincoides. The sequence goes on along the minus strand of NC_089823.1, from coordinate 212,055,708 downwards.
CATCAAGTCTAGTATATTCAAAATAAAATATTGAAATGAATGGGGACCCACCTGAAAATGGCTTGCAACCCACCAAGTGGGTCCCGACCCACAGTTTCAGAAACACTGGCTTAGATGATTAGTTATTGAAACTCATTCAGAAATGATGCATCCCAATGTAGTACACTTTAAAGGTACAAGAAAAAAAATCTTTGCCCTTTTTTTCTATATGCCTTTTATGAATCCCTCTGTAAAGTGGTAAATGCATTACTGATTTTGCTGGATAATGCTTACCAAGACAGAAATATAAATCCCTGACACAACTTATTGTCAGAGTTGTTCAGATATTTGTCCATAGCTACAGGGATACCTCTGCAACTATATACAAAGAAATCTCACTCAGTTGTACTGTTTAAAAGTTCAGCCTTGAAAAGAATATAATTTGCTAGTCTTGTATCCGGCATCAGGTGGAAAAATGCAAAACCTTAATTACCTGTTTCCTCATACAGAGAGCACCCACTCCCCATTACACAAGAAATATTCATGCCTTCCCTGTAGGATTATCTGTAGGATCTGTAGGATTCCCATTAGGTTTAAAAGTCTAAATACCCAAAGGATGATATAGCTCAGTGGTTCCCAAACTTTTTATAAGTAATAACCAGAAAAAAAATGCCCTTATACATTTATCTGCCTGCATTTACACATGCTTGCAAACTGCAGAAGCTAAGCTCTTTACAGGGTAATTAACAGCTACAGTATCTGATTTTGAACAGCCTCGGGGCTTAAGGCAATTAGTTATCTCATCTTTCCATCACACTTTGGCAATTTACCAAAAATCAGGTTGTGACCCTCAGTTTAGGAACATTTTATATAACTGATTATTTTTTTTCTCCTGTTTTAGATCAGTTCTTCTGACAAATATTTAGGATGGCTTTGTATCTGAGTTAGCTATGTTATTTATGAATCAGTTTGAAAAATCATGTATATTGCATGAAAGTTAGCTACTCGTAACTTGGAATTGGACTTTTATTCATGAATTGAAAGTATACTTGTTCATTTTGGCACTTTAATTCATGGGGAACATGCTCGTATTAAAGTTAATCCTGCATGCAGTAGGGAAAGTATACATTTTCTGAACATGGAGATTAGAAATGAGAATGACCATTTGATCAGGGCCATGCACAGTAAACAACAGATGTCAGTTGCTTATCTGTTCATGTGCAATATGAAAGCTGTCACCTTCAGCATCTGCCTTTCATATTCATAATACCAGGTGGAGCCTGTTTACCTGCAGATTTTATATCCATAGATCTGGCTCAATGCAGGTTCCCCGGCCCCACCTGAATTATCAGACTGAATTGAGCCAGACCTGGTCCCACCTGAATTCTCCAAAGGCGACCAGAGCACAACTCCAGATGCCTCTGGAGGACTTTCTGAAACCCACAGAGGCTGTGCGTGTCTGCCCGTGGCTTCTGTGGGCTTCAGATTGGTCTTAAAGGCTGAAAAAACGTGACTTTTGGCTTTTCTCTGGAAAGTGGAAGTCACTTTTTAATGCCTTATAAGGCATTAAAAGCATCCCTTCTGGTTTCCCTCCAAAAACCAGAAGTCACTTTTTCAGCCTTTTAGGTCATTCTGAAGCCCACAGAGGCCAAGGTTCAGATTCAAATTCAGGAACCTTTTATTGGCATAAAATAAAACATAAAAACATAGAACAATACACTTAAACAATACCTAAAACAGCCCCCATAAATCAAACCAATACATTGCCCTTACTCACTTATACCCAAATACCTGAATTCCTTTACTTGCTTGATCACTTTGCCATTAAAAGTCGGGGTTTCCATGATCTACCGAATACCATGATTTTGGACTTTTCACAGTTTAAAGAGAGCTTGTTCTGTTCAAAATAGGTAAAACTAGATTGAATCAGGCGCCGTAAACCGATTCTGGTTCTGGAGAGCAGAACCATATAATCTGCATATAGCAGTACAGGGACTTTTATGGAGCCAACTTTAGGGCAGTGAGCATCAAATCTCATGCAAGTGGGTGGCGAAATCATTAACATACAAATTAAACAAGGTGGGGGCAAGCACGCAACCCTGCTTTACTCCCTTATTCAGGGGAACCTCCCCAGACAAATCGCCACACGAGGACAACTTGATATGACCAGAGGTGCCAGAGTGAAGTCTCTGTATCAACAAAATCAAACTTCTGTCTAGACCCATTTTAGTTAGCTTGCCCCACAAAATCCCCCGATCCACCGAATCAAATGCACCCTTAAGATCTAAAAAAACGGCATATAGATGTGAATTTCGCTGCGAGGCATACTTTGTTGCAAGATGAGACAGAATCAGACAATTATTTAAGGTTGACTTCCCTGCTCAAAACTCAGCCTGCTCAGAGCCTATAACATTATTCTCTAATAACCAACCTAAAAGCTTGTCAAGCAAGTGTTTGGAGTATATCTTGGCTACCACTGACAAAAGACTTATTGGTCGAAAATTTTCTGGGGATCTTATGTTGCCTTTTTTGTGTAGTGGAACCAAAATCGATTTTGTCCAGGATGCAGGCATAATTCCTGACCTGTCCACCTGAGTGAACAGATCCACTAGAAGTGGAGCCCAACAATCCGGATTCAACTTAAACAGGTCGGAGGGTAGACTGTCTGGGCTGGCAGCCTTTTCTACACTGAGGCCGCTAATAAGCTTTTTTAATATCTGAGGCTGTTACCGGGGGCCATTCCTGAACATCCGCTAAGGAGGCATAATCTATGGTTGGTTCTTGGTACTTCTCATCAAAAAAGATTGATTTAAAATGGGACTCCCACAAAGATGCAGAGATCTGCGAAGGTCCCCTGGGCGGTTTACAAAAGAAACCTGAGACCACCCCCCCAGAACTGCTTGGAATTTTTTGAGAGAATTGCATTGTAAAGTGCCTTCCAAGGATTCATATTTGAGTGATGCCGGCTCAAAACTATAGCCTTTTTCAGGTGCGACCTCAATGCAAAATAATGAGCTAGTATGGCTGGACACCTAGTTTCTCTAAATTTTTTAAAGACTCTGCGTAGGTCAGCCTTAAGAGCCAAACAAGCCCCTTCTACTCTGGGCTTCTCACCCCTTTCATAATTATGCCCTGGCCATAGCGGAGGCAGGCTTAAGGCAGATGTTATAGTGTCTACTATGGATTCAGACCCAGTAATAAACTCTGTTGGTGACCAGGAGAATTACAAGATGGAAATGGCAGAGGCCAAGATGGTCACCTTTGGAGGCTTTAAAAGGGCTCCACCTGTACTTGCCAAGAAACTGTAGGAACCTGCCAGATTTTCTAAAGCAAGTTAAGATGTTAAATGAGTAGTTGAACGTGCAAGGATGCTCTAACAAACTACCAAAACAAGCACTGCATAAGGCTAAAATGTAGAGACTACTACCCTTACTCCCAGAGTGAAAAATAGACTGTTGGATAAGATAACACCACTGACATATCCTGGATATTCAAATCAAGTGAAGGACATTATCTGCAAGTATCTGTGCTTGAAAAGATGCCTCACTGAATGAATGGCCTCACCTTATTTTATTCATAAGATGCCTCTCAATAAGATGCCTCACCTTATTTTATTCCTAAGTGCCAAAGGACTTTGTGATTGGAGAACAAGAAAATGTAAAATAATTGTGTAAGATGATTTCTGATGACACTTCAGCTTCAATATTTTCTTTTACTCCGATTTAGATTGACCAGCTATTAATTCATCAGCAGATTGAGCTTCTGGAAAGTATGTATCTTCTCATGCTACTTGATATTATTGGTGCATTCAAATATATTTTAAATGATTGTCAGCCCAATCCCGTTAAAAGTGTTCTGCTGACAGAATAAACATTCCACCAGTGGAAGCGACAGGATCCAAGCAGTAGTGTACAATGCTGCTGGTGAGCACAACAAAGTTGTCAGTGCAGTCGTGGCAGCTGTGCCGGCGTTAAGGACAGTCTGCTGAAATCAGGTCAGGCAGTGGTTGGGTTGGGTAGGGAGGAGGAATGAGGGAGTTCCTGGGTGGGGAGGGAGGCAGAATGGGGAGGAGGAGGTGGGATCATTGGCACCACCGCCACTACAGTTGGTTCTGCTCCAGCAAAATAGCTGGAGCAGAACTGAGGAGACTCACAGGGGGAGCTGAGATTTTCCTCAAGGTAAGGAACTGGAGGTTCCCTTACCTTGAGGAGACCTTCAGGACTGCTCCCCCCATAAGATGCTGCACACGCCTCCTTAGCACACATGCATCAACAAGCGGATTTGGGTCCTGTCTGTACTCTTAATTTAATTTTAATTAAATTAAATTAATCTATTAATCGAAAATCTAGTTTAAATTAAATTAATCTAAAATCTATTAATTGGATTTTTAATTTATTTCTTGGAGAGCGATTAGAGGTTTATGATGTCAAAGCACTATACACGTGCAACTTTTGATATAAAGTTAGTAACAGAATTGTCATTAATTCCTAAACAATACAACTGAACAGTTACCACTGAGAAAGAGAACTGCTGCTTTTAATGCTGATGTTTCATTAAGGCACAAAATAAGTTCACACTGGTGCATTTTTGAATGGGTGTGCACATGGCTGACATTTACAGTGCCTTTTAACTTGTTCCTGTAGAACTTCCTTTTCTCTAAACTGACCTTGTCTTCTGAATTCTTTTTCTATGCACTTTCTTTTCTCCACACTGCTGACAGTGTTTGCTTTTCCAAAGAGGTGAGAAATACTGCCCTGATATTGTGTGAAAAGTCCGGAGTGTGGGCTGAAGCCACCTGTCTGTGTGTCTCTGGAGCTTGGAAGCACTCAAACATTTACTTCTTTCTAGACTTTCTCAAGCTTTTCCAGCCCCTCACATCTTCCCTTCTCAGTGTTTCAGTATTTCCCCTTGATTTCTCTAGCTTCTTTCCTTTTTAAAATGTCATTCCAAACCAAAAGAAAAGGTTTCTTTATCACAGATCACACTGAACAAACAACTTGCTTCACTGTTGACTTGTTAAAAAGACATGCACAATATCATAAACAGCTTCTTGTGATACCCCACAGCAGAACATGTGCACAATGTCTATATGTTTAAAAAAATTCTGTACCATAAATCCTTGTTATCCACTGATTCCTATCCTGTGGATTCACTTACTTGCTTCTGTAAAAGTGTACCCCAATTCACAGCCACAGTCCCTTTTTACCCATTTGAGTCCATGCACAGTAGTGAAAAAAATTCTGAGATGCCTATCATGCAGAATTGACATGAGCCCCACTAAGAGAAGCTAAGATTTTTTGTAAATCTCTGCATGAATCTTTGTGTACTGTCGTATGGGAAGTGGTCTTTACAAGAACAGTACACAAAATTATGTGTTTATTATAATGGATAGCAAAAGTGTATTGTGAAGAGGGTCTGTGGGAATCTACTTTCATCTTTCCCATAAGATCAAAGCTAACCACAGGATTTTCCAGTAACATAATGAACAAAACGGTTAGTATTATAATGCCGTTGTACAAATCGATGGTAAGGCCACACCTGGAGTATTGTGTCCAGTTCTGGTCGCCGCATCTCAAGAAAGACATAGTGGAAATGGAAAAGGTGCAAAAGAGAGCGACTAAGATGATTACGGGGCTGGGGCACCTTCCTTATGAGGAAAGGCTACGGCGTTTGGGCCTCTTCAGCCTAGAAAAGAGACGCTTGAGGGGGGACATGATTGAGACATACAAAATTATGCAGGGGATGGACAGAGTGGATAGGGAGATGCTCTTTACACTCTCACATAATACCAGAACCAGGGGACATCCACTAAAATTGAGTGTTGGGCGGGTTAGGACAGACAAAAGAAAATATTTCTTTACTCAGCGCGTGGTCGGTCTGTGGAACTCCTTGCCACAGGATGTGGTGCTGGCGTCTAGCCTAGATGCCTTTAAAAGGGGATTGGACGAGTTTCTGGAGGAAAAATCCATTATGGGGTACAAGCCATGATGTGTATGCGCAACCTCCTGATTTTAGAAATGGGTTAAGTCAGAATGCCAGATGTAGGGGAGGGCACCAGGATGAGGTCTCTTGTTATCTGGTGTGCTCCCTGGGGCATTTGGTGGGCCGCTGTGAGATACAGGAAGCTGGACTAGATGGGCCTATGGCCTGATCCAGTGGGGCTGTTCTTATGTTCTTATGTTCTTATGTTCTTATAATCCCCCCAGTCAATAAGAATTGACTGTATGTTCAATCTTGACCATAATATTGTCACCTGATCTCACAGAGACTTGTTGTGGAGAGGACAGGCCTAATCATGTACATGACTGGCATACTCCTAGGAGCCCTCATGTATTTGTATCCTTGTGGGGATGACATGGTAGGGCTTATATACATACTATTTTGTACATTCTTTAGGCTCTGTGCACAGATCTCACTGATATACGATGCTTTCTACACCATCATCCCACTCATATGCTTGCTGAGTGCAAGGAAGTTTTGGGAATGGGGCTCTTGTATTTTTGTTGTTTTGAACTTAAAGGATGTTTCTTGGAGCCAGACTAGATGTTATGTAGCTGCAACCAAACATGGACACTATGCATCTCTTCCCTCTCCCTCCCTCCCTCCGCCTGCCTGTAGTGTTTAGTATCATATATCTCTGTTGTGATCTTAGACCAATTTGGATAATGCGTTTAGCACTCAGTGGCCCCACACATTTAGGAATGTACGTTCTCATACTTGCACATCTTGACCGGTTCCCTCACTCTATTAATGTCTGTTAGTTGCATGTTAACCCGTTAATTGCAGATTAATTAGTCTGATAATTGTGATAACTGCATGGTAGGGATTGTTCAACTGCCTCTCTGTGCACAATGGTTTAGACAAACTCCCACACCACCACAGTGGCAGAAATTAAATATAAAGCAAGGAAAGAAACTAAGGTTTGCATTCTATATGTGTGTGCACAGCCATTTGTAATTGAGTGAAGCCTAAACAGAAGGTAAAAGTATCATAGGAGCCAGCCCGTGATGATATTCTCCATCTTTCTAACTCATATAATTGAAATGGGAGGGGGAAGGAAGCATACCTCAGTGGATGAGCCATTAGAGCAAATAAACAGTTCTGTTTCTGTTCCTTCTTTTTCAGTATTAACCGGTTTTGAAACTGCCAACAAATATGAAATAAAAAATGCTTTGGGGCAAAGGATATACTTTGCAGCAGAGGAAAATGATTGCTGCACACTCAACTGTTGTGGGGCATCGCGGCCCTTTACGATGAAGATCGTCGATAATTTGGGCCAACACATCATAGAGCTCATAAGACCTCTGAGATGCTCCTCGTGCTGCTTCCCTTGCTGCTTGCAAGAGGTAAATATCATGTTGCACCTTGAGGCTCTGTTTCAGTAGCATATCCAGGGGTGGGTCACAATAATAAGTATTGATGCTACCTCAATGTGCCATGTAATTGGCCTCTCCCCCTTGTCATCTGAGCCAAACCGGGTGGTGAGAGCAATGTGGAGGCATCTCCTGTGTATTGCTTTCACTGCCCTGTATGGCTCCAGCAGCGAGGAGGAGAGGCCAATTGCATGGCACGTTGTAGTGCCATCAATAATTACTGTTGAAACACCCTTCTGGCTAAGCCGTTGCTCTGTTTCTTTGCTTTTAAAACTTCATTTTCTAATAATCAAGATGTAAATACTTGGGTTACCTTCTCATGTAATTGAATTGGCATTGGGTTGGCCAACCATCAAAGGCTGATTGATCTTTGTTGTGTGTTGAGCGTGTGTATGTGAACACCAGTGATCATTTTTCTCTTTTCCTTTTAGCCCTTCTTTTTCTCATTGTTCAAGTTAGTAGATCATACATTGTTTGCTGCCTTCAGAATGATAAACACAATTACTGTATATAAATCACTGTTAACCATTCATTGGCTCAACCGGAGGCAAGGGGAAATTCTTCCCCTTACCCCGGGTAAGCCACTGCAGCCCCAATGGGTCTCCTTGGAGTTGTGACACCTCTGGAGGTGGCATAAGTCTGAGGAGAGCAGAGTGGTTTGCAGCTGCTCCGCGCTGCTTGGGAATGGAGTCTAGGATTCAGCGTATCTGCCAGATCCCATCCCCGCCTTCTGCTCCCTGCCTGACCTGGGATAATATAATCTGGTCTGTTTTTCTGGTTAATAGTTAGCCCATTCTTTGTCCATCTTTCATCCCTCTTCTTGTTTTTTTTCCATTTATGAGCATCCTGTATCTATTTTATTATGTCATATTTATTCTTTGTAAACTCCTAATATGCCAATGAGAGAGAGAGAGAGAGAGAGAGAGAGAGAGAGAGAGAGAGAGAGAGAGTCAGAATCCTGTATACTTGGTGGTCTTCAATTTGTTAACAGCTGGGACCCGCCTCAGACCCTAATCTGTAACTCCCCTCTTGAGGGACCCACCCTCAAGAACTTCATGGATGTAGTTCCTCTTTTTTTTCCCCACTGAGTAGAGGCCAAGCACTATGCACTTGTACTGTCTCCTTCTTCCCTTTCTTTCCTGTCTGTCCAATTGGGAGAAGAAGACAAAGTATGACATGGCAACAGCATGCCCTCAATATTGAAAGGTGGTGAGAAAAAAAGAGGAAATGAAGCAGAAGGTGTGCCACAGCAGGGCCAGATTGGTAGATGGATGGAAGGCTTACAGGGCCCCCTGAAGACTGGGGGGGAGGCTTGGACAAAAGCCTCAGGCCTCTGGTGGGTTCTCCTCATTTAAGACCCTTGTCCTGGAAACTGTGCAGGCCTGAGCCTCAAAATACAATGGTGGCAGCACTGTGACCTACCTGAGGTTAAATCAAAACCCACATCTGGCTCTCTTTCCACCTGTTAAAGACCTCTACCTTATGCAATTCTATGCCAACTATAATTTTCTGGTGGTGGCGCATGTGTGTGCATTCACAAAAATGTCAGTCACACAAACTGACAGGTGCTTTTGTCAGTAAAGCACCTGCCTTCAAAACAGACACAAGTTGCTTTGCAAGACAATGCCTTTTGCAGATATTGTGAGCTTGCTAAAGGTACTGAAGAATAACATTGACACTGATTATGCGTTTAAACTTCTTTTAAGCTTGAGGTGCATGCTCCCCCCGGCACACCAGTTGGATATATTAAACAGATATGGCACCCCTGTCTGCCTAAATTTGTTATCCAAAATGAAGCCAGAGAAGACATCCTTAAAATTGTTGGACCCTGTGTAGTGTGCAGCTGTTGTGCAGATATTCATTTTGAGGTAAGTTAACACTCAGAATATCTGTTTCACTCTATGACATTTACAATGGCCGTCTGCCTATCCTTCAAATGGTTGAAACTGAGAAGGAATGCCCAATTCCAATTTCGTTGCTTTCATATCTGTTCTGTTAGTTTAGCTGAGGCATGGTGACCTTTGACCCTAGAGCCACTGGATAGCCCAGAAACACTATAGCATACACACAATGCTAAAGAGCTGCTTGATTTTAAAAGCATACCATTTGTACAGAAAGCTTAAAAGCCACATTGCTAAAGCATGGAAACACAGAGAATAGTGAAAAGCTGTTTGAAGCTGTTTGTTAGTTTCACAGAAGTTTTACAGAAGCAGTTAGGCCTCAAAGTCTGGAATGTAAGCAGGAGAAATGGGCCTCACGACCTTGGCAGAAAATACACTTAATGCCAGAATGCACAAGAGAGACTCTGTAACTTTTAGATTTCATACTTTCAATACATATGGAGACTAAGTTACCTTTGATGCCAAACCAACGTATGTACCCAAAGTAAAAGGGTCACAATAGTTATATAGAATTAGCCATAGAAGTAATTCTTAAAGAACCAAAATGCTTGATTTTAGAAAAGACTTAAGAACAGACAAAAATCTCAACATAGCAGGAAGGCTTCACAGGTGTTTCTATGTTGACATTAGCATAGGAGAAAGGCATGCAGAGATAGATAATGGTCACCTCTTAATGAGGATGGTACAGAGACCTGTCAAGAAAGTCCCTAATCGGATTGATGGATGCGAGTAAGGGTCAGTACTGGGTCAGTACTGGATAAAATGATATTATAATGTACCCTACTGGTTCTTGAAAACTTTTGGACATTGTGTAATTTTGGCTAAGTTTTGAGGTGAAACCCCACCTGTATGTAAATCAGAGCCAATCAATGGTTTTGCCCACTTACTGCCCACCTATTTTCTATCTTTTATGTAAATGGTATCTTATCTATATCCTATTAGGAATTAGCCCCATGTATGATGTCAAATTTTCAGCGAATGGGAAGTCTAGATTTTCAGACAAAGGGCCAAGAGTCTTATAAGAGTTCTGGACACAGTCAAAACCGGGTCCGTGATTTGGATATGAGTCCCGTGGACCAACTGTATAAATTCAAATAAAAGCCTGTGAATCTTCATCCCTGTGTACCGAGTCGTTCTGAGTTGCTTATCAGACGTGCAACATATCCGGCCCCATTAACATGGAAAGCCAATTTAATGGTATCCATTGCTAGCAGCCCATGTTTCAGTCATATTCATTCATATCTGACTAACGATGTGGATTAATGTGTTGATGTGTCTAAGAGCAGCGTTCAAAACGTTCAGCTGATTGTGTATATATCAGGCACCAACTCAAATCTTTACCCAAGATTTGACAGCTTTTAACTTTTGATTTGATGGCATTTTTCATGTCTAAGCTACTGTCTTCTGGCTGCTTATCTGTTGATTTTTAAAATTATTCAGTGGTTTTTTAAAAATAACTTCAGTTGTTTTGGGAACTCTATTAGTAGAAAAGTGTGTTGTCTGATATTCTTTCCTGTGACACGTGTTATGTTTGTCTGTACATACATGTACATGACCTAGATCAGTCTTGCGACGTTCTGTTTTGCAATGGCAAGGATGTATCAGGTTCCACAGGTGTTAGGAGAAGGCCAAACTTTGGTTTTTCAGAGCACCCCCCCCCCCCAATTCTAGCTGGCTGGCTTAAGTGAATCCTTTTCTCTTTTTAGAACATTCCATGGCCAACAGCACCTTGCTTGGTCAGCAGATTTAAACCTGTACACAAGTCACATTGTGGAAACTTTGGAGTGTCATGAATACGTACAGTTTAGGCCTAGGTTAGCATGTGAAGTCTGAACCAAACTAAGTCAGTAACGGAGAAGTGGCTAGCAGTTCCTAGCTGCAAGAATGTGAGTAAACAAACAAAAAGATTGTTGTCTCTCCTTTGCTGGCTAGAAAGGACAGACAACAAGAATTACAACCCATTGGAATGTTTAACACCTCAGTAGACTGAGGGGTGCCTGATCAAACGGAATGGAATGCAGCTATGGATCTCCAGTTGGGAGGGGTAAGAACTAGGAGGGCTAGCAACCAGACCCACTCTGAGAAGGTTCTGTCCTCAAAAGTTTCTGATTGGACAGTCTAAATAAGTATGACGTCACCTCAGAACTATTAGCATAAGAAGTATAATAATGAGTGCCCCAAGGGGTGTGTCCGGTTCTTCTTGGGCAGAGGTTTTGGGTGCAACATCCTGCACGCTGTGAGCTCCATTGTCTACCATTGGCATCTGGCCTCACAGGTAGCCTGGAGCTAAGAGATCTACAACAGTAACTGACCCAGGTGAGAGATAGGTGTTAATAGAGATAGCCAGCTAGCTTTATTATTTTATTGCTGATATATTTCCTAGATGTTTATGCCTCTAGCATTTACTGCCTTATGTAACCTTATGTACTTAATAAACTAAAATCCCTTTTACCAAGTTGTTTCATTGTCTGTTGGGGGCAAAGTTTCAGAATACTGCCTAGCTGTTCAGCAAGCTACCAAGTGCTCATTGAGGTCTAGTAACTTGAGGACTGAAGCTTTAATTGGAGAAAGAGCTCAGTGCCTGCAAGGGATAGAGTTAAGCCTAGAGGGTCTCAGTGTCCCTGGACTGAGGCATTGGCACATACAGGGTGGTGGCAATGCTACTAAACAGAGAGGCCTTGAGGGCTTTAGGGTTCGAGAACCAAGAACTCTGAGCACCCCAAACCCCCCTAAGTTTGCGACATTGAGTAAATAGAGTTGTTAGCAAAAGAGAGCCTTCAGCCCTGACTTTCCTCACCAACCCCATTGCAACCTCAGTTAAGGGGTGCGCAATAATTAAGGCACAGGCCTCCCAAGTAGCCAGGGAGTAACCCTCTGTCACCACCTATTTGTGGTGCAGTACAATAGAGGCATCCTTCTCTAGCCAAGGACGGACTGTCAGGGCCATCAAGGCACAAAACAAAGATCCCTGATGTGTACATACCACAACAGCCTCTATGCTTTCCTAGAGAAATTTTGGTAATAAAAAGTTCAGTCACGGACCCCTCGTGTCTGCTGTTTGCTATTCACTTGCATACTGTTATGTGTTGCTTGTGAATTGCTCAGTCATCTGCTGGTGCTATGTCAAGCTCCCTGTTCCCTCTATTACCCAAGAAATGTGGTACTAGCCAGCACCCAGAACAGGTACTACACTTCTCTCTTCCTTTTCCAGCGCATTTTCTTCTCCCCTGCACCTTTTCCTTACACAAGCAAGGACACACACTGCATTTAAGTGTGCATAAGTTGAAAAATTGACGCAGAAAATGTGGGTCAACTTATACATGAGCTGATATGGTCAAGAAAGCTTCTAAGAGCAGCTGCTTAAGGCTGAAGAGGGGGAACTGGACTGAGAAACAGGGTTCGGGGGGTGATTAAAACGGAGCCATTTTACTTAACAGTCATTGCTCTGAGGTAAAACTGAAAGCAAATAAAAAATCGGTAGCCACTTTAGCTTCTTCTTCAAACTGGAAGAGAGATGAAGCTTCCTATGGGAATTGTAGTCTTTATGTGGGCCGCTGCTATGGAAGTACTGTACTGGTGTGCCTCCGCATCCATGAGTATGGGGGATGCCTCCTCTCACCTCCAGAGGGTCTTCTGAGCACGCAGCCGTCCACGTCTGCCCATGGCCTCTGCTGGGCTCTGAATGACTGAAAATAGCACTTATGGAGTTTTGTTTTTGTTTTTTTTCCAAAACCGGAAGCGACGTTTATATGCCTTTAAAAGATTATAGGACCAGGGAAGACCTGGAGGGCTTAGAAGACCCTCAGAAGATCTGGATAAGGTGGGGGGGGCAGAGGGCCCTGCTGATCCCTGATTCGTGGATATGTGAAACCACAGATATGGGAGTTGCAGCCTCTGTGAGGAATACAGTACAGGGGGTTTGTATCTGTAGATCCCATAAGTGTCTTCATCTCCTTTCCTGTTTGGAGAAGAAGGTAAAATGGATCCTTTCCCCCCCTTTTTGGCTCTCTGTTTCTGCCACAGAACAATGTAATGGTAAGTTGCTTTCAAAGAATTCAAATAAATTCATACACCCCTAAGATTTACCCTTGGCTTATTTCTATAGATCATAGCAAATTCTATTTTCAAATCAGATTATAATATAGAATACCTAGTCATAATTTTTATTTTAAGCTTATATAAAATGCTGGTATTGGTGGCAAATGCAAGTGTGTATGAATTAGCTTTCCCTGTTACAAGATTTCCATTTTAAAAACTAGGTGATGTCAGTAGATGAGAAAGAAAATGTTGGAAGAATTTCAAAGCAGTGGACTGGCTTTGTGAAGGAGGCCTTTACTGATGCAGACAACTTCGGAATCCAGTTCCCAATGAACCTTGATGTTAAAATGAAAGCCGTCATGCTTGGGGCTTGCTTCCTCATTGTAAGTATGATGATCTCAACCTCTGCTAATGGCACCATCTCAGCACATGCTGAATTAAATGAAGCAGTTGCTTTTGAATTGGGTGTAAAGGTCTTCCTGTGAGCAAAATCCCCAGATGATAGTTTTGAAAAGCAGGACAGAATTGCCAGAACTTCTTACTCCAGTAGTTGGCAACCGAGCTTTGGCTTAAGCAAGTGTTTCTCAAACTGTGAGTTGGGACTCATTAGATGGGTTGCGAGCCAATTTCATGTGGGTCCCCATTCATTTCAATGCTTTTTAAAAAATATGTAAGACTTGATGCTACCATGATATGTAACTGCATTTGGAGAAAAAAATGACATCACTTCCGGTGGATCCTGACAGATTTTCATTCTAAAAAGTGAGTCCTGGTGCTAAAAGTTTGGGAACCTCTGGCTTAAACTATTGTTTTCATTGCTACAGATTAAACCGATCTGTAGAATTGCACTGTTGTGCAGCAACCAGCTCTAAAATGTAATTGCCAGAATCCCATTGATCCAGTGGTAGACCATTAGGGAACTAAATGGAATTGTTAACATAATGGAATGTGTTTAGGATGATGGAATGCATGATTCTTTAGCCGGCAGTTTAAGGATGCAGTACAAGCCTGGGATTTGTTGCAAGTTTGGGATTTTCTAAGAACCAGAACACACTGGAATTTTATTCTACCTTTTCATGCATATTACTAAAAAGTGGGTTCTGTAGTTCTCACGCTAAGGTTTTGCTCTCTAATAGAGTTTTAATTTCTGAAATGTCATGTCAATAAAAATGGAAACAAAACAAAAACAAAACAAAAATGGAAACAAAATTGAATTTGCAGTTTGTCTAAATAACAATTTCTTTTCTTTCTCTTTAGGATTTCATGTTTTTTGAACACACAGGACAAAATAAGAATCAGCGTGCTGGAGTCTGGTAACAGAACTGACTTTTGCAGTTGGGATACTTCACAGCAAACTTTATTCATGCTTAGCTAACACTGAAAGTCACATATGTCTATAGGACAGAATTTTATTACATATGAAGCTATGGCTGAGAGCCCAATCCTGAGCTCAGTGTGCGCTAGCACCAGTGCTCTGCCAGTGGTAGCCCAGCGCCGGCTACCACTGGCGCTGGGGTAGTGCTGGGTGACCACTGGAGCTCTGCTACTTGGCAGTCACGCGGGACTGCCAGGTAGCGGTGAGGCAAGTGGAGGTGTGGAGAGAGGCGGGGAGGAGGTGTCCTGGGGCAGGGGCAGGCGTAGGGAGGGTGGGGAGAGGGTGGGAAGAAGGCATGCCAGGGGGAGGGTGGGAGGGAGGCGGGACCAGATGAGCTTTACTCCACTGGATCCTGAGCCTGTTTCAGGCTGCTGACCCGACACAGAGGCTCAAAATTCTACACCAACCCAAGGGTCGGCATGGAATCGAGTAGCCCCTGTCCGGGGCAACCTGGCTTACCTGGGGGAAGGGAACAAATGTCCCCTTCTCCTGAGGAGCCGCCAGTGGTGCCTGCAAAGCACGCAGGATGCAACGGCAGCCATTTTCTGTGCCACTGCAGCCCTGCATGCCAGGCAGCTCAGGATTGGGCTGTGACTTTCTTGCACCAGTTGTGCCACAATAGTCCTACTTCTGGGGGTGGCTGCAAAATTCATTTCAATGTAATATTTATATCAATGTTACTGTATTATTTGTGATATAACAAATATATACATACTGAGCTAAAACCTTTCTTGCATTGTGTCTTTGGTGCTCACAAGGCTATGCACAACAGGGTAACAGGCTACTTGTAAGAAAGGGAATGTCTGTGAGCTTTGGGACTGTTGAGCCAAGGATGATACCCGTGTTTTGTACACAGAAAGAAGATAATGAAACATTTAAAGATAATTTCATGTGCCTTCTTTTGGCATATTACGATATTATTATAAGAAAACCATACTGTGAACCTGATTGTATCTAATATATGTAAAGTTTAATAAACATTTAGTATTTTCTTTGCTTGTCTATTGTATTGTAAGCCCGCAAGTGAAGCCTGGTTCTTTGTGTGTGTGTGTGTGTGTGTTTAATCTGAGTATGTTCCAGGAAAATCAAAGCAGACTGGAATACAAACTAGTACATGATACACTGGTATTCTAATCTAGACCATGTAGATCATTGTTTCTCAAACTGTGGGTCACGACCTGAGGACAGGTGGGTCGCAGAAACCTGTGCACCACCATCTTGGAAACTGGCAAAGTAGGCAGGTGACACCATGTTGGAAGCTGGAATTGCCTTTGCCTAAGCCAGGGGTGTCAAACTGGTTTCATACCGAGGGCCAAATAGCATTCATTATGCCTGCTGAGGGCCAGAGATGATGTCATTAGGAAGTGATGTATGTGCGAGGCCATGTTGGAAACTGGCAAATGGGGCAGGCAGCCATCTTTGAAGCTGGAACAGCCTTGGCCTCAGCTTGCGTGCATGTACTCAAAGCTCCTCCCAGGAGCAAAAGAGCAGCTTGCACAGGAGTGAGTGTGTCTATTGAGTCTCTTCAGGGAGCTGGTTTATCTTGAGGTGGGCTGCAACCCTCCCTGTAAGTGGGGGCATTTTCCCCCTCTCCCCCCCCACTTCCATCAAGCCCAAGGCCTGCCTTCCCCACCCCCTGCAGGCACTTCAGCCTCAGCAGATCCCTGTAAGCGGGGGCATTTTCCCCCTCTCCCCCCCCCACTTCCATCAAGCCCAAGGCCTGCCTTCCCCACCCCCTGCAGGCACTTCAGCCTCAGCAGATCCCTGTAAGCGGGGGCATTTTCCCCCTCTCCCCCCCCCCACTTCCATCAAGCCCAAGGCCTGCCTTCCCCACCCCCTGCAGGCACTTCAGCCTCAGCAGATCCCTGTAAGCGGGGGCATTTTCCCCCTCTCCCCCCCCACTTCCATCTAGCCCAAGGCCTGCCTTCCCCACCCCCTGCAGGCACTTCAGCCTCAGCAGATCCCTGTAAGCGGGGGCATTTTCCCCCTCTCCCCCCCCACTTCCATCAAGCCCAAGGCCTGCCTTCCCCACCCCCTGCAGGCACTTCAGCCTCAGCAGATCCCTGTAAGCGGGGGCATTTTCCCCCTCTCCCCCCCCACTTCCATCTAGCCCAAGGCCTGCCTTCCCCACCCCCTGCAGGCACTTCAGCCTCAGCAGATCCCTGTAAGCGGGGGCATTTTCCCCCTCTCCCCCCCCACTTCCATCAAGCCCAAGGCCTGCCTTCCCCACCCCCTGCAGGCACTTCAGCCTCAGCAGATCCCTGTAAGCGGGGGCATTTTCCCCCTCTCCCCCCCCCCACTTCCATCTAGCCCAAGGCCTGCCTTCCCCACCCCCTGCAGGCACTTCAGCCTCAGCAGATCCCTGTAAGCGGGGGCATTTTCCCCCTCTCCCCCCCCCACTTCCATCTAGCCCAAGGCCTGCCTTCCCCACCCCCTGCAGGCACTTCAGCCTCAGCAGATCCCTGTAAGTGGGGGCATTTTTCCTCTCTCCCCCCACTTCTATACAGCCCAAGCTCTGCCTTTCCCACCCCCCTCCAGGAACTTAGACCTCAGCAGATTTTTGCTTTTTCTGGAGTCCTGTGCATTTTTTAAAAATGAAATAGATGTCTCAATTTATGAACTTTTAAAAATTATATATCTGGGAAGCCCCCTGATTGTAACTGTGACTTGAGGACTGACATAAGGGGTTAGGATTGCGCCCTTGGCTTATCAAGCGTATATATTGATGCTTGGTGTTGGTGGTGTGTTCACACAGGCCTATTTGTAGCATACCATTCTTTTGTGTGAAAACATACAAGCAAAACCTAAATAACTGGTCAGGTGATATGGATTTGGTCCTTGCATTTAATTATGGAATCTTTATAGTAAGCTGATGCAGTTGTTTAGAGATGTAGGGAGGGAAGGTACATCTGTTGGTCTTATGCCAGGAACAGTCTTTGAAATGCAAGGTAGCAGTCTGTCCCTTTACTCTCCTTTGCAGCCTATCTGTTTGGCTTTTTACTTATTAGTGAAAATACTGGCTGGTGTGTGAGCAAGACACAGTTTTTCAAGCCTGATTTGCAAGTGGTGCAGTAGAAAGCCCTTCCTACAGCTTTTGTGGCTCTGATAAGCTGAGATGCTGATATTCTTCCAAGCTGACTTTTGCAGAATATTTGCTCTGGCAATCCTGTAGTCCAGGATATTTTGCTTGTGTCAAGGTTGTAAATAGGTTTTTTCTCCTTATATACTTTGCAATTTTTTCTCCAATATACTTTGCAATTGGAAAATGGCTGAGAAATAACCCAATAAAAGCTAATAAAATACCATGAGATACTCTCCCTTTAATACAGTCAGCAGGTGGGATGCTTTGTAGAAATGGGTGTGCATGTGTGTGGTGAGAATTGAAACAAACTTCTGAGCTGGACTATTTTCTCTTGTCATTTGCAGTTTATGAATTACTAGGTGAAAACAGTGATGTCATTTCCTGCCTGATGATGTCACTTTCAGCCATGACATCACTTCCAGGTTGATGACATCACTTCCGGTGGGTCCCAGACAGATTGTCATTCTCCAAAGTGGGTCTCCGTCTAAAAGGTGTGAGAACCACTGATGTAGATAATGTAAGATAGGAATAATCTCTAAGCACTAATTAAAGGAAGTTATCCATAAAGCAACAATGTCCAGTCCCCATTCCACTGAAATTTTAAAACTGACTAGTGTACAGTTATGAACTGGAGTTAGATTTCACCCTCTGGTGGTGGTAATGGAAAATTGCATTGCAGGAATTAATGGTTGCAAACACGGGTATGAACAACATACGGAGTCTCAGAAGTTTATCTTTTCTCCCCTGCTCCACTTGACCAGACATCATCATGCATTACCACTTTAGTGGCCTTGTACAAATTAGTACAAGGCCACTTTAGTGGGTGTAAATTAAAGGGAATGGGGGAGAGACAGGCCTTCTCAATATAGGTTTTGCATAGGGGGGGATAGTTTCTGGGGAGCTACACCCAGGAAACTATCTCTTCCCCCATTTCTCCTCCAGATCCTGGAGCGAGAAGTACCCTCTGCTCTAGCTGGCACCCTCCTGCCTCCATCCTATTCTTGTTCAATTAAGCACATTCTTTTGCTGATAGGAGAGAGGGCATTGGAGGGCTTCTAAGGATTGAACACTCAGGTTTCAATCATTTCAATCACATGCACTGGTGTCATCTACCAACATAAATGCCCCTTTATATGTATCATATGCCATCTGTTTACAAATGTTTCTCTCTTACACCTTTAGTCACAATAAACACAATGCTGATTTACACCCCTTATCTCCTGGGGCTGTAATCCTCCAATACTCTATAAATATCTTTAACATCATCTATAAATCTATAGATATCTAAAAATGTATAAAGATATCTATTGAAATCTTTAACATCTTTAATATAATTCTTTAACAAAAAGTTGCAAAGCGTTTAGATTGCCTGTGTTGAATTGACTTATAGCTGTTGGCTTACACCTTAGCATCACCCATGCTTTCTTCAGCTATTCATCTCTTCAGCAAGAGGTACCTGTTGTCTTCCATCCTGGGGGTTCAGTTGAAATGTGCTTCTGTCTCAACAATGTTTCCCTGACAACACTCTCTGTATTCCTGTAGAGAGGGAAGCTGATTTACATCAGGAAGCTCCTGGCCCATCCAACACCTACCAGCTCCTGGCCCATCCAGCACCAGGAGCATCTCTGCATTTGGTACAATAAGGAGGAATGAGTAAGTCAAGTAGCTGGTACTGTCAGCTCTCCTGATTGAGAAGGCAGAAGAAAGTCAGCCATATCATTGTTGGGAGAAGCAGTCTTAGCAAAGGACTCTCTTTCTCTGCCTATTTACATGTCCATTGTTCTAGATTGGAATCTACCCCAGCACTGTCTGTTCTAGTGGCTGTCTGCTGGTGTTCTTTTTCATCTTTTTAGATTGTGAGCCCTTTTGGGACAGGGAGCCATTTAGTTATTTGATTTTTCTCTGTAAACCGCTTTGTGAACTTTTAGTTGAAAAGCGGTATATAAATACTGTTAATAATAATTAATAAATACTGCCTGAAGGAACAGGTTTGCAGTTTGGGGTTACTCTTGGCCCTGGTCTTGCTCCTGGATGTCCAGTTGGTGACTGTAGCTTGGAGTGCCTTTGCTCAGATTCCAGAGATGCATCACCTGTCTCTGTATCTGTTTTAGACAGTTCTGGCCTTGGTGATCCACAACTTGCTCACCTTACAAATGGCTGTCCCAGAAGTCCCATTGGAAATGTTTGATAGTTTAAAAAAAAATGCAACTGCCAAAGCTCTGACCAGCGTGAGACTTTATTCTTTCAGTTGCAGTGGCGACCAGGAAAAAATTCCTTATGAGAAGAAAATGTGATAAATGGAGAGTACAAAAAATTATTGAGGAAAGCTTATCAATGGGCTTTGAAGAGTAAATTGGGGATACAGAAATAGACACTATACTAGAAGAGGGTTTAGGAAAAAGCATGTCTGATAGGAGATGGAAAGAGATAGTCCTGAATGGAAAGGGCTATTAATACAAAAGGATATGTTGCTGGTATTTAATGGCATCTCAATTAAATAAACAAGGGCTAATTCAATTAGCATCTGAAAACATTAGACATGCAGATCTTTGGCATATGTGATATGACTGTCAGATGGCCAGAAATTATTCAAGGCAGGTATTAAGAATAAGGGCACAGGTAGTAAACTGTAATTTTCTTATGAATCCTCTAAGGACATTGGTTATATTCTTATTTCTGCCAGAAAAGTACTAGTAATAAAACTTGTTAACAGCAGCAAAAATAACCTAACTCAAAGGTAGAAAATCCCTGCCCTCTAGCAGTAAAAGACAGATATCATGGGTCTTAAATATAGCAGAAACAGCTAATAGTCGCTATCAAGGGTCTTGTGCAACCAGTAAGGGCAGAAGGGAGGACCAATAGGCTAACTGAGAAGTGTGTCTTATTCTTTCGATACTGGAACCAAAAGTGTCAAAAAATAAGTTTGGAAAGGATCTTATCTCTCTAAATAGATGTAATTGAGTTTTGATTAATTAAATTTGTTTGTCTGTAACTTTGTTTTAAGATAATGTTATTGTTATTTTTAATAATATTTTTAATAATTTGTATCATTAATAGTGGAAAGCAAGAACATCACCCCTATTCTCTCCTTTCCCTAAGACCTAATTAGGAGTACTTCATCTTCTGGGGTATACTGTTCTTTAGATCCATCACCCATGTCTTAAGAGCAATGCTATCAAGGCACCGGTATTGGTTAGATTTTAGCAGTCTAGTTGGACTCTCAAAAATTGCTTTGCCTGTTTATGTTAGTGTTTTGAAGGGAGGGATGGAGCTACACAAAAAAACAACATTAAGCAGGATATGCATGCAACAGGCCTTCGGAAGGCACTGCCTGAGCGCAAAAAGATATATGGTGGTGGTGGGCAACCTTCAGTCTCGAAAGACTATGGTATAAGCCTACAGCACCCAGTATTCCCAGGCGGTCTCCCATCCAAGTACTAACCAGGCCTGACCCTGCTTAGCTTCCGTGATCAGACGAGATCGGGCATGTACAGGATAACAGTTGCTAACTGGCACTGAAATGGTGCCAGCACTGGCCTGGCACTGTGTCACAGACTTGCCTTACAGCACATTTGCAACACTCAGTGCTGGCAGAGGATGCTGGAAACGTCAGGTTGGGTCTTTTGTGCCATTGACGCAGGTAAGAATAGCAGGAATAAAAAGCAGAATAGTGCTAAAACCAGATGAACACCCCTGGGAAAGGAAGTCCTGAATAATGGTGCAGAAGCCTTTTCAGAGAAATGCTGGTCACAGGAAGGGAGGGTTTGGGGCTTAGTGAGGACAATGGGGCACAGAGATTGCCAGCACAATCCTGCCAAACACCCTCCATTCCCCAAGCAGAGGAACATATGGGGGAGGGGGAATGTCTAAATAGGGTTGTGTAGGAAGTAATATAAAAAGTTGAAAGAAAGGCATTATGTCAGTTTTGAAACTGGGATTGTTGCTGTTTTGCGCAATGTGACTTCCACAGTCCAGACTGCTAAAAGTGTCAATTGGGTTTCATTTTCCAAGGTGCTCCAACACCTGCCATTCCACTTTTTCCAGTATGGATGCCACCAGTACCTCCTCTTCCCAACTGTCCTCCTGGATTAGAATATTTATCCCAGGTATCTCTATTTTCATTTTTGATCATCTGGTATACAGGAAAAAGAAAAAAACAATCTAGTCCTTTGGACTATAGGAGCAGGAGCAGATACGAATGAGATCAGTTGAATAGCTATCGGAATGGCTGCTGAATTTTGAAATGCGTAAAGATCTGCATTCATGCAAGTCTTCATTCATGTGTTAGAGATGAAATCTTATGCAGATCTACCTAGGAGTAAACCCTATTGAAAGAGTAATACTTACTTTGGAGGAAGATGTATAAGATTACACTGTAGGATTGGTTGTTGCTTCTCTTGCCATCATTTCTCACTGAAATTAGTCATATACAGGTGCTGTCTGATAGTCCGCCCCCTTCCCCCCCACCAAAGGACCTTAGGCAGATGAAGCAAAAGGCTTAGGAATAGGAAAACCGAGAAATTTGTTGGAGCATATGTTCTTACCTAGGGCAGTATTTCTCAAAGTATGCTTATAAGAGTCCTGGGGTTCAGTTTCAGACTAGAAATTGGTCTGTGGAACTCCTTGCCACAGGATGTGGTGATGGCATCAGGCCTAGATGCCTTTAAAAGGGGATTGAACAAATTTCTAGAGGAAAAATCCATCACATGGTTACAAGCCATGATGTGTATGTGCAACCTCCTAATTTTAGAAATGGGCTATGTTA
This sequence comes from Tiliqua scincoides, assembly GCF_035046505.1. NCBI lineage: Eukaryota > Metazoa > Chordata > Lepidosauria > Squamata > Scincidae > Tiliqua > Tiliqua scincoides. The sequence goes on along the minus strand of NC_089823.1, from coordinate 212,033,195 downwards.
GAATGCCAGATGCAAGGGAGGGCACCAGGAAGCAGGTCTCTTGTTGTCTTGTGTGCTCTCTGAGGTATCTGGTGGGCCACTGTGAGATACAGGAAGCTAGATGACCTATGACCTGATCCAGCGGGACTATTCTTACGTTAAATTAGGGATGGGGAAGAAAACACTAATGAAGAAAATTTAAAGTTGGGGTACCATTTTTTGTATAGTCTATCAGGGGCATGGCGATGGGGGCATGTTAAAACAAGCTCCTGCTCTTCAAAATGTACTAGTACACCACTTTATTTAGGATGAATTCTTACAATCATAGAGCTACTTCCAGATTTTGTGAATTAGGGCAATAAGATGCAATAATTATGTGAAGTACTTTTGATTACCTACAGACTTCAATATTTAATTTTTGTTTAATTCCTATACAGCTTGATCAGATATTAATTATTCAACAAATTGAGATTTTCGAAAGTAAGTATTTTCTCAAACTGCATGAGATTATTAGTGTGTTCAAAGGTGCTTTAAATGATTGTGCCTCAAATATTTCCAGATGAATTTGTAGTATTTTTCTTACAGCTCAATTCTAACAATCATTCCCTTATGCCGTGTTGAAGTCCAGCCTGCCCAAACGGGCAACTTGGATCTGTGCCAGCAAAATCACTGGCGCAAGTCTGAGAAGCCTCATGTAGAACTTCCGGGCCCCAGAAAGAGGTTAGAATATTGCAGAGGCCTCACCTGTTATCCTTGCCCATGTCTCAGGCCTGAACTGTCCCATCCGTACCCTACCTCCATTCCTCCCTCCCTTGCCCCTATGCTTTATGGCAGTAGCTTAACTGCTCTGTCCACCGTAGTGGCTGGATTCAGCACCTGCGGAATCAAGCAGATTTTCCACCAGCATTTGGTAATTAATTTACAAAAATTGACAAGTCATTTCTAACTCACCAAGCATACATTGGTGTTTATGTGGGATCACAAGGTGCTATACATGCATACTGCTGACAACCATTTATCCTATACAGGAAATGTTTTCTTTGAAAAAAAATAATAATTCCTTTAAATGCCCATAAAATGCCCCCCAATAATAGCCTCTTTTAACGACTTCCTGAATAGTTTGAGATCTTTCACTTCTGAATTCAAGTCAAGAAGAACTTGGCTTCTGAATTATTTTTATCCATTTTATTTCCTCTCACTGCTGAGAGAGGAAATTTATTTCCAGTCTTTGCTTTTCCAAAGAGGTGAAGCACATTTCCTTGCCACCAAAGCATGAATGCAAAGCCATTACTCTTGAATTCCCTAAGGGCTTCCCAAGAGAGCAGCAGCTTCATTGAATTATCTTAGAGCCCCATCCTACGTAAACCGACACCCACCCACCCCCCCCCCCCCGACTGATGCAGCTGCACTAGCACAGCAAGCACTGCATTTCTCTGAGGGCTCCTCCAGGTAAGAGACCAATTTTTCCCTTGCCCAGGGGCTGGCCTCTGATGCTCAAATGGGTCTATCTACCCAAACCCGTGCCAGCTATTTTAGTGGACCCAGAAAGGCAGATCAAGGCCAAGAAGGGGGATAGGATATTAGTGGCACTGCTGCTGTTGATACCATCCCCTTCCTGGCCACAACACATACCCATTCCCAATTTGTTCCACTAACACTTGCCCCCTGTGCTGACTTAGGGGGGTTTTCTGTAAGTGCTAGGGGTTTTCCATGGGCACCCAGCCACAGCCTAGATGCACAGAATGACGTGTCCCTTTTTGTCACTGCTGCAAAGCACACTGCATGGCCAGAATGTGAACTCTGCTGGCTCAGTGTGCCTGTAGGAGTGGGCCCTTTATTTCATGCTATAAAACAAAACTGTAATCACAGATTATGAAAATAATAATCACAATCACAAAAATTAAGAGAAGAAATGCTAGAAAAGGGAGATTGTTGATGCTGGAGAAGTTGTGTGGGCACATTAATAATGGGGGAAATAGGCAAAGAGAGAAATGAGAAGCTGAATGGGACAGATTTTGTCAATCTATTTTGTCAATCACTGATTGATTCTTAAGGGCTAACATAATTTTACCCTTGCTAATTGGGTAAGAGGCACTTTTTCAAGTGGGTGCTCCTCTTTTATTTAGCAGGCGGAGAGGAACTGGCCCTCCTCACCCCAGCAGAGTCTTCTCTAGTGGCTATCTGCTGGTGTTTTGCATTTTTTAGATTGTGAGCCCTTTTGGGACAGGGAGCCATTAGTTATTTGATTTTTCTCTGTAAACTGCTTTGTGAACTTTTGTTGAAAAGTGATGATGATGATGATGATGATGATGATAATAATAATAATAATAATAATAATAATAATAATAATAATAATAATAATAATATTCAACCAAAAGACAGCTACTCTGTTACAAAAACTGGTTGTATGAATTACAGAGTAGAGCCATGTTCTCTCCTTTTTTCTTTTTTTCTTTTTTAAATTAATGTCGCCAGGCTCATGAAGAATTTGTGTGTTTGATTCAACCTGAATAACGATTCAAGGCTGTTTCCAGAAATTTCAACAGACAAGAAATTAAAAAGACAGAACAGAACATGTAATAAAAAGCAGCAAAAAAAAAAATCACATAGGACACATAAACAACAGGAGAGGTAGATCAACAGAAATATTTGTTGGATCAGGAGTGTCATCAAATTCTATGAAGACACCAATACAGATGAGAACAAACATATTTCATGGGGCAAGAATGTCAAGTCCAGGTCCCAAGTGTTGGGTATGACACTGACCGGGTTCTCAGAACTTTGGGGCATGTGAGTGGATCTGACCCTTGGGATGGATGGGCTTGGACCTTTGAGTTTGGAACCTAAGGTCCCAGGCTCTGCTCTTAGGGCAAGGTTGGCCTCAGATATGGATCAGAGGTGGCCTTTCAGTCTGGTCACTTAACATTTAATGAACCTCCACATTGGCCTACTGCAGTGGTTCTCAAACTCTCTGGGAGAGTTTGAGAGCATGTGGAGAATGTCTGGGAGAGTTTTGAGAGCCAGTAAGTCTTTGCAGGGGCAGAGGGAGGAGGCAGTGGGGACGGGGGGAAGGCAGCGGCGCGACCCCCAGGATCTCACCACTCAGGGGGCTGCAGGGGCTTGGGTGCACTTACTCAAGCCTCCTGCCTCCCTGGGGTACGAGGAGCCTGGCGCGACTTCTGGCAGAGCTCCCTGCAGCAGGGAGAGTGGATGCGGAGTGATCGCACCCCGTAACAGCTAAAGCAGAAGTGGAGCATGATCGCTCTGCATCCACTCTCCCTGCTGCGGGGAGCCCTGCCAGAAGTTGCACTAGGCTCCCCACACCCCAGGGAGGCTGCAGGAGGCTTGGGTAAGTGCACACAAGCCCCTGCAGCCTCTGAGCGGCGCGATCCTGGGGATCTTGCTGCTGCCTTCCCCCCCGCCTCTAGGCTGCCCCTGCCCCTTAAGGGGGCAGAGACCAGGGCCCTCAGGCTGGGGTGTCGCGACGCCCCAGTTTGAATAGCACTGGCCTACTGAATAGGTGTATGAAGTGTGGGTCTCCTGGCCTGGTCTACACACTCTGGTCCACTGGCTACACCCCTTGGGGCTTTTGCATCACGCCTGCCCCTCCTGCCAAACCCCCCATATTCCCATCTTGACCAGCCCCTCCCCATTGGTATCTTCCCATGGCTAAAATGGCAGGTGGCTCTCCTAGCTCCGGCTGAATATGGCTGCCACCACCTCCCTCAGCTTTAAGGAGAAGGCATTACTGGTCCACACCAGGCCCCGCTGCCAATTTTTCCTGGCTTGGAGGCCGAATAGCATCAGCTGCCAGCAAACATCCTGGGGCTGCAACATGCCAGTGACCCCTGATGCACTTGCGGAGAGGGTTGGCGGCTTGTCCACCAGGCCAGGTAAGACAGGCCCCATACAATGTCCCATAGAAAACAAGGGTCCCAGTGGGGAAAGCTTTCTTACATCTCAGCACTAACAGAACTTAGAAAGTGGAATAAGGTGTAGGATCCCCAACCCAGCAGATCTTAAGAAGCCAGCAGTTTCATATGGGGGAGGTAGTACTTCAGTTTTCATTGGTGTGTTACCTAGATTTTGGCATTGGAGGAGAGTTCCCTAGAGTTACTTTATTATGCTGTGCATTTAGAATGATATTTTGTAGAGCAGCACAGTTAGAAGCAATAGCAGCATCTATCCCTAACTGCAAGGTTTGGCGCCCAAGCTGCCCTTGTTCTTGGTTTGCTTTCTCCATTGTACTCTGTGGCCTGTTATCCTATCTAATTAAACAACATTCTAGCACTTGATTCACAGCTCTGCAAGTCAGCCCTGAACCCTATATGCAAGACTACTGCTGGTCAGCCAGTCTCCTGTACTACCGTCTAAGAAATCAATTCATCAGCCAGTATTCATAGTCATGATTCCATTTCCTCATTCCATAACACTGTGCTGCTTCTTTTCCAGTATTAACCAACATTGAAGTGAATAACAGATATGCAATAAAAAATGCTTTGGGGCAAATGATATACTTTGCAGCAGAAGAGAATGACTGCTGTACACTATTCTGTTGTGGAGGATGTCGACCCTTTACAATGAAGCTCTTCAGCCACATGGGCCAGCAAGTCATAGAGCTCGTGAGACCTTGGAAATGCTGGTGTTGCTGGTGTTGCTGCTGTTTGCAAGAGGTAAATTCTTGTTGCTCTTTGCATCTTCAAGTGTTTTTCTGCCTTTAAATTGCCTTTTATAATCATCAAGATGTGGATATCTCACATGTCTTCCCATATACAGGTGTGTGCCACTTAATGACAGGGATGCGTTCTCCAATCCCTATTGTTATGCGATTAGGTTGTTAACATTCAGCCCAATCTAGTGCCTTCGTTATGTAAACAGACACACCCTGCCAGAAACTAGCTGGCTGCACAAACCACTAGAGAGAGATTACCTCTTCTTTATACTCTTTGTTGTGTAAATAGGCACTGCTGTAGGCTGTGGGACTCCTGACTGTCTCATTAAGAACCTCTTTGTTGCGCTTTGACCACCATCATATATGTGGTCTGTTGTTAAGCGGAAGGTTGTTAAGTGACACACACCTGTAATTCAATTCACATTTGGTTGATCAGCCACCAAGAATTGATTGATCTTTGCTGTGTGTTGTGATTTTATGTTTAGATGCAGGCTCCTGCACGTGTTCTTTTCTGTGAATGCTCCTCGTTTTCCTCTCTGCCATATTAGCAGATCATACATAATTTCCTGCCTTCAAAGTACTCTGTGCCACTGCTTAAAGGAATTGTGGGTAACCCCTCATTGAAAAATGCCTTTTCTAGGAAGCAGTGTCCATGCAGCCTAAACTATTCCCGGGTCATTTAATATCAGGGTGATAGTACCCACATACTCATGACTCAAGTGTAGTTGACTGATATATGTCTGTCTATGTGCCTCTTACAGCACAATCCAATACATGGTTACACCGATGGAAGTCCCATTTTATTCAATGGAGCTTACTTCTAGTTTTATTCTAATTCCGTTTAATCTTATCTGCCTATGAGGTTTCTCCCTACCTTATCCTTGAAATCTCTTCACAAAACTCTCTTCTCAAAGCCATTCATAGCATACACTTCACTTTTGATTAATAGTAACTTTTTCTTCCTCCAGTTGCCAAACCACTCTTTGTCCTTCTCTTTGATCTTTATATAAAATCCAATTTCAACTATAAAGCCTCTATAATTTATTTGTGTGTATAGTGGAAATCCTCAGTTATCCAATCCTTTGCAAAAAAATCATTGCCCAGAAAATAGACTTTACTTGCTATGTATGACCATGTCTTTTACAGATGTTGTGAACTTCTCATAAGCATTGAAAGTCAACCACTGATTCTGATTCTGTTGTCTGTTTAAACTTCATTTCAAGCTTGAAGTTCAGGCCCCTCCAGGCATACCTATTGGATATGTTAAGCAGATCTGGGGTCCATGTGTGCCTGTATATGTACTCCAGAATGAAGCCAGAGAAGATGTATTCAAAATTACTGGGCCATTTGTAGGATGTGGCTGTTGTAAGGATATTCAGTTTAATGTAAGTTATCACTCAGAATCTCTTTTCCACTCTATCACATCGTCCACCACGTTGACCATGAATTATTGGCCAAACAAATTCCCCCTTCCTGGAATGCCTACCCCACACCCTGACCACGCCCCCATTTCCCATTCCGCAGCCCAGTGCTCACAGAGATTGCTGAGCTGCGGAATACGGGCGCCCGCCACATGCTGGCTCAGCGCTGGCCGGAGCTGAGCCAGCTCTGGTGGGAGCCCGGCGGAAAGCCCCGCAAATGTGCCTTATGGCACATTTGCAACTGTGGTCTGCGCCGCGGAGACCACATGGATCGGGCTCTTAGGCTACAATCCTGCAGCAAGATTTCTTGCTCTTGCTGCAGCAAGAAATCATACAGCTTGTTAAAGAGAAACCAACTGATTGTTTCAGTCCATGAAAGCTTATGCTGAAATCAATTTATTAACCTTTAAAACTCCTTGTGAATTTTTTGAAAAAAGTGTTTATTTGGTTTAGCTTATCAGGGATGCAGTCAAGGGGGAGTGGGGTGGGAAGGGACCTAGTGGAGTTCCAGAACTTCTCCAAGTCTGGAGTGCTCAGGTTCAGCCTTTCAAATGTTTTTTAAAGGTCATTCACCAAAAAAGAAACATCAAGCTCAGGAACAGGCAGACTGAGAAATTTGTTCAGGTGCATTTGACAATGCCCCATTGGCACAGCTATGTCAGTGCTGGAAAGTTGGTTAGGATTTGGGCCTAAGTCTTACTGAACACAGTGTGCTTATTTCTGAGTAAAATAACAATTTTCAAATCTTTTAGTAATAAGTTTCAAAGCAGGAATAGGTGACAGGAGAGGACAACACTCTATTGAAGAAATTTATGGGGGGGGGAACTATACTGAGTCACTGCTATGGGGAAGGTGTTATGACAAACTCCCACACTTCACAGTCTTCCACTACACACAGTAGCTTACTTATCCCTGTTCCAGCAGCACAGAAAGCTAATTTGACTGCACTGACTTCAAGTTCATTTATAAACTAGGTGATTCCTGTAGATGGTGTTCAAACCGTTGGAAAAATCATAAAGAACTGTGGAGGATGTGTGAAGGAGTGCTTTACAGATGCTGACAACTTTACAGTCCAGTTCCCAATGAACCTGGATGTGAAAATGAAAGCTGTTATGATTGGGGCTTGCTTCCTCATTGTAAGTTTCATAATCTCAAAGTTGATTAGTACTGAATCTCAAAATACATTCATCTGAATTAAGTGGAGGCATCAGCCTTTGCGGGGTTCTGGGGCAACAGTCCTACAAAAGCCCTGAAATGTGTGTATCCTGTAAGGGTCATTTGCTCACTTCTTCTTGATTTAGTAATGCATGGGTACACTAGTGATGCTGTAATGTGGGCATGCAAACTATCCCTCCTATGCCACCCAGACAAGGAAACATGCAGCCAAGTGCCTGCCTTCATGCCACCATCTGCAGCAGAAGTGGATTCTCACCTCACTATGCACATTTCCAGTGCACTTACCCAGCTGGGTACCATTGGTGGTGCTTGCTGGTGAAGTCAAGCAGAAATGGTCAGAGGAGGGTTAAGAGCCCTCTTTCCCCACAATTTCAGGAGATGGCATGGAGGAGAACTCTTCAGCCCTTCACTGCTGCCAGTGTCTTTCCTCCCTCCTCCAAAGGATCCCTTCAAATTTACCAAGAGACAACAGAGAAGTAGACTCTGGCAACAGCTGAAATCCTCTCCTTCCCGTCTTGGCACCTTTTTTTTTTTTCAATTCTCAGATGCCCCATTCCCAGGCTGCATATGGGGTAAAGTGAGTAAAGTATCCAGGACTTGTTGAATGTTGCTCAGTGAAGAAAAGTTTAGACTACCGCTAACCCCTTAACATCACCTGAGAAGCATGTCTATGGGGTTTTACCTTACCAAGCAATAGTGATGGAACAGCAGCAGACAGAAAATTTTCCTGCTAGGAGATGGCTGGACACAGATCTGGGCCCCTTGCTAGGCTTGCCCACTAAAGCCCATGGAAACTACCATAAGGGTCTTCATATTACCAATTGTACTTGATCACAGTTCCACATTTCCATGTTGGGTACTTTGGATGTTTTTTGTTGATCAAGACTTGTACAAATATGTTAAACTCCCAGATCAGAGGTTGTAAAAGCAGGAGAAGATTCCTGCCAGTTCTTAGAGTTACAGTTGGCAACCTACCTTTGGCTTACGCAGTGATGTAGCTACCAGGGGGCAGTGTGGTAAGTACTGCAAGCTCTGCAGCATGCTTTGTAAGCAGCCCTTCCCACTTGACATTGGAGCCATTCCAGCAGCGATAGCAGTGCACAAGAGATGGTGTTTGGTTTGGCAAGCATCTGTGCATTGACAGCGCTTTCAGAATGGTTCCAATGGCGAGTGGGAGGGGCTGTATATCATATACTTTGTGTTACAGCACCTGCAGTACTAACCAAGCTCCTCCCCTCCCCCATAGCTATACCATTAGGGTTATGCCATTGTTTGAAAAGCTGTCTGGAAAATTGACCTGTAGTATATTGGACTGCCCAGCACTCTGCTCTGAAAGGTAATTGACTTTCAGGACAGTAACGAAACCAGCAAAAATAGGGATAGAAGAGAAATATCCAACACTGAAGAATTCAGAACCTTTTTTCCAAGGTTTTGGAAGCTTTGGTGTTAGTAAGATATACAAAAGCAAAATCAGATTAGGAATTTAATATGAAAATCTTGGACAAATTAAGACAAGTCCTAATGTCTCTCGGTTGATGTTCTTTATCTACAGTGCTGGGTTTCAAAGAGCAAGAGAATTGGCTAATTCAGGTGGCCAACCTTTCAGCTTTAGGGCTTCTGGATCTTTAAGAATTGTGTAGAGGATTGAATTTTAGCAGTTGCAGCTTCTCATCTGTGACACGCTGCACCTGCCGAAATTCCCTCTTTTATGCAATTGTTAAAGGTCCAGGAGGCAAAAAATTGAAAGGTTGGCCATCCCTGGTCTAATTAAATTAAATTAATTAAAATTAATTAAAAAATTATCCTAGCACAGAATCAAGAACAAAAAAAAAAAGATGCTTTGTAAAATTTATGGAATATAGATGAATGTTATTGGAGTTGATCTTATGTTTAAAAAAAGTGGGGACGTGAATATAGGAATAGAACACCAGTGGCCATACATCTGTAAACAGGCAAATGGGCAGTATAACGATGTTATATGCCTGTCAGAGTATTCGTTATTCAGGTAAGTCTGTAAGGCTGCAGTCTTATTGGCTACAAGAAGGAACAGTCCTAAATAATGAAGATAGCCAAGGCTGCTGCCCATCTCCGTCTTTCCCCTCAACCCTATCCTCAAGAGTGCCAGATAGGTACACACTTTCCACCAGCCTCCTGTTCGCTTCCCTTTTTATGATTGTCTGGATGAAATCCTGTTTCACTGAGGTACATGTCAGACACATGCCAGGTGTGCAGGCCAAGGAACCTGGGCGCCCTTGCACACCTCAACAGTTGGGATAGCTCAGCTTCACCACCCCTCACCATCTGCACCATTCAGTTCTCTCCAAAGTGTTGATGCTGAGGGATGCCAAACACATGTAGAACTTCATGAAAACTTAGACTTATGGGCAGCAGCAGGGGTTAAGCCCTACTGACCAATGGGACCTACTCCTGGGTAGACAAACATAGGAGTGTGCTGAGAATACTCTTTTGTACCACTGTGAAGTTCAATTGTAAGTTAAAACAACATTCTTTGAAAACTACAATGCAAGTCAATGGGCTTTCTGGCTCATTGATCCATCCCTGATGCATCAGAAGCGCAAGCAACATTTTCTTTCAGGTATATGGGAACATCTGTATTTTTTTTCCCATGGCATTAGTCTCTTAGCTGAGGTCCTGTGACAAGGAATATGGCTTGAAGCATCTGAATAGGTCAAAATTTTAGCTCTCCGTCACTTGTCAGAATACTTGCAAAGCAGCTAATGACTGAAACAAATACCTGAAATGTTACCTGTGCTTCACTGAGCCTTTCCCAAGATAAGCCAATACAGTTATATGTGAATATCCAACTCAGATAAAAAGAACAGGAGAAGACAAGGCATGCAGGCCTGGATGGGAAATAATTGGCTCTGACACATGTAAGTCCCAAAGTTGTAAAAATGCAACACGCACAGCTAATGACATAGTGAATGCACACCTTGCTAATTATTTTTCCACAGTTAATTACAGGTATTTACTTTTGGATGAGAGGTTCTAATTGTGCAGTACAATCCTATCTTGCACTGGAACAGGCAGGCCAGGAGGCCTGTGCTGTATCCATTGCAAGACTGGAGCCAGAAGTGGGTCAGCCACAGGCAAAGGAAACCCCTTACCTCTGGGTAAGCCACCATGGCCCCAATGGGTCTCCTCAGACTTGCGCCACCTCAGGAGGTGCATGTTGAAGAGAACGGAGCGGCTTGAAGCCTCTCCGCGCTGCTCAGGGAATGGTTTTGGGATCCGGCATAACAGCCAGGTCTCAGCCCCGCCTCCCGCTCCCCACCCACCCCTGGGACCGCACTGTGTTCGCCCTCCCTCCAGCCTTCTCCCCATCTCCTCCCCACCCTTCCCAGACCCCTGCATCGCCAAGCTCGGCCGACGCATCTCTTCCTCCCCAAGTTGGCAAGGAGGCTGGATACAGTCTCTGCAGGCCGGCACACATCCCTGCAGCAGCCCAGCTGACTCCCGAAGAGTGCAAACGTGCTTTATGACACTTTTGTTACCGTCCTGGGCCAGTGCAAGGGACTTGTGCCAGCCCTACCCAAGGTTAGGATTGTGCCCAAAGTGAATTATGAAGCCTAGTTCCTGACCCTTCAAAATATGCCAAGCCTGGGTTTTTAATTTCAGTGGTGGACGGGTGAACCCTGAATGCTCAAAGTGGCAAAGTCGCGGAAATCTGAGTTAACTTTGCACCCCTGGTGCTCAAAATGGGGTGATCCTAAAAAATCTGAAATATTCAGGGAAGAAGCTTCATCCCATTACTGTCCATGGTAAAAAAAAATCAGATCATTACAATGAGTCTTAAGTGCCTCTTCACAGTAGAGATATTCCTGTAGAGTTCCTACAACCAGGGGATGGGCAGCCCTATTCTATACTTCCTGGTGCTTCCCCCTGTAACCAGGGGGCTCAGAGAAGCTTCTGGGAGTCTCCAGGACTTTTGTCCCAGCAATGGGTCTACTCACATCTCTGCCAGCTATTTTGCCAGCGGAGACATGAGAGCCTCCGTGTTGGGCCTTGTGGCCCAACAGAGTTCAGGATCCAGCAGAGCAGGGAGCTGCCAATCTCATCTCCTTCCATCCAAGTTCCTCCCCCTGCCCTGCCTGCCCCACCCTTCCCCGCTCTCCAGAGGCCACACAGCCACCTGCCGGTTTCACTTACCCCAGGTGGCAGCATGTCCTCCTGCCCACGCTACGCCTGGCCCCTCACTAATGCCGGCCCAGCGCCAGCGTTCCATAATTTCCAGGTGCCATAAACATGCTACACGGCACATTTATGGCATCCAATGCCGGTGTTCGTGCTCAGTGCCCATGCTAGGTAAGTATAGAATTGGGCCCTAAATGGGTTTTAAAATAATTGACATATTTTGACATTAGTAGATACCATTTATTCAGGGGAAGTCCATTCGTACAGTGACATAACATGGGTTGCATGAATGGCAGATTGTGGTGGGATGAGAGGGTGGTGGATTCAGGCTCCCCTTCACCCTGAGTCTTCCACCACTTCCATCTACCCTACTGTGGACACCCACCACGTTGATTCACTTTCCACCTACTAAAAGCACACAAAAAGGGAATCATCCACCTCCTTGCAATGCTCCTTGTGCAGTTTCCTCGGACGTGGAAATCCAGGACCTCTGGCTTTATTTATAAAGGCTGCGCCAATGAAGGAGCTCCTGTGGTCCCTTATAAGTCCTGCACTTCCAGGTTCACAAAAGCAGTGTGAGGAGCACAACAAGGGACTCTTCTCTTTTTTGTAGTGCAGAGGTAGAAGCGGCAGCGTGAGTCAGTGTTCCAGGTTCAACCACCTCTTCCTTTATTCTATATTGTAATCACACAGGAGTAATGGAAAATGTGATTGTTGAAATTCTATTACTTCTATGAAAATTTAAGTTTTTTTCAGTTTTGTGTTTGTACATATATTTATACATTAATTAAATTGTTAAAAATAAGTTATCATTTATTCAAAGATACAGATGGAGGAAGGTTGGGCCTTCCCACCTGCCCTTGGGTCCGAATGTTCTCTGGCTGTTCTCCTGGGGCAGCAATGGCTTCTCTTGCAAAAGAGCAGGCGCTTGTTCTGGCCATCTCCTGACAGCCACCCAGATCCAGTGGCATACCTGAGGGGGAAGCAAGGGGGGAAATTCTCTGTGAGCCAGACTTGAGATGGTGCTGCCATGCCACCATCCACTCCCCCCGGGCTGCCCCTACGGCACTCAGCTGCTGATACTATCACTGTGCTGATCTGATGGTCACCCCATGAGGGCTTTCCCCAGAGGTGTTCTGAGGGCCAGGGAAGATGCTGCAGTTTCCCTGGTCCTCAGAATGCCTTCTAAGGGCTGAAAATTGTCACTTCTGATATTCAGCACTTAGAAGGCATTCTGACAACTGAGGAAGATGTGTACGGCAGTTTTCAGCTGAAAACCAGAAGTAATGATTTTCCCCTAGAAGACCTTCTGAGGGTCAAGGAAGCCGGAGGTGGCCTCTCCAGGCCTCAGAACACCTCTGGAGGTGGGAGGCAGTGAGTACCGGGCAGAACCTACAAGTGGGAGGGCGGGTCAACCCTGGATGTGTGGCTCAGGGCACAAAAGTGGCCAGGAACGTCGAAATAAAAGCCATGCTGCAGTGGCTGGCCCAGTCTCTTCCTGGTAGTGGCAATCACGTCCTGGGCCATCTCACAAATGCATTGGTACCTTTCTGGGCACTGCATAGGCTCCTTTGGCCTTTGATAAATAGGAGAGAGTGAAGCTTGAGCCATTTTTGTTCCTGTAAGAGGTGAGCTTTGAAAGGTTGCCACGACTTCCCATACTATTCTATGACAGCTTCTGAAGATTTCACGCTAAGGGTTTTCCCCATTTAAATAGCTTTCATTTTAGATATTTCCTCTTAATAATAATGGAGAAAATATGGAAATGTAGCTCTACAGTTAGTCTAATTGTGTGTTTCTTTTTTGTTTAGGATTTCATGTTTTTTGAAGACAGTGAGCCTATGTTTCTGTGTACGTGGTGCTAGATGAGTCCGCATGTCCAGATAGAGTTGTTACTATTGTAAGGCTATTGTAAGGCTTACTATTGTAAGGCTATTGTAAGGAATGGGAAACCTGTGGCTTTGGGACTCAGAAGACAAAGAAGATGACATGCATGTTGGAAAATAATAATACAAAATTCAAAAGTCCTCCTTTCCTCCTTTAATTGGAGCATATTAAAAAAAAAACTTTCAGTCTGACAGTATCTAGTGTATATAAGCATTAATAAACCTTTAGCCTTTAACATGAATATATTTAACATTGTCTTCCCTTTCTTCTTTGCCTCTTAGATTGTAAGCCTGAATATGCGAAAGTAGAACATTGTTCCACTGCCACAAAATGTTTACTTGTAGTGTGCACAACCATATTGGTATTAACAACGGCAGTGCCAGAGACTCACCACCAAACCCAGCTACCTCCACTAATGAAGATAAGCCAATGGCAGGAGCAGGGAGGGTCAGATTTTTCCCTGGTGGAGATGGGGGCATTCCTGACAGATGGGAATGTCCCTCGTTGCATCCTGTAGGCAAGTCAAAACCCAAAGGGTGGAGCTCCCTGTGTGCGGGGACCAGGACCCAGACTGTTCCTGCCTCGCACACAGGCTGGTCGCCCTTTGGAGCTCTCCTGCACAGCGCACCTCTTCTTCCTTCTCCCGCGCCTTCTCCCTCCCCCTGCTCCTTGGGCTCATCAGCTGGGGCGGCGGGAGGCTTCTCTGGAGCAGGTAGGCACGCTCTACTCAGCAGTGCTTCCAACCTGCCTCCATGCCTTGCCGCTCTGAGGTTCCTCAAGCGCCGCCGCAGCCCTGCACCCACCTCCAGGGAAACAGTAGCAGCAGCCTTTTTGGCACGCCTGGTCCACGCCTCTCAGAGGTGGCGGCAGCGGGGGGGCCATCTCCTCCCCCCACAGGTCTACCCAGCGCTACTGCAGCGTGTGGGGGTGACCAGGCAGTCTTCTCATAAGTGCCTTGGCGCCCAGGCTGCCCAGCGCACCCCAGCTTCAAGCACCTCCACTGAGGCATGGGCGCCATTTTGAGCTGCCTGCTGGTGCCTGATCCCACGTCTCCTGCTAAAACTAAGTTGCAAGGGGCTGGGAAGCCATTTTAGGGACCTTATTTGTATCTTGGCTCTGGCTGATAAAACTTTTGTGAGACCTGGTCTGGGTGAATTTTGAAGTACCCCCTTTTTGGGTCTTGGCTTAGGCTGGTAAATTGCTAGGGGTGTTGGCCCTGCCCCTACCAATAAATTCCCCCCCCCCCCAAAAAAAATTAAAATTAAAATTATTTTTGATTGCTAATTTTTTCCTGCTGAACTCACCATGGCTTCTGACGCGAGTTCTGAGTCCAGCCTGCCTGACCTGGCACTTCATGTATACCCAGATTAGCCAAATTTCTGTCACCCTCTCACATAGCAACCAAGTCTTCTGCTGCCCCTTCTTCCATAGGGAGCGCAGACAGGGAACACATTATGCAATGGCTAGAGGGCTAGATGCCAGGTTGGCTGCACACAGCTCTGCCACTCAACCATCCAATGAGAAGGGTAAGGACAAGGCTAAACATCTCAGAAACCCTAGCTGACCACCCTTGGCCCCACAGGGGTCTGATTTTTCTGCTGACTCAGACTCTGATGCCCCCAGGTGTAAGAAGAGTCTTAAACCTTCTAAGCCACAGGGAGGCACACACACTGCCAAACCCAAACGCTCACCAGTTGCTGCCATGGGACATGGGGGTTTTGAGCTCAGTTCTTCTGAGGAACACTCCTCTAGAGAAGAAGGAGAATTGTCAGGGGAGGACCAGGGTGATGCTAACTCCAACGTGAATCACCTTTTTCCAGCAGAGTTCCTACCCAGGGTGTTGGAGAAGGTAATTAGAGCTCTGAGCCTCAATGCATCTACAGATGTTGAATCTGGCTCGGCTGCACTGTCTTCCACTTCAGGCCGGCCTCTGTTTCCCCAAGGGCCTCTCCGCCAGGCAGAGATCCCTTTTCCCGAGGCTTTTCTTAAAGTAATGGAATCTGAATGGACAACACCTTTGCATGGTAAGAGGGATGCTAGATTAGTCAACAAATTTTACTCCCTCCTCAAGGAGGTTCTTGACAAAATTAGGATACCTTCCGTGGATGCCCAAATGGCAGCCTTGGCCACCAATACTATCATTCCATCCGAAGGGGAGGGAGGACCTCGAGATCCCTTGGATAAGAGGATCGAGGCTGCTTTTAAAAGAGCCTTCGAAGCCTCCTCTTTTTCCCTGCAGGCGGCAGCGGCCAACTCTATCTTTGCAAGGGCCACCTTTCTTTGGATCGATTAACTCTCTAACGCAAACCCTTCTCTTCCTAAGGCTGTCAAGGATTCTCTCAAAAAGATCTCCCTGGCAGTTGCTTTCACAGCAGACTCTTCTCTGGACGCTCTCCAGTTCTCGTCCAGGGCCATGGCTTCCAACATAGTGGCTAGACGCAATCTGTGGCTTTGCTCCTGGGACGCCAATTCTGGTTCACAAAGCAGGCTGGTAGGTGCCCCCTTTGTCAGGGGCAAGATATTTGGTCAGTCCCTTGAACCTGTTCTGGTGGAAAATAGGGACAAACAAAAGGTTTTGCCTTCTGCACCCAAAAGTCAGGTAAAATGCAGACCCAACCCGACTTTTCACTCCTTTTGCATCTCCGGCAAATCTAGAAAACAAGGCAGATTCAAGCCTAGGTGGCACAAGAGCAGATTTCCCCAGAAACGGAAAATTCCTCCCCTCTCGGGGCCAATTCACATCCCAGGTCCTCCAAGGACAAATCTGCATGACGCCAGATCTTCTTCCCCCTCAGTTCCAATCGGTGCCCGGCTTCTGCAATTCGCTCCTCTCTGGCATCAAATCACTTCAAATGCCTGGGTTCTGGAAACCATCTCCAGAGGTTACTCTCTAGAATTTCTCAGGAAACCTCTAGACAGGTTCTGGATGGTCCCCTTTCCAGGGTTCCTGCAAAGCACTCTGCCATGCTAGAAGCCATCAACCACCTCCTCGCCATAGGGGCGGTAGAGGAGGTTCCCATACCAGAAAGGAACTTGGGGGTCTATTCAGTCTTTTTCTTAGTGCCAAAACGAAATGGAAAGATGCGGAGGATCCTAGATCTGAAATGGCTGAATTTGTTTCTGGTCAAATGAAAATTCAAGATGGAAACAGTGGCAAAAATCAATATGCAACTGAGTTCACATTTGGAATGCTTCAAAGTTTATTCTGCAGGAGAAAAACAAACAGTTACACTGAGGGCAAGATTTCCCCGTAGTGATTTCAAGCAAGTTTCTGCTCTTTGCTGCTGCTCCTTTTGGGATCTATTGTGAGGATTTGCTGGTTCAAGGAGATAACTCTGCTACCACCTGCTTTCTCGAGCTGCCTATACAGAGAGAGAAGGAGCATTACTATAGGAAAAGGTGTTACTGGCTATGAGTTACCTTTATACTTACCTGGTAAGCCTTGTATTTCCTATCCCTAGACTTTCCTATCCTAGACTTTCCTATCCTTGCTTTCCTATCCGTAGACTGCTTTTCCCTGACCCTAGATGGTTATACAGGACGTGCCTTGTTCTGGATCTGTTCCAGAACCCCAGTGGATACCAAATCAGTGTAAAAATAGCTTTAAAGACCCACTACCAGGTTTCTCGCTACTCCATTTTCATCACAGAATGAATTGGTATAGATCAGGGTTCTCCAGACTCTGGCCTAGGGGTCAGATGCAGCCCACAATGAGTTTCTATCCAGCCTGCAGCCAGTCTCTGGTCCCCTGAGAGCCTCTGCCCACCTGACCAAACAGGACTGGAGCTGTGCCTCGGTCACATCCAGAGGGTTTTCTAGGGCTGGGGAGACTGAGCGCAGCCTCCCCGGCCCTCAGAACATACTCCAGGTGCTTCCTGTGGTGTGCAAGTTCAGAGGTATTTACTGTATATTTAAGGGCACAATCCTAACTTGCACTGGAACAGGCTGACCAATGCAATTTACGGCATGTTTGTGACACAAGTGACTTGCACCAACCTCACCCAAAGCTTAGGATTGCACTGCATGTAAGCTACTTGGGAAGTAGCATGAAACAGAGGTAAATGGAATGGGGGTCCATTTGAGTGTGCTTTATTTCTGTGGTGTATGTTGGTGCTTAGAGAAATCCTGGAAATTTGAGCCCATTCATTCATTTATTCATTCATTCATCTCAGTTCCCTCTCTAATGTATTCATTTAAATTTCCTATTAAGATTTCTTTTTCCGGCCCTCGACACAGTGCCAGATATTTGATGCAGCCCTCCAGCTGAAATGTTTGGAGACCCCTGCTGTAGGGTATGCTCTTAGTTGTATGTGCTGTGCACAGTCTTCCAAATCTCCCTTAAGTACCTTAAGTGTTGAAAGTCATGTCTGAGAAAAAGTACAGGTAAGTGTTGCTGAGCGATGCGATGCTCAGTGACAGACCACACATATGACGGTGGGTCGTTGGTCTGTCAGAACAGGGCTAAGCTTTGCATTGATAGTGCTGGCGGTGCTCATTAGGAGGCCACACAGCAGCCTGTGCTGGGCTGCGGATCCATAGAATGGCCAGCAGAAGCCTTAGGAAGCTACTTCTCTTTTTCAAGTGAATTTAGCAGGTGGAAGATCTGAGGGGACATAGTGTACAGTGCAATTGTGAGCTGGACTTCTAGTCCACCCTCTGGGGTTGGTAATGGAAAATTGTGTTAAAAAAAATTACAAGTTGCAAGCTTGGCTATGAACAACCCATGGAGTCTGAGTTTATTTTTTTTCTCCCATGCATCATTATGCATTACCCTTTTATTGACACTGTACAAAGTGTTAATGAATTGGGGGGACGGACGGACGACACCTTCTTGATATAGGTTTTGCATGTTGGGGATAGTTTCTTTGGGGCTACAGTCAAGAAACTTCCCCCTTCTCATCTCCAGATCCTGGAGCAAGAAGTACCCTCTGCTCTAGCTGGTACCTTCCTGTCTCTAATCCTTGTTTAAACAAGCAAGTTCTTTTGCTGACAGGAGAGAGAGCATTAGAGGGCTTCTAACGATCAAACTCTCAAGTTTCAATCACATGTGCTGATGTCTTCTACGAATGTAGATGACTCTTCATATGTACCATTTGCTATGTTTATAAATGTTTCTCTCTTACATCTTCATTCACAACAAACGCAATGCTGATGCACACCCATTATCTCCTAGGAAAGTAAGCTTCCAATAATCTATAAATATCTTTAATATCATTATCTATAAATCTATAGATAACTATAAATATCTAAAGATATCCACAAGTATCTTTAACATCCTTAATATAATTCTTTAACAAAAAGTTGCAAAGCGTTTAGATTGCCTGTGTTTAATTGACTTACAGCTGTTGGCTTACACCTTAGCATCACACATGCTTTCTTCAACCATTCATCTCTGGGGGTTCAGTTGAACTGCCACTTCTCTCTCAACATTCTCTGTTTCCCTATAGAGAGTGAGGCTTCCACATCTGGCCCATCCAAGATCTATCATCCAGGGAACCTATTTGCACCTGGTACAACAAGGAGGAATGAGTAAGAGCCCAATCGTAAGCGACCCACAGTTTGAGAATCTCTGCATAGCATCACCCAGGCTTTCTTCAACCATTCATCTCTCCAGCAAGAGGTGTCTGTTGTCTTCCATTCTGAGGGCTCAGTTGAATTGCCACTTCTATCTCAACAATGTTTCCCTGACAACACTCTCCTTATTCCTGTGGGGAAGAAAGCTGATTTACATCAGGAAGCTCCTGGCCCATCCAACATCTAGCATTCAAGGAGCATTTCTCCATTTACAATAAGGAGGAATGAGTAAGTCAAGTAGCTGGTACTGTCAGCTCTCCTGATTAATAAGGTGGAAGAAAGTCATCCATATTATTGTTGGGAGAAGCAGTCTTAGCAAAGGACTCCCTTTCTCTGCCTATGTACATTGTGTTCATCTGTCCTAGATGGGGATCTACTACCTGAAGGAACAGGTTTGCAGTTTGGGCTTACTCTTGGTCCAGGTCCTGCTCCTGGATGTCCAGGTGGTGACCGTCGGTTGGAGTGCCTTTGCTCAGATTCCAGAGGTGCATCACCTGCCTCTGTATGTATTGGACAGTTCAGACCTTGGTGATCCACGACTCGCTCACCTTACAAATGGCTGTCCTCAAAGTCCCATTGGAATGTTTGATAGTTTCAAATTGTAGTTTGAAGCTACAATTAGTGTGGAACGTAGCCGCCCGTGTGGTTGCTGGGGCTCATCGGTTTGACTCAGTCAGGCCGCTGCTTCAGCGGCTACACTGGCTGCCAGTTTGTTTCCGGGCTGAATTCAAAGTGCTGTTTTTAACTTTTAAAGCCCTACATGGCTCGGTCCAGAATATTTGAGGGACCACCTCCTTCCATACAATCCGACCCGTCCTCTCAGGTCATCAGAGGGGGCACTTCTGACTGTGCCACCACCAGTGGAAGTGAGGGGGATAGTGGCAAGAAAGAGGGCCTTCTCAGTGGTGTCTGGGGAACTCCCACCCCCTGGAACTGAGAACAGCTCCCTCTTTAGAATCCTTTCGGCAGGGTCTTAAGATCTTTTTATTTAAAGAAGTCTTTAAATAATAAGTAAGGAAAAACAAACAAGAGTCTCATTTATAAATAGGTGATATTTGTAGATGATAGAGGAACAGTTGGAAAAATCACGAAGTACCATGCAGGATTCCTGAGGGAGTGCTGTTCAGATGCTGTCAACTTTACAGTCCTTTTCCCAAAGCACTTGGATGTGAAAATGAAAGCTGTTATGATTGGGGCTTGCTTCCTCATTGTAAGTTTCATAATCTCAAAGTAGATTTATGCAGAATCTCATAACACACTCATCTGCATTAAGTGGTGGCATCAGCCTTTGCGGGGTTCTGGGGCAAAAGTCCTGCAAAAGCCCCAAAATATGTATATATTAAGCACATCTGGAGTCTATGTGTGCCTGTATACGTACTCCAAAATGAAGCCAGAAAGGACGTATTCAAAATTACTGGGCCATTTGTAGCATATGGCTGTTGTAATGATATTCAATCTCATGTAAGTTAACACTCAGAATTTCTATTCTACTCTATCACATTGAGTAGGGCAGGAGGTCTGGTCTAGAAGGTAGAACTTCCATTAGCCTGAAGATAACATCTGAAGGCCGCCAGTTTGAGGCCACTGGCAGCTCCGTGAGTGGCTGAGACCTTGAAGCAGCTGAGAAGCTGAGCTATTCCACCTGCTCTTTGGTGTGAGCGAAGAAGCAACTTGGCTGCCCTTTGGGTGAGAGATGAAGGAGCTGCTTATAGGATCTCAGGGATGCAGCTGTGGGGCTACAGCTGCTACAGAAGTATATTTTGGTACACACAAGGCACTGTCCATTCTAGTGTAAGCCTAAGTACAATGATGCTAATTTTTTGCAATGGATTTTCTATATTTCAAAGATTTTAGAGAGAGGAGTTTGTTTGGTTTTTCATATTACTCTAGCTGCCAATGCTGCATGGTCAGGTAGACCTGGGCTCCGCATCAAGAAGCTTGGTAGACCTGGGCTCCAAAGACTATTCTGGCTGTCAGTACCATCCCCTTGCCCTATTTTGCCCCCTGTTCTGCCTGCCCCCATTGCCCCTCCCCCTGTAGGAAGGGGCCCAAAAGAAACTTTGCACCCCCTGATAAAATTCCTCTCAGAGCCCCTGCAAGGAGCAACAAGGATTTACCTCTTGCAAGCATCAATAACAGCTGCAATAGCAACAATTGCAAGGTCTTATGAGCTCTATGACTTGTTGGCCCATGTTGTTGAAGAGTTTCATTATAAAGGATCGACATGGCCCACAACAGTTCAGTGTTACGAAACTATTTTCTTCGGCAAAGTATATCATTTGACCCAAAGCATTTTTTATTGCATATTTGTTCAGTGGCATCACTAGGGTTCGCGTCACCTGGTTCGGGATCACTTCTGGCCTCCAGCTGTCTCCCACGCAGGCTGACAAGCAGCTCCTTCATCCCTCACCTAAAGGGCAGCCAAGACGCTTCTTCACTCACACCAAAGAGCAGGTGAAATAACTCAGCTCGGCTTGTCAGCGGCTGCAAAGTATATCATTTGCCCTAAAGCATTTTTATTGCATATTTGTTCAGTGGCATCACTAGGGTTTGAGTCACCTGGTTTGGGATCACTTCTGGCCTCCAGTTGCCTCCCACACAGGCTGACACTCCTTCATGGTTATTGGATCCTCAAGCCAAAGAGCTACTGTAGCAGGCCAGTTTCCTTCCAGATTTGACACTGTGTTAAGGAGGGTCACGGATGCATTCCTGGGCCTGATGTGTATGGCTTACAGCAGTAGTTGCCACTGCATGCCCATCGCTGTGTCCCCAGCATCACGGAAGGCTGGGTGAGATAGGAAAATGTCAGATCCCAAGAAATTTCTGGGCCCCCTCCTTTGACTCTTAGGCCCCCTTTCTGACTCTGGGCCCAGGTACAAATTACCCCCTTTACCCCCTCTCCTAGGCCCTGGTTCCTTGCATCTCCATGTGTTTGTCTGCCTTTAAGATGCCTTTTGTAATAATCAAGATGTAGATATCTGGGATATCTTCCCATGTAATTTAATTCGCATTTGGGTGATCAACTACCAAGAATTGCTTGATCTTTGCTGTATGTTCTGAGTTCATGTGTAGACACAGACTACATGCTGTCTTTTGGCTTTGAAGTTTGTAATCAAGATGTGGATATCTGGGATATCTTCCCATGTAATTCAATTCACATTTGGCTGATCAACTACCAAGAATTGTTTGATCTTTGCTGTGTGTTCTGAGTCCTACACACTGTCTTTTTCTGAGTCTGTTGGCAAGAGAAGGGAGTCTCCCTCCTCAGAGCCCACTTTCCCAGGTTGGTTGCACAGAAATAAGGCTGAGTTGAAAGGTGGAATGGCAAGGTAAACTGTTTATTCTTTGAATTCAAAGAGGAGCTCTTAGTGACACTGGCTGTTACTGAGGAACTCGTCAGGGCATACAAGTGGTTACAATTTATAGCATTTCAGACGCATTAGAATACAAAAATTCCCCTTCTTGTTTTGACATTTCGCTTACGTGGGTAACTTCCTCTGTAAGCTGCTTTGAAGTTTGGCTGTTAGCTTGTTCCCTGGTTTGACCTACACTACCTTGCTCTGTGGTCAAACAGTTCAACTCCTACACCTGTTTTTGAGCAGTTCAGGAGACAGAATCTGAGAGTAGACAAAATCTGAGAGTGTACACAGACAAAGGTCATCCTTCGGTCATCATGGAAGCTCTGAATCAAAATGGAGTAACTCTCTTTAACATACTACTCCCCCCTCTTGTGACAATCTCAATTCTGTCCTGTTTTCTGCATGCAACATCTAATTATCACTCATATCACACACACACACACCCCGTTAGTTTTGTGACTTTCACCTGCAAAACCTCAGTCTGGGCATGTGTCAGCCCTTGTCCCCAGCAAAGGCTGTTGGCTGCCAGTAGGGGTAGAATCAGCCACAACTTCTCCTTTCTCAAAGGGGGCATGTACTCTTCATTACTCATTGTGTTTGTCTCCTCTGTTCCCCTTTGAGAAATAACTGAGCTATTCAATTGTCACAGGTGAGTATTATAGACTACCTGACAGCAGCAAAAACAAGTGATTTGGAAGGCTGTCAGGATTGTTAAGAACATAAGAACAGCCCCACTGGATCAGGCCAGAGTAGAGGCAGAGTAGAGTAAGGTAGAGTTAGAGCAGTTAGGGACAATGGGAAAGCTCAGTTGAGGTTAACATAAGAACAACCCCACTGGATCAGGCCATAGGCCCATCTAGTCCAGCTTCCTGTATCTCACAGCGGCCCACCAAATGCCCCAGGGAGCACACCAGATAACAAGAGACCTGCATCATGGTGTCCTCTCTTGCATTGGCATTCTGACATAGCCCATTTCTAAAATCAGGAGGTTGTACATACACATCATGGCTTGTAACCTGTAATGGATTTTTCCTCCAGAAGCTTGTCCAATCCCCCTTTAAAGGCATCCAGGTCAGATGCTGTGGATGCACCACATCGTGTGGCAAGGAGTTCCATAAACCAACCACACACTGAGCAAAGAAATATTTTCTTTTGTCTATCCTAACTTAGGGTTAGCGGAGGGAAGATCCATTACAGATCCCAGAACTCCGCAAGACATATGTAAAATTCCAAGGAGGTTAGCTTGAGTCTAGGAATGGCCCCGTACCCCTAAAAGTGTCTATTCCCTGGTGGAGGTGCGGGCACTCCTCACCATTGGGATTGTCCCTTGCTGCTGCTGGAGGCAGGGCCAACAAAAAGGTGGGAGGAGCTCCACAAGCACAGGGATCCAGTCGCCAGACCATCCCTGCCTCGATAGAGTTCAGTCATCTCCTTTGGAGCTCCTCCTGAGTGATTTCAAAGTGAAAGGAAAATGGTTCTCTTCAGCCTGTCTCAACTCCTCTCCTCAGCGAGGGGTCAGTTCAGTTTTGGAGAGGAAGGAGCGTTTTTGCCTGACAGATCCGGCTGAGGCCCGGCTCTCTCCACCACAGAAACATTAACTGCTGCTTTTTTCATACTTTGGGAAGGCGGTGCCTGCGCTGGCTTCTCCCACTGTGAGGGAACTTGCTGCTTGGGCTGGCAGCGCCAGGTCTGCGCCCCTCTGTGGTGGCAGCAGGTTTGGGTGTCAGTGGTAGACCTCTGGATCGACCCGGCGCTCTTGCAGTGTTCGGGGACGATCAGGCAGGACTCTCCATGAGTGCCCAGAGCCTGCCCAATGCTCACAAGCATCAGGTCTGCTTTTACCTCAGCGGGCGCCATTTTTTCCCTCAGCAGTTGGGACTGACAGTGCCTGGTCCGTGCCTCTCTGAGGTGGCAGCAGGTTTGAGGAACAGAGGCAGACCCCTCGAGCACCAGGCGCTATTGCAGTGTCAGGAGCAATCAGGCAGGACTCTCCATCAGCGTGCCCAGAGCCTGCCCAATGCTCACAAGCACCTCAGCAGGTGCTGTTTTTAACCTCAGCTGTTTGGGCTCACAGTGCCTGGTCTCAGAGGCGTAGCGAGGTCATTTGACACCAGCGGCCCATAAACTTTTGTCACCCCATATGACATAATTAATTAATTATTAATAATTATTAATTAATTGTTAATTATTAATTATTGATTATATTAATTTATTAATTCACATTTTTATACCACCCTTCCTCTAAGCAGCGCAGGGTAGTGTACATGGTTCCTCCCCTTATTTTATCCTCACAACAACCCTGTGAGATAGGTGAGACAGAGATAGTAATAGTCATGACATGGAATGAATAATAATGGCCAGAAAATTAAATGCAGTGAATATTTCCCCACAAGCAATGGATGAAATTCTGCATCAAATGGTATATAACATGTTGGTATTATTCCTAAAAGCCACAATTTCAAGAATTTTGGTCACTAGGGTGTCACCCCCCCTCCCCCGGATGTCTCATTGACCTGTTTTGAGTTAAGGCAGTGGTTCTCAAACTTTTAACACTGGGACCCACTTTTCAGCATGACAATCTGTCCAGGACCCACCAGAAGTGATGTCATGAGTGGAAGTGACATCATCAAGCAAAATAAAATAAATAAAATTAATATAAATAATTAAATTTAAGAAAAACAGATAAATATGGGGAAGCCAGCCCTGTTTCACCAAGTGAATTTTCTCTGTAGCCTGCCTGCAATAACACCCCCCCCCCAAACACACACACAGATAAAGCAGTGAGATTTTCAGCCCTCCCCAGTGCCCACCTTACCAGTTCAAGCCTCTGGTTTATTCTTTGGGGGGGGGGGGGACTGCCTTCTGGAGCATTTGTTGAGCTTCACTTTCATTAGATGGGGCCCATGCAGCTAGCCTTGCATTCCCCTTTGCCTGACTTGACCAGGAGCCAAGGCACGTTTGCTTACTTGTGTGTAAACGCAACTGTGTGGCTTCCTTTTGCTTTCCATAGGGCTCAATACACTTGTCTGCTTGGTGGGAGGGACTTCCTTCTTGGGTGTCTTTTGGGGGCTGCTTTCATTGGATAGGAACCATTTTGGTATCATTGGATTCCTCTCAGACTGCGCTTTCAGAAGAACTGTGGCAAGTTCGCCTACTCGCTAGTAAATGCACGATATGGCTTGGATTCATTCTTCATAGGGTTCCATGCATTTTTTGGTTTAAAGTGTTTTAGCCGTAACTTTTGATGGAAAGGAGATATTTCAATCGGGTTTTTTGCATTGCATTCCGCTCGCAATTGCACATCCAATGGTATATAGTGTGATGGGGTTATTCGTAATCTCCGCAATGTTAGCGATGTTGGGGCATTTGTGGTGTCACCCCCTTCAAGGGTGGTACCCGGGGTGGACCGCCCCCTGCTAGCTATGCCACTGCCTGGTCTGCACCTCTCTGAGGTGGCAGCCGGTTTGAGGAATAGAGGCAGACCCCTTGAGCACCAGATACTATTGCAGTGTCAGGGGCAATTGGGCAGGACTCTCCATCAGCATGCCTAGAGCTTGCCCAACGCTCACAAGCACCGGCTCTGTTTTTTACCTCAGCAGGTGCCATTTTGTATCTCAGCAGGCAACACTGTCAATTGGTATTTGTGTGGTTGTGGGTATTGTAAAGGGCCTTATAAGAGTAGATCTGGCCAGACTGGAATCTCCCAAGGTTCCTGTCTTAATAATTGTATTAAATTTGGGTACCAACCTGGTCACTTTTATGCCACCAGAACAACTTCTGCCTTGCACCAACGAATTTGGTACTACACCTGAGCCAGAATGGGAATGGGAGGGAATGCATGTAGGAGCCCCTGAGGTCAAGGGCTACGATAGTGCATCCACCACTTCCACTCCCTTGTCTCTTACCCTGGAGTAGGATTTGTTAAGTTGCGAGTTTTCCACAGTAGCAAACTATTACAAGTAGCAAACTACCTACTATGGGTGTCCGAATCTGGCCCTCAGTTCCTGGATGCAACCTGCACTCTGTTTCCGAGAGGTTCCATCTGCATAGGCAGTCTGCCTCTATGTTCTTCTCTCCTGCTAGGTGTTAAGTTGTGAGAGATAACTGGTTTGTTTTTGTCTGTTTGTTTGTTTGTTTTGTGGATGCTGTCTGTTCTTACTAGAACATGACAATGGCAGAAATGAGGTTTGAGCTGAAAACAGAGCAAGACAGATAGATCTCAGCTCCAGGAGACTGATGCTTTGAGACATCTCCTGAGAGGAATAATGACCCTGAATCACTCTGCCATTTAGTTGGGCCCTCCAACCAAATATGCTGGCATCTGTGGTCAGGATTACTTGTTGCCAGTCCTGAAGGCTCACCCCTTGGACAGCTGTCCATTGTTCACTCACCACTGCAAATCCCTCTTCAGGGGTGGTAGAATCAGAGTGTGAAAGTGGCATCTCCTCTCTATCTTCTTGAGTGGGACCAGAGACACTTCTGAAGAGTTCTGGTGTGGAATTGGGTCTAAGTGACCAGCTGGTGACAGAACCAACATTCATAGCACGTGGACCAGCATCGTGATATCTGCCTACTTGACTGAGAATCTGGAGGATTGTGCCTGTGATCCTCTGTCATCTCTCTGTTGGTAAAAAAGCATGGAAAATGTGGGTATTGAAAAATACTCCCAGATGTTCCAGTATCTAGATGGAAACCAGTGAACTGTTGGACTGGATTATCACAAAACCATGAGTTTGTGTTGGTTGGTGAATCAACAGCCTCCATATTGGCCAGTGAGCCCAATGCAGAGGCTCTGAATCCAGTGGAGTGAAGCTCCACAGGTCCCACCTCCCTCCCGCCCTGCTCCCTCCCCCCAGAATGCCTTCTCCCTGCCCTCTCTCCACCTGCGCCCACCTCCCCCCTCTGCAGAATGCCTCCTCCCCTCCTTCCCCATGCCCCCACCTACTTCTCCACTCACGCAACCGCCAAGTGGTGGAGCTCTGGTGCTAACCCAGCACTAGGGCCCAAAAATGTGCCTTATGGCACATTTGCAACAATGTGCACCGCGCCGGGTGGCTGTAAGTCACAGGTATGGGGAAGGTGTCACAATAAACTCCCACACTTCACAATTTTCCACTACACTACTGTAGCTTACTTATCCCAATTCCAGCGATACTGAAAGCCAATTTGACTGCACTGATTTCTAGACATTCTTACATGAACTTCGTTCCTGAAAGAACTTGACCTTGCCACAACCCTCCATGTTTTGTCAGTGTCAGATTACAGCCAGGAGTTAATGTGGGGCTGTCCTAAGATCAGTAATTGAAGTCTTTGGCTGCTTCTGAATACAGGTGATACCTCGGTATCTGTGGGGGATCCGTTCTCAGACCCCTCACAGATTCCAAAAATCGAAGATAAGCAAATCCACATTTTTTTGCCCCTTAAGCCCTCCAAAAGGGACTAGAGTTGCACTCTGGTCCTCTCTGGAAGGCTTTCTGAAGACCACAGAGACTGAGCCTGTTCACCCGTGGCCTCTGTAGGCTTCAGAATGGCACCTAGAGATGAAAAGAAACCCTTGGGAAACCAGAAGTCGCATCTTTTTGGACTACCGTCATGTTGTGAATGGGGTTGCACTCCCTCTGAAGGAGCAGGTCCACAGCTTGGGGGTGATCCTGGATCTGCAGGTGCTCCTGGATTCCCAGGTGGTGGCTGTGGCCAATGGAGTTTTTGCTCAGCTTCGGCTGATTCGCCAGCTGCGACCATACCTGAGTCATTCAGACCTAGCCACGGTGACTCATTCCCTAGTGACATCCAGATTAGACTACTGCAATGTGCTCTACATGGGGCTGCCTCTGAAGACAGTCCGGAAACTACAATTAGTGCAGAACGCGGCTGCCTGTGTGGTTGCTGGGGCTCATCGGTTTGACTCAGTTGGGCCACTACTTCGGCAGCTACACTGGCTACCAGTTCATTTCCGGGCTGAATTTAATGTGCTAGTTTTAACTTTTAAAGCCCTATATGGCTTGGGTCCAAGGTATTTGATGGACCACCTCCTTCCATACAATCCGACCTGTCCTCTCAGGTCATCAGAGGGGGCCCTTCTGACTGTGCTTCTAACCAGTGGATGTGAGGGGGATGGCGGCAAGAAAGAGGGCCTTCTCGGTGGTGGCTCCCTGTCTGTGGAACTCCCTTCCCCTGGAACTGAGAACAGCTCCCTCTTTAGAGTCCTTTCAGCAGGGGCTTAAGACCTTTTTATTTAAAGAAGCCTTTTAATGCTGTATTGGCAACCTTCAGTCTCAAAAGACTATGGTATCGCGCTCTGAAAGGTGGTTCTGGCACAGCGTCTAGTGTGGCTGAAAAGGCCAATCCGGGAGTGACAATCCCTTCCACACCGGGAGCAAGTGCAGTCTGTCCCTGGTCTGTCTCCCTGGCTATGGGCCTTCCTTCTTTGCCTCTTAGCCTCAGACTGTTGGCCAAGTGTCTCTTCAAACTGGGAAAGGCCATGCTGCACAGCCTGCCTCCAAGCGGGCCGCTCAGAGGCCAGGGTTTCCCACTTGTTGAGGTCCATCCCTAAGGCCTTCAGATCCCTCTTGCAGATGCTGACATGGCTTTTATTTATTTGTTTATTTTAATTTTAATTTTGGGTTCCAAGTTTTATTGTGTTTTATTGTTTTTAAATGTTTTTATTTTTATACATATTTATATATTTTATGTTTTTCTTTGATTTCTTTTGTAAGCTGCCTTAATTAATTAATTATTAATTAATAATGGGGGGAAATGGAAATGTAACTCGGTCTAATTGTGTTTTCCTTTTCTGTTTAGAATTTCATGTGTTTTTGAAGACAATGAGCCTCTGTGTGATCTAGTGGTTTGGGAGGTGGACTTAGACCTGGAAGATCCAGGTTCTCCCCTCAGCCACAAAGCTTCCTGGGTGACCTTGGACCAGTCACCTTCTCTCAACCTCACCTACCTCACAGGGTTGTTGTGAGGACAAAAGGAGGGGAGTAGCTGTGTACCACCTGAGTTCTTTGAAGGACGGGTGGTATAAAAATGTGAAAATAAAATAAATATGTGATGCTAGAGGAGTCCATATGCCCAGATAGGGTAACAGGCTATTGTGATGCTGTTGGGAAGCCTGTGGTCTTGAGACTAATGAGACAAGGAAGATGTTATGAATGTTGGAAATTGCAAAATTCAAAAGTCCTTCTTTCCGGATTGGAGCATATTAAAAAAAGAGACTTTCAATCTGATAGTATCTAGTGTGTGTAAGCTTTAATAAAACTTTAAACTTTAATATTAATATATTAATATTCTCTTCCGTTTCTCCTTTGCCTCTTAGATTGTAAGCATAAATATGGGACTTCTTTTTAAAAAAATCTATGAACAGTGTCTCTATACTATGTTGATAAAAATAATAATATATGTAACGAAAACCTGAAATTTCTACATAGTCTTCATGGTTAAAAGGCTATGGTTGAAATATATTTTTCCAATATCTGCACACTGTCCATGCAAAAGAGAAGCAGAAATATTCACAATGCAAATGATTTTCTAGCCAAGGTTAAATTGTACATCCACATAGCCACACATATTGTATGTTTATGAGGACTGATGGTTAATTTAATTTCTTTGATACATCTCCCTATTTCTAAAACTGATTCTTATGAAAACAAGAGCTGTGGTGCCTAGTGCGAAAGCAGAACATTGTTCTGCTGCCATAAAACGTCTATTGATGATGTACATAGCCATATTGGAGTAAACAGAGGCAGTGCCTGAGGCTCACCACCAAACCCAGCTCCCTCCGCCACTGAAGATAAGCCAGCGGTGGGAGCGGGGAGGGGTGAATGGGGCAGGAATCAGGGTTTCCCAGGGGATGCCAGGGTGAGAAGAGGTAGGGTATCAGCCACAACGGCACCAATGATATTCTCCACTCTTAGGCAGCCTTGACGCGCCTCCTTGGCTCTACTCAGATTTACAACAGTAAAAGAGCTGAAGCAGATCCAAGCAGATTCATAGGGGCCCATGGTACAGTGGAGTAAGCTAAGTAAGTTTTGTGTTACTCACCATAGATACTCACCTATAAGACAAGAAATTTCTGACAATAAATCAAGTGTAAATCTCCTCGCCTTATCTGCGGGTCACTCAGGGGTCCCCGGCATGTGCAGGAGAAGACCAGAGGACAGCAAGAAGACAATGCAGGGATCATTAGAGTGCTCTTAGCCTCCACGGCACTGAGGCTGCAAGGCTGCTGTCAAAGTTTGCCTTTTCACAACTCCTGAGAAAAAAGGAAGCCAGGCTCAAAGCCTCCATTTAAATCAAGCAAACCTTCTTCTGTTTGGCAGCATAACATCCATTCCATTTTTGCTAATGTTTGGCACAGGTTTGTTTTGAAAGCACCAGGATGCAATCCTCACTTTCATCTGAAACAACCTCTGAGGGCTCAGTGCTATCCAACTTTCCAATCTGAATCTCTCCTCTTGCCGTTTGTACCCGTTGGTTCTAGTTCTACTTTCAAAGGCAGTTGAGAACAATTTTGTCCCTTCTTCCATGACATCCCTTCAGGTATTTGAAGAATGCCATCATGTTCCCTCTCAGCCTTCTCATCTTCAGGCTGAACGTACCAAGTGCCCTTAACCTTTCTTTGTAGAGCTTGTCCTCTTGTCTCGTCACTCTCCTCTGAATCCACTCTGTCTTTCTTAAAGTGAGGCGCCCAGAATCGGACACAGTACTCCAGGTGAGGTCTACCCAATGCAGAGTCATTTCTTCCCTGGAAACACTGAGGCAGAGGTCATGGAAGCTCTGGGTATATTTCTGTTGTTGACCAGAACCCTGTTCAACAACGGTGCGTGGTGCGGCATTTTGTTAACACACCTAATCCACCAAAAAACAAATGTCCACATGGCTTTTTGGGGAAAGGCATTTGGACAAAGCTCTTCAACATGAAACATAGAAATGCTTTCTGCATCTAAAATGCCAGGCAACCACACAGGGAGGTCATAGCATCCCAAAGTCCACTGGTGGGACTGCAACGGCCCAAACGGGTGAGAAGTCAAAGAAAAAAGGGGGGAAATCAGGTCATTCATCACAGGAGTCTTCAGACTCTTACTATGGCCTGTCCCTCACTCACATGCCTCTTTCCCACTCTACTTTCCTCTGACTTTGCCTTATCTGTCTCTTCCTTCACTTTCACCCTTATACCTGAGGGTTCCATTCCCAGAACTCAGTGGAAAGCAAATCCATTTAAAAACATTGTCTCTTTGCCAGGCAATTTAAAACAACCTTGCTGACCTTTCTGATGTAAGACAGAGTCATTAGGCAGACAATCCATCAATCAGTCTCTCTCCAGGCGTTAGGAAAGGCTTCACTCTGAGCCAGTGACCCCTCCCTTCACCAATGCAAAGTGATTATCATTTGTTCATGTGCTCGGGGGAAGAGAGTGGTCCCTTGCCTTGGAGTGAAGCTGTTCTAAGTGCCTGGAGAGAGAATGATTGATGGATTGTAAGCCAGCTGCCCTCCCTCGCATTAATGAGGCTATTGTTAAACAACTTTTTTCCTTTAATTTAAAGGGCCTTTCTCATCGCATTGAGATAAAATCTCAGGTGAAAAATCTGTGCATAATTAGGTTATACCTGTATATCCTTTCTGAGATGTGGCAACCAGAACTATACACAATACTCCAGATCCAGTCTTCCTATCAGCTTATATAATGACATTATAATATTGGTTGTTTTATTCTCAATCCAATTTTTAATGATCCCAAGCATGGAATTGGCCTTCTTCACTGCAGCTGCACACTGAGTTGACATTTTCATTGACCTATCCACCAGCACCCCAAGATCTCTCTCCTGATCCATCACAGATGTCTCCAAACCCATTATCCTATATGTGAAGTTTGGATTTTTTGCCCCATGTGACTTAGAGCCCAATCCTGAGCCTGTTGGCACCAGCATACCACCAGCACAAGTGTTGCAAATATGTTGTAAGGCACACCTGCAACAGTCAGCCCCAGGTCAATGCTGGCACCAGGTTGGTGCCAGTCCGTGCTGAGCACAGCACCAGCAGGAATCCAGCTGCACACTATCCAGAGCAAGTGATGAGCTCCAGATGCCTGAGAGGTTTGTCAGGGTGGGGGGGCGGGGAGGAAGCAGGGTGGTAAGGGGGCAATACCAAGAGAACTCTGCTTCACCAGATCCAGAACCCCATGTCAGGCCTTCTGGCCCAACACAGGGACTCTCAACTCTGCACTGGCAAAATAGCCAGTGCAGACTTGAGTAACCCCATTGCGGGGCCTGCGCCTTTATTATTAATTATTAACAGTATTTATATACCGCTTTTCAACTAAAAGTTCACAAAGTGGTTTACAGAGAAAAATCAAATAATTAAATGGCTCCCTGTCCCAAAAGGGCTCACAATCTAAAAAGATGCAAAATGAATACCAGCAGACAGCCACTAGAACAGACAGTGCTGTAGTGAGATGGGCCAGTTACTCTCCCCTTGCTAAAAAAAGGAGCACCCACTTGAAAAAGTGCCTCTTACCCAATTTACCTAGAGTAAGGGGACAGATGTAGAATATAAGAATATAAATTCTTAACTATGGCAAGAACCCCCTTGGGATCATCCTTCTGCCCCACCTCATCCAAAGAAAAACATTAGACCGCCCATCCTGTGTCCAATGATCATTGTTTCCTGCAGAGATCAGCAAAAGAGCCCACTCTCGACTCCCCCCTTCTGCTCAATGCATAAGCAAAACATTAACCCTTCCCTGCCTCCTGGCTAGAACTTCCCTGCTGCTCACCAAGTCTGAATGAAGACCCTACGTGGTCTTTCACGCCATGAAAAAAGTAAGCAAGCACACCCAGACAGACTGACTCGAGTTTGCATGCGTGGGGACTGAGTGCTGAGTCAGTGGCATCAGACTTGAGTCAATGCCAGAGTCATCGGTGAAGGTGACTCAGGTGTAAATGAGACAGCAAAAACACATATTTTCTGCAACTCGGTCCCAAGCACTGGCGTAGCTAAGGGGGTGCAGGGGGTAGAAGTTGCACCAGACATCAAGCTTTAGGGGGGCAACAAGCTGAGCTTGACACTAGTGACCAAAATTGTGAAAATCTTGGTTTGTATGAATAATACCATCATGTTATATATCATTGGAAAGGTAATTTAATGCAGAGTGCAATGAAACAAACTGCACTGGAATATCTGTTTTCTATCAAAACTTATGGCCGATTAACCAGAAAATGAAAACACAACTGCCTTGTGAAACAAAAAGTGGATTTGCTTAACTCCAAACTGACCTATGAGACTGATTGTTCTGAGTGCCAATGAGATGTTATTATGATACAGCATGGAACCAATAACTTTTTGTTTATTTCAGCAATTAAATTTGATTTTATCATGCAGGGGTGGGCTACAAAATCTTCTTTGAACCCGGGTAGCAGATATATGCCTTAGCTATGCCACTGACTGGGGTGAGGCAGAAGACCAAGTGGGTGGTGAGCAGCTGGGGGGAGGGGGTGGGTTCCTCCCAATTTTCACTTTTTAAAAAGCCCGGGTGTGATGTCACTTCTGGTTGTGACATCACTTCCAGGGCAACATTTTGAGCTTGGCACCAGGCTACATGTTCATTAGCAATGCCACTGGTCCCAAGTCACTGACTTGAATTCCCATCCCTGATGTACAATGTGTTACAACAATAAGTAAAATCATTAAAAAACAGAACAAAACAAAAAACCCAAAAAACATACTCTAGGGCCATTAGGAGCTATTAAGAGGTAACAATTTGGTTCAGAAGGAATCAGTCAAGCCACAGCACTATTATCCCTTTATCTCTTTCAGTACCAATTATAATCTTGTGACTGGTGTCTGCAGTGTTTTTAATCTATGTTCACTGTTTAGAAAATATTTTCAATAGTATTTATTTCTTTATTTAGAAGATTAGCTGCTCTGTTTTCCCAATCCTTGAGGCAATTTAAAGAATTAAAACAAAGCAAAAGTACATAAACATTAATATGTCTGGAAGTAAATGTGAAGCTTCTATTTAACTCTCACAGCTAACAGCCGTTAGCTAATTTGTCCAACATCTGATCATCATTCATATGAAAAAGAAGCCGAAACCTTCACAATACAAGTGTGTTTTTCCAGACATGGTTAAGATGTGCATTTGGATGGGTAATCACATGCAATTCTAGAGATAGGGCAACTCATTCAATTACCAGTATTAATAATAAGCAGTTTATTAAAACCCAAAATAAAAGGGAATGAATCAAAATGGGGCAGAAGTGGAGAGAATTACCACAAGCAGCCAGAGGTGAAATGCCTTGACATGGTGTGATGGCCACAGACACAGTAAGGAGTATTGACCAGCAGAGGGAGCAGGGGAACAACAGAAATTAAAAGGGAAAAAACAACACCACCATTACATACTGGAAATCTTGACAGACTGGGGTTGGAGTGGAAGGCCAGGAATTCTAGCCCTCTGTACTCACTGAGAGTAAGCAGAGGTGGCTTTTGCAAAACAGCAACAGGTTCTGGTGGCAGACCTAGCAAAACACACCTCTCCAGCTGCATGTGGGAGCTTACATCTTCTAGCTTTGATGATGTCATGGGGTACCTCATTGGAGAGTTGACTGTGACTTCGGTACCCCTAGCGCATCGGTTTCCAAACTCTCAGGGAGAGTTTGAGCCACTAAGTTCTTGCAGGGGCGGGAGGGGAGGCAGCCAGGGCGGGGGAAAGGCAGAGGCGCGATCTCCAGGATCGCACCATTCAGGGGGGCTGCAAGGGCTTGGGTGCACTTACCCGAGCCTCCTGCAGCCTGATGGAGGTGCGGGGAGCCCTGCGTGACCTTCTGCAGGGCTCCCCACAGCTTCAGAAGTGAAAGTGGAGCAATCACGCTCCACTTCCGCTTTAGTGGAGGCGGGGCGTGATCGCTCCACTTTCACTTTCAAAGTTGCAGAGAGCCCTGCAGAAGGTCACGCAGGGCTCCCCGCACCCCCGCAAGGCTGCAGAAGGCTCGGGTAAGTGCACCCAAGCCCCTGCAGCCCCCCTGAGTGGCAGTGATCCTGGGGATTGTGCCGCTGCCTCCTCCCTGCCTCCTGACTGCCCTGTCCCTTAAAGGGGCAGAGGCCAGGGCCCACAAGCTGGGACGTTGCAACGCCCCAGTATGAAAAGCCCTGCCCTAGCGGATCTTGGACCTGGTCAGGTGGATGAGCAGTGAGAAGTTGGATACCAGAAGAAGGCTTAGGAACTATTATCTCCTGCTGTTCCCAGACATGGAATCTGCATTCTGCCCTCCTGGCTTTTTGGAGAAAGGCATTTAAAGTGCCTAGAAATGCTTTCTGCATCTAAAATGCCAGGCAGCCACATGGGGAGGTCATAGCATCCCAAAGTCCTCCAGTGGGATAGATTGGGCCCAAACAGGTGATAAAGCAAACATAAAATAAGGGGAAATCAGGGCATTCATTGAAACTGTCCTCAGACTCTTAGTGTCCAGTCCTATCCAACTTTCCAGCTCGGGTGTAGCCACAATGCTGCCCTATGGTAAGGGAACATATATTCCCATACTTTGAGAAGGTTCCAGTGACTGCCCCTCCAAGATGCAGTGCACACCCCACTGGCACAACTGCACCAGCTCTGGAAAATTGGATAGGATTGGGTCCTCACTCCAGCCCATCTTTCCCTTTTCTTCTCTTCTCACTCACAGACCTCTTTCCCTTTTCTTCTTGGAGTCAGTTCTTCTGACTTTCTCCTATCAGTCTCTCCCTTCACGTTCACCCTCTCCTTCCTTTCTTTGTTTCTCTTTTCTCCTTCTCCCTCTAACTCCTCAGTCAGTAACTACACTCAACATTTTCTGTTCCCTTGACAACCATTGTAGAGGCAGCAGCTCTCACTTCTGGTCACTCAAGATCTGTCATCCAGTGCCACCTGCCTCTCTGCCAAGATCTGCCATGTAACCATCTTTGCGCACCTGTTACAGCAACAAGGATGACATCAGGTAGCTGGTACTGTCTGGTCTCCACATTAGTGAAGGGAATGTGAGTTCCATCATTGTTGAGAAGAGAAGTGTGCTTAAACAAGAGTTCCACTTTCTTCTGCTAAATTCTAGGAAGATTTTCCCTGCCATCCCCACACCCTCCTGAACCCAATCTGAACTCCACTGCCCCGTTTCACCCCATCCCTGCCCTCCTCTGCACCAATCTGCCCAACACTGCACTGCATGGAACTTTCCCTTTCCTAGTGGCACCATTCCTTGCTCTAGCGCTGGTGGAAATGGCCTTCCTGTCACTGCCATAGCTCCCATAGGGTTGGAGAGGTATCCTGTGATTACCAGGTAACACTCCTTCAGGGGTGATAGTGACACCCCCACAGCATTGACAGCGCTATGCCACCTCTTATCTTGCCTGTTTTCCTGATCTCTGCAACTGTGCTTGCTCTGTTGCCATAAATCATTTACATAAGCTGAGAGCTTCTGAAGCTATCCTAAATTTTAAATTTTAAAATTTTAAATCTGTGGAAGGGTCATTAAGGGTCATTAAAAGTTCAAGTTCCTGTGCTTTGCTGATCTTGCTGCCTTGGTTAACCCTTCTCCTGCCTGTCTCCTCCTGCACTGTGCTGTGGCACTCTGTGTAAAATAATTAAACCTGAAATAAATCACAGGCAATTGTCATGTTTACAGCTCCTTTTACTGCTCGGTTAAACTCATCAGTTTACTGCCATTCTGTTTTATTACAGAGATGCTCCATTTTTCTTTTTGGTACAACTGAGATAGTCAGTTACATGTCCAATAGTTTGAATATGGCATAAGATTGAAAGGGTTAGGCAAATGTACAGTTTTTGTATTATTCACTGGTGTCCTTTCCTTAAAAGGTTCTGGATTTCCATTTTCTTCCACCTTTTCTCTTCTGAACTCCCTTTGTGCCCCAGGGTAATACATTTCCATTGTCCAATAACTAGAATGAAGGCAGTATGAAAATTATAGGAGAGCTGATGCAAAAAAATAACGGTGTCAAGGTCATTCATTGAACCATTTAAAAATAGTCAGTGAACTAGTTTTATTATTGCAAAGCAAAACTAGGGTTGGCTTTTCACAACACAGAACCATGGCATTGGATGGAATCCTGGTAAATAACATTGTTAATATTCTTTGAATTGAGGCTTAATTTGTGTTTTAAAAAGAGTGGCAAGCAGTATTATCCCTTGAAGATAGCCCTTGATTCGCGACTCGTCTCATTTCTCAAAATGACTCGGACTCCAAAGACTCAAAATTTTTCTTGAGTTGAGTCACGACAGCCGTATCCTATGACTCACGAGTCGAAACAAGTCACAGGGTTGTCAGGTATTGCTCAGCAGAGTTATATTGGCTTCTGAAGAAGCCTGCCACAGACAGCAGGTGAAACGTAAAGGTAGTACTTGAGTTAATTTTTAACTCAATGCATATTTATTCAGTGATACATT
Organism: Tiliqua scincoides; assembly: GCF_035046505.1. Lineage (NCBI taxonomy): Eukaryota > Metazoa > Chordata > Lepidosauria > Squamata > Scincidae > Tiliqua > Tiliqua scincoides. Next base: position 211,995,542 of record NC_089823.1, on the reverse strand, counting down.
TTGGCTGGGAAAGCCTTAGTAAATATGTGTTGTTTTGTGTTGTTGCAGTCTAATCCACAATCTATTCACTTCAGCTGATTATCAAGGCAGAGCGGTGGTTCCCAAACTTTTTTGACCGGCAGCTCCCTTGACCTACTGGGCCACTGGCCATGGTTCCCCATTAGGGCTATAATCCCATACATAATCCCATATAGGACAGTGGGTTTGTTAAGAGGATTCCACAGCTCCTCTGGCTGGTTTTTGCAGCTCCCCAGGAACCACAGTTCAGTTTGGGAATCACTGAATAGGCTTTGCAAAGCTGTTTGCAGGTTTTTTCTTCTTTTCTGGGAGGAAAGAGAAACTGAAACACAGGTAGACTTTGAGGTTTTTCTTTCAGTTGCTAGCAAAGAGCCATTAGGCCCTTGACAACTCTATTGTTAACTGATCACTGAATAAATAAAAAGGTGCTTGAGACAAAATCCCTTCTCAGGGCTGCTAAAATTAATCCCTGTCAAGGGGAAAAAAACACAGACTGATTTGGATTATTATTACAGACATTTCTGAACTCTGAAGAAATTATAGGCACCCCTGCATAATTCAGAACCTCAGACAGAATTGAGTTTTCCTTGAAGCCTTATGTTTCCATAAGGCCAATTTACAGGGTATTCAAAATGGGGGAAAGGTGCTTGTTTTACTGAAGACTTCTGTCTGCATTACTGAGAAGATGAGGAAAGCTAATGAGGTGGGTGTTTTCTCAAGCTGCTGCAGCATAGAGGTGACTGGTCTGTTGCAGAAGTCAGTGTAAAATATAGGGTCTTGCAGAAACCTCACTGTAAAAAATGGGATTTTTCCCCCAAGCTACTTACTGGGTCTTCAAAGTTCAGTGATTTTAGCAGATACTCAGAGGGTAAGGAAACCTAATGAGATGGGTGTTTTCTCAGGCTTCTGCAACATAGAGGTGGCAAAGCTGCTGCAGTACCCAGTGCCATGTAAAATACAGGGGTTTTTTTCCTCAAGAGCTAGAGCTGTGTGCTCAGTAAGAACATGGGTTTTTAAAACTGATTTTCTTGAGTGAGGTCAGCTTCTGGGTACGATTTACAAAAGGATCTATGTGTACCAAAGACCTGCTAGCTTACTTACAATGGATGCACAAACACAACACTTCTGTTTCAGGTATTTGGAAACACCTGGAAGTTTTTTCTTAAGGCATTTGGTTCTTTTGGGAGGTCCCCTGAAGACAGTGCAAATGCGCCATTGGCGTGATATGATAATACTATGACAGTAGCTGGCATTAAAAGCCTTGTCTGAGGAAACACAGCTGAAGATCTGGCCAACAGGCCAACTGACACAACAGTTTGAGGCTAATCACAAAAAAAAATGTGATTTTCGTAAGGGTGCCCAGAAGATGACCTCAAACAAGTACCATAGAGAAGATAGGCAAAGACCTCTTGTGAAATAAATAAATGACTCTCCCCTAAACTCCTACAGCACACCTGCAGTCCATTCATAGCACTCCAATATGCTGCAGCACATTGGTTGAAAATCACTTTTCCTTATGTTCTTGCTATAGTACAAATAATAAATACCTGTCAGGCTGACCAATCCTAGGCATGTCTACTTAGAAGTTAGCCCCATTAGAGTCAATGGGGCTTACTCCCAGAAAAGTGTGGATAGGATTGGGCTGCGAGGGTGCAATCCTAACCTTGTTTGTGCCTCCTTGTGAGCAAGCCATGCCAGTGCACAGAGGCTGCATTCAGCCTCCATGATGGCTTCCACCAGGAAGGCTGTGTCGGCCAAGCTTGGCCAACACAAGGGGCTGGGGAGGGCAGGGAGGAGGTGGGAGCAAGGTGTTCCAAGGCGGGGGGAGGTTGGGTGGAGGGCATTCCAGGGGTTGGACAGGCGGGGAGTGGGAGTTGGAACTGGGACCCGACAGTTATGCTGGATCCCAACCCCATTCCCTGAGCAGCATGGAGTGGCTCCAAGCCGCTCCATTCTCCTTGGACTTGTATCACTTCCTGAGATGGCACAGGTCCAAGGAACCCATTGAGGCTGTGGTTGCTTACCTGGGGGGTAAGGGGAAGAGTTTCCCCTTGCCTCTAGCTGAGCTGATTCTGGCCCCAATCTTGCACTGGATACAGTGCAGGCCTCCTGGCCTGCCTGTTCTAGCGCAAGATAGGATTGCACTGCACTTGTATGCTACAAGATGAATGGTTTTTGAGTTAAAACACAGAAAGACAAAACAAGCTTTCTCTAAAAATAAATGAGGGGGGTTGGCACTTTTGAGACTTTTGGGAAGAAGGGTTTGGTTGGTTTACCCTGGGGAAGAAAAGGATAAGGGGTGATACAATTGCATTCAAGTAGCTGAAGGGCTGTTATACAAAAGAAGGGAAGGACCTACCTTCTGTGGTTCCTTTTTTAAAAAAAATTTTTTTCCCAAAAACAACTACAAACAAAAACACACAACACAAAAAACATCACTACACACAAAAAAAACAAAAAACAAAGGGTGTAGGAAATCATACATCACCATCATATATCACTAAAACTAATAAATCACTACATATCTTAATCAATTTCTTCTTCTAAATTTACCTCTCAATATCATTTTTCATCCATAATTCATGTATCATATCATATCAAATATAATATATATGTAATACAATCATCTAAATGCCCTATCATAAATTTCTAAAACTTCATTTTCAACCAAGCATAAAAGGGTTTTTTCCATTACTCAATTTGTATCAGCCTTAGTTATCGATCCAAAATTTCCAAAAGTCTGTCCATCTCGACCACATTCATCACTTTCTCTATTAATTCATTTTTCATTGGTGTTTTAAAATCCTTCCAATATCTAACATATAAAATCCTCGCTACAGTTTGTCCCATCCAAATATTCCAACTCCCTTCTAATGCCCACTTTTTGGCTAATTAACATCCTCCTTTTCCAAGAACAACAGCTGTGGTGTGCAAAGAAATGAACATAACTCCTTATCAGTTGAGCAATTAACAAGAATTTATTGCTACAAACACAGACACTCCTGCAAGTCCTCTTGTCCAGAGGCTTTCCCTCCCCAAAACTCCACTTAACTCAGTGGGTAAAGGTCCAAAGCCTCCAGTCCAAGTCCAAGTCCAATCCAATCTCCAAAGCACAGTCCAGTCTTCTGAAGCAGAGTCCCTCCTCTCCACCAGTGTCCTCTCCAGCAGAGTGTCTCCTCCAGCAGGGTCCTGGCACTCCTCTCTTCTGTGTCCTCCAGCTGAGTCCTGGCAGTCCCCTTCTCCCATAGGTCTCGGTCAGGTAGCCTCTTGGGTCTGGGGTCCCTCTGGTCAGGGTAGCTCTGTCTCCTTCTGAAGCTGCCTTTTATCCTTGGATGTCTCATAATCCAAAATGCAGCTCACTTGTGAGCTACCTTGTTAAGTCCAAATTAGGCTCAGCTGAGCCATCTCTTCAGTCCATGTCCATTCAGAGTCCAATCAAGGTCAAATGAAGCTCAGGTGTCCATCAGAGTCTCCATTGGCCTTGATTGATTACAGCTGTGGAGCCAGCCCTGCCCTTCCCAGAGCTGTCAAACAGCTGTCAAAACATGGAATAGCTGTCAACACCACATCATCCACCTGATGATCTTCTGATCTTCCATTACACAGTTAAAATCACAATAACTAGGTATGCATCGTTTTCTTTATCTATAATATCTAAAATAATATAAAATTTCCTACTCTAGTAAATTTCTTATTATGCTTCCAGATCTGTTCCATTGATCTATTGTGATATTATGGCCTATATTCTGCACCCATTTTAACATGCATTGTTTTACGGTTTCTTCTTGCATCTCAAAATCCAATAATCCATCTTGTAATGCATATATTTATTTTGATCTCAATCTTTCTTTAACATAAATGGCAACACCTCTTTTTTTTCATCTGAAGCCACAAAAACTTCTAATTTTTTATTCACCAACAATGCCCTATTCATTAGACATCACGTTTCTTTTTACTAGTCTTCCTCTCTTTTTGTCTTTTTCTTGTTGCTGTTGGTGAGCGCCTCTTACTCGCTCCTCTAGGCTCTTCCCTCTCTGATTCATCTGTTGTTTCTAAATTATCTGCTTTCATCCAACTCCATTTCTGGTCTAAATTCTTCTAATTCTTTTCTTCTCGATTTCTCTTCCTCCTTTTCTTCCTTTCTTATCTTGTCTTTCATCACTGTACTCAAGAAGTTTTCTGCTTTAATTGTTGAATTTATATTATATCTCTGTGTCTGATATTGAAAAAACATACCTTCTGGAGAAAGCCATCTGTATGGTATTTGCTTTTCTCTTAAAAATTTTGTCAGATTTTCATATTCTTTTCTCTTCTTTCTCACTCTCCATGGAACATGTCTCAAAATGTTGACTTTGTTATCATCCACTATCCATTCCTTTTCCTGTGAGCCTTCAGTAATTTATCTCTGTAAAAGGTTCTGATGAATTTCACATGGATTTCTCTTGGTAATTAGTGTTTTCTCAGATAAGAAGTGCTCACTCTTCTCACTGAGTCCAATTCTTTAGCTATCTCCTCCATCGGTTTATCAATCCATTCTGATATTAATCTGACAATCCATCACGACGTATTTTCTCCTTTCTCTTCTGGTATATTTTGTATCCTCACCACTCGAGCTGCACTATCCATTTGAATTTCCAATAACGTTGTCTCTGCATCATGCTGATTTTCTTCTATCTCCAATATTTTAGCTTGATCTTTTCTTATCTTTTTTTCCCAATCTCTCAATCTTTTGTTTATTTTCTTCTGATGTAATTTTCACCTCCATCATTTGTCCACTAAGTTAATCTAATCATTTAGTTAAAGCATCCACACTAACTTGAGTTTGTACAGATTGGTTTGTTAGTTGCTGTATCATTGTCAACAGTTTTTTTCTATGTTGTCTTGCACAGTCTGTTTCTAGTCTTTCCCTTTCGGATCCTCTTGTGCTAATTTTCCAAGTCCCGTCTCAGACGCTGGTGAGCCTCAGACTTTCACTGTTTTGCCTGCCATCTTCATTCTTCCTTCCTGTAAAGCTCAAATATCTGCTATCAAACAAATCACTTTCACTTTCTCTTTCAATTATCTATACATCACATCGCATCACATCAACAATCAATCCTCTAGTCACTCATCAACAATAACAGAAAAAAAATTATAAAGTCAAATAAAACCTTATGCTTGCAATATTATTTAAGGCCACTAGATGGCCTCAGCGTATTATCTTCCTTGCTTCAATTACAGACACAAATTCAATTCTTGCAATGTCTTTTTAAATCCAGTAGATGTCACTAGATGTCACTGGTGCTCTGTTCTTGTTTTGTTTATATTTCTCTTATCTTGTTTATAATTGTAGCCTTGGCAACGCCATTCCTCAATCAGCAGAAATGTCAGCTCTTTCACTCGGCTCTTTCAGGCAATCCAGCCGCTCTTTCAGGCAATTCCAAACAGCAGCATCAAACCAAGGCAATAAACGCTCCAATGCACAAACTTTCCAAAGACAGTTAATTTGTAATTCACCAAAATTCAAAGTTGTAAAGTTGTAGTTATATTTTCATATATCCATAACAAGCTTGGTATATCTCTTCTATGATTTCTCCTCACACCAATATATAGTTGGGGGGGAAACCTTCCCCCCTCCTCCTCTTCTCATGGCAAAAAAACAAATCAAGCAATCAGTTACTCAGTCCCCGCCAGGCATACACAAACGGAATAACACTTACTTAAGTCTTTCAACGTCTTTCCCTGCTGGGGCCTTCGGCTTGAGTTCAGCATGAATTCTTCATCATTGCTGCCAAGACAGCAGAATCTCCTGGGAAAGCCCCCTGGTCAGGCCTTATCTCCTCAGGAATCGTGCCATCACATGGAGGAGTTTGACTCTCCTGACAAACAATCCTTGGGTCTCCTCAGATCTGCAGTTTTTGGGGAAAAAACAGAGTGCCTTTCAAGAACTCTAGAAAGTCGTGTCTGCTAGGATGCTGGCTGGTCCCTCCCTCCCCCTTCTGTGGTTCCTGAACTAGAACCAATGGGTTGAGACTACAGGAACTCAGGTTTAGGTTAGACATGAGGACAAGTTTTCTAATGGTAAAAGCCATCCAACACTGGAGCAGTCTGCCTTGTGCAGTTGTGAGCTCTCCCTCATTGGAGGTTGTCAGGCAGAGGCTGGTTGGTACCTGCCAGGAATGCAGTAGCTGTTGCCTGCACTGAGCAGGGGATCAGGCTAGATTACCTCCCAGTTCCCTTCCAATTCTATTTATGATCTGGATTTATAAGCTACTTCACACGGAAGTAGAAGTTCTTCTGATACCCTGGTCCAAGACTTTGAAATGTTAAAAGTTTAACCAACACCCTGTCTTATGGCTGGTAACAAATCTTAAACCAGTGAAGAACTTTCACTATTGGAAGAATGGATCTCTTTAGAAATGGTTCTCTTGTTGTCTCCATCTGCAGAATACTAAGCTTTGAATCTGAATAATTTGTGGATAGGAATTTAAAGGAGTAAATAATACAAGTTTCATCCTATGTTCTGGAGGCATGCCATTAAAATCAGTGGAAGCTTTTTGAGCCATTAGTTTGAGGGTCACAGCCCAATGTTATAAATAAGTGGAATTCCAGACAAACAATCATGGGAAGTTAGAAGCTAAGGGAGAAGAAAATTTCATCATTCATCATAATTTTTGCTAACTGGGTAAGAGGCACTTTTTCAAGTGGGTACTCTTGTTTAGCAGGGGGAGAGTAACTGGTCCTCTTCATCCCAGCAATGTCTTTTCTAGTGGCTGTCTGCCGGTGTTCTTTTGGATCTTTCTAGATTGTGAGCCCTTTTGGGGCAGGGAGCCATTAGTTATTTGATTTTCTCTGTAAAATACTTTGTAAACTTTTCATTGAAAGCAGTAAATAATAATAATAATAATAATAATAATAATAATAATAATAATAATAATAATAATAATAATAATAATAATAAGGGAGACAGGGCAATTAATTTTGGCTGCCCAAGACCAGGCACTAAGGACAAATGTATACAGAGCAAAAATTGAGAAAACATCTATGGACAGCAGATGTCGCTTGTGTAAAGATACTGATGAAACTGTGGACCACCTGGTCAGCTGTTGCAAGAAGATCGTGCAGACTGACTACAAAGAAAGACATGACGAAGTTGCGACAAGAATTCACTGGAACTTGTGTAAAGTTCCTGCATATATATATAAACTGCATGCAAGTAACAACTGCTGAAACCACAAAACTGAAAAAGTGATAGAGAATGAAGAAGTCAAAGTGCTCTGGGATTTTAGAATATAAACCGACAAACATCTGCCACAAAACACACCAGACATAACCATCACTGACAAGAAGGATAAGAAAGTCTGGATAGTAGACATTGCCGTATCTGGTAACAATAGAAGATAAAGAAATGGAGAAAATAACCAAGTATAAAGATCTACAAATATACCCCAGATACTCGCCTATAAGTTGACCCCACAGATAAGTCGAGGGCAGGTCTTGAGCCGGCGATCATGGAATTTTCTATGACCCTCAGATAAGTAGGGAGTTAAATTTAGAGGGGTGTCTGACTATAGTTTTGTCTGATTTTACCTCAGGCCAGATCCTGAAAAATAACCTACCACTAATTGTTACCTAAGAACTGTAGCCTCTAATTTATTTAAAACATAGTAAAAGATCATAAGATACATTTTTATTCTTTTTAAATTCTGGTCTTCACCACCTTTTTGTAAACACTATCAGAGTAAGTGCACTGTAAACAACATACCAGTAATCAGTGGTTCCCAACCTGGTATTCATGTACTCCCAGGGACACTCAAAAGGACCTTTAGGGGTACTTGAAAAAGAATGGAATAATGGTAGAAAAAGGCAGGTCATGCTCCAGAATACCTTGCAAGGACCAGCAAGGCAGGAAGGGAGGTAGCTAGTTGGCTTTGAAAGCCCCACCAACAGCTAGTTTTTGGTCATCAATTCATGTATGAACCAGTGATTGAAAACCAGCACAGTAAAAAAAGCTGAAACATCATATAGAAAGTGATCAATCACCCAGAATTTCTCAGCACACTTCTGGTGCAAAACAGTGCAAAGGCAGAGTCTTCTGTTCCTCAAACAGATAAAAAGAGAAAACACTGTGATGAATACATGAAGTCTGGGTTTTAATAGAGAGGAGATGAGGGCTTGTATTATTACAAACATTTTGCTAATATGAAGGGTACAATTCATTATTGCCAAGGGATATGCAAGTGAAAAAGGTTGGGAACCACTGCAGGAGAACCATGAATCAAATCCACCTTTAAAGTGTCTGGTGTGTTAAGCCAGAAGCTCTGCATACAACATACAACCCATAACACATAACAGAGAGTGTGCAATTCAGTTCACAGCAGAGAGATGCAGCTGCATATATTTACAACCCTTTTTACTCAGAAGTAGACCCACTGCTTTCCATGGGTGTTATTCTTAAGTAATGCTGCATTGAATTGTAGCCTGGGAATTGTTGCTTCAAATGGAAAGGGGATCCCATCCTGGTGTTGAGAAGAAAAAAAAAGACCTCTGCCAAATGCAAAGCCTTTGCAAAAGGAAATCACGTTGCAGCAGCAAAAGGGAACGGAGGGGAATAAAAGGTTAACTTTGGCTGGAACATCCCAGGAAACTGTTCAGAGTTGAAAGACTCTGCCTTCTGATTGACCCTCTGATTGAGATAAGGCGAAGTGAGAATTGGAGCTTGATTACTTGGCAAAAATTTCAGGTACTATACCTGAGTATCTACGGTAACTTGAAAGACTGTGGCACAAAGTAAGAGTAATCCCAATAGTCATGGGGCCTTGGGTGCTATCCTGAAATACCTGGAAAAGCATTTGCACATCATCAGGATGAGCACAAGCACTAGTAGTCAATTACAAAAGCTGCCTTACTAGAAATAGCCTATATAGTACGGCAATATTTGTAATGTAACAACATAAAAACAAAAAATAGCTGCCTATTCCAGGCCCTTAGGAGGGATTCAATAGGTGGATCTCTATAAAATCAAGTCAAAAACAATATGACTGTGCTAAATTGAATAATAATAAATGTTAGTTCCATTTGAACAGCATGGGGTAAGAAATGTTCCCTACTCAGATCTCTACAGCCATGGAAAAGACAATGTTGTTAAATATTTTTACTAGCCTGGGGAAGCATTCGCTTCTAAAAATATGAGAGTTTAAATAGTCTGTAGCCACCGTAAATGGGAATGAGGTGGGGTCAGATGTATTTTGTGATGTCTTTTCATTCTTTCAGTCAGAGCACCTACACCTATACCACATGCTCCTGGATATGGTGGACCTGTATTTCCAACACCGTATGCTGGAAGATCAGTTTTTCCAGGTTAGAAGGGTTACTATTTGACAAAATGAATGCATAAATATTGCAGGGGTGCCTATATTCTGCTCATGCAACAGCATCAGCAGTTGTATTTTTGTGGGTCACCTTGCACCTTTGGGACTTGAGGGCACAGTACTGCCATGACTCTGGTTCCACCTGGAGGATCATATCCAGAAGGTGGTATTGGAGACTACTGCTTTTACTTATGGCTTTAAGCCTATGCAATACCTCAAAGCACTGTCTTGTCACCTGTGCTCTTCAAAATCGAAATAAAGTTTGAGAATGTGGGTCATTGATCCAGAGATGAGACCCAGCTCTATGCCTCTTGTTTACATCAATTATTCCCAGGGTGGCAATTAAATCCTAACGAAGGACCTGGAGGATTTCTGGTCTGGATGTTGGGGTACAAGCAAACTAATCCAGTCAAACTGGAAATGCTTTGGATTGGAAAGCTTTCTGGTTTAGGTGATGATGTGCAAAGAGTTCTAGGGCTGGAGTGCCACTTCAGAAAAACCTCGTTCTCTAATGGGCATCCACCTAACTTCCAACTCTGTGTGTGTGTGTGTGTGTCAGAGAGAGAGAGAGAGAGAGAGAGAGAGAGAGAGAGAGAGAGAGAGTGCATTTGCATGCACCCAGAAAATGGGAGCAGAAACTCATGTCCTTCTGATGATCCATTCTCATACATTTATATACAATGTCAACCCTTTAAAACTTACTTGAAATCAGTGAAGATCTCTAAGTACTAGAGCAATGAGACCACCATATAAATTTTCTCTTATATTCTCTCTATTTTTCCATATGAAACTTTTATATTGCAGTAAGGGAAAATTGGCTTAAATATAGCATAAGGTTTGCAGTATAGTGTCTTCCTCGCCACCACAATTCTATGAATGCACTGGGTTAGAATCTAGTACAGAATTCTGCTTCCTAGCATGAGACTCTTGGCAGCGGAGGGGGAGAATATGAAAAAAGAAGCGACCACATACACTTCAGATTGTAGCACAGCGTACATGCTTTCTCTTATTTCTTACTCTGTCCAAGAGATAATGCACACAGTGACCCAGAAAGCAATTGTCAGTGGTTTGAAACTGGTTCTGTTGTTTTTGATTACAATCTGTCCTCAATAAATCAAAGCAGGCTTTGTCATTTGAATTTGTTTTCTCAAGGTGCTTCAAGACAAGCTGCCTTTCATCATGGAGGCTATCCCACTCGTTATGGTGTTCCACCAACTCGAGGTCATCCTCCACCCCATGGTGTAATGTGGATGCCAGCACCACCTGCAATTCCTAACTGTCCTCCTGGATTAGAATATTTAACTCAGGTATCTATATTTATTTTCTCAAATTTTTATCAGTTTTTCTCATATATGATAAATAGGATAATATAAAAACGACACCGTTAAGCCAGCAGTTCCCAAACTCATCAGAACCATGGCACCCTTCTCACTCATGGGGCACCATACGTCCTCTTCTTCCCAGCTTCCTGGACTGAGATTGAGTGAGATTTCATCTATTCTAGTGTTATCTCGGCCCTGCAAGCCAAGAAGGAGAGGATATGGCTACCCTGCGAGTGTGCCATCACGCCCCTGGGCACGATGGGACGCATTTTGGAAAACACTGTCTTAGTGAGTTTGTGAAATCCTATCCTTCCTTGTGTTGTCCTATCCTTCCTGTGAGGACATAGATTCAAGTGTATACAGGAGTAGAGGATGATGATGATGATAAAGAATATTTATCCATTTTCAGCAAAAAGTTTACCCTCAGCGCAATCGCAATCCTAATTTGCACTGGAACAGGCAGGCTAGCCGGCATGTGCTGTATCCAGTGCAAGTTTGGGGCCAACTGTGCCACCTGAAGAGTTAGGACCCACTCCACACTGCCTGGGAAAGGGACTAAGATCCAGCCAAACTGCTGGGTCCTGGCCCCACCTCCTGCTCCCTGCCCACTCACAGGCCCGCCCACTGCTCACCCTCTCCTCACCCTGAAATGCCTCCTCCCCACCCTCCGCCCACGCCCCAGACCTCTGCGCCAGCCGAGTTGAGGCAGCGCAGATTCACCTTCTGCCGCTGCCGTGGAGGTTGGATCTGATCTCTGTGGGCTGGCGCTCCTCCATGCGCTGCCATGGCTTTCTCCTGAAGAGGCACAAAAATGCTTTAGAGCATGTTTGCCACCCTCCCAGGCCAGTGTAAGTCCAACGAACGCTTAGGATTGCACTCCAAGTGTGGTTTACATAGCAGAACAATAAAAAGTGTACCCTCTCCCAAAGGGACTCACAAACTAAAACACAAAGACACAAGAGAGTCACCTGCAAAGCAACCACCAGAAAAGACACTATGTTGGAATAAATAGAGGCAACTGTTGTTTCTTAATGTTTAAATTTATTATCATGGGTTCTCTAGGGACACGGGTACAAGCCGATCCACATGCACATGGTGGATTCACTCTGCCGGATTGGTGTCATAGAAAAGGAGAGGGGACAGAAAGGAGCTGAAGTCCAAACTAGAGCATAAAAATGAGGACAAGTTTATTGAGTAAACACTTAGCACTGAGGCTGAGTTCTCCAAAAGGTTTGATAGACAACTGAGAGTGGATCCAAATGAGTGTTTGGACTCCCAACCAAGCAGGCATTCTGGGAAAAAAGCAAAGTGAAAGTTACAACACCTGAAGTCAATTCTGGCTACAGTGGGTACATAGAGGTCCTTTTACACTTTGACCCATGGGGTTAGATTTACTGCCACCAGGGATGCATTTAAGGCCCTACTGCAAGACTTTTCTCAAGCATGTCGGTCATCCTTTAATCTAGGCACTGCAGCCTGTCAGTGAAGAGGATGCCAATTTATCTGGCTGCTTCCTGCTCCTCTGATGTACACACAACACATTCCAAACACTGGTAACATTTGACCCAAGCCATCTATTGGAGAGGAAGGAGACAAATGGATCTTATTTCATGTCTTTGATTGAGTTAACTAATTTTATTAGAAAGAGGGGGATTTTTTACAAAATATAAATAGAAAAGGCTATTGGAAAAAAGAACAAAGCATATAGTAGGGAAAATACAGAGATGTGATCAGAAGCAGCAAAAAATAAATCCAAAGCAGTTTTGACTGCATGGTTCCTTCAAACTGAGGGAAGATGGAATCTCTCATCTCCAATTACTGGAGGGGCAAAATAGTTTATGAAAGATCACTTTGTCCCAAGGAAACCCTCATTCACCCTTCCTGCTGGGGGAATCTCAGTAGATAGTCCATTCTCACTGGCTAGCCTTGTGGTCAGAAAGCCAAGCTCATTTCCTGGCCTTACCTGAGTCCAGGCCACGTAAGGCAGATGTGAACAGATCCCAGTGTCTTTCTGGCCCATTGTTCATGATGTCTTTCTGGCCCATTGTTCCAAATGAACTGCAACTAAGGCCCAAATCCTAACCCAATTTCCAGAACTGGCATAGCTGTTCCAATGGGGCGTGTGCTGCATCCTGCAATTGGGTGACACTCACGGAAGCCTCCTCAAAATAATGGAATGTTTGTTTCCTTACCCTGGAGCTGCATTGCCCTTATGTCAGTGCTGGAAAGTGGGTTAGAATTATGCCTTAAGGTCCCAATCCTATCCAAATTTCCAGCACTGGGGCAGCCGCAATGCAGCCTCAAGGTAAGGGAACAAATGTTCCCGTATCTTGAGGAGGCCTCCAAGACTGCCTCCCCAAAACAGGAAGCAGTGCATACCCTACAGCAGCATCGGCATTGGAAAATTGGATAGGTTTGGGCCCTTAGTCTTGTGAATAAGAGCAGTACAGCATTAAATTCTGTGCAATGACTTTTGATTACATACCAACTTCAATATTTTATTTTTGTTTAAATCCTATACAGATTGATCAGATAATTGTTCATCAGCAGATTGAGGTTCTGGAATGTACGTATCTTCTCAGATTATTCAGATTTTTAAAGCATTACACATGTGCATCTTCTGAAATGCAATGAGTAATATCATAAATCTGTAGTCATTTATTACTCTTCAGGATTGCATTGGTGGTTATATTGAATACCATAGTACTGACAATTGTTTTTACCACATACAGAAATAACTACTAAAGACTATTGCTTTAATGCCCACCTTAAGAAGAAAGAATACATTCACACCAATGCCTTTGTCATTGTCTTTCCAACCTGTTTCTGGAAAACATGCTCTTCTTTAAGTTGACCTTGTCTTCTGAATTATTTTTATATATATTTCTTCTCAGTGCTGTCAGTCTTTGCTTCAAACATGTTGCAGGTTTCCTTTTGCAGGGTGAAATTGAGTGCTGCCTACCCAAACTTTGATCAGTCCTGATCTGCACACTGACATTTTCACAAGATCACGCACAGCCTATGTACATCTGTACTCCACACAGTTGAATGCACTAAGATTGGAGGCAAAGTCAAAGAGTTCCTTCCTTTTCCTTCTCCCCTTTCCCCAACTTCTTGGGTGGAGAGAAGTTTTCTGAACAGCTCTTGTGTCTTTGAAATGATTTTTTTTAGCCTATTGGCCACCTCTGTGCCTAACTAGACACAACAGTAAATGTGCCTCTGTGGCCAACCAGGGCTTCCATGCATCTATTCACTCCCTCCTCTCCCCTTCCTGCATAATTTCTAGTACAGCATCCTTTATGTGATGACACAATTATGTTCTGTACTTTTCTTACCTCATAGCATTGGAATTAGGAAGGAGTCATAGCTTAGTGGTTGAACCTTTACAGCAGTGATTTTCAACCTTTTTCATTTCATGGCACACTGACAAGGTACTAAAATTGTCAAGGCACACTGTCAGGTTTTGATAATTGATAAGGCACACCATGCTGTAGGTAGGGGGCTTACATCCCCCATGACCCTACTAATAAATAACCCTCTCCCAAACTCCTGCAGCATACCTGCGGACCATTCACAGCACACCAGTGTGCCACGGCACCAGCCGCGGACCTCCGCAGCCCCACGCCCGGGGCAAAATCCATGATGATGCCCACCCATGGGCTATCACCATCCCCCCCCACAGAAATCCACCCCCCTACTCACCAGAGGCTCACGGAGCCTCGCGTGACTTCCTCTCATGTCAGGGAAATCTCTGTGAGGTTCCCCGATGCTATAAACTGTGCTTCCAGCAAACCAGAAGCACAGTTTCCGCCTCAGTCGGGAGCCTCAGAGAGGCTTCCACAGGGTCCTAGCGGCCAGCTTCTCAGACATCTGCCACAGGGAAGTCCATGGTAGGTACGCAACTGCATGGCACAGTGGTTGAAAATGGCAGCTTTAGAGCAAATAAACAGTTCTGTTTTCATATTCTGTTCCAGTAATATTCGGATTTGAAACTAACAACAAATACGAAATAAAAAATGCTATGGGGCAAAGAGTGTACTTTGCAGCAGAGGACAATGATTGCTGCACACTAAACTGTTGCGGGACACTTCGACCATTCAGGATAAAGATCTTTGACAACATGGGGCTGCAAGTCATGGAGCTCCAAAGACCTTGCAGATGTGACTGTTGCTGCTGTCCTTGCTGTTTGCAAGAGGTAAATCCCTTGTTGCTCCTTGTGTTTCAATTTATTGCTTTGCCTGCTCTCAACTGCCTTTTCTAATCATCAAGACATGGATATCTGAGATGTAATTTGATTGGCATTTGGTTCATTAACCAGCAAGACCTAGTTGATCTTTGCTGAGTGTTCTTGCGCAGACACGTTTTTGCACTCTGCCTTTTTTTTTTTAATCCTTCTTATTGTTCTCTTTGCCAAAGTAGCTGATCATGCACCATTTCCTGCCACCAGGATGCCAAACACAACTACTTATACACAGGGCTGGTGTCAGAAGTCAACTGAATGAGAATCCGTATTTCCCTGGAAGCTCAACCAGCCAATCCCTTGACTGGCAACAGACAGAAAAGGCACAGGTTGCTCAACCAAATTGTGCCATGAGTGCCTTCTAACACCCTCCCCTTCTGCAGATGGGGTTCCATAGAGGCCCCTTAGAAAATTCAGAGGCCACTGGGAAAGCCCATTCATGAATACAGAAAGAGGAGGCTGCTGGGTGGACCTCCCTCAGTGGTGGCACAGGGGAACAACATCCTGTATTTGCCCTGCTCTCCTTTTTTTCACCAGTCCTTTGGGGTATTGAGGTAGAATTTTCTGCTCACATTGCTGAATTCCTCACAGCAAACTATATGTGCAGCTAAGTGCTTCAGTGTGTAGCTGCAAGCTTAAACGTCCCATCCTATGGGCCCTTTACAACAGTGGGATGAGCTTCCTGCTGTCATAAAAGGCTCACTGATGGCACAAAGATCACACCATTTCTGGGCCAAGAAGAGCCAGCACTGTGGAATTTGGGCTGCGCTGCCCAGGTAAGTTGACAAAGGCGTGTGTTCTGGGTGGGGAGGTGAAGGAGAGGTGAGTTTTAGGGTGGGGAGGTGGAGGGTAGGGGAGGTTTGAAGGAGGGAGGAGTGGACCCCATTGGCAGTGACTTGTGCCATCTTTCCCATTCCCTGAATGAACCTTCCTCTGCTTGTACTTAAGCCAGCAAAATGGTCCTGATGCTGGGGCAGGGGATAGGACTCAGCTGTAACTCCATTTAGATGTGGCTATTTGGGTAAAGGCCTCAATGCAGAGGTGCAGGATATTTACCATTGCATTGATTCCCCATTGCAAATTGCATCTCCATTTGATTAGCTCTAAATGTGTCATTTGCTACAACAGCACTGTTAAGATTAAATGGCATCTTCAGAGAGGCAAGTTTTAAGAGAAAACAGCATAGAGATAAAGCAGTAAATATCCTTGCCCTCTGCACTGTGATCCTAATCCAAATTGTGGTGGTTTCTTGGCTGCTACACACAAATACATGTTGGGCCCACTCCTAATATTGGCAGAACATGTGTTCTGCCAGCACAAATGCTGGCAGCGTAAGTCATGTGCCACCTGGCGCGTACAGCAAGGCCGCTAACACATGCTTATGTGCCCGGGCCGGCAGAGAGGGCTCCCACAGCCAGCGCTGGTAAATTGGCAGCAGGGGCAGGTGGTGGGAGGAATGGGGTGGGAATGGGTGGAGCAAGGGAATGGGTGGAGCAAGGAAGGGGTGAATGGGGGGCAGAATGGAAGAGGGGGGATTCAGGAGGCAGGATCCTATTGCCATTTCTGTTCCCTTTATCTTACTGTCCTCAGTTCTGTGCCAGAAAAATGGGTAATGCAGACCTTTCCACAAGGAGGCTTCCTGGAGCACCCCCCCCCTCCACTGCAGGACGCAGTGCTTGCTCTGTTGGTGCAGCTGTATCAGCAGGGGGTGCTTTAGTTAGGATTGGGCTGTTTGTCTGCATGCATATGTTAATGTGTAACTCATGCGTAAGTTCATCCTCAATCATTCAGTTCCTTGACTTAAAAAAAGCCTGTGTCCAAAATAAACATTTGATGCCTTGCATATCGGCATCTTTTGCTTATTTGCAACTTTGCTTAAAAGACCAAAGGACAACCTTTGGTTCCGCTTCTCCTGTGTGAGAAAGCTTTTCTCTTTCAGCTGGAAGTTCATGCCCCCCCAGGAAATCCAATTGGATATGTTCAACAGCTGTGGGACCCCTGCTTGCCTGAATTTGTTGTTCAAAATGAAGCTAGGCAAGATGTACTGAAAATTATTGGGCCGTGTATAGTATGCAGCTGTTTTGGGGATGTTAATTTTGAGGTGAGTTAACACTTAGTACATATATTCCACTCTATATCACATAGGTCATAGTTAGAGGTACAGGTGTAAACCACTTAACGACACGGGTATGTTCTCCAATCACAGTTGTTATGCAATTAGGTCATTAAGTAAACATTCGGTCCAATCTATTGCCTTTGTTGTGTAAACAGACACACCCTGCCAGACACTAGCTGGCTGCACAGGCAACTGGAGATAGATTGCCTCTTCTAAGAGCCTCTCTGTTGTGTAAACAGACACTCTGATGCAGGCTATGGGAGATGTGATTGCCTCATTAAGAGCATCTCTATTGTGCTTTGACCACCGTCATACATGTAGTCCGTTGTTAAGCGAATGGTTAAGTGGTGCACGCCTGTATTTGAAAATGGTAAATGTGAAATAATGCAATATAATACAAAATGTGCAACCAAAAAAAAAGAGATTTTTACGAATAAAATAAAATAACCCCAGTGTTACCTCTCTCAGGGCTGCTTCAGCATCTCATGGTCCTACTTTTTTCACAAATATTGCAGTGCAGAGGCCTCTCCTGAGCCTCTGAAGGTTGGCAATACCCAGCAAGACATCACAGTTCATTTATCATATTGGTGCAGTGCCCATTTTCACAACTAGATAGCTTCAGCTTGCATTTTTTCTCAAGGATTTTTCTCAAGAATTGCACCAATATCCACCTCAGGCAAGGAAATCATGGCTTTCAAAAGGCACTGTTCCTTCTGGGCATTGCAAGCAAGCACATAAGTTGAGGTTGTGTGATGAAAAGTTGCTCCTACCACTTTGTGCTAAAAGAATTATGGGCTGGCCAGGTAAAAACATCTATTGATCAATGCTGTGGATCCCTCTATGAGATAGAGGGTATTTCATACCCCTATGAAATCTATAACCCACATGCTCCCTGAGAAGACTTGACCTGAGACAACTATTGGTAGTGCCAGTGTGACCAGCACCTGTCCTGAGTCAAACAATGGACCAGAAAGGATCCACCAGCACCCCACTGGGTTTTATTAGCACCTGTCCATTGCTCAAGTCCATCCACCTGACCAGACTGGAGGAGGGGTGCTCCCAGGACTGAACTATGGTTTCAAATTCATTTGACTGCCCAAAAGTAAAAGAAGAGTCTCAATCCTCCAGCCATAAAAGGGGGGGGGGATTTGTGGGGTATGAGCATGTTTTGTTCTAGCAGTTACAGGGTTAACTATGAAGTTGATCCCTTCCCCTAGTAGTCCCCAAACTTACCAGGGTCATGGTGCCCCTGCAAACTCTTCTTCCTAGTGCAGCCATGGGTCACCATCTTGGATCTGAAGAAATCACACAAGATCCAAGATGGTACTGCCCAAATCTCACATAATCACATGAGATCCAAGATAGTGACACCCAAATCTCATGAGATTTTGTGAGATCAAAGGTGGTGGTACCTGGGAGAACAAGTAGGGCATTAGGGACATCCTGTAGTGCCTTTGTGAGCATGCTTCTTTGAAGACCAATATGGTGCAAAGATGGATATAAATGGTGCAACTAAATATCAGATCCCATCCAGATTATATAAAATTATATATATATTAGCTTATTGGCAATTGCTAGTGTGAATTATTGAATTTTTTAAAATAACATTCCCAGTTATAAGAATTTCATTTTAAAACTAGGTGCTGTCACTAGACGAGCGGCAAGTAGTTGGAAGAATTGGAAAACACTGGACAGGCTTGCTGAAGGAGTTCTTTACAGATGTTGACAACTTCGGAATCCAGTTCCCAATGGATCTTGATGTGAAAATGAAAGCCGTCATGCTAGGGGCCTGCTTCCTTATTGTAAGTTTAATGGTCCCATGGCGCTATCTCATGCATGATACCTGAACAGAAGCAATTGATCATTAAATTAAAGGTATCGATCTTCATATAAACATAAAACACAGTGTGCTTGCTCCTCAGCCCCAGAGCATCAGTGAGGCGGTGCAATGTGAAGCCATCCAAGATGGTGGCCACTATCTTGCAAGAAGCATGAAGCACAGTGCGCTTGCCCCTCAGCTCCTTGTGGGATGCACTGGAGCAGAAGCATAGCAAGCGTGTGGTGGTGGGGCAGGGTGCCCCGGGTTCCACCCTTGAGCATCACGTGAGATGGTGCCATGTGAGGCCATCCAAGATGGAACAAACATCTCGGAAGAAGCCACTTGGCACAGCTTGGAGCAGCACTTCTTTACTTCTCCACGCACTCCTTTCTGGCCCCTCTTGGCACCCTCCTCTGGCCACACCATGCCAGAATTGGGCAGAAAGGGGTACATGAAGAAGCAGCGGTCTCACTGGGCCAAACAGATTTTTCCTCCCCCTTTGTCTTCCCAAGAGCAGCTGCAAATCTCTGAGCACAGCACTGAAACAGGAGCAATGGCGTCACAAGGGTTCATGTCACCTGGTGCGGGATGCCAGTGCGTCACCCCCGTGCAGTGGGCGGGGCAACACCCCAGGTGGTGGGCAAGGTGATGTACCATCACTCCGACCCCACTGGTTTTTTGGCTGTACGATTAGATAGAACAAAGATAGAACACATTCTGCATGAAATTACACATTGATTGATATATAACATGATGGTATTATTCTTCCAAATTATGATTTTAGTGATTTTGGTCACTAGTGGTGTCACCCCCCCCCCCAAGGGTGTCACTAACATCTTATTACAGCAGTTCTCAAATTTTTAGCACTGGGACCCACTTTTTAGAATGACAATCTGTTCAAGACCTACCAGAAGTGATGTCATGGTGGAAGTGACATCATCAGGCAAATTAAAATAAGTATAAATAATTAAAGTAAAACAAATAATTAAATAAGCAGAAGCCAGCCCTGGTCCACCAAGTGAATTTCCTCTGTAGCCTGCCTGCAATAACACCCCCCCCCCCTCCAAAACCAGTAAGGTTTTCAGCCCTACCCAGTGCGCAGTTCAGTTTTAAGAACTACTGTCTAAACCAGATCACTGTCAGGATCCACCTGGCTTTGCAAGTCTCAAAAATGTTCACCTTTTCAGCTGAAGCCTCTATTTTGATCCTTTTTAGTGAGGGGGAAGGCTGCATTCTGGAGCACTTGTTTAGCTCCAGGTGCATAGGATCAGGACCATTCTGGTAGCCTTGTACTCTTCTTCACCTGATCTTCCACACCAGCCAAGGCATGTTTGCTTACTTGTGAGTAAAAGCAACTACAGTATGAGGCTTGGTTTTGCTTTCCATAGGGCTCGATACATTCATCTGCTTGGAGGGAGGGACTTTCTTCTCAGGTGTTTTTGGGGGCTGCATTCATTGGATCAGACCATTCTGGAGTTGTTGGATTCCTCTCAGCCTGCCCTTTCCGATGGACTAAGGCAAGTTTGCCTACTCATGAGTAAACGTGCAATACAGCTCACTTTCACTTTCCATAGGGATCCATGCATTTTTTGTTCTCCAGTGTTTTGGCCATAACTTTTTATAGAAAGGTGATATTTTACTCTGGTTTCTTGCATTGCATTCCACCCGAAATTCTGCATCCAACGGTATATAATATGATGCAGTTACCCCTAACCACCGTGATTTTAGCGTGTCACCCCCAAGTGCACGTCACCTGGTGTGGTCCGCACCCCCCACAGCCTTCTAGTGACGCCACTGAACAGGAGGCAGCAGTGGGGGGGGGGGAAGGACTGTGGGATTTCACTACCACGCCTTTCTGTCTTCTCCTTTAGGAGCCTGGCCTCCATAGGAGAAACAGGAATGGAACAGCTATGAAATCTCAAAGACCCACCACCCCATCTGCTTCAGCAGTTTTTTGCTGTGCTCACAGCTCACAACCTGGAAATAATTGGCAGTGACATCATCAAGTCACTGCCAATTAATTCTGGATTTGCGCACTCATGATGTGACACAAGAAGTCACCGCCCCAGGTCGGGATTGGTACGTTGCTGATGGGGCAGATGCTGCTGCACTGGAGTCCAGGGACAACCCATCCACCATTAGGCAAGGCGATGCAAGGTGGCAGGGTAGCAGATTGCCATTCAAGTCTGCCATTGCCACCACCTCCCTCCAGCCTTCTGCAGATGCAACCTAAACTGATCTGCTCTGCCAAATAAATCCAAAGGAAACTGGTTGAGGCACTTCTATACCTTGCTCCAGGTGCAATTGCTTCAAACATGGAAGTGTAGGACTTCTTGTTCTATTTATAGGGGTCATACAAATAAAGCCATTTCATTAGTATGGTTCCTTTTCATCAAATCAGAAGACCTGCATTTCTGCAACTGAAGAAATCAGGCAAGGAGTGCAGGAAGAGGCTAGTTTTCTAACTGTGCATAGGTGTCGGTCCTAAGATGGCATTGGGTGAAATTCAGGGCTGCACCACTGTTGGCCCTGCCTGACTTTTGCACTCTTTCCGAGCAAAGGGATCTTTTCCTCCTTAACCCATGTGGAGCCCAAGCCTGCCCTACTTGGATCTGTGCCAGCTATTTAGTTGATTGTTTTGGATGGTAGAAAAAATGAGGCAGTTATGCAAAATCCCCAGCTGATAGCTCTGAAGCACAGGAGAGGATTGCTGGCACGTCTTAGAATTAAGAAGTGGAAACTTTGGCATGAGTCATTGTTTTCACTGATGCAGATTAAACTCATCTGTTGTATGGCAGTGTTGGGCCACAGCTAACTCTGCCACATTCCCATTTGGCAATGGCAATGGTACATTTGCATTGAGCCCATGAGAACTGTTGAGGGAATTCATTTGATTAATTACACTGAATTAAATGAAACTCTTAAGATGATGGAATGTTTATAGATGCTGGACTATACTATTTGCAATGCTGCAATTTAAGGGTGCAGTGCAAGTAGGAGATTTGTGGTATGTTTGGCATTTCCTAGAACCAAAACATATTTGCCTACTTGCCAGTAGATGTATATAGTGGCTCAGTTTCCCTTTCCATAATGCTCAGTATGTTTTCCTTGTTAGCTGTCAGCATGTCAGCTTCATGACCCATCACCTATCAAGTTGTGACACACTGGTGGGTCCTGAACCACAGTTTGGAAAACACTTATTTTATAGACCTAATGGTGAACTTTCCATACAGGCACAAATGTGCCCGGCAAGCATTCTGCCATGGTAATGAATAAAATAACTTTCTCCATTCTTGTCTTCTACTTGGATTTCTCCAAATCAAATGTTTTTCCCCCTTTCAAGTAGAAATAGCAAGTGTATGCAAAAATGCTCTTTGTTTGTCAGGGTGTCTTCAAATGCACACCTGTTAGTCAGAACTAGGCTGTTGTCTCTTCAACTTTTATTGTCCTGAATAACAATAACAAAATGCAGACTGTCATTCTTAAATCTGTTTAGTCTGACATAAGGCAATTTAAAATATCCCTAATGTATTTCAGGCCAGACTTCATTTTTCTTCTCCCAGAGTAGTCATAAAGTGTAAAATACATTAAAATCAGAATTTTATATTGCAAAACAAACTCAGTAATTCTGAATGTGTATTAAATACTTATAGAGACATGACTTATACAGTTGTTTGAACTACAGCAACCATATAGCTATACTGTATTTAAGAATATCCCTTTCCCGTAATCTGTAATCTGAATCTCTTCTTTGAGTAGCCAATAATATTGGGAAGCCAATAACAGTATAAAACATGTAGCTGAATACTGGCATTTCCACATGAATGTTTTGGGCTTGGTTACAGCAAAAGCAAGCTAACTTTATTCCATACAAATTTTATGAAATTTGGAGGTCTGTGTGTGATATCTTAAGGCGGGGGTCTCCAAATTCTGGTCCAGATGCGGCCCGCAGCAAGCCTCTGTCCAGCCTGCAGCCAGCCTCTTGTCCCCTCTGGCCCACTCAACTGAACACAACTGGAGCTGTGCTCTGGTTGTGTCTGGAGGGTGTTCTGAGAGCCAGAGAGGTTGAATGAATGAGCCCATTTGTTCATTTATTCACTCATCTAAGTTCCATCTCTAATTTATTTATTTAAATTTTATATTTACATTTTTTTCCAGCCCTCAACACTGCACCAGATATTTGATGCAGCCCTCTGGCCAAAAAGTTGGGAGACCCCTGCTTTAAGGAAATAGTACTACAGACAGTATTGATTCCTTTTTTGGATATGTCATTTTCAAGTCATCCTGCTCTTTTTCTCCTGATGAAGAGCTTATTGCTCAAAATGCACTGGAATTTTCAGGGTGTTTAAGAAAGCTCTCCTGAACCTCGAGAGTTTTTGTGTTTGATTTGCAGGGCTCTCCCTATTTCCTGATCTGCTGCAGAGCAGTGAACAAGATAAACACAAGAATTTGAGAATCATTCAGATTCTGGTATAATTGAGAATTATCAGGGATATTCTCATAGTGATATCAAAAATAATGATAGCTATTTAAAAATCCAAAGTAGCATCAATATCTTAATCCTTGACCGCCTTGCCTAACTCTCTCTAGTTATTGCAATAGTATCTTAATACTGTGAGGTATTATCTGAACTGATACCCTTCTTGTTTTTGTAGGTAAGTCAAACTGTGCATTGGCTTCCCATTCATCTTGTAAACATGATGCTATTGAGGAAGGGGGATGCACTTAGAAGTAGTTAGTGAATTGCCCAACAGAAACTTTGTAATTTATTTGAAACCTTCAGATTCTGTTTGCCTCCCAACCTGGAGCTGTGCTTTTTAAAACACTCTAGGATTGGAACAGTTTTCAACAATCATCGCTTGATAACTTTGCGGTCTAAATAGCTAAAGCATTTGGGAAAACATCTGTGCTGTAGTGCACCAAAAGGAATTAATTATAGCTATTATAGCTATAGTGCCTGAGTTCAGAATTTTTCTAGCAGTGACTTATTGTATTGCTTCTTAAATAACAGGCTTGTCTTGCTTAGGGTGTGTGTTGTTCATGTATGATAATACTACTAGCAATTTGTTTCCTAGTTTTGTGTGTGTACTGCCATTTTTAAAAGGATTCTAAAGTTATTACATTGTAGACTAGACTCTCCCCTTGTCTAAAGTTATTCTATTATGATTTGGATCTTTAAAAATACATTGATTTAAAAGCATCATGTTGTCCTTGAAAACTTTTATAGGAGTTCTTCATTTAGAAACAACATGCTAATTTTCTGCTCTAAGAAAAGTTTACTGACACCTAGAAACAAACAAGAAATCCTCTTAATTTTTCTAATGTAAATAGCCAATTATACAAAAACTTGAATATGAGTTCTTGAATACAAGCAAAATAAAAATCCTTTAAATCAAGTTTAGCACAACAGAATGTTATGTTTAATGGTTTCCACATTTCACTGTAAAGTTTTCTGTATACGTTTATAGTAAAAACAAATGCAATATGTTTGATGCTAAGTTCATTGCAGTGAGATAAACGTGGTTCACTGACATTGACCAGTCATAGTTCTTGACACTTTCGGTTTGGTGGTTGCTATTAAATTGCCTTCTTTAGACTTACTTGACAGTTCTATCAATAACAA
Organism: Tiliqua scincoides; assembly: GCF_035046505.1. Classification (NCBI taxonomy): domain Eukaryota; kingdom Metazoa; phylum Chordata; class Lepidosauria; order Squamata; family Scincidae; genus Tiliqua; species Tiliqua scincoides. Next base: position 211,971,054 of record NC_089823.1, on the reverse strand, counting down.
TGGGAAAAAAATCTGAAATATGTTGTAGTTTGCAATTTGTCTAATTTGTCTTTTCTTTCTGTTTAGGATTACATGTTTTTTGAAAGCACAGGACAACAAACTGCGGATTTTGGGGTGTGGGACTTTTAGGAATACCAGGAAAACTCCTGTTCTTGCTTGGCTAAAACTGACTGTGACATCTGCTTGAAGGAGAGGTTTTTGTGACTTATTTTTGTAACCAATAATGTTATGGCTTGTTACCAGCCCTGCTATTTTAAATGCATGTAGCATGTGCACACAGGGATGTGTACGGATTCAGTGTATTGGCCAATGGCACGTCTATGTACTTTGGCAGTGAAAGGGTGTATTGGAATTGCAGAAGATATTACCGAGGAGATAGGGTGTGGTGTCCACAGTGCCCCTTGCTCTGAGTAAATGCAGGATTAAAGCCCAGGTGGTAGCTAGAGATGTGCTGCACAGCTGCAGCCACTAGAGCATCCTCAGGTATATAGGGAGCACCTGAGGCAGAAAGGGTTTGGTGGGTTTTGAAGGAGTGCAGGTTGGAGAGGAGACTGACTTGGCTTATGGAACTTGGCATTGGACTGTGACTTGGCTTACTGACTCTGGGCTTGACTTTTGCTTGCTGTACTGGTGAGTCAACCAAGGAAAACTAATCAGCCTTAAGCGGGCACAAGGGGGGGGGGGAGCTGTGACAAGACAAAGGGAAACAGAGCCCCAGGTGAAGGTGCACAACATGAGGTTTGACCTGGGACTACCTGATTTAGCTCATTTACTCAAATTCTATATGGGGGTGGACTTCTCTCACTAACATGCATGGACAATGGAGCCTTAAGGAAAGGTGTTAGATTGAGGGGCAGGGGAGAGGAATAGAGCAGAACTCCTTAGAAGGAAAATGAACAGAGCAAAGAGGTGAACAGGGGGGGGGGCAAAGGATGTCAGGAGGTTAGTTGGGTTTTCCAGAATAGCCTAGGAGGCAGAATTTTGGGTGCAGGTAAGGAAGAAAGAAGAGAGAAATTTATGGAGATTAGAAAGGGAAGAGACAGTTCAGATTGTGGCAAAAGGCAGCTGCTTGGAATGGATCTGTGTCGCTAGAACTGAGAGCAACAGGCAAGGGGTGAGCCTGGATCACTGAAAACATTTCACTCACATGGTTGGGAGATTCTCTCAACCAATACGCCAAGGCCACAGAAGGCTTGCTGTATGAGTCTGTTAAGTCTTTTGGGCCAAAGGGGGCCTGAGGTTGATCTTGGGCCTCCAACAAAATGATAAAAAGCTGACACAATCACAAGGCACACACAGAAACAGAGGAGGGGTAGCAAACACCAAGACAAGGCAAATAGTGGGGATTTGGTGTGCTGCAGACCAAGGTTATCTAGCCTTTCTGGTGAGGCTTAACAGCAAAGGGCCAAATGAGTGAGGGCCCAATCCTATCCAAATTTCCAGTGCCGATGCAGCCCTGAAAAAAGGGAGCACAGCATGAAAAGCCACCTTGGAAAGGCAGGGTACATACATACAAATAAATAAAGTTACCTTCACCCCAAGGGTGTAACCTGGTGTGGTCTGCACCCACCCTGCACCCTTAGTAACACCACTGAGGCAGGGACATATGGAGAGAGCTCCATGGCTCATGAAGTTTGGCTGACTAGCTCACATTGGTTTCAGTAGATTTGGTAGCAGTCCGGGAGAGAGAGGGAGGTGGCAGTGTGCAAAGGATAGAGATTATTGTCTTGGGTGCCAGCTGCCATGGTGGTTTTTGAGTGGAAACTGAAATGGAGATGAATTAATGTAAAATGAATTAATGCTATCATTTTAAAAGAAAGTTCTGCCCAATGTTGCATATACAAAACAGGGACCAAACGTGTACACCTGTGGGCTGGGCAAGAATGGGTTAATGATTGTCACACAGCAAGGAAGGGAATGGATGTGAGCATGAAGAACCAAACTTTGGAACAGGATCTCCTCCAAACCTTGGCCATGCTGACCTCTACTGCTACATAATGAAGAGCTTTCCGCAAGCCAGATGTTTGCCACCCCTGTTCTAATGCTCAGATAGGCTCCTGTGAGGTAATCTAAGCCTGTGGGTGATGAGACTCTTGAGGCAAGAATGATAACCGTGTTTTGTATGAAGGGAGTATATAAAACAGATTTCAAAGGTAACACTTTACTGTTTTGAACATGTTATTTAAAAAATACTGTATGCGTGTTTAAGAAAACAATTTCTTAAATTCATTCCTTTATCCCTTTCGGTATAAAGAATGTTAGATTATTATCTTGCAACTGGGATATGCAATGTTTTAAATCTACGTTCACTGTCTAGAAAATATTTTACATAGTATAGGTTGGGCTTCCCTTATCCAAAGTACTTGGGACCAGAAGCATTTTGGATATCAGATTTTTCCTTGCATATACATAATGAGCGATCTTGAGGATGGGGTCCAAGTCAAAACACAATTCATTTATTTCATATACACCTTATACACATAACCTGAAGATATTTTATACAATATTTTTAATTTCATGCAGGGAACAAGGTTTGTGCATGAATCACAGTTTATGATTTTATTTCTTGAGACAAAAAAAAGACTTTTAAAAAGTCATTTTGGCACTCAAAAAAGTTCTGTATTTTGGAATAAAGGTAGTGCCTCAGTATCTGCAGAGATCTGTTCTTGGCTGCCTCCCTCCCTGCTAATGCTGAATATCATGGATAATGAAACCCACAATATTTGCCCCCTTAAACCCTCCAAAGCAGACCAGAGCTGCACTCTGGTCCCTTCCGCAAGCCCAGAAGCCCATTCTGCAGGCTTAAGAATGGCCCTTAGTGAAAAAAAAGTTACCGGAGTTACCCTTGGGAAAACAGAAGTAACTTTTTTTTCACCTTTTCAGGCATTCTGATGTCTGGGGAAGCTGGGCTCCAATCCCCTTTGGAGAGCTCAGGTGGCTCAATGGATCTTCAGGAGATCCAAATTGAGCCAAATTCACAGCTACCTTTCCACAAATCAATGGTAATGACACATCTGGAGTATTGCATCCATTTCTGGTGGCCACATCTCAAAAAGGATATAGTGGAGCTAGAAAAGGTGCAGAAGAAAACAACCAAAATCATTACTGGGCTAAGTCACCTCCCTAATGAGTAAAGGCTACAGTGTTTGGGGCAGATGGGGAAAGGGAGTTGCTGCGTTTGCATCTGCTTACCACATCTGTGCATGGCACTGTGTGTCTGGCATGTGCTGCTGAATGTGTTTGTGTATGACATGTCGTTCTGCATGTTCATAGACGATGGCTGCAATCCTCTGCATACTTTTCTAGGAATAATCCCAATTGAACACAATGAGACTTACTTCTGAGTAGACATTCATAAGATTGCACTGTACATCATTTATTGCCTGTGGTATGCTGCAGGTTGCATGTGACCTTATGCTTGCATGTGATGGGCATTTAAAATGTTGCAATGCATTTGCATACACACATGTGCTTGCATGATGCATATTGCAGCGTAGGATATGCCTGTTTGTATGTGGCATGCTGCACTATACATTTGCATGTGACATATTGTGTGCATTTTGCGCGGCATGCTGTCCCGCACTGGGGGTGTATGTTTGTGTATGGTTTGTTGCAATACTTGCTCCTATGTTGCAGGATGTATTGAGAACATTTACATGCAGCACATATTTGCAGCCAAGATATTCTTGACATCCTGTTTTATATTTGTGCGCGTGCTTTTGTATGATATTCTACAGTGATACACGTATGTGAGACATAATTGTTTCTTAGATCAGTATTTCTAAAAACTGTGGGTTCTTTATTTTAAATAAATTTTTATTTACTTACTTGATTTGCTTTTCTTGTATGGAGGGATGTTAAAAATTTTCCTGCTTGATGATGTCACTTCTGGCCATGACATCACTTCCATGTTAATGACATCATTTCCAGTAGGTCCCAACAGATTGTCATTCTCAAAAGTGGGTCCCAGAGCTAAAACGTTTGAGAAACACTGGCTTGGATGGTACAGAAAGGGAGGTGAGCACCTTACCATTTCACAAAACAGAATCAAGAGGAGTGAGCTTCGGAGCACATGCAGAGTTCCTTTTCTTTGTCACAGAGCAACCACAGCAACGTCTACGACTTTCAGACAGGCTTCAATCCTGAAACCCTAATTTTAGAAATGAATCATGAGTTCCAATATATCAGTATGATGTTGGCACAGTATTGTCACAGCATCCGCAGCACTACAGGGTAAGAGTATTACTATCCATGGGCACAGGGTGTGCTTCAGCTTACATTTCCTGCTTGCTGTGGGCAGTGCTGTCCTTTGCTCTCCTTATTTTCTCATTCTTTACTTCCTCTCTCCACCACTTTGCTATTTTCTAATTTCCCAGCCTAGCCTTTTCTCCACCATTGCGGTGAAGGATGAGGGCAGGCAGGGCTGTAAGGTGGCAGCAGTGTCGCTGGGGGGGCAGGGTGTGCGGGTTGCACCAGGTGACGCACAGGGGGGTGAAGTGTCCTGGGAGGACATGCTAACATTGTGGCTTTAGGAGCTACCCTGTCATGCCATACACTGTTAGATGTGGAATGTCCAGCAGAGTGCAATGCAAAAAACAGAATTGAAATAACTCATTTCATTCAAAAGTTATGGCCAAACTGGAAAGAAAAAAATGAATGGCTCTTTATGGAAAGTGAAAGTGAGACAATCACGTGTTTACTCGCGAGTAGGCATACTTGCCATAGTCCGTTGAAAGGGCAGGCTGAGAGGAATCCAACAACACCAGAATGGTCCTGATCCAATGAATGCAGCCCCCAAAAACACCTGAGGAGGAGATCCCTCCTTAGTCTATTGAGCCAGAAATGAAGCCACGTGGCTGTGTTTACTCATGAGTAGATGAACTTGCCTTATTCCAGGGGTGTCCAAAGTTTTTGGCAGGAGGGCCACATCTGTGTTGGGGGTGGGGGGGATTAATTTACATTTAAAATTTGAATAAATTTACATAAATGAATATATTAAAGATGAACTTATATGAATGAATGAAGGTCTTCCAATAGCTCAAGGCCTATAAAAGACCTTGGACAAAGCAAGGCTGGGCTTTCCTTTGCTGCCACTACTGCATCACAGACATGAAACAGCAAGCAGTGGAGGGAGCTCTCATCCCACAGCTCACTCAAGAGGTCAAACAGTCACCCTCACGCTGAGAGCAGTTGCGTTGGGCCAGTTCGGGCTCCAACAAATCTCCAGAGGGCCAGAGGCCCATTGGAGACTGGAGGCTCCCTGAGGGCCACATTGAGAGGCCTCAAGGGCCGCATGTGGCCCCAGGGCCGGGGTTTGGGCACCCCTGCATTAGTCCATTGGAATGGGCAGGCAGAGAGGACGTCTGAGGATGTCAGAATGGTCCTCATCCAATGAGGGCAGCCCCCCAATACACCCAAGAAGGAGGTTCCTCCCTCTCAGTCTATTGAGCTCTATGGAGAGCAAAGCAGCCTCACTGTCACATTTACTCACGAGTAGGCAGATGTGCCTTGGCTGGTGGTCAGGTCAGGCAAAGGGGAATGTGAGGACTCCAGAATGGTCCCGATCCGATAGAGCTGGAGTGCAACAAATGCTCCAGAATGCAGCCTCCCCCCCCCCCCCCACACACACAAAAGGACAAAAAAGAGACTTCAGCTGGTAAGAGGAAAGTTTTCTGTTTTGCACTTGTAAAGCTAGGAGGGTCTTTATCTGGATAAAGTCTGAAGAACTTTAAAGTGGGCACTGGGGAGGGCCTCACTGATCTCACTGATTCTTTTTGGGGGGTTGTTATTGCAGGCAGACTACAGAGTAAGCTCCATTGACCACTATGGGACTTACTTCAGAGTAGATTCACTTGGTGGAACAGGACTGGCTCACCCTTATTTAATTATTTATTTTATTTTAATTTAATTATTTATAATTATTTATTTTAATTTGCTTGCTGATGTCACTTCAGGCCATGACATCACTTCCAATGGGTCCTGGACAGATTGACAATCTAAAAAGTGGGTCCCAGAGCTAAAAGTTTGAGAACTGCTGCAATAAGGTGTTAGTAAGTTGACATGGGGTATGTGTGTGTGTGTGTGTGTGTGTGTGTGTGTGTGACTCTACAAGTTTTCAAAATCACTAAAATCAGAATTTGGAGGAATAATACCAACATGTGATATATCAATCAATGATTAATGTCATGCAGAATGCAATGAAGCAAACCACATTGAAATATCTGTGTTCTAACAAAAGGTACAGCCAAAAAACCAGTGGGGGCAGGGCGATGGTACATCACCACGCCCACCACCTGGGGCATTGCCTTGCCCACTGCATGGGGTGACGCGAATCCTAGTGACACCACTGTAAGGGGGTGCCCTTGTCTCTTGGTATTCAAATCTGCGGATAAAGACCCCGAAGTAACAAACCCAGGTATTGATGATTTCTCTCTCCCTGCGGGTGGGCAGGAGGGTCAGAGGAAAGGGGAGCTGGCTCTTGCAGCACCATCAGAAACAGGCTTAATCAGGACGTCTGTGTGTTTACAGGCTCAGGATGCAATCCTATCCACACTTTCCTAGGAGTAAGCCCCATTGACTATAATGGGATTGACTTCTGAGTAGACATGCCTAGGCTTGCGCTCTTCCTCTCCTGCGCGTGATGAGTGGCAACCAAAAGGTTAAGCTTCCTATCGTGGAGAGACCGGATGTCTGTTCACTTCCCCCTTCCAAGTCCCAGGGAGGAACTCAGTGCAACAGCGAAGGAGGGAAAGGATCGCCTCCGCTGTGGCCCTCCGGAGTGCCTTTCCTTCCCCCAACCTTGGCTTGACACGGGCAGCCCCGGCGCAAGGCGTGATCGCTCCTCTCTTCGCGGGAGAACTGCCCCAAGGCGAGCTCTGCGCATCCTGAGTCTTCTGTGGGGTGATCAAAGCCAAGCGCGCTCTCACCAGTCCTCGCTTCTGTGCTCTCGTGGACCCTGTAAGTGTCAGTGGGGCTGGATCCATCGCTCTGAAGCTCAAGCTGCACATCTCTGCAGTCTGTGATGCTTTCTGTTCCCCTCCCCTGCGGCTCCTTTGGTCCTGCAAAGCAGCTCCACCTTCCAGGACCAAGAGAAGCAGGACAGGGCAGCTCCCTTACCTATCTGGGATGGATGATAAAAGAACATCTGAGAAGGAAAGGGTGAAACAGGTGTTGCATGGGGCTGTAATATCAGTCCCCCTCCCAGGGACTGCTGTCATGTTCCTTTTCTGTATGGGGAAAAAAATCTCATATAATAAAAACATGTTCAAAAAGAAATATGAGTTTTTCAGAAAAGAGTCGAACTGGACTAGAGGTGATCATGAGCTTTGGGCTACAACTGTACTTATTTGCAAAACAGAACTTTCCTCTTGCATGCTCCCCTGTTTATTAGGACCACACTAAAGTAAGCCTTTCCCACAGAGGGATTGGGATCAAAGTGCTGTATGTAGCCCCGTTGCTGTAAGCAGCAAGCCTGGACTTTAAACGGAAGTTGCACAACTTGAACTCAGTGCTGAATGTACTAAGCAGCCACACCCCATGTTGGCAGGCTCACGATCATGCCTCTGGATATTTCCAGCTTCAGCGCTTTTCGGAAGAGGTGAGTGCTGAACATGCACAGCTTCTTCTCCCCTTCCCCCCCCCCAGCTCCCTGGTTTCCCATTGAGGGGAAGGACCTTCCCCAGCATTCATCCCTTGCCTCTGCAGACAAGAACTGACTGCAGGGATATTCAGGGTGCATAGTTGGGAGGGTGAGTGATTCCCCTCTCCATGCATTGAGGCTAAACACCCAAATAAGGCTTTTTCATTCTTCCAAAGTGACATCACAAAATATCACTCATTTCATTCACTGATTCTTCCATTTTCCTGCACATTGGTTTCAGTGGGGCCACATCTTCACTTCAGCTCTTAATTTTGCAGTGTTCAGACAAACTGGGTGAAGTGTGCAGATCTTTGCCAAACCTTCCAAAGGTCACCGTCACTTATCAAATTTCAGACAGGCAGCACTAAAGAAATCCATTTTACAGGATATTAAAAAGGCTGCACCTACCGGCAACTTCCTATTGACTTCAGTAAGAAAACTAGCTCTAGTTCTCCCCCCATAACATTATGGTTTGCCAATTTCACCCTCCTGAATAAACAAGCAGGAGCCCCAAAATGGTATATATGAAGAACAAGAAATACTATAGTGGGTGTTTTACAGATAAAAGCTTTAAGGAAAGCAACATAGCCTAGAAGGTACACAAGCCCCCAGGGAACACCGAGTTGGATTTAGGTCATTGGAAAGCAAATTAGTGAACTGCTTCAGATCAGGCCACTACCTGATCTGTCAAACCACTACCCCCATAAACAAGCTCCCATTATGCTGGGACAAATAGAAAAATTTGGGAGTGATGGATAACAAGGACAAGCCCACCAGAAAATCACCCTAAATGCAATATCATAAATTCAAAATAAATGAGGGGATAAAGATGATGGGCAAATGTTCAGATCTGTAGAAATTAGTTAAATAAAAAGCTTCATTTGGACTTTAAGGAGCCCTGCTGGATCAGGCCAAGTACCCATCTGGTTCAGCTTCTTGCATCTCACAGTGGCCCACCAGATGCCTTAAAGAGCACACTAGATAACAAGAGATCTGCATCCTGTTGCCACTCCCTTGCACTTGGCCTTTCTTCTTGTAACCTGTGGTGGACTTTTCTTCTAGAAATCTATCCAGTCCCCTTTTAAAGGCATCTAAACTAACTGCCATCACCACATCCTGTGGCAAGGAGTTCCAAAGATTAATTACATGGGTAATTAATCATGGGTAAAGTAATATTTTATTTTGGCTGTTCTGACTCAGTTTCTCTGGATGTCCCCTGGTTCTGGTGTTGTGTGAGAGGGCAAAGAACATCCCTCTATCTATGCTATCCATTCCATGCATAACTTTGTACATCTCAATGATGTCCCCCCTCAGGCACCTTTTTTCTAGACTGAAGATCCCCAAACACTGCAGCCTTCCCTCATAAGCGAAGTGCCCCAACCCAACCCAGTTATCATGTTGGTTGCTCTCTTCTGCACCTTCTCCACTACATTATATCCCTTTTGAGATGTGGTGACACCTAAGTGGCTACTGCTGCATCTGGGGGGGAGGGGCAGTTGTGGAGGACTTCTCTGGATAAGGAATCAATTGTTTCCTTACCTGAGAGTAAGCTTCCACAGTGCAGAGGGGTCAACTCAGACCTTCACTAGCAAATTTGCGGATGCAAATTTTCCAAATGCCCATTCTATACTTGGCCTAGAGCAGTGGTTCTCACACATTTAGCACTGGGACCCACTTATCAGAATGAGAGTCTGTCAGGACCCACCAGAAGTAATGTCATGACCAGAAGTGACATCATCAAGTAGGAAAATTTTTTAACAATCCTAGGCTGTAATCCTACCCTTAGTTACCTAGGAGTAAGTCCCATTGACTATCATTGTTAAAAGAATATACATAGTAGCTTGTTCAAAGTACAGGTCTGTAACATTTCCCCAAATGCAGTCACATATCATGGGAGCATCAGGTCTAATATAGGAAAAATAAAATATTGGAATGAATGGGGATCCACCTGAAATTGGCTCACGACCCACCTAGTGGGTCCCGACCCACAGTTTGAGAAACACTGGCCTAGAGAACGTATGCCCACTTTAAGTTCATTAGTCCCCTTGGCTGGAGCACAGCTAGCTCTAGTAGCATATAAACCTACTGCTGAACCCCAACACCAGCGAGAAGGTAACTAGTGGTTAGCTTGCCTGGGGGGCTGCATGGTTCCTCCTCCAAGTTCTCAAAGAAGCAGCTGTTTTCAGTGCAGTAGCACCCCCTCAGCTCTCCACCATTCAGCAGTCTCTTGTTCAGCTAGTTTTCCAGACAGCCCATTAGCCAGTCTGTGAGTCAGTCCACCCATTAGCCAGTCTATGAGTCATTGTCTGCCCAGTCCATTGGTTCATCAGCTAGTCAATCAGTTAGTTTAGTTTGATCTCCTTCTACTACCCCACACTTTCATTGCGCCAGATGCTGCTTTTATCCCTGTAATTTATTTATTTGATTTGTATTCTGACTTCCCTGAAGGGCACCCAAGGCTGCCTATAATGACTTGGCTGCCTCTAGTGGCTGAAGCAGTGCAGCACACCCACTGCTCAAAGCCTAGGTTTTAACCCCGTGCTTGCCTGCCAAAGCAAGTGGCCAGTGTTGACACCACACCCTATCTCCTCGAGAGATCCTGCACATTTCCATTATGAGGTCCATGTGTGTCAAGGGATCAGACCCAGGAATGGGGCAATGATTCAGTGACTGCCACTACTGCCAAACCCACCCACTTCCCAGACCCGATCAATCCTCTCTCACTCCATCACCTCCCCTTTTTGCCCTCTTCCAATCTCCGTTGCCACCTCATTCTGTCACCCCTCACCTGTTCTGCCCTCTGCTCTGGCAGCACACACCTCTGCATGCAGTTGTTTTCAAGGACAGTTAGCACTGGTGGAAAACTTGTTTGGCCAGTGGGGTAGCCATTGGGCTGTAAAACTCAAAGTAATGACTGTAAGCCAGTGATTCCCAAACTGTGGGTCAGGATCCACTGTGGGTCATGACCTGATTTTTGGTGGGTTGCCAAAGGGTGATGGAAAGATCAGTGCCTCAACCCCTGAGGCTATTCAAAAATCAGATACTGTACCTGCTAATCACCCTGAAAAGAGCTGCCTCACAGCCCAATCCTATCCACACTTTCCTGGGAGTAAGCCCCATTGACTCTAATGGGACTTACTTCTGAGTAGACAAGCATAGGATTGGGCTGTCAGGCATCAGAAGTTCCTGGGCCAGCTTTTGTTTGTTTTAAACTATTGCAACCTGGTTCAAGAGTTTGGAAAAAAATTAGCTCTTTAAATGACGGACCATAAGTTTCAAAATAGAAAAAAAATGGAAGGAGAAGAAAATACTCTAATGAAGTCTTCGCCTATTTACTTAAAACACATCCCAGCTTTTTCAATAAGAAGGCCTAAGGTAGCTAGCAAACATAAAACATAATGCCACAGAAAGTGAGCATAAAAACACATAATAGAATATAAAAATAAAGAAGCAGTGATAAAAGCAGTTGATCAAGGGAGCATAATGTCATGATGGGGGGGGGGGAAATGTCTTCATACCACATCAGAATGCTAATGAGGAGGGTTTGATTCATAGTTCAATAGGGAGGGCGTTCCAAAGGTGATTTTGTTACCCTCATATATAGTGGGTGGGTGTGTCATGACAAGCTCCTGCACTTCAAAAATCTACTACCACACCACTGTGGATATCAGTTGTGAGAAAGTGAGTTCATTCTATATGCTGAGTCATGTTGTTTTTGTTTTTCCAGGAACAACTGTGTATGAAACCACAGAAATGCAATGTAAGTACAGTATTTTTTTAAAGATATATTTTTTGGGGGGAAAAAAATCACCTGTGTGTTTTTTGAATTGGAGTGTGCATTTTCTGCATGGATCATCATTGACACTTTCCTTGTGTGAGCTTTGCCTTTGAGTGACAAGTACAGGACACCCAGCTTTACTTGTGTTATAAAACAGGAATTGTATAGCTATAGCACAATACAGCTCTGTATTAATATCTCTTTAGCATACATACTGCATGCTTTGCACTGACTCAGTAGTTGAGCCATGCTGCAAAGAAGGGGGATTCAGACACAGATATGGTTTTTCGGATGCTTGGGTGTGCCTTGGTCTGAAGCCAAGAGTGACTCCATCTCAAAAGACAAGTATTAATGGAATCAAGTTTCCTTTGAACAAATCTGTTCTCAGTGTGGTTTTGGCAGTGGCTGAAGGTGACATTGATTGTATTTGACCACATCATCAAAAGCATACAGAATAATATCCAATAACTCTTTGCTTTTAAAGCAGGAAATGTACATTTTTGAGTTTGTCGCACAAACTATCTTGCTAGCAGAATGAAGCTGCTCACTTGGTTGATGTTCAGCTGACCTTTTTTCTATATGTTCTTATTTTGCTCTCCAATGGCTCTTTTCTGTTACTCAAAGTGGTGTACAACAATAAGAATACAATATAAAGTACAATTAATAAAAATGTTAAATAAAACTGAGTAAGAGCACAATCCCAGGCTTGTCTACTCAGAGGTACCGCTAAGTTCCATGATCTTCGATGGGGCTTATTCTCAGGAAAGTGTGCATAGGATTGCAGCCTAAAACAATTAAAATGATATTGGTGCAGTGAAAAGTTGTAAAAACTGCAGCAACATATAATTACTATAAAAAAAAAAAATCAAAGACCTATAGGTGTTAAACTAAAAAGTGGTCCCTAGCAGGTTCCTCCTGCCTCCAGTGCCAAGCAGAATGACCTGCAGAAGCCTCAGAAAGCCATTTCCGATTTTTGGAAAGCTTCTTCCAGTTTGTTTCCAAAAACCAGAGTGTCTTCTAGAGGCTTCTTCAGGCCATTCTGAGGCTCACAGAGACCCTGTGCAACATAGAAGAAGCCTCCAGGGCCTTCCATGAGGCATCCTGGCACCCATTAAGTCATTTTTCACTTAGCAACCAAGGGCGCAATCCTAACCTGCACTGGAACAGGCAAGTCAGGAGGCTTGCACTGTATCCAGTGCAGGATTGTGGCCAGAAGCAGCTCACCCAGAGGTAAGGGGAAACGTTTTCCCTTACCCCTGTGTAAGGGCTGCTGGCCACAATGGGTCTCCTCGGACTTGCGCCACCTCTGGAAGTGGCACAAATCAGAGGAGAGTGGAGCGACTTGAAGCTGTTCCGTTCTCCCCGGGAATGGGATCTGGCATAACTGCCCCACCTCCTGTCACGGGGTGGGGCAAGTCCCTTCCCCTTTAAGATGGGCTGGGTCAGGTGTAGGGTATTAACAACTAAGGAATAAAACCTGGGGTTGGGTGCCTGGAAAGGAGAGTGCAGGGGGAAGGAAGCTTATAGCTTGATAGTGGAAGCAATACTGAGATTTGTAAGTATAGTTTTAGCCTCTTTAAGATTTCTTGTTTTTAAAGCTATTGTGTTGCATATGAAAATGTTTTTATGGAGCAATTGAACTCCCTTAAGTTTAATAAAAATCTTTTATGTAAAACATTTGGTGCAGTAATTGACCAGGGCATGTATGATATTGGGACCTGGCTTGGAGTAAGCAAAAAATAAATAAGCATTGCTCTTGAGGGTGGTGGAGGGGGGTTGAGTCCTGGCTGGGTTGGTGTCTCCCCTGGTCCTTCCCTACCCCAAGGGCAATGTTTGTTACACCTCCCACTACCCACCCACCCCCAGGGCCGCCCATTGCCTGCACTGCCCGTGCCCAGGAACGCCTCCTTCCCTCCTCCTTCCCACCTCCCCCACGCCTACCTTTTCTGCTTGTGTTGGTGGAGGCAGGCCAACACAAGCAGCTGAGGGGAACTTATGTTAGCCTCTACAGGCCGGCGCTTCTTGGAGCCTGGCTTCCCCTCGAGGAGGCACAAACATACTTTAAAGGCACATTTGTGACCCTCCTAGGCTGGCCCAAGGGACTTGGGCTGGCCTAACTGCAAGCCCCAAGTCGCTTAACGAAGGGGTTGTGAAACATAACCCTGTTGTTAAGCAATGCACACCTGTATATTGGAGAAGGCGGTCCTTGAGGTATCCTGGTCCTGTTCCATGCAGAGTTTTAAAGGTCATCACCTTCACTTGAACTTGAAATGGATGGGCAGCCAGTGAAACCATCAGAACAACAGCATGGCAGAATCATCCTGTTGAGCCCATTGATTAGGCGGGCCGCTACATTCTGCACAAACTACAGCTTCCAAACCATCTTCAAGGGTAGCCCCATGCAGAGTGCATTACAGTAATCTAGATGAGATGTCACTAAGGCATGGACCACCATACTTAGATCCAATTGACTCAGATACAGTTTCATCTCGCCCACCAGCTGAAGCTCTGCAAAAGCCCACCTGACCACAGATGTCACCCAACTATCCAGGGAGGACTGATCTGTAATTCTGCTAACTTGGAATTTTCTGAATTTCAGAATTGGAAATGTCATGTATAAATATCATTCCTTCCATTTCAAGCTTTATTAATAGCTTGAAACTTCCAAAATCAAAGCAGTGGTTTGCTAAACGGAATGCTTGAAAAACTTACAAACAAACTTACAGCCCAATCCTGAGCTGCCTGGTGCACACGGCTGCAGTGGCACCGAGAACAGCTGCTGCCGCATCCTGCACACCTCAGCCTGCCATGGACAGTACCTTGGGAGAAGGGGACTTTTGTCACCTTCTCCCGGGTAAGGGAAGCAGCCCCACAATGGGGCTACTCACTTTATCGTAAGGTAAAGCCGTTCGTGTAGGGTGCCGAGTAGAGCTCCAACAGACCCTCCTCTCTGCCTCCCTGCTCCCTCCCCCTGGCACGCCTCCCGCCCACCCTCTCTCTGCCCCCCGCTTCCCTGTCACACCTTCTCCCCACCCTCCCTCCGCCTGTCTCCCCCCTCCCCGGAATGCCTCCTCCCCGCCCCTCCTCCCCGCCCTCGCTTACCTTCTTGAGACCGCCAAGCAGCGGAGGCTGGGCACCCGCCTGGCGCTAGCCCAGTGCTGGGTTAGCATGGGTGGTAGCCCAGCGGTAGGCCTTGCAGACGTGCCTTACTGTTTGCAACAGTGTGCGGCGACATAAAGCCGCTGCACCAAGTTCAGGATTGGGCTCTTAATTAGCGGTAATAAAAATGTTACGGTAAATTAGCATTTTGAATAGATGTAAATTTAGATGTCAAAGCGCTCATAGGTAGTTGACGAGGAGTTAATTTTAATACCTCTGAATTGATCCATGTTCTCTGCGTGAAGTTTTCACCTCTGTATGTAAATGAATGTATAGATTTCTTTAAATTTCATTATTAGCAAGCACATCAATCTGTAACTATCTCCCATGGGGGCATGAAACATATGTGGCAATAGAAAATGGAGTTGTGAGGCACCAGAATAATACAACATAAGCCTAAGTATCTTTCCATTATTTCAGCAAAGCAATCTGCACCCGATTCACCACCTCCAGAATATCCAGGCCCAGGTTACCCAGTTCCACAAGTCTCATATGTAGTTCCTCAGTATTTATCTGGATCTGCTATTCCAGCTACAGGTAGGGTGTATTGACTTTTGAACTGGACCAAAGCATGCAGTTGTATATGGACTGGTATCATACAACTTTAAATTGTTTTGATGTTCATTGTTCAGGATGTTTATAGGTCTATTATGTGATGATCCAACATTAAGGTACAATGACAGCATATAAACATCGAGAGACTCCACTGGCAGAGAATGTCATGTGGGTGAACAGAAAGTTCAGAAATTTCAGTTCTGTTTTTACAGAAAGTCCCACCGATACAAACAATCTTAAGATAAAATTAAATGAACTTGTGATCTGAAATACTTTTGAACTGCTACTAGCTGTGTCCAACATTTTCCTCTTTTGGTCATTTTCATTATGTCAGTTGTTGGCTTCTTCACCTCTCTCTGGTGGAGTAATAGCAGCATATGAACGCACATGCCTGTGTCTAAGCAATCAAAAGGTCTCTATACATACACACATCCCTTCCGTCTGTACGAGTAAAAGACCTCCAGACAGCATTTCATCCCCCCCCCCATGGCGCTTGGGCACCATCCCAGGGTGTTGGAGAAAGGCACAATAAAAAAGTTATCACTATCCCAAATCCAAGCACAGTGTTCTAGCTACTATATCACGTTGATTAGGATAACATCTCAGAAAATTAACAGTCAGCATGTCAAAATGTTGACTCCTCAAAAGATTCCAGGAAACTGTGCAAGGCACATCTAGAACTGGAGAGAGTCAAGGCAAGCTAAAAACATCCATTGAGCTGGGCTTGCTGGGAAACCATTTGAAAGAGTGACCTTGAATGATCTGTCCCCATGCATCTCAGATGTTCTCCCGCTGTAAAACATGGAGGACCATTCTATGAATCGCATCTTTCTCCATGCATGAAAACATATGTTTATTTCTAATCATGTACCTGCAGTTTGGGGTGAAAGTTGTACAGAAGATGCTATACTGCATGTTCTTACCTTCAGACTATGTTACAGTGGAACAGGGGTAGATATACACAACACAGCGGTGAATTACAGATGTACAAGATATTTTATGAGCCGCCTGGTTAATGTTCAGTCTCTTGCAGAGGCGTCACTAGGATTCGAGTCACCCGGTGCGGGAGGCCTGCACGTCACCCCATGTAGTGGGCAGGACAGCACCCCAGGTGGGCGTGGTGATGTACCATTGCCCCGCCCCACCTGTTTTTTGGCTGAACCTTTTGTTATAACACAGATACTTCAATGTGGTTTGTTTCATTGCATTCTGCATGAAATTACACATTGATTGATATATAACATGATTGTTTTATTCCTCCAAACTCTGATTTTAGTGATTTTGAAAACTTATATAGTCTCAGACACACACACACCCCGTGTCAACTTACTAACACCTTATTGCAGCAGTTCTCAAACTTTTAGCACTGGGACCCACTTTTTAGAATGACAATCTGTCCAGGACCCATTGGAAGTGATGTCATGGCCAGAAGTGACATCATCAAGCAAATTAAAATAAATAATTATAAATAATTAAATTAAAATAAAATAATTAAATAAGGGTGAACTAGTCCTGTTCCACCAAGTGAATCTACTCTGAAGTAAGTCCTATTGTGGTCAATGGGGCTTACTAAAGTGTGGGTAGGATTGCAGCCTATGAGTCCAATCCTATGCATATCTACTCTGAAGTAAGTTCCATAGTGGTCAATGGGGCTTACTCTCAGGAACTGTGAGCCTGTGAGCCCAATCCTATGCATGTCTACTCTGAAGTAAGTCCCATAGTGGTAAATGGAGCTTACTCTGTAGTCTGCCTGCAATAATACCCCCCCCCCAAAAAAAAAAAAGAATCAGGGAGATTTTCAGCCCTCCCCAGTGCCCAGCTTAAAATTCTTCTATTTCAAACATATCAAGATAAAGACCCACCAGGCTTTGCAAGTGCAAAATAGAAAACTTTCCCCTTACCAGTTCAAGCCATTTTTTTGTCCTTTTTAGTGGGGGGGGGGGGCTGCCTCTGGACATTTGTTGCACTCCAGCTCCATTGAATCCGGACCATTCTGGTGTCCTCACATTCCCCTTTGCCTGACCTGTCCTCACCACCATCTGCTTACTCGCGAGTAAACGCGACATGAGGCTGCTTCACTTTCTATAGGGCTCCATAGACTTGCAGTTGGGAGGGGGGACCTCTTTCTCCGTGTTTTTGGGTGCTGCATTCATTGGATCAGACCATTCTGACCTCTTTGGAGTCCTCTCAGCCCGCCTCTCAGCCTGCCTTGACTAAGGCAAGTCCACCTACTTGCGAGTAAATGCGACCATGTGGCTTTGTTTCTGGCTCAGACTCGCAACTGGGAGGGGAGAGCTTCTCGGGTGTTTTGGGGGGCTGCATTCATTGGATTGGGTCTATTCGGGTGTCGTTGGATTCCTCTCAGCCTGCCCTTTCCGACAAACTATGGCAAGTATGCCTACTTGTGAGTAAACGCGCGATATGGCTCACTTTCACTTTCCATAGGGCTCCATGTATTTTTTTCTTCCGGTTTTTTGGCCATAACCTTTGATCGAAAGGAGCTATTTCAATTCTGTTTTTTGCATTGCACTCCTCTGGCCATTCCACATCCAACAGTGTATGACATGACAGGGTAGCTCCTAACATCACAAAGTTAGCACTTCCTCCCCAGGGCACGTCACCCCCTCAGCGCACCAACCTCCCCCAGGGCCCGCACCCCCTTAGCGATGCCAGTGGTCTCTTGTGCCTTCATAAATCTAGAGACTATAATTTTTTTTCTCATGTTTGTGGGTGTTGGTTTGTTTTGTTCTTTCAAAACCCTCCAGGACAACCTGTTTTAGCTACTCCACGTCAGCAGGCCGTTTTTGGAGTTCTTCAGGCTCCTTCTGCACCCATTCCTTTATCTTGGATGCCAACACCACCTGCACTACCCAACTGTCCTCCTGGATTAGAATACTTAAGCCAGGTAACGTCCTTTATTTTAATTCTCCCTTGTACATGAGTAAAAGTATGCAAGTGCCTGTAATTATCATGTTAGTTCAACAACCCAAGACACTTTCATATAGTCTTGTCATTATATTTCTGTTTTCTTTGTGCTTTTAAAGTCAGAGATTTCTTACAGAATTTTCTATGATAGGTTGAACTGTCAACCCATCTGATTTACATTTTGTTTCATCAGCAAAGTGGCTGCACTGGAAAATTTAGAGAAATTCCCATGCATTTGCCTGCTTCCTGCTTCTCACCCATGCGTACACATAGCTTTGTTGAACTGCAGTTTTAACTGGAGAATTTTAGGTACAACATAGAAATGATCTGAATGGAAACATTTGACTACAGGGATTTTTAATGAATATGGGTAACATTTTCAAAAGAAAAAACATAATGACAAAATTCAGAGTAGCACTTCTTTTCTTATAATTATACTTTGAATTATATTGCATGTTATACATAGACACACATAAAAATTCATATTGTTCGAGACTAATCTATTTCATGGGACTCATGGAAATAGAATGAGCCATGGAACATTAAATAGTTGCATTTATGTCATTATTTTGTAATTCATTTCAATTTTAACATCTGTGGTTTTTTATTATTGTAACAGATTGATCAGCTAGTAATTCAACAGCAGATTGAGCTTATGGAAAGTATGTATCTTGCTATATTACTTGAAGCATTGTTGGGTTTTCAAAGGATGGTAAACATCTGCGGCTGTTTTGTAAATTACAGATATCATACATATATTTAGAAATATACTGTATACCTAGAGATATATCTATATTTAAATATACGTACATTATAGACAAAGCTGCACAGGAAATATTCTTGTTTGTTTTTGTTTTCTGAAGCTCATTAGAGAAAATGTACTTTTTTAACATATTGGGTCTCATTTAATCCATACTGTGTTGCAATTTATTGTATTGCTCACCCTTCTTAAAGGTAACCTTTTTTTCTAAGAAAAACATTTTTTTTAGCATCTTTACACTGCATCTTCTGTTGCTGAAGCAGCCGGTGAAGAAATATACATTAAAAATAATAATTAAAATCATAACAATAAATTAAGCTTTAAAAATAATCCCTTAACAGCCCAATCACAATGGCTTCCACTGCATCCTACAGCAGATAGTCATGGAGGTCTCCTCTGAATATGACTTCTCAGCATCAAGGAGTCTGCTCAGACCTGCACTAACAAAATTGCTGATGCAAGTCTGCATGGACCCAAGCCACAGATCTGGCAGTGGTGGCTGTCACCAAAGCCGCTGCCCCCTTGCCTTCTCATTCTGCCCTCCCCGCCTCCATCGCTGTCTCCTTCCACCCTCCCCCCTTTCTAGTTTATCTTCATTCTTTCTTTTTGTTTTTGAGAAAAGGTATATTTTCCTTCTCAGTGTGATACCTGGTTAGCTAGCTGGGCTAGTGCGCGGCGGTCACCCGGGTTCCGCGGCTCAGCAGTCTCCCGGACCAATGGGCTGCAAAACAGGAGGCAGGGGCGTGGACAGGGGCGGGGAGAAGGTGTTCCGGGGAGGGGGGAGGCCGGCAGGGGTGTGGACAGGGGCATAGGGAAGCATGCCACGGGACAGGCGTCAGGCGTGTCGGGGGCAGGGAGAGAGGCGGAGCCATGGAGCTGTGCTCCACAGGATTCAGGGCGCTCGTGCAGGTTGGTTGGTGCTAAAGAAGTAGCCCCATTGTGGGGCTGCTTACCTTACTCGGGGGAAGGGGATGAACGTCCCCTTCTCCCAAGGAGCCTCCTGTGGTAGCGCGGGAGGCGCAGGATTCGGCGGCAGCCCTCCTCGGAGCCGCCAAGCCTGGGCACTGTGGACAGCTCAGGATTGGGCTGTTTGAGTTCTAAAGTTTTAGCACTACATTTTTTCAGGTTGACGTTTGCTCTTATTGCATTTGTTGTCATTTGTAACAAGAATGTGGATGAACGAAACAGCTGTACGGCTGTTGCTTCCTTTTCAGTGATAAGCGGCTATGAAACCTGCAACAGGTACGAAGTCAAAAACAACCTGGGCCAGTTGGTGTACTTCGCAGCGGAGGAAAACGATGACTACACCCTGAACAGATACAGGCAATATCGGTCCTTCACCATCAAGCTCTTTGACAGTAGAGGCCAAGCAGCCATGCAAGTGAAAAGGCCTGTACAAATATGTGGTTGCTGCTGTCCTTGTATTTGCTGCTTGGATCAGGTAAATAGCCTGTCACTTCTTGAACCTTTTTGTTTTAGTTGAATGAATATTTCTGGTCGTCAGGAAGATGGTGGACATTTGGGGTTCCTTCTTATGCAACTTTGTAGAAGTTTAGTTGGTCTTTGGAATTTCTTGCAGCCAAGTTGGCTTATATGACTTCCACTATTTGAATGTTTTCATTGTGAAGACTCTCCTGACTTTTTGGAATGATTAAATACGCCATTATAGGAGGGGCAGGAAACCTCTTTTGTTCAGAGGCCTCATTGCCACTTTTAAGTGGTACTCTAGCAATGGCAAGCCAACGTGTTTCGTTTTAAGACATTTCACAGGCACATGTTCCTGCATACTCTCCCTTATTCTCTTGGAATGAAACATTTTTAATTAATGCGTGACTTTATCACATTTTTAAATTGTCTTCTGCTGATCTTTTTCTGCTTTTTATTGCTCTTGGCTCTTAATGAGATTTTTTAATTGCTCATTGGATTGTAGGAGTTTTAAAATACATATTTATATATATATTTTTAAATTTATAAAGCATATTTTTATCATACTTGGAAGCCACGCTGAATACTGTGAGGGAGATAAGGTGGGATATAAATAAATAAATAAATAAATAAATAAATAAATAAAAGATCATAGTGGATCAGATCACATTTCAGATGAATTAGTCTAGAACAGCGGTTCCCACACTAGTGGGTTGTGACCCACCAGTTCGCGTAACGCTTCCCCCATCCCTTTAAGGGGTAGGGGAAGGGGAGAGGCAGTGAATCAATCCCCAGGATCGTGTCACTAAGGGGGAGAAAGGGGAGTGCTTTCCACTTACTTGTAACTAGGTAGGGCTGCTGGAGGCTGCAGGAGGTGCAGGTAGCCCTGGGCGGTGCTCTGCAGGGCTCAGGGCACCTCCTATAGCCTCCAGCAGCCCTACCTAGTTACAAGTAAGTGGAAAGATCCCCAAGATCCCCTAGCCCCTTCCCCCACAAACACTGATAGAATAAAGCTCCCTCAAAGTTTGAGAAACGTTGGTCTAGAAGAAGCCATCCTATGGTTCCATATGCACCATAAATATATCATAATATATTTATTTAATATATAAATCAACTGCAAAATGTAGAAATGTGCCCTTCATTCTATTTAGTTGTTCATAGGTGATGTGTGTGTGTGTGTGTATGAAAGTTTGTTTCAATAACTGTTGAACTGCACTTAAATTTTGGATAGTATTACTCCTTCTCTAGCCTATCATGTCCTGTGATGATCCAGGTTGGAAATAAAGGCAACAAAATGAACAAGGTTCATACTGAAGATACAAGTACAAAGAGGCAGAGGAGATTGCCACTCCACTCACATCTTTTGAAATCTCCGTTAATAACCAAGAATAATTTATCAACTTCTAGTCCCTTGAATAATGCACATTATAATCAATTCATAAGCATGTTGCCAGAAGTCACAAGGAAGCAGAACAGTAGTTCTGTTAAACATGAGAATTCCAGAATTCTAGCAACTTATGTGAGGTGATCCACACCTCTGCCATCACACTGTGAGTACCTAGTCACCATCACATAGCCCCAAGGAATGAGGCTCATTAGTCCTGGAGACACAGCACAATGTTCCCAAAGTGCCAGCACCTTCATTTTCATGCTGCCCATCCTATGCAAGGTTATTTGGAAATGAGTACCACTGAGTTCTATCTGACTTATTCCCAAGAAAGTGTTCATAGTGCTGTAGTTTTACAGCCCGATCCTAACTAAATTCCCATGTGGCAGTGCTGGCACAGCTTCATTCCACAGGGGATTTTTGACTGCTGGAGGTCTCTTTTGGGTAAAGGGGACACTTGTCCCCTTGCCCCAAGGTAAGTCCCAGCTGGTGAATCGGGTCAACTTGGACCTCTGTCAGCAATATTAGTGGCACAAGACTCTGTTGATCCATTTTTTTAAGACTTGCTTTTAAAATCCATTTTCTAAAGACTATGCCATAGCAGCTCCTTTATTACTGCCAACAATTCACTCCCATTATCAGATCCTTATATTCCACTCATTTTATTATCCTTCATCCATAGCACACTCCAACTTGAATTACTATAAAGTCTCTAATTCTTATTTGTGAATTTTGTGCATTAGAAAAATTAAGATATTGCTATTCGTTCTATTTGTGCTACTTTATTTTTTTTAAGCTTGAAGTTCAGGCCCCACCAGACACCATCATTGGCTATGTGAAACAGACGTGGCACCCCTGCCTGCCTAGATTTGCTATCCAAAATGAGGCCAAAATGGACATGCTTAAGATAGATTTTTCTTGTGGGGCTTGCTGCCCTAATCAGGATCTTCCGTTTGAGGTAAGTTAATCATAAAAACTTATATTCATATTTCCTGTGTTTCTCAGCCAGACCTCAGTATTGGAATATACTGTATGGTATTTGAACATTGGCTGCATTATAACTACTGTAGTAACTCAAAGGGACAGAAGTAAGGGTCCCAGGGCACATGTCTCCCCTTTGTAACTGCCTTTTCACAAGTCTTATGGAAAAAATGTACTTCCTTTTGTCATAAAAAACATTTTCTTTTTGCTTTAAGCTTGCAGGCAGATACTGTTTGCTTTTTTTCATGCTTAAGTCCACATGACTACATTTTGTTTGCATGATTTATTTTCATTTTGCAATGGTTTCCTTCTTTTCAGTTTTCCTCTTTGTGACCTATTCTTATAACATACACAATATACTGAGTCAGTTGCATGCTTGTATTTTTGATCTTACAGCACCTAGAAAAACAGATCCTCTTTACCTACAGGTTTTTGCATGTTTGTGTTTAATCCGTAATAATACACCTTCTTTTCCGTCTGCTACGTGCATCTGATAAACTTGGCTCTTGCATACAAACTTTTGCTACTCCGGTATATTGTGACTCTCTTTTTGCTTGAGAACAATGAGAATAAAAGAATATCCAAAGCCTCCCAGAGTATACTGTATCCATGGCATACGTCACTACCATGCTTTGGCAACACTGCAGACCATATACAAGTAGCATGTATCAGACCTTAGCATAGGCTGTAGAGTTAGGACAGTGTTTCCCAAACTGTGTGTTTCCCATGAAAAGTTTCTGAATCATTGCTCTTGCTCTCCAGTTCAACCTTCTGGGTACCCTGGAATGACTGTAAAAGTTTGGGGGAGCACTCCTTGAAACTCCATTTCTAGGGAGAGTGTAGGAAGTGACTACACACACATACAATATGTAAGGTCTCTAGCAACCTTGGGAACACAGGACACCAATTGTTATTAATTAATAATATATTAATTATTATTAATAATCAATAAAATATTTCTTTCTAGATCTCTTTTTTTGTCTAGTAAAGCTATGTGGGTTGCGATTGTCATTTTACAAAGTGGGTCCCAGTACTAAAAAATTTGGGAACAACTGATTTAGAAGTTTCTCTTACCACACCATATTATATTTGAAACTAATACTGTGACTTTGCAACTTGTACAACTATGGGCGCAATCCTAACTGCACCTTGGGCCAGTGTAAGTCCCTTGCGCCAGCCCAGGAGGGTTGCAAATATGCCATAAGGCATGTTTGCACCTCCTCAAGTTGGCTGGGTTGGGCCAGCAGAGACATACGCTGGCCCACAGAGGCTACATCCAGCCTCTGTGCCAACCTAGGAAGGGAGGGTTGCATTGGTGGAGGTTGGCTGACATAGAGGTCTGGGGAGGACGGGGAGGAGGCAGGAGGGCGGGCAGAGGGTGGTCCTGGGGGCAGATGGGCAGGGAGCGGGAGATGGTGCTGAGACCCAGCTCTTATGCCAAGCAGGCTTTTATGCCAAGAGCTTATGCTACCTCCGGAGGTGGCACAAGTCCAAGGAGACCCATTGGGGCTGCAGTAGCTTACTCTGCAGTAAGGGGAAGAATTTCCCCTTGTGTCCGGTTGAGCCACTTCAGGCCCCAATCTTGCGCTGGATACAGCACAGGCCTCCTGGCCTGCCTGTTCCAGAGCAAGATAGGATTGTGCTGCATGAACATTGAGCTAGATAAATGTGTCCAATATTTGCAGTAAAGTAATTCTAGTAATTATTTGAAAATCAGGTGATGTCACTAGATGGGAGTTGTGCAGTTGGAAGAATTACTAAGCAGTGGACTGGCAGGGCAAGGGAGGCTGCCACAAAAGCCACCAACTTTGAGATCCAGTTCCCGCTAGATCTTGATATTAAGATGAAAGCAATCTTGCTTGGGACTTGTTTCCTCTTGGTAAGTCTCAATTCAGAACAGCCTTATGACTCACTGAACCCAATGTGGGGGGGAGGCAAGTTGTGGAGTGCTTGGTCTGCATGCAGAATGTCCTAGTTTCAATCCATGGCATCTCCAGGTGTTGTTGCAGATAGGCCAAGTATCTACATGCTAATTAAACAATGAAAAAGGGTTGCTGACACTTGTTAGAACAACAGTTTACAATTTAGATTTAATGGTCCCAAACGCTGTGGCCTCAACTGATCTGCCCAACAGTTAGCTCTGGCAGGCATTAAGATAGGTAGCCCTCCCTTCCCACAGAGGGAACTTCAGCCAGAACATCTTATTTTATAAGAGATGAGAAATGCAGCCCCAGACTACAGGTCAGAGTCATAGCATGACCACCAGAGCGTCATCAGTACGAGCAGAAACCTGGAATCCATGTTTCTTGCATAGGAAATATTCAAGGAAATGATAATTTCCAAATTTCCACTGATCAAGGAATGCAGAATATCTGTGGAATGACAGGAGGAATGCTTGCTGAATAAAAAAATGAAATTCTAAAGATGACATGTATTTAGGAACTATCGTATCATTTACTCAGCTGTAGTGATGGTTATTGATAGCATGAGATTTCTTAGCAAAAATTCCAACAAGCTACAGGAGAGCCTCTGAACTGACCTGAGCTCAGCTACAGTTGGTTTGGGGGGGGGGGCAGAACCACGAGTTTCACATACCCATGATTTTACTTATCCGCAGGGGTTCCATGCTGTTCCATTACAGCACGCTAGATTGTGCCTATGGATTCCACCCCAAGGTTTTAGCCATTTAAAAAGTTAAAATTTCAAATATGTTCGAAATAAACCTGGCAGTGTCTCTGGATTTTGGTTTTAACTTTGTATAATTATTGCTTTTTACCCCTTTATAGGATTTCATGTATTTTGAGCAGCGCCCAGAATCGCAGAGATCTCGGTTCTCTGAATCGAGCTGACACTTGCAGTTTGATGACCAGCAAAAATCCTTGCCTGCTCTTGCTTGGCTAAAGCTAATCGTGACACCTGGCTACAGACTGCCATTAAAACCTCTTGTTTTCCAGTAATGGGAGAGCCTGTGGACCAAAAGATTAAAATTTACATTAAATGTAAACCTCAATGAAAATTTGTATGAAGTGATGTGTAGACGGTATATGACATCAGTTAAATTAGCAAAAATGTATGAAAATGTACTGAATAGATGTTGAAAGTAAAAACAATAAGAAAGAATGTTCTATCTATCATATGTGATGGATTTGTACCAAAGCGAAGAAATATTGGACTTTGATTCACCAGCAAATGTGATTGATACTTAAGGTAAATTTACAAATGAAACCAGAAGATTTTTTGGATGGGAATACTCAATGATCCGATTTTGAAACTATACTGCTGCAAAAATATTGTATGCTAAGTACTGGAAACAACACTTTGAAATATATTCTGGTTTCATTTTATTTATTTATTTATTGATACAGCAAGTTTTTAATGTGGGGTGACACACTTTCTGCGTATGCCAGGGGACCTCACTGTGATCATTGTAAATATACAAGGAAGGATATTGGGTTGTAGTGAGAAATGGGGGGTTTGTGCATATAAAACTGTCCTAAGTCAAGGAACAGGGCTGGATGGGTTCATAGAGGTTCCTACAAACAGACAGCTCTAAGTTTGAAGGGCACTCAATAAAATGCCTTCCAGTGGTTTCCCTCTCTTTTCCTTTGGAGGTCGGTATTTTGATAGATGTGGGTTTATTTTTCACCTGGCACTGCGGTAAAAACAGTATTCTAGCTAGTAGTCTGCCAATATAGATATCCCACTCCTTCCGTGTACTTTGCAGCATTTTGTGATATTGCAAATGGCAATGTTGGGGGGAGAGTCATGGTGGTTTATGTTGAGAATACTATTCTTACTACTGTTGGCTCACAAATAAAACTGTTTCCGCTGCAATAATTACCACCAAGGGAAAGGTCCCACCAGGCTGACCACTACCAGTTGCTGGCTGGGCCTGATCTTCCCTGGATCCCAGGGGCAAGGCAGACATCAGTAGCAGCTCCATGAAGTGCTGGTGCCCTGGGAACTGATCAAAGCTGCCCTCTCACCCTAGGTTTGCATCACAGGCCGCTCATTCTTTGGCGCTTTAAAAAAAAAAGTCCTAACTGGCCAAAGTATCTTAAGAAACAACTCCAACTAAGAATTTGCCCACTCCTGAAAAATGTTAGAGACCCTGTGCTCCATTTCTCCCCCTCTGTGTAGGCAGTATTGCTTCTCCCACTGGAAGATGAAAATAATGTGGTCGTGGGCATCTGAACATTCTGCAGGTTCTTTTATTAACAGTATTTATATACCGCTTTTCAACTCAAAGTTCACAAAGCGGTTTACAGAGAAAAATCAAATAACTAAATGGCTCCCTGTCCCAAAAGGGCTCACAATCTAAAAGATGCAAATGAATACCAGCAGACAGCCACTAGAACAGACAGTGCTGGGGTGAGGTGGGCCAGTTACTCTCCCCCTGCTAAAAAAAGGAGCACCCACTTGAAAAAGTGCCTCTTACCCAATTAGCAGGGGTGTATTTTCTTGATATGATTTGGGGAAGGAGGAAAGAAAACAATGGACAATTGATCAAGGGGACCACTGTGACACCAAGGGGTGGAATATATTGGAATTGCAGAAGATCTGGCAAGGAGGTAGATGTGGTATCAGCAGTGGCCCCTTTAAGGGTAAGGCCCGGGCTTCCAGGGAGTGTGCTGCACAGCTGCAGCCACTTGAAGGCAATAAGGCCCTCAGGCATAAAAGCACCTGATGAAAGGAGAGTTTGGTGTGGGTAGCAGAAGGAAGACTGGATTAATGGACTGAGGGTTTGATGGCTAATGGGCTGCTGATGGACTGATGTGTGAATGGGCTTTGGAAGCTGCTGGAGCAGAAACAACTGGAGACACTAAGACTGGTGTTTGGCTGCTGTGACCAAGACCTGCTGAGGACCAAGGGGCTGCTGTAGTGGTGGGAGGCTGCTAGCAGGAAGGAGGACCTCTGTAGGTTAAACAGGCAAGCTGCCCTGGTGGTGGGGTCCAGCAGTACTGCAGGGCAGAACCAGGGTCCTTCTTGGGTAAAAAAGGGTGCTAATTAGCTAAATGTGGGCATAATTCTCCAGGTGGAGCTTGTATTGGGAATTTGGCAGAACAGCCTTGCAACTGCATTGCAGCAGTAGAGTTTCTGGTCAGTTATCTATATTTGGGGTTCTGTGGCAGAATACAGGTAAAAGAATAATTTTTAAAAGTATATGTTTTTTTATCTGTATATGTGACAAATTGAATAAAGAAGATTAAAAAGTGGCTGACAACATTTAGTTCATTTTGCCTTAGAAAGGCAGGCTTCACAAGTGCTCATCTCAGCAGAAATTATCTTTTAATTTAGGGAGGACAAGTCAAAAAAGCAATTTTGAGCATTTTTACATGCTATAGAGTATTCAGAGTATAAGATTATACCAGCTGGATGAAATCAAAGAACCATGTAGTCTGACATCTTGTTTCCCACAGAGGATGCAGGAAAGGACTTTTACAGATGATAAACAGGCTGAAATCCTATACTCACTTATCTGGCAGTAAGTCCCATTGAATACAATAAAATGTACTTCTGAGTAGATACACATAGGATTGCAGCTTGAGGCTAAGAGAGTGACTTGCTCATAGCCACTCAGCAAGCTTATACATTTTTATCTTATTCTTCCCCAAAGGAGCTCAGGAGGACAGCATGCAAAAATTAAGTCCTTTCTCCAATTTTATAGTCATACAATGTATCTCTGGTTGTGGGCTGGGCTGAGAAACTGCAGCTCATCCAAGATCATCTAGTTTGCTTGTAGATATGAATGCCTTTCTCTTCAGTCTCTGATACTCTAGTTGCTTTTCCACACCACCCTGGGAAGCATATGTGCCAAGCATCCTGGGGGGGAGGGGAACCTGATATTTCATCACCAACTGGAAAAACACTTAGCATTGTCAAAACACCCATTTTGAAATTTGTATGTCAAAGTCTGAAGGAAATACATCTTAAGGAAATAACTTGGTCTGACTTGCATTCCAGAAATCTTAAAAGAAGAACACCTATTTTTCCTCAGATTGTTACTAATTTGTGAAAAAGGTTTGCAGCAGGTGCTGGGTTCTGGAACCGTGGCCCTTCCTAAATTCAGTTGTGGTGCATGGAACATATGACAATGACAGCTGTACCTCTGAGCATGTTCAGATTGCCTTTCATCAGCTGCAATCACATCTAGAACTTTCGAGGAGGCTTAGGCTCCACCACTTCATTTTTATAAACCAGTGGTTCCCAAACTGTAGGTCAGGACCCACTAGTGGGTCGTGACCTGATTTTTGGTGGGTCCCCAAAGGGTGCTGGAAAGATCAGATAACTAATTGCCTCAAGCCCTGTTCAAAAATCAGATACTGCAGCTGCTAATTACCCGGCAAAGAGCTCAGCTCCTGCAGTTTGCAAGCAGGTGTAAATATAGGGACACAAATGTTTGAGGGACGTTTTTCTGTTTATTATAAATAAATAAAATATTTCTTTCTAGATCTTTTTCTTGAAGTCTGATAAATCTAGCTGGTCCGGATACAGTGTCATTTTAAAAAGTGGATCCTGATGCTAAGACATTTGGGAACCACTGTTATAAACAAAGCACAAGGATACTGTAGATCAGTGTTTCTCAAACTGTGGGTCGCAAGCCGTTTTCAGTTGGGTTCCCATTCATGTCAATATTTTATTTTTAATATGATACTACCATGGGATGTGATCGCATTTGGGGAACTGTACTTTTAACAGGCTTCTCTGTATATGCTTTTAACAATGATAGTAAATGGGATTTACTCCTGGGTAAGTGTGGGTAGGATTGCAGCCTCGGATTGTGAAAAGTTGTCCTGCTTGATGATGTCACTTCTGGTGGGTCTTGACAGATTCTCACTCTAAAAAGTGGGTCCCGGTGCTAAAAGTGTGAGAACCACTGCTCTAGATCAACATGTTGCCAGCGATGTTAAACAGGGATGGGCTGCAGAGTGGATTTCTTCCATTTCCTGGCAGTAGCTCCCTGGCTCGCTCGCTCGCTCTCCCCCCGCCCCCATTTGGCTCCCTCCCTCCGCCCGCAGCCTGGCTCGCTCGGCTGTTTGCTCTCTTGCCAGCCCCTCCCTTTCCCATTCACTGCAGCCCAAGGGTGGGTTCCCCGGGCGCTCAGCGATCTTAACCTGTAGCGGGGAGAGAAGAGGAGAAAAGAGAGCGCCAAGTTACTGCAAGGTACGGACTTTTCCTCCGGGGTAGAGAATACGGTCAGAGGGTGAGCCTAGTGATGGTTCTCCCCCACCCAAACAGAAGTGCATGTCAGTGGCGTAGCTAGAGGGGGCAAAGCACTAAGTTTGGCAGGGAGCCTCAGCGCGGCGTGCAAGCGGCCCCTCCCCTTCGGAGCCGCTGCAGGAGGTGGGAGCAAAAGGGAGGCGTTCGCTTGCAGGCCGCGCTGAGGCTCGCTGCAAAAC
Source organism: Tiliqua scincoides (assembly GCF_035046505.1). NCBI lineage: Eukaryota > Metazoa > Chordata > Lepidosauria > Squamata > Scincidae > Tiliqua > Tiliqua scincoides. The sequence goes on along the minus strand of NC_089823.1, from coordinate 211,941,045 downwards.
TTAATGCTTTGGGGGGCAAAGCTATGCCACTGGTACAGGTAGAGCTGTAGCCAGCATCTCCAACGAGATCTGCCCCCACAGTTACTAGCAGGCACATGTTGCGCCTTCCTCCCAAGTCCTTGGAAGTTAGAAAGAAGCTGAACGGTGGTAAAGAGGGAGTAGCGGGGTTCCACTTTCTCCCCCCCCCCTTTAACCCTCGTTTGAAGGGCAGGCTCAAAAAAAGGGCAACGCTTTCCGCCCCATTCCTCTCCGTGCTGTGGAAGGCGCCGCCCAGTGGCGTAGCAAGAGGGGGCAAAGCTGTAAGTCTTTCAGGGAACCTCGCCGCAGCGTGCAAGGGGCCCCTGTAAGACTTACTGCTTTGCCCTCCCTTTAGCTACGCCACTGGCGCCACCTGTTCCTTTCTGTCTGCTGTCCGTTGGCTGCAAGCCCAGATCTGGTTCCTTTAAAACAAAGTGCCAGCTAGAATTCCCAGAGATCGTCACAGCTGCTTTTTATGAACCCTTAATGTTGACGCACTGTCTCATATGTGCACGAATGAACTAGAATTATAGACGCTCCAGAGGACTTTCTGTTCTCCTGTAAAGCACGTTCAGGTACCAGGAGGTTAGGGTAGAAGTCCTATACACACTTACCTGGGAGTAAGCTGCACTGGACATAGTGGGACTCACTTCTGAATAGACACGTATGGCAGTGGTTCTCACACATTTAGCACAGAGACCCACTTTTTAGAATAAGAATCTGTTAAGACCCACCGGAAATGATGTCATGACCAGATGTGACCTTATCAAGCAGGAAATTTTTTTAACAATTCTAGGCTGTAATCCTACCCACACTTACCCAGGAGTAAGTCCCATTTACTATCATTAAAAGATGATGCATAATAGCTTGTTCAAAGTACAGGTCTGTAACACTTCTCCAAATGCAGTCACATATTATGGTAGCATCAAGTCTAACAGATTAAAAATAAAATATTGAAATTAATAGGAACCCACCTGAAATTGGCTCACGACCCACCTAGTGCGTCCTGACCCATGGTTTGCAAAACAGTGGCACACGTGATAATAATTAATAATAAATAATATTAATATAGCCAGTATTTAGAATCATACAACGGTGAATTGGAAGCAGTGGCATAGCCATATTGCCAGTCAGGGTGACCAGATACAATGGAGGACAGAAAGGCTATACCTTTAACTATTGTCTAGAAGGGGGAATCTTGGCAGGTGCAGCTTTTTAAACCTTTCCCTGTTGAGCTGCACCTGCCAAAATTCCCTCTTCAATACAGTGGTTAAAGGCATAGGCACTCAGTTCTCCATTGTATCTGATCATGGTGGGAGGGGGTGCAAAGCGCTAAGTTTTGCAGGGAGCCACACCACAGTGGGCAAGCAACACTCTCCCCCCCCCCCCGTTTTTGCTCCCACCAAAGGGAATGGCTCCTGTGGTGAGGCTCCATGCAAAACGTAGCACTTTGTACCCCCCTCTAGCTACGCCACTGATTGGAAGGTTGTCTTTGTCTCTTTCAGGGAGAAAAGAGGGGGAGTGAGGGTGTGAGAGTAAACGACTGGGGAGGAAAGGGTTAAACAGCAGGGTGAGGTTTTGTGGCTGAGGTCACTGTTTCCTTCTGATGGTGGTGGTGATATTCCTTTTCTGGAGAAAAAAAATAACTCTTGATCTTGTCAAAAAAGGTTTCCCAGAAATCAGGATTTGTACTCCAGGACCTTTTGTTGCCAGAGGGCTGAACGCCAGCTCTGTGCACAGTGAGCAGACGTTGCGTAGCATGAGTGCTGCCCACATCAGTGCAGGGGGCGAGAGGATGTAGACGCGCTCCCGAAGCTCCTCCCGACAGCGACCAGGCCTTTGGGGTGCAGCTTCCAGGCGGATTCTCAAGCGTCGCCAGCCACGAAAGCGCCCCGCCCCGCCATCCTCACTTCTTGAGCAGAGCTCTCTACTGTGCCCATTCTAACATTAGAGAGTCAGAGCACAATCCTGGGCATGCCTGCTCAGTAAGCCCCATTGTGCCAAATGGGGCTTACCCCCAGGACGGTGTGTATAGGATTGCAGCCTCAGAGCCCAATCTTATGCAGGTCTACTCAGAAGTAAGTCAGTGGAGCTTACTCCCAGGAAAGTGTGGATAGGATTGCAGTCTCGGTTGCTTAGTGATTTCTCTGGGATCAGGAAAAATCTGGGGTTTTCCTGCTTTGCCTCAGTTTGCTCCCCTTTCTAGAATGGCTCCAAAGTGGAGGGCCCTCTTGCAAATGTCTCAGTTTTGCTCCCCCTGCCAGGAATGAATCAGAAGGGGAGGGCCGCTTGCACAGGATGGTGAGGCTCCCTGCAAAACTCAGCGCTTTGCAACCCCTCTAGCTACACCACTGATGGCTCTCAGCTTAATGTTCCTGTGAGCACTGAAGGGGCAGGTGGGTATCTAATATAGAGAGGTGTTTGTTTCAGGTCTATAAGATAAGTCTTACTGAACACAATGGGCTTACTTCAGAGTAAAATAAAGAACACCTTTTCCAGGCACCTCTATCTATCCTTGTTGGCATCCTTCAGTCTTGGAAGACTATGGTGTCACGCTCTGAATGGTGGTTCTGGAACAGAGTGTCCTCTCCAGTGCGCAAAGCCTGGGTAAAGTAGATATGGAGGATAGACTGTTACCCATGCAGCAAATCCCCCCTCTCTACGTCGCTGAAATGGCCCAATGGAAAGGCAGAGGCCAATACAGTTGGTTCCAGCGGCCTTGCAGGAGTTGCCAGAACGTGACTGTGTTCAGCCATGAACCGCCTCAGGGACTCCGGCTCCGGATTTTGCCTCGAGGTTGACTCCTGAAGCCTTTTCCATAACTGGATGTAGCCACAAGGCAGTGGAGGTTTGGGATCAGAGTTTTCCTTCTCTCAGATGAGCTGCCTTCCCAGGCTGACGAGTCCCATCTACCCGGTGGCTGTTTAGTCGCCTCTTACGACAAGTACAGCCAAACTGAGGGCCTATTCTTATCCCCAGCCCCCAGGGGAGTATACTCTATCTCCTCTATCTATACACCAAGAGCAATATCAAACATCCTTTTCAAAAAAGAAGGAAGATCAGGTCTGTGGTCTAATCTAACCTATTCCCTTCTACACCTGACCCAATTACCAGGCACGCCCAAAGTTTTTGTTACCTGCCAAGGAGAAAGCTTACCCAACAGTTTCTGTTTGTTCAGGAGCTTAGTGAAAGGATGAAAGACATTCAGGATGCCATGTAGTGCAACTGGCACCACCCCTCAGCTCCCTTCTCACCCTGAGAACTCATTGCCAGCAGGAATGAATAATTGGTCAAAGCTCCTGAAATGGGGGGAGGGGAGGAGAGGAACTACAAGGATGTACAGGAGGAGATTTTAGCTGGTGCAGCAGCTTATGCAATGGGGAGAAAAGCTGCATTTGGTGAAGCTTGAGATAGGATGAGAACTCCACTGATGTGGGGCAGTCAATCTTTTATAGGTTGGGAAATGGATGTACTAACTCTGTGGTTTGCCTATACCTCTACTGTGAACGTATACTGTAGTTTAACAGGGATAGAGATTCGGTTTCCTAGTTGAAAAATCTGATAGATGATACTTAGAAGATACTTTTAGTTGCCCCATCCTCCTCCAACATAATTCCTTCCCTCCATTAACGCTACTCCTGAACTTTTAAACCAGTGGTTCCCATGTGCATGTACTTCCAGGGGTGATTGCCAGAACCTTTAGGGGTACTCGAAAAAGAACTGAATGATGGTAGAAAAAAGCAGACCTGTATTAGAATGTCTTGTGGGACTGGAAAGGCAGGACAGAAGGCAGCTAGCTGGCTACAAAAGCTCCATCAACTGCTAACATCAAATTGTGAATTATCAGATATGGATCACTAGTTGAAAAAATAAAATTTGAAATAATAACAACTATATTAATTACAAACATTTTACTAATATGAGGGGGCACAATTTATGGAAATGGGCTGCCAAGAGGTATGCCAGTGGAAAAAAACTTTGGGAGCCACTATTTTAAATCATGAAGAGAACACATCTTGAAGGACACTACGCAGAAGAAGTTGAACTCTGAGAAGATGGGTCTAATGGCCCAATCCTATTGACGCCCCTCTCCACTGATGCACCTTGCCCAACTTGTACTCACTGCATCTTATGGTGAGGGAGCAGTCACTGATTTCTGTTCAGGGTAAGGGAACTTTTATTGTCTTTCTCTGGGGAAAGCCTCTACTTCCCCAATAGGTCTTCTCAGTTCTATGTCAGTCATTTTGCTGGCAAAGAACTGAGGTGAGTAAGGGAGCAGGAAGGAGCATAGGATAGTGGTGCACATGAGTGCCACTGGTAACAATTCCTTGCTGCCCCATTCCCTTACAGACTCTGCCATAAGCTTATGGAGTCATGAAATAAACCATTGAGACACACACTGATCAATATTAAAAAATGCAGGCAAAATGAAAGCAAACTGGCCTCCATTGACTGTGTTATCTTGAAATAAGGGCTGACCAAATGTAACATTTTTGTTTTTATAGATGACTTCCAAAGAGCAAGATGAAACATCTAATATCAATACTGGAAAAGGTGTGTTCATTTTATTAAATGTAGTTGTTTACCTTGACTTTTTCAGAAACTGTTGTATACACTCTCATGGAAAGGTAATGTGAGTAAAATATTTTGTGTGTCTTTTTAAATAATTGAACTTGAAACATTCTTTTTCTGCATGGATCATCAGTGAAGCTCAGCTTCTGTTAATGTCTTGTACTCTCAGATTGGCTCAGGCAGTGCAAGGCCTGCTGGAACATGACTCTGTAGGTGGGTGCAGGCCACATGGCCAGCTTACAGCCTCAGCCTAAACAATAGCCTTCCTTATTCTGCTGCTGTGCCACACCAGCAAGAATGGGCCCAGAAGGTCACAGAGGTATGACTTCCAGTTCAGGCTAGAAGCACATGTAAGCATGACTCAGCTGGTGCTGCAGGGGCAACATCCTACCTTGGCAAGAATGACCCAGGGCCAATAAGCTTAGACCTGACTCTGCAGATACCATGCAGGCAAATTTAGGCATGGTTTAGGCACAACTCTACTGGTGCAACCAGTGTACCTCATTCTAGACCAGGGGTGCCCAAACCCCGGCCCTGGGGCCACTTGCAGCCCTTGAGGCCTCTCAATGCAGCCCTCAGGGAACCCCCAGTCTCCAATGAGCCTCTGGCCCTCCGGAGATTTGTTGGAGCCCACACTGGCCTGATGCAACTGCTCTCAGTGTGAGGGCAACTGTTTCCTCTCACATGAGTTGTGGGATGAGGGCTCCCTCCATTGCTTGTTTCATGTCTGTGATGCAGCAGCGACAGCAAAGGAAAGGCCAGCCTTGCTTTGTGCAAGGCCTTTTATTAGCCTTGAGCTATTGCAAGACCTTCATTCATTCATCTAAGTTCATCTTTAATACTGTATATTCATTTATGTGAACTTCTGTAAATTTATTCAAATTTTAAATGTAAATTAATTCTTTTTTTTCCCCCTGCCCCCAACACAGTGTCAGAGAGATGATGTGGCCCTCCTGCTAAAAACTTTGGACACCCCTGTTCTAGACTAAACCAAAGTATCAACATCCCTCATTCCAGACCAAATTAGAATGGACTGATTTAGAGAACTTTTGCTTTTTGTCTCCTTCTGGAGCGGTGATCTGAGGGCATGATAAACCTCTAATTGTGAAGTCTTGAGTTTGAATAAAGTTTGAATACAGTCTGCGGTTGAAGAAAAAGAACATTTATTTGTTGAACATGTTCTTGGATGTGAGTGAGAGTAGCCATCCTGCCAAAGCATCAGGTTACTTGTGCTGACAGAGCTGCAGAGTTTGAATAAGAAGGATTCATTCTTTCAGCTGGTGTATTGCTATGTAAACACTTCAACAGTTACTTAGATGGGGTAAGACAGTAACTGGTATTTTTTTTAAATTAAAATTTAAATGCAAGTTGTATTTGAATAAAAACACAAAACACTACATTTTGTATTTTTATTCAACAAATTTTCCAAAAAAGAAATCCACGTTCAAACACCGCTAATTATAGGTCTCTATAATTATAATTCTAAGAATTATAGAAAAAATTCTTGCCTATGTTTGTTTGAGACATCAGAAAAGTGGACAAGGTTCTTTCTGCTTCAGGTTGTGTCTCTGTTCTCATGATATGAAAAATCACTTGCTCATTGATAAAGAGCAACTTACCCAAGTGACTCTGGGGAGTTAAAAAAACTACATCTGTAAGGATATCACAGAAAGTGGTCAATGAGGAATCAAGCAAACCAATTATATGCAAGAAAAAAAACCAGGGATGTGCTCCAGGCATGGAGCCCGAGTCAGCACCCCTTTGACACATGCTTGGGCATCGCAACTGAACTTACGAGAAATTTCGAGTCTTTTGAGTCAAGTCATGAGTCATTTTGAGAAAGGAGTCATGAGTTACAAGTCCTTCAGCAAAAATGCATAGGAAAAAGGAAAGTGGTGGTGGGGTGTGTAAGTAAGCCAGAACACACACATACTAAAGAGAGTTGGGACCCAAGTCATTTCAAGTCCTGACTCTTTTTCGAGTCACTGGCCCTGAGTTGCAAGTCAGGATCCATAATGTCCATGACTCAAGTCAACTTGAGTCACCAAAACCAGCACTTTTTCACTACTCGAGTCAACATGAGGCAAGTGCCCATCCCTGGTAAAAACAAAAGTAGATGGATAACCCCATCAGATGATATTTTTGAATGGGTGAGTTTCAGAATTAGACATGTCATACTAAAAGAACTATCTCATCTGAAAATAATGTACTAGTGCAGGGTTTTTCAACCTTTGTCCCCCACTGTATCACTTTGCATGGTCCACCTATTGGAAGTACCACTGGAAGTAACTGGTAATTATGTTATCACCAGTAATTTCCAAATTGGGAGGCCAGATGCAATGCAAAAACACTGGTAAGAGGCTCGAGACAGATACCCAAGCCAAGTCTCCTATTGCTGTTTGTCACATTGCATTACTGGTCTTGCTGCCAGGTGACAGGGTTCTGTGGGTCCTGCGTATAACACCAGACACCACTTCAAGTACCACTTGTGGTAGGAATACCACTGGTTGAGAAACACTGTAGTGGTTTGAATTTTCAAATCAAAGTGATTAATAAAGTTACCATTTTAGATAAAACAAAAGTAGGAAACTAATCTTCTGCAATACCAAATGTTAAAATAAAGTAAGTTTTTGAATGGAATGAGATTCAGATGTCAATCTTCTCAGAACTAGTTAACAATTGAGTTATTGATGTCATTCGCAAGCACACCAATCTGTACATCTCATATATGGTAATAGAAATGGAGGTGCAGGGTAGTGAATGTCTTTGCATTCTTCCAGCAAATCAATCTGCCCCTGAACCCCCAAATCAGTCTGCACCTGAACCTCCACCCCCAGCGTACCCAAGTCCAGGTTACCCAGCTCCACAAGCCCAATATGGATTTCCTCAGTATGCACCTGGACCTCCTATCCTGGCTACAGGTAGGCATTTGGATGTATACAGAATTTGACCAAAGAATAGAAGCACTATATAGTGGGATTTTCAACTGTATACCTACAGCTACAAATAGTTGTGCTGTAGTTGAGCACTAGTTGAGTCAGTGTTATAACTGTTATAGCAGTGGTTCTCAAACTATATACCATCATCATGTAATGATGCCCTGTTCCCTTTAAGGGGTGGGGGCAGGGGGAAAGCAGCAAAGCGAACCCCAGGATCGTGCCCCTGCGGGGGAAGGGGAGCTATTCTTAAATTAACCATACATGCTCTCAGGGCTGGGGGGGGATCTGGAGAGCTCCGCGGAACGCTTGCAGGGCTCTTCACGGCTTTTAAATAGCAAAAGTTGCAAGTGCAGTTTAACCACCTTTCTCCCAAAGGACCCAAGGTAAGTTAAATGAAGAAAATCAGTCTGGCCCCCATACGCCCATCCAGCATCCATGGTTTCACTTTTCCCTGCTTACATGGATCCAGGGTGATCTCCTGCCCCTCACTCCCATTATAAGTACCTTTATTTTACTGTCGTGGTGTGTGCAGTGTGGGTGCTTCTTAACTTTATTTTTCCACTGAAGAACTGAATGTGCAGACAACCAGCTTGCATGCTAGAGGGCGACTAACAGGGATCAGAGCTTATTTCTGAGTTAACATGGATAGGTTTGTACTGCTACTGTACTTTCAATTAAGTTGTGTCTTTAAAAACATTCAGAGACTACAATTGTTTTCTCATATATGTTTTGTGCCTTTTGTTTTCTGCAACCATCTAGGACAACCTTATTCAGCTTTTCAGGCAGGTTATGGAGCTATCCCTGTTCAGGCTGCCCCTGCCCCTGCTCCTGTAATTTGGATGCCAACACCACCTGCACCGCCCAAATGTCCTCCTGGATTAGAATATTTAGGCCAAGTATGTTCCTTTCTTTTAATTTTCCTTCTTACATCAGCAAAAGTGGACAAATCATCTTCATATTGATTCATAACCCAAGACATTTTAATGTAATCTCTTCAGCATGTTTCTGTTTTGTTCTCATTGTGATTTCAGAGCCAGAGACTTCTTTTGGTTTTCTATCAAAAGCTGCAGGAATGTCTTGCTCAGAGTTTAAATGTTGCCAGTTCAGCAGTTTAAATGGCTGCGCCGGTAACTTCAGAGTGGTTACACTGGCTCTTCAGAGACCCACGCCATGCACATCTGTTATCATACATCATTATGCATACATATAGCTTGGTAACCCAGTTTAGGGTTGAAAAATTTAGGCATAACATAGTAATGAGCTGAATGGAAAAGTTTACTGACTACAGAGATATTTAATGAGTGCAGATAGTAGTACACTGAGCTAGTCAATATCTCTCTTCATTCAATTTTGGCTCAATCCAATCCACAGACTTATAGCAGCCAAACCAAGTTCTGCTGCTGTGAAGGGTTATACAGCAGCATGCTGTCGGTGGCCATTTCGGCACCACCACCAGAAACAGCTGGTGGCCCACTGCTGGCAATCTGCTCCAGAGCAGGTAAATTGGTATGGAGCAGATCATGGATAGGAAGGGGGTGGAACCAGGCTTTCTGGAGGACAAACCCTTGAGCTAAGGTGGGGGGCAAGAAGGGGCAGATCTGGTGGCACAGGTGCACATGCTGTATCTTATCCCCTCTTTTGAAAGCCACTCTGCCCCTTTTCCCTCCACCAAAATAGGTGTAGTCTGTCCACGAAGACCATAGGTGGCCCCAGGGCTTATGCAGAGGTAAGTAAGTTTTGCTTACCTCCTGTTTGCCTACAGGCCACACCCCGTCATAGGATGCAGCATGTTTTTGGCACTACTATATCAGCCCTGGTGGTGAAGAATAGGATTAGGCTGTCAGAGACATAAAAGCTTAGCGTAAAAACTCAAAGTAACATTTCAATGTTAAAGATTATTACATTTTCAGTTATATGACATGTTACAGCACATCTGTGTGAAATCCAGATAATTACATAAATGGAATTTCTTAAGGTCCTAAGACTTCCATGACTCACATGAAATGGATTACTCTATAATTGCTTTAATTATTTTGTATTCTCTTTAACACTCTTTGTTGTTGTTTTTTTACCATTGTAACAGATTGATCAGCTACTAATTCAACAGCAGATTGAGCTTATGGAAAGTATGTATGTTGCTGTGTTACTTGAAACCATTTTGGGTATTCTGATGATTGTGAATTCCTCTGGCTCTGCTTTTCAAATTATGGGTGTCCTTATGAGTAGATATACTTAGAGCGCAATTCTAAGATCACGCTGAGCCACCAGGCTCCCTGCGTCAGCTCCCAAGTGTCACAAATGTGCCATAAAGCATGTTTGCACCAACTCAGGAGCAGGCCACACCAGCAAAAGGATGTATGCTGGCTTGTCAGCACCAGAACCCCTCCCTGCTCTGACTGAGGCAGATAGCTTTGTTCCAAGTGGCGCTGGGGATAGGAGAGGGTGGCAGGAGGCATTCTAGGGATGGGGAATAGGTGTTTCTGGGAGGGGGGATGGTAGAATGGGAGGCAGATCAGGGCTGGGAAGGGGTGGGATCGTGATGGCAGCACACACCATATTATAACCCCATTCCTGGGCTGGGCACCCCTACATGGGCTGCTCAGAATTACGCCAACTAAATAACTGGCACAGATATGAGTGGCCACATAGAGCAGGCCGGGGTGTTACATGGAGTAAGGGGAAATTATCCCTTTACCACAAAGTGACCTCCAGCCTGCTCCTCACCTGAATAGGATACAGCACAGACCATGAGACTTGACTGTTCCAGCACAGGGATGCCCATTATATATAGCTATTAACTCAGAGCCCAATCCTGTGGTCCGTGGCATGGCTCCGTGCCGTGGCCCACAGTTGCAAACATGCTGTAAGGCATGTTTGCGGGGCTCACTGCTGGGCTGCCGCTGGAGCTAGCCCAGCTCCAGCCAGAGCTGGGCTAGCATGCAGCCGTCACCCGGGTTCCGCGGCTCAGCAGTCTTCCGGACCACCGGGCTGCAGAACGGGAGGCGGGGGTGTGGCCGGGGGCGGGCGGGAGGCATGTTGGGGGGAGAGGGAGAGGCGGATTCACAGAGCCGAGCTCCGCAGGATCCAAGGCGTTCATGAGGGGCTGCTCGCCCTACACAAGCGCCTTTACTTTAGCACCGACCTTTTGGTCGGCGATAAAGAGAGTAGCCCCATTGTGGGGCTGCTTCCCATACTTGGGGAAGGGCATGAACGTCCCCGTCTCCTGAGGTGCCTCCTGCGGTAGCGCGGGAGGCACTGGATCCAGCAGCAGCCCTCCACGGAACCGCCGAGCCTGGGCGCTACGGGCAGCTCAGGATTGGGCTGCCCCTTACACAGAGAATTCTGCTTTTTCTCATAAGTCATTGCTCATTTTCTTAAAAATAATATTGTACAGCAGTGGTTCTCAAACTCTCTGGGAGTCTGAGAACTGCTGGTAAGTTTTAACAGGGGTGGGGACTGGGATGAGGGGGTTGCCCCGATGGCTCCACAGCGATTGCGGCACCGAGGGGATATAGGAACATTTTAATGCATCTGGAGAGATGCTGTGGTTCCCAAACATTTTCAGGTCAGTGCCCCCCTGGTTCCAGGAACCCATCCCCAGTGACACCCTATAAAAAACATTCTTCAGAATAGCGGTTTACATGATTGACTAAGGAAGAACATTAGTAAAATTCAGAATGGTAACAAGCACTTGCACACTTACCGCAGATACTCGCCTGTAAGTCGATCCCACAGATAAGCCGAGGGCAGGTTTTGAGCCAAAAAAATCGTGGAATTTTCTATGATCCTTGGATAAGTCAGGGGTTAAACTTAGGGGGGTGTCTGACTATAGTTTTGTCTGATTTTACCCAAGGCCAGATCCTGAAAAATAACCTACCACTAATTGTTACCTAAGAACTGTAGCCTCTAATTTATTTAAAACATAGTAAAAGATCATAAGATACATTTTTATTCTTTTTAAATTCTGGTCTTCACCACCTTTTTGTAAACACTATCAGAGTAAGTGCACTGTAAACAACATACCAGTAAAACAATGGTTCCCAACCTAGTATTCACGTATTCCCAGGGACACTCAACAGGACCTTTAGGGGTACTTGAAAAAGAATGGAATAATGGCAGAAAAAGGCAGGCCATGCTCCAGAATGCCTTGCAAGGCAGGAATGCCTTGCAAGAACCAGCAAGGGAGGAAGGGAAGTAGCTAGCTGGCTGTGAAAGCCCCACCAATAGCTAGTTTTTGGTCATCAATTCATCTATGAACCAGTGATTGAAAACCAGCACAGTAAAAAAGCTGAAACATAATATAGAAAGTGATCAATCACCCAGAATTTCTCAGCACATTTCTGGTGCAAAACTGTGATAAATACATGAAGTCTGGGCTTTCATATAGAGGAGATGAGGGCTTGTATTATTAATTACAAACATTTTGCTACTATGAAGGGTACAATTTATGGAAATGGGCAGCCAAGGGATATGCAAGTGAAAAAGGTTGGGAACCACTGCAGGAGAACCATGAATCAAATCCACCTTTAAGGTGTCTGGTGTGTTAAGCCAGAAGCTCTACATACAACCCATAACACTCCCATAACTGAGAGTGTGCAATTCCATGCACAGCAGACAGATGCAGCTGCATATATTTGCAACCCTTTTTACTCAGAAGTAGACCCACTGCTTTCCATGGGTGTTATTCTTAAGTAATGGTGCACTGAATTGTAGCCTGGGACTTTGCTTCAAATGAAAGGAGAATTCCCATCCTGGTGTTTAAAAAAACAGACCTGCTTTGCAAGCATTTGCAAAGCAGAACCAGGCTGCAGCAGAAGGAAGGAGAATAAAAGGTTAACTTTGGCTGGAATTTCCCAGTGAAGTTGCTGCAGAAACAAATTGCTTCTAATGAGTCGTGCCTGCCTGCTGCTTGAGGAAGAAATGAAACTTTTCAGAGTGAAAGCCTCTGCCCCCTGATTGACTCTGATTGAGATAAGGCAAAGTGATAACTGGAGCTTGATTACTTGGCAAACATTTTATGTACTATAGGCGAGTATCTATGGTATTCAAAATCCAGTTAAAATTTTAGTGTAATTTATTCAACAAAATTGATGACTGAACCAAAGTGACCAAAGGGAAATAACTTGGAAAGCAAAAAGAGCAGTAACGCTTGAAAGATGAAAAGAGAAAGAAATTGTTGCTCTCTAGGCTGTAGCCTGGTCAATCATAAATAAGCAAACAGTGCACTTGGAGGGGCCCAACTCCAGCACTGCTTTACTGCCTCTGCTTCTTAGTGCCTCCCTAGGTAATCCCACCACTTCCTAGAGAATCTATTTTCAGACTTTTCATCTCACGGCACACTGACAAGGGGCTAAAATGGTTAAAACACACCATCAGTTTTTTTACCATTGACAAGGCACTCCATGCTGCTGGTAGGGGCTCAGATCCCTTAATTGTCCAAATAAATGACCCTCCCCAAACTCCTGCATCACACCTGCAGACCATCCACAGCACACCAGTACAGCACAGCACAGTAGTTGATAACACAGGCCAACAAAATTGGGGGTCAGAAAAGTTTTTCCCAAACTTTATGGTGGTTTGATATGAATTTGGGGTGCCGATCCCAAAAATGGCAACCATTTTGCCCTATCACATCTAGTTTTGGAGATATAGTATAGCCTCTTTAGTGAATGGTTCAATCAGCTTCCTCATGAGGAAGCCATGGTGTAGGCTTCCTCATGAGGAAGCTGCTTGAACCATTCACTAAAGAGGCTGTACTATATCTTCAAAACTGGACATGATAGGGCAAAACGGATGCCATTTTTTGAATCAGCACCACAAATATACCCAGGAATTGGTGTAACGTTTGAGGAAGCAAAATGTGTGTTGGCCTGTGTAATTAGACTTCTTGTTTGAGAAGCTGGACAGATAAGGGTCTGAGTGTTCTAAAGTTTCAGTGTTTCAGATTTGAGATTAAGTTAGTGGTTCATGTTATATTTTTACCACATTATTGATGAGCATTTGGATCAACTCCATGCTGTACGGATGTTGCTTCCTTTTCAGTGATAAGTGGCTTTGAATCCTGCAACAGATACGAAGTCAAAAACTCCGTTGGCCAAATGGTGTATTTTGCAGCTGAGGAAAATGATGATTTCACCTTGAACTGTTATGGGACATTACGCCCCTTCACCATCAAGCTCTTTGACAGTATGAACCAAGTAGTCATGCAGTTGTCAAGGACTTTCCAGTGTTCCATTTGCTGCTGTCCTTGTATTTGCTGCTTGCAAGAGGTAAGCCATTTGCCACTCCTTGAGCCCACCGTTTGTTAATGTTTCTGGCTGTCAAGATGATGGAGTTTTGGAATTTTTCTTATACAGCTTCATAGAAGTTTGGCTCATCCTCAAGATATCTACATTTTAACTGATATGGACTTCATTCTCACCATTTCAGTCTTGACACTCTGAGAACTCTCCTGCATTATTTGAATTGTTTAACACCCCAGTATGGTAGTGGCAGAGAATGCCTCTTCAGCCTAGAAAAGAGACGCTTGAGGGGGGACATGATTGAGACATACAAAATTATGCAGGGGATGGACAGAGTGGATAGGGAGATGCTCTTTACACTCTCACATAATACCAGAACCAGGGGACATCCACTAAAATTGAGTGTTGGGCGGGTTAGGACAGACAAAAGAAAATATTTCTTTACTCAGCGCGTGGTCGGTCTGTGGAACTCCTTGCCACAGGATGTGGTGCTGGCGTCTAGCCTAGACGCCTTTAAAAGGGGATTGGACGAGTTTCTGGAGGAAAAATCCATTATGGGGTACAAGCCATGATGAGTATGCGCAACCTCCTGATTTTAGGAATGGGTTAAGTCAGAATGCCAGATGTAGGGGAGGGCACCAGGATGAGGTCTCTTGTTATCTGGTGTGCTCCCTGGGGCATTTGGTGGGCCGCTGTGAGATACAGGAAGCTGGACTAGATGGGCCTATGGCCTGATCCAGTGGGGCTCTTCTTATGTTCTTATGTCTTTTTCTGATTTGCTTATCCATGATGCTGCCTCTCTCTCCTCCTTAGTTTTCTTTGACTGTGAACCCTCCATTTCTTATCTGGGCCAGTTCAGATGATACTTTAATCAACCAACCAGCTTCATGTGGTTAAGGATGCATGCACTTGCTTTGAAAACTGGCCCAGGAGTGAGGGGAAGGGTCAGAATGTGAGCAGGTAGGGGCAGGTACATCAATTACAGTATTGCCCAAACCAGCTCACTTTCTCTGCAGTAGAAAACTGTAAAATTTTTACCCTTCATTTTAAGGGTAAGACTTTGATTGTAATTCATGAAATATCCAGTAGTACGTCTGCACTGGAAACATTCTAATGTTGCCCTTTGTTTTAATTTGCAGCTTGAAGTTCAGGCCCCACCAGGCACAATTATTGGCTATGTTAAACAGAAGTGGCACCCTTGCCTACCTAAATTTGCTATCCGAAATGACACCAGAGAGGACATACTTAAAATTGAGGGGCCTTGTGTGCCATGCCTCTGTTTTCAGGATATTCATTTTGAGGTAAGTTCACACTACTGTTTTCACCTTTTCTGTATACTGTGCACCTGAACATCAGATGTGTTATAGCCATTGCACTGACTCATGGAAGCAGTCTTGGGGTATTGGGGCACAACTCTGGTCTACTCTGCAGCTTGGAAAATGCAACTGTGTAGCGTTGGCGCTCTGCCATTGCAACTGTTGTACAAAAATGTCTTCTTCGGTTTCAGTAGGGTCTTGAAGGTCATTTTCTACAGAATATTGTACAACCAGAGCAGCTTCCAAACCCTGACACCATAATCAAATGAAGCTAAAATTATGTGGCTCTGTTTTTACTGATTATAGATAATTAGATCAGGAACCAAAGGAACATAAATAAATTCCTTATTCTGCGAAGAGGCAAAATAAAACAGATTGTATGTGCATCAGTACCAGCAATCCTGGAATTTCAGGCTATGGCTACCAAGCTGCTTGAATCCCCAAAACTAGAACCAATAAAGCAAAACTGATGCCATTTTTCAATTCACTACCCCAAATATATCCCAAAATAGTTCTAAGACAGCAGCATTTGTGTAGGCCTGCAGAATACATCTAAGGGCCCAATCCTATCCAACTTTTCAGCACTGGTGCAACCACAGTCCAGCCCCAGGGTAAGGGAACAAATGTTCCCATACCTTGAGGAGGCCTCTGTGACTGCCTCCCCACTACAGGATGCAATGCACACCCCATTGGCACACAGCTGCACCGGCACTGGAAAATTGGATAGAATTTGTCCCTAAGGGCCTATCCAACTTTCCAGTGCCGATACAGCTGCAATAAAGCCCCTAGGCAAGGGAACAAATGCTCTTACCTTAGGGGGGACTCCATGCCTGTCTCCCCTCCCCCACAGAATGCAGTGCATTGTCCAGTGGCACAGGTACATCAGCACTGGAAAGTTAGATAGGATTGGGCCCTTAAATATGTGCTTTGTTTTTTAATCCTGCCTGAACATACTCCTCAAAGAACACGCCACGATAAACTTGGTAATCTTTTAAGGAGTTCCAAAAACAATTTTTGCTTCAGAGCAAGGAACACACTTCTCTGAACCAAAACATGTCTAAACCTTTTCACATTATAGTGCAATGCATTGACTATTACTCGTATTACTGCATTCAACAGTTTGACTACATCAAGGAACACAGGCCATGCATTAAGGAACACAGGCCATGTCTCAGAGTAGAAAGTGTACTTACAATGTTTCCAAACTATCTTGTGACTTTGTAGCTCACGTAATTTTGTAGCTCATGTAATAGTCACTTAATGACTATTGCAGATCTCTTTGGATGACTGTCTAAGGCTTTCTTTTTGGTTTTTTGCACTCAAATTTTTATTTCCTTAAAAATCAGGTGAAGTCACTAGATGGAAAATCTACAATTGGAGGAATAACTAAGCAGTGGACTGGTTTGGCAAGGGAGGCTGCGACAGATGCTAGCAACTTTGGAATCCAGTTTCCATTAGATCTTGATATTAAGATGAAAGCACTCTTGCTTGGGTCTAGCTTCCTCTTGGTAAGTCTAACAACACAGTCCTATGCATGTCTACTCAGAAATAAGTCTCAGTTAATTCAATGGAACTTGCTCCCAGGAAAGACTGTATAGGATTGCACCCAGGCAGCCAAATCCTAAGCTTCCTTAGCACCCAGGGCTACAGCGGTGCCAAAATGGTTATCACTATATCCTGTGGGGGAGGAAGACAGCACCAGTTCTCCTCAAGGTAAGGGAACAAACATTCCCTTAACCCATGTAGCAGTCAGGCAGCCCCAATGGGTCTCCTCAGATTTGTGTCTGCTATTGCGCTGGCGCAGAATCAAGGAGACCATGTCAAGCCCCAGCCACCCCTATGGGGCTATTTGAATCTGCACCAGTGAATTCAGCCTGTGGAAGGCTGCTCAGGCCAGGGACAAGGGTTAGGATTGCTGTGGGCTGCCATGGCTGATCCCACTCCCTTCCAGGGTCTGATCCACCTCCTGAACTGCTCTCCCCCTGCCCAAAAACACTCTCTCCATGCCTCTGTTATGCCCTCTGGCCATCTTCTCCCCACTCCCACACCAGCCTGTGGCCTGCATCAGCTTGCCTGCTCCGGAGTCACTACAAATGTGCTTTATGGCACACTTGCCACACTTGGGAGCCAGTGCAGCAGGCCTGCATCAGCACAAGGTAAGTTTAGGATTGTGCCCTAAATGAAATTCTAAAGACAATGGTATGTATTTAGAAACTAGTATAATATTATTCACTCAGCTGCAATCCATAGTTGCAGTGATGTTTATTGCTAGCATTGGATTTCTTAGTAAGAATTCAAACAAAACACACTACACCTGGAATCCTATTTTTCTGCCTTCATCATGCTTGACTTTGTCTATGGATTCCACCCCAGGGCTCTTCTCATTTAAGCAGTTCTGATTTCAAAAATTTAAAAATTGTTCTGATTTAGAAAATGAAAAATGGAAATTTACTTGAATTTTAGTTTGGAGTTTGTCTATTTATTGTTGTTTTCCCCCCGTACAGGATTTCATGTATTTTGAAGGACAGCAAAACCGACGGGGTAGATCCTAACAGAGCTGACTCTTGTATTCTGCTGACTTCAGATAAAAACCGTGTGTGTGCATGTGTGTGTGTGTTTTTGTTCTGCTCTTACCTTGGCTAATGCTGATTATCAAGCTTCCTTACAGGGAAAGAGCTTCAGTTATTAACAGCACAACCCTATGCACATTTACTCAGAAGTAAGGCCTGTTGTGTTCAGTGAAGCTTATTCCGAGGAAAGTGTATAATGGATTGAGGCATAAGACTACTTCTGTAACCTAAGACTATGGCTTGCAGCTGTCATAACTATTATGCCAGAATGTACATATTTACGAGGAATGCTCTTGATCTAAACACTGGATAAAGGTGCCATTTTATTATTGTTGATATAACACATTTATACATATAGAGTATCATGATCTTTCCCAGCATGGATGCTGCTGTTCCCCATGGAATGCGCAGGCAGTGCAACAAGCCATTGCAAGGAATAGAAGGTTAATGGGAGTAATGGAGAGGAAGTGAACAAGTGGAATGAGAAAATGGAAGGTTTGGCCAAATGTCCCATTCCTCAGTTCCATGAGGGGGTGGACAAACAGGGCTTTATAGCGCCATCTAGAAATTCTTCCATAGGCAGGCAAGGAACATTTGGGGACAGGGAGCCATTTATTGACTTATTTTACTATCTATGTAAACTGCTTTGTGGACTACTCCTGTTGAAAAGCGGTATGTTCCTTAATAATAATAATATAAATACTTTGTATGTGCAGAGATAATTCAGATTTCAAAGATAATTGCTTTTGAGCATCTAATTGAAATAAATAGCACTTTAAATGTTAAATCTGATTATATTGTGTATAATTTACTAACTCTGGTCTCCCCCTTGATCTGCATACACAAATAAAAACAAACTGAGGAAAATATCAGTGACATTCTGTAGTGATGGAGGGGGTGTCCGTGCCTCCTTTTCCCCATATCTGCCCCAATATCTGGGCTAAAATCAGTAAACTCCATTGTCACCTCAAGGACAAAGTCATTTTTTTTTAGTTACACAAAAGCCTCCCTCTCAGTTAGGATTGGGTCACAAGCCACTGATTTGCTGGTAGAATGCATTTTCTGCTGGTGGAAATGTGAGCATATTAGTGGAAGTGACATTCCATTGGCAGCAAAATGAGACTTGAAGCACAATGGCTGGTGGTCGCACACAGGTCAGTGAAGAGACCATTATCCACCAGTGAGTGGGGGGTGGGCAGTGAGTAGCATGGGGCAGGAAGGGGGGGAAGGATCAGGGAAATTTTGGGTCAAGGAGGGTGGTTGGTACAGAACCAAAGACACCCATTGGGAAAGCAGAGGCTTTCCTCCAGGGTAAAAGAACAAATGACTGCCTTCCCACCATAAGATGCAGTACATGTTCTGTTGGTGCGACTGCATCAATGGGGGGCAGGGTTTTAATAGGATTGGGCTGTAATTCCCACAAGTCTAATACTGTAGCATGTATGGCAGGGAAGGCCTTAGGGATGGACCTCAACAAGTGGGAAACCCTGACCTCTGAGCGGCCTGCTTGGAGGCAGGCTGTGCAGCATGGCCTTTCCCAGTTTGAAGAGACACTTGGCCAACAGTCTGAGGCAAAGAGGCAAAGAAGGAAGGCCCATAGCCAGGGACACAGACCAGGGACAGACTGCACTTGCTCCTGGTGTGGAAGGGATTGTCACTCCCGGATTGGCCTTTTCAGCCACACTAGACGCTGTGCCAGAACCACCTTTCAGAGCGCGATACCATAGTCTTTCGAGACTGAAGGTTGCCAATACCAGTGTTGCCCAAAGTTTTATTGCCACCCTAGAGTAGGCTTTTTCTCAGTCTGGGACCCATGGAGTTGGTACCACAGCCTTAAATGTATTTTTTCTCTCAATCTGGCAACTCATGAATTTGGTGCATAATAAAAATGTTCTGGAAAGGTCCATAATGACATTGCATAAGAAAATAAGAAGAGCTCCACTGGATCAGGCCATAGGCCCATCTAGTCCAGCTATCTGTATCTCACAGCGGCCCACCAAATGCCCCAGGGAGCACAACAGATAACAAGAGACCTGCATCCTGGTGCCCCCCCTTGCATCTGGCGTTCTGACATAGCCCATTTCTAAAATCAGGAGGTTGCACATTCACATCATGGCTTGTAACCCATAATGGATTTTTCCTCCAGGAACTTGTCCAATCCTCTTTTAAAGGCATCCAGGCCAGATGCCATCACCACATCCTGTGGCAAGGAGTTCCACAGACCAACCACTCGCTGAGTAATATTTTCTTTTTTCTGTCCTAACTCTCCCAACACTCGATTTTAGCAGATGTCCTCTGGTTCTGGTGTTATGTGAGAGTGTAAAGAGCATCTCTCTATCTACTCTGACCACCCCCTGCATAATTTTGTATGTCTCAATCGTGTCCCCCCTCAGGCGTCTCTTTTCTAGGCTGAAGAGGCCCAAACACCGTAGCCTTTCCTCATAAGGAAGGTGCCCCAGCCCCGTAATCATCTTAGTCGCTCTCTTTTGCACTTTTTCCATTTCCACTGTGTCCTTTTTGAGATGCGGCGACCAGAACTGGACACAATACTCCAGGTGTGGCCTTGCCATCGATTTGTACAACGGCATTATAATATTACAATGAACCGAGGCCGAGAGTGAATTTGCCTCTATTTATGTTGTTCTTCCTTCAAAGGGTTCAGGAGGATACCATGCAAGGTGCTTCCCTTCCCCTATTTTATACTTGCACCACAACAACCCTGTGAAGGTAAGCTAGGCAGAGAAATAGGGCAAAGTCCAAGGCCACCTTGTAAACTTCACTACAGAATGGGAGCCTCTGAGTCCTTGCCTGGTGTGCTCCAGCTACTAGCCCTAGAAAGCATCCTGGGGCAAACCCAGCAATGCAGGTCGCTGCAAGACCTGGAAACATTGTGTAATCACAGTGCATTGAAGACTATTGTGAAATGTGCCTTCCCAAGATTACTTGAAGCCTGTCATGCTGCAGCTTGAGGAAATCCCTGGATGGATGGCTTCCTCACCACCCTGCCAGAAATGCCTCGTTAACCTAAAAGCACAACCTTTTGCCTCTGGCTACTGCTGAGTGTAATCCTTTGTGAGATTTGCAGGTGCTGGTGCAGTGCTCAGTTCTGAGACTGGGTTCAAGCCTGGTGCGTGGAACACACGACAGAATAATAGACCGGATGATGTGCCCCTGAGCACGTACAGAGTGCCTTTGCCTCATCACCGAGAAGCCGCAGTCATGTCTCAGGCGACCCCTGGCCCCGACACTGTCATTTGAAAACGCTGTGGCTGCAGCAAGGTTCTCGCTTGCCAGCAGTGGGCGCAGCGGCGCCTTCCCTTTCCTGCTGCTCTTGGCAAATGCGCCCAGAGCCTTTGCCTTTCTGCCCCCCGGCCCCGCTCCCTTTCCAGTCAGTCCCCGCCCCGGGCACCTCCCTTTTCCTGTTAAGTCCAGGACGGCTCTCCAGAGAGCATCCCAGCTCGGCCGAAGCGAGTGGCCGGCAGCGGGGGAGAGAAGAGCACGCGAGATACTCCCGCCTTCGGGATTCCTTGCCAGGACGCAGCAGAGAATGGGACCTGCGGAGCTGAGGTTGCAGTCCTGTTCACGCTTTCCCGGGAGTAAGCTCCACTGACTCTAATGGGACTTACTTCTGAGCAGACATGCATAGGACGGGGCTTTCAGGTTGCACTCCTATCCACACTTACTTGGGAGTAAGCCCCATTGACTCTAATGGGACTTACTTCTGAGTAGACATGCATAGGCTGGGGCTTTCAGGATGCAATCCTATTCACACTTTCCTGGGACTAAGCCCCATTGACTCTAATGGGACTTATTCCTGACCCTATGCAGCGACCAATCATGGTGCCGAAGGTCAGGAAAGGAGGGTTCCTGCCCCTCCAGTCGCCCTCAGCAGTCACTGTCTCTTTCTTAGCCTCAGGAAATGTTAGAGGAGCAGGCAGGCAGGCTGCCCCTTCTTTCCTCGCTGGTGCATCTGTTGTATAAACGGTGCATGACCCACCCCAGGCAGGTTGAAGTCGAATAGAAGAAGAGTCCCGCTGGATCACACCAAGAGCCCATGGAGTCCAGTTTCCTGTATCTCAAGGTAGCTCACCAGGGAGCACTCAGGCAGCAGGCTAACCGTACCCTGTTGCCACTCCCTTGTATCAGGCAGTCAGAGATAGGCTTCCATCTCTAAACCCAGGTGGCCACATATAGCCATCCTGGCTTGCAACCTGTGAGGGGTTTTTCTTCCACAAATCTGCCCAGTTGCCTTTCAAAGCCACTCAGGCCAGGTGCCATCAAAACATCAACAGATGAAGCTTCCCTCAGGATTATAAAATGCTTCAGCTGTTCCTTGATGCCTCTTCTCCAGCTTTGCAGGCTACAGAGGGCTGCAGTCTCTCATCTTGGCATTTTCCAGCTTCCATCCAAAGCCTGTGCCCTCTTTCCATAAGAACAGCCCCACTGGATCAGGCCATAGGCCCATCTAGTTCAGCTTCCTGTATCTCACAGGCCCACCAAATGCCCCAGGGAGCACACCAGATAACAAGAGACCTCATCCTGGTGCTCTCCCCTACATCTGGCATTCTGACTTAACCCATTCCTAAAATCAGGAGGTTGCGCATACACATCATGGCTTATACCCCATAATGGATTTTTCCTCCAGAAACTCGTCCAATCCCCTTTTAAAGGCGTCTAGGCTAGACGCCAGCACCACATCCTGTGGCAAGGAGTTCCACAGACCGACCACGCGCTGAGTAAAGAAATATTTTCTTTTGTCTGTCCTAACCCGCCCAACACTCAATTTTAGTGGATGTCCCCTGGTTCTGGTATTATGTGAGAGTGTAAAGAGCATCTCCCTATCCACTCTGTCCATCCCCTGCATAATTTTGTATGTCTCAATCATGTCTCCCCTCAAGCGTCTCTTTTCTAGGCTGAAGAGGCCCAAACGCCGTAGCCTTTCCTCATAAGGAAGGTGCCCCAGCCCCGTAATCATCTTAGTCGCTCTCTTTTGCACCTTTTCCATTTCCACTATGTCTTTTTTGAGATGCGGCGACCAGAACTGGACACAATACTCCAGGTGTGGCCTTACCATCGATTTGTACAACGGCATTATAATACTAACCGTTTTGTTCTCAATACCCTTCCTAATGATCCCAAGCATAGAATTGGCCTTCTTCACTGCCGCCGCACATTGGGTCGACACTTTCATCGACCTGTCCACCACCACCCCAAGATCTCTCTCCTGATCTGTCACAGACAGCTCAGAACCCATCAGCCTATATCTAAAGTTTTGATTTTTTGCCCCAATGTGCATGACTTTACACTTACTGACATTGAAGCGCATCTGCCATTTTGCTGCCCATTCTGCCAGTCTGGAGAGATCCTTCTGGAGCTCCTCACAATCACTTCTGGTCTTTACCACTCGGAAAAGTTTGGTGTCGTCTGCAAACTTAGCCACTTCACTGCTCAACCCTGTCTCCAGGTCATTTATGAAGAGGTTGAAAAGCACCGGTCCCAGGACAGATCCTTGGGGCACACCGCTTTTCACCTCTCTCCATTGTGAAAATTGCCCATTGACACCCACTCTCTGCTTCCTGGCCTCCAACCAGTTCTCAATCCACGAGAGGACCTGTCCTCTAATTCCCTGACTGTGGAGTTTTTTCAGTAGCCTTTGGTGAGGGACCGTGTCAAACGCCTTCTGAAAGTCCAGATATATAATGTCCACGGGTTCTCCCGCATCCACATGCCTGCTGACCTTTTCAAAGAATTCTATAAGGTTGGTGAGGCAAGACTTACCCTTACAGAAGCCATGCTGACTCTCCCTCAGCAAGGCCTGTTCGTCTATGTGTTTTGAGATCCTATCTTTGATGAGGCATTCCACCATCTTACCCGGTATGGATGTTAGGCTGACCGGCCTATAGTTTCCCGGGTCCCCCCTCTTTCCCTTTTTAAAAATAGGCGTGACATTTGCTATCCTCCAATCTTCTGGCACTGTGGCCGTTTTGAGGGACAAGTTGCATACCTTAGTCAAGAGATCTGCAACTTCATTCTTCAATTCCTTAATAACCCTTGGGTGTATGCCATCAGGGCCCGGTGACTTATTGATCTTTAATTTATCAATGATCTTTAATTTATTAATTTCCCTTCCCTCCCCTCCCACGATCATAAAACTTTTGCCTTCCCAGGCCCTGCTCCCTCAGGAGTTTCCTGGGTCCTGCTTCTCTTGCTTTGCCTCTCCCTTTTTGCATCGTGACATGCCCCCATCTTCTCTTTTCCGCCTAGAAACTGCTTACATCCTGAATGACTCAGTATTTATGGAAAAGGTGCAAAAGAGGCAACTAAGATGATTGCTGGGCTGGGGCACCTTCCTACGTGTTTGGGCCTCTTCAGCCTAGAAAAGAGGTGCCTGAGGGGGGACATGTTTGAGACACATCAAGTACCACATGTATGACTATTTGCCTCTGGGGCATAAGTCATGGGTGTGTACAAGGAGCTCCAGGGACTCAGGGAACCCATCCACTCCCTTGAAGCCTTGGTGGCCAACCTGGAGAAGCAGAGACAGGCAGAGAAGGACCGTGGGGAGACTTCCGGGGACAATCAGGCTTCGTCCCAGCCTCAGGCGTGCAGCTCCTCAGCTGCCTGGGTGGGAAGTCTCGGGGCTGGAAGACATCATCCTGGAGAGGAGGGAAACAATCCCCTAGGGGGGACCCCTTCTCCAGGGGACGGGCCCGTATCTGAAAGCACTCAGGATACTCCTTGGCGGGAGGGGGGGCAGGCGCTTCTTGTAGTGGGGGATTCGATTATTAGAAACATAGAGAGGGGGGTTTGCGACAGATGTGAGGACCGCATGGCGACTTGCCTGCCTGGTGCAAAGGTTGAGGACTTAGGACTTAGACTTCTCGTCTAGACAGGCTGGTAGACAGTGCTGGGGAGGAGGTAGTGGTTGTGGTGCATGTCGGCACCAACGACGTGGGCAAGTGTAGCTGGGAGGTCCTGGAGGCCAAATTTAGGCTTTTAGGTAGGAAGCTGAAAGCCAGGACCTCAAAGGTCGCGTTCTCTGAAGTGCTACCTGTTCCACGCGCAGGGCCAGCTAGGCAGGTGGAGATCAGGGGTCTCAATGCGTGGATGAGATGGTGGTGTAGGGAGGAGAGGTTTAGATTCATTAGGCACTGGGGAATGTTTTGGGATAAGCGGGGCCTGTACAAGAGGGACGGGTTTCACTTGAACCAAAATGGAACCAGACTGCTGGCGCATAACATTAAAAAGGTGGCAGAGCAGCTTTTAAACTGATCCCTGGGGGAAGGCCGACAGGAGCCGAGGGGCATCCCTATGGGATGAGGATGGGAAGGTTAGAGAACAAGACAAAGGCAGAGTAGGAGAAGAAATTGGGAGTCATAGCATGATGGGATGTGATAGACGGTTTGGCACAGTGAGAGGATGCGGGGACAAAGGAGCGAATAAGCAGCCCACCCTGGGGCATTCCATGTACAAATGCTTTTATGTGAATGCCCGAAGTCTCCGAAGCAAAGATGGGAGAACTGGAATGTCTGGTGACAAGGAAAAATATTGACATAGTGGGCATAATGGAAACCTGGTGGAATGCAGAGAATCAGTGGGCTACTGCAATCCCGGCCTATAAACTCTACAGGAGGGACAGGCAGGGGCGTGTTGGAGGTGAGGTGGCTGTTTATGTTAAGGAAGGGATAGAGTCCAGCAAAGTAGAGATTGAAGGCGGGTCTGACTCCACCGTAGAATCTCTGGGTTAAATTACCAGGCCTGTGGAGTGATGTAATACTGGGGGCATACTATCGTCCTCAAGACCAGAAATCGGAAGGGGTCCTTGAAATGAGGAAACAGATCAGGGAGGTGACAAGGATGGACAGGGTTGTAATCATGGGGGACTTCAATTATCCTCATATTGACTGGGTCAATTTGTGTTCTGTTCACGAAAAGGAGACCGGATTCCTTGACGTGCTAAATGACTGTGCCTTAGAGCAGCTAGTCATGGAGCCCACCAGAGGACAGGTGACTCTGGATTTAATAATATGCGGTACACAGGACCTGGTTAGAGATGTCAATGTTACGGAGCCATTGGGGAACAGTGATCATGCTGCGATCCGTTTCAACATGCACATTGGGGGAAGAATACCAGGCAAATCTCTAACAAAAACCCTTGACTTCCGACAGGCGGACTTCCCTCAAATGAGGAGGCTGGTTAGAAGGAGGTTGAAAGGGAAGGTAAAAGGAGTCCAATCTCACCAGAGTGCATGGAGGCTGCTTAAAACAACAATAATAGAGACCCAGCAGAGGTGTATACCACAAAGAAAGAAGGGTTCCACTAAATCCAGGAGGGTGCCCGCATGGCTAACCAGCCAAGTTAGAGAGGCTGTGAAGGGCAAGGAAGCTTCCTTCTGTAAATCAAAGTCTTGCCCTAATGAGGAGAATAGAAAGGAACATAAACTGTGGCAAAAGAAATGTAAGAAGATGATACGGGAGGCCAAGCGAGACTATGAGGAACGTATGGCCAGCAACATTAAGGGGAATAATAAAAGCTTCTTCAAATATGTTAGAAGCAGGAAACTCGCCAGAGAAGCGGTTGGCCCTCTGGATGGTGAGGGAGCGAAAGGGGAGATAAAAGGAGACTTAGAGATGGCAGAGAAATTAAATGAGTTCTTTGCATCTGTCTTCATGGCAGAAGACCTTGGGCAGATACCGCTGCCCGAACAGCCCCTCCTGACTGAGGAATTAAGTCAGATAGAGGTAAAAAGAGAAGTTGTTTCAGACCTAATTGATAAATTAAAGATCAATAAGTGACCAGGCCCTGATGGCATCCACCCAAGAGTTATTAAGGAATTGAAGAATGAAGTTGCTGATCTCTTGACTAAGATATGCAACTTGTCCCTAAAAATGGCCACAGTGCCAGAGGATTGGAGGATAGCAAATGTCACACCTATCTTCAAAAAGGGAAAGAGGGGGGACCCGGGAAACTATAGGCCGGTCAGCCTAACATCTATACTGGGTAAGATGGTGGGATGCCTCATCAAAGATAGAATCTCAAAACACATAGACGAACAGGCCTTGCTGAGGGAGAATCAGCATGGCTTCTGTAAGGGTAAGTCTTGCCTCACGAACCTTATAGAATTCTTTGAAAATGTCAACAGGCATGTAGATGCGGGAGAACCTGTAGACATTATATATCTGGACTTTCAGAAGGCGTTCGACACGGTCCCTCACCAAAGGCTACTGAAAAAACTCCACAGTCAGGGAATTAGAGGACAAGTCTTCTCCTGGATTCAGAACTGTTTGAAGGCCAGGAAACAGAGAGTGGGTGTCAATAGGCAATTTTCACAATGGAGAGAAGTGAAAAGCGGTGTGCCCCAAGGATCTATCCTGGGAATGGTGCTTTTCAACCTCTTCATAAATGACCTGGAGACAGAGTTGAGCAGTGAGGTGGCAAAGTTTGCAGACGACACCAAACTTTTCCGAGTGGTGAAGACCAGAAGTGATTGTGAGGAGCTCCAGAAGGATCTCTCCAGACTGGCAGAATGGGCAGCAAAATGGCAGATGCGCTTCAATGTAAGTAAGTGTAAAGTCATGCACATTGGGGCAAAAAATCAAAACTTCACATATAGGCTGATGGGTTCTGAGCTGTCTGTGACAGATCAGGAGAGAGATCTTGGGGGTGGACAGGTCGATAAAAGTGTCGACCCAATGTGCGGTGGCAATGAAGAAGGCCAATTCTATGCTTGGGATCATTAGAAAAGGTATTGAGAGCAAAACGGCTAGTATTATAATGCCGTTGTACAAATCTATGGTAAGGCCACACCTGGAGTATTGTGTTCAGTTCTGGTTGCTGCATCTCAAAAAAGACATAGTGGAAATGGAAACGGTGCAAAAGAGAGTGACTAAGATGATTACTGGGCTGGGGCACCTTCCTTATGAGGAAAGGTTACGGCGTTTGGGCCTCTTCAGCCTAGAAAAGAGGCACCTGAGGGGGGACATGATTGAGACATACAAAATTATGCAGGGGATGGACAGAGTGGATAGAGAGATGCTCTTTACACTCTCATAACACCAGAACCAGGGGACATCCGCTAAAATTGAGTGTTGGGAGAGTTAGAACAGACAAAAGAAAATATTTCTTTACTCAGTGTGTGGTTGGTCTGTGGAACTCCTTGCCACAGGATGTGGTGATGGCATCTGGCCTGGATGCCTTTAAAAGGGGATTGGACAAGTTTCTGGAGGAAAAATCCATTACAGGTTACAAGCCATGATGTGCATGTACATCCTCCTGATTTTAGAAATGGGCTATGTCAGAATGCCAGATGCAAGGGAGGGCACCAGAATGAGGTCTCTTGTTATCCTGTGTGCTCCCTGGGGCATTTGGTGGGCCGCTGTGAGATACAGGAAGCTGGACTAGATGGGCCGATGGCCTGATCCAGTGGGGCTGTTCTTATGTTCTTATGAGACATACATAATTATGCATGGGAAGGATAAAGTGGATAGAGAGATGCTCTTTACATTGTCACATATCACCAGAACCAGGGGACATCCACTAAAATTGAGTGTTGGGAGGGTTACGACAGACAAAAGAAAATATTTCTTTACTCAACGTGTGGTTGGTCTGTGGAACTCCTTGCCACAGGATGTGGTGACGGCATCTGGCCTGGATGCCTTTAAAAGGGGATTGGACAAGTTTCTGGAGGAAAAATCCATTACGGGTTTCAAGCCATGATGTGTATGTGCACCCTCCTGATTTTAGAAATGCGCTATGTTAGATGCAAGGGAGGGCACCAGAATGGTCTTTTGTTATCTGTTGTGCTTCCTGGGGCATTTGGTGGGCTGCTGTGAGATGCAGGAAGCTGGACTAGATGGGCCTATGGCCTGATCTAGTGGGGCTGTTCTTATGTTTTTATGTATATTGCATCACATTTTATGATGTTACTCATTTTATATTACACATTTTATGATGTTACCCCTCCCTGCTACTGGACTGTTATCTCCACAATAAAAGTTATCTAAACTTGCACCTTTACTTATACCACAGCTGTTCCCAAACGTTTTCAACTGGCAGTTCCTTTGATCTATTGGGCCACTGGCCACGGCTCCCCAGTAGTTCTGCAGTCCTATACATTAGTGGTTCTCACACATTTAGCACCAGGACCCACTTTTTAGAATGAGAATCTGTCAGGACCCACTAGAAGTGATGTCATGACCAGAAGTGACATCATCAAGCAGGAACATTTTTCACAATCCTAGGCTGCAATCCTACCTACACTTACCTAAAAGTAAGTCCCATTGAGTATCATTGTTAATATACATAGTAGGTTGTTAAAAGTAGGTCTGTAACATTTCCCCACATGCAATCACACCCCATGGGAGCATCAAGTCTAATATATTAAAAATAAAATATTGAAATGATGGGGACCCACCTGAAATTCGCTCGCGACCCACCCAGTGGGTCCCGACCCACAGTTTGAGAAACACTTCTTATACGTTGTTTGTGCGGCTCTCCCTCTGCCTCCTCCTCCCCCGAGCCTGGCTCCGTTCCCAGCCTGCTATCTCCCTGCCCGGCCACCTCCCTTTTCCCGTGACGGCGAGGGTGGGCCGCGTAAGAGGTTCCGCGGGTGGCCAGAGCGCGTAGCCTGCAGCGGGGCAGGGGAGAGGAGAAGAGAGCGCGCCAAGTGACACCCCCCCCCGGCACGGGGTGCAACGCGGGAGCAGAGGAGGTGAGGCGGAGCCTGACAGTCCTCCTATGCACGCTTTCCTAGAAGTTAGCCCTACTGAACTCAGTGGGGCTTACTTCTGAGTAGACCTGGCTAGGCTTGGGCTGAACCTCTCCAGCAAACCAGTCCCTGCGCGCGAGCGCGGCTTGGCTTCCCTCCCGCTCTCCAGTTACTGCCCCTTTCCAGGGCTGAGGAAGTCGTGCGCAACAAGAAGGGGGCTCGCTGGCTGCGCCGGCGGTGGCTCTGTGGTGCCGGCCTCGCGTGACCCGGGCAGCCCCCGAAGCGACAGCAGAAGCCGGCCTCAGAGTCCCCGAACGCTTCAGCCCTGGATTCCTGCTCCTCACACCACCTCCCCCGGGCAGGCGCTTGTGAGCGACGCCTCGGCGCTGGCGCTTCCAAACCAGCCCCGTCCCTCCTCTCCAGACGCGCGCGGGGGGGGGGGGGGGTGTTTCAGTAGCGCCAAGAGATGGACGCGCGGCCTCTGGCTGCGTGCAGAGCGAGAGAGGGAAGGGGTGGGGGCGCCCGTCCTTTCTCTCTCAGGCCTTGGGCGGGCGAACAGGCGCGGGGGGGGGGGTCACGCCGTGCCAGCACAATCCTACGCCTGCCTCTTCAGAAGTACACCCCATTGTGTTCAGTGGGGCTCGCTCCCAGGAAAGTGTGTGTAGGATTTCAGCCTGAGTTGGATCTTCAAAGGAAGCCTCTGTGCACCAGGGACTCCAGAAGTGTGTGTGTGGCAGGGGTGTATTTTGGAGAAGCCCCAAGTGTTGGCCACAGTTACTTCACAGCTTGTTAACAAAAGGCTTTGCTACAGCTCTAAGAGTTTGTGACAGGCAGTGTGGCCTGCTAGCTATGCTTTGGGTTCCAGTCCATTATTAGCATCACATTATCCCATGCCATACAGGGGAAACCAGGTCACTTTGCAAGTATTATGCAGGTAAAGTTAGTTGTGGCTTCAGTCCCATTGTCTCAACTGAACAGCCTTGTTGCTTTCAAGGGGATGCACAGTGTGATGCAAGGCTGGATTTGTGCACAAGCTAAGTAAACTGCAGCTTAGGGCCTCAGGTTTTGAGTGGCAGCTTCTGTGTCTTAAAGGTTTTTCTATATGCTCATTAGGAAATCAGAATGATAATGTATTTTAACTTGAAAGTACTCCATATTGCAATGGACCAGCAAGATGTTAAATGACACTTGGTTGCACTTTCACTTATGAATATACGATATACAGCCTTACAGCCCAATCCTAAGGGTATACTATGCTGGCAGAACATGTGTTCTGCCGACATAGCATGCTTTTAGGCTGTTGCAAACACAACTTTGCTGGACAGCATGGTCTGGCTGCCACCAAAAGTGCCAGCCACTTCATACAGCAACAGATAGCAGATGCCTGCTGTCTCAGTTATGGCTGCGTACAGGGTCATAGGGAGGTGGAGGAGGGCGGAACAGGGTGGATGGAATGGGGGGCAATGGGTGGGAAGAGTGTGGATCCGGTCCGGGAAGGGGGAGGGTTCAGCAACAGCGCCTGCCAAATCCTGGGCCTCTTTCCAGGCCTGATCCACCTTCACAGGCCAACACAGTCTTGCACCAGCAATATCACTGTTGCAAGTTCAAGCTAAGTCACCAGATCCTCAGTGGCTTATCTTGGAGCAAGGGGAAAAATGTTCCCTTACTCTAATCTCTTACGTCTGATCTCCGGACCAGATCAGACGGAAAGCTCTTCAACCTCTCCAGATTGAGAGCAAAGTCCAAAGTCCAGCTGAAATGTCTGCGTGACTTCCTCTTTGCTGATGATGCAGCTATCACTACCCACTCTGCCAACGATCTCCAGCAGCTCATGGATCGTTTTAGCAAGGCCTGCCAAGATTTTGGACTGACAATCAGCCTGAAGAAAACACAGGTCATGGTTCAGGATGTGGACTCACCTCCCTGCATTACAATCTCTGCACATGAACTGGAGGTTGTCCATGACTTTGTGTACCTTGGCTCAATGATCTCCGACACTCTTTCTCTCGATACCGAGCTAAACAAACGCATCGGTAAAGCAGCTACCACGTTTTCCAGACTCACAAAGAGAGTCTGGTCCAACAAGAAGCTGACGGAACATACCAAGATCCAGGTCTACAGAGCTTGCGTCCTGAGTACACTTCTGTACTGCAGCGAGTCATGGACTCTTCACTCACAACAGGAGAGGAAACTGAATGCTTTCCACATGCGCTGCCTCCGACGTATTCTCGGCATCACCTGGCTGGACAAAGTTCCAAACAACACAGTCCTGGAACGTGCTGGAATCCCTAGCATGTATGCACTGCTGAAACAGAGACGCCTGCGTTGGCTCGGTCATGTTGTGAGAATGGATGATGGCCGGATCCCAAAGGATCTCCTCTATGGAGAACTCGTGCAAGGAAAGCGCCCTACAGGTAGACCACAGCTGCGATACAAGGACATCTGCAAGAGGGATCTGAAGGCCTTAGGACCTCAACAAGTGGGAAACCCTGGCCTCTGAGCGGCCCGCTTGGAGGCAGGCTGTGCAACATGGCCTTTCCCAGTTTGAAGAGACACTTGGCCAACAGTCTGAGGCTAAGAGGCAAAGAAGGAAGGCCCATAGCCAGGGAGACAGGCCAGGGACAGACTGCACTTGCTCCCGGTGTGGAAGGGATTGTCACTCTCGAATCGGCCTTTTCAGCCACACTAGACGCTGTTCCAGAACCACCATTCAGAGCGCAATACCATAGTCTTTCGAGACTGAAGGTTGCCAACTATCACTCTAAGGAGGCCTTCTGAGGCCAAAACTCCCTCATGGAATTCAGTGGACGCTGCAGTAGCATCGCTGCATTGCCACATGGGGAATTGTAGTGGATTGGGCAGCCCACATTTCTCTTTTCTTTGTCCCTTTTGTTAGAATAATAAATTTTTGGAGGGTAATTTTATAGGATGGAACCTCTTAGGCTTGGCATTACTTGGGCCTAATCCTATCCAAATTTCCAGTGCTGGTGAATCTGCACTGCACCCCAAGGAAAGAGGACAAATATTCCCTTACCTGGAGGAGGCCTCCTTGATTGACCTCTACTACAGGATGCAGCACTTGCCCCATTGGCATGGCTGCACCAGCACTGGAAAATTGGATAGGTTTTGGACCTTAATCTGGTCCTGGCCTGATCCCTGTTTTTTAAAGTATGCTTTTCAGAATATGTGTAAAGTATGTGCATGCGGGAAATCTGCTGTATGTTCAGAGATCTAGTGACCAGTGGCACAACTTAGTGGAATGGCATGTTAGAACAAGAGGCGCAAGGATAACTAGATCAGACCTGTCCAAAAAAGGCCATAGCTGGCAAATCAGTTGAAGTTGATGAAAGGTGCTTCTTTTTAATTGACACTACATGGACCTCCCAGAAAAAAAAAACCCGAATCAAGGAGCATCCTAACCAGTGAATCTGTTCTGTTCCTGTGAATGGAGTACAGCCCCATTAAGGACAGGTTGAATACCATGTCCCAGATCAGTAGAACACTCAACTAATAGCACCTCTGGCTTGTCCGGATTCAATTTAAATTTGTTATCTGTACAAAGGGACTGACTAAATGTAATGTGCTTGTTTTAGACAATGATAGCCCCTCTGTTGAAATTGAAAAATTCAACAGTAGTTCATATACTAAAATGTTTTTCTATTTTTCAGAAACTGCATATACAAGTATGGAATTGCAATGTGAGTATTTTGAGAAGGTTAGATCTCTCTTTTTTTTTTTTTGAACTTGTAATGTCCATTTTCCGTATTCATTGTCAGTGAAATGTTGCTTGCCTGAATTCCTCTTGTTGCCAAAAGTAGAAGGGTGCTGAATTTGGCCAATGCTGTTATAAAATCAGAAATTGTGTAGCACAGTAGAACATGACATCAACATCTCTTTTTAAGGTAAAGAGATGTTGATGTTAAAGAGATGTTGATGTCATGTTCTACTGGTGCTACACGATTTCTGTACCCTGAACTTTTCAATAGTAAACCTGAGTGTATTTCCATTCTTCCAGCAGATAAATCCGCACCTGAACCACCACCTCCAGCATATCCAGGCCCACAAGCTCCACCAGAGCAGTATGCACCTGGATCTGCTATCCCATTTGCAGGTAGGAAATCAGGGTATGCAGGCATTTGACTAGAGAAATGCAGATTTATACCGTGGGGATGTTCAGACTGTAGTCATGCAAGCATAATTTTATTTAATTTTTTTAACTGTTGAGGATATATAGACCAATTACAATGTTAAACCACAGCATAATTGATTGACAGCCCAATCCTCAGCTGACTGGTGCGCGGAGCTGCAGCAGCGCCAAAAATGGCCACCACTGCATCCAACGTGCCCCAGGCGGCTGCCACTGCCACCTCGGGAGAAGGGAACTTTTGTCCCCTTCCCCCAGGTAAAGTGAGTAGTCCTGCAATGGTGCCACTCAATTCTACAACAACCTGAGGGTCGACTTAGAATTCAGAGCCTCCATGTCAGGTGGACAGTTCTACACAGAGGCTCAGGATCCGGTGGAGCAAAGCGCCACCAGTCTGGCCTCCCTCCCGCCTCGCTCCCAGCATGCCTCCTCCTGCCCTCTCCCCACCCTCCTTCCGCCTCCCTCTACCTTGGAATGCCACCTCCCCCCACGCCCCTATCTGCCTCTCCACTGTCCGGCGGTCTGCACAACCACCGAGTGGCAGAGCCACTAGCCGGGCTAGCGCTGGCACTCCACCAGCGCTAGGGCCCACAAACGTGCCTTATGGCATGTTTGCAGCAGTGCACACCAGTGGTGAGCAGGTGCGCCCTGGTTAGGATTGGACCTTGTGTCTCTAGAAAAATCTTTTGTTAGCATTCTTGCAGAAAGTCCTACAGTTTTATATCTTTTCCGAAGAAAATTACCTTATGATAGATGTTAAATTATGTTCTGAAATAGTTTTGAATTAAGACTGATGAGGGCTCTGCAAGGGTCATTTGGTGCAGGCCTCTAACATATTTGCCAGAAAAAGGCCGTGAAAATCTGTTGCACAACCGAGTTCAGCATGTTTCTTTTCCTTTTTAAGTTAGTGTATCCACAATAAATACTGTGGCGCACTCTAGTGGATGTTCTGTCCCTTTGAAAAGTAAAGTACCATATGTGGATGTTTTCATGGTGAGGCATTTTTCTATAATGTAATTTTTTGCTCTTGATATCCTTGCAAATTTGTTCTGAACGGCATGTATTGCAAAATTAAAGTTGAATTTATTTCCAATATTTATGTTCACTTTGTGCCAATATACATCCCTTTCTGAGATGACTTCGCAATGGAAAATCCAATCCAAAATTGGATATATAAACCATAAAGATGGATTCTGCTATGCCATGAGCAGTACTAGATGCAGCTGTGAACCTTGCTGAACTGAGGCAAGGTTCTGAAAGGATTTTCTGAAAGGCTTGGCTAACTGTTATTGCTACTGCATTTCTTTAAAATCCTGGAAACTGAATTTGTTTTCTCAAGTTCAGTTTTGAGTTTTGAAACCTTCTGGGATAACTTTCTTCTACTTTCTTAGGTCAGCCTGTACCTTATGGAGCTCCCCCTATTCAAGGTCAACCTGTTGCACCTGTTCCTGTAGTTTGGATGCCAGCACCGCCTGCAGTTCCCAAATGTCCTCTTGGATTAGAATTTTTAAGCCAGGTATTCTTCCCTTTATTTTCAGCTTTTTCCTCTTAGCCCGTAAATGACCAAGCACAGATGCAACTCATATAGGAGTTAGTATCTCAGTAAACTTACAAATGAAACCTGAGGGCATGCTGAAAAGAAAAAATAAAATGCTAAAGAGCTAAGGATTTCTAGGTTTCCACCATTTTCTGAAGAGGCAACTACATTTGGACCAGCAGTGCTACTGGCTGCAATGGACATGTGCCTGGTTCTCTCCCATGTATCCAGCTTAGTTTTATCTTACAATCCTTCTGTCTGAACAATGCGTAGATAAAACATAGAGAAAGTTGAATGGGAACGTTTACTGACGGCAGATAAATAAAAAAGATATCAGTACACTGAGATGTTGATGTACTGGTCTTCTTTTATTCACTTTTGGATCAGAAAGGTAACATGAAAACTTGCCAATTGTTTTCTTGATAGTGAATAGATAGTGAATAGATAATTCTATTTGGATTTTTTTTCTTGTTATAGTTTCTTCTTGTTAAACCCAATTAAAATACAGTAAAAATTGTGTTATCCAGCACACATGGAGAACAGAGGTTGCCACATGCACAAATATGCTGGTTAACACATCTTTTATGAGCCCACGCTCTTTAACAGGACTTCCTCTGCTGTGCTGCTCTGCCTTCCTTCCTTTTTCAGGAGGGCCCTCTCAGAATAGAACATTCCATTTCCTGATGCAAAAGTTGCCCTGTTAGGAGGCTCTCATGAGGAGGCAAGGAGTGTGGACCTGCACTGCAGAGGGAAACTTGTCAGGTAATTGAGAGAAGGGCTGGGTGGGAGTTATCAGTGTCGTAGCTGGAGGGGGAGCTGAGCACTCAGGCTGGCAGCGAGGCGGGCAAGCGGTCCCTCCCTTCGGAGCCATTCCTGGCGGGGGGAGCAAAATGGGGCCATACGGCTCCATTTTGCTCCCCCTGCCAGGAATGGCTCCGAAGGGAGGGGCCGCTTGCCTGCCTCACTGAGGCTCCCTGCCAGCCTGAATGCTCCGCCCCCCCTCCAGCTACGCCACTGGGAGTTATTTAACTATTGCTTCACTAAGCAGAACACTTTTTTAACTGGCATCTCTGTCTGCCTGACAGACAGAAGATTCTGTCTTCTGAAGGTGGGAGAAGTTTCCAGTTAACCATGTTTGCCGCTTAAACTAGTGTAGATAATGCAGTTTTTCTTGTATTTAGCACTAAAATATTTACAGAGCTAGTCATTCCACATGAATAATAAATAGAACATTAAATAGTTGCATTTTCTTGTACTCATATCATTGGTTTGAAATGTATTTCAGTTTTAACACCTGTCTTTGTGGTGTTTTTTTAACCATTTTAACAGATTGATCAGATATCAGTTCAACAGCAGATTGAGCTTATGGAAAGTATGTATCTTGCTACATTGCTTAAAAAAGTTGGCATTCAGAGATTTCAAATTTGTCACTCTGCTTTGTGTCACTTTGTGTCACTCTGCTCTGTCAATCTTTATGTGTATTAAGCATATCATTCCCAAAGCATTGGTCATTTTCAACTTCTCAAATACAACCAAAAATATAATATGCTGTCTTATATCAGATGTGCCTCATTTAATCAGAATTGTTTTGCTTATATCTAAAATGAATGTACTGTCCCCATCTTTCTTGAGATAATTTTCTGTTTTTTTTATTGCATTCTTTGCTGCCTAAGAAGCCCTTAAAGTGGTATACATGATGATAAATTTGCAGCAAAGCAAATTTTAAAAATCAGTTTTTTAAAAAAATAACTCAGTATTCACAGGTAACTTAACACCCAGGCCTAGAAACATTTTTACAACATCAACAGAAAAGAAAGTTTGGTTGTCTTCTACCTATACTGAACACCTTCCAGGTTTTCACCACTATTGTCTTGATATGCCAAGAGATTGATAACTAAATTTTGTTTGCAGTGGAAGCAACTTCCAAAAGTGTTGGCATTTTGTCATGACTGCATGCTCTATAAAAGCTGGGACATGAAGCCACATCTCCCCAAATAATTATAATTTATGTGTATATGCAAAAGATTTCTGTGCAACCTTGCCTATCAAAAGGCAGCTTCCATAAAATAATGAAGTATAACAAAAATGTAAAAAAAAATCAGTAATTAAGATAGCAAAACAACAGTAACAATAGACAAGTATCAAATCAAGGTGAAATATCACAAGTTGGTCACATCTTTAACACACACAGTATTTATTGATGCATAACCAACTATAACAGTGGACCAAGGGCATTCACATACAAACTGCATTTACAGCAACCTTAAACAGTGGACAAAGCTTATCCACTGATGAGAGGATGCTGGTACCTCTTCCATTGTCACCAGCATAAAATCTCTTTTGGTTACAGGGTAGAGAAAAGCTGAATCCCTTTTTCCCTTGAATCTATGGTAGCATAAAATAAAATTCCTACTCTTCATTCTAATAATGTCACATCTTGCTTGATCTTTTTAAGATGAGCTTTTAAAATTTTAGAACCTCAAGGACATTTTCTAGCTTTTTGCTTCTTAACTATGAACAACTTTGCTTCTACTTCTTGCAGGTTTCTACTCTTGATGGAGGGTATCTTCATTTGCCACTTTTTGAACTCTTTCCTTTCTTTGCCTTATTGCGACAACAAAATGTAATCTTTCTTATGTTCCTAATGCAGCTATCTCCACTGTCTGCTGGTAAAGGCATCCCTGGTGTGAATGGAGCTTATTGTTCCACTTCGAGGTCTTTCTTTTGTGCCATGGATTGCCCCCGACCTTCAAGTTGGCCAACCATTTCTGGGATCCGTTGCCTCTCAGTAGACTTTGCACCCTGATTTTTGGGCATGTGCAGCTGGCTGGTGAGAAGGTTGGGGGCGATCTGCAGTGCAAAACAGAGGCCCCTGGGCAGAATGGTCGCTCTGTTCACTTAGGGAGAAGGATTGCGATGGGTGCAGGATCCAGCCCGCGGACCAGGGTTTGGTGCCCACTGTCCTAGCAAGTCAGCTGGTTGAATGCTGGAAGAGCAGAGGATGCTGTAATACTCTGTGTAGGTGTATGTCTTCATACATCATTTGTCCTATTATTTTGCAAACTGGACAGATAAGAGACTGACAGCCCAAATCCTATGCACTTAGAAATAAGTCTCATTAGAGTCAATGGGGCTTACTCCCAGGTGAGTGTGCATAGGATTGCAGCCTAAATGGGCTTTTAGCTTTGAGGCAGAGGTTTGCTGCTTTTGCCTTTTTTGAAGACATTCATAACAAGTATTTGGACCAACCCCATTGCTGAATTGATGTTGCTTCCTCTTCAGTGATAAGTGGCTATGAAACTTGCAACAGATACGAGGTCAAAAACTCCCTGGGCCAAATGGTGTACTTTGCAGCTGAGGAAAATGATGACTTCACTCTGAACTGTTATGGTCCATTGCGCCCATTCACCATCAAGCTCTTTGACAGTAGGAGTCAAGTAGTCATGCAGTTGTCAAGGAACTTCCAGTGCTCCATTTGCTGCTGTCCTTGCATTTGTTGCTTGCAAGAGGTAAGCCATTTGCCACTCCTAGATTCCACTCTCTTTTTGTTGTGTTGCTGTCTGTCATCATCAGGAAGATGATGGACTTTTGGGATTTCCTCTCATGCAGTTACATAGAGCAGTGTTTCTCAAACTGTGTGTCAGGACCCAATAAGGGTGTCAGCAGCCAATTGTTTCTCAAACTGTGGGTCAGGACACAATCAGTGAGTCACCAGCCAATTTCAGGGTGGGGTCCATTCATTTCAATGCGTATTTTATTTTAATAGACTTGAGGCTACCTTGGTATGTAACTGCATTCAGGCAAATGTTACAGATCTGTTCTTTTAACAGGCTATTATGTATATGCTTTTAACAATGATAGTCAATGGAGCTTACTCCTAGGTAAGTGTGCATAGGACTGCAGCCTTTGGAATGTTTGGAGAATTTTTTTTAAACAGATCAGCATCTGCTGGGAGGATTAGGAGGGTTCTTCTTTATTTTAAATACATTTTTAAACTTATTGTAACTTTTAATTTACTTAATTAATTTGATTTGATTTTGTCGTATGGGGGTGTTAAAAATTTTCCTGCACAAAAAACTGTCACTTGTAGCCGTAACTTCATTTCCAGTGGATTCCAACAGATTGTCACTCTAAAAATTGGGTCCTGGTGCTAAAAAGTTAGAGAACCACTGACATAGAGATTTGGTTGTTCCTCAAGGTGCCTATATTTTTATTCCATCACTTCAGTGCTTTTACTATGGGGAATTTCCTGAGTTTTTTGAATTATTAAATAGGGTCAGGGAACTGGCCCCTTGCCAGTTTTAAGTGAAACAATGGCAAGTCATTAGGGACATTTTTCAGACATCTGTCTTTGTTAGGTGCATTGTTGTATAGGTCTTTAGTCTTCCTTATGATCTTTCAAGGAAAAATTTTGATCTAAGACACAGCTTTGTTCAATATGATATGTTTTCATATCATGTCTTATTTTCATTTGAGATGAGTTAGTCCAGAACAAAAACTCCTCTCTGGTTCCTTTTTCACCCATCAAACAAGCATTAAAAGAGTGTTAATACATCTTCTCCCACACAACATTTTATCAGTCTTTTCAGCAT
Source organism: Tiliqua scincoides (assembly GCF_035046505.1). Classification (NCBI taxonomy): domain Eukaryota; kingdom Metazoa; phylum Chordata; class Lepidosauria; order Squamata; family Scincidae; genus Tiliqua; species Tiliqua scincoides. The sequence goes on along the minus strand of NC_089823.1, from coordinate 211,901,407 downwards.
TCTTATTTTTGTGTAGTGAAGTGCATTCAAATGACAATCTTCAGGGAGCATTTTTTGAGTTTGTCTCCTGCCCATTATCATACCCTCAGAAAGAATAGTGAAGCCAGAGAAAGATGGAACAAAATTAGTAGGAACTGTTCAGAAGCTGTTAGAAGGAAGATGAAAAGAGGAATGATACTAGTGTCCATTGTGGTTCAGAAGGCTTGCTCACTCTCCTCCTTTAAGTCCTCGCTCAAAATCCACTTCTCAGCTGGATCATCTTCTCTTCTATGAGCCACCATAAAATCATCTTTTCTGAATATCCATCTGATAACTCTTTGTGTCTCATCCTTTAGCTCTATCCCTTCCATTTTCCAATTAAGACACTGTCAGCCTAATCCTATGCATGTCTACTCAGGTGTAAGTCCCACTGAGTTCAGTGGAACCTACTCCCAGGTAAGAATGTACTGGGTTGTAACCTGTGTAGTTTTTTGCAGTGTGCTTGTGTTGAACAAGAAAAATAGTAAGATTGCCCTTTGTTTTGATTTTTGCTGTATTTGTCTTGAAGCTTGAAGTTCAGGCCCCTCCAGGCACAATCATTGGCTATGTTAAACAGAAGTGGCACCCGTGCCTGCCTAAATTTGCTATCCAAAATGAGGTCAGAGAGACAATATTGAAAGTGAATGGACCTTGTGTGTCATGTCGTTGTTACGAAGATGTTCATTTTGAGGTAAGTTAATACTAAATAACTAATTTCCTGTTTCTCAGCCAGTCCTTCATTATGCGGATACATGCATCTCAATGTAGACTCTGCTTTAGACCCTGATCTGCAAAAACCCATTTGGAAATGGCCATTTACCATGGAATATCTGCATGTCTGTATTTTCTCAGAGAATATCCAAGTATCCTTTTTACTTTTTATTTTATGAGTTCTGAGTCAACCATATTGATTTGGTAGGAAAACTCATGCAGTTCTTTCTTGAGTTTCAAGTCCTTGGAGGAGATGGGGCCCTAGACTGACTTCAGGTGGAACACCTTTTGCCACAGCTTATCCTCTCCTTGATTTTGTCTTTGAAGGGCAGCTCCTCTCCTCTCCTCTCCCTGATTTGGACTTGTAGGAGAGTAAGGTGCAAAAGCAAAATTTGCTTGAATCTGGACTAAATCTCAGGATTTTTGGATTGAACCGTGATGGAGGAAACTGGTGTTCTAACTTTTCCAGCTACTTCTGTTGGCAGTGAGGGGCTTCCTTGCCATCTGAGAAATCCTTTCTGGAGCAAGGAGGAATTGAGATCTTTTATCAATATTTGGCAGAAAGGATGTCCAGGCAGCTCTCACAAAAAATTGGGAGAGCTCACCAAAAAATTGTGGGTCAGTTGTGCTGCATTGTATTTTGGAGAAGCTTAAAAACATGGGTTATCAGAGGGGCCTTGGCACATGCTGGATAAAAGCCAAGGAACTAGGGAGAAACTACAAATTGATGAAGGGGGGGCAATAGCCATTCTGGGCACTCCAGGATGAGCATGTTCTTCTTTGACATAAATTTGACATTGTGGACCAGTTCTTCTGTGTGGATTGTGGGGTGGTAGTATCCCATAGGAGTGACTTGGTATGTGCAGCAAAGGAGGTGCATAGCTTGCTGAAGGATGCTGCGGAACATATAGATGGAAAAGAAAAGGTGGTATTGAGCCTGGGTCCATGGACCCATAGGAGTCTCCCTCCCCACAGTGAAGATGTTCTGTATTGAAGGACTCATCCGAAGCCTTAGGGGATGCAGATAGCCCACTGTTATTTGAGCTGTCATAACAGATAACTTCTGAACCAGGAAGCTACTTCCTATCCCCTGTAGCTTGAAAAGTGATGTAGGGGTATGACCAATTGGTGGAAACAGAGCTGGAAAGGGTGATGTATTTTTCCTCTTTTGGTATTAGCCACAGGAAGAATCTGAAAAGTACTTTACTAGTTAAAATCAATGCTTTGGAAAACAGGAAGGCAGCTAGTTACTGGGAGCAGGGTCAGCTGGAAGTGGGTATTGATTGTCTTTCCTGACTCTTGCAATAGTCTGAACTACTTAAGTACTTCTGAACTACTTAAAATCAATGCTTTGGAATGTTGGGGGTGCCAGTCAGCAGGAGCATGGCATAAGAACATAAGAACAGCCCCTCTGGATCAGGCCATAGGCCCATCTAGTCCAGCTTCCTGTATCTCACAGCGGCCCACCAAATGCCCCAGAGAGCACACCAGATAACAAGAGACCTCATCCTGGTGCCCTCCCTTGCATCTGGCATTCTGACATAACCCATTCCTAAAATCAGGAGGTTGCGCATACACATCATGGCTTGTAACCCGTAATGGATTTTTCCTCCAGAAACTTGTCCAATCCCCTTTTAAAGGCGTCTAGGCTAGACGCCAGCAACACATCCTGTGGCAAGGAGTTCCACAGACTGACCACACGCTGAGTAAAGAAATATTTTCTTTTGTCTGTCCTAACTCTCCCAACACTCAATTTTAGTGGATGTCCCCTGGTTCTGGTGTTATGTGAGAGTGTAAAGAGCATCTCCCTATCCACTCTGTCCATCCCCTGCATAATTTTGTATGTCTCAATCATGTGCCCCCTCAGGCCTCTCTTTTCTAGGCTGAAGAGGCCCAAACGCCGTAGCCTTTCCTCATAAGGAAGGTGCCCCAGCCCCGTAATCTTCTTAGTCGCTCTCTTTTGCACCTTTTCCATTTCCTCTATGTCTTTTTTGAGATGCGGCGTCCAGAACTGGACACAATACTCCAGGTGTGGTTACCATAGATTTGTACAACGGCATTATAATATTAGCCGTTTTGTTCTCAATACCCTTCCTAATGATCCCAAGCATAGAATTGGCCTTCTTCACTGCCGCCGCACATTGGGTCGACACTTTCATCGACACTTTCATGGCATGCTAGGAGGAGGAGTGTCTGCCCCACCTTCCACACTGACCACAGCAAGTAATGCAAGTATTGCACTAGGTAAAACCAGGCTCTCCTTTGCAAAAATTGAACAATGTATACCTCAGATGACTGGGGCAGACAGGATGCAGCATCTGAGAAACAGAAGAGGCAGAGTTCTGTAGGGTGTTGTTGCAGGTGTATTGGGAAATGAGTGACAAGCTCACAGAATCCTTAACCACCTCCAGGACGGAGATCTTCAAGCAAGATACACATGCTTGGACAGGGCTGTGGCCTGCCTGGAGTGAGTCTTGAAAATTATGATCACAAGGCTCAAGGCATTGGCATTGAGACTATGGAGGGTCCTCAGTACATGATAAGTATATTCATGCAGAGCAGACTGCTAGGTTATATATCCCAGCATGGAGCTCCACAAACTGAATGAGGGGAGAGACACTTGGCAGTCACGTCATTCTGTGGACCCATTGACCAGATCTTATGTCTTATGCTTTTATCAATAGCTGTGGTTATAACAACCTATGCAGTGGTTCTCACACTTTTAGGGAGATTTACTCCCTGAGTACATTTTTACAGGGGAGAGGCCAGGGCAACGAGGCGAACCCCAGGATTGCGTCACTAAGAGGGGCAAGGGGGTTGCTTTTTACTTTTACTCATGTAGGGCTGTTGCAGCCTCCAGGAGGCGTGGGGAGCCCTGCACAGCCCTCTGCAGGGCTCCCCGTGCCTCCAGAAGGCTGCAGCAGTCCTATATGAGTAAAAAGCAAAAAAAAAAAAAAAAAAAGTAAAAAGCTGGTCACGACGACTCACCAGCTTGAGAACCACTGACCTATTACATAGGAGCACAGCACTTGCTGTGTTTCAATTACTAATTTCCTGTTAAACGTGGCCAATCAGTTGCTATGCCTGTGGCTGGTGATGGATTTGCCAAATGTGCAATAATAACTTTCCCCCAATGACACACAGGTTACTAGAAAGAACCCATCCAGGAATTAATAAGTCACTTAATGAGATTTTTTTTCAACTTATTATATGAATGTTTGTGCTGGAGCATCTTGGTGCATTGGTTAGGCTTAACAAATTCTTGGATGAGTAGGGGACTAATAGAAATAGATTGGGCAGATGATGTTTCTCTGGAGTGTTAATTCCTACAGACGCTGGAACAAAGGCAAGAATGTAACACCAGTCCTCAAATAGGCAGAGGCACCCCAAGGCTAAGATCTGATCCAATGTTCCTGTCATGCCTGTATGGTCCAGATGGGGTATCAGCATAGCTGCTTTCACTGTGGGAAATTCCATCCTGTGCCTTCTCATGGATAGGGAACAGAGAATGAGAAAAAATGGCTTTTTTACTATGAACAATTTAATGCTCTTGGGCATTAACCCTATGCCAAAATTTACATGTCTAATACCCCGAACAAGAATGGCAAATTCTTCAATAACTACACCAACAATGCTGTTGGTGGTGATGGTTGTTATCATGCAAAACACAAGTTTTTCAACTGGTAGAGGACTGGGTTGTACAGATTTGGAGAACTATCAGGAGCAAATATCCCTTGTGATACAGCCTCCTTTCTAGGCTATTATGTTTGTTGACATAAATATGAGTGTGTTAAATCCTTTTTGGATAAATCTCTAACAAGCATAATTTTCTTTTATTTATCTTAAAATCAGGTGAAGGGGCTGGACGGGAAGTCAAACGTTGGACAAATTACTAAGCAGTGGACTGGCCTAGCTAGAGAGGCTGCTACAGATGCAACCAATTTTGATATCCGTTTTCCTCTGGATCTTGATATTAAAGTTAAAGCGATTGTGCTTGGGGCTGTCTTCCTCCTGGTAAGTCTCAGCCTCTGGATTTTGCAGCCTATTAAAATAAAAACATGAACTTATAGTCCATCATACTGAAGCAGTGGCTCAAAGCTGGTGCAAGCGCCTTCATCTCGGCATACTCTGAGACACTGAAGCCTGCATCTCTCTCCAGATTCTGATGTTTCACTGACAAAGAAGATGGTACTGGTGTGAAAATGAAAGAGAAAAGAGGTAGCTCTGGTAGTTTGAGGCAAAGGTGGTCCTGGCCACTGTGCCACCTGGGGGTGAACCTGGACGCGCCCCCCCCCGGCCTTCTAAGGCCTTCTGAGGGCTGAAAATGTCACTTCTAGTTTTTGGAGGAAGTTACATTTTAAGGCCCTCTAGAGGCCTTAGAAGGCCTTCTGAGGGTCAGGGAGGGTACATGTCAGGGAGGGTACATGGAGGGCATCTCCATCCTTCAGAACACCTCCAGAAGTTGAGGCAACAGGCACGAGCAGCCCTTGGGATGGCATGGCTGGGCCCCCCCCCAGCCATGCCATGGGAGCACTTGCACCCATGAAGCCCCCCCCCCTGGTACTCTCCTGGTTTGAGGAAGGCCCAGTCACACTCTAGAGCAGGGGTGCCCAAACCCTGGCCCGGGGGCCACTTGCAGCCCTCGGGGCTCCCAATCCAGCCCTCAGAGAGCCCCCAGTCTCCAATGAGCTTCTGGCCCTCCAGAGACTTGCTGGAGCCCATGCTGGCCCAACGCAACTGCTCTCAGCATGAGGATGACTGTTTGACCTCTCACCTGAGCTGTGGGACGAGGGCTCCCTCCACTACTTGCTGTTTCACATCTGTGATGCAGCAGTGGCAGCAAAGGAAAGGCTGGCCTTGCTTTGTGCAAGGTCTTTTATAGGCCTTGAGCTACTGCAAGAGCTTCATTCATTCATATAAGTTCCATCTCTAATAAATTCATTTATGTAAATTTATACAAATTTTAAATGTAAATTAATTCTTTTTTTCCCCCGGCCCCCGACATAGAGAGATAATGTGGCCCTCATGCCAAAATGTTTGGACACCCCTGCTCTAGAGGAAAACGATGCAGCTTAGCCACAGGATCATAACTTATTGCTGAACATGAGAATAAAATTGTCCAACTGCTATTCTTACAGTGTTGTTATTGGAATGAAGTTTGCACATACCAAGCAGTGTAGGAATTTGTTGGAAGAAAGCAGGAAAGCATGGTGGATGGATTATCTGAATGTGATAGGAGACAGGATTCTATATGTTATGTAAATGCAAGACAATATTTAGAAAATAGACAGACTCTCATTCATTCTGCTGTATGTTATAAGGCTGCAATGCAATACCTGTAATCAAAGAAAGAAAAAAACAAGCAGGAGATATAGTTATTTATTTTCTGGTTTCCTACCTGCTTCACTGCACTACTTTCTGTCAGAGAGAGAATATTACACTTAGGATGTTCTCTTTTAATCATTAAATGGTCCCAATGAAATAATTTTTAAGGTAGCTGCTGTAATATAGAAAATTAGCATGATACCCATGCTTTGCTATGGTATTTAACTACTTTAAATCCATTTTGCTTCCAATAAACTTTCCTTTGATTGCAATGAACAATTGAAATTTAGCACAACTACCTCATGTCTGCAACATTCTGTAATTATTGAAAGTCATGGTTCTATCTAATTTTTTGGTTTAATAAATTGTTGTTTTTGTATTTTGAATTGGTTTTGTGCTATAATAGCATAGTACACATGCTTTGCAAAGGTATTCAAAAAGTAAAGGAAAACAAATTAAGAAAAAGTATATGTCATTTGAGTAAAACAAAGCTTGGTGATGCAGAAAAATGATGAAGTGAAATTCAAAATATTACATTTGCTGTAGAAAAAACAAAGAAAAGATTGTAGTGGGGAAAAAAAATTATGAAAAATACCTACGGCCTTTGATTCTCTACATAGAAACCTCTTTGTAGTTCACATAGGTAGTTCTCTCCTAAAGTGCTAGGATCACCAGCCTGCTGGGTGGGCTCAGTCTGGAGCAAGCTACGTAGAACTGTCCATGTGAGAAGCAGTTGTCCCTCAAGTTAATTCCTACCACCTTCAGAGGCTGTCCCTGGGACTTGATGGTCATAGCAGAGCAGACCTTGAGGGGGAACTGCAGCCTCTTGAACTTGAAGGGGTGCTCTAATGGTATGAGTGGTATGTGTAGTATAAACACTGACTTTCCCTGAGCACAGCCTGTGAACACTGACCTCGATGACGTTCCTATGGAGGGCCTTCACTTGCAACCTGGTGCTGTTGCAGATTGGGTGGATTGAGGTTCCGAAGCAGTATTACTGGAGCCTCCACTTTGAGGAAAAGCTTGTTGGCTGGGAAGCCAGGAGGGTTGAGGAACTCCATGGGGTAGTGGACTGCAGGCCCAGTCCTATCCAAATTTCCAGCACCGGTGCAGCTGCAGTGCAGCCCTGAGGTAAGGGAACAAACATTCCCTTATCTTGGGGAGGCTTCTGTGACTGCCCCCTCCACCACTGGATGCAGCACATGCCCCATTGGCACAGCTGCACTGGCACTGGAAAATTGGATAGGATTGGGCCCTGCATCATCAGTTTGCACCATCAAGTTCACTGACCTGTACTCCATTTCTGCCCCTTCGAATGACTTAAGTAGAATGTCATTAATGACAGCAGCCTTGTCGTTCTTGATGGCACAGTCACACAGCCACCCCATGGACTTCTCTTTGATATCTTGGTTGTGAGGTTTGCTAGGGTTATCATTACTCCCCAGATTTCATGTTACTAGGACCAGGAGTTTGGGCTGGGTGTTGATGAGTCTGTCAGGGCATTCGTTTAGATTGGGGTCTCCAAACTTATATTTATTTACTTTTATTTATTTACTGCATTTACATCCCACGTTTCTGTCCAAAAAGACCAAAGGCAGCTTAAATACCTCGGAACCAGCACATCACAGAAAATCCTAGGAGAGTGTTCTGAGAACCAGGGAGGCCTTCCCGACCATCAGGAAGCCTTTTAAGGTCTTCAGAGGGCACAAAAAGTTATTTCTAATTTTTCAGGAAAACCAGGAAGTGGTGTTTTTAGACCTTTAGAAGGCATTCTGAGTGCCAGGGAGGCTGGTCTGGTCATGTTTGGTCAAGTGGGTCAGAGGCTCTCGGGACCAGAGGCTGGCTGCTGACCTGATAGAGGCTGTCTGTGTGTCGCATCTGGCCCCTGGGCTGGGGTTTGGAGACCCCTGGTTTAGACTGATAGATAAGACGTTTTTGAATCTCAGGGCTGCGCAAAAGTCATGAAATGTCATTTGCACTGGTGTGCTTGCTTATTTTTCTATAATTAGCCACACTGAGTCCCCTTAGGGGGAGAAAGGCAAGATATAAATATGGTAAATAATGTGTAGTGCTCCAATCTGGATTGATTGGAATTGCTCCAAAAGTAGGGGCCTTTAACCCTCCCCTACCTGCTACTGATTGGAATTGCCATTTGCCCTGGAAGAAAAGCTTCTATTGACTCAAATTGCAGTGGGTTTTTTGTTTGTTTTGTTTTTTTCTAGGGTAAATGGCATATGCATGTAGGAAGAAGGGATGATCCAGATCAGAACCACAATGTTAAGCCCTATTACCCAACCATAATTCCCATCTGGATTCCCCCTCCCCCATGCTGTTTATGGGGAAAATAGGCAACACCAGGGCCAGTGATATAATGAAAGTTGCATTGAGTTTGGCCCATAGTGGTGTAGTGGTTTGGGAGATGGACTTAGACCTGGATGAACCAGGTTCAAATCTCCCCTCAGCCAAAAAGCTTCCTGGGTGACCTTTGGCCAGTCACTTTCTTTCAGCCTTACCTACCTCACAGGCTTGTTGTGAGGACAAGGAGGAGCAGCTGTGTAAACCGCCCTGAGCTCTCTGGAGGAAGGGCGGTATAAAAATGTGAAAAATAAAATAATAGCCCATTGTTCATATAATTATGTATTTTTATTTTCTTTTGCTGCTTAGGATTTCATGTTTTTTGAACGTGGTAGAAACAGCAACAACAGAAGAGGAGGAACTGGGATGCACCGAGCACGTGGAGTTCATGGAATACATGGGGTTCATCATGGGGTTCATCATGGGGTTCATCATGGAATACATGGAGCTCATGGGAGACATGCAGGTCACAGGCGTTAATTCACTTTTGCAAGAGGAATGCTTCAAAGAAATGCCATCCTATGGCTGTTTCACCAAACTAGTTCGTAGTCCAGCTTGTGGGAGGAATTTTATATTTTTCATTGCTTATTTCTGTGAAGTAAGGCTGACTGTCATCCTCACACCACTCGTGCCAGAATATTTCTTATTAACTTTTTTTAAAAATGCGAATATTCTGTTTCATACAGCAAATGTGTATGCATATGTTATTGTGTATGTATAGACAATATGACTTGTACACATTTTAGTTTAGTACAGAGTCTGTCCAGTAATTTTTAATTGTCCATTATTGCTATTTCCAAAGAAGATCACTAGCTGTCAGAAAGAGAGGGTGTGTGGGCGGTTGAGGTGTCTGTTGCCTCTCCCACTTTGACCTTGAGAGGAACGGTGGGAGTAGGCATTGCCCTGACAATCCAGATGAGGGTGGGACAGGACAGGTGGGTTGGGATTGCTACTGTAGCACTCAATCAAGGGAACAAAGATTGGATGGCTTATGAAACATCAGGCATGCATGGTCCACACCAGCCTTTTTAAAGCCCAGGAGGCCACACCAGGAACAAGCTTGTCGGGTAGAGTCTTCTCCTGAGAATAAGGAGAAGGATGTGATGTAAATCTCCCCCCCCCCCATCCATTACCTATTGGGGCCAGAGTGAGAGGGAAGTCCTGGCTTATATGAGTGTTCTGGCCACTGCTTGTATTGGAGGCAAGAAAAACATCAGGAAAACTGCACAGCTGCTGTCAATATTGCAAGAAAGAAAGCACTGGAGATGTCTGGTGACCACAACTGCTGTTGCAGGTTTTTTAAAATAGACAATATCCTTCTCAGAAGGCTAGATCAGCCTTTTCGTGAATCAACCCTTTCCCATTTGTAGGGAAGATCCTTACAGAGGGAGCAGAATCCATTTTCCATTGCTGCCACTGTGGTCACAGAATTACTAACCAATGGACTGGCCAGATCTTGGTTCTTAAATTTTCCATCAAGGACAGGGTTGTAGCTCAGTGGCAAAGAGTATGATTTGCATCATTCAGTTCCTGGTAACTCCAGGTAGGGCTGGAGCCTGGCCTGAAACTGTGGGAGCCACTACCAATGTAGACAACCCTGAGTTAAATGGAACAACACAAGGCAGCGTTGTATATTCTGCCATCTTCCATATGATGATTATTTGCTTTGATTTTATACTGACTTGTTTTATACTGATTTTATACTGACTTGCTCCTTGTTTTAAAGGCAGGCTGCTTCTGACTGCCAGATGCAGGGGAGGGCACCAGGACACAGGTTGTGTCATATGTGCTCCCTGAATCATTTGGTGGGCCACTGTGAGATACAGGAAGCTGGACTAGATGGGCCTTTGGCCTGATCCAGCAGGGCTCTTCTTATATTATTTTCTTATGACTTGTAATACTTTAATGCAAAGCTAATCTTGTTTGAGCTGTTTGTCTGTGGTAATAAATCCAACTATTCTATTAAATAAAGAAAGCAAATGGCAATTATACTGATTTGACTTTGAGCAATTCGTTTAAAGAAGAAAATGTCACTTTCCACTGGAGTGAGTGTGTGAACATAAGCTACAATGGAAGATTCATCCATGAATGCTTATACCAAAAGTTTTCAAAGTGCTGCCCAAACCCTTCACATGAAGCCCACTGGGTGACTTTAGACAAGTCATTCTCTTTCTGGGCCTAACCTGCCTCACAGGCTAGGAACCAGGTTGTTGTGAGGATAAAATGGGGATGAACCCTACAAGGAATAATATGTAAGCCACTCTAAAAACACTCATGTTGAGAAGTGGGGCATAAATTTTTAAAACATAAAAAGGGTGATGATAATAAAGTACCATAGTTCTATTCATCTACACTTTATATCGGGGTGTCCAGAGTTTTTGGCAGGAGGGCCACATCATCTCTCTGACAGTGTGTCTGGGGCCAGGGGAAAAAAAGAATTAATTTACATTTAAAATTTGAATAAATTTACATAAGTTTACATAAATAAATATATTAAAGATGGAACTTATGAATGAATGAAGGTCTCTCAAGGCCTATAAAAGGGCTTGCGCAAAGCAAGGCTGGTTTTTCCTTTGCTACCGCAACTGCATCACAGACATGAAACAACAAGCAGTGGAGGGAGCCTCATCCACAGCTCATGCGAGACGTCAAACAGTTGCCCTCATGCTGAGAGCAGTTGCGTCGGGCCAGTGTGGGCTCCAACAAATCTCCAGAGGGCCAGAGGCTCGTTGGAGACTGAGGGCCACATTGAGAGGCCTCGAGGGCCACAAGTGGCCCCAGGACTGGGGTTTGGGCACCCCTGCTTTATATTAAAAAGAAGCAATTTTATTGTTAAGGTGCAATTCTAACCAACTTTCCAGCACTGGCATAGCTGTGCCAATGGGGCATATGCTGCATCCTGTAGTTGCAGGGCACCCATGGAGGCCTCAAAGTAAGGCAATGTTTGTTTCCTTACCTCGGAGTTGCATTGCCCTTATGGCAGTGCTGGAAAGTTGGTTAGGATTGTGGCCTTAGACATGTTTCTCAATGTAAAAAGCAGGAATAATTAGAATATCTGTTCATTAGTGTTTCTTATTTCTCTTTCACATACTCTTCATCAGAAACTATCTTTTCTTCCCATAACAATTGTCTTATTTCTCTGGCACAAACAATTTTTGTAGGGTTTAGATTCTAGAAGAAAATACATTGAGTCATGAAATACTCAGTGGAAAAAATAATCTTGAGGAGGCATGCATAGAAAATCACAGACTCAAATCAAACCTTTGCATGAAGAAAGACTGGATCATTTGGGTATTTAAATCTTGTTCACACATTACATCAAACTTATAATTTCTTTACGGTGAATACGTATCAGTTTAATTGTACATGCATTTGGTTATTCGCACTGTCCAGTGTCTGTGCGTTCATGTTACCTGTGTGTTTATTCCATCTAATTACGTATGCTGATGTACGTGTCAGTTTCTAGGTAGTAGCTGGCTTTTCACCTCTGTCTGCTTTCACCATTATGTATTCTGCTTTATAAAGCTAGTTCCTATGACATTTCTCTGGGTTTTAAAGTGTGTGGGGGAGAGGCATTTTCAGGACTGTAAATTCTTACTCATGTCTACTCAGAAGTAAGCCCTAATACAGGCAGTGGGGCTTGATCCCAGGAAAGTGTGTATAGGATTGCAGACTTTGTCAGTTTAGTGAGGAAATCTTAGTTCCACTGTTTCCAATGGTTATGTTAATGGCCAACAATATATTCTGAGTAGACAAACTGCAGTCCTCTACACACCGCAGTGGTTTGGAAGACAACTTCATACATGAATATGCTATTACCACATGTCCAACAGTCGTATGTGTAAAGATCACCCCAGGTTCATTTGGGTTCTCCTATGCATGTATAAAGTCCTTTGATTATGAATGAGCAGCTTGCAGGTTTGGAAATGCACTGGGAATGCACAACACAACATCTGTTGACTTGTGTAAGCGCACTGAAGCTGATGAGCATACCTTAGGAATAAATTTGTTTTCCCTTAAAAGCTCGATTCCTTCATTTGGTGAAGAAACTCCTAACCACATTAAGGATTACAGGACTGCCAGTTGAAACCCAAGAGATCTTTCTTACCCGCTAGACTACAATGCAACTCAGTTTATTTCCCTGTTCATAAATCCAGGCTTTTGAAAGAATTATAAGATTTTCAGCTTAGAATGTGTTATTTAATTCCTTCTGATTTAGATAAAACTATTACATAAAACATTTATAGGGTGAGATTTCCAGATGGCTTTCTCTTAAAGTCCTCTTCAGCTGTCTCATAGCTATAAATTGCTATCTCTGGTTGTGTATAAACCAAAATACAGGCACTGGTTAAATCTTAATATCTCTGTAGAAGAGAGATGTTGTAGTCTCTTTCTTTAAAAAATAGCATCTATTTTAGTAAAGCCACCATCACTTCAATACCACTGTAAATAAGGGTGTATTTGCACTAGTAGTTTAAATACTTAAAACAAAAGCTACTAACACACTCATCAAATAGCTTCAATATAGCAGGACATAAAACACATTAAACTTAAAACATCACATGCTTTTCTGGACAGGTTGAACCTGTACTTGATTTGTACAGCTTGTGACCCTTCAAGAGAATCACAGCCTGCCAATCATATGTTGATGCTTCTGGACTAGAGTTATAAATGGATTGATTCCAAGAAATAGATGTTTTAAGCATTTCAGGGGGGTAAAAAAACTCTTATGGGGCCAAATTCAATGAGACATTCTCTGTAGCAGACCTTGGAGTGAGCGTTGATTCCAGGCTCATATGTATGCCTGGCTCACATGTATGCCTGATAGTGGAGTCAAGAATTACACAAATAATTCTGCAAGTGAGGAGCTGGAACTGGCAACTCTTTGAATGTCAGTGGCCCAAACAAGTGGAAGGTACTGTTGATGCATAAAGTAAATGCTGGCTGAGCTCACTCCCACTGTCCAAGGTCGACCTGGCCTGGCACAGTTCCCAGGAGTGTGTGTGGCTGATGCAGCAGCAAAGCTTGCATCTGCAAGAAACACAGAGACAGACAGCAGCTTCCTTCACCAAAGTCTCTATTTACAGGATTTACAGATACATAAAGTAGGCAACATGCATGGGTTCCACCACAGGTATCCAACCTTACAAAGCCTGCATCATACAGAGTGCTCCACCCCCAGCCTTCCCATGACCCCATTTTACCTGTGGTGGCTGCTCAGTTTTTATTGCTCTGCAGGCCAATGGGTGCCTGTGTATGTGCAGGCTTGGGCTAATTAGCCCCACCCAATCCCAGCTGGGCGTGTGGTCACTCAGGCGAACTCTTTTCACCTGCTGAGTGGCTCAGCACAGGCTTTTACTTGCCTGTTAAAGGGCCAGCTTTTGTTAGGCCTTTGTGGCAAAGCCAAACCAGGGTCTTCCTCCAGGAACTCTACTCAAGGAGATGGGTCACATTCCTTGACAGGTACATACATATTGAAGGGGTCGTTTCATGAGTGCAATTCTCCCTCTATGAACAGAAGGATGGTGTGCAGGGTTAGGATTTAACCCAAAGTTCTGGTGTTCAGGTCTGTAATAAGTTGCCCAAACTTTCTTAGGCTGCAATCTTATCCACACATTGACTATAATGGGGCTTACTTCTGAGCAGATATGCCTAGCATTGTGCTCTAAATTGCTTATTGCAGTTATTCCCAAACTTTTTAGAGAACCTAGAGCAGGGCAAACTTTTAACTTTAGGAATCCTGGACCTTTAACAATTGTGCAGGCGAGAGAATTTCAGCAGGTGAGAAACAAGCTGTACCTGCTGAAATTCCCTCTCCTATACAATTGTTAAAGATCCAGGATCCCTAAAGTTGAAAGTTTGCCCATTCCTGCCCTAGAGACTGCTGTCTGATTTATAAATGCCAAGGGGTGTGGCTATAATAGTGATTGGGTAGCAATGCCGTTGTCCCCAGAGCAGCTTGTTTAACCCTTGATGCACATAGCCCTGTCATAGCCCTTGATGCACAATCAGCCCTGTCAGTTTTGAGACCAACCAAAAATTGGGTTATGACCCACTGGAGGGTCCCAGACCCACAGTTTAGGAACCCCTGGCTAATTGGGTTTATGTATCACAGCCTCACCTATTCTGAGTCTGAATAGTCTATAGCAAAATTAAACAGCTGCAAATCAGGAAAATACTCAGCACTTGCAAGAAACATAGTCAAGAAAGAAGAAACCAAAGAAAAGAACATCTCAAATAATATCTGCCTCATCCCTGTTTAAAAAAAAAATGCACCTGGTGAATTCAGTTTCCCTTAACTTTCAGTATGCAATGTGGACAACAGAGGGCAGTGTTGCTCTAGTTTAGTTCTATATTTATGATCCTTTCAGCTTGTTTTACCTACCAGTCCCACATCCTCATTGACATAATTATCTATGTAACTCAACTCTTTGGCTATACTTCTGGAGTGACACGATACTAAAAAGTTTTCTCCCTAGTGAAGTAACATATTTAAACATTTCTAACTCCTGGAGCTCTTAGAAGACTTTGAGAAATATGTGTCAATAACACTTGACCACATACGATATCAGCCCACCGCACTATTATAATTTGTTAGGCTAGTGTGTGTAAAGCAGTTGCTTTGTATGGCCAAACGTACATAAGGAAGAGATGTGATCTCTTTGACTGTCCTACCCCAGGTTTGATGAACAAAGCAGAAAACATTGAACCGGCGTTAATCTCGCTGCTTTGAGTAATTCTGGGCACTGCTGTCACCATGCCAAGGTGAAGAAGAAGCATAAACACCAATCCATAGACAGCGTTCGAAAATAAATGTGATTTGCTTCAAACATGTCAAAGCTGCTTTTCCAACATTCTCAGTCATTTACAGAAATGGAAAATACAATTTAAAACAAGACCAAGATAAAATCAACCAAAAAAATCAAGGAAAAACAGCTACCTGCTTTAGAAAAAATAAAATAAAATAAAAATAATCAGCCTAATGCAAACTGAAGTAGCTCAAAAAAACAAAACAAAAACAAAACAGAGCATCTTCTATTCTAATCTCTATAGCAAAGCATTCAAAGCTTTGGGTGTCACAATGGTTAAAGCATTTCTGTTCTGTCTTAACAAAAAGAAGAAGGCATACAAGCAGATTTCAATCTGCCTACCACAACCGGTGCAAAGGTTCTCAGATGAAAAGAGGAAAACCTCTGTATGTAGGTGTCTGATATTACAGGGTTTGAACTGTGAATCCGGAACTCACTTCCTCTCCCTGCCACCATGGTAAATGGGTGCATAGCAGCACATATTTAAATAGTAATAATTTTCTGTATGTCCTTCGGCATTTGCAGATTCCTCAATTCTCATGGTAAAGCACAGTTTCTATCAGTCAACAACAGGGAGCATGACAGAAGAATTTAAGCAGGGCAGAATGACAATTTCTCCAATGTTATGAAAGGAACAAGTCCCATACTCTCAGTTTACAGAGCCCCAAATTTCTCCCTGGATTTGGGGGAAAATTCAGTGCTAACTTGAGTCACCACTACCATGGAGGAATTAATTCAAAATGAAGTTAGGAAAGCCTAAAATGCAGTTAGGAAAATTCTACTCAAGAAGACAAATTTGGCTGTTTACCCACCAACAGATGCAATATGCTGTCTCAGATTTCAACCATTTGTGAAGACTCAGGGATGGTCTGGTGTTACTTGTCCGTCAGTTGCATCTTGATATAGGCAGGTACGAGGGAGGTGAGTATCCATATTAATCTCCAATTTATCAGATGGGAGTCTGACACGCTAAACTGGTATAGCCTGAATAAGGAGGGAGGAAGATTACCTATCAAGGAAATGAATTTGATATCAACTGAAATGTCATAGGGGAGAGAAATACTTCAGCCCCAGTTCAGTTTTCCCAAAAAAATTTTCTCTACCCATTAGCTGATGTTCCTGATGCTTTAATAAGTAGGCATATTAACTTTCTTCACATTTACTAGTCCAAGGATTAATTGATTCAGCTCATGGTAGGTCAGAATGATTATTATTTGTATAATGCTCGATAATGTGTTCCTCATAACCTGGTCTTTCATTTAAAAAAGAAATCAATAAACCAACCAAGTGCATAATTTAAGGGCCATAGCTTCACAGGTAATCCAAATTTGAATGATGGGATATATGGGGGGGGAAGCACATTTATCTATGCTGATATCCCTTGTGTATTTGGCATATATGGACAAGAATGACCTTCTACTTTCAGTATCTTCATTCCAAAACAGCCTGCCAGGTGCCTGACAACCTCAGGCAGCCAGATTTTTCAAGACCTGGGTGGCTGCTATAAAATTTGGGAGGGATGCATTTGGGTTGATGGGTCACAAGTAGTGTAGACTAAGGGCTACACTTACCAGGTCTACTCAGAAATAAGACCTATTGCGTTCAATCGGACTTACTACTCCCAGGAAAGTGAGGTTAGGATTGCAGCCTTAAACTGCAGACTGTGCTGCTAACCCATGGGTCATATATATAACCATTTGTGGAGGTGGCTTCTTGAAATGGAACTGCAATGCTGGAAGTACTTACCGCAAATTGCTTGTGTGAACCAGCTCACCAGGCAATTTGAGTGATTCTAACTAGCCATCACAAATTTCCACTGAAAGCAATGAGAAGAGTGACTTGGGCCAGACAGCCCAATCCTGAGCTGCCCAGTACGTGGGACTGCCGCAGCGCCAAAAATAGCTGCCTTGGTACCCTGCAGGCACTGGGTAGTCTGTGGTGGCTCCTTGTCTCCTACCCACAGGTAAGGGAAGTAGCTGTGCAATGGGGCTACTCAATTCTGTGGCAGCTCTGGAGCCAGCGTAGAATCAAGGAGTCCTGTGTCAGGCTGTGTAGTAGTAGTAGTAGTAGTAGTAGTAACTTTATTGTCATTGTGCTACAGCACAACAAAATTTATGCACCTTTGAGATACAAGCATAAATATATACTACAATTCCAACAATCACACTCTACACACTCACCCACACATTCTATACGACATGCATCATAATATAAAACAGTATAACAGACCATAATGCCCAGGAGCATGGTAACAACTATATCGCCTTATTCAACGTAATTATGGCTGTGGGATAAAAGTGTTCAGGAATCGTGTGGTGCTGCTCTAATAGTTCTGTATCATCTACCCGAAGGCAACAGTTCAAAGAACTTATGAGCCTGATGGAAGGGGTCTCTCAGAATACTATGTGACTTCTGCAGACAGCAAGATGTATAGATGTCCTCCAAAGCTGGTAGATGAAGGTTGATAATGTGCTGCACAATCTTAATAATTCTCTACAGAGAGTTTTTATCCCCTGCAGAGCAATTTCCGCACCACACCAAGATATCATAGGTTAGGACACTCTCAATGGTGCAACGATAGTAGGACACAAGCAGCTGCTGTGACAAATTTAACCTCCCAAGCTTCCTCAGAAAATATAACCGCTTTTGTGCCTTGACACATGCTGGTGTTAATAGTCCATGAGAGGTCCTCTGTGATGTAAATACCTAGGAATTTGAAACTAGCAACCCTTTCCACCTCCTCACCATTTATGTAAAATGGTGTGTGTGTCCCTCTTTTTCCAGAAGTCAATTATAAGTTCTTTAGTTTTATTGGTGTTAAGTGAGAGATTATTTTCTTTGCACCTCAACTCCTGTACCTCCTTCCTATAAGCAGACTCATCATTCCCACTAACAAGCCCCACCACTGTAGTATCGTCTGCAAATTTTATAATTTCATTGGTGTTATGTGATGGGGTACAATCGTGTATACAGGGAGTAGAGGAAGGGGCTCAGCACACAGCCTTGGGGAGCTCCTGTATTTAATATCAGAGTGGAAGAATGATAAGAGCCCATCCTAACTGACTGTGGCTTATTTGTCAAAAAGTCCTTTATCCACAGACAAATGTCTTGCTGTATGCCCAAACTAGTCATTTTAAAAAACAGCCTGCTAGGTAGAATGGTGTTAAAAGCAGAACTATAATCCACAAATAACAGCCATACATACGCACCCCATTGTTCCAAATGATGAAGGACTGTATGTAAAACAATAGAGATGGCATCATCAGTTGACCTATTACTCCTGTATGCAAATTGACAAGGATCCAAGGTGGGTGGAAGACCAGACTTAATATGTTTCAACACCAGCCTCTCAAAACACTTCATAAGTACCGAAGTTAGAGCCACAGCTCGACAATCATTGAGAGAAGCAACTACTGTCTGCTTAGGGACTGGCACTATAACAGATGTCTTCAAGCAAGCAGGGACAGAGCACTGTGACAGAGATAAACTGAAAATATTTGTAAAAACTTCAGTCAGCTCTGCAGCACAGTCTTTAGGGACCCATCCCAGAATTCCATCTGGGCCAGCTGCTTTCCGGACATCAGTATTCTGTAAAACCCGTCTCACATCATCAGGCTGCAGGACAAGTGACTGACCATCAGTGGCTGCAGCTGGAATGTTGGTGGCTGCTATCTCCTCAAACAGGCCAAAAAACTGATTAAGCTGCTCTGCCATGGAATCACCACTGCTAGGCAGACTATTTTTATAATTCTGCCCAGTAAGTTTCGCAGGCCCTTCCATACCCGGCGGGTATCCGAACTTTCAAAATGCGCTCAATTCTCCACCTGTACATGGCCTTTGCATCCCTGATGCCTTTTTTTAAGTGGAATATCCTGTGCAGCCCAACATGGGGCTCAGGATCCAGTGAAGCTGAGCTCTGCTTGTCCTGCCCCCCGCCACGCCCTTCCACCCCACTGCCTCCCCCGCCAAGTCTCCTCTCCACCCTGCCCACCTCCCACACCCTGGAACGTCTCCTCCCCACCCTCCCTACACGTCCACTCACCTCTCCACTGCCTAGCAGTTTGGGTGGCCCAGCACAGGCTTGTGCTGGATTAGCTCTTACAGCACATTTGCGACAGTGCGTGCTAGCGGAAAGCCAGCACGCTGGGCTCAGGGTTGGGTCCTAACAAGCCCCATTAATTTCAATTGTGCTACATCAGGACTTCTCTCTGGCTACAATCCTCTACCTCTCGTGTTAGAGCTGCATGGAAAGGATAGAGTGGACAGAGAGATGCTCTTTACACTCTCATATAACACCAGAACCAGGGGACATCCACTAAAATTTCGAGAGTTAGGACAGTCAAAAGAAAATATTTCTTTACTCAGCGTGTGGTTGGTATGTGGAACTCCTTGCCACAGGATGTGGTGATGGTGTCTGGCCTGGATGCCTTTAAAAGGGGATTGGACAAGTATCTGGAGGAAAAAAAACATTACAGGTTACAAGCCATGGTGTGTATGTGCAACCTCCTGATTTTAGAAATGGGCTATGTCAGAATGCCAAATGCAAGGGAGGGCACCAGGATGAGGTCTCTTGTTATCTGGTGTGCTCCCTGGGGCATTTGGTGGGCCGCTGTGAGATACAGGAAGCTGGACTAGATGGGCCTATGGCCTGATGCAGTGGGGCTGTTCTTGTGTTCTTAGAGCTAATTGGCTCTATAGCAGAGGCAAAGAGGAAGTGGAATATTCTACTAAAATGTGTATTGTAACCTAAAGGTCATGAAGCAGAAGCTACAGAATGTTGCGTTTCTGCAGCAAGTGGTAGAATGCATAAAGAAACCAAAACACACCAAAATCTCCATTTATTCACGCATTCCTCCATTTATTCCACAATTCACAGTATCCTGAGAATACTGCACATCAGTGAACAAAACAGAATCAGTTAAAATAAGACTCCGTTTTCTGAGCAAAATGTACTTCTGAAAGATACACTGACTTGGACTTGTCATGCTTCCAAACAAAGTTTCCTACAGCTGAATCCACAGTTACTAAATAAAGAGAACTCTCTCCCTTGGACTGCAATCCTATGCAAAGTTACTTGGGAGTAGATCTCACTGAATGCAACGGAACTTACTTCTGGGAAGTTATGCACAGTATTTGGCAGTAAAAGTGTCCCCACAGCCATGGGAAGTACTTCCCTATGTGCCGTACAGCTTCTACAAGGTTTGCTGATGCTATAGTTAAAGAGGAACTTTGAAAAGATCAAGAGGAGATTTCAGGTCAGTGCATTCAGTCTGTTGAAATATAAATAACTACGGTATTAACCAGACAGGACAAATTTTTCAACCACGTCAAAAAATAGCTTTTCAAGCCCAAAGTGTACAAAATACATGGACTCTTGGAAATCTGGGCTACCCCGTACCTTTAGACAACATCATCAAACACCACATTAATATTATTCCTACTCTCCTAGCTGCCAACGTGGAAAAAGAAATACTAGCAAGGCTGTTGAACACAGACAAGAACTTACTGTGCCCTGCATGCCTTTTCCACTGAGTCAACTGGGAAGAGACAAGGGGAGCTGTGAGCTAATGCAAAACATGTTTTTTAATCCAATACTGCCTTCAAGACAGTGACTAACATAAACAAGAGTTCACATTAGGTCTGTAATTCAACGTTATCAAAAAGTAGGTGAAATTTTACATGGAATAATATTCAGTTAATTAAAGTACCAACTCTTTGTAGGGGGAGCGTGCTCTTTTCAAATATTCACCTGAATAGAATGCCATATGGAGATAGCCGCAAGGTTTTTTTTGGGACAGACAGATTCTTTCAGCAAATCAACTGATTGCAAATACAAAATAAAGACTGACAGCCGAATCCTATTCATCTCTAGCTCAGTGGGGCCTTACAGCCCACTCCATATCTAGGGCTGAAATTCAGCAGGCCAGAGATTCCCTTACCATGCCAGAGATTCCCTTGAGCCCCAGCCCGCCCAATAGGGCTACTCAGATCTGCACCAGCAAAATCACTGGTGCTTGTCTGAGAAACCCTGTATAGGGCCTCTAGGTCTAGGAAGGGGCTTAGGATATGGCAACATCTCCACCCTCTTTTAGGCCTGAACCACCCCCTCCTTGCCCTCCCCTGCTCCCAAACACCCCTTCTACCTCTGTTCCACCCTCCCCCCACCCTGCACCACTCAGTGCGGTACTTACCAGCAGCTGCCAAGTTAGATTCAGCACTAGTGGGACAACTTCCTGTCAGTGCTCCCTGCTTGTGAGTCATCACAAACATGCTTTATGACACATTTGCAATGGCTAGTGATTGTGCAGTGACTGGGGCACCGGCTTTGCACCATGATAGGAATGGGTGATGAAATGTTTTTTACTTACCTCTGGTTGGCCTTCTGCCCCCCTCCATTAGATACAGTGCACACTCTGTCCGCACAACTGCATCATCATCATCATCATCAGTTATGGGGTAGGATTGTACTGTCATGAACAAAATCCCTATCAGCACTTTGTTCCCACAGGAGCAGGAGCTGTACATTCAGCCACACATTCATTCAATAGCATGGAGACTAAACTCCTGGTTCAAATATAGGTTGGGCTTGAGTTGGTGTCAGGGGGGAGGGGAGGAATTGAATGAAAGCCATTTAAGGCTTCTGATTTTCAGAAGCTTGTCTGAAAATCACAAGCTTGTAAACCACAGCATTTTCTGAATGTGATATGAAGCACTGTAATCTTAAGCTGAGTCAACTCAAAACAGACAGCTCTAAGTAGCTGAAGGAAAAACAGTCAACATGGAAAAAGTGTATGGATGGCCTATGTGCAGCAGAATTCATGTGCACTGTTGTTGTTTAAGGAAGATTATATTCTGCTCCCAAGACCAAAAAGCATGACTGTACCTCTGGCACACATTTTTTAAAATATTGCCTGGTTAGTTAAAGTGCTTTCCCACAGTGGACCATTAAAATATGCTTCCTTATTAAGTGAGACCAATGAGTTATCAACTTATGCCTGCTAGGAGCCATCATAGGTCCTATTTCTTCCACTTCCAGATACATTATTTACAACCAGATGTTCTTGGGGGTCTGGGCACACTCAGAGCCCACTTGTGCCAGTGTACCAGCAGAGCTGGGTGTCAAAAATGTGCCGTAAGTCATGTCCATGACACTTAGCACCAGGTGAGTGCTGGTGCCAATCCACTGCCAGCCGCACATGGCCCAGAACAGAAGGAGCTCCAGGCGGTGGTGAAGTTTGTCAGGACGGGGGGGGGGATGTTCTGGGGAAGGAGGAGGTGTGCACGAGGATGGGCCTTCCAACCCGACATGGAGTTCTTAACTTTGCACTGGCTATTACCGGTGCAGACTTGAGAAGCCCCATTGCGGGGCCTGGGGCTTTCACCAGGGGAAGGAACAAAAGTTTCCTTTTTACCTGCAGCTGCTTCCTGGCACCTGCTGGATGCAGCGGTAGCCATTTTAGCACCACTGCTCTAGTGGGCACCAGGAAGCTTTTGGATTGGGCTGTCATTGGTTTACAACATCGTTTTAAATGCTTCTGGGATACTTGGTTTCTTTGTCTTCCTCTTAAGGTATCTGGCCTTGTATGTATGTATCTGGCCACAGATAACAGCATAATGACAAATCTCTCAGACTGCTTTGGCTGCCTGCCTGGAAAAATGAAATGCAGACTGAAAAAAAAAATAGTTTTCTTATCTGAAGCATCAATTCTTCCATATGTACAGAACTGAGAAAGGTAAAAAAAATGCTGATTTATGCAAAATAGCTACCACGTGCGCCTGAGATTATAAGTGGTCTGTAATTTTCCACATCAGCTTAGGAAATATCTTTCAGAACAGTAAAAGAGTGCCTTGAAAAATGAGAGTGAAAATTCCAAATTGGTTGGCAACCTTCAGTCTCGAAAGACTATGGTATAAGCCTACAGCACCCGGTATTCCCAGGCGGTCTCCCATCCAAGTACTAACCAGGCCTGACCCTGCTTCGCTTCCGAGATCAGACAAGATCGGGAGATAGTGTCCAACCAGTTACAGAAAAATTAAATTACATACCATTTTACAAATGCTCATAGTTTCACTTAATTGCAAATAATGAATCATTACACTGTCAGCACCATGGCACAGAATTAAGCTATAAAACTTGGTGGCACATGCAAGAGCGCAAGTACATAGCTATATAGTGAGGAGGTTTAAATCCATTCTCTTGAGACTGGCCACATTTGCAATGCCTCATCTTCTTTACATCTGCATTTACACACACACACACACACACACACACACACACACACACACACAGAGAGAGAGAGAGAGAGAGAGAGAGAGAGAGAGAGAGAGATTGTCCATTCATACTGCTATGAGGTAGGGGACATTTCCCAAATTAAGCAACAATTCAAATGCCAGCTTCACACTTCATTGTGAACCTCCATTCATCATGCCTCTCAACTATTAGAACTGAAAGATATTCCTGTGTGGAGCAACACAGCAGACCCAGTGGGTTTTTGCAAAACTATAAATAGAAGACTGATAAATTAATATTACGAGTAAAAACTTGTGTAGGACCCTTGTAATTGTATAAAGGGAATTTTCTCATGCTCAATAGGGAATACTCCATTTTATACTTGAGGCTCTGCTGCTTCTCTCATTTCACACTTTCTTTTTCTCACAAGTCTGTCAACCTCTCTCACTCACTGCAAATATTTGATCAGTGTAATAAGGTTGATTTGTGCACTTGCGCAGGGACCTTTCACAGGGCGACTTTCCTTGAAATATTTAACATTCTTTTCCATTTAGTTATTCCATTGAACACTGAACCTCCATGCCTCCAGAGATATCTTGCACTGGAATGGAAACCATGATGTTGTTTTGAGGAAAGTCACCACATAGGACTCACAGACAGAGAAATAAGGTAAGGATAGACTAGCCCTTTCTACTTCCTGCTGTTTCTTACATAAAGCTTTCAAATATTATTGTATTATGTCCAGTCAGGCTATTATGAGGCTTACTCAAAGTTCTGTAGACCCCAAAGCATATCCAACATACAGTGGTTATATTGTGGGTATTTATATTGCCTATTGAACCAACCAACCATCTCTCTTGGCTTAATGCAAACACAAAGGGTGCAATCCTAACCCACTTTCCAACACTAACATAAGGGTAATGCAGCTCCGAGGTAAGGGAACAAATATTCCCTTACTTTAAGGAGACCTCTCTGAGTACCACTCAACTACAGGATGCAGCACCGTCTCAAGGGCACTGTTATGCCAGTGCTAGAAAGTGAGTTAGGATTTGGGTCATAAGCTCTCATACACATTACAAATCCTACTGTTGATCCCTCTCCCCAGAAGGTACATCAAGTCTACTCAGGTCTATGGAAAATTCCATGTTATTATTATTATTATTATTAACAGAGTGTTACAGCCTGCCAGATGTTTGGACTGGGATTTTTGGATGCTAACTAATTTGAACTCTACCAAAGAGTTTAAGAACTGGTGAGATATCGCTGTATAATGTTTGATGTTCCTAGTAGTGTGGCTCATGGCAGTTCAACTGTTATCTTGTCTGTGTCTACATTGGCCAGTTATTTCTTAAGGGCCTTGTGAACCAATGACAATAGGAGTGGCTGTTGTTTTCTTTCCCCAAAGATGCTGTTTTTTTCAAATTACAGGTCTTTGGATTTTCCAATTATTTCTTCTTGATTCAATTCTCTCCTGGAATGGCCACATCAATAAATCATCACTTCTTTCTTCTCAGCCCACAGTTATATCTGGCATGTTCTCTTCCCATTTTTAATTGTCTGGATGACAATGATGATTATATACAGGTGTTCACCCATATCCACAGGTGGGATACATTCCAGGTCCTCTCCCCGCAGATACAGAAACCATGAATACAGGGGAACCCTATCTCTGCATCCTTTATGCCTTCCACACCCAGGATGCTATAAGCATGAAGCTTATAGATGACAAGCAGGCAGGCAGCTGGCATGCTAGAGGGAATGACTCAGAGAATGTTAACAGCAAGTAAGAAGCTTCCTATTTCCTGCCTGTGTCCCCCAGCATGCAGGCCTGCCTCCCTACTTGTTATCTATAAGCTTCATATATAATATAATATAAACAGGTATTTATATACCACCTTTCTTGGTCTTTATTCAAGACTTTATTCAAGGCGGTTTACATAGGCAGGCTTTATTTAAATGCCTTATTAAATAGGGATTTTTACAATTTGAAAGAAGGTTCTTTCTTTCAAGAACCACTACATTCAGGTATTTCATTCCGATCTGGCTTCACATTCTGGCCTCCATCCTCCCACGCTCAGAGCAGATGGAATAGCTCGGCTCAGCTTGTCAGCTGCTTCATGCTTATAGCAACCTGTAAAAGCAAGAGATGTTCATTCTTGGCACTACTGGTAAGAATGAAAATGAAGGTAATGGCGCAGGAGGTGCAGAGAACTGTGGATAAGCGAAACTATGGATATGGATGTGGGGGGATGCCTGCATGGCTCTTCATCAAAAGTAGTTCACAAAGCAGTTTACATAATAAAGTGTAAATAAAATGCTTTCAGTGAGCTTAGTTTTAGACTTTTAAGGAGGAGAGAGTAAACTCTGTAACACGTTCCAAAAAAAGATTAGCAAGAAAAATCTCATGCTGCCTTTTAAGTCTCAGCATTGTGTTACATAGGCTCTGGAACGAGGGAAGGAAAATACCTTCCATTGTCATTTCAGAAGCCACTTTTATGCTAAGATCGAATTTAAGCACTGCTTGATAACAAACACCATTAATCTTTTGTTCTTTGAGCACTTATTATACCTGAGAGTACATAAATGACATTGAGAAATCAAATCTCCCCATCACAACCTAATTTAGCCATTATTTGGATTTGAACTGTTTAGATTTAACTTGGCTGTGCATCAGCCTCAAAGGAAATGCTTTAGAAAAAAATTCAGAGAAGCTCAATGCTGCCAAAACACACATTCAAAAATTAATGGAAAAAGCCAAATAGTCTCACTTACAGTGTCCGTTTACAATTGTTTACGAATGCTTTCTGGTGTAAATAGTAAGTGCAACAGACTGAAGTGTGAACCATCATATAAAGGCCTCCTGTTCATGATTAGAACCTTCAATCTGCACAGGAGAAGTTGGAAGGAACTGATGTCAGCAGGAGCCAATGAGAGACACTGAACACCATCCACGTATGCTTAGCTAGAAAAAAAAGATTCCCATAATAACATTTCTAAATAGCAATTAAGAGAAAATGTCCTGCTGACATTTAAGATTAAAGGAAGATAACAAAAACAAACCTATTTTCAGACAGCAAGGTTACAATTACGGCAACAGTTATAATCAGAATTTTGAAAAGAGCAGTCAAGGATCCCATTGTTCAGGCAGTCGTGTTCATTGCTTAAGTCTAGTTTATTAGAGGCTCCATGCTACATAGTCACAGAGCTTGTTAAATCGCGGTGAAGTTCTTTAAGCTTTGTTCTTTCCGAAAGATCTTTTCATTTGTTGTCTGGGTACAGAACAAAAAGTAAAAATATTTTTATTACCAGACACATTAATAATGCGTTTCCAAGGCATGCCGACGTGAAGGTGAAAAGCACCATAATGAAATATTTTTGAATAACAGTTTAGTTTGTTTCCACAGGACAGGGAAAACAAGGAAAGCTCTGAAATTTCCATTATTTCATTTTTTTCTTTGCTCGATTCTGAATGAGAGACATTTGCAGTCTGAGTCATAATGGGTGCAATCCACATCCCACTGAAATCAATGGCAGTACTCCCAATGATGTTCTCACCAATGTCAGCCTTTTCATATGAGAAATCCATTTCTAGTTTTAAATTGGGTGAACATTATTTTCGGTTATGGCACTGAGGAAATGTTCTGTTAACTGAGATAGTATGCACGGCATACTGAAAGCATGGCTACTTCAAGCAGTAGTTCAAATACATATCCTGCAATAAACGTCTCTCTGGTCATACTAATTTTTTTTTTTAACTAGGTTACTGAGGTAACTGCATTTGCACCTACATTATTCTAGACCAACCATTTTCAACCACTGTGCCATGGCACACTGGTGTGCCGTGAGTGGTCCACAGGTGTTCCACAGGAATTTGGGGGAAGGTCATTTATTAATAGGGCCAATGGGAGATGTGAGTCCCCACTGGCAGCCTTGTCAATTGTCAAAAACCTGATGGTGTGCCTTGACCATTTTAATGCCTTCTCAGTGTGCCATGAGATGGAAAAGGTTGAAAATCACTGTTCTAAACTTTCAGTTGGGTCAGTCAATGAGATCATGGTATTAACTTTTAGGGCTCAATCGTAACCAACTTTCCAGCACTGGGGGCATTGCAGCTTCGAGGTAAGGGAACAAACATTCCCTTACCTTGAGGAGGCCTCTGTGACTGTCCCCCAAGTGCAGGATGCAGGCACATACCTCATTGGCGCAGCTATATCAGTGCTGGAATGTTGGTTAGGATTGGGTGTTAGAATACTTAGGGAAGAACACTTTTTATGGTTCTGGGAAAACCACCCCAAAGAACTTGGGATGATTTGTAGAATGAAAAGAATGAAATATGTCATTCCATAAAAGCCTCTCATCATCACTTTATTGAATATGTATTATTCAGGCCAGACCCCAAGGACCTGTTGACTTTTACCAGACATGTCAGATTTCCCATCTGTTCAAAGAATCTTCATAGCATTAAGGTGATGTAGTGTGCCATTGTGGGAGCTGTTCTCTGTGGTTCTGCATGTTCTCTCTCTTTCTCTCTCATCTTCCTACTAGTGAAACATTATTAGAGAACCTTTTCAGAACTTGCCTGCTGTTTTAGTGTCTTCAGTATTTTAGGTTCCTTTCTTATGAATACTGTTCACATGACAAACATATGCAAAATTAATGTGCATGGGAGGAGAAGAAAAGACAGCAAAACCTAACTGCTGATCTTTGCACATTCACTTGATTTTGAGCATTCACTGAACAGTGTCTACGTTTGTACAAAACATAAGCTCCTGGAGCTAGTGCTAAGACCTGTGCTGGCCTGCCAGCACTATATCCCAGTGGCACACCCGACAGAGCAGGTGAGTTCCCACTGGGCGGTCAGGGGTTGGAGAGGAACCCCAGGTGGTAGGGGGTTGGCAGGGAATGGGTGGAATGGAAGGGAAGGGGCGTGATCTGCGGCAGGGGCTACCACCATATCCTATCCTCCTTCCTGGGCCTGATTTCCCAACATGGAGTTGCTTGGACTTGCATCAGCAACGTTCCTGGTGAAAACCCAAGTAGCCCCATAGTGGCTGCCATGGTACTGCAGGGGAAGGGGATGAATATCCCCTTACCTTGTTTTGACCTCCAGCAGCCTCTCTTTCTATGCTGGAACAGTGGCATCACTAGGATTTGTGTCACCTGGTACAGGAGTCAACCTCCTCCCATGCAGTGAGCAGAGCAAAGCCCTGGATGGTGGGTGTGGTGATGCACCATTGCCCTGCCTCACTGGGTTTTTTTTTTGGCTTCTAGAGATATTTCAACGCAGTTTGTTTCATGGCATTCTGCATGAAATTACACATCGATTGATATATGACATGATGATATTCAAAAATGCCAAGATTTAAAAAATTTTGACCAATAGTGGTGTCATCGCCCCTGTGTGTGTCACCCTGTGCAGCCTGCAGCTCCCACACCTCCCTAGCAACACCACTGCACTGGATACAGCAGAGGCTGTTTTGGTGTCACTGGATTGCAGTGCAGAAAGCTAGTTAGGGATGGGCTGCCTTTCTATTAAAAAGATGCTTTCAAGTAATCAGACATTTTTTTTCAAAAAGACAATATTTTTATATTGTAACAAGTAGTTACAAAACCTGTAGTTAATAGGAGGTGTTAGGTGGAAGAAGATACAACTTCTGCATCTTAGAAAATGCAGTCCCTTTTCTCCCTTATGCCTCTTCTAAGGTGGTGCTTGCTGTGACACATGTGTGCATCATATAAAAACAAAGAAACTAGGTTTGCACAACAGGACAATGGTTTCATTCAAATACACTTTAATTTATGCTCCTATAATAAATTGGTAATTAAATTGAGTAGCAGCAATTAAAAATATGCAAAATTACGCATTACAGAAGTAGGAAGAACTTTCTGGATTAGATTTTGGTTGTGATAGCCTTGTGGCCTTGCAACAACTTTTTTAGGTAATTTATTTTTTGTTTCTGTTTCTTTTTAAGAATTGATGAAGGCGATCTGTAAGTCTTCTGACAATAACACAGGCCAACACACATTTTGTTTCCTTAAACGTTACACCAATTCCTGGGTATATTTGGGGTGCCGATTCCAAAAATGGCATCCATTTTACCCTATCACATCTAGTTTTGGAGACATGGCATAGCCTCTTTAGTGAATGGTTCAAGCAGCTTCCTCATGAGGAAGCCATGGTGTAGGCTTCATCATGAGGAAGCTGCTTGAACCATTCACTAAAGAGGCTATGCCATGTCTCCAAAACTAGACGTGATAGGGTAAAATGGATGCCATTTTTGGAATCGGCACCCCAAGTTCATATCAAACCATTATAAAGTTTGGGAAAAACTTTTCTGACCCTAAAATGTGTAGGCCTGTGTAATAGGAACAAAGAGTGAATATAGTTTGGTGATTGCATAATAACCAAAAAAGACACACCTTTTTGACAGTAATCTTGCAATTATAACCAACAGTAACGTACATGGCTGTGCATAGTTTATTCTCTTCCCACACGTCTGTCCTCCCAAATTTTACTTTGGGCTCTGTAACAAAATTTCCAGAACTGACCTTTTTTCCTTCAAGACTGTTTTCCTGTTGACCCTTGATGCAGCATTCCATAGTTGACCACCCAGCTTGAGGTGGGAGAAAAGCTGGTAGTGCTTCTTTATATATGTTAATTAATTCTAATGTATGCAATTGTGAAGAGATTAATTTGAGATAAGCCACCCTGTCACTCCGCTCCTTGGTTATATAGCTTTTAGACGTCTCAGTCTGTGACACACCAGTGGTGGTGGAACACATGTTTTCAATATAAAAGATCCCTGGTTTCAAGACTGGTATCTCCACCTATAAAGCTCACAAGCTGGGAAAGCACTGGGACAGTGGTCTGCCAGGTTGGGTACTGGAAAAGTGTCCACGTACATCAGAAGTCCCACCTGACAACAGGACAATGGTGGGTGAAATAACTGGCAGCCTGTTGTAAACTTTGTACACTCCCAGGGTTTTGGGGTGCTCAGAGTTCTTGGTTCTCGAACCCTAGAGCCCTCAAGGACCCCTGTTCGGTAGTACTGCCACCACCCTGTATGTGCCAGTGTCTCAGTCCAGGGACACTGAGACCCTCTAGGCTTAGTTCTATCCCTTGCAGGCACTGCGCACTTTCTTTAATTAAAGCCTCAGTCCTCAAGTTACTAGTCAATGAGTACTTGGCAGCTTGTTGAACAGCTAGGCAGGATTCTGAACCTTTGTCCCCCAACAGACAATGCAACAACTTAGTAAAAGGATTTTTACTTTATTAAATACATAGGGTTACATAAAGTTACAAAAGGCAGCAAATGCTAGAGGCATAAAACTTCTAGGAAACATATCAGCATTAAAATAACAAAGCTAACGGGCTATCTCTATTATTCTGTAACTCTCACCTGGGTCAGCTTTCCTTTGTAGCTCTTTCAGCCAGGTTACCTAAGAGGCCACATGGCCCTGGTGGAACAGACACTCTCCCCTTCGGGATGTTGCATCCACAACCTTTTCCACCAAAAAGACAAAGACACACCCTTTGGGCTTTGTTCTTATACTTCTCAGGCTAACATGTCTGAGGTGACTTTGTACTCATTTAAACTGTCCAATCAGTGACCCTTGGGGCCAGAATCTTCCTGAAGGGAGCTGGATGCTAGTCCTCTTAGTTCTTCCCCTCCCCACTGGAGATTCATGGGCGCCTCTCTGTCTGCTTAGGTGCAACATTATCACCATCCATTGAGTTGTAAATTCCTTGCAGCTAGGAACTGCAAGCCACTTCTTTGTTACTGGTTTAGCTTGGTTCAGGCTTTACATGCTACTAGGCCTAAACTGTACATATTCATGATGCAGCCACTGGTGGCAGTCAACAGAGAATGAAGATGGGGAATTTGTAACTTTAGATTTTGGTGCAGGGAGACGGGTGGGGGTGGGAGAAGCAACCATCAGCACAGTGTGAGGGCATAACAACATAACCTAAGAACATAAGGACAGCCCCACTGGATCAGGCCATAGGCCCATCTAGTCCAGCTTCCTGTATCTCACAGCGGCCCACCAAATGCCCCAGGGAGCACACCAGATAACAAGAGACCTCATCCTGGTGCCCTCCCCTTGCATTGGCATTCTGACATAGCCCATTTCTAAAATCAGGAGGTTGCACATACACATCATGGCTTGTTTGGAAAGCCAAACTTTGTTTGGAAGCATGACAAGTCCAAGTCTGTGTATCTTCCAGAAGTACATTTTGCTCAGAAAACAGAGTCTTATATTAACTGATTCTGTTTTGTTCACTGATGTGCTGTATTCTCAGGATATTGTGAATTGTGGGATAAATGGAAGAATGCGTGAATAAATTGAGATTTTGGTGTGTTTTGGAGTTTCTTTATGCATTCTACCACTTGCTGCAGAAACGCAACATTCTGTAGCTTCTGCTTCATGACCTTTAGGTTACAATACACATTTTAGTAGGATATTCCACTTCCTCTTTGCCTCTTTTATAGAGCCAATTAGCTCTAAGAACATAAGAACAGCCCTACTGCATCAGGCCATAGGCCCATCTAGTCCAGCTTCCTGTATCTCACAGCAGCCCACCAAATGCCCCAGGGAGCACACCAGATAACAATAGACCTCATACTGGTGCCCTCCCTTGCATCTGGCATTCTGACATAGCCATTTCTAAAATCAGGAGGTTGCACATACACATCATGGCTTGTAACCTGTAATGGATTTTTCCTCCAGAAACTTGTCCAATTCCTTTTTAAAGGCGTCCAGGCCAGTCGCCATCACCACGTCCTGTGGCAAACAGTTCCACAGACCAACCACACGCTGAGTAAAGAAATATTTTCTTTTGTCTGTTCTAACTCTCCCAACACTCAATTTTAGTGGATGTCCCCTGGTTCTGGTGTTATGTGAGAGTGTAAAGAGCATCTCCCTATCCACTCTGTCCATCCCCTGCATGATTTTGTATGTCTCAATCATGTCCCCCCTCAGGCATCTCTTTTCTAGGCTGAAAAGGCCCAAATGCCGTAGCCTTTCCTCATAAGGAAGGTGCCCCAGCTCCGTAATCATCTTAGCTGATGATTAGATTGGATCCCATCTACATGAGATGTAGCTGGGGTTGGCATTTGCAGGGGTGATTGGGGGAAGAAGGATCCAGTCCTTGTGCACACCCAAAACATCATTGTGGCATGACAGGGTCCAACTTGGCTTGGAATAAAGCAGGCTACTTTCAGAGATTTTTGAAAAATAGTTTGCTTTGTTCAAGGCTAGTACCGTGCCTGACTGGGGGAGTCCTCCCCAATGCTAGTCTTTACCCTGATTTCACCAATGGCAATACAGCCACCTCCCCCTCCCCTTATCCACAGGGGATAGGTTCCAGTTGCCACTGCGGCTCAAAACCAAAGATAGCAGTGAACCCTACAACATGATGCTTAAGCTCTATGAACTCTTTGGTAAGCATCATGTTATTTTCAGCCCTCCAACCTACTTGCTGTTAGAGCTTCCTCTTAGCATTTGCAGACAGCACAGAAACAGCCAGACACAGGAGACAGCAACAAGAGGGCTGCAATCAGAGACCAGATAATTTGTGCACAAAGGGGAGGATTTATTAACCGTGGATAAGTGAAACAGTGAATAAAGGATCTGTGGATGGCGGGGAGTGCCTGTGGGCAATACGAGTGTTTCATACAGTAGAAGTTCTAGTAGAAGCACAACTGTTGTGGAATGTCATATAAATCAACCTTTCCTGAGGTTTCTCACAAATTAATTTCTTCTTAGGTAGTAGGTAAGTTGGCATTCTGGTTCATAGAGGCCATTCCAAATCCACAGAAGAGGAAGTATAGCAGCATGGTAAGAACTACAGCAAAAAAGGTGGTGGTGGCAGGGAGTGGGGGCTTTCCTCACTTGATCAAAGTGGCAAGCATCGAAAGATATACAGAAACAGGTTCAAATTTGGGATTTTTCTCATGGGATTGATGTGGGAACTGCTCCTGGCATTGTCATGTTTGAATTGTGCAGTTGGTTGTTGACAACCTTTAGTCTCGAGAGACTATGGTATTGCGCTCTGAATGGTGGTTCTGGAACAGCATCTAGTGTGGCTGAAAAGGCCAATTCGGGAGTGACAATCCCTTCCACACCAGGAGCAAGTGCAGTCTGTCCCTGGTCTGTCTCCCTGGCTATGGGCCTTCCTTCTTTGCCTCTTAGTCTCAGACTGTTGGCCAAGTGTCTCTTCAAACTGGGAAAGGCCATGCTGCACAGCCTGCCTCCAAGCGGGCCGCTCAGAGGCCAGGGTTTCCCACTTGTTGAGGTCCACTCCTAAGGCCTTCAGATCCCTCTTGCGGATGTTCTTGTATCGCAGCTGTGGTCTACCTGTAGGGCGCTTTCCTTGCACGAGTTCTCCATAGAGGAGATCCTTTGGGATCTGGCCATCATCCATTCTCACGACATGACCGAGCCAACACAGGTGTCTCTGTTTCAGCAGTGCATACATGCTAGGGATTCCAGCATGTTCCAGGACTGTGTTGTTTGGAACTTTGTCCTGCCAGGTGATGCTGAGAATGCGTCGGAGGCAGCGCATGTGGAAAGCGTTCAGTTTCCTCTCCTGTTGTGAGCGAAGAGTCCATGACTCGCTGCAGTACAGCGAGTGCAGTACAGTTCCACATACTATATACAACACTTAATCTTCCAGGAGTAATCAAAACTGCTAACTTCCTGTAAGCTTCTTTGGTGGTCTAAACATCAATTACAGAGCCTCAACACTTCCTTAAAATCCTGACTTCCAGTTTCTGTAGGCTGATTCAGCCTTTTCTCATCTGGGGTTGCAATTCTAAACCCACTTTGTAGGAAGTTCCACTGAACTCATCACAATGTTCTTTAGAGTAAACCTACTAAGGCTTAGGCTGTCAAGATGTCCATTCAGAACAAACTGGTTCAATGATGGTACCCACTATTTACGAAATATCATTCTTGTCCCCTTGGTCATTGAGCACAAAATGAAATCTTCCTTCCACAGTCATTTTCCTGCTTTGAGTGACAGCAAATGCAGCAGACTCAAAATAAGCCTGCCATAACCTACGTGGTTCTGCTTACCACAGACCGCATGAGTTGCAAAACCAGAGGCTTTCTATGGCTATTGTATCTTTCGTGCTCTTCATTCTTGAGATTTGAGGAATGTTCACAGATGGCAACAACCAAAAAGTTACTGTTGGAGCAGAAGGGGAATTAGCATCCTATTGCTAGCCTATTCTGTGGTAATTACACTTTATCTAGTCCTCACATATTAACCCATTTCTGTCCAGCTCACAGGTATACACAGTTGAACCCTGTTGTGTATATGCAATGCTGGGCAGAAATTTAATAAAGATATCCAGAAGCAAACCATGCCCCACCTACATAGCTGGTGGAGCCTCACTTCACTGTGAAATTGTTTGGGGAGGGGAGAGAGGAGACAACAGAGGAGCAAATCCCTGGGGGCAGCTGCATGTTGTAGAGCAGGGGTGTCCAAAGTTTTTGGCAGGAGGGCCACATCATCTCTCTGACACTGTGTCGGGGGCCGGGGAAAAAAAGAATTAATTTGCATTTAAAATTTGAATAAATTTGTACATAAATGAATATGTTAGAGATGGAACTTATATGAATGAATGAAGGTCTTGCAATAGCTCAAGGCCTATAAAAGGCCTTGCACAAAGCAAGGCTGGCCTTTCCTTTGCTGCCACTGCTGCATCAGAGACGTGAAACAGCAAGCAGTGGAGGGAACCCTCATCCCACAGCTCACATGAGAGGTCAAACAGTCTCCCTCACACTGAGAGCAGTTGTGTCACGCCAGTGTGGGCTCCAGCAAGTCTCCGGACGGCCAGAGGCTCCTCGAGGGCTGCAAGTGGCCCCAGGGCCAGGGTTTGGGCACCCCTGTTGTAGAGCAAGGGATGTTGCAAACCAGGCATGAAACAACCAGAGTAGGAAGAAGAGCTACATCCCTAACCACAGTTGTCCTCCCCTTGACAGCATTCAGAAAACAAAATCTGGCAAGAAGTGTTCTGTGTGGGAAATGAAGGACATGCCAGACCAACAAGGGCCCAATGAGCATTCCTGGAGTCAGGCTGGTGGATGAAGGGGACTCTCACACCAGCCTGGCTGCCACCTCCTGTTCCCGAACCTGGTGTCACTTCACTCTGTTTCTCTCCAGCTCCAAACAGCAAAGTGATAGGGGAAGATTGGGAAACATTACCTGTTCACCTCCTTTCTGTGCAGCTGTCTCTGCTGCTCCCAGGAGAGAAAGAGGGATTTTAGCTTTGCTTTGTACAATTGGGGATCTGCACATTTCAACACCAGTGCGTCAGTGCAGTAAATCATGACTGTGACAATACTGGCAAAAAAGGATAATGTGGAGGCTCCCCAGTACCATTAAATGGTCAAGGAGGTGAAAAGATATTCCAGGGGCAGAGGGTCTCCCCCACTACATATAAGAGTGCAATGCCAGCTTGGAGTGGACTCACCACCTAGATTAGTGACAAAGTTTCCAGGAGATGTGAGGAATTTCAGTGGCTAGCCTAGAATTGCCACAATCTTTGAGCTGTGGCATATTTCAAGGGCAGGAGAGGAAACCTGCTTGTATGGGTGGATATGTCTGGTATGAACACTTGGAAAAGAAACAGATGAACTCTCTAGACAACAACAGAAACTCTATTGCATTTTTCAGCATCAAAAGTCATCCATCCAGTCACGCTTATACAATCCCCTGTTCAAATAAGACCATAAGAGAACTTATGGTGAATTCTGCGGCATCTGGTCCAACATCCTGTTTATAATAGCGGCTGACTAGATGCCTCCAAGAAACCCACAGATGGGACTTGAATGCAGTAGTAGCACACACCCCCCCATTGTTTGTTCCTCAGCACTTGGTATTCAGAGAGGTTAACTGCCTCTGAACATAAAAGTTGCATTGAGCTACTATGGTCGTAACTGTTGATAGACCTTTCCTATTCTGAGAGATGCATATGATAGAAACACTATGTTTGCTACTGTGTACAGTGACAAATGTCCCTTGGCCAAATTAGCAACTAAGCCTGAGTACACACATACCTGATATAACCACATATACTGTTCCCATATATCCTGGTACCACTCTTGTCTCTTATTTCTCCCTAGTGTTTATTTTTACACTGTAAGCTCCTCAAGGCAGGGACCTGTCTTTTTTCCTACTGTAAAATGCATCAATGGGTAATGACAGTGCAAAGTAAATAACAAATATTGTACTGTATACGCATGCCAAGGAACCACACCATACCTGGGTCCATGGCACTAGGACAAGAACACTACATAATGTGTATTTTAAGCACATGTGTGCGTGTTACAGTTCTCCTACTATTCTGCAAAACAGACTATTTTTGATTCTTTGCATATAACTGATGTTCCTGCATTCTTGCTTCTAGCAGGGGTTCAGACTAGATGGTCTTGGAGACCCCTTCCTACTCTCTGACTCTGTTTTTTTCTCCTTGCTTATCAGCCAAATCCTGCAGTGGTTTATATTTTGGAAGGTCAAGTATCTGGGAAGTGATAAGAAAGAGCAAACACTGTGATTTCCTTTAAAAAAAAAACCAAGATGAGAACCACACACTGTGCACAATGCTACTACAGTCTATTAGGCACAGAAGTCTGGCATGAACCAAGTCAGACCATTGGGCCAACAGGCTCCACATTGTGGACAATGATTGGCGGTCACTCTTCACAATTTTTTTGACCTGCTTTACCTGGGGATGCTGACCCGTACTCATGCTGGGACCTTCTGTCTGCACTCTACCACTCTGTTCCCCTCTGCTTAAACCAATGGTTGCTTGAGGGAGAAAAAGACCAAATGAAGTCCTCAACAGCCTTTTTCAATCAGTTAAATAAGTATGATGTTATGCTCTATCGCCATATAGTATGCAGAAGTAAGCACAAATTAGTTGACACACTTTTTGTGTCACAATGAAATGCAGATGGAAGCTAACGAGAAACATGTGAATTCAGATTTAAAGACTACATGGTTTTTTATATTTTTTTTAAGCCCTGATTTGCACTGGATTTAAAGGATGCCACAACACTTCTTCTATCTGGTGGGAAAACTGTTTTTTTTGTATATGTTTTGAATCACTAAACTTTTGCCTTGAAATAAAAGATATAGCTCTGAGCTGTGGCAAGCACACAATGAAGTGAGAATCCATGCTAAGAATCACCTTTCTGGCTTGCATAGCTTCTGTGCAAATGTTGAGAGATCAGCACTATTTAGGCCTCTAAGGATGCTATCCATGCTTTCCTATAAGCAAGTACACATAGAACATATTTCTGAGTAAATATGCATAGAAGTGTGCTGTCGTAATATCTGTGAGAAGTGTGAGAAAGTTTTCATATGTGAAGTTTAAATTGCTTTATCCAAACAGGTCTATAATTCAAACCTTAAAAAGCCCCCTTGACTAGATTGTACAATTGATCTGGTACCTGTTTTCTATCTCTCATTAACAGCAGTCACGTGTTTAGCAGCTGAACATGAAAGGTTTAAAAAGCTGCAAATGCCAAAATTCCCTCTTTTATACAATGGCTAAATGTACAGACACTGTCCTCCATTCTATCTGGTCACCCTTACATGCCCCTCAGGCTCCACCCAAGTTATGCCACTGCTCTGATGTATCACAAGATGCACTTCTTGCTTGCTTTCTTACTTAATCATTGGATTGCACCTAGAGTTGTCCCATCCATAAGGCTGACTGAGATGATTACCTCAGGCAACAGGGGCACCCACCTCCACCTGCTCACTCATCTCTACTGCTCCTCTTCCTGTACCCTAGGAAAGAGAGGGCAGAATGGAAGAGGAAGTGTGAAGGAGAGGTTCCAATATTGGCTGCATATGTCTTCAAGTTAGCAATGCTAGTAGCATTGGAGAGGTGTATGTAGATTTTCTCCCAGGATGCTCTAGTCACATATGTTTTTCAACCTGTAGCAAGCTCACCATGCTAGCAATCTTTCCTTTGAGCTTGAAGCTATTAAACATGATGGCAGCCCCCATGCATTTGAGTTCTACTGGTAGAAACATGGCGGCCTCCATGCTCCATGGCGGCATCTAATGAAGTCATACGTTAATTTTGTCATACGTTTTGTCATACGTTAATGAATTGAAATAGAAGCTTGCTAGAGGCATGCTAGTGATGTCACTTCCTGCTAGCTGAAAAACATATGCAGCCATTCTAACCTACAACTGTTTTTTTCCTCTAGGCTTCTACTCCATCTCCCTCCTCCTTTTACAATTCATGAGTGTGGGAAGAGGAGAAGTAGAGGTGAGTCTCATCACCAGGTGGGGAAGGCAGTTTTTGGATGCTGTCTCATGCATTGGGTGTCTTGGACTGGCCCTGATTCCACCTTGAGTTAATTCATATCTGTTAAGAGAAAAAACAGTTGTCCTAAATAGATTCAAACTTCTTGAGAGTTCCTAACTTCATGCATGGTTCAGATGCACTACTGCAGTGCTTCCTAAACTTTTGACCCACTTTTTAAAAATGATTCTTTCTAGATTATTTTTAAGTCTTGTAAACCCAGGTGAAAAGAAATAATATTTTTACTTATTTAAATGTAATAATAACAACCAAAAACAGAGATGCTCCAACATTTATCTCTCTATATTTCACATGCTTGCAAATTGCAGGAGCTCTTTGTAGGGCAATTCTGATTTTTGAAAAGCCTCAGGGCTTGAGGCAATCTGATCCTGCCATCACCTGTGTTTACATTGGAGGCTCTGCTCAGCTGCTATGGGACCCACAAAAAATCAGTTTGGGAACCATTGTACTCTGTTTGGCGTCATACAGAAATTGTAAGAATGTGATCAAAGTGGAAGAGGGAAACCAGTTTAAAATCCAGTGCAAATTCTGGCCAGTGTGTAACTCATATCTGCATTATAAACCTGTAACACCCTAAATTGACCTCCACTTCATTTTCCAGGCTGAGAGTGATTGCAATAGCCAAAAAAGGCTACAGCTAAGCCCTGGGTCTTTTTTTCTTAATGACAGAGTAACCCGGGGATTGATAGAGGGATGCTCGTTTCCCTCTTACAAACACCAGAACCAAATTGAGTGTCGGGAGAGTTAGAACAGACAAAAGGAAATATTTCTTTAACCATTGTGTAATTAGTCTGTGGAACTCATTGCCACAGGATGTGGTGATGGAATCCAGCCTAGACGCCTTTAAAAGGGGATTGGATAGATTCTGGAGGAAAACTCCATCACAGGTTATAAGCCATGACGTGTATGGGGGGAAGGCCGCAGGCCTGGGGGAAGGCCGACAGGAGACGAGGGGCATCCGGTTCGGGACTCCTCATCCCTATGGGATGAGGATGGGAGGTTAGAGAACAATAAGACAAAGGCAGAGTAGGAGAAGAAATTGGGAAAGGTAGCGTGATGGGATGTGATAGACGGTTTGGCACAATGAGAGGATGTGGGGACAAAGGAGCGAATAAGCAGCGCATCCTGGGGCATTCCATGTACAAATGCTTTTATGCGAATGCCCAAAGTCTACGAGCAAAGGTGGGAGAACTGGAATGTCTGGTGACAAGGAAAAATATTGACATAGTGGGCATAACGGAAACCTGGTGGAATGCGGAGAATCAGTGGGATACCGCAATCCCGGGCAATAAACTCTACAGGAGAGACAGGCAGGGGCGTGTTGGAGGTGGGGTGGCCGTTTATGTTAAGGAAGGGATAGAATCCAGCAAAGTAGAGATTGAAGGTGGGTCCAACTCCACCGTAGAATCTCTGTGGGTTAAATTACCAGGCTTGTGCAGCGATGTAATACTGGGGGCGTGCTATCGTCCTCCAGACCAGAAATCGGATGGGGACCTTGAAATGAGGAAACAGATCAGGGAGGTGACAAGGAGGGACAGGGTTGTAATCATGGGGGACTTCAATTATCCTCATATTGACTGGGTCAATTTGTCACGATAAGGAAACTGGATTTCTTGACGTGCTAAATGACTGTGGCTTAGATCAGCTAGTCACGGAGCCCACCAGAGGACAGGTGACTCTGGATTTAATATTGTGCGGTACGCAGGACCTGGTTAGAGATGTAAACGTTACTGAGCCATTGGGGAACAGTGATCATGCTGCGATCCGTTTTGACGTGCACGTTGGGGGAAGAATACCAGGCAAATCTCTAACAAAAACCCTTGACTTCCGACGGGCGGACTTCCCTCAAATGAGGAGGCTGGTTAGGAGGAGGTTGAAAGGGAGGGTAAAAAGAGTCCAATCTCTCCAGAGTGCATGGAGGCTGCTTAAAACAAC
The DNA here is from genome assembly GCF_035046505.1 of Tiliqua scincoides. Classification (NCBI taxonomy): domain Eukaryota; kingdom Metazoa; phylum Chordata; class Lepidosauria; order Squamata; family Scincidae; genus Tiliqua; species Tiliqua scincoides. Next base: position 211,860,671 of record NC_089823.1, on the reverse strand, counting down.
AGTAATAGAGGCCCAGCAGAGGTGTATACCGCAAAGAAAGAAGTGTTCCACTAAATCCAGGAGGGTGCCCGCATGGCTAACCAGCCAGGTTAGAGAGGCTGTGAAGGGCAAGGAAGCTTGCCCTAATGAGGAGAATAAAAGGGAACATAAATTGTGGCAAAAGAAATGTAAGAAGGTGATACAGGAGGCCAAGCGAGACTATGAGGAACGAATGGCCAGCAACATTAAGGGGAATAATAAAAGCTTCTTCAAATATGTTAGAAGCAGGAAACCCGCCAGAGAAGCGGTTGGCCCTCTGGATGGTGAGGGAGGGAAAGGGGAGATAAAGGGAGACTTAGAGATGGCAGAGAAATTAAATGAGTTCTTTGCATCTGTCTTCACGGCAGAAGACCTCGGGCAGATACCGCTGCCCGAACGGCCCCTCCTGACCGAGGAGTTAAGTCAGATAGAGGTTAAAAGAGAAGATGTTTCAGACCTCATTGATAAATTAAAGATCAATAAGTCACCGGGCCCTGATGGCATCCACCCAAGAGTTATTAAGGAATTGAAGAATGAAGTTGCAGATCTTTTGACTAAGGTATGCAACTTGTCCCTCAAAACGGCCATGGTGCCAGAAGATTGGAGGATAGCAAATGTCACGCCTATTTTTAAAAAGGGAAAGAGGGGGGACCCGGGAAACTATAGGCCGGTCAGCCTAACATCCATACCGGGTAAGATGGTGGAATGCCTCATCAAAGATAGAATCTCAAAACACATAGACGAACAGGCCTTGCTGAGGGAGAGTCAGCATGGCTTCTGTAAGGGTAAGTTTTGCCTCACAAACCTTTTAGAATTCTTTGAAAAGGTCAACAGGCATGTGGATGCGGGAGAACCCGTGAACATTATATATCTGGACTTTCAGAAGGCGTTTGACACGGTCCCTCACCAAAGGCTACTGAAAAAACTCCACAGTCAGGGAATTAGAGGACAGGTCCTCTCGTGGATTGAGAACTGGTTGGAGGCCAGGAAGCAGAGAGTGGGTGTCAATGGGCAATTTTCACAATGGAGAGAGGTGAAAAGCAGTGTGCCTCAAGGATCTGTCCTGGGACCGGTGCTTTTCAACCTCTTCATAAATGACCTGGAGACAGGGTTGAGCAGTGAGGTGGCTAAGTTTGCAGACGACACCAAACGTTTCCGAGTGGTAAAGACCAGAAGTGATTGTGAGGAGCTCCAGAAGGATCTCTCCAGACTGGCAGAATGGGCAGCAAAATGGCAGATGCGCTTCAATGTAAGTAAGTGTAAAGTCATGCACATTGGGGCAAAAAATCAAAACTTTAGATATAGGCTGATGGGTTCTGAGCTGTCTGTGACAGAACAGGAGAGAGATCTTGGGGTGGTGGTGGACAGGTTGATGAAAGTGTCGACCCAATGTGCGGCGGCAGTGAAGAAGGCCAATTCTATGCTTGGGATCATTAGGAAGGGTATTGAAAACAAAACGGCTAGTATTATAATGCCGTTGTACAAATCGATGGTAAGGCCACACCTGGAGTATTGTGTCCAGTTCTGGTCACTGCATCTAAAAAAGACATAGTGGAAATGAAAAAGGTGCAAAAGAGAGCGACTAAGATGATTACGGGGCTGGGGCACCTTCCTTATGAGGAAAGGCTACGGCGTTTGGGCCTCTTCAGCCTAGAAAAGAGACGCTTGAGGGGGGACATGATTGAGACATACAAAATTATGCAGGGGATGGACAGAGTGGATAGGGAGATGCTCTTTACACTCTCACATAATACCAGAACCAGGGGACATCCACTAAAATTGAGTGTTGGGCGGGTTAGGACAGACAAAAGAAAATATTTCTTTACTCAGCGTGTGGTTGGTCTGTGGAACTCCTTGCCACAGGATGTGGTGCTGGCGTCTAGCCTAGACACCTTTAAAAGGGGATTGGACAAGTTTCTGGAGGAAAAATCCATTATGGGGTACAAGCCATGATGTGTATGCGCAACCTCCTGATTTTAGAAATGGGTTATGTCAGAATGCCAGATGCAAGGGAGGGCACCAGGATGAGGTCTCTTGTTATCTGGTGTGCTCCCTGGGGCATTTGGTGGGCTGCTGTGAGATACAGGAAGCTGGACTAGATGGGCCTATGGCCTGATCCAGTGGGGCTGTTGTTATGTTCTTATGTATGTACAGTCTGAGATTAGCTGGTCGCTCATTATGAGGGCCAGGGAGGAATTTTTTTCTGTCATCTGAACTGGTCATGGATGGCAGTTTTTTCGCCTACCGCAGACTGGTGAGGGAGGGAAGGTGTGTTCAGCAGATTTCATGTGTTAAAATTGGTCACTTGTGTTTAATAAAGTAGCACAAGTCCAACCTAATTTCAATCTGGTGTCTTCGCTGGGGGATGTGAGCACAAATAGAATGCTAGATGCAGGGAGGTGGCAGTGAGATGCAAGTATCTTGTGGTCTTGTGTGTGCTCCCTGAGGCATCTGGTGAGCCACTGTGAGATACAGGAGGCTGGACTCCATGGGCCCTGGGCCTGATCCAGCAGGCCTCTTAATCTAGTAAAGAGGCGCCTGCGGGGGGACATGAGTGAGACATACAAAATTATGCATGGGAAGGACAGAATGGATAGAGAAATGCTCTTTTCCCTCTCACACAACACCAGAACCAGGGGACATTCACTAAAATTGAATGTTGGGAGAGCTAGGACAGACAAAAGACAATATTCCTTCACTCAGCGTGTAGTTGGGCTGTGGAACTCCTTACCACAGGATGTGGTGATGGCATTGGGCCTTAAAAAGGAATTGGACAAATTTCTGGAGGAAAAATCCATTACGGGTTACAAGCCATGATGTGTATGTGCAACCTCCTGATTTCAGAAATGGGCTATGTCAGAATGCCAGATGCAAGGGAGGGCACCAGGATGAGGTCTCTTGTTATCTGGTGCGCTCCCTGGGGCATTTGGTGGCCGCTGTGAGATACAGGAAGCTGGACTAGATGGGCCTGTGGCCTGATCCAGCAGGGCTCTTCTGATGTTCTTAGGAGCATCATCAGACACCACTCGGGGACCAGCAGGTTGGGCAGCAGCAGAAGAGCAGCGCTGCGCTGCTCTGGGAGCTCCGGGCTCGGGCAGGGGCTTCACTTCTCCACCGAGCATGTGCGAGCGGTTTGTACACATGCTCATTCGCTGGACGATGTGCTCGTACCAGCAGGGTCCAGGCGCGGCAGTGGGAAGCGCAAGGAGGGGGGTGGCTGGCTGGCTACCGGAGGAGAGGCAGCCCTCCCCCTTTCCCCCCTCCCCGCCTGTCCCAGGGCCAATGCTGCGACTGGAATCCTGCAGAAGCTCCGGTTTCGCCCCGCTCGGGGCTGCCTGCCGGCCATCCCCTCCCACTCCCGCGCCCGCCTTATAAAAGCTCCAGCGCGCCCCGAGGATGCCCTTTGCCTGCTGCCCGTAACCGAGGGCGAGAACGCGGAGGACCGCCGTCGCATCCCTGCTGGCGCCCCCTCGCAAGGAGATCGCGCGTGGATCGCCCGGGCTCCTTTTGTCCTTCCAGCGCTCTGTGTTTGGTGCTTCCACGCTGCCTTCTGGAGGTCCCCGGCAGCCTCCTTGTGCTTTGGGTTGGGGGCAGCGGAAGGGAGACGGAGGCGACCCTTCAGAGCATCTGGCAAGGCGCCCTTCACGCGTGGGTGGGAGGGTGGGAGGGAGGGAGAGAGCCAATCCTTCTGGCTGCTTTGCTAACCTACGGACCTGGCTGGAGCCCCGAACATGGCGATGAGCACCGCTGGACCGCTGGCTCTCCTCTTGGGCTTAGCCATCCATCTCTTACAGCCCATCCACCCTGCCCAGTCTGGGATCGAGACATCGCCCATCCCCTCAGGTAATCCTCTTTCTCTCTCACACACACACAGACAGGCAGAGACAATGGCTCAGACTTAATTTGAGCCAGACCTCCACCTCGAAACCTATTTGCAAATTTCATCTCAGTATATCCTACATGTTGGGAAGACCAGAGTGCCGCTGATCATGTGCAGAGTGCTTGACAGTAGCAGTTGATTTCAGAGAGGGAGGCCAGTTTCTAAGAAAAGAGAGTGCTGGGCTGTGTGTGCGCATTTCAGCATTCCTCATCTCAAAAATCCATCACTTTCCCTTCTCTTCCCCACCCTGAAACGTGGCTGCTAGAAGTGCAGCTGGATTATATGCACATTATAGTGGAATGAATCAATGGAGGGGCGGTCAGGGTGCTGACCAAGGGGAGAGAGGAAGGGGGATTTATTCCATTCCTTGCCACCATTTGTGTAGAAGACAGGATAGGATTTTTATCTTGTGTAGTTTAATCTGAGTTTCCTTTAGTTCAGGCTGGTTAAGGGAGAGACTGATATTCCCCATGGAACATTAGGAGTCTTTAACTGCAAGAAAAATGTATCAAATGTCTTCTTTCTACCAGTGAGTGAGTGAGTGGGGGCCCAATCCTATCCAGTCTTCCAGTGCTGCTATGCCAATGGGGCATGCACTGCATCCTGTGGTGGGGAGGCAGTCTCACAGCCCAATCCTATCCACACTTACCTGGGAGTAAGTCTCATTGATTCTAATGAGACTTACTTCTGAGTAGACATGCATAGGATTGGGCTGTCAGAGGCCTCTTCAAGGTATGGAAACATTTGTTCCCTTACCTGGGGCTGCAGTGTGGCTACACCAGTGCTGGAAAGTTGAATAGGATTGGGCCCTTAGTTGTACTCATAACCCACTCATTCAGATCCCCTTCCAAACGGGAGACAAAAGTCTTGTTGTAGGTGGTGATTTCCCCAGTTTGCAAACAGTTCTGGTTGGTTTGGTGCTTCCTAGTTGGATGAATTTTGCTATACATGTTTTCTCCTCTTATTTCCTCTCTGTCACTTTCCTTGTAACTTTAGTATGTAACACAAAACATTTGGCAAGTGCCTCCTTGTCTGAACAGCATACCCAGACAAGTTATATCAAGCAGAAGTAATTCACACTGAAGAACAGGCCCTCTAAAACACATTTTATTGAGATGACATTGGAAAGACTTTGAATGCTCAGAGTCAAGTTGTTCTGAAATTCTTGACTCTTTTTTACAGTGGCAGCCTCTTCCTGTAGAACAGTGAGTGAAGCTTCCATGTCCACATAGGGATGTGATATCTCTACACAGTTTACTGCATGTACTCCAGATGTCCATGCCACAAACAATATGTGGATAGGATCACTGCATGCAAAAAGTTTAACACAGCATTGAGAGCTTGGAACTGTCTTTGAGAGGTGGAGGAAGAGTTGCACTGTGAGTTTCACATAGGCGATTGCTATATATTTTGCATCAGGTAACTTAAATATTATAGTAAATATCAAGCAGGATAAAATCCCTTATTTTTCACAGGCAGGGAAATTTATTCCTTTTCTTTTGGTATCTCTTCTGTAACTACTCTTCCATTCCAATCTCTTAGTCCTGATATTTGGCATATGGGAAAACACAAGCTTCCATGTAATAGTGGCTCATACTTAAGACCTGTTATTTTTGCTATCCCCCCCCCCCCCGGCTATTTTCTCACATTGGGATAAGCTTCCTTCCCTGGGCTGTTTGCATTCTGGTCCTTGGATCCTGTAGTGTGTTTGTTCCAGGGAGCTGGAGAGGAGTAAGAAATTCAATCCTCACTGTATAAAAAAGAAGGAAGACAGCATGGATGAAACCAAAAGACAGTGCCCAAAACCTGTTTTAGTGCTTCACTCAAAAGAGTCATTTAGTGTAAAACACACATTGTTTTACTTTGCTTTATGTATTTCTTCCATGTGTTCTGAACTGAAGCATGTGTTTGTTTCTGTTCCATGCCCTTCCTTGCATTTGGCCAGAAAAGTTTAAAAAACAAAATCATCTGAGGTAGTTATAAAAAAAGAGCTCAATGTCTTGATTCACACCTTTGTGGTAATAAACAGCTGACTTTACAAATGTAGGAGGGAAATTTCTGCTTGGAATGTAAAGCCTTTTAAAGTGTCTTGATTTTAAAGGTGTCTTGATTCACACCTTTGTGGTAATAAACAGCTGACTTTACAAATGTAGGAGGGAAATTTCTGCTTGGAATGTAAAGCCTTTTAAAGTGTCTTATTTGATGCTAACGGCTGCTGGTGGGAAAAACCTAGCCTGATAGTGTAAACAGTAATTGACACATTTGTCAGGCTCATAAATTCCATTTACATCATGTCTGTGCCATATATGCCATGCCTGTGCTCACAGCTGGCTTGCATCATAAGGTAACAAAACTTGCATTAAAAAGAGATGTTCCTGAAGTTGGTTGAGGCATCAGAATCAAGCTAGATGTGGGTTTAAGCACATGATTGGACTAGCGTGCTTGTTCATTTAGTAAAAAGCAGACCAATTTAGCCCTGTTATTAATTTGGGCTGTGGTGTGGCAAGGAGAAAAGCTTCAACCATCTTTCCAAACACAGTCATGATTCAGATGGGGGGGAGGGCTGTAGCTGCTATTTGCCTTGATGGGTGGAAGTTCCAAATAAGCTTTGTAGCCCGAGTCACTTGTTGAAAGTCATCTCTAATGTGACCCAGAGTTTTAAAGAATTAGGGTTTGTGCAGATGGTTCTTTTATTTGAGAAACTATGCCCCCTCCTGGTCTCTGATGTTGGGAGATACAGACATCTTGACTTCAGATTACATATCCAGTACAGGCTACCCAAGTCACCAACAGGAGGTCAGTGTTGCTGGGGGAATAGATCTCTCTCAGCTCATGCCTCTTTTGCTACTGAGCTGACTGTATGTAACCTGGTGTGGGTCAAGCTCAGATGAATTGGGAACAGCAACTGAAACATGCCAAATCCTCCTCTTCCAATATGAGTGCTAAGGAGCCCAGCCCCCCCCCCCCTTACCTCCTTGCCACCTGTTCAAAACTGGTTGGGTTGACAGTCTCCTGGGAGTAGAAGAGGTTCTTCTCCCAAGGTTCTGCTCCTGGTCTGTTTTGAAGGAGACCTGTGTGGCAGAGGAGGCAGGAGAATGGGACAGCACAGGACACAGCAATTCCTTTGCTGATGGCCCTCCTTGGAAACCAACCCTTGTTTCCTCCTTCAGTGTCTCTATAAGTTGCTCCACCCTATCATCTTGCTTACTTGCAATTTGCCACCTCACCCAAGCTACTGCTCCAGCCACTGCTAGCCCCTGCATGGGTGTGCAGCTCCACAAGCACCTATTGGTTAGTGCTCAGTAGGTTAAAGGAGTATCACTCCAACATTCACACATGTTGTGGTATTTTTAAAATGACACTTCTGTGTTATGTGATGGGTCATGTATCTTTATATTACAATAGCAACAATAAATAATATAATAAACTCACATAGCATATTTTCTTCAAACAAAAATGTAACTTATAGAGAGAGGCCGTAGGCCGGTGTACACAATCGCATGTGCAGGAAGACTTTACACATGGTGGAGTACAGGAGTGAGTCCTGAGTTTGTATGCAACTCAGACCCATGCATGCACACAGTTGTAGAGTATTATGTGTGACTGGATTTGTATGTACGTCTATCCAGACATGTCCAACAACATGATTTATCACATCTTCTTTTTTAAGCAGTTGCATTGCAAGAGTGAGTGTGCACATCTATGAGACTAATTGTAGTTGGGGTAGGGAGATGTGCATGAACTTAAAACTTGTTCGTGCACCCCAGGTCTAGTCTATGCATTGATGAAGTTACTGAGTTAGTTTCATGGTCTTGAAACGCCTTGTTACTCAATGCCAAATGTTGATGGACTAAGGCTGCACTCCCAAGCATGCTTTTTTTTTTTGGAAGGAAGCCCCATTGAACACAGTGGGATTTACTTCTGAGTAGACATGATTAGATTGCACTGTAATAATATAATAAAAATGGGTCCCTTACCCATTGTTTGTAAATCTGTGTTGAATAGCAACCAGTCCTTATGCTATCCTGATGAGAAAATCAATCGTCTTTTGAAATATTGTCAGTCAATTCAATGTTGCGGATTCTTTAAAAAAGTTTTTTTAAAAGAGTGGATTCTGGTAAACTTACCCATGAAGAAAAACTTCACTGATGTATAGCAGACTGCATCTTTTACAAACTTCTCTGAGGCTTGGATCCCAGGTACTGATGGGTTGGTTAACATCAGACTCCAACTGAAATCCCTGATGAGTTGTTCTGCATATGCATACTTGCCTTCTACTAAATGTTTCAAAATTGAACGAAATTGACCATTGATGCACCTCTGTCAGGTATCACATAATTTAAAGTGTTATAAATAGTATATAAAATAGATTCAGGGCACATATTGATGAAATGATAGAGCAGAGAAGCAGTGATTGCCTAAACTTCACTTGTAACTGTGATTTAAGGCAGGAGGAAAATATGCATTTATTTATTAAATGTGACATTTAACGCAATGTCATGCAGTGTTTTCCTTGCTCTTTCCTTTTGAGGGGATTGGCACCAGGGTGTCCTGGTCTACTATTTAACCTGGGAAGGAAGCCTGGAAGACAGTTTTCACTGGAATTGCTGTGCAGCACACAGAAGGGTTAAACCCCCCCCCCCCACACACACACACATACTATGAGTTGTGATTGGCTCCTCCTGTGGCTTTTATTCAAAAACTAAAAATGCAGGGAAAACCTATATGTTTAAGGTAATACACCCCATCATACCCTAAAAGAAACTTTTGGTGCAGAAACCTGACTGACTTGAATGGGACTTATTCAGGTAAAGACCAGGATTAACATTAACTGGGTAGCCCAGTGTCACTGTAACTCTTGCAATCCAGTCTTCCGTCAAAATGGGTTCTTATAACTGGATGGTTTTTCTCTCTCATCCCCTAGGAATTAATCACAAATGAGCCTGTATGGCTCATGTCTGATTGACAATCTAAAGTAAATTTGTTATGCAGTAAAAAGAGATGCATGACACGTAGCAGTTGCATTAATTAATAGGGCAAAAGCATTATTGAGATTGATTTTAACAAAGCTAGTTCCATTTTTTAAAAAAGGCACATTGCTCTTGACACAACCCAGAAATTGAGCAAAAATGTAACATGCTTTTTTGCAAGCTGCAGATCTGTGGATAGTGATAAAACTACTAAATGTAACCCTCTGGATGTTAATATGACCAATATTCTGTGGAATTGGAAAAGCTTGTGTGGTTTTTGGCTTTGCAGTTTTCCCCCCTTAAATAGTCAAATATCTGTCATCTATTCGGTAATTCTCTAAAGCAAATGCTTACACAAAGGGCAAGCTGATCTACAAACCAGTTTTTTTCCCCCCTTGAAGTGCCTGTATTTAAATCAAAGCTGATTAGCATCAGGCCAGTTTGCTGAAAAATTTTGGTAGCTACTTGTAAGGTAGTAACTCTTGCGTCCTGCAAGCCATGAATTTAAACAATGTTTTGAGTGTTCATGGGGGAGCTGGAAAAAATGCAGAGTGCTTTTGGAATGTCTTTTTCAGAATTCAAAAGTATAGTTTGTTGTTGGCATCCTTCAGTCTCGGAAGACTATGGTATACTATTGCGCTCTGAATAGTGTTCTGGAACAGAGTGTCCTCTCCAGTGCGCGAAGCCTGGGTAAAGTAGATATGGAGGATAGGCTGTTACCCATGCAGCAAATCCCCCCTCTCCATGTCACTGAAATGGTCCAATGGAAAGGCAGAAGCCAATGCAGTTGGCGTCGCAGGAGTTGCCAGAACGTGACTGTGTTCAGCCATGAACTGCCTCAGGGACTCCGGCTCTGGATTTTGCCTCGAGGTTGACTCCTGAAGCTTTTTCCATAACTGGATGTAGCCACAAGGCAGTGGAGGTTTGGGATCAGAGTTTTCCTTCTCTCAGATGAGCTGCCTTCCCAGGCTAACGAGTCCCATCTACCTGGTGGGTGTTTAGTCGCCTCTTATGACAAGTACAGCCAAACTGAGGGCCTATTCTTATCCCAGCCCCCAGGGGAAATAGTTTGTTAGGTCATTTACTTAGTACCAAATCCTCAAAACTTCATCATTTTTCAGACATTTTAATAAGGCTAAAAATGTTTTGTTTTTATTTTTAACTTAATGTGGCACAGAACATGGAGAATAGCCATTTCAGTTCAAATGATAGTATATAGAACTGTGATTCTTTAATTAAATGTTCTGATGGACATTTCCCCAGCTGTGGATTCCTCTTTCTTCAGGCTTCCATAATCATCCCAAAAGGACCTTGTTTGTGCTGGGGTGCTGCTCAAGTTTACAAGGAACTCTAAGGTCTTCTTCATACAAGCTTTCACTTGTGCATGATGCTGTTCCATGCTGTGCATTTGCATGAAGGTGTAAATAATGTGACACTGTAGGTGGAACCAATACCAGCTTTGAACTCTGTACCTCTATTCTAAAGGTTCAGGTTGTGGGTGATGGGAAAATACTGTGCCTGAGATTTTGGAAAGTTTCATACCAAGCTCAATGGACAATAGTCTGACTTAATATCATTCATTCTTTGATCCGTTGGACTCATTTGTGGGATCATTGATAGATAGCCTCAGCTCTGCCTCCTAAGAGCATGACACAGAATAGTTTGCTGAAGAAAGAGATTGGAGAATGGCATTCATTGCTAGAATAATGTTAGAGTTGTTTTCAATGCCACTATAAGGAACTGAATTTTGTCCTTTTGAACTAGTGGTAGAACTCTTACTCGGTGGTCTGTGTATGTGATCCTTCCATTAAGTTTTTCCCATGGGCACCATGTGAGCTCTGTCCCTTCCAAAGAGTCTGTGTGTTTTGCAGTTGCTTCCTATTGACTTATTTCAGTTACAGCTCTGAGGTATTGTAGTATAGTTTGACCAAATTATTCACACTTTTAATACATTTTGGCTGCAATCCTAACCACACTTTCCTGAGAGTAAGCCCCATTGAACAAAATAGGACTTAACTTCTGAGTAGACCTGGTTAGGATTGTGCCCTTTGGCTCATATGTATTGTGTGATTGTAAAGTAAGGGAAAGAGAGCAAAAAAGGGGTTTCAGGATCCTAGAAAAGCACAGGAAGGCCCTGGTTGAAAGGTCAATGAACTGGGTAATAAAAGAGTGATTTTGGATGCTCTGGGGATCACATATTTGACAGCAGTTGTTTGAACAGCTGGCCTTGTTAAAAAAAAAATAGCTTGTGGGCAAGAAGCTTTTGCTCCCAATAAACTTTTCTCACTTTGTAAAATGGAGGCCGCTTGCTCAGCATTAACTGAAATGTGGTCACAAATCTTTTTTTTTTTTAAATTGGCACATTATATTAAAAATTCTGCAATTGCATACTTCACAATTATGTAATATAATAAATGGATTTTTTTTAAAAGTGCATAATGGTATGCCATCACTGGTCAAATTCAACCATGTTTCCTGTATTTATTACTTTCCTGAAATAAGAGTTGGTTGCAAGCCGAAAGAAGTCAAAATAAGTAATAGCATTCCTATTTATCGCAGACTGTGATGGCACTATACATCTTGAAAGATAGTTTGAGTTGATCCTACAACAGAGAAAAGTTTGGAATATTTTACAAATGTCCTGGTTGAGATCCAATTCAAAATTGCTTATGGCTGTGTTCTGTTGAAAGCAGTGATTTCAGAAGATTTGGGCTGTGTAGATCTTAGCATCAAAGGGCCCGCTCCTATCCAACTTTCCAGCAGCAATGCAGCTGCAATGCAGTTTCCTTATATTGCGGAGGCCTTCATGACTGCCCCCTCCACAGGATGCAGCATGCATGCCATTTACACTGCTCCATTGGTGCTGGAAAGTTGGATAGGATTGGGCCCTTACTTGGGAGTAAGTCCTATTGAAGTCTGTGTGATTTACTTCTGAGGAAATGGGCACAGGATTGTGCTGTTAACCATAACTACCTTTAGTTGAATCAAAGCCCTTTAGTGATCCATACAAGAGTTGGGCAGTTGGTTGGTTATTTGGGCAGCCCGGTCCTGGGAGGCTGGTCCTGCTGCTGTTGTATTGAACTCTGTGCTTTTGTAGCCAAAGTTAAATTCTGTGCATGAAACAAACACCCTGCTGTGCTATGCGGCTGCAATTTGTAATTTGCAAACCTATTCTATCCTTGTTTAAATCAGAGTGAACCTTCTAAATATGGGCATAAATATAAACCTTTAACAGTGAACTGTTAAATATGGTCGAAAATTTTATGGCATAGGATCAGGATATCTCAAGGACCACCTTCTCCCATATCAGATAGGGCCATGCTTAGGATAACGTTGCTGTCTGAAGCCAAGCGGTTGGCTGCAAGGTACAAGGCCTTTTTCTGCTGTGGCACCCTGTCTTTGGAACCAGTTACCAGAAGATTTGAATACAAACCCCTCATTATATTCTTTCCAGAGGGGTCTAGAAACATATTTATTTTGCTTGGCTTTTGAGGAGGGAAGAGTAACCTCCTAGGGACACGAATCAGCTATCTTTCCAATAGTTCTTGAACCCCATAAGGATGGTTTCCATCCTCCCTCTTTGCTTCTGAAAAAACAGACCAAGTTATGGTTTTCTTTTTTTTTAGTATTGTGGAAATGCCATTGAAAGAATGGGATTCATCTTTAGCTTTGAAGCAGGAATTGTGGGAAGAGCACATAGCTTAGTGGTAGAACACAATACAGTATTCCTCTGCAGAAGGGCCCAGTTCAATCCCTGCTATCTTCAGTTAAAATGGATCACTATTAGCAGAGCTCCTGAGTCCTTGAAACATTGCTGCCAGCCACAGTAAATAGCTAGATAGACCAGTGGCTGACTCAATGTAAGGTAGCTTCATATGTTGAGACTTTTTGTGTGACGTTATACATGTGGCTTTAGAAAGCACAAAAGGTTATGAAAACACCCATTTGGCTTTTGCGGACATGGATTTATTCAGTTTCCTGCAGACAGAGCCTATGCAGTGCTTATGATGCAATTTATGTGGGATCTAAATTGCCAGTGTGGAAGTAATTGCCATGTTGTGTGAGCTGAAGCTTATTTGCTTTATCTCAGCCCCATGACTTCGGCCTGTGTAAGTAGGGAAAGTAAGAGATGGTCTGACTTGCAAAGCATTCCACGCCTTGTAGGCCAGTGATTCTCAAACTTTATAGCACCCAGACCCTCTTTTTAGAATGACAGTTTGTCAGGACCCACCAGAAGTGATGTCATTAACCTGAAAATGATGTCATGGCCACAAATACCGACATCAAGCAGCAAAATTTTTAGCGCCCCCATATGACTCAATCAATCAATCAATCAATCAATCAATCAATCAATCAATCAAGTAAATTAAAAGTTTACAATAACTATAAGTTTAAAAACTTTTGAAATAAAGAAAAACCCTCCTAACTCTCCCAAGCAATTGCTGATCAGTTAAAAAAAAATTCCCAAACATCCCAAAGGCTGCGATCCTATCTGCACTTACCCAGGAGTAAGCCCCATTGACTATCATTGTTAAAAGCATATACATAGTAGCCTTTAAAAGTGCAGTACAGATCTGTAGCACTTCCCTAAATGCAATCAAATACCATGGTAGAATCAATATATTAAAAATAAAATACACATTAAATGAATGGGGACCCTACTGAAATTTGCTTGCAACCCACTTAGTGGGTCCCGATACACAGCTTGAGAAACTTTGTAATGTAGAGGATGGCATCCGATTGTTTCTAATGTTGACCATGTACTTCATCTTTAGGACATTCACCAAGCAAAATGAATCCTATGTTCGTGAGACTGCTGATCGTTGGAGTTTTCACTATTCACCTAGAACAGTGGTTCTCACACATTTAGCACTGGGAGGGACCCACTTTTTAGAATGAGAATCTATCAGGACCCATAGGAAGTGATGTCATGACTGGAAGTGACATCATCAGGCAGGAACATTTTTAACAATCCTACGCTGCAATCCTATCCACACTTACCCAGGAGTAAGTCCCATTTACTACTGTTGTTAAAAGAATATACATTGTAGTTTGTTAAAAGTACAGGTCTGTAACATTTCTCCAAATGCAGCCACATACCATGATAGCATTAAGTCTAATATATTAAAAATAAAATATTGAAATGAATGGTGACCCACCTGAAATTGGCTCTCAACCCACGTAGTGGGTCCCTACCCACAGTTTGAGACTGAACGTAATACTAAAACATAATACTCGAGTTGGCATTAAAATCGTACCTAGGATAATGATCAAATCAACAGCAATTGATCATATCCACACAATTTCCAAGAAGACAACTAACTTTACAGTAGACTTTTTCCTGAAGGAGTAAAAAAAGTATCTACTTTAGGCCTCCTGTAACGATATGGGTTCTATGCTAGAAGAATGGATATTTGTGTTGGTCTGCACGTAACATTGAAGGTTATCTAGGCAAAACATGTAGTGCTGACTTGGGGACTGTGCTCACAGCAGTCCTGGCTTAGAAGCTCTTTGTATTGGCTCTTGATTGAGTACAAGAGATTTATTGGTTCATCTGAAATGCTTTGATTCTCCTCTAAGCATATAAGTGGAACTTGTTCTCAGTTTAGGTTTACAAATATACATGCATTATCTTGTAAAAGTCACTCCAGACCAGAGCCAACTTCTGGTACTGTCACTGCCTTCCCCTGCACACGCTTACCTTAGTTCTCAAACCCCTGGGAATTGGAGAACGGCTGACCAAATGCATTGTAATACACATCGTATTATACAACTGCATAGCATAAATTGTGGCTAAACAATGCAGTGTCAAAAATAGTGGCATTTTTGAAATTCTCGAATCAAAATTAATAAACATCAAAATATTCATATGTTCAAATCTTGTTACACAGTGTAATGGATGGAAAATAAAGTAGTGTCGCAAAGTGTTCCAAAGACCATTCGGTTGAACAGAGATACCCTTGTGGTGTAATACATTAGAATTCTGAATAAACGGTCCACCATGCATGCTTATACCATTTAAGAAACTTGGGCTTGATTAGAGCAGTAGTCTTCTACTTGGTAAGAATTGGGATCTACCTCAAAATTTCCAGCATGGGAACCACATTCAAAAGCCCAGTAAGTGAACAGCTCCTCTCTTTTTTCTGCCAGCTGAAAGACAGTCCATGTATGTTGCTACTATGTTATTTCCCCCCCCCCCCCAGCTACCTGGAAGGAGAGGTGTGGCAGACAGCAGCATGTCAAGAGTAAAATCAGACAGAGTGCTGTAGCCAAGGACAGCAAGAAGATTGGTGGGAGATGGGTGCCCACTGAAATGAAATTCCACAGTCAGGGAATTAGAGGGCAGATCCTCTCCTGGATTGAGACCTGGTTGAAGACCAGGAAACAGAGAGCGAGACTGAAGGTTGCCAACCAACCATTTGTCAATGGGCGATTTTCACAATGGTGAGAAGTGAAAAGCGGTGTGCCCCAAGGATCTGTCCCCCCCCCTTACAAGCACATTATCCAGGTATTCCCATTTTGCATCCTTTATTCAAGATATATATTTTAATGCATTTCATCAACCAGCCAAATAAAGCAGCGTTAAAAGAATTAAAGTACTGGTGTCTTATTCTTTTTGAGGCCTGACATGATATAATGTTCAAATTGTTCAGATTTCAGGGTAAAATATCCCTTACTTTAATGAACAAACACAATCCTCGTAGTCCGAATAGGGAGCAGTAGCTTTGGAAAGCCTTGGAGTTGAATCACCAACAGTTCTTTAGACATTAAGAAAACTTCAAGTTACTGAATCGGAAATATGACACGGCTGGTGATGGCCCATTCCCTGCATTTGAATAGAATGTCTCTGTAATAATGTGGCTTGTCTGAATTGCAGCTAGAGTGCTTTGCTGGTAACTTAGTTCATATGTATTTCATTATGAGAGAATCCCACCAGTTTAGAGCCTGCCCCACCAATACTGAGCCAAGGACTATAAAACCCTGAAAGCTGGGCCCGTGTTCCTTTACTCTGGCTGGAGCAGTAGTTGCTATTCATTATTCACAACTATTTTATAATGCAGAGGGAAGGTCATGTGTGATGCAAGAGGCCTACACAACTGAGTGCAAGGAAGATGGGGTGGGGGCAGTCTCCAC
Organism: Tiliqua scincoides; assembly: GCF_035046505.1. NCBI lineage: Eukaryota > Metazoa > Chordata > Lepidosauria > Squamata > Scincidae > Tiliqua > Tiliqua scincoides. The sequence goes on along the minus strand of NC_089823.1, from coordinate 211,844,669 downwards.
TGCTACACTGTGCTAAGGCTCTTACGGTGGTCCCAGAGCATCTAATGTTCATAAAGCATTGCTTTGGTAGCAAGTTCAATATAGCTATAGGAGTTCCTGTGTTTTGTATTGCAGTAACATCTAAGCCTTAATCAGGTGTTAGATCTCATGTAGATGCTGTACCCAAATATGTGGCACCATGATATTGTACTTGAAACCTCTATCCCATGCTGCCAAGCTCTCAAATGTAGCCCCATCCCACTCATCATGAGAAGAACATTTGTCTGCAGAAACAAATGCTGTTCTCTGAGAGAACCCTTGATGAAGAAATTTGGTATCCCGGAAGGGAGGGGAGGATGTTTCCCTGAGTATAGTGTTAATTGCTGCAGACCTGCTCATGGTGGGAGGGGAATAGTATTTGAAAGAACAGGGTGGGGCTTTTAGGCATGCTCACATGGCCACTGTGCCTGGGTAGAGCATCCATGAGATATCTAAAACTTGCATTGGGCTATCGTGATGATGAAATGTACCTGCTCCTGTGATAGCATACTTGATGCATGTTTCTACACTAGCCATTTGCTTAAGAACATTCACTTATAGCACATGTTTACACAGAAGTCCCCTCATGTTTAATGGGGCTTACTTCCAGGAAAGTGTGTATACTGTATAGGATTGCAGTCTTAGGGCCCAGTCCTAGCCAGATTTCCAGCGCTGATGCAGCTGCACTGTAGCTCCAAGGTAAGGGAACAAATTATCTCTTACCTTGAAGAGGCCTCCGTGTCTGCCTCCCACCACAGGATGCAGAGCATGCCCCATTGCCATGGCTGCACCAGTGCTGGAAAGTTGGCTAGTCATTTTGTGGAAACCAGACTCTGTTGCTGCCAAGCCATTGTACTCCACTGTTTCCCATGTCGCCCTTTTGACTTTGGCAACCTGATCAGTGGTAATTTTTTTGATTTCAGTGCAGCTGCAGTGCCAGCCTTTCCTGTGTGGTCTGTCAACATGCTATTGATTTGTTTGGCAAAGAGATGAGGCATTTTGTGAATCTGTGACTTTCAGAATAGTTTGCTCCACATTGCCTGGTTGCATCATCACCATTAGCTCTCTTGTAATGATGGAGTTTGTTCAGCCTATCTCACAGGTGTGATGGGGTGGGAAACAAACCATGCATGATCCTTGGAAGAAAAAGGGAACCTAGAAATAATGACAGTGCATCATCAGGCCCGTATTAAAAAATTGGAACGAAGCCTATGATATTGTGCAAATGAAGTATTTTTCCAGTGCCTTATTAGAGAAGGAACAGTTCTCATTCGGAGGGTTAGTAATATGCTCTGGGATAGAGAATGTAACTGCAATTTAATGCGTTATTGCAGTGAAATTCCAGACACATAATAAGACAGGATGACGGCATATTCTGTCTGTTCTAAATTGGCTCGAAGTGAGCATTTCTGTAAGCGCATACAACTTATGAGTGCCACCACAATAATTTCTTCAGTCTTTTAGAAGCCTGTATTCTTAATGGATCTCGTCTGCTTCTTAAGAGCTGGGCAGTGACAATTGATGTACTATTCGTATTATATAGGCCTGGAAGCTGAAATGGACCTATCAAGAGATAATAACTTTCATGCAAATCTGGTTTGTACAAAATGACCTCCTTTAGTTTTGAATTGCTGTGACCTTTCCCTAATCATGAAATGGTGAATTCTGACCTATTTTGTATATCATTAGTTAGTACTGATTTTGCTGAAAGAAGAAGGGGGTGTGGTGGAGAGAATTGAACTCAGATCTTGTCCACATCATATCCCCGGCTTGCAGGTTGTACTTGTGTTCAGGCAAGGGAGTGAGCTTGTACACATTCAGGGGCAACTTTATGCATCGGACAGCTCAGATACTGGTAGAGGGCCCACCTGGCTGGCCCAATCCCCCAGCATTGGTCAGTTGTATTCAGGGTCACTGAGGGGAATTTTATCAGGGGCTACAACGTGTTTTGTTTTTTTTAGCCCTGTCCCTTCAAATGTGAATTCAGCAACCAGGCCCCCTTTTTTGCTTCCTTTGGCTCCTGGTCTCACTTTTTGACCGTGGGCCAAGGTATGATGTACCCACTACACACCCTCTCTGAGGCACTGGTTGTATTCCTCCTTCATTCACCAGTGGGGAGGGTGGGAAGAGAAGCAACCATCTTTACCACTCACTGCCAATGAGCTTGGGTTGGAGGAGAGAGACCCAATGCAGGGTTTTCCCTTCGGACCCCCAGCAACCTGGTGCTGGTATAGTGCACTTTCCTCACTGCTCATGTCATGTGGGGTCTATGCTTGTAAAGGCCTTTGGGATGGGTCAGATGTAACACAGATCAATAGCTTACTTTAATTATGGTATGTTAACAAGTTACAATTGATTCCATGCACAATCACAAATTGTTCAGACTTTTTCTGGCTGATGCTCATTTCTTTGGGTTCTTCTCCATTCCTCCAATGAATTGGCCAAAGCAATGCCCGAATTCTTAGTTCTCCTCAGTTTTTGTGTCATGGGCTAGACCACTCCCATTGGTCTTGAGACAAAAGGGTGTGTGTGTGTGTGTGTGTGTGTGTGTGTGTGTTGGGATTCACAGACACAAAAGAACAGTTTCACGTCTGTTGTGAGTAGAGCCACTGAAACAAGGCAGGGTTTTGCCAGGATTCTCGGTTCAGACATAAGCTTAACCACAGTTAAGGCAAAACTGGAACCACCATTGAGTTGCAGTATTCATTTACTCTACAATAACCAGACCTCAGTCAGTGTCAACAAAGATGTACTAGAAAATTAATTGTCCTACAATAGAGGTCATCGATCATTCAAAATATACCTCACGAAGAACAGGCTCTGCACCCCATGCCTCCCCTCTCACAATAAGATTTAAAATGAAAGCAGTGGAAGCAAAGAGTACAGTCCAGGGCATGCACATGTGGTGGGCATTCATATCGCTAAAGTATGGGGCTGGGTTTTTTTTTTTGGGGGGGGGGAAATCACCTGAACTGTGATTGATTGACTAGAATGTGGGACTTGGATGTGATTGGTGCACGTTTAAATCTAATTTTTAGATCAACCTTTAAACGTGTAGTTTTAAAGCTGCTTGCCTTTTAAATCTTGGTCTAACCTACCTTGCTGGATTGTTGTGCAAATAAAAGAAAACTCACTTTTGTAGTCTGAACTCCTTTGAATGGCTGGATATAATTGTGCCAAACCAACACACACACACACACACACACACACACACACACACACACACACACACAGAGCTGCTTTAAAGACAAGTGCCATACTTCATTGGAATACTTCATAGATCTTGTGCTGAGGGATGTTATGACTTCTTGAGGTAAACTCATGAGGTAAACTATCCTGAGGTAAACTACTAATACAGGCATTATGAAGTTATTCAGGAATCCCTTCTGTCGACTAATTCCACTTGTGCTGAATACTGACATAGTGATAACTTTTCATTAGTGCAGTTGGATAATGCTTTCCTGTCAATGCAAACATTTCTCTGATTGTTTTTGGGCAATTAGCTCAAGGAATTATCTTCATATTTGTTCCAACTAAACTCACACTTGCAGCATTTTGTTTAGTAAAGGCGCTCATTGCTCAAACCCTTGATATTCTCTTTCCCACCAGAAAGGACTGGTGTACATTCCTCTTCCCAAATCAATTTGTGCAACTGCTGCCAAATGTACACTAGTTTGCCTGGGAAAACTAAGGTAGTAATTTGGCTTAGTCAGTCATATTTTCCAGTGTGCTGTATAGTTCTGTACAGGATCTGTTTCAAAAACCTCCTCATTATTTCTCCACACACCAGAGGAAGGACGAAAGATAGCTAACTGGCTGTCTTTCCAGCAGAATAACTTTCTTCTGCCCTTTGCATTTTCTCATAGATCTTGTGGGAAGACAAAGGAAAAACAGGGAAGATTTTCAGGGGATTTGTATGCTGCTTTTTCACCCCCTAAGAGGCCCCCACAGGGCATTTCATTTTCTGTTAAATGAAAATATAACCAAAACATTATAAAACAATACATTAAAAGCACAAAAACAAATAATACACAATAAAAAAGGCAAACTATATAAACAAAAGTGGGGAGATCAACCAAAAGCTTGAATAAAAAAAAATGCCTTCATCAGGTGGCAGAAGGATACCACTGGGGGGGCAAACAGAGCCAGACCAAAGGGAGTTAAGAGTTGGAAGGTACCTTGAAAGTCATAAGAACAGCCCCACTGGATCAGGCCATAGGCCCATCTAGTCCAGCTTCCTTTATCTCACAGCGGCCCACCAAATGCCCAGGGGAGCACATCAGACAAGAGACCTCATCCTGGTGCCCTCCCTTGCATCTGGCATTCTGACATAACCCATTTCTAAAATCAGGAGGTTGCGCATACACATCATGGCTTGTACCCGTAATGGATTTTTCCTCCAGAAACTTATCCAATCCCTTTTAATTCATCTAGTCCAACCCTTTGCTCAGTGCAGGTGAGCTTAGTGAGTCCCAAGTTATGGATGTTCAATTTATGGATGTTCAAGGCATGGATGGCTGCATTGGTGCTTTTGTGCAGGCACAGTAGTCCTTTGCTGGTGCTTTTGCACTTGTTCAATAGCACTGCTGGGCTGGCAAGAACCAGCTGTTCTGACCTACACTAGTTTTGAATTACATACAGACCCCCAGAATCTAGACCCTACATAAATAGGGGACTTATGACCCAATCCCACCAAACATCCCATACAGCAGTGGAGCAGTGCCAGTGGAGCACCTTCTGAATCCTGCAGAAGTTTTGGCCTTGGGAGACCTGTGTTAGGGGAAGGGAATATTTGTTCTCCTCCCCTGAGGTTAGCCCCTGCCAGCTCAGTGGGTCAACTTGGGCCTGCACCAGAGATATCATGAGGAATCTCCAGCCTCCCCACTGGCTCTCCGGCAGCACGCAACCCCATGCGCTGCCAGAGTGCTTTTTGTAACTGCCATAAGGCAATTTACAGTGGTAGAATTGGTACAATAGGATTGGGCTGCCTGTGTGCATTTGTTTAGGAGTTGTGCTTACTTGTTACTTTTGTTTTAAATGACCCATTTGGTTTAGTATTGCTACACCCACTGCCAGCAGTAAACCTGTTTTAAAATAAGACTTTGAGCCTGGAATGGATTCTCATCTGACTAATTTCCAATAATGTTCAAACTGATGACATAATAACCTGAAACAACAAACTTCTATTGCTCAAATGTTTTCCCCCTTTTGTCCTATAAAAGCCAAGCATATTGAAAACCCATTATACTCTATGAGTTTGAAGGCCCTCCAAATGGCTTCATCCTTGCTTGCACTGATATTCAAAAACTTGTAAGGCTATTATTGAGAAATAGTGAATTTCCAAGCCTTTAGATCACCCATTATATATAGAGGATGCCAAGTAGCGATTTGGCCTGAACTTGTCATGCCTTGCCTAATATGACACAGAGATTAATATGACACAGAGATTAATTTCAGACATTTTTCATAAACCAGCTTTCTGAATTTCTGGATGCCTTGTGGGTTTGACATGTGCTTTTTAGTATTTAAAGTAAATTTTATTCATGAGGGGTGTGTGTGTGTGTGTGTGTGTGTGTGTGAGAGAGAGAGAGAGAGAGAGAGAGAGAGAGATTTTGATATGCAATGTAGAGTTTCGTTTTCCATGAATAAACAAGGACATAACTGTAAGAAAGAGCCAGCATGTTGTGTAATGGCTGGAGTGCTGGGCCTGGCTGTGGGAAATTCATTTTCAGATTCCCATTTAGCTTTCAAATACTCTGAATGGCTGCCGTTCTCTCCTAACCTAACCTACTTCACAGGGTTGTTGTTATCATGAGGTCAGATGCTCTGCTTTGAGCTCCTCAAAGAAAGATCAACATCAGTTTTGATCTGTTGTTTGAAAAACAACAGTTTTGTTTTTAGTGTTTGCTTCCCACTCAGAGAGTTCTTAAAGCATTCAACAAGTAGGACAAAAATATAATCAAACAAGAAAATCAATAAGAAAATATCCTGACCCTTGATTGGTCTGCCTCACTTAGCCACAATTCTGCCACAAGATTGCTGAGATCCTTGGGGCAAAGTCATCTACAGGCCTGCAACTCCCCCCCCCCCCCCCCAGTATAGCAGGGAGTACTGCTGCAACTTGTTCAGAGGGGTCAGAGTGTGGCCGCATAATGTGTACTTCCTGAGGGGTGTGGGCACCTGGCTAGTGCCCAGTCTGGCCAACAGCCCACCTCTGCTTAGTCTCAACCACGATAGAGGACTAGTAGCCAGATGTCAAAAAGTCTCTTTTCCTCTTTTTCCTGGCTGCCATGGGCAGCTTCTGCTGCTCCTTTTGCCCCCCCCCCCAAGTTTTGTTTTCTTATAAATTAGCAATGGAAAATAGAATAGTCTTGTAAAGTGCCACTTATTTGGTTGTCTGTTGGAATAATTGCATTTAGGTGGCCAAGAAGGGTTAAAAAAATGCTTCTTTCAGTCCTCCAGTGAGCAACAAATGGATGTATTTATCATATTTTTATTCCTTCGTTCCTCCAAAAAACCCAGGGCAATGTACTGTATGTGATTCTTTTTCTATATTATTCTCACAACAGCCCTTTGAAATCAGTTAGATTGAAAGATAGTCACCACCCAGAGTTCCAGGTTGCTTCACAACCAAGTGAAAATGTACACCCTGCTCTTCCAGGCCTTGTCTTACCTTCTAATCTCTACACAACACTGAATTGCTACATATGGAAGTAGCAATAGTAGATGCCTCTACAGTCAGTAGATGCTATCTTTGGCAGAGGTTTCCTAGCATTGCCAAGCAGAGAAGCAGGACCTGAACCTGGGTTCTTACATATTTTTAAACAAGAGCTCCACCACTGAGCTAAAGACGTTCCTCGAAAGGCAGAACCATGGGGCCCTGGTCTAGCCTGGGATAGCCCATTTGGGATTCAATCCTGTAGCTTTGGAATTATCAGCATCACACTCTGAACATGAGCAGATTAATTATTGACTGACAAAGGTGTATTTATTTATTTATTTATTGGATTTGTATTCCGCCTTAACCCAAGGTGGCTAACAATCAAGTTAAAAAATACAGATAAACATTAAAAATACAAAACACTTAAAAACAATTAAAACGAGATAAAATACATAGCAGCAGACTGAAAGCATGCAGTAAAAGACATAAGTTATAATAAAAACAGACCTTATGGTGCCTCAAAGACTTTCCTGAATAAAAAAGTCTTCAGGCCCCGCCGGAACGCTAATAATGAGGGAGCTGCTCTCAATTCAAAGGGGAGGGAATTCCATAGTGCAGGTGCCACCACCGAAAAGGCCCTGTTTCTGGCCACCATTCCCTTCACCACTCTCAATGATGGCACAACCAACAGGGCCCCTTCTGATGACCTTCTGTATGTGGACAAGTGGGCTAGGAATTCTGCTTTGGCTAGTGATTTTGGGGTTGTGCTCACAAACCTGGACAGTAATGAATATATGATGTATGTAGTAAATAAAAAGATTTTTAAAAAATTTTATTAAAAAAATCCAGACGTTGTCAAGGGCCTAGTTAGTTAACAATAGTTATTTTCAAAAAGGTTTAACTGTTGGTGAAGTAAACCTCAGTCTCTTTGCCACCACAATGTTTAAAAATATTACTTATTTCAGTTATAAATAAGTTAATGCCTCTCTCTCTCTCTCTTTCTTTTTTCTTTTCCCCTCTTACCAGAGAAACTATTAGTTCTCACAGTAGCAACGAAGGAGACGGATGGCTTTCACCGATTCATGCAATCAGCACAGCACTTCAACTACTCAGTGAAGGTATGGTGTGCTCCCTGGAGGAATTTCACCTGTGCCTCTGTGTATATGTGCACACCCCCATGTGCTAAGCTGTGCTGTGTTAAAGTAAAATTTAGGATGAATTCATGGAAAATATTTCTGAGGGCACTTGGTGTATATCCTCACAATTTCTGAATTATTCCCTACCATCAGTTTGCTTTCATTTTGCTTTGCCTAGTGCTTAATATTCCAGATGGCAGTCTTGGCTTGCACTTATCTCAGGAGAGTCTTCCACAGATTTGAGTGTTGGAAACATTTAATTCACAGTCTGTGTAAATATTACTTGTCTCCATTCCACTTTCCTTGCTTCTAATAACCATTTCAAGCATTTGGCTATGATTCTGTTTTACTCTGTGACTTCAGATTTAATGGGACCAATGTCTCAATCTCCTGGCATTTTCTTAACTTTGTTTTTGGTCTTGCCCCTTGTAAAGGATTTTTTGTTCATTGATTTGTGTGATCCTCATCTCGGGAATCACAGAGTTTCATGGGCGATGGAGATCTAATAAAGGTGTTCACTTTCTAGATTCTCCAGGACCTGAATGCAAGACAAATGCCTTTTTCACATGGTTGGTATCAGGTGATACTGTAGAGGAGCAATGAGATGATACTAACTGTCTCTGCTTTCAGCCTCCATACATTCAGCATCCCTTTATGAAGAGAGCCCACACATGTTCAAGTTATGTATGCACAATCTCTCTGTACAGTCAAGAAGTCCCCATGTGTTGTGTGCATACAAGTTGTATATAGGCTGTACAAGTGCTTAGGCTCTGGTTCACAAAGGGAAACTGAATGCATGAAGATTGAAAGCAGGATCAGTAGGCAACATAGATGCAGTTCCTCCCCACTTGCTATCTCCAGATTCCGACTGTGTGCAAAGATCTCAAGTAAGCACTAAATACCGATTGCTTATTTGCCAATTAGTCAACCAATTAAACACACACTGGTCCAACCTAAACCAGCTATTCTGGCATCTCAGTGCTATAAAAGTGCCTTAGCTGTGACAGCATGAATGTTTATCCTGTTGCAATGGCCAGTAACAGAAAACCAGCAGTGTGGAATGTTTTTTTGGCAACCCAAAAAAGCCTCCCTAAACTCTCTGATCTTTTTTACTACCTCAGCTCCGCAGAATTCCTCACATGGATTTTTGTGCCCTTTGTGGTTAACAGCAGTCCTGTTCCTTACAAGCGACAGATTGTATTGAAAGCAGTTTGGCTATTTTGAGGAGGGTCGCAATGGTTTCAGGATGCTTTCATTTGAAAAGCATGTCAAAAAAATCCCCAGCCCACACCTTGCTGAGGACTCTTCATCTCCATTTGAAGTTGCAAAATTAATAGAAGCAAGCAAAAGAACATTGTATATAATATATGTCATATGAACAGAGGTGTAGAGGGGGCATGGGGAAGGCGGGGAGAAAGCGTTTTGAGGCAAGTAGAGGGTGGGCAGCAGTCCTGTGGTTGGGCGAGTGGGGAGCAGGAGGTGGGGCTAGCACCAGGCAATAGCCCTGTTCCCGGGCAGAGTCTCCTGGCTGCCCCATTTTGCTTGGATATGTGCCACCTCGTTAGGTGGTACAGATCTGAGTAGACCCATTGGAGCTGCTGTGGCTCTCCACATGCCTCGGGCTGAGCCTCAGCCAGCCCAAAACCTGCGCTGGATACAGCGCAGGCCTATTGGCCTGCCTGTTCCAGCATAAGTTAGGATTGCGTTGTAAGTCTTACTGAACACAATGAGCTTACTTCTGGGTAAAATAAATAACTCTGTTCGCAAACATCTCTACATATGAAATTAAATATCATTGTGATCTTCAGAAATTTGATGTGAACCATATGATTTTACCCCACAATCAAGCAAAGAAATAATAGCTACAAGTGGTAAGACAAAATAGCAATACCCCTACTTCACATATAACCTTTGTCATTTCCCATGGGCATTGTTCTATTTCCATTCCACTGTTTTTCCACCATTAAAATATTATATTGCTAGGTCTCATTTGCTTTAAGAATTGTTTCTCAGGAAGGCAGTGCTGTGAATAACTTGTGTGCAGGAGAGTAATTGCTGGATTAGTATTTGGTTAGGAACTGAAGTGGTTAGGAACTCATATTTCTGAAGTGATGTCACTATGTTCAGTACTGCTTGGGACATGAACATTTATGGATGCTGAATTGTTGGTTTAATAGGCATTCACTGTTGGAGGACATGATATCCAAATGTGTGTGTTTGTTTTTGTTTTAAATTGCTTTTAATAAACAAAGGTGATACACTAATGCCCCAATCTTATCCCCATCACCACAAGTGTCAATGCATGCACCACCAAAAAGGCACACACTGCATCTTGTGGTGGGGCACTTGGATAGTCTGTAGGAGGTACGTAAAAATATTTTCTACTTACTTCCTGGTAGGCTGCCTGAGCATTCATGCCAGAGAGCCTACCTGACTAGACCAACCCCTGAATCTTCAGCACCAATGGCAGCGGTATTGCAAGGTACTGCAAGGGGCAACCAACCTGTTGCTGTCATTGACACCAACCACTGCTTTTAGTTCTTTCAACAGATGTTGTTGTTTCCCCCCCAGATCAGAGACAAATCCCATATGGGAATTTTAAAGATCAGGCAGGCCATCACATGAAGAAAGGATATCTCCTATAGCAGGGGTCTCCAAACTTTTTGGCCAGAGGTCCGCATGAAATATCTGGTGCAGTGCTGAGGGCCGGGAAAAAAGTTAAATATAAAATTTAAATAAATAAATTAGAGATAGAACTTAGATAAATGAATAAATGAATGAGTGGGCTCATTCACTCAGCCTCTCCGGCCCTCAGAACACCCTCCAGATGCAATCAGAGCGCAGCTCTGGTCATGTTATGAGGAAAGGCTACGGCGTTTGGGCCTCTTCAGCCTAGAAAAGAGTCGCCTGTAGGGGGAACATGATTGAGACATACAAAATTATGCAGGGGATGGACAGAGTGGATAGGGAGATGCTCTTTACACTCTCACATAATACCAGAACCAGGGGACATCCACTAAAATTGAGTGTTGGGTGGGTTAGGACAGACAAAAGAAAATATTTCTTTACTCAGCGTGTGGTTGGTCTGTGGAACTCCTTGCCACAGGATGTGGTGCTGGCGTCTAGCCTAGGCGCCTTTAAAAGGGGATTGGACAAGTTTCTGGAGGAAAAATCCATTATGGGGTACAAGCCATGATGTGTATGTGCAACCTCCTGATTTTAGAAATGGGTTATGTCAGAATGCCAGATGCAGGGGAGGGCACCAGGATGAGGTCTCTTGTTATCTGGTGTGCTCCCTGGGGCATTTGGTGGGCCGCTGTGAGATAAAGGAAGCTGGACTAGATGGGCCTATGGCCTGATCCAGTGGGGCTGTTCTTACGTTCTTATGTTCAGTCAAGTGGGCCAGAGGCTTTCAGGGGACAAGAGGCTGGCCGCAGGCCGGATAGAGGCTCGCTGCGGGCTGCATCTGGCCCCTGGACCGGGGTTTGGAGACCCCTGTCCTATAGCAAGCAGAATATAGTCATGAGTAATCCTAAGCAATGATTTTTGCCATTGAAAACTCTTTGTGTTCTTCATTCTACCTGGAAATTATATCAAGTGACCAGTAGGGAAGTTTCACAATCCTGCTAAGTTTGCCCCAACTAATGCTTATTTGGGCTGGGGGGGGAGGGGTGTGTTGAGTAAGCAACTCTTATTCTTGCCTTTGCTAACAAATGATAGCATGATAAAATAGAACAAGTTATGTTGTTACGTACAAAGTTATGCTACCTACAACTTATGTTGCTGTCTTCATTGGTTTCATGCGGCTATTTGACTATAATCAAATAAAAGGTAGTCAGTTGACTGGTCAACTTGGACAGTGCTTGACCAGCCAATTGATGGGTGGACAAATCCTAGATTTAGAGGTGACATAAAAAGAGTGCTGGGCTAGATGGATCTTTGCTATGATCCAGTAGGGCTCTTCTACTGTTTTTGGTGGTTCTTGAAACACTTTCTTCTCATTCCAGGTCCTTGGTATGGGTGAAACATGGAAAGGCGGAGATGGGTTAAACTCTATTGGAGGAGGCCAGAAAGTCCGCCTGCTGAAATCTGCACTTGAGTCATATGCTGACCAGGAGGACTTAGTGATTATGTATGTTAACAGGTAGGATAACTTCTTTCTTTTGGTTTTCATACTTCAGTCTACGGGAAACCTGTCTGTGTCACCTTTGTTGTGACATGTTGCTGTTTACCATACAGATATTTTCCTCTACCCTAATGTTAAATTGAGGAAAGTTATTGCCTGATTTCTACTGAGAAAGAGGTTAGGCTAGGATGTCATGGAGGAGACTGTGTTTGTAGAATGGATTTGCAGATGCGAAAGCTGACACTGGGTCAGGACTGCTCTGTTCCTTGGGTGGGTAGTGGTAGTGAGGAGAGAAATGTTTCTAGGCTTGATAAGCCAGGACACTCTGTTCTAAAACAGACACTCTTGTATTATGAGTTACGTATTCCTGTCAGGTATAAATGGATAAAGGCATTGTTCAGTTGAGTCTGAAATAGAAAGTGTCCCTATAAGGAATAGACAGTGAACAGCCAAAGAGGTGCGAAGGTCATTCTAAACTGAAGCAGTGCTGCATTTCAGTTCAGATGTGGGGACTGATAATTATGTATTTTTTGGAGTGAAAGCCTTTTCCATCAGTCTTTGCTTGTGGAAATTTAGCTATGATGTCTCAGTAGTGTCCAGTGGACATACCTGAGATCTTCTTCATTTACTGTTTGTGTTCCAGATATTGTCATTGAATACAATGACAGGACTGAGCTCTGGTGATCTGTAAGTCACTTAGGACGAGTATTTGGGATTACTTGATGGTGATTGGTTACCCTTTAGTATAGGACCAGAGTTATTGTGTAATTCACACAAGCATTTATGTGATATTTGTCAAAGTAAAGTCTAATGCTCCTCTGCTAGCCTGTTTAAGCCGGTATAAATGGTCGTTCTACCTGCAGTGGCCGGGGACCTCATTCATTCACCACACCATACCTCAACGCGTTGGAAGGAGCATTTGCAATATAGTGTGCAGACTAATATGGGTAGGCTTAAAACATGCAGTCCATATCTTCCGCTTTTCAAAGATACAGGTTATATTTACCTAGCCTGCTGGGGTACATGACGAGGCTTCTATACAGCTTCAGTATACAAAGATTAGGTGCAGAGAATACACAGAACTGGCAGGCATGACCACAGGGTCCCCATGAAATGCACATGACCCCTTCCCCATGAAATGCACATGAAATGACTGTCTCTACTGGCAGGGCTATCCCATCCATGAGGCCACCTGAAATGTTCATGTTGAATGACAACCTTAGAGGGGCAGTAAGTGGACAGCCTGGGGCTTGAAGCCCCCAACATGTCTGCTTACCACCTTCTCCAATCCAGTGCTGCACTGGGTGCTCCAATCTTCTGACTTGCTGAGCATGGTAGCCTCCTTCTCCCTCCAGTACTGTGGAGGAAGGATTACAGAAAAAATCTGCTGCAACTCCAAATTGCTTCTCCCTGCCAGCTTGGTGCTTACGAAGTACCTGCCTGGGAATACCGGGTGCTGTAGGCTTATACCATAGTCTTTTGAGACTGAAGGTTGCCAATCAAGTAGGCAGGGCAGGCAATTTGAAGCCTGCCGACCACCTGCCCCTTTCCTGTGCAGTGGATTTGACTCAGTGAGGGTCCTGAGACTGCATCTGGAGGGCCTCAAGGATCTCCCAGTCGCAACTGGAAGTGCGTTCCAGTCGCATCAGGGAGGTATTCAGAAGTGCAGGAGGTAGCGCGTAACTTGTTCACCGTACCTGCACTGTAACTGTTTAAGAAATTCTCAGGAAATTAGCTGGGGTGCTAAAAGAAGCAAGCCAATAAACAAGGAAGTTATGGCTTGAGCAAATGTGACATGCAGTACAGAGAGACAAAAAAGCTGGCATTCAGGAAGCAATATGATGTTTGAATTTGTAAACAAATTGGAAGTGCTTAAGACTTCCTTTGCTTTTTCTACTGCTGTGACTATTCCAAAAGTAGCTCAAATGCCTTCTGAATGCCTTCTGGGAGGGGTCAAGTTAAGGAATAACATGAGGTCATTCTGACTTGCGGTGGAAAAATGTTGTCTGAGAAGCTGTGCTCTGGAGTGCATCTGGTTCCCATCACTGGTCAAAACTTGCTGCTGCAGTCGAGCCTTTGCAAAGAGGGAAAGTACACAGCTATTCGGCCCCGCTTTCTCCTGTTCCTGTTAGGCTGTCCTTGTTTTGCACTGTCTCTAACACAAACTTAGCCAGCTTGGAAGGAGGGTTGTCTGTAGCATAAGCCAACCACTTTTTTGTTTAAGTTGGAAAGACTCCAAGACACGCTTCTCACATTCATCCTTTTGCCAAGCCTTGGAGAAAGCAAAACAGTGGGAGTCTTCATAAACCCACGAGGTAACTTCATACATATTATTGAATAGGCTTCATTTCCCCCAGAGTTCCTAAATACCTGTTAAACTGCTTAGAGTGGTAGAGAGTCCTTCACTTTTCTCTTGTAAACCTGTAGCTCTCTGTGCTATTTTCCTATACCAATGGCATTAAAGGCATTGCCTTTAAGAAAAGGCATGAAAATAAGAGCAAGAAATAAATCGAGTACCCTAACTGTATGTGTTTCATAGCTATCATACTGATTTTTCTCATGAATAATACATACATTGAGACCCTAAGACTGGAGCATGCTATCCAGCTGAAGCTGTGCACTTGATTGTTAGAACATCAGCATCCTTGCTTAGATAAATAGCATGCATATGTTATGAAAGTAGTAGTGTCCAAGGTCACCACTGTAGTTGTCCTGCATCAGCCCTCTTTTTACAGCTTTTGGAAATGTGTTGGGAGGCCATCTGGACACACATTGAGCAATTCACAAAAGACCTCTTCAAATGTTTGAAGATGGAATAAATTGAATACACATGAGGGAGAGTATCAGCGTGGCAATCTCCCAGATCCTCACACTTTACTGTGTGTTGACAGCCCTTGCCACATGCGTTGGCATGTGTAAAAGCCTGTATACACATGATGTTAAACGGAATGAATTTTAGTTGGAAGAGGAACCTGCTGCTATGAGGCTGATTCTCCCCCTCTCCCTATGCATTCATCATGCTCTCTGTGAATATCTGAAGATGGCTACGACTCCATCAGTTTGGGAAACTCAATGCAAAGCTGCCCTTTCTCTTTGGCTCCTTTTGGATGCTGGTGTTAGAAGATGTTAGAAGCCTTGGAAGAGAGGTGGTACATGATAGTGGTACATGATGGTGGTACATGATAAAGAGAGGAGGTACATGATGACAGCATGCAGCAGTGTCATGTTAGCCAGGGGCAGCAGTGGACCTCCCATAGACGAGATGGGGCAAAAGCCCCAGGCACTGGCCGCTAGGACCCCGTGGAAGCCTCTCTGAGGCTCACGGCAGGGGCGGAAACTGTGCTTTCGGTTTTCGGGAAGCACAGTTTAATGCGTCAGGGAACCTCACAGAGGTTTTCCCCGATGTAGCTGGAGGTTGCGTGAGGCTCCATGAGCCTCAGGTGAGTGGGGGGGGGGCAGCTTTTCAAGTGACAGGGGGGAGTGATAGCCCGTGGGGGGGGGTGCCATCGCAGCAGACCTTTGCCTCGGGCACGGGGCTGGGGAGGTCCACTGCTGGCCAGGGGTGGCACATGCCCGCACCCCACGCCGTCTGAATCCTAACCCAAATGCCACCACTTCTCTTTAAACTGAACAAGAACAGGGGAGGATGTTCATTGTAACTGGAAGCAGTGTGGAGCATAAATGCTGCCAGTTGTACTCTGTGGGGAAGGAGAACGTGGCTGGGCTCCAAGTCACCTTCCCTGCCTACCTGGTCCTTTTAAAGCACCAAACAGGTGGGGAGAATCAATCTGGAACTGCAACAGCTCCCCCCCCCCCACTTCTTCATACAGCAGTGCTAGAGGGAGCAGGAGGCTGCTGCTGCTGCTGCTGTGATCCTCTTCCAACTTGCTCTTAGAAAGTTGTAAGAGGATCAGAACTTCCAGTGGAGTGGCTGGCTGGAGAGGGAAGCGGACAGATGGGCTTAGGGCTCATGCATTTGCTGCCCCTCCAAGGGTGCTACTCCGTCCAACCTTTACATGTTGCTGCATGGCAAAGTCAATCCTGATGCTGGCTGTTGGACCAATCGGAGGTGGCAGAGTGGACCTATTTAAGAGTGCCCCACCCACCACCGGCCTCTTCTTAAATTAGCTATAACCATTTTATCCAAATGAGACAGGGTAGTGTGAGTCTGCCTCTTGCTTTAAATAGTTTTGTGGTACTTAAACCTGTGTTTCTTAAACTATCCGTTTTAACCGATGAACAGAAACAAGGGATGCCATTCATTGCAAATAGAAGCAGAACCATGATTTCTTTCTACTTGTCACATCAAGATTGTTTTGCAAGCTGTGTTTCCTTCTTGCACTCCCTGTTAAGGAAGCAGTTTTCAGCGGGTGTGCTGCAGCACATTAGTGTGCCATGAATGGTCCTCAGATGTACCACTGGAATTTGGGGGAGGGTAATTTATGAGTAGGGCCTTTGGGGATGTGAGTTTTACACTGGCATCACCGTGTGCCTTCTAAGTTGGCACTGATAAAAAAAAACCTGATGGTGTGTCTTGAAAAACCTTGTCAGTGTTCTGTGAGATGAAAAAGGTTGAATATCACAGTGCTAAGGAACTGTTTTTTTTAAAAAAATGGACAGGTGAGAAAGTGCAAAGCCAAGTCTCAGAATAATCTTTGTGCAAGGCATTTCTCTGGCAGTGGACTTTTGCCATGCCTGTGTGGCTTCTGTAATGGCTCACTTACTAAGGAGTTGCTTCTGGTGGTTTGTTTTTCATTCAGGCTGTTTAACTCTTTCTTCACCTCCTTCTCTGACAAGGCTCTTTTCAGTTCTTATATGTCTGGTAAAAGTGAACCTATTTTGCATTACATTCCCACTAACCCCCAGGAAATAGATGGCTTACAGCCCAATCCTGAGCTGCCCAGAGTGTGGGGCTGCTGTGTCGTTGAAAATGACTGCTGTGGCATCCTGAGCACAACCAGGCAACCACCAGCGGCTCCTCGGGGGAAGGGGACGTTTGTCCCTTTCTCCCCAGTAAGGAAAGTAGCACTGCAGTGGGGCTACTTGATTCTGCGGCAGCTCTGGCACTCTGGAGCTGCTGCAGAATCAAAGAGTTCCATGTCATGAAGCTCAGGATACAGTGGAGCTGAGCTCCACAGGTCCCACCCTCATCCCGCCCCGCTCCCTCCTCTGGCACGCCTTGTCCCTGCCTTCTCCCTGACCTCCCCCCACCACCTCCCACCCTGGAATGCCTCCTCTCCACCTCCCCCTCACGCTCCCACCTACCTCTCCCCCACCCCACTGTTCGGGCAACCATGAAGCGATGGAGCACCGGGTTTCCACTGGTGCTAGCCCAGTGCGAGCTCGCACTGGGTAGCTGTAGTGCTGGGGTGGCACATGCCTTGTGGCACATTTGCAACAATGAGTGCTGGCAATAAGCCGGCGCACAGAGCTCAGGATTGGGCTCTCAGGTTGCAATCCTATACTCTCTTTCTTGGCAGCTAGTTTCTTTGAACAAAAGGATACTCACTTCTATGTAGACATGTATAGGATTGTGCAGTAAGTTTTCTTCTTCTAGACTGGACAATTGTTTAACCTGTTAGAGCAGCAATTTTCAACAATTTTTCTTGTCAGGGCACACTGACCTCTTTGGTCTTCTCTGTGGTGGTCTTTGCCGCTTGTGATGTCACTACTGTCTTCTGGGAGACTCTTCAGTTTCACATACTTCACTTTAGCTTATTCTAAAGTTTCCCACCCTTATTCTTTGTTTCCAGGGTTCTTCTCCATCTTCTTTTGAGTTTTTCCATATTTCTGCTGAGTTTGCATTTGCAACATGACCAATATTCAGCAGCCTTTAAACTGTGCATAGGTTTTGGTCCTGGTTCATAGTACAGTTCTGATGTTTTGAATCTGTGCCTGACTGCGGTGAAGGAATAGATGTGGCTTAATAAATGGAAACCGAAACCAGGCAAGTCAGAGGTGCCATTGTAGGAAAGCCAAGTTGAGATTGGGTGTGCAGCCATGCTAGATTGGGTTGCCCTCCCTGCAAAGAATCAGGCTTACGGCTTGGGAATGCTCCTGGTCAAGTTGCAGCTGCCCAGGAGAAGTTAGTGGAAACTCATTTTCAAGCCAGTGAGATAGTTTTAAACTGATGAGATATGTTCTGAGATATCTGTCCATTTTAGTCTAACTACTATGATCTGAACTTGCAGAAGGCTCCAGGTATCTTCAAAGAAAGCTTCACTTGCAACAGATTGAATTCAAGATATGGTGTTCCCAGGGCATGGATGCCAATAATCAGGCTCCTCCCTGAAGCATTCTGAGTTCTAATGAGATTGACTGCCAATATTCCAGTTGGGGGTCTGTATTGATGAAAGTAGGAAAAGTGGGGAAGAAAAAAGTACAGAATAAGGTAAGATGCACCATCCAACTGGGGCGATGACCGCAAGCAAATGTGGTCTAACGAGTGAGGAATGAAAGGGAAAAAGAAGAATGTGTCTTCTATCCCCTGTGCACAACTGTATTTTGAGTGCATTCATGATTACAAAACCGACAAAAAATTATTTTCCTATTCCCCTGTGTGCATTGAGGATTCTGCTTTAGTCTGTGTAGTGGTAGCTGTCTTAGGGAGATTGTAGAGAATGACTGGAGATGGTGGAGACAGGGGAGGGAGGAGTGGAGACTGCCAAAGATTTCAGCATAGTCTGGCATACTAGCGGTGGGGGCAGGGGAAATGGGAGAAAATTTAAATCCTCTTTATACCCTAGTATGGATGTGAATAAGCAGAAAAATATCTGAAGGGTTGCAAAAGGATAATTAGGGACAATCAGAAGCAAAACCAAATGTGAAGAGCTGCAACAAGAAAATGCTGACTCAGTCACATGCACCCAGTTGTAAAACCCTGGCTTTAATCCAAAGGAGCAAATTGTATTTGTATAGACTTTCCAGAGGCTACTAAAATATCTGCTGTTTAAAATATTATTCAACAGCCCTGCAAGCAATGGACAGACAACAGGACTTCACAGAGTAATAATTCAAAGATGGGTGATCATGTTGTTTTATTGCTAGCCTCTTTTTCAGATTATAAGGAAAATAAACTTTCTTTTCAACAAGAATTCAGTATTTCTTGTTGGCAGGCAAACCTCCAGGGTGTGCTTCTTGCGTGCTCAAATAAGCCCTCCCATTCTCTCTGAGTGTTTTATCGGTGTTTGTCACGTTGCCTCCCAATCATCACCAGTTACTTCCAGTGGTACTTCCAATAGGTGGACTGTGTGAAGTGGTACAGTGGGGGGGGGGGGACAAACATTGAGAAACATTGCTATAGATCAGGGGTCTCTAAACTTTTCGGCCCAAGGGCCACATCAAATATCTGGCATGGTGTCGAGGGCCAGAAAAAAAAATTAAATATACAATTTAAATAAATACATTACAGATGGAACTTAGATGAATGACTAAAATGAATGAATGATTGGGCTCAAATGTCCAGGATTTCTCCAAGCACCAACACAGCCCAAGAAATAAAGCACATGCTTAAATGGACCCCCATTCTCCCACCCCAAAAGCACAACTCTGGTTGTGTTTGGTCAACTGGGCCAGAGGCTCTCAGGGAATCAGAGGCTGGCTGCGGGCTGGATAGAGGCACTTGGCAGGCCACATCTGGCCCCAGGGCCAGGGTTTGGAGACCCCTGCTATAGATGTTAAATTAAAAGCGGTCCGTAGAAAGTTCCTCTCAAAAACCAAGCAAAATTAAAAAAGTTTTTAAACCTTCTGGAAACAATATATAGAAGGGGCTGTTCTCAGGTTTTCTGGAAGTTGGTTCCAAAAACAAGGTGTCACTGTACCTTGTTGCCATCCCTTTGGCTTCAGATGTTGGTGGTATTCTAAGCAAGACCTTGTCTGAAGGGGATGTGCAGGATTATATGGGGTGTGAGGCCTCCCTGTGGGGGGAGGGGTCTGGCCCGCCCGGCCTTTCCGAGGGGGACCCCCTGGTGGAGGTCTCAAACTAGTTCACCAGAAGAAAGGGGGGTTGTGTCACCCAGCTCCCTCTCTTTGGGTTGGCAGCATTTGCCAGAGTCAGGAACAGGGGCTGCTATCAGCAGATCCTCCTGCCCGTTCACCCAACTGCCTTGTCATCCCTGGCCTCCAGGTTTATGTAGGGCAGGCCCCTCCCCGGGATGGTACAAAAAGGGCGTGTCACTGGGACTGCGTTCCCCTGGGATTACCACAGCTCCTCCCCTTCCTCTCTCTCCCTCCCTCCCACCTCCTCTCACCTGCAGCTGCCAGGGTTGTTCCTGAGATGGCTGGGGAGGCTGCTGCCTCTGCTCTGGTCTCTGCCTTTGGGGGGTGGACTGGCCCTGCCCCCCTGGGTCCTGTAGCTCTGCAGATGACGTCGGGAGGTTCAGCTGTGGGCTCCTGATGTCATAGCCAGGTGCCCTGCCTGGCAAGGCAGGTCCCGGCTGGCTGGGCAGGGGAGTGCTCCTCTTCTCCCCTGAGGCGGGGGAGGGGTGGCTGCCCAGCAGCAGAATGGCCTGCATTCTGTGTCCCCCCTTCCTCCTCCAAGGTGGAGTGGGAAGCAGGGGGTTTGGCACGCAGTGTTCCTCCGCTGTGCTTTGCCGCCCACAAGAGTGCTCAGGCAGTGTATGGGGAGGTGGCCCCATGTTCCACTGGCTTCCTCCCTGATCCTCTGGCCCAGAAGTCTTCTCCTTGGGTAAGCTGGGGACCTGTGGGAGGAGGGAACCCCGCCATGGGGGAAGGCAGTCCTTGAGATATCCCAGCTCTATGTCTTTTGGACTTTAAAGATCATCACCAACACCTTGATTTGGGCTTGGAATGGAAAGGGCAGCCAGTGGAATGGGAGCAACAGCATGGCAGAATCAGCCCATTGAGCCCCAGCGACCAACCAAGCTGCTGTGTTCTGCACTATCTGCAGCTTCTGAATTGTCTTCAAGGGTCACCCTATGTAGAGTTCATTACAGTAGTCTAGGCGAGATGTCACTAGGGCATAGACCACCATGGCCTGATCAGTCTGATTCAGTTATGGCCTCAGCTAATGCACTAGCCTAAGCTGGGTGAAAGTTTCTTTGGTCATAGATGCCACCTGGCCGTCTAAGGTCAGCTGTGGGTCCAGGAGGACTCTCAGGCTGCGGACCTACTCCTTCACAGGGAATTCTACTCCATCCCCCCCCTGCATGTCTTCCATTGTCCATCAACATATAAGTTACGGCACCACCCCCTAACTTTTCCAAACACATAGTACCTGCAGGGGGAGGAAAGAGGAGACACCAAACTAAAAGTATACCCCCTGGTCCCTTCCTCAATCACAACAGACTACAACCAAGCTTCAACCCTTAGGGGAGCTCTCCCCCACCCTACTGCAGAAGTGATAAACAGGCCAAGGTTTCTCACTCCTGCCTCCCCCACCCCTGCTCTGGCCAGAATTTTAGGGAGCTGGGTGGCATGCCCTCATCACCCCTGCAGATATGACCACAGCAAGTCCACACACTAGATGTTATTCAGTGAGGGTGTCTTATGATCTGTCTTGTGATACAGAAAATATGTCTTGTGATATAGCACTGTGCCTTAAGATCTATAATAACACCTGTGATTTGTACTGAGAGTTGGCATACCTAATCCAACATATCAGCTGTCTTCTGGGAAACATGAACTAGCAAAGGAAGTACACAACAAGCAATTGTTAAAACAGGTGTGATGCAAAACATTGTCCACTCCATCGCACTTTTGAGTTAATCTTTCTCTGTCGAGTAATTGGTACTTTTTTATGTATGCCTGTTGCTCCATTCTCAAACATTAATTTCTCAAATGTCTTCCTGCAATTTGCTATCAAATCTTGCTGAAGCCAGTATACCACCATTTGTGACATTCTCCTATAAAATACTCAATATGCCCCAAATTACTTTGCTGTTGTAAATGCATTAAGGCTTGTACTGTCAAACTCTGAAAATCTATAGATCTCTAACAATCTATTTTTATTCAGGTGAACTGGCCCTATTTTATTGTAAGGAAAAAAATTCTTGTGATATGTGTACTGTATATTATATCTGGAAACTTAGTTTTATTTTGTTTTAAGCTGTATTAACTAGAGTACTGTTTGTTGTGAAATCGGTTTTTCTCTTCTTGGGTACTAAATTGGGGGAATGAGTGGGTTTTTTTAAGTATGGAGAATAATGGCTAGGGCTTTACATATAGAATGCATATATGAATGCACAAATGAATAATGCATAGGGCTTTACAACAGTGGAACACAGTTTCACTGTCGTGAAACGACTTGTAGCATGGCCATTTTAGGTGTGCTGTGCAACCTGTAGCAGTGCTGGAGGTCCACCGCCAGACCTAAAAAGGTAGGTGTGACATAGGTGGGGGCAGAACGAAGTGGGGAATGGGTGGAAAAGGGTGGCGAGGAAGGCATCAGTGGCATTTTCATCTGCCAATATCTTAACCTTGTCTGTCTCCCTTACTGCTAACGTTGGACACACCTTGGATTTATGCCTGCTAAACAGCAGGCAAAGATCCAAGGAGTCCCATGACAATGGTGGAGGCTTTCCCTGGGATACGTGAGCAAACATTCACTTACCCCAAAGAGTTCTTTTCAATTACCCTCTCTCCCACGGATATAGCTCATGTTCCATTGATGCAGTTGCATTGGTCGGAAGGGATTTGGGTAGGATTGGGGTGTAACATCGTAATCTGTCAGTATTTGTGTGGAGGAGAAGGAGGATTACATCAAGACCACAGGATGCGATCCTCAGTGTACACTCTACCATTAGAATCTTTTTCTCTCTACAATTCTGTTTCCTTAAGTAAAAATGAACACATTGATAAATGAACCAACTATTGCTTTAAGACAAGCTGTAATGTTTACAAATCTATGACATGTTTAATAATGGTAGAAAAGTTCAAGGCTAAACTGTCTTGCTGGCAAGCATTATGGGGACTCCTGAGATGAAAATGGTTGTGTGAGAACATTCCATTAGAATGATTTTCCATCTCAATTCTTAAAGGAGTAATTGTTCTTCAAAAGAACACAGGAATGCTGCTCCTGAATTGTTCCAGCTGTCTGCAACTATCTTCTAGATCAGGGGTGTCTAAAGTTTTTGGCAGGAGGGCCACATCATCCCTCTGATACTGCGTTGGGGGCCAGGGAAAAGAAGAATTAATTTATATTTAAAATTTGAATAAATTTACATAAGTTTACATAAATGAATATATTAAAGATGAACTTATATGAATGAATGAAGGTCTTCCAATAACTCAAGGCCTATAAAAGTTCATGAACAAACCAAGTCTGGCCTTTCCTTCACTGCCATTGCTGCATCACAGATGTGAAGCAGCAAGCAGTGGAGGGAGCCCTCATCCCACAGCTCACAGGAGAGGTCAAGCAGTCGCCCTCATGCTGAGAGCAATTGCATCGGGCCAGTGCGGGCTCCAACAAATTTCTGGAGGGCCAGAGGCTTCTTGGAGACTGGGGGCTCTCAGAGGGCCGCATTGGGAGTCCTCAAAGGCCGCAAGTGGCCCCGGGGCCGGGGTTTGGGCACCCCTGTTCTAGATTTACAAGGCGTTATTATCAAAAAAATTGAATATGTTCTTCATTGTGCGATTGTTCTCCTGCTCAGAACCAAGTTGCCCTTTCATCCCATGGACCTTTGAAACAAAACAGGAAATGTGGGATTTGCTGGGAGTTGACAGTGTGTCCTGCACTTCCTGTTTTGTTGGAAAGGTTTGCATGAGGAAGGAATGAGGCAAAGGAGTAGGGAACAAGATCAGAGAAGCTCCGTCTGTGACAGCCTGGAGGTGGTGATGGCAGACTTGGGGTGAAGGGCACCTCAAATCTATTATCCATAAACTGTTGATCAAAGTGGACCTGTTGTCTACTTCATGGCTGGGTCAGCTATGGGTAAATGCCTTATGAAAAATAAAAATCATTTCACTGTCAAGCCTGGTAGCTTGTATCTCAGCCACAAGAGAGCAAAAGCTTTCCTGTCAGGAAAGCCCCAAAGAATGCCACAAATGCCATCACTGCAAAAAGAGTTACTTTGTGACTTGAACTGCAAATCTCCAGGAACACATCCATCATGCTTTGAGCGTCTCAGATGTACAGGGTTGGTGCACAGCATCTCAGGTGTACAGGACACTTCTCCTGTCCTCCCCATTCCCCATGGAAGCAAAGAGAGGTAGCTCCTCTCCATTGAGCTGGCCTTTTGCTAGAAGTGCGTGGGCATTGCTAGTTAGAGAGGGGCTGTGACTGACATGCAAGTGAATATGTTTATTCAGTGGTTCCCAAACTTGCCAGGATCATGTCACCCTGCAGTCATGGTGCCTTGCTGCAGTGGCTCCATCACCTGGCTCTCCCATGGACCATAATCTTGAATTGTGCAAGACCTCATGTGACTCGAGGTGATGGTACCTGAGAGAGTTGGTAAGAAGGGGCTGCCAGGGACATCCTGTGGCACACAGTTTGGGAACCACTGGGTTTATTGAAGCTAAATCAAAGGATACTGCTGCAAGGGGGTAATGGACAATATGACAATTGACTAGACGCCATTTAAGAAAAAGATAATTGTGTGTTCCTATCTGGGAGTTCCACAAAGAGTCCTACTTTTAAATGTAAGATCTAACTGTGAAATCTCTTTTGAATACTTAACTAACTTCTAAATTCTTGTGCTACAAGAAGCAGATTAGCCCCTAGTTCTGCCTGATTTGAATGCTTGTGTTCCTTATAACCTTGGAAATGCCTTTTTTTCTGCTTATCTTCAGCTATGATGTTATATTTGCTGGGGGCCCTGAAGAGTTGCTACAGAAATTCCAGCAAGCACATCACAAGGTCATATTTGCAGCAGATGGGTTGATATGGCCGGATAAAAGACTATCAGACAAGTACCCTGTTGTTCGCAGTGGAAAACGATTCCTTAATGCTGGAGGTAAGGAACGTTTCTAAAAACTGAAAGGTTACCAGCAACTGCTGCTGGATTAACCTGTCATTGTCGTATGTTGTGTATAAATAAGTTTTTAAAAATCATTCCAAGTTTATTGAAGCATTTTCAAAGGTATAATACAGTTCATCCCTCGTTATCCACTGGGGTGCTGTTCTGGAACCCCTAGTGAATTAAAAAAAATCAGTGGATAAAAAAAGGTGAAAAAATAAATTTAAAGACCCACTTCCAGATTTCTTGCCCCTCCATTGTTCCTAATGCAATAAGGTCTTGTCTCAACATCCACAGGGGTTTGATTTTGGGACTCCCTGCTGATACCATAAAATGTGTTAAATAAAAGTTTAAAAAAATAAAAAAGTGTGTCCCTTTACAATTATGGTTTAAAAACAGCTTTCCTTAATGTTATAGAGAAGCAGTCAGCAATTAGAAATGCAAAGGATCCCCTGCCTTTGCCTGGCTCAACTGAAGAATGGAATGATTGCTTGCATGACTGTCTCTCTCTACAACAGTAAGAAAAGCAGTTTTTTAAACTGTTATTTTAAAGGGATGGATTTTTTCCCCTTCTCCAGGGATCAGCACATTCCTTCTCATTTGCAGTGGCCATTCGTGTTGAGTCAAATTCATGTATAAAAAATCCTTGTATAACACGGTTGGACTTTTACAAACCAAACAATTAGTAAGCATCTCAAAGCATGGTATCACCCCCTCCTTCAAAACTTTCAACTAGCAGTGTTTTTCAAACTGTGGGTCGGGACCCACTAGGTGGGTTGTGAGCCAATTTCAGGTGGATCCACATTCATTTCAATATTTAATTTTTAATATACTAGACTTGATGCTACCATGGCATGTGAAATGTTAAACATCTGTACTTTTTAACAGGCTATTCTGTTGATATAGATGCTTTTAACAATAACAGTAAATGGGACATACTCCTGGATAAGTGTGGGTAGGACTGCAGCCTTGGAATCCTGCACTGTTTGTTGGAATCCTGCACTGATATCTTTAGGATTCTAAAGGATTTAGGATACAGAAGATATCTGTATGCTTCATGCGTCCTGAATTTGTATGCTTCATGCGTCCTGAATTTCTTACACTATTGTGTGTTCTTTATCCTGCTGTTGTGGGATGAAGATTGATGAAGATTAATTCTTTCCTTCCTGTAATGACAGGTCAAAAAATCCAGACGGAGGATTTCATACATTCCGTCATCATCTGATTTCCCTCTTAGGAGAAATTCACTGAGCAAGACCCACACCTGGAATAGTGTTTGGAGTCATACAAAGGAAATCTAAAGGAAGTGCAGGGATTTGGGAGTGCTAAAACTGGAAAAAAAAAAATAAAAAAATCTTGATGGAAATTCATGAGAAATGTTTGCACTGCTTCTCCTACAGGACACTGAGAGTTCTATTTTAGGCATACTGGAACAGATAGAAAACTGTGTTCAAGTGGAAATCATGATTTCCCTATTTATTTATTTCAATATATGGTTTCTTTTAGGATTTATTGGTTATTCTCCAAATGTAAATAGTATTTTGCAGCAGTGGAACCTCCAAGACAATGATGATGATCAGCTTTTTTACACGAAAATCTATATTGACCAGCTAAAGAGAGTACGTAGACCGTTATCAATAATAATTCTTACATTTCTGTGACAAACAATTGTTAGAAAGGAAAGTGCATGACCAAGCTAAAAATCTGGGCTCATTTGGGTCAGTTGGAAAATTCAGAAAGGCATGACTGCATCTTCTCTTGAGAAACTATTTTAAATGTCATGGTTCCAAGTTTTCTGGACTGGTAGGACTGTTGTATGGACTTTTGAACATGATGGAAATGAATCACTACAGAATGTGAAGCTTTTCAAGATGAGCTAGGTCTCATTTCAATAACTAATCCACAAAATAGGTGTGGAGATGTTCACAGCTCTGAAAAGCTCACTGGATGTCTGAAATAGAATCCTACTCCAAAACAGTTAAGCAGGGGAAGTAAGAAACTGGATTCATTTCACATCCTCTGCAAAATAACTGATCCACAAGTTTTCAGCTTTTTAAAAAGGGAGCCCCCCCCCCACACACTTGGTGCAAGCAGAGCTGAAGGAATCAGACCCCCCCCCCACACACACACTCAGCAGAACTGAGTTTTGTTAAGAACTTTACAGCTACAGTGAAAGACCTGCAGCCATTGTTACATAGGCAGAACAAGAAGATGGGAAAAAAATAAACCAATTAAAGTTCTAGTTAAAGTAGGAGAGAGCATCCCAGTCCATCAAGTAGTAACATGATCAGTTATAGCTCCCCCTAATGGTGGGGATTACCATATACAGGTTGAGTCTCATTATTCCGCTCTGAGAGTTCCGCTCCAAGAACTCATGTGGATGGCAAAAAATGCACTATAGCAAATCAATTTAAAAAACAAAGTTTATTTGCTCTGGTGATTTAAAAACAGCCTTGCTGACCTTTTGAAATGCACACAGAGTCAATCAGTCTCTCTCCAGGAGCTTAGGCTTCACTAGGAGGCAGCAATCCCTTCCTTCACCAGGAGCCCCAGCAAGGGGGAAAGAATGGAGAAGGTGAGAGTCACTGCCATTTAGCCTTCTTTCACATGCTCAGGGGGAAGGGAGGAATGAAACCTGCAGTGATTGATGGATTGTCAGCCAGCTACCCTCTCTGGCATTATTAAATGACTGTTTCCCTTTAATTTAAAGGTCCCTTCTCATCAGCTTTGAGATAGAAAAATCTGTGGATAATTAGGTTATACCTGTAATCACTTGTATGACTGACTCACTGCAACAGTAAAAAGCAGTTTTTTTAAACTATGATTTTAAAGGGGTGCATTTTTCCCCTTCTCCAAGGATCAACACATTCCTTCTCATTTGCAGGGGCAATTTGTGTTGAATCAGATCCGTTTATAAAAAATCAATGTATAACAAGGCTGGACCTGTATACTTACACCCATTGACTATGTACTGAATGGATCTGCTCATATGGTGTCACTCTTCCAACAGCTGGAACAACTAGGAATAAGATTTGTAGCAAATCTTATGCATGTTTACTCAGAAGTGTGTCTCAGTGTGTTCAGGGGGATTACAGCTTTAGGCATTCTGATGATAAACTTACTACACATATGCTCCAGGAGTATAATTGAATTCTTGCAGGTTCATTCTTAGTTTTGCAACTGAAGCTAGCAAGTAATGTTAAATGAAGCAGAACTAATAACTACAATTTTCTTGCTAAATTAAGTTTCTTCCTATGTAGGATTTGATCCAGTTTTTGCATTTGATCTTTCTCCAAAACCTTTTTAAAGTTTTTGAAGGATAATAATGTGGCAACTTTTCTGTGTTAGTATATTTTAAAACATCTGACAATGTTGTCTGGTTCTACTTTTTATGCATATGAGAAACTAAAACAATAGAAGGGGAAAAGGCTATTGCAAAATCATTACTGTTTGTTGTGGCCAACTTGAAAAAAAATAGGCTTTGCATAGGTTTTCTGATTCAGCAAAGCATACCAATATAGTGCTATAGAAGTATGCCCAATATAGGATGCCCACATTTAAAGAACTGTGTTTTGTTAGCAAGTTGGATGAATAGCTGCAGCCTGAGTCCCAATGCATGAGACCAAGGTCTGGTGCTGCCCCTGTTCCACCATGACTAGCCCCCAGATCACTCCCTCATCATCTCACTTCCCTCCTGCTACCATTCTCCTCTCCACCCTGCTGCCATTTCAAGAAGCAGGAGGGAAGGGAGGGAGGAAAGAAGCGAAGTGGAGAGACTGGTGACCTAGAGCAATTCATGTTCCTACTTCCACCCTTCTTTCCCTACTCTCTGTTTTTTTTCTAATAGCACAAAACTCACAGGAAGAGGATAGCAGTGGTGGTGTACAAGAGAGGAAGTTCTTGCTGCTTAATTCCCATGCCACCACCTCTAGTAATGACTAGGGTGTCCCCTCTAATGAGCTTTTTGAAAGCAGCAGTGTACAGCAGTGATTCTCGCACACAAATATAAATATAAGAGTGTGTGTGTGTGTGTGTGTGTGTGTGAGAGAGAGAGAGAGAGAGAGAGAGAGAGTCTTTCTTTCTTGTACAATCAAGTCAGCCACCAAATGTATATATAAATATTAAACCAAATATAAAGACAAGTTTAAAAGAAGAACCTTTAGAAACTAGCAGCAAACTCAACCCATAAAGTTCTCCAAAAATGTCTGGAGAAATAAAAATATTTTGAATAGCCACTTAAAATTGGGCAAGAAGGGAGATTGATGTGTATCCCAGTGAAGACATTTCCAGAGTTTTGCTGTTGCTGCTGAATAAGCCCTTTCTCTGGCACCCACAGAACAATTATCAGAGAATATGGGCCCAGGGAACAGAGCCCCTGAGAGGCCAACCTAAGGACTGGCAGGTTCTTATGGAAGTCAGTGATGACTTTCTATATGTATCATGGTATATTTTCAACTACTTTTTTATTAGTTGCTTATCTATTAGTGATTTTTGGCAGAGTCTTGTACTATATACTGCCAAAACATCATACTTGAGAAGTCGTGAACTCCATTTGCTTAGCTTATAAAACAGAAAGCCAGTCTTTTGTGTCATGGTAATATAAACCGTTTCCTGGTGAATCATATGTTCTCAATGTGGGATGTATCTCTGTGACACTCTGAATTATTAAAGAGTTGTGAAATTTTAAGAAAAATCTGGCTTGTAAGGGAAGATGGAGGGCAGATTGGGTGCAATACCTATCAGCTAGAGCATCAATTTCCATCCTTTTTCATATGACAAGTTGCTAAAATTGTCATGGTACACCATCCGTTTTCTGACAATTGACAAGGCAAAACAAACTACCAGTGAGAAACTTGCAAAACTTGCATCCTCCAATGAATGACTAACCCTTCCCTAAACTCCCACAGCACACCTGCAGACCATTCACGGCACGCTGGTTGAAAATCACTGGTACCTGCTTCCCTCTAAACAAATAGGGAATAACTGATAAATTGCTGCCAGCAACATAGACTGAGCTGCCAGACAGAAGGTGGCCGACTGTGGGGGAAAAAATCTCCCAGCAGAGCCAACCTAGAGCTTCCATTAAAACCAAACTGTAGCAGAATGTAATGGTCCAGGAGATGTGGCAAACTCTTCCCCCTCTGGTGACTAGGCAGGAGAAACCATAAAAAAGGCAAGAAGTTTATTTAGAAAGTAGACAATGGGAGAGGTAAAACAAGACACTAGTGATCTTACAGAAGGGCTGGGGACTGGTGGCAGAGGTTGGCAAGGAACCACCATAGGGTATTGGATGCTCCTAATGTTGGAGCAAAGGGTGGGTGCAAATACGCTAACCTATAACCTGTGGATGTTACCCAGGTTTCACTTGCAGGATTAGATGTGGGTCACCTGAGTCACTTGAGCTGCTGGAAAGTGGTTGAGTTTTATGGTCCAGTGTGTAAGTGCTAGGGCCGTGGTTTAGTTGGGAAAAAGAAAATGCTCAAACAATAAACAGCACAATAGGGATAATACTGCTAGTGTCTTTGAATAACTCAGTAGTCCTTTGGGATGCTGAGGCATCACAGAAGCCTCTAAGGTCATAGAAAGTTCACAAACATATGAAAAACAGGAAAAAATAGAGGAAAACCAGGGTTTTTGACCACGTAACTGAAAATTGAAGAATCAATGTAGAAGTATAAAGTGCAACCTGCAGTTATGTTTTATTTTATACCTTTAACACTAATTCTGTTTCACTTAAGTTTGAATTCGGTTTATTCATTTGTCCTAGATTTATGATACCTCATGTTGGTATATTTACTGTTCTTACGCTTTTAGGAACAGATTAATATTACCTTGGATCACAAGTGCAGAATTTTCCAGGCTTTAAATGGAGCCCTTGGTATGTATGCAAATACTTCTACTGAATGGTGAGCATTTGGAAAATATCAGTGTTGCCCCTTACTAATGCTGCTGTACCTCTTATCAAATATACCCAAGGATTCATTTGTATGTGATTTCACTGGGATTGTGCTGATTTGTGGCAAGCACTGAACATGTGCACTCCTTTGAAACCTCCTTCTCCTCACCACTGAGAGAATTATATAAACCAAACTGGAGATCTTGCAATTATCTGAACTTGGAAACTTTGGTGATCTAAGAAATTAGAGCCCCTGTACGTATCTCCCAGTTTATTGTTTACTTCCTCCTATGATGAGAGGAGGGGTGAAGAGGTGAGAGCAAACTAGATCTCTTTCCAGGACCATTCCCAAAGGGAAAGATAACATCTGTGCAGACCCTAACTTTCCAAGATTGTGCTGAGGAAACAGACACCCTATTCTCAAAATTCTGATAAAGCAAGTGGCTTGTCGTGACTTTTTTTTTTTTTAAAGGCCCTGAGATAAACAAAATTATTTTTAAAAGATCTTGATACTAAATTTTTATTCTACACATCCTTGCTGAACTCTGGAACAAGTGGCTTGAGGATTGTTGGTTAAAATGGGAGGAAATTCAGGAATTAGTACAAAAGAGAATATTATGAATGCAATAGTTCACTCAAATATAAAGAAAGTTGTGATGTCCCTTTTTGAATAATCTACAACTGACATGTTATTAACTTGCTTGTGGGCTGCAGATGAAGTTCATCTGAAATTTGATGAAGGAAGAACCAGAGCTAGAAATTCTGTGTATGACACTTTGCCAGTCACCCTTCATGGAAATGGCCCAACTAAAGTAAGTGATGGCATCTCCAGTTAAGACTTATTAATGTGAAGATATCGAAATAAATATGCTGTGAAAATCTAGTTAGTAGTCAAATAAATATTAATTAACAGTGACAGTAGGGCTCAGTGCACTGCTTACTAATCCTAGCCCAGTTTCTATTTATTTAAATTGAGTTTGTGCTACAAGAGACCCCTGTAGTTTAGATCATTACATTAGATAGCTACAAAACTATGGTGTATTATCCTGTTGAACCGATTTGTGTGTGTTTTTAAACAATCTAGATTAGTCTCAATTATTTTGGAAATTATATTCCGAATGTCTGGACCCGTGAAACTGGATGTGGTGCCTGTGACAGAGATCTGATAGACCTTGCCACGCTAAAAGTAAGTCAGTGTTGCATGCAGTCATATGTATAGCTGTATATACAACTATATGTATATATTAAATTCAACCTCAACAAACAAAGCAATTTTGCAATTGTAATCTGTACCATCTGTAATACAATTTAGATCCTGCCTTCCTCTGTTTTGTACTAAGAGGTTGTGATGGACTTTAGATATATAGTATGTTCACATTTTAAGACTATCACCCTTGGTTCATAGGATCAGGTGATAGGGTCTCAGTGCAGCCCAGTTCTAAAATGCATGTAGATGCATTCCTCGTATGCACAATGCAACTGTAACATAGAAAGAGCTTGTTACCGTGGTTGCACAGACTTTGTACTGGGTTCAACAACCTCATGGAACAGCTAGGATTTCGAATAGAAATGAGGGGATCCACCCACTAGAAAAGTTTTGGCAAACCTGGGTTGTTTTTATCCAGATAGCTGTTGAAGAATGAACAGATTTACAAATTTTTCATGAATGGCACAGAATTATATGGTGTCTGATTT
Source organism: Tiliqua scincoides (assembly GCF_035046505.1). NCBI lineage: Eukaryota > Metazoa > Chordata > Lepidosauria > Squamata > Scincidae > Tiliqua > Tiliqua scincoides. The sequence continues at coordinate 211,812,220 of NC_089823.1, read as the reverse complement.
TGGAAATCAAGAAATGTTTAAGCCATTCATTCCCAAACTGTGCACCATAGTGCTTTTGGGCACCATGGCACACTTATAGGGCTCTGTGGGATGTCCCCGGTGGCCCTTCCTGCCTGCTCTCCCAGGCACTGCCAAATTGGATCTCATTAGATTTTGCATTATGCAAGATGGCGACAACCAAATTTTATGAAATCTATTTTATAAAATTACCTATTCCTGTGTAGTACGATTTAGGGTCAATCCTGTACATAGTTACCTAGAAATAAATGCACTGAATACAGTGGGACCTACTTCAGCGTAAACATGTATAGGATTGGGCAGCTGACTTTTTCAAATATGGATTTGCAGAGAGATTGTGATTTCAAGAGACAGTTTGGAGTCTTTTCATATTTAAGTGATTGTACCAAAGTTTGCACTCAGAATTGTCTCAACTCAGCAATTAAAAACTCCTACTCAGAGTTATAACTTGCATAAAATGAAAATTGTATGTTATGTACCCACAGGTTTGCAGTTTTTTTTCCCAAGATTATTGGGGTTAACGCATGACTGTTCATAGTGTGTTCGTTTTTGAAATAAATGTGTGGTTTTTCTTTTTTTGTCTATGCATTATTTTAGGAGAATCCAAAAGTAACAATTGGTATTTTTATTGAACAACCAACTCCTTTCCTGCCTAAGTTTTTAGACAGATTGTTGACTCTGGAATATCCAAAGGAAAAACTTAGCCTGTTCTTTCATAATAATGTAAGTACTATTATAACCAGGTGCTAATTGTATAGTTATTTTTGTAAATTAGTAAATGAGTTAAGCTAATAACATCTTTGCATGATCAAGCTTAATGACCCATGTAGTGCAGCATTCCGTTTCCACTGTGGCCAACCAGATGCCTTTTAAATGTCCAAAAGGAGTAACACCTCCTCCTGCCATTGCTCCCTGTTGTAATCATTATTATAGATCCCCTCTTAGTTGACTTTTTTCTAAATTAAAAAGCCCCCAGAATTGTAGCCTTAACTGTCTGATCATTTTGGTTTCCCTCTTTTTAAAATGGTGCAACCAGAACTATACACAGTATTTCAAATGTGGCTGCACCATATATTTATATAACAGTATTGTTTATTATTGGCTTCATTTCTGATCCCTTTTAAGAAAGTGTTTATTTTTCAGTTTATATCTGCTTTATATTTGTTCTGCTTGTTAGTAGCACTGTCTCCAATGTTCATCCTACTGGCACAGTTGCATTGGCACTGCAAAATTGCTTAGGTCTGGGCTGTAAGTGTTTATTCTAGTATAAGAACTTCAGTTTAAGAGAAGAATTATGAATTCAATCATACAGCAAAAAGCAGAGAGATTGTGAGTTAAGTTACAAGTTGCATATAGACATGTGCACCTCACAAATCCCTACCATGGTGTTTGACACACTGCAGTACCACCACATGCAAGCAGATATTGGAAAGTGCCACATGGTGCAGCAGAACAGAAGAAGCACACAATATGCTGCAAAATATCCAGTGCATGTCATACATAAACTCAGGTACTGCATGAACCATATGTTAGAGATGATCATAACTGTATCTTGTTCTTAGATTTCAGACAAGAGTCCTACTGTTACTGGGGTTCCCCCCCTTTTGGTTATGCTTGTACTTTGGTTGTATTTTGTCCAACCACTTTTTTTATTTCTTTTATTTTGTCATTTATTTTGTCCCTATTACTATCATGCTCTTTTTATTAGTCTCCCTTATTTCTATCTTTTAAGCCTCTGGTTTCTGTTTTCAATGTGCTCCTTGTCTTATTCCCCCCCCCCCCAACTCCAATAGAACAGTTCTTTCCTGGTTTATTTGATTACCCTGTATTTTTGCATTCAATTTAAGATTCTGTCTATTACATTCATATGTTTTAATTCTGTAGCTACTGCCTATCTTTAACTTATGATTCCCCCCATCCCAACCCTGCATGACTGACCATATCTTTCTAGTTGTGTTTTTCTTGTCAGCCCCTGTATTTCTCCTTTTATTCTGCATCTTTGTGCTTTTTCTCTTTTGGCTCCTTTTCTTTGGAATACTTTGGAAGTCAATATTAATTTAAGCAATTCTCCACTGCATATACTTAATAAGAAAAAAAAAATCCTTAAGACTCGTTCATTCTAGCTAACTTTTTACTTTTAATAGTTCTGATCTTCTCCAGATTTTTTTTTTTTTTAGGGGGAGTAGATACTTTAATTGTATATATGTTTCTCTGTCTGCATTAGTTCTAAGCCTACTGGGCAGTATGCACCTTTATAGGTGCTTTCTATAGCACATAGTGTATTAGGCACTTGACAAATACCACGTACTATCTTATTCCTTTGTTGCTTCATGACATCTTTGGGGAGAAATAGTTTCAGCCCAGTCCTATTGGGCTGCTACACTAGTGGAATCCACATTCCACTGGTGCTGGCTGCTGTAAAGCAGTCATAAAAAAATGCTCTGGCTGCATGTGCTTCCAGGGTGCTAGCAGGAAGGCTAGTCTGTCTATGTCTCTATGGAGACCCACCGGAGGATGTAAGCCAACACAGGAGGTTGGAGGGAGGCAGGGAGAGGGTTGAACAGGGTGGGAGAGAGGTGTGTAGAACGGGGCAGAGATAGGGCAGGAAGGAAGGTGGATCAAGCCCAGGAGCCAGTGATTAAGCTGGTACATGTCCGAGTTGCTCCATAGTAGCTTCTGGGGCTTCCCCTGGGGCAAGTGTTCAGGAGACCTCCAGCAACCAAAACATCTCTGCAGTGGCAGCTGTGCTGGCACCGCTGCATTGCTGTGTGGGGAGTTTGATAGGATTAGGCATTGGATCTGGTTTCATGGTTGTGCATGTCCAGGTCATATTTTTTTCTCCTGGTTTTGCTCTGTGACCCAAACCAGATTTGGCTCTGAGACAAATCAGATTTCACACTTTGTAGCTGCTACAAAGTGTGAAATCTGGTTTGTCTCAGAGCCAAATCTGGTGTTGGAAGATGAAAGTTTCAGGGGCACTCTGGAGCAAAAAATAAGGGGGGAAATGTGTGCATAGTCCATTCAAGCCTTGATAGTTGTGACATATATTGCCTGCTTGCCTTCTTGTATACTTAACACTCAACTGTTTTATTGCATGTTCAATATTTTTATACAGTAATACTGATTTCCCATTAATTCTCTGTGTTAACATTTCCAGGAAGTTTACCATGAAAAGCACATCAAGAAATTTTGGGAAAAAGCCAATAAACTTATCAAAAATATAAAAATTGTTGGACCTGAAGAGAATTTGAGTCAAGCTGATGCCAGGAACATGGGAATGTAATCTATTTTTTAAATCATTTATCATCCAAGAGTATAAATTAACACCAAGGCAGTGCATAGATTTTTTTTTTATTTTTTTTTTGGGTGGAAGCTATCTACTTAACAAGTAACAAAGGCAATTTTTATGAAGTGCCTCAGCTGTGTATTGTAGCCTTGAGGGATTTGTGTTGTTTATTTGAATTTTTTCTTGGCTAGGATTTAATGATCCATCATTTGGATTTTCAAGGCATGTTTCCAGAGTGCAGAGGGTAACAGGTTGTGCTGAAGTAGAGCAGATGTACTTCATTCAGCTCATTATTTCATTTTATTTTAAACACTTCTAGCTCACTTTTCTTTCAAATCTCAACACATAGCAATAGTTTTAAAACAATGAACCCTTTCAAATCACAAACCTACACTAAAATTAATAATAGGTCAGTAAAATATGCAAAAAACAAATCTCCAGAGAAATTATATGAATAGTAATTTTTTTACCAGATTTATTGAAAGCTTAGCAGAATAAAATTGCCCTCACCTGACAATGAAAAGCTACTAATTTAGGGTCTAATCCTATCCCACTACCAGCTCTGATGAAGCCACCCTGTTGTAAGGTAACAAATGTTCCCATACCTTGAGAAGGCCCCAGTGACTGCCCCTTCACCATAGAATGCAGCATACAGACTCCCAACATTTTGTTTTTGAAATTGACTTTAAACTTCTTCTATAATTGATTTTTATTTCCAGGAGGGAAAGCTAACTTTAGTGAATGTATTTTGACACAGATTTTGATTTTTGAAACTTGATAGTAAGGCCAGTGGCGGACCTCCCCAGTCCCACGCCCCAAGGCAAAGGTTCGCGATGGCACCTCCATGGGATGCTGCCACCCCCATGTGCAAATACCCCCCAACCTAGAGCGCACAGTACCTTGCGGTACTCCAGGATATGTCAGGGAAGCCTCCTGATAATTCCCTGACGATTTAAACTGTGCTTCCGGAAACCCTTCAGAGAGGCTTCTGCGGGGCCCTAAAGGCATGTGAGGCTCTGCGCTAGGGGCATTTTCCCATAGAGTGAACGGAAGGTCTGCCAATGCATAAGGCTGTCTGAGGAAATTGAGCTATTATAAGATACCCGTTTTCATAAGAACAGCCCCACTGGATCAGGCCATAGGCCCATCTAGTCCAGCTTCCTGTATCTCACAGCGGCCCACCAAATGCCCCAGGGAGCACACCAGATAACAAGAGTCCTCATCCTGGTGCCCTCCCTTGCATCTGGCATTCTGACATAACCCATTTCTAAAATCAGGAGGTTGCGCATACACATCATGGCTTGTACCCCATAATGGATTTTTCCTCCAGAAACTTGTCCAGTCCCCTTTTAAAGGCGTCTAGGCTAGACGCCAGCACCACATCCTGTGGCAAGGAGTTCCACAGACCGACCACACGCTGAGTAAAGAAATATTTTCTTTTGTCTGTCCTAACCCGCCCAACACTCAATTTTAGTGGATGTCCCCTGGTTCTGGTATTATGTGAGAGTGTAAAGAGCATCTCCCTATCCACTCTGTCCATCCCCTGCATAATTTTGTATGGCTCAATCATGTCCCCCCTCAGGCGTCTCTTTTCTAGGCTGAAGAGGCCCAAACACCGTAGCCTTTCCTCATAAGGAAGGTGCCCCAGCCCCGTAATCATCTTAGTCTCTCTCTTTTGCACCTTTTCCATTTCCACTATGTCCTTTTTGAGATGTGGCGACCAGAACTGGACACAATACTCCAGGTGTGGCCTTACCATCGATTTGTACAACGGCATTATAATATTAGTCGTTTTGTTCTCAATACCCTTCCTAATGATCCCAAGCATAGAATTGGCCTTCTTCACTGCCGCTGCACATTGGGTCGATACTTTCATCGACCTGTCCACCACCACCCCAAGATCTCTCTCCTGATCTGTCACAGACAGCTCAGAACCCATCAGCCTATATGTGAAGTTTCGATTTTTTGCCCCAATGTGCATGACTTTACACTTACTGACATTGAAGCGCATCTGCCATTTTGCTTCCCATTCTGCCAGTCTGGAGAGATCCTTCTGGAGCTCCTCACAATCACTTCTGGTCTTCACCACTCGGAAATGTTTGGTGTCGTCTGCAAACTTAGCCACTTCACTGCTCAACCCTGTCTTCAGGTCATTTATGAAGAGGTTGAAAAGCACCGGTCCCAGGACAGATCCTTGGGGCACACTGCTTTTCACCTCTCTCCATTGTGAAAATTGCCCATTGACACCCACTCTCTGCTTCCTGGCCTCCAACTAGTTCTCAATCCACGAGAGGACCTGTCCTCTAATTCCCTGACTGTGGAGTTTTTGCAGTAGCCTTTGGTGAGGGACCGTGTCAAACGCCTTCTGAAAGTCCAGATATATAATGTCCACGGGTTCTCCACATGCCTGTTGACCTTTTCAAAGAATTCTATAAGGTTCGCGAGGCAAGACTTACCCTTACAGAAGCCATGCTGACTCTCCCTCAGCAAGGCCTGTTTGTCTATGTGTTTTGAGATCCTATCTTTGATGAGGCATTCCACCATCTTACCCGGTATGGATGTTAGGCTGACCGGCCTATAGTTTCCCGGGTCCCCCCTCTTTCCCTTTTTAAAAATAGGCGTGACATTTGCTATCCTCCAATCCTCTGGCACCGTGGCCGTTTTGAGGGACAAGTTGCATATTTTAGTCAAGAGATCTGCAACTTCATTCTTCAATTCTTTAATAACTCTTGGGTGGATGCCATCAGGGCCCGGTGACTTATTGATCTTTAATTTATCAATGAGGTCTGAAACATCTTCTCTTTAACTCCTCGGTCAGGAGGGGCCGTTCGGGCAGCGGTATCTGCCCGAGGTCTTCTGCCGTGAAGACAGATGCAAAGAACTCATTTAATTTCTCTGCCATCTCTAAGTCTCCTTTTATCTCCCCTTTCCCTCCCTCACCATCCAGAGGGCCAACCATGATTTCCCCACAAATGTTTGAAAATCCCAAATACAATTGCACTGATTTTAGGGGGAAAAAACAACATACTTCTGTCTGAAGGAAAGAAGCAAGTCATTATGTTAGAACACTTGGATTTTATTGTTTTTTTTCTCACTGGTTGGTCTTAAAGGCACTTACAACAGAGATAGAAAGCTATAATTTAATACACATATAGTCCAACCAACTCGAATCACAAGAAAAGTCTGGAAATGCAATGAGCTATATTTGTGTGGAACTCCTTTTCACATGTTCTGTGCATCCCCGCACTGGAAGAAAGAAATTTCCAGTGGCACTCAGGAACAAAGCTCTGCATGCAGAAGGCAAGCTGGGTTTACACATAATACACATTGACTGGAATAATACCTATATTGTAATCACTACTTTTAGTGCCTTCCATTGGGAAGGGAAAGGCAGGATATCAATATTTTAAATAAATTATTTTATGTATATAGATATAGTGCCAATATTATATATAGTACCAATATCATATGCAGATATCATAAAAATGAGTTCAAAATTTCCATATTTTGTATTCTCTGTCACTCTTCTGCTTAAAACTAGCATGTGCAGTTTGAATTTTGACACATTTACAAGTGTTAATGACTTGTGTTACTTTTCTCCTTCAAGGGATGTCTGTCGACAGAGTAAAGAATGTGACTATTATTTCAGCCTAGATGCAGATGTTGTTTTAACAAATCCAAAGACTTTAGGACTCTTGATAGAACAAAATAGGTAAGTTTAAAGGGGATGGGGGACTTCTCAGTTTGAATGTTTTTGGCCCAAATCCTAACCAACTTTCCAGCAGTGGCATAGCAGTGCCAGTGGGACGTGTGCTGCATCCCACAGTTGGGTGGCACTAACATTGGCCTCCTCAAAGTAACGGAATGTTTGTTCCCGTACCTCGGTGCTGCGTTGCCCTTATGTCGATGCTGGAAAGTTGGTTAGGATTGTGCCCTTTGTTTTGTTTTGTTTCAGTGACTCCATCCAATTCTTTCCATCATTTCTAGAAATAGCTTTGGCATATGCTCTTCCCAAGATCGTCATTTGTTTCCATGCTGATATCTACAGGGAGAAAGTTTCACTGTGATCAGCATTTGTCACTGCAGACAAGTGGCAATCATTCGAATGGCTGGACAGGCTAATGCATGTGTCATCGGCACATTCTGGAGAAGCCCTTGCAAATGACTGGAAAGGGCAATAGAAAAAAAGACATTGGCAATACAGTATATTGATGCACTTCTGTTTGTGAATGCTGTCACAGTGACTTCGAGTGCTTCTGTTACCATGTGCTATACTCTACCTCATTTGTGCCACTATTATGAACGTGTAGTATGACAATGTCTACATTGTTTGTGCATCTTGGCATAACTAGTTCTTTTTAAATCTTTCCTTACAAGTTAAGATATTTTTCTGTGTTTGAAGACAATGTGTCTGCAAGTGAAGGGATTAGTTTCACTATGTGAAAAGGAATTCCCTTTCAAGTCACACAGTTGATCCCTCTTGCCAAGTACTATCTCTTTTGATTGGCAGATGTTCTCCAAGAACTTGGGAAGAGCTCTGAGCAGAGAATTTTAAGTGGAACAGTCAAGGATGGCGTCTGAGACCTTATACGTACAAAAGCATGCGCACCACCACTGAGCTATGGCTCCTGCATTTCGCAGTGTGGTTGCAGCTGGAAATATCTCCTTTTACTTACTAGCTAAGTGAAAGTTATAAACCTGAAAATGTTATCAATGACTGCAGAAACACAAACAAAACTTTTGCACATGCCTGGGTAAAATCCAGGATTATTGGAGCCGAGTCCTATCCTCCCTCCCCCCACCCTCTACTGGTGCAGCTGGACCAAAAAAGAGTGTACTGTATTCAGTGGTGGGGGTCAGGAGGCTTTGGAGGGGAAAGAAGATTTAAATCCCCTTACCCCTCTGTAAGCCTCCCGCTTCACAGTGGCTCTCATCAGAACAGCTTTGTAGCTGGCACAAATCCAAGGAGAGAGGGGGGGCAGGGAGGCTGCATGCTATCACAGCCAGATCCACTCTCTCCTGAAGTCTCTCTGCCCCATTCCTCCCCACCCCGTGCCCCATTTTGCCCCCTCCCTGCCCTATTTCACCATTGCATTAGCTGCTCCATTGGGTATGACGTGGTCCAGCGATGTCTGGGGCATTCTGCCACCTCTTGCAGCAGGCATTTTTTTGACAGTGGAAGTATCTTTCACTGTGGCAAAATGTTTTGTAGTACAACCCAATCCTGCATAGGATGGGCTGTTAATTTACACTGGGCATTTCACAAGGCACTGAGCAGAAGCAGTGTTAGAGATCTAAAAAGTACTGTTTAGATTTTCTTCCTTTCCCTGTTATTCTCCAGCTGTGGAGCTGCTTGTCTTTATTTGCTAAGTTTAACTTTCCATTTCACTCCCTTAAAAATCAAATATATTCATGCTTGCTATTAAGCTCTCACTTAACCATGTCTGTTAACAGAAAGATGATTGCTCCTCTTGTAACACGTCATGGCAAGCTGTGGTCTAATTTTTGGGGTGCACTGAGTGCTGATGGATATTATGCTCGGTCTGAAGACTATGTGGATATCGTTCAAGGAAACAGAATGTGAGTTAATCTTAGCTGTTTTGTGAATGTGCAGATCAATATGAGCTGATAATTCTTTTTTTTTTTCTTAACCAACATAGATGAATAATCAAGGTATCAGTCATTAGAGTTGTTTCTTTTTTTACAGAATCAACCTGCTAAGCATTCGTTGAATTGGTTTACATGTATTAAGCTTTCCTTCAGTTAAGATGATCATACTGGAAGAGCTTGTTAGGTGTGAAGTTCTTGATGATATGTCCCTCATTTCTGAACTGCTAGCACTGTCTGTAGCCTAAATCCTAACCAACTTTCCAGTACTGGCATAGTTGTGCCAGTAGGGCGTGTGCTGCATCCTGCAGTTGCGCGGCACTCACGGAAACCTCCTCAAAGTAAGGGAATTCTGAAGCATTGGGCTTCAGGAAAAAAAAAGTATATAAAACTTTCAATTAAATTAATTAAATAAAATAATTTGCTCCACTCTCCCAGTTCTTCTCAAGTGCTTCATTTGAAGCATCCTTGTCAGCAAGTAAATGCAATGCATGCTTTATTAATAGTTCCTGGCATGGTTTGTTTGTAATTGATTTAATTTTTATTTTAATTATGTCCCTGGATTGTAGCCTGGGGAAAGGCAGTGTAGAAATCTTCTAAATAAATAAATTCTCGCTGTGGAACTTTGGACTTGCAATATATTCAAGATGGTATTTTTTCATTCCACCGGTATGGTTTCAACTAAATAAAAACCTTCCAAAAACGTTCTACTAGTGAATCATTATATCCTGGTATAGATATCTGATGTTCAGTTAGGAGTGAATGTCATTTAAACATCTTTTATGTCCGGTCCCTAAGAAACAGGAAGTTAAGAATTACCTACTGTGGTGTGTGTGTGTGTGTGTGTGTGTGTGTGTGTGTGTTTTGGCTTGTCATTTGGTTTGCCCAGTATCATAAACCTCTGTTGCATCCATGTGTAGCGGTTTAAAAAGGTCTGGGCCATGCAAGAAGCCACAGCTGGGTTTCCAAAAGTCATTTTTTTGAGTGTTTAATGGCTGCTTCAGACATACCATGGTTTGGTTTGGCACTGTGTGAACAATTTTCAAGGAACCTAATTAGGTTCTTGTGTTCCACCCTCCTTTTGGTCACAGTTTCCAGTTCAGGTTTGCAAGGCAAGCACAAACCCTAGTTTGCTGCTTTAGATAAAACAGCAAACTATGGTTTGCCTCAAACCAGGACAGGAAAGAGGAAATTGACACATGCTGTTGGAGGAAGTGAATGTGTACAAGCCAAGGCTAGGCATGTTAACACCAAACCATCTTTGGTACTGCCCTAAAAAAAAAAAAAAGCCACAATTTGCCTTTATTCATGTGGTTGCAATACCAAATATTTCATAATCAATTGCTTGGTTACTTTTTGGTTTTGTATTGCTGTAACAGAGTGCAAATTATAAAAATGATTCTGCTCCCATATTACTTTTAACCCTGTCCACAGGTGGAACAATACTGTAGCAAGGAAATGTGAGCTATTTACTTTTGTAAGGTCCAACTGCAGAGTTAGCTGATTTAACATCTGAAACCTTGTTTATGCTTTGCAAATTTGCAAAATATATGACACTTGAATGACACTATAAACATCAGTCCAACTTTACCAGTACTTCTTTCACAGAGGTGTGTGGAATGTCCCATATGTGGCTAATATATACTTGATCAAAGGAGAGACCCTCAGATCTGAGATGAAAGAGAGAAACTATTTTTCACGTGATAGATTGGATCCTGATATGGCCCTCTGCAGGAATGCCAGGGAAATGGTAAGATGCATGTGTTGCAGCTGCTTTGAAAATGTCTTGCTACACGTCAATTATCGCTTTTTAAAAATTAAAAGTACTAGCCAATTTTTATGAGTTAGTCATTATTTTTGTGTTTGACATTTCTATCTGCACGGTTACAATGGCAGAAGTGTAACTAGTTCACAGTTCAAATTCTAGACTTTATAATAAAAATTCAGAAATGTATCACACTGCCTTGTTCTAAGTGCAAAGTTTCTTTTTATTATGTGAATGTACTGATTTTAATTTAATATAGTAATTATAAACTCCACACCAATTTTTCAGTTTTTTCTAAATTTTGGTGTTACCTTGAGTTAGTAAAAGATTGGAAATGCTGGTTATTGTATGAAAGGTGAAGTAGTATTGCTGTCACTTTTGTATTTCATTTTAGAATTTGTCTATTTCAAGGGTATGGTTAATTGATTTTATTATTTCAAAGCAGATTAAATGTGCTATAAACAGGAGTGATGCTCCTTGTCATTACATAAACAGTGTTAATCTTTGTTTATGTCAACCCTTATGTCATAAAACATTGTTTTATGAATGTTAGCATTATGAGAACATATATGAATATCATTGCAATACAAGTGTAAATCTGTATTTGTACTGATATTTACATTAGTTTCAGAGCAGAAACAAATGACAGCTATTTCCAGACAATGTAGCATTGAAAAATAATTTTGCTGAATTGAACAAGAAAAGTTGGCAAGTATTAAGTTTATTCCCTCCTTTAACAAGGCATGATTCATTCTGTTTGTACTCATTCCTAAAGAATGTCTCAATCCACACTCTCTTGTTCTCCACCTTCATCAATGGCATCCATGACTGCAAATTGTGCTTACCTTGTGCTCAACTAATCTGACCTCATGGCTCATCAGGAAAAAAAATTTCTCATTTTCATGCTGTGAAGCAGTCTGGTACAAGCTTGGTGTTTTTTTTTTTTTGTTTTTTTTTTGGCAGCAATTAAGGGGCTGTCAGCTCATGATTTTAACCAATATGTAAGAAGCTTTGCTTGGAGCTGCATGCTGTTTGTCAGAATACCAGCTTTTGATTAAAGGATGCTGTTTATCTAACATGGCAGCAAAAACTAAACTCTAACTGTGAAAGAGAGCAAGGAAAGCTCAACTGATGTGGTGCTTTTCATTCATTTTTAGACTTTACAAAGGGAAAAAGACTCCCCTTCTGCGGAAGCATTCCATATGCTCAGACCCCCAAAGGTGTTACTCTCTCTTTTTATTATTCATTAGTTATTCATTTATCACAAATTGGTACTCTTTTCTCTGAAGTAGATTCTCCCGTCTTCTTCCTTTATGCTAGTAAAAACTGATTGTTAACTTCTGTCTTGGACTTTAGTCCCATGTACATGGCTTTAACAAAATTGACAGCCCAATCCTATTGAGGATTGATCCAGTGCATTGAACCCTTTGTGATAGCAGAACACATTTCCGCTGTTGCAAAATGGCTGCCAACAGAGCGCATAGTGCTCCATCGGTGTCCATTTTGGAAGTGCTGCTGTACAAGGCAGTAGCACTCTGTGTCCATTACCAGAGCTGCCTATACCCCTCATAGAGCAGGTAAGGCAGTGGTGGGGGCAAAACAGGACAGGGAGGGGATGTGACTAGGATAGGAAGGCTGTGGAGGGGTGGATCTGGCGCCAAAGGCCCACTGGAACCTACCTCTTCCAGCAGTAGCCTCCCTTCCTTCTTTCTCTCCTTGGACTGAGAAATCGCTAGCTCAGGTCCAAGGAGACCCATTGCAGATCAGAAGGCTTATGAAGGAGTAAGGGATTTAAATCCCCTTTTCCTGCCAAGCCTCCCAATCTCCCCCCCCCCATCCCCACTGGATACAGCACACTCATTTTTGGCACAGTTGTACCATCAAAGAGGAGGAAGGATAGGATTGGGCTCTGAGTTGCTTTTCAGCAGCCATGTGAAAATATAGGGTTAGACTCAAAAGGTCATGAGCAGAAGGAAAATAGCTGCATCTGTTATTCTACAAATGCTTGTGCTTTCAGTGGAAATTTTTTTCCTCTTTCAAATAGTGAGAGTAAAGTATGAGAGAACCTGGGGCAAGGGGAATATCCTTAAGCTCCCCCCACCCCCCTGTGTTGGTTCAGGTTCCTTTTGGACACCCCCACCAGCTCTTTAAGCAAACAAAACCAAACCACCAGGCCAAGCGACACAGTTCATGTTATGTCTGACTTGGCTCTTAGGTTCATTTTGTCGTGCAACACTGTCATGCGAGCATGTCCTTCTTTGAGTGGAAGACACATTCCATGCAGGAAGGACACCTTTGCATCCAACCTGTAACGAACGTTCCAACCCAAAGTAAACGTTTCAAGAATTGTTGAAAATGTAGACCTCAACGTCAACATACAGAAAAGAGTATAAAAATGCAGAAAAGTACAGCATACAAATTCTGTTTCATTTGCGTAGATGAGACCCAGAATGTACAACCATATTTGTGGTGTTATCATTACTGCAGGCTGACTTTCCCCATCCTTCTTAAAATGAATTGTTCTTGTAATATGACTCCTTGCTCCCCAGTGAGAAACCTAAAAGAAACAATGTTCTGTGTCTCTGTATATGCAAAAGTGATTAAAAAGTACTGTAATTTATCGCCAAAGTGAATAATATCTCTGTAGTAATAGTGAAGTCAGGGGACTGTGTGTGTGTTGGTCTGTATGCAAAATGGGATGACACTCAGAGAAGGTAGTGAAAAAAAGATATGCAAAGGTATGCTAGGTGAAAGAACCACCCCTTCCCCCTCCTAAAACAACCTAATGCATACTGAGCATGCTTAATGCTCTCCTGGCACTACAGAAGTTATTCTATCTCTATTGGGGGAGAGGGGAACAAAAGTGGAGCTGGTGGGGTGGAGAGAGCAGAACGGGGAAAAGATGGGGCAGGATGGGTGGATCAGGCTCGGGAAGGAGGTGGGTTTGGCAGCAGTGGTGTATGCCAAATCCCCCTTCCTGGGTCTGATCCATTTGCACAGATCATCTCAGAGTTGCACCAGCAATAGTGCTGGCGCATGTCTGAGTTGACCCATAGTTGCTGCTGGGGCTTACCGCTGGGTACAGGGACAAATGTCCCCTTATTCTGAGGAGACTTCCAGTTTCTGAAAATACCCTGTGGGATGCCCATTCTGGCGCCACGACATCACTGCGTAAGGATTTACTGTTCACACTTTCCTGGAAGTAAGCCACGCTCACTACAATGGGACTTGCTTCTGAGTAGACAGGCATAAGATTGAGCTCTTAGTATTGGGCTACCCATCTCTACAGCAGTGACCATTTTAAATACGCTCACTGTTGGAAGCATGACTTATCACTGAATTTTACCACTGCTATATTGATGCAACTTAGGAGTAATGAAGCATAGAACTAGATAGTGGTATTATGTATTTTTTTGTTGCAAAGAGAAGAAGTATTGTGTAAACTTCTGTTGCAATTTTTTTACAGCGCTTTTAAAATCTGAGCTTTATATATATCTTTACATATATATATATATATATAAAGAGTCATGGATTGAGTACATGTTTAACATATATATTAGAAAGATTACACCGTAATGCTTTTCTAGACCAAAAATGAAGGTGCACACTCTATCTTTAAGTAGTTGACCTAACGTATTTGCTTTCAATGGTCATGGGACATATTCTGAAACAGCAATTGGCATATCCTGTTGTAAGCTCTTGGGGCACTTTCAAGCATCTGCTTTCTGAGTGACTTCAGCCATACCAGTATGCTTGAACTCGAGGTAATCTGGCTTCTGGGGAGACAGTATGCTGACATATCAGTGTTCCAGTCACCCAGAAAACCACTGTGATGCTAGAGAGAGTAGATTTCTTGAAACCCCTTTTTCATTGTACAGGAAGCCATAGGATTGAGTCATGATGGAAATTAATCCTGGGACATTTAGAAATATTTGCATTCTATGGGTGTGGAAAATGTTAAACTAAAAGAAAATACGTTTCTTTTTCAAATATTTAGTAATGTGAAGCAAGAGAGCCTCACTGAGATGGTGTAGTTTTTGCGATAGTGCTAATCATTTTTGTCTTCATCCTGTTCAAGTGTTACACTGAGGATTGTGGTCATCTTATTCATAAAAATTACCATTCTGAGCTAAACGTTTGATCACACGCCAAAGGGTCTTATAGAAAATAGGTGGAATCAGTCTATGGTATTCAGATCTCTTTTTCTTTCTGTGTTATAATATGAAATTTTTTTAAAAAGTATTTCTAGGAGGTTTAGGTTAGGAGACATGTACAAAAATCCTGGACAAAATATAGTAAAGTTTTCCCTATGTGCATTCTGGAATTTGTTTTGCATTAATTAACCTCATTATTTTATAGAATTGAGAACTCTGTATGCAGGTCTCATACAAACATGGAACTTAACATGCTAGAGCGGTGGTTCCCAACTGGTGGGTTGTGACTCAGCAGCCAGGAAAGCACTTGTCCCTACCCCTTTAAGGGGCGGGGAGGAGGGGAAAGCAGCAACATGATCCCCAGGATCGTGCTACTGCCAGAAATGGGAGGGGAGTTTTCACTTACCTGCAGCCACCACTGCGGTCCTGGGGGGTCTAGGTAGTCCTCTGCAGGGCTCCCCAAGCCTCTGTAAGTCTAAAGAAAAAAAAAAGGCATTTCTGGTTTCACGATGAAACAGGAAGTGCCTTTTTTTTCTTTTTGAAAGACTTTTGCAGACAAGGGGAGCCCTGCAGACGGCTCCCCAAATCCCCCAGGACTGCAGCGCTGGCAGCAGGAAAATGAAAACCCCCCCTCCCACCTCTCGCAGCAGCACAATCCTGGGGATCATGCTGTTCCCTTCCCCCTCCCTTGGCACATACTTCCTGTGCTCCCAATTCGCTTGTAGGAGTTTGGAAAGCAATGTGTCCCCTCCCCTCTCTTCCATGAGTTGAGAATGTCCTATATGCAGTCGGGCTCTTCTAGTGCATGAACAAGCTACATAGGAAAGTTACCTTTCCCCAAATCCCCTAAAGAAACTGACATATCCATGATGTCACAGTAATGCAGTGTGTCCAATAACATGGCTTCTGGGTAATAGGAATGTTCAAAAGTGAATTTGTATAACAGTGAACCTTGAATGACTCAACAATGAATAATGCAATTTCTCCTGTATTTCTAAATGTAAAATGTAATAACACATGGTTATTTTTGTCTGGTGGTAGGGTGTCTTTCTCTACATCACAAACAGACATGAATTTGGCCGACTTTTATCGACTGCCAACTACAATACTTCCCACTACAACAATGACCTCTGGCAGATCTTTGAAAATCCTGTGGTATGTATTCAAGTATGAAATAAAATTGACAGGAGATATATTAGAAAAAATAAACTTTCGCTTGTATGCAAGCAGTTCACAAAAAAATGTTCTTAAATGTTAGGAATCCACCGTTTATTTTCCAAAATTAATTTCCCTGTCATCATTTCCCTGCTGACTCGAAAGAATATTCTGTGCTAGTCTAAGCAATTCAGTGTGTTTTTGAAATCTAAGAACATTTTTCTTCAAATTATTCTTCTTAGGACTGGAAAGAAACCTACATAAACCCCAACTATTCAAAAATCTTCACTGAAAGTATAGTAGAACAGGTACGTGGAGGTTGTCTTCAGTATCTAAGATATTATAATACTATTTTCTAGGGGTGTTTAGGATCGTGTTGAGGCTTATTTTAATACAGGTTAGTAATGGCTGAAAGTAATACCAAACAGAGTAGAGGAGGTGAAGGAAATTCATGTGCAAGACTGTGGGTTTGGGAGAACATGTGATCCTTTAGTCCAATTCCTGACCTCTGGTTTTGTTGTAACTACTGCACTGAGTATAACTGCTTCAGTGTTACCCCTAATGATCCTGATAACCTTAAAGCTACTACTTCTGCCACCTCTGACTCCCCTTCTGTGAAGTTCTGCAGCTGTGCTTTCTTTCTTCTTCACCCAGTACTAGGTTTCTGTGAGCCATGTGGCAAAACCCTGTACTGCCTGCCTGCTGATGGCGCTTTGGGTGCTACATTCACCACTGGTATGGAGTGATCAGGCAGGGGTCAGGCAGGGAGGGATGACCCCTCAGTCTTTACCCAACTTGGCTGACCCTGATACCACCCATGCCTTTACCTGAGCATGCTCAATCCTCTCCATACCTGGTACTTATGTGGGAAGGACCCAATGCTAGTAAGTTCACAGAGACAGAATAATAAGGAATTAGTCATTAGAAATGTTAAATTTTTGCTCCCATCGGATCTTCAAAGGATTTGAGAGAGAAAGTGTGTAAAAGTTAGCGGTTCCGTGCTCTTTAATTCTCAACAATCATAAGGAGAAGCACATACTCCAACATTTTGTTATGGGATTCTTCAACATATTTTTCTGCTCGTCCTCTGTTGTCCCCAGCCTTTCCTTAAGTTAGTTCTTCTCTGTCCACTATTTCACAAACCAACTTTGCAAGAGAAAAGGAGGAGGAAAACCTTGCTTGCTCCCTTGTATTGCTTCCCATTGTCCTTCCAGCCTCATCTCCTTTCTCTGATATTCTCTTCCAACATTAATGATGGGGGAAGGAATGAAGATGAAGCCTGCTTCTCAGGCTTTCCTTAGGCCTCAGTTATGTGAGGTTACCAGCTTCCTGTTGCTAAAATTTTTAGACCTAATGAAAGTTCTTGATAAAGTCCCATATTAAGAACATAAGAAGAACCCCACTGGATCAGGCCAAAGGCCTATCTGGTTTGGCTTCCTGTATCTCACTGTGGCCCAACAGATGCTGCAGGGAGCGCACAAGACAAAAGACCTGCATCCTGGTACCCTCCCATGCATATTGCTGGTGCAATGGAAGTTTTGGGGGAGTGGGAAAAAGTGGGGAACCAGGCTTATTTATGAACCCATTTCCAGTCTGGTTTTCTGAACTGGAGAGAGTTGTAGTTTCTGGAAAAAGAAATAAATAATTTTGAAGCATCACTACTAATTATAGAAGCCTACCAGAAGTGACCCAGTATGTCTCTTCTGTAACCTTCTTTGACTCTGAAAAAGTCATTCCTTTCTTCCACAGACCAGATTTATTTACTAAATTGGCTTCCTAAGATGGCTTCTGGTGCCATGCTAGTCCAAGATATCTCCATATTAATAATAATAACTAGGTATTACTCTACCACCTTTCTTCAAGGTGGTTTACATAGGCATGCGTTTCTAAGGGAGCAATCCTAACCAGCACTTATGCCGGTATAGGTGCTCCGGAGGAGTCGCAAACGTGCCGTAAAGCATGTTTGCACCTCCTTAGACAGGAGCTGCATTGGCGCATCCAGATGCGCCGACACGTGGACAGAGGCAAAAGCCCCCGCCGCGACTCCTACACCGTCGCTTGTGCTGGCGCAAGCACGCCAGCACAAGCGGCAAAGGTAGGCATGGGGAGGGGGGCAGAAGGGGGTGTTACTGGGGAGGGGGAGGGCAGCTGTGCAGGGAGCCGGGGGGAGGGCTGGGAGCCAGCAGTTATGCCAAATCCCAACCCCCGTCCCTGGGGCGAGCAGAGCGGCTTCAAGCCGCTCCGCTCTCCTCAGACTTGCGCCACCTCCGGAGGTGGTGCGAATCTGAGGAGACCCATAGGGGCGCGCAGCCCTTACCCAGGGGTAAGGGGAAGAGCTTCCCCTTGCCCCTGGCTGAGCTGCTGCTCACTGCAATCCCGCGTTGGATGCAGCGCAAGCCTCTTGGCTTGCATGTTCCAGTGCAGGTTAGGATTGCGCCCTAAATCATAGAAGGTTCTCTCTTTCAAGAACCACACAACATTTCAGATGGATCTTCCTGGTCTGATCTCACCTTCTGGCCTCCAGTTGCCTCCCACGCAGGCTGACAAGCAGCTCCTTCATCTCTCACATAGAGGGCAGTCAGGATGCTTCTTCGCTCACAGCAAAGAGCAGGTGGAATAACTCCGCTCGACTTGTCAGCTGCTTCAAGGTCTCGCTGTTCAGGGAGCTGTCAGTGGCCTCAAACTGGTGACCTTCTGATGTTATCTTCAGGCTAATGGAGGCTCTACCCTCTAGTCCAGACCTCCTGCCCCTATTGTAAGAGACTGTAGGGTACAGTAATGAACAGCAGCTAAGCTCTGATATCTTAGTCAGAAAACAGAAAACTGGGGATCTGTCCCAGGTTTGTCAAGCTTCTGGGACATTTAATTACTGCTTGAGTTGCCCAAATCACAGTGCCAGTCCTGCTTGGAGAAACCAGAATTCTGGAAAAGTAAATGTGGTTTTTCACAGACATGAAAATACTGGAAATTTCAGTACCAGCAGTACATAGGCAAGCTAGCGAGGGCAATTACAGGCATATGAGAGGAAACTACTTCACAGCAACTGACCCAAGCAGCCACTGAAAAGTCTTTTTCTTTCAGATAATTAGAGTTCACATGACTTCCTTTTATATAGTTGGCCAAATGCATTCTCCAGAATAATCAATTCTTTTTTTTATTAGAGGAAGTTCACATGCTGAAAGGCAGCAAGTTGTATTTTTTTAAAAAGTTATAGGACTGAGCCTGGTTCCTAGTTATGGATCAGAATTCCTTCTCTGTAGATTTGTCTGCATTCTGAGGTTGGAAGCAAAAGTTCTGTGCAGCCTAATGCACTGGTGTGTGTTTGTTTCTTACTTTCAGCCATGCCCAGATGTATTTTGGTTCCCCATCTTTTCTGAAACAGCCTGTGATGAACTGGTGCAGGAAATGGAACATTTTGGACAATGGTCAGGTGGAAAACACCATGTAAGCATATTTTGATAATGGTTATTTTTAAAACAATCTGGGTTTTTTTTTTCCTTTAATATCTCATTAGGTGTATATTGATGTTCATTGATTGACAAAATTGTAGACACCATCCTTCTCCAGCTCACTCAGCATGGGCCACTGGATACCATTCTGAGAGTTAATTTTAATCAGCTGTTCTAAGACTTGGATTGCATTCCCTTATTTTTAAAACTATTTTCATTCTTGTGCATTACCATAATAAGGAATTATAAATAAAATAGGTTTGTATAAGTAGTGATTGTCATTTGCTTCCAGACTTTATAAGAAATAAGGAATGATCTTTTGGTCTGTGATGACCTGCTGGAAGATACAATATAGAAATCTAAGAGTTACACAGGCCCAGACTACTTTTCAAAGTGTTCTGTGAGATTTTAAAGCATACTCTTATACCTAACCAGTGTAATGAAACATAAAAGACACTTCAGACATAAAATACGCTCTTCCCCCCTCTCCACCTTAGGACAGCCGCATTTCTGGAGGATATGAAAATGTTCCGACTGATGATATTCACATGAAACAAGTTGGGCTGGACAGTGTGTGGCTGCATTTCATCAGAGAATTCATAGCACCCGTAACACTAAAAGTGTTTGCTGGCTACTATACAAAGGTAACTTACAACTGCTGTTAAAATGTAAAACTTCAAAATCTTGATTCGATCTAGCAGGAATGTAGCACCCATGCACAAGAGACCCACAGTTCTCTGTGTGTTACCCTTGTCAATACAAGTGAATGGGCACATGTATAGGCAGCACATGAGGATACTGAAAAGGTCAGACAGTCTTTGTATGTATCCCCTATTTCCATCCAGCTTCTGCAAGCTTCTCATGCTTTACTTGAATAGGACATGGGGGAATGGATCCATGAGTCTGAAGCATGCATATTTTACTCCTTTAAGATACTTGATGAATTAATCCATGTCTTCTCACATTATTTCTTTCCAGGGCTATGCTTTGCTAAATTTTGTAGTGAAATACTCTCCTGACAGACAACGTTCCCTCAGACCTCATCATGATTCATCTACATTTACTATCAACATTGCTCTCAACAAAGTTGGAGAAGATTTTCAAGTAAGTTTGGAACATATCCAGTTGATTAACATTGCACTTGTTTCCATCTCTTGAATCTGTTTCCTCTAAAATATTTCTCACATGTATTCTTAGAACATGAAATTGGCACCGTAATGTGAATATTTCACAATAATAGAACGCAGTACAAGCATTAGAATTGTATTATTTGCAGGGCTGGTATAACTCATATGATGCTGCAGTGGTGCTATAAACACTGAAAGCTCTATTTAGTGTGGAAACAAGTTATAATATTAGGCTGCAAGACTGGTAGGCTAATGGGAGGAGAAAAGACAAGAAAATATCAATGTTGGAACAAAACAAAAGGAATCCTCCAAGATATGTTGACGAAAACATGCTGCTTAATAAAAAGCTTTTCCCCTTCCTGATTTGTTATTGTGTCCACTAAAGAGTGGATTAATGGGAAAGGAGATGAGGACCCTTGCCTGCATCTAGATCAGGGATGTCAAACTTGTTTGTTAAGTATTCCTGGCACATGCTGAGGGCTGGAAATGTCATTAAGCAGGAAGTGACATCATTAAACCAGTGATGTCCAGAAATAAACACTTCATTTTAACCTAGGGACTCATTAGCCTCAAATGACATGAGAGAAAATACACAAATCTTGATTGTTTTCAAGAAATGGGAGAGCCCAGTTATCACATGTGCTGGATAAAGAACTTCCACTGGCTGCACCCAGCCTTCAGGCCTTATGCTTGACACCCCTGATTTCTTGAAGAGTCACTTCGCATACAGGATAGATAACTTAGGGCCCAATCCTGAACAGTACGTACTGGCTTACCGCTGCTGTGCACTTGTGGGCCTGTTTGTGGGCCCTAGCACCAGGTGGTAGGTAGCACCAGGTGGGTAGGTGGTAACCCAGCGCTGGCTACTGCCGGGTGACTATCAAAGCTCTCTCGCTTGGCGGTCGCACGGACCGCCAAGCAGTGGAGAGGTAAGTTGAGGTGTGGGGGGAGGTGGGGAGGAAGTGTTCCAGGGAGGGGAGAGGCGGGCAGAGGATGGGGAGAAGGTGGGGAGGGGGGAGGCAGGGAGGAGACATTCCAGGGGGAGGGAGCAGGGTGGGAAGGATGTGGGACCCGTGGAGCAAAGCTCCACCTGATCCAAAGCCTCTGTGTTGGGCTTGCTGCCATACACAGAGGCTTTTGGTTCACAGCTGACCTTTTTGTTGCTGGTGAATCGAGTAGCCTTATTGTGGGGCTACTTGCTTTACCTGGGGGAAGGGGACGAAAGTTCCGTTCTCCCGAGGAACTGCCAGTGGCTGCCCAGAGCATGCAGGATGTGGGGGCAGCCATTTTCAGCGCCACTGCAGCCCGCAACCTGGGCAGCTCAGGATTGGGCTGTAAAGCTCCCAGCCTCTGTCTCTCAAAGTGGCTTTCTCATAAGCCTTGTTGCCACTTAAACCACTTTGAGTACAAACTTCTTTTATATTTAGGCTGGCAACTGAGGGTAAGTGGCTGAGTTTGGCCCAAGGGTGAACAGTTGCTGATGGCTAGGCTAGATGAACTTGAAAGAGACATTGCACACCAGAAGAAGAGCCAGTATCTGAACAGGAAAGGTAGGCTTGATATCGTGGGATGTTGTCCAACTCCAGTATGACAACACTTGTTTCCGAATTACTGTTATGATCTTCCTTCTGCTGGAAAACTCACCCAAGTTCCTTGGTACAACTTGAAGAAGACTGAAATATAAAAATTTATTTCTGGTTCTCTCATAGGGAGGTGGATGTAAATTCCTGAGGTACAACTGCTCAATTGAATCACCCAGGAAAGGATGGAGTTTCATGCATCCAGGAAGACTTACTCATCTACATGAAGGACTTCCTATTTTGAAAGGAACAAGATACATTGCAGTATCATTTATTGACCCCTAATCTTATTTTGTGACCTCTCAAAGACAACATTTGGCATTTGATGAGAAACTCTTATTTATAATTCTTCTCCCAGAAGATGGTGACAAAAGAAGCTTCTCCTACACAGCTGCAAAAAAGGGGGGGAAGGGGGGATGAAAATCTTCAAGCATCTGCTCTGAGCCTTCAGTCACAACATACAAAATGTTTCCAATTTCTTTCCCTTGCCATCTTAAGGGGGGAGGATTCTTTGATTCAGACAATCAATAAAGCGTTCTGTATGGGTATTCTATCCATAACATTGTGAAATACCAAGGTGCGCTTTGCATGTATCTTGGTTAAAGAAAATCATATCCAACATCTAGAAGTGTTTGTCTCCAGTGAGTAAGATAGGATTACAGCTGAAGTTTTACTGAACACAATGGGCTTACTTCTGAGTAAAATAAATAACACCTCTTTCAAACACCTCTACCAATATCTGTGCATATTCTTCTAAGAAAGAAATGCATTATGGATAAAGCAAATTAATGGATAAAGCAAAAAAATGTGTATGGTGTATTCAGGAAGTATAAAATGCCTTTAAAAAGAACTATTCCAAGCAACTATTCCCAAGTGTCCTTTTGTCAAACTGAGCTATTCTGAAAATACTTTTTTGCACCAGTTCAGTGCTGGCAATTCAAGTCCTTGAGAACCTTGGAAATCAAATCTCCTACTCTTATTTACTTGAATTTTTTATCAGGAAATCAAAAAGTGGAAGTTCTTTTCTCTTCTAAAATTTGCAGGTTTTGACTTGTCTTTTTTTTAAAAAAAAGGGATCAGTTTAATTCCTGCTGTGCCTACTGTTTATAATTTAAAGGTGACACTTGAAAAAATGCTGAAACCATGGAACCTGAGGTGCTAAGATGCACATATTTTTTAAGTCTTATGAAAAATAAAAAAGTCTTAAATTAAGAAGGGATTTTATTGTGTCTGCTTTTAAATATACAGTATATAGTGTTTGGTCTCTGTTTTGGAAGCAGAGTACTAGCTTTTAAAGAATGAGAATTGTGTGTTTGTCAGTTAAATGTTTTGCATTCTTTATTCATACTTGGGGGCAGATTTTTTGTTTGGTTGGTTGGGTGGTTGCATTTTGCAGCCACCATTTTGCAAAAGCTGAAAAAATTTAATTTGCTGACAGCTGGAGGCATGGGATTTTTGGGGTTCCAGATAAGCTAGTATCAGATAATCCTGCTTCCTGATGACTGTGAGAGTCGTCATACAATGGGGGGGAAAGCACTGGCCATTATATTGTCTCTCAGTGGCGAATCATGTAATCTATAGGAGAAATGTGATATGACAGTAGGTGGGGAACATGACATTAATTGCCAGTATGATGACTGAACAAAACCCATCTTTTCAAGAGAAGCATTGTTCAAGGGTAAGCTATAAATGATTGTAATAGAGTACTGATGAATTTTTACAATTCAGTTATGCACAAGTTGATTATTAATATTTGTATTGCAGAAGCAACAAGTCTGGAAAATATTGAGCAGCCATTTTTATATCCCTGTTCTGCCTCTGTATCTCTGTTATAGCTTCATCTGAGAAATGTTAGTATCATGGCTGGAATGCAAAGAAACCTGTGAGCGTGCCACGCAGCTCAATCCTGAACTTCCTGGTGCCCACTGGAGCAGCAGTGCCAAAGCAGCTACCGCTATATCCAGCGGGCACCAGGAAGCAGTTGGAGGTCTCCTCAGGGGAAGGGGATGAAAGGCCCCATCCTTCCAAGGAAAGCCCCATGCCCTGCAATGGGGCTTCTCTAGTCTACGCCACCTATTTTGCTGGTGCAGACTTGAGAGACACTGTGTTGAACCATCCAGCCTGACACATAATTCAGTATATGGCAGAGCAGAGCATTACGGCATGTTTACAGCAGCCAGTGCCATCATAAGGGCTCAGCGCCAGCGCTGGCTGAGCTCAGGATTGGGCCCTAAATCTGTTTCATAGGTGCATATAACTTTTCTGGTTTTGACTTCTAGCTACTTCTCCACATAGTCCTCAAGCATCATGAGTACCTTTTCAGTGGGTCTGTGGAACTCCTTACCGCAGGATGTGGTGACAGTATCTGGCCTAGATGCCTTTAAAAGGGTTTGGACAAGTTTCTGGAGGAAAAATCAATTATAGGTTACAAGCCATGATGTGTATGTGCAACCTCCTGGTTTTAGAAATGGGCTATGTCAGATGCAAGGGAGGGCACCAGGATGCAGGTCTCCTGTTATCTGGTGTGCTCCCTGGGGCATTTGGTGGGCCAATGTGAGATACAGGAAGCTGAACTAGATGGGCCTATGGCCTGATCCTGTTGTTCTTATGTTCTTATAGCCTGGATGAGAGGCTCCTTTATTGAGGAAGAGCAAGAAATTCTGGTGACATGCAGAAACAACCTCTTGGCTTTATGAATCCTAGCCCTTGCCTAACCATATTATCCAATTCAGCAGCAATGAATAGATCTTGAACAAATTTTTCCTTCATTTCAGTCATTTTCATATTTTCCATTTTAGTGTTTACAAATTGCAAAGCACCATAGCCATGGTGGGTTTGCCACTCTGGGCAGGTTCCATAAATGCAAATACTACTGAATGACTGGGCTCTTTTGATGAGATTTGTGCTGCACCTATGCAAATTATGAAACTTAGGTTACCTTCCCAGTTCTACATGTTGAAAGTACTCCTTGTTTAATGAGGCTATTCCAAACATTAGCCTGTGATCTACTGGAATAGCACAGCATTGAGTATTGCTAGGACTGAATTAATGCAGAAGAACTATCTTTATTAAAAAACCACCCCTTTGGAAAACAGAACAAAGAAAAAACACTAAAATAATATCTACAAAGGGCTATGGTGTTGATTTGATACCTGCATGCTGTGCTCCATTGTATGGTTACTGTAAGCCTAGAAGCTACTCTGTGTTCACAGCTTGTTCTGGATTGCACTGGCAAGCTCCACTCCATAGTCCTTTCTGTGACATAATGCTAGAGGAGGAACACAGAGAAGCAATAAGCCACAATGCCAGAGGAAGGAGACAACCAGAACACTAAAAGGAAGCAGGAAATTTCCTGCTTCCTGTTAGCATTCTCTTACAGCATGTCTACTCAGAAGTAAGTTTCACTGTGACCAATGAGGTTTGATCCCAGGCACATGTGCATAAGATTGCACCCTTAGGGCCCAATCCTATCCAACTTTCCAGCTCCGGTGCAGCCGCAATGCAGCCCTGAAGTAAAAGAACAAATGCTCCCATGCCTTGAGGAGGGCTATGTGACTGTCCCCCCACCACAGGATACAGTGCACACCCCATTGATATAGTTGCACTGGCCCTGGAAAATTGGATAGGCCTTAGTCTCCCTCCAGTAGCATTCTGACTGCTTCTTGCATTCTGCTTCTCTTGCATGCTGTAACAGGAAGGGCTACAAAGGAAGAGACATGAGAAACAATGAATCAGAGTAGGTATTTGGTTTTCTTAAATCCATAGTTTTGGTATCTGCTGGGGGGGGGGGACTGTGGGCATATCCCCTGCATCTACAGATTTACCTGTATCTGTATAGTTTACTGGGAGGGGACTGTTCATGTCACTTGCCTGTTGGTTCTTCCTTCATTGCAGTAAAATATGCATCTGTAAAAGGATGGACCAACAGGAAATTGACACGGGCAACCTTCTTCTTGAGGGGCTGCCTGTGTTAGCACCCCATTATGGCTGGCATGCAGGGCAGACCACCCCACCCCACCCCCTTGTTAAGCTACTGATACAAAGCAAAAGAATTAGGAAGTTCTGGCTTCAAGTGAATGTGACAGGCTGCATGTCAAAGAGGCTGAAACACCCAGCCATATTATGACAGATAACAACGCTGCAGTCTGGATTTGTAAATAAATCTTACATGCTGAAGTCTTCTCTCCCTTTTCATATTGCTACCACTGTGACCACTTCAAAAGCAGCCTGAATGCCTTCATAATATTCTACCATTCTGGGAGGGATCAAGGCAAGGAATAAGATTAGGTCATTCTGCCTTGTGGTGGAAAAATGTTGCCTGGGAAGCTGTGCTCTGGAGTACATCTGGTTTGCATCACTGGCCACAACCTGATGCAGCAGCAGAGCCTTTGCAAAGAAGGGAAAGCACAGCGATTCAGCCCCACTGTCTCCTGCTCCTGTTAGACTGTCCTTGTTTTGCTCTGTCTTGGATCTGAAGTTTGCCAGCTTGAGAGGAAGGTTTGTCCGTAGCATACGCCAACCAAAAGCTGGAGAAGCTCCAAGACATGCTTCTCAAATCCATCCTTCTGCCAAACCATCTGGAAAGCAAAACAGCAGGAGTCTTCATAAACCTATGGGGAACTTTATACATATTATTTAATAGGTTTCCTGTCCCCCTAAGTTCCTAGTACCTGTCATTCTGTTTGGAGCTATAGACAGACCTTCCCTTCCTGCACCCTGTAATGACACAGAGACTTCTAGACAAGTTCTTCCTCCACTTTTCCCCTTTCTCATCTTTATTTCTCACTTCACTTGTCAGATCACATTCTCTTCATTTAGCACACATCTATCTGTGCTAAATCCATGGCAGCCAGCATCAGAGAGAGAGAGAGAGAGAGAGAGAGAGAGAGAGAGAGAGAGAGAAATGGTAACTAGTCCATTCACTTCTAAAGGGGTCATGTGATGAATATTGAGAGCCAGGGTGGTGGAGTGGTTTGGGAGGTGGTCTTAGATCTGGAGGATCCAGGTTCAAATCCCCCCTCAGACACGAAGCTTCCTGGGTGACCTTGGGCCAGACACTTTCACTCAACCTCACCTACCTCACAGGGTTGTTGTGAGGACAAATGGAGGGGAGCAGCTGTGTACACCAAGGGTATAAAAATGTGGAAAATAAAAATAAATAAAAATAAATAAATAAATAGTGTATCCCATCAAATACTTCAACATCCATCCATTCCCTCAACCCCTCTTAACAAAAATATAAACTCTCACCATGTTCTGGTAGATAGACAGCCCAATCCTAACTAAATTCCCAGAAGCCCCAGCATGGGTTTTGCTGCATCCAGTAGGGGAATTTCAGCTGCTCAGGGTAAGGTCTGTTTGGGGTCAATTTGACCCCTTGCCCTGAGTAAGCCACAGGACCCACAATGGGTCAATTTGAATCCTGTCAGGGATGGGGGATAGAATATGGTCTCACTGCTGCAGCCATTCCTGTCCCCCACTCAGGCTCAAGCTGCCCACACCTGTCCCATTCCACCCCTCCCCACCTTCCCCCACCCCTGTACCAGACTTAACTGCTCTGGCAGGCATCTGTGTGGCCGCTGGTGCCAGTGGGAAGGCTCTGGTCTTCCTGCTGATGCACCTGCCCTTTGAGCTGTTACAAAGTGCTTTATGGCACTTTTGCACCAGTGTGAAAGTCTGGTGCACCAGCAGAGCATGCATTCCATTGGTGCGCTACTTAGTCAGGATTGAGCTGAGATACTGTTTAAGCATTGGAGCAGCAGCTGAGCAAGTGAACTCCTTTTCCCAGAAAGATGCCAATTAATAAAACACTCCTTAAAAGTGTTGGAAGAGTGACAGCATGCAAGCTGTACAATAGTAGTGGTCATGGGTATATATGTTTGTCCCTAATGGTGGGGGGAGCTGTTCCCACCCTAGTTTCAAGACTTGTGGGTTGCTCTCTCCTATTTTGAATAGACTTTTCATTAATTTATTTTCCTGTGCTGATGGCAGTCTTACGTATCTTTCTGAGCAGCCACAACAAGTTACGAGCTCGTATTTCACTTGTTTTGTAGTACATAAAAAAGCATTGTGTAGCTCAGCTTTATTGCGAAAAATTTTTTTCCCCACAGCTCTGTGAACAATAGGTAGTTGGCAACCTTCAGTCTCGAAAGACTATATCGCCCTCTGAATGGTGGTTCTGGAACAGCGTCTAGTGTGGCTGAAAAGGCCAATTCAGAAGTGACAATCCCTTCCACACTGGGAGCAAGTGCAGTCTGTCCCTGGTCTGTCTCCCTGGCTATGGGCCTTCCTGTTGGCCAAGTGTCTCTTCAAACTGGGAAAGGCCATGCCGCACAGCCTGCCTCCAAGCGTGCTGCTCAGAGGCCAGGGTTTCCCACCTGTTGAGGTCCACTCCTAAGGCCTTCATCTCATTGTCAAACATGAAGAAAACAGTCCATAAGAGTATATGCAGATCTCACTATAAAAATCAAGGTAGCAACTTGGAGTCCAGTCCTATCCAACTTTCCAGCACTAATGCAGCCATGCCAACAGGGAGGCATGCATCTTGTGGAGGAGGAACCGTCGTAGAGGCCTCCTCATAGTAAGAGAATGCTTGTCTCCTTACCTTGGGCTGTGTTGTGGCTACATTAGCCCTGGAAAGTTGGATAGGATTGGGCTCTGAAGCCCTGTTGAAAAAGAAATCAGAAACCTTTAAAAGTATAACATGATGGAAAACTCATCAAACCAAACCAAATGCAGTCCATAGTGCATTTATTATATATTGCTGCTAAGATCAAAGTTACAATTAGAACCATGAGAAAACCAGAATTCAGCTTGAAAATCCATTATGGTCTTTGTGCAGAAATAAACGGTGGTAATCCCCCCCAATTACAGTGATGCAGATATAACTTGTCAGTAACAATAAATCAGAAATCCAAATGTCCATGCCCATGTGTCATTTACAATTATATACTTTAAGTGTTCACCTTTTGGTTTACTCCATCCTTTTCCTCCCCTATTTTTCCTTTTCTATTTCCATCTCTGCCGGTTTCCCAAGTGGCCAGTCTCTTTGAGCCCAGGGAGGAGCCTGGCCTTGGGCAGCCATGCACCCAGTCTTGATTTTAATGTGTGGCAGGTGGAGCCATGTTTGAAGATGCTTTGATCTTTGAAGATGCCCCAGAATCTTCAGCTGGTTCAGATAACAGTAACTAGACTAAAATTGAATATTTTGGAATACAGCCCATCAATTTAATGCTACATCACTGACTTGGAAACAAGTCATTACTCTATAAAGCCCTTTACAGGTTAAGACCAGGGTATCAATAGGACCACCTGCTCTTGTATGAACTTGTTCATTCTCTTAAGATCACCTGGGAAGATCAGTTACTACTGCATACCGAGGTGAAGCAGCTGGTGACAGGCAGCCCAATCCTGAGTTGCCCAGCACGCGAGGCCACAGTGGCACCAAAAATGACTGCCGATGCATCCAGCGTGCTCCAGGCAGATGCTGCTGCCTCCTCAGGAGAAGGGGACTTTTGCCCCCTCCCCCCAGGTAATGTGAGTAGTCCTGCAACAGGGCTACTCAATTCTACAGCAACCCAAGAGTCTGTGTAGAATTTAGAGTCTCCGTGTCAGGTGGGTGGCTCAACATGGAGGCTCAGGATCTGGTGGACATTCCACCTCCATTCTACCCCACTCCTTTCCCCGTCATGCCTCCTCACTGCCCTCCCCCCTGCCCCAGATGCCTCTTCTGTGCTTCCCTCCATGCCCCCACCTACCTCGCTGCTGCCCAGCAGTCCATGTGACCACCAAGCAGCGGAGCTCCACTGCTCCGCCAGTGCTGAGGGCCATAAACGTGCCTTATGGCATGTTTTTGATGATAGGATTGGATCCTGAGTGACTCTCCTCTGTTGTGGGCATTGACTTTAGAGAGCTCTTGTAATGGAAATGTGCAAGATCCCTTGAGGAGATAGGGTGTGGTGTCAACAGTTGCCCCTTGCTCTCACAGGCAAGCATGGGGTTAACACCAGGGCCTTAGATTGCTGTGAGTGTGCTGCACAGCTGCAGCCACTTGGAGGCAAAAAATGGCTTCAGGGTTAAAAGCAGCACCTGCAGGAAGGAAAAGGGATGTGGGTAGTAGACCTGCTGAAGACCAAGGTGTTGCTTTAGTGGCTGGAGAAGCTGCTGGCTGGAGAGGGGAGGAAGGAGGACCTCTGCATGTTGAACAGCCGAGCTACCCTGGTGGTGGGGTCCAGCAGTGCTGCAGGGCAGAACTAGGGCCATTGTTGGGGATTGAAGGGGAACTGATTAGCTTAGAGTGGGCATAAATTCTCTAAATTAAGCTTGGATTGGGAATCTGGCAAAACAGCCCTCCCCGGGGTTGCCTATCTGGTGCCAAGCTCTATGTGTTATTTAGGAGGATTTGTTACCCTCGTTTTATTTGCCTACCCCTTTTCACTTGGGAAAGTGATTGAATTATCTGACCACTGTTTTTAATGTTGTTTCAAAACTTCCTTTCCATTTGTATGTGATCTTAACATCATTTTAATTGCTGTTCTTTTGTTTTACTATTGTTATAGAGATACTGTACTAGATTCCTCAAAAAGCAACCCAGAAGTGAAGGGATAAACAAGAAGGAGACCTATAAGGAACATATCACATCACATTCAGGGACAGGCTACATGGTTAACAGCTGGCCAAGGGCCACTCCCTGTATTTTCAGAGCAGAAGAGTATGGTTGGACATCTTTGCAGGGGAGACATGATTTTCTTTTTCCTTGTACACTGCTAGACTGTCTGTTATTAACTCCACTTGCTTTTCGGGAACTCCATTTATCTTTTATGACATGCCTTGGCCAATATGCATGAAAGGATGATGCAATTGTTCTAAAATGGGTGGAGTACCAATGGAGGTATCTGTGGGTTGCAGGCATGGTACGCTTGCTTAGCAGCAGCTAAAACCACATCCTATTCCTGGTCACTTTGACCCACATCTCTATATTTTAAAAGTCTTTAAAATGCTTTCTCCCTGTGGAAAAATGACAACAAAATGCAACATCAATTGGGAGAAAAGGACCAAACCAACAGTGCTTTGGAAAAGTCAGAAGGGTCCAGCGATGGCTTCACTTCTTGGAATAGCTGCCCCACCCAAGGACTCCCTCACAATGGATCCAGTAGTGCCCCTGTGGACAGTTCCAGGGAATCCCAGGCTGCTTAACATGAGCACAATAGTAAGATCTAATTGTACTGTGAATGAGCACCAAAATCTATGCACATCATATAGCCTGATGAATATGAAGTTGTGTGGATAGTGCAAACTCAGCAGGAATGTGAAAAGAGGATGGCGTAGACCACTGGGGACATAGAAAAATGGCAGAGTGATGAATAGTTACCAGAGTAGGCTTCAGAGAGAAACTAGAGCAACTGGATCTTCTTCCTCTGTCTCCTCTTCTCTGGTCTTCTCCATCTACCA
This sequence comes from Tiliqua scincoides, assembly GCF_035046505.1. Lineage (NCBI taxonomy): Eukaryota > Metazoa > Chordata > Lepidosauria > Squamata > Scincidae > Tiliqua > Tiliqua scincoides. Next base: position 211,780,629 of record NC_089823.1, on the reverse strand, counting down.
CAAGCCATCATCTCAATCAGGAAGGTGAAAGGCTGCTTTGAAGCCCCTATGCCAGTGCCATGGTGACACTTAGGAGGGACCATCCTCCAATTGCTGCACTTCCTTTCCTGGACCTAGATGGATCAGGAAAGAAAGCGGAGTGATCTTAGAGATTGCCATTCCCTCAGCACCTCCAGGGGATTTATCATTCCAGGGGGAGGGGAGTGTGTGTGTGCCCACATGCATGTACTCACATGTGCATGCAAATACAATGGGGGTACCCAGAAAAAGGTCTGACCTGAGGGGGGGCATACTTTGCCACAGGCCTGAACCGATGCAACACGTTTTCATTCTGCTCAGCATGTCACGGTTGTTTTGCATGCTGTGTGTCCTTCTCATGCTACCTGCTAAGGAATATTTGTTTTTAAGGGACAGGCTGGAAAGTACAAAGCCAAGTCGGAGAATAACTTTGGAATAAGACATTCCTTTAGCAGTGAAACCTTGCCAGGCCTATGTGGCTTCTGTCATGGCTCACAAGTTGCTTCTGGTGGTTTGTTTCTCATTGAAACGGGCTAACTCTTCAAATGTTTTCTGCACTATCTTCTCTGACAGGGCCGTTTTCTGTTATTATGCTTTATTTCTTTGGCCTGAAAAGAATGAACCTGTTTTGTGCCCCTTCCCCCACAGGCAATATAATGGCGTGTGCCGCTTAACAACCATTTACTTAACAATGGACCAAATATATGACGGTGGTCAAGGCACAACAAAGAGGCTCTTAATGAGCCAGTCAGGTCTCCCATAACCTGCAACACAGTGTCTATTTACACAACAAAAAGGCTCTCAATGTAAAGAAGAGGCAATCAGTCTCCAGTAACCTGTGCAGCCAGCAAGTGTCTGGCAGGGAGTGTCTGTTTACACAACAAAGGCAATAGACTGGGTTGAATGTTCTCTTAGGGCACAATCCTAGCCCCTTATGTCAGTGCTTTCTAGCACAGTGCTTTCTAGCACTGACATAAGGGCAATGCAATTCTGAGGTAAGGGAACAAATATTCCCTTACTTTGAGGAGGTCTCCATGAGTGACACCCAACTGCAGGGTGCAGCATATGTCCCATTGGCACCACTATGCCAGTGCTGGAAAGTACTGACATAAGGGGTTAGGATTGCACCCTTTATGACCTAATCTCATGAATGTATCCCTGTCATTAAGTGGTCAAGTTTTCCCATCTGTTGAGGTCCACTCCTAAGGCCTTCAGATCCCTCTTGCAGATGTCCTTGTATCACAGCTGTGGTCTACCTGTAGGGCACTTTCCTTGCACAAGTTCTCAATAGAGGAGATCCTTTGGGATCCGGCCATCATCCATTCTCACAACATGACCGAGCCAATGCAGGTGTCTCTGTTTCAGCAGTGCATACATGCTAGGGATTCCAGCACGTTCCAGGACTGTGTTGTTTGGAACTTTGTCCTGCCAGGTGATACCAAGGATGCGTCGGAGGCAGTGCATGTGGAAAGCGCTCAGTTTCTTCTCCTGTTGTGAGTGAAGAGTCCATGACTCGCTGCAGTACAGAAGTGTACTCAGGCTGGAATAGCTGCTGCTGAATTATTGGTTTTGTTTTTCTGGGCACAAAGAACTTGACTGAGGTGGAGCCATGTTTCCAGAGCTTTGTTGCTTGTTAAGCAAGACTAGGGTATTGGTTTAGAGAGCAAAAGAGCAGTAGCTCTTCAACAGAGGCAGCTTGACTGGGTTAAGATGCTTTCAGGTTTTTATCCAGACACAAGGCACCCATTAAGTCTTGGAAGCAAAGCAAACAAGTGGACCATGCACACCTAATTAGGTCTCAAGCATAGAGCAAGTGGAAAGCAAATCATCTGGTTCTTTACTATGCGCAGTTGTATGTTCTGCCCAAACTCAGAAGTGCAGGACCTTTCAATCCCTGTCCCAATCCTTCCCTAGAATGCCCTCTCCACTGACATACCTGGTCTGATAGGGGCTCCAGAGGTTGTGGGTGTATGTTGGGGCCACCAGTCCTTTCTATTGGTGGCCCTGGCCATGCGCTGTCAGAGAGGCTTTCACTGACAGAGCATGCATTCCATCAGCATAGGACCCTAATAGATGGGGTCCAGCAGTCTTGCAAGTAATGGGCAACCACAAGTTTAAGAAAGGCATGTAGCCTCTGTATCTTACAAAACTGACAGCACTTTGTATTTGCAGAAAGGTAATTGTCAGATGCAAACAGTGATGTGATGCCTAAATTGAATTGGGTCAATAATTGCTCCCAGTCCCTAAGTAAGGCCTACTGCATTCACAATGCAATAGTCTGAACACTGGTAATCATGATGATTTATTGCTAGCCTTTTTTCTTGCCTTATAAGGCAAGTAACTCTTCTTTACAAAACACCAGCAAATATCTTGTGATGCAGCACTGTGCCTTAAGACCTGCAGTAACACCTGCAATAATCCTTTGTACTGAATGTTGGCACACCCAGCCAGTGTACGGTATTGGCTTTCTTCTGGGAAATGTGAGTTGCAAGGGCAACACAAAACACACAATTGTTATAAACTCTTAACTCAGGCAGATCGGTTTTTACTCCATTGCACTTTTCTGTTGGGTCTTTCTTCCTTTCAAAGTGCTCAGTACATGCGCCATGCCCAAGCATTTACTCCTCAAATATCTTCCTTTAATTTGATATCAAGTTTTAGCAATGCCAGTGTAATGATGTCATGGTTTGTGATATCCTCTTAGGAAGCACTCAATAAACCCTCCCCTGTATATTTATTCATGGTTGCAATTAGGCCATGCAATTAGGTTTGTATTTCTTTTTAAGATGAACAAATAAAAATGGTCCTACTTATTGTAGGATAACGAAGCATACTAACGAAGCATACTTTTCAATATGTATCCATTGAAAACTGACGTGTTCTCCTAAATCATTCTTAAGTTAGAATTTCTTAATCACTGTTTTTCTCATCTTGAGTTACTAAATTGGGGGAAAGAATGATTAAAAAAATATTTTTATAATTAGATTCTATAATGATTCTATTATTTTTTATAATGAGATTATAATGAGATTCTAATCATTCCATGACTCTATTTATTATCAGGTCAGTTCAGATGGGAATTATACCTTCTGATTATCCTCACACACTCCGGGCCCAATCCTATCCAACTTTCTAGTTCTGATATAGCTGTAATGCAGTCCCAAGGTAAGGAAACAAATATTATCTTACCGTGAGGGGCCTCTGTGACTGTTCCACCACTTCTGGATGTAGCACATACTGACACAGCTGCTGAAAAACTGGATAGCACTGGGCTGCCTATGATGTCAGCACTCACAGTGTGTGCATGTCCTGACCACTCCTTTCATTTCCTCCACTCTGCCCTTAAATCTCCTCAATCATATGCAGGGGATGATTCAGACTAGGTTTAGCAGCATGTGTAGGAGAGCGATTCAGCGATCCCTGAAATCAGGAAAATGTAAGGTAAGCAGAGGAAGCAAAGGAAGGGTGTGTGTGCACATCATTAAATCCATGGACACAATCAGAGGGGGTAAGTATAATCCAAACCGGAACGTTGTTATGACCACAGAAGACCATGGGATATGATCCTCACTTTCCCATGCTGTTAAGGGTCTTTCTTTTGCCCTAGAAAAGTAAAGAAAAAGATTCATTTTCCTTAAGTACAACTCATCATGTCAATAAATGAATCACAACCCAATCCTGAGCTGCCCTGGGTGCAAGGCTACAGTGGCGCTGAGAACGGCTGCCACCACAACCTGTGTGCGTCAGCCTGCCGCAGGCAGCGTCTCGGGAGAAGGGGACTTTGTCCCCTTCCCCTGGGTAAGGGAAGCAGCGCCGCAATGGGGTTAGTCACTTTACCACCAACCAAAAGGTCGGTGGTAAAGTAAAGGCGTTCGTGTAGGGCGCAAAACCCTGCACGAACGGTCAGGATCCAGTGGAACCAAGCTCCACTGGACCTGCCTCCCTGCTCCCTCCCCCTAGCATGCCTCCCACTTGCCCTCTCTCCACCCTCTGCCTGCCTCCCCCCTCCCCAGAACGCCTCCTCCCCGCCCCTGCTTACCATGCCGTGGCTCGGCATTCCGTGAAACTGCCAAGCAGCAGAGGATGGGCACCTGCCCGGCGCTAGCCCAGCGCTGGCCAGACGTGACTTACGGCACGTTTGTGACAGTGCGCTCTGGCGGAAAGCCAGAGCGCTGAGCTCAGGATTGGGCTCTCAGTTAGCTGTTGCTATAAAACAAATATTAATGTTAAAAGAAATTGATGAGATTCTTAGCAGGGGTAGAGTAGTTCAGGTCTAAATTGTCTTCTCTGTGCACATTATTTTGACATACATCTGTATGAGATGACATACAGATGAAACTGTATGAGAACATTCCATTTTAATGACATGATTTTGCGTCTCATTTCTTAAAGCAGTATTTTTCCTTTAGAACAGTTGTCTCCAAACTGGAGACTGTTGCGCAATGGGAAAGGCATCCCTGGCATAATCAGTGCTTACAGTTCTACCAGGGAGCCGTCCTTCCCAACTGCCTTTTTCCCCCAAACCGAGCTCCAGCCTGCTGCACCTGCCCAGGAATCCAGGCACAGTGGCTGCAGGGGCAACAGAACCTGGAAGTGATGTGCTGGAACTCAGTTTGGGGGAGTTTGGCAGCAGGGAATGATGGCTCCCCCATGGAACGGTAAGCACCTTTCACACAGGGGAGGGAAATGGTAGGGTGCCAGATCTGGCCTGCAGGACCGAATCTGGAAGAGCCCAGGGAAAAAAAGTGCTGTTTTGTGGACAGGACTACTGATGTTTCTCTGGGTTTTAACTCTGCTGTCTTAAAATCTGACACAGCCAAACATATTTTGACAGTTTGGGTGTGGGTGAGCATAGACTGCTTCTTACATCAGATTCTGAGATACTTTATGTACACACACATAAGCAAGATTATTTTAGTCAGTTACTGGAGCAGTTTAAAAGTCAGTATGATGATGATTTATCATGTCAGTGTTTCTAGCCTTCTATTTCAGCAAGACAGTGTTTGCATGAATTGAGATTAGTTCAGGTTTCACATAATCTACCTTTCAATGTACATTTTTCAGTGCCCTTGAGGAAGGCTTTGCCAAAATGCATCAAGCAAAAACAAACACCTTCTGAGCACCTTTCTGACTCCTCTGAAGCTAGTTACTTTTATCCTTTTCCCCCCTACTATGTCCATTTGCAGTATAGCTGTAGGAAAAAGCAGGAAAGTATAGATGACATTTAATGAAGCATAAGCTAACTGAAATCCATGGTGCAATATGCTGCAGTAAAAGTGTAGCAAGTGGAATTTAAGATGGTCACCTTAAATTCCGAGCCATGTAAGTTGTTGTGATGAATTCCTCCCCCTCCTTGCTTTGCCTTTATTTGTGGACATTTCTATCTCCCCACCCTAGAAGCTTCTGTGCACTTTCAACAGCCTAAAAGTTTTTGGGACATCTTCTCAGCTCAAACCTAACCAACTTTCCAGTGTCAATGCGGCCGCAGTGCAGCTCTGGGAAAGGGAACAACTCTTTCTTTGAGGAGGCCTTTGCAACTGCCCCCCCCCATTGCAGTGTGCAACTCTCAACCTGTTTGCATTCCTGCATTGGTGCTAGATAGTCAGGACTGGGCTGTCAGTCATTTACACCAACTTCTAAAACATACTGGATTTATTCCAATTAGTTCCATGTTTCTAGAGTTTCTAAAACTCTAAAACGCATACTGTTTAACAAATAAACAGTATGCCACTAACATATGTTAGTTACAGTATGCCAGTAAGATACGTATAAACAGTATGCCACTGGTTCTGTATAAACTATGTAAGGCACTAATCTCTGTATTTTATTGACTGGACTGTGTTTTGTTTTTACAAAAACTTAGATGCAAGCCCAGGGCCGACTTTAAGATTTTCTTCTAAATTCTTAAAAAGACAGTGTTTGCTTATGCTGAGGAAAGGCTATGGCGTTTGGGCCTCTTCAGCCTAGAAAAGAGACGCCTGAGGGGGGACATGATTGAGACATACCTTTAAAAGGGGATTGGACAAGTTTCTGGAGGAAAAATCCATTACGGGGTACAAGCCATGATGTGTATGCGCAACCTCCTGATTTTAGAAATGGGCTATGTCAGAATGCCAGATGCAAGCTAGGGCACCAGGATGCAGGTCTCTTGTTACCTGGTGTGCTCCCTGGGGCATTTGGTGGGCCACTGTGAGATACAGGAAGCTGGACTAGATAGGCCTATGACCTGATCCAGTGGGGCTGTTCTTATGTTCTTAACTTGAAAACTTTAAGTGCACATTTTGATTGCTTTTCATTTTACCCTGGAGATATATAGTCTACAATAAATTACATTTATATCTCTTTCCACAGACCTTGGTAGTGATGCTGTGAGCAAAGAGCTCTTACTAAACTCTGGCCAAAGCAATGTCATTTTAACATCAATCCTGACTCTGGTCCTAAAGTGATTGTTAGCAAGAAGCTGTGAGCCACCCCTGACCCAGTGCCTGGCTCTCTAGTGACCTAGTCCTTGAAGACCAGACAGAGCTGGTCTGTGTTATCTTGCTAAAGCAGCAACCAATAGGAGGGGTAAAGGGGGTGTTTGAGTGTGGCAGGAATGGAAATTTACTGGACTTTTTGCCTGTTGAACATATTGCTTGGAACTGAGTATAAAAGGCTGGCTGCGTCCAGCTGACCCTCGTGCATGTGAGGCAACTGGCCTCTTTGCTGCCTTGCTTTGATACTAGCAATAAACAAGCTGCTATACCTTCCCTCAGAGTGTTAAACTGGGATGTAGTACTCTGAGTAACGAACCTCACTGCTGCCACTGTGGGTTCAAGGCAACAGATTCTGGTGCCCCGCAAAAGATGTTTCCCGTTGGGCCCTGCAGCTCCTAAGCCTGGTTTGGTGCAAACCGTATGATGTGATGCCAGTGATTTGCCCAATGGAATCGTCAATAATGGGTCCTTTTCCTCAATAAGGGCCTCTTTGACTTACTGCATTCACAGTATAATAATTAGACGGTGGGTAATCGAGTTCAAGAAGGTGGGTAATCATGTTGAGTCACTGCTAACCTTTTCCTTGGCTTATACTGAAGGCAGACCTTTAATTAAACAAAACTCAATTTGTCTTGTGATACAACACTGTGCCTTAAGACCGGTAATGATACCTGTGTTGAACCTTTGTACTAAGAGTTGGCATACCTTGTATCAGCTGTCTTCTGGGAAACATGACTTGGCAAAGGATATACAAAACAGGCAATTGTTATAAACCGTCTTGATGTGGGCAAACAGTTTTCATTCCACTGCACTCTTGTGTTGGTCTTTCTCTCTGTCAAATGAGCTCAGTGGTCCTTTATTTATACCTAACACCCCACTTCCAAGCATTTATTTCTCAAACAACTTCCTGTAATTTGATATCGAATCTGGGCAATGCCAGTATGATGTCATAGTTGGTGATATTCTTCTGTGAAGCTCTCAACATGCTGCACCCTAAACATTTATTGGTTGTTACAAAAGCACGAGGTTTTTCAAGGTCTGAAAATCTATGTATCCAAAATGATTAAAAAAAAATTAATAAGCCATTTCTGCCCAGCAATGCATATATGCAACAGAGACCAAATATGGTAGGCTGGGCAAAAATGGATTAAGTTGGACAAGCATGACCGATCCTATTTTACAGAGTTTCTTTTTCTTTTTCTTCTATTTTAAAAATCTGTTTTAGCCTAAAATTCCTTAAAATAAATGTTTGTGAAAATTTTTCCCAGCTTGGATTACTAAATTAGACAAACATAACTGTTTGTCAAACATAGCTCTATTTTATAGAGCTTTGAAAAAAAAATTGTTTTAGCCTAAAATTCCTTAAAATGAATGTTTTTGTGAATTCAATTTTTCCCAGACTGGTTTACTACATTAGAGGAAAGAGGGGATTTGTGAATAATTATGAGAGTTCCATGCTGCCCTTTTCGCCACACAGGGCCTTCACTCATGCTGCTCAACCATTGGTTCTGCAGAAAGGCTCTCCAAGTGAAAATAGAAGGGAGTGAAACGGCAGCCAAGTCCTCCTTTTCCTCAGGATAGCTTCCCTAGATATCCCTGGGCATCAGGATATGCCTGAACTCTCAGTCGGAGCCCTCATCCGTCCTCACCTGTGCCACCACAGACACCACAGACATTTATCCTTCCCAGCACTTGCTCTGCCTGCTTACTCTCCTCTTCCCTGCACATGCCTACTGTCTTAGCAATGGTTGAGCAGGAGTTGTTAAAGGAATAGGACCATTTTGATATGGCCAGTTCTCCTGTGTTCACTGCATTGGTCATTTCGCCCTGGGACAAGGCCCTGGAGGCATAGCTGCTGGCCACACCAACAGCACTGGTTTTGCTGTTACTGGGACAAATGTAAAGAATGAGATTGCAATCTGTCTGTGTTTGTGGGAATGATGATAATTTCAACTGCAAATACTATCAGTTATTACACCCAGAGCACAGAATGTTATCTGCACCCACAGTGCATGTCACATCGTGTTGAAATCCTTTTTGTTCAAAAGCAAAGAATAAAATTCCATTTCCTTAAGTGAAATTTGACAGGTCAATCAGTGAATCGAGCAGCTGCTGCTGTAATACAAATCCTACTGTTAACAAACCAGTGACATTCTTATCAGGGGTGGGAAAGTTCAAAATCCAATCGAGCCAGCTGTGCTGGGGAAAATCTGCTATTGTGAGGCAGGAGCAGCTAGTGACATTGGAGAAGAAGAAGGTCAGCTCCAGCTAGTCCTTTCCTGTGAGACAAATGACTGTTCAGAAAGTCCTCACATCATACTATGACCAAACTTAAATTCATGAAGATGGAATAACTGCATGCCATATTCTCTGTCATCCTTGCTTCCACTCTTTTCCCATTCTCCTGTGCTCTCCTAGTGGCTCTTTTTAAGATGATGAGTCTCTTTGGGACAAGGAACCATCTCATTCCTTTGTCACATCAATCACTGGAAAAAATTTTTTCTTTTAGAAGTTTTACACACACACACGCACACGCGCACACACACAGAGTGCACCTCTTCTGCTGGTGCAGAAGCTCCAGCAATGGAAAAATTTTCCAGCCTTTAAATTGAGCTATTGGTATGTATGCAAAAGTTCCTGTTTAGCAGTAAGCGTAAAGGATATATAGTTTTGCTCTCGCGGAGTTCGGGATCCACAGTAAGAGCCTGATCCTGTGGTCTGCCTCGCGCCTCCACGGTGCAGACCAAGTCACAAACGTGCTGTAAGGCACGTTTGCGGGGCTTACCGCTAGGCTTCTGCCAGAGCTGGCTGAGCTCCAGCTGGCACTGAGCCAGCACATGGCGAGCACCCGGGTTCTGCGGCTCGGCAGTCTCTGTGACCACTGGGCTGTGGAACGGGAAATGGGGCGTGGTTGGGGGTGTAGGGGAGGCGTTCTGGGCAGGGGGAGGCATGGTCGGGGGCATGGGGGAGGTGTGTCAGGGGCGTGGGAGAGGCAGATCCGCGGACAGGCGGATCCTCCTCCGCAGGATCCAGGGCGCTCGGGCAGGGCTGCTCGCCCTACACAAGTGCCTTCACTTTAGTGGCAACCAAACAGTCGACGCTAAAGTGACTAGCCCCATTGCGGAGCTGCTTCCCTTACTCGGGGGAAGGGAATGAACGTCCCCTTCTCCTGAGAAGCGTCCCATGGTAGCGCAGGAGGCGCTGGATCCGGCGGGAGCCCTCTGTGGAGCCACCGGGTCCTGCAGCTCTGGGCATCTCAGGATTGGGCTGTAAGTCTTTGCAGGGGAGGGGGACATGCAGCAACGCGATCCCCAGGATCATATTGCTGCCAGGGGCTCCACCAGTTTTCTTTTACTTACTGGAAGCAGCCGCAGCCTCCTGGTGGTGTGGGGAGCCCTGCGGAAGCCTCTGCAGGGTTCCCCAAGCTGTGGAGAATGTAAAAATAATTATTGTGACTCACTTCTGGTTTCGTGATCATAAACCGCTGCTTCCGGTAAGTAAAAGTAAGCCCCTGACAGTGGCACAATCCTGGGGATCATGTTGCTGTATTCCTCCCTCCCCCCCCCCCCAAATGGGCAAGGCCAGAGATAATCAGATTGGGGAGTCACGATGCTCCTGTTTGAGACTCTCTGGATTAGGCTGCTAATTGAAAGTTGCAGAAATAGTCTGTATATCTATTTTTCAACTGATATAGCTGAAAGTCCAGAGAATCAGCTCCAGGCTCTCTAGAACTGGGGTCCCTTAATGGATCTAGCAAGATCTCTGAGCGTATGAAGTTTGTCTATACAGTGGGCCCTCCTTATTTGTGGGCTTGGCACCTGCGGATTTGAGTATCCATAGATGTACACTTTAGTGTGCAAAGGAAAAACTTAATGTCTTTCATCATAGTATCATAAGCATTTTTATAGTTAGGTGCCAATTGTACAGTTATTTCTGTAAATTATCCTACCCTTTTCCTACCCTTTCCCCCTCCATAGCATGTAGCTATGTCAAAACAGGTGGCACTGTATTCTATGGGGGGTTGATTGGGAAGTCTGGGAGAGGCAAGGGAACCCTTTCATAAGCCCCTTCATTGCCAATGAGTTTCCTTGGACCCGTGCCAGCTCTTTTGCTGGGGCAAGTCCAATGAGACAAAGGGGAGAGGTTGGGAAAGAGCTCCAGGAGGAATAGTATCCGGTGCAAGTCACTTGTGCTGGGTGACAACCCCTCCCACCTCCAAAATACCCCATTCCATCCCCTTATCCACCCACCCTCTACCCACTATGTCAACTTACCAATGCCAGTAGAGCCTCTCCCCCACCATCACTGCAGGCAAGGTCCTCCCCACCATCTGCAGTAGTGGCCTGGATGCATGTGGATATGCCAGTTCTGGCAGTAGACCAATTGCATAGGGTTGGAAAGTTAGTAGATGAGACCAGCTTGTTCTGACACCAAATCTATTTGTTATATATTAAATAGTTTTCTTACTATGTGATAAACATATATTATATTAACATACCATACATTATAATGGTATGTTATATTATAACATATCATAAACATATATTATAGTTAATAAAAGAATTTATATAAAGCAAAGATTTTCCATATGACTTATCCAGTGACAAATTAAGTTTTGGTTCCTATGTTGTTTGCAAGCTCAAGAGTTTAGAGATTTGCAGAAAATAATCCTGCCATGTGCTCTTCAAACCATTTTGCAATACAGACATTCAGACTTCTTTGGATGAAGAATCTATTGGCGTCACCAGAGGTAGGAATGCTGGGAGAGCTGAGTTCATGCTGATAAGATGGAATGCATAGAAGCTACAAGCAACAGAAAAGCTGCCAGTTCTCCCACTGAAAACAATGGAATTCTTAGACTTCTGCATGCCTAAGGGAATTTTTCTGAAAGCTGGTGTAATGCCTTGAAGGAGGTGTCAGTGAATTTTATGATATTTGATTGGAAAAGAGCGGAGTCTGTGGAAGACTGGTTAAGTCTGTCACTGAAATCACTGGAAAATTAAAATGAACGAAAATGAATGGAGGCATTCATTTTCTTTTCCATTCATTTTAAAAATGATACGGTCTGGCCAAAAGCAAGTGTAATGAATCACTTCATTTGGAATTTTGACTGAAACGATCAAAGACCCATTTCACTTTTTAACTCTTCATTTTGTGTAGTGATTTTAGGCCCTTGATCTAGGTATATGTTGTAAAATAATTAGCAGCAACAAATTTGAAACATATTTCTTCTCCTGCTTCAGTTCTTTGTGTCATTTTTATTTTTCATCTCAGATTTCATCATCAAGTCCTACCTTTGGCAGCTCACAAATGTCACTAAAATTCTTCATTCATTCATTGGATTCTACCCATATGTTGCTTCATTCTTTTATTTTGTCCCAGCTGGACATGTTTTAGTGAGTCTTAGTTATGCCCACTAAAAGCTCTTGTTTCTCTTTTGCCTGTATTTTTCCCCTGCATACTGATATAATCTGCTTCACCCTTTTCACCTTCACATTCAGTTTAAGATTCGGTTACTTATTCTCCAGCCTCGACTGATCTTTCCTCCTCTGATCTCTCTGAATTCTCTCTGTTCCTTCTCCTGCTCATCTTTGCTTGTCAAACTGCATATTTCATCCTTCATCCTTTTTTCATGTCCAAGTCAGATTTGTTCCTTCTGGCTTTGCTCTGTTTCTGAGACACCTTGAACAGACAAACCAGATCTAACACTCCACAGCAGTTGGGAGTCTTAAAGGAAGAAAGTGTGAGGAGGACTCTGGAGCAAAAACAGAAACAACCCCCCCCCCCCACACACACACACTTCTGTGTAGAACCCTTTATAGGTTGTTTGTAGGGGTGTTTTTAAAAATCACTGTAGATTTCACTGATTTGGTTCATTTTGTGGCTTGATTCATTTCATTGGCTCATTTCAGCAATTTGCTTGGGACTGTGGTCCAAGTAAGGGATGTTTGGTCATTGTGGCCTGTTATCAGGGATGCTTTTTAGAACACGTGTAATGTGCACATGGGGGAAATTAGTTACATGTGCAGTGATCAAGTGCAGTGGCCAATGACATAACTCAATCATTAGGCAAAAAAAAAAAAAGTAGAAAGTGAAGACAAAGGTGCAACAAAAAACTTTTATTATGGGGATAATAATACAATAACAAGGAGAGGAAATTAAAAATAAAAAGCAATGCAGAGTATTCACTTACAGTGCAATCCTAACACCCTCCCCCCAGCCATAAGCACGTTTGCTCCATAAAGGACTTTTGTGCCAACTTGGGAGGAGGCAAGGCTGGCACATGGACGTGCACCGGAGTTGTGCTGGGGTGGGGTATATTTGCCTGGCAATGTACCACCAGTGCAGAAGTTTGGGGAGGGTATGAAGAGGGTGTTCCGGGGGTGTTCTAGGGTGGGGGAAGGCAGACAGTGGGTGGGTCAGAGGGCGGACCAGGCCCAGGCAGGGGGTGGGACCAGGATCTGGCACTTGGGCTGGATCCTAACCCTGCTCCCAAGCAGCCTGGCATTACATGAGCTGCTCAATCTATGCCACCAATTTAGTTGGCGCAGATCCGAATATCCCCATAGGGCTGCCTGGTATGTTGCTCAGGGTAAGGGGGAATGATTCCCCTTACTCCAACCTATGCCCCAGCCTGCACCAAACCTGTACTGGATGCAGTGCAGGCCAGCTGGCCTGCCTGTTCCAGAGCAAGTTAAGATTGTGCCCTTAGACATTCATATGATTAAGCCTAAATATAAGCAGTCCCTATAAGAAAGAAAGCAGAGGAAATCCTTACAAGCAACCCAAAGCCACAATACATAGCTGAGGCACTTAAAAAAAAATTGCCTTTGTTACTTCCGTGTTTTAAATAGAAAGCTTCAACTAAAAAAATTTCTATGCACATTTTTCTTTTTAATGTTTACACTTGAATGATAAATGATTTAAAAATTAAAGTAGATTACATTCCTATATTCCTAGTTTCGGTTTGACTCAAATACCCTTCATACTCATCCATTTTTATTGATGTGAGAATATTCTTGGCTTTCCCCCAAAATGTCTTGATGTGCTTTTGGTGGTTAAATTTCCTGGAAGTGTTGCAGAATTAAGGAAAAATCAGTAACACTGTATGAAAATTCCACATTGGTGAGATGCTTGCTAAATCAAGTCTTTGGGTTGTTTGTGATGATCCAAGAATGACCAGAAGGGCTTAGGCCTGTCCATTCATGTGTTGACTGGGAATAGGCAAAGGCTATGGTCAGCAAAGGCCTGGTCAACTTATTTTCCAGTTATGGGGTGTGTGTGTCAAGGTCTCTAATCAGAAATGCTGACACTCTTCCACTAACAAAGTGCCATTTTAGAGAGGTGGCAAAAGAGGCATTGAATGGGATGGACTTTTCCTTTTGGCTTTTCGGCAAAAATAAGAAAAGCTCAACTGTATTTGGTCAAACACTCATGTAGCGCAGTATCCTGTTTCCCATGGTGGCTTACCAGCTGCCTCTGGGAAGCCCACAAGCAGGAGGGAAAGGCAGACTTTTCTTCCACCACTTCTCCACTGCAACCTCTTTCAGGAGGCATACTCCACTGAACCTGAAGGTTGCATATGACCTGAAGGTTTACCCCTGCTAATTGGGTAAGATGCACTTTTTCAAGTGGGTGCTCCTTTTTTTTAGCAAGGGGAGAGTAACTGGCCCACCTCACCCCAGCACTGTCTGTTCTAGTGGCTGTCTGCTGGTATTCATTTGCATCTTTTTAGATTGTGAGCCCTTTTGGGACAGGGAGCCATTTAGTTATTTGATTTTTCTCTGTAAACTGCTTTGTGAACTTTTAGTTGAAAAGCGGTATATAAATACTGTTAATAATAATAATAATATGACCACTGAGGTTAATTGCCATTGATAGACTTGTCCTTGATGACTTTGTTCAATCCTGTTTTAAAGCCATCAAAACTAGTGGCTATCACCACATCTTTACAACCAACAATTTCAACAGACGAATTATGCACTATGTGAAGAACTAGAGCTGGAATTTTCACTGCAGGTCATACTGGCATTCCAGTGTTACATGTGCCCCTTGCCCAGTCAGAAAGTGTTAAGTGGTAGCCAAAGTAGGATGTGAGCTGTAGGATCCTTTGGGGACAATCTATACCACATCCTATCATCCAATTCAGAACACCACACCTCATTTAAATTTGCACATCTGTTTCTCTAGCCTCTTCTTTACTGGTATGCACCTAATGAGCTGTTCTGAAAATAACTTTGTGGAGAAACAGTCTTGTCTCTTTAAGCATCCTTTGTTAGATGTCTCATTTTTAATCACTAGCTCACTTCTATCATCTGCTGAGTATCTGTCTGGCATTTCACTCATGTAACTCATGTTGCATGCCTCTCTTCCAAAGAGGAAATGTCAATGTTATTGGTCCTATAGTCTGGTATTTGGAGTTAAGGGATTCTATCCATTCTCACTTGACAATGGCCCATCTCTTATGTGTGGACAAGCTTTCATGCAAACATGTCTTATTACTTATCACTAAGCTGCATCTGCAAACTCAACCCATTGCATGTGCCTCCCCTATTTATCTCTGTAAGTTATGATGGCAAGAACTGTAAGTTCTTTGGGGCAGGGACTATCTTTCCATTCTATGTAAATTGCTATTCATATGGATAGCTCATTATTGTTATAATAATATTTCTTTCCACTAGACAGAGTTTGGATGCTCCTATCCACTTACCTATCCATGGTTGGTGGTTCTATTAATCCCCATCCACAATCTATCCAAATGCAGGGGTTTTTTTTCCCTTATTCATGCCGTGATCTTTTACAACTTATGCTACCTTTGCATCATGGGATGCAATTATGAAAGGTGCTGCTTAGAATTTTGCCCAGTATAGGTTACTTAACTATTTGCTTTCATCATGTGCTCTCTGTCATAACCCCTCTTTTATGTTGAGCCTATTCTTTCATGTCAACCAGCTGAGGTTTGGAATTGTGCCTCGATGAGCCTGGAAGTATAGTATCCTCCATCTGCCCACCCACTTGTTCCAAGCCACTGGAGGAAAGCACAAGCAATTTGGGATTTGTGAGGAGGCTTCTCTGCCAGCACGGGACTGGAGAGAGACCAGGACCGAATTCCCACACCAGTTGTAGGCTCCAAGCTTCCTTCCCTTTTGAGGAAAGTGAATATTCTTGCTCTCTGAGATGGCAGTTGCCTCAGAAGTGCAAGACAACCAGCATGGCTGACCAGCAAGAGATTGTTGGTGTCAGTGCTGTCCAAACATTGGGACTGCTTCAGGACTAACAGGACTCTGCAGTCTGTGACAAACTTCTCATACTAGTTCAGAACTGGCAGTTCAAGCCCTCTTGGTAAATCCTAATACAAGTATGTGTCACTTAACATTCAGGATACATTCCACAAACCCCGTCATTACATGCATTTGTTGTTGTCCAGACAACCTTGAACGGCAGTGAGGTAGTGCCCCTGAATGTCCTGTAGGGCCTTCAAGGAAAGAGGGGAAGCAAGTAGCTGACAAAAGGAAGTTAGCTGGTTGAGCTGAAAAGGAAGGAGGAAAGACAGCTAGCTAGGGGGCAAAAGGAAAGAGCACAAATTATGAGTTAGCTGGTTGAGCCTGGGACCACCATTGTATATGTGGTCTGTCATTGGCCGGAATGTTGTTATGTGGCCCATACCTGTATATAAGGACTGTGTCTCCTCCCCCCCTCCCTCTAACTGCTTCCTAAGACTCCATTGTGTGTGCATGTTAGCAGTAGAATTCCCCTATGTAATTTAAGAATGAATGTATTAGCATTGTGAGTCCTAGTCCAAACCCCTTGCTTTTGGTTCTTGAGCACTTTCGATAAACTTGGGTGCACCTTAACTCAGGGATGGGAAGGTCCAGCACAGCTTGACTAGAGTCGAGTCAAGAGTTTCGGCCCCCTTGACTTGACTTGAAAATGAGTCATAATGGGGGCAATTCCTGAGTTACTCTTTTGTGACTCTAAAGGACTCAAGTCTTTAAAAAGCCTGCTGTAGGGAAAAAACATCTGCTGCCGGTGTGAGTGTTTGTGTGAGAGAGTTCTCCTTTGTCCTGTCCTATCTGCAAACAAGGCAGGAGGGGGTGGGAAGGATCATGAGAGCTAGAAGCTGCAAGAGGGGGGAGGGTCACTTGCAGCAGCTGCAAGACCTATCAGGATGACCTGATCCTTGCCAGCTCTACTCAGAAGTAGTTCCACTGTACCGAGTCATTCAGTGAGGGTTCACCACTTTGCTGCCAGATTGCATAGACAGGCCGTTAGCCAATACATTGAGTTCCTACAAAAAAATTGTTTTCCCCATGAGCACGTTACTTGTGTTTTAAAAAGCACTGCCGGTAGCGGAATGGTGTTTCAAACCAAGGATAAAAGCGAATGCAGGAGGATGTCCTGTCAGTGTTTAGGATGCTGAGCCATCAAAGAAGTTTCTGGCGGATTAGAAGTATCCAAAAATAAGGGAAAATAGGAAAAAAAGGGGGAAATGGGGCATTCATCACAGGCCCTGAGTTTCTCTTGGCAGATATTTGAATCGGCATGCCTACTTTTGCTGTATATTTTGTTTACATGTGAAATGTATTTGCTATCCTCTCTCTGCATAGACAAAATTTTAAAGCTAGCGTATGTTTTCCTCAGGCTTCGGAATAAGACCATCATATAAATAAATTACAACATAAATAAATAATATTCTTGAATTTGCCTCTGAATTTAGAGTAAACTGCTCTGGGCAACTTAAACTTCATCTGTATTTACTTAAAATCTAAAAGGAACCAAACCACAGCACTGGGAGTAAAACATGCGTATCTATTTAGAGCTCTTGAAAAGCAGAAAATCAAAATCTTGTCCAGCTTCTAAGGTTACCCAACAGCAAGGTTTCACAGTTTCCTCAGGAAAAGATGAGTGGAAGGATACATGACCAAAGTCCCAGAAAAGGTACAGCTGAGGTGGCAGGTCTGTTTTGCTGGGCTTCTGTTTTCTACCTGTCTATTTCTGCTTGGTTTATTTTTAACAAATACAAGGGGATGATCCCGGCAAAGGCAGGCAGTTTTTATTGATCTCAGAGCTAAACATGGAATAGTCCGGATTCCAGTGCTTAACCAAATGACCACAAACAAACTTTCTCAGGCTATTTTCAGCATTTCAGATTTGAGCTTAATCTATACAAGTGGCTCAGTGAGGTGATTGTTTTTAAAATAAAATGCTAATTATTAAATGCAGATCTGAAGGACATTCAGAAGCATCCCACGTTTCGGATGCTAACTTTTCAGATGCTAACTTGAGTTTTGGATGCTAACTTAATCCGATGTTAAATTTTCACCAGAGTTAACTATTAGATATAATAATACCCTGCCAACACCAATTTGGGGGTGAGGGATTTTTGCCTTGTGAGCCATCATACAAGGCAAGGACTCATGTGCTGTATCTAGTTCCCCTTTTCTAGGCCTGATCTACCTCCACAGATCAATTTGGACTTGTGCCAGCGATATCACAGCCACAATATCTGAGTGATATCTGAGTTGACCTATAGTGGCTTGCTGGGGCTTACCTGGGGCAAGGGAAAAATGTTGCCTTACCCAAGAAGATCTCCAGCAGACAAAAATCCCCACAGGATTTAGTGGAGCCCATGCTGGGGCCACTGCTTGGGAATTTAGGTAGAATTGGGCTGTAAAACTAATGGAAGGTTAAAATAAATAACTAAATAAATAAATATTAGGCATCCATGTTTCTGCTTTGCCATATGAGGAAAATATTTCACTTTTTCTCCCACTGAGGAACAGGGATTTTATTTTATTTTACTTTTTGTAATTGCTTGTTTCTGATTGTGCTCCTGAAGTTTGCAAAAGGCACGTTCAGAAAGAATTGAAGACAGGCTGCCACTGTTTACTTTGTGAGGATACTGTGTTTTGTTTTGCTGCTGAATTTTTGCTTGGAATGGATTGGAGTTTTTGATTGTTTTAATGCACTGCTTGACTGCACAGTTTTGATTACCATTGAATGAAAGTGGAAGAAAAACACTAAGAAATAATTAATTAGTGAACTTTATTGTCGAGCAACACAAATGAAATTTATGAATAGGATTAGCTGAGGGCCAAATAAGGACAAGTATGATTTAAACTCCTTTTATCTTATTGTAAACAGCATTGGCTACATGCATGTGCATGTGTGAGTTTGACTGGGGCTGCTATTGAGTGGGATGGAATCCAACCCTTTCTCTTTGCTTTGTGGTCAAGTTGCAAGTGCTAAAGCTGCTAGCTGAAAAAGAGAATTTGGGAGCAAAATTGTGCTGTTAGGTTTTCCCATCTGTGCCTGACAGCAACTTTGGTGGGAGTAATTCAATTGAGAGAATCAGTGCACGGTAAATGGTTAACTCACCCTCCACAGTGTCTCATGACCCTAATACAAATCAGACCCTCCTTGCTTTTGGAAAAAAGTTGTCAGAAATTCCAATCGTGGAACTCCATGTCACTTTATTTTGGCACCTCCTGATTCCAGTGAGCGCAACTTGTTTTTTTTTACTGAATTGAGTAGAAAGTTGGTCATACACCTCAATGTGCAAGAAGCGTCTTACTGACATAATATTGGCACAACTTGGATTAAATTGGCTCTTTTTCAGATTCTGTGCTGTCTCAAATGCCAAATGCATGATACTAATGCAGGGTTCTGGTGGCTTCTGGGGCAAAGTCTTGTTCTGATTCCCCATGGGATATGTCTATATCTGTGCTTGTATATGCAAGCACAAACTCCCCCTGTTACGGGAAAGATTAAAAATGGGTGGGAAATTCATATCCCTCAGCTCTACCAAGGCACCAAGAAGCAAGTGTTCATTCTCTCCTCTTTTACCTTTCTCAGATGGCCAGGAAAGGTTATAATGGAGGCAGTCAATATGGCCCTTCAGAGAAAGTAACGGGGAGAGGTATCTAGGCACTTTCTGCCTCCTGGTGGCCCTGAGGAGAAAGCATCTGGAAGGATCCTACTATTTGTGACTATGAGAGGGCATTCTAGAGGCAGGTGCATTGTCACAGAGGTCTCTTAGGAAGTCCATTTGCCGGTCCATTTGAAACGGCTCAAGAAACAGCACTGGAGCAACATGCTGAGCTGAATGCTTCATAACAGCCAGGTGAATACTGAGGTCTTCAGGACTGAGTCAGGTGGGCCCTCGGGGACCTTTGGGTGCTTGGCTATTGCCTGACATGGCCAATCTCTAATGTCCCCCCCAAGTATGCTACAACATCCACAAGGGTACAGGCAGGCATTGAAATATTGGCTGACTCCTAAATTCAGCTTTTGAGTGAATGCATTCACAGAAACTTGGCTTTTTTGAGGTTTGTGTTTCTGCAGCATTAGAAACCTTTCTTCTATGAATTGAGGGCAAGTTAAATAAATATTTAGAATTCTGCAAATAGGTGAGCACTGCACTGTGGATTTGGGACTGGTGTGGATTTGGGACTCTGAGGAGTGGTTTTAGGCAAACAACATAGCACAGGATAAATCCTACTGCAACCCTAATTTGACTTTGGGCCCTCAAGGCTGCTGTTTGTTGAACAAGAGGTGCCTCTACTGTTAAGCATGTCTCTTACACATTTAAGATAACATGTAGTTTGGTCATCCAAACAGCGTAGGATAAATGGTGTTAAGAAGATGCTAAGATAATAGGAATGCAAAACACATAATGGCAGCTTAAACATTAGCACAATCATCTATTACAGGGGTCTCCAAACCCCGACCAGATGCAGCCCGCAGCAAGCCTCTTTCTGGCCTGCGGCCAGCCTCTTGTCCTCTGAAAGCCTCTGGGCCACTCAACTGAACATGACCAGAACTGTGCTCTGATTGTGTCTGGAGGGTGTTCTGAGGGCCAGAGAGGTTGAATTCATTCAACCCATTCATTCATATATTCATTCATCTAAGTTACATCTCTAATTTATTTATTTAAATTTTATATTTAAATTTTTTTCCAGCCCTCCACACCACGCCAGATATTTGATGCGGCCCCCTGGTCAAAAAGTTTGGAGACCCCTGATCTATTATAATACGATCTGAAATGCAATGTATTTTCTTTTTGTAACACAAGACCCACCTAATATTCCACAACATATGCATATACATGTCAATGCTACTGGTCCAGTTTGTGCATGTGGTAAAGGTGAGGTACAATATCATGACATGATAGAACAGTTTCAAATGGATGATTCCATTGCCTCCAGATGGTTCCATCTGAGGCTGCAGAAGGACGTCACTTACTTGAATGTTCTCCCCACTTAGAGAAGCCCTCCCTGCATAGGGAAAGATGGGATGCAAGGAAGGAGGATTTCAGTATAGCCATCTGCCCATTCCAACTGCAGAACTTCCTTTTTACAGGGAGAACGTAGATGTATATAATTCACCTGTACACTGAAGTGATAGATTTCAAGAAGAGCTTTGACATGCAGTTTTTTTTTGGCAGATTTAAATTCGTTGTAAGATACCACAAAATAATTTCTCCATGAGCACACCTCTCTAATGAGCACATGGGAGAATAAAGTCATTCTGGTCAGTATGGTAAGCCCATGTGTGCTCCAGAGTAACAAAGCCAGTAACATTTTCTAGCAGAATTTTAGTACCTCCATATCAACTTACTGGCTTCATTTTAATAAAGCACCACAGAGTTTCAGTACCATTTGGATTCCTCTTGTTAAAATTTATTAGCAAACCTTTAGAGGCTTTTTTTTTAATCTCCTTTTTCCTGCCTTTATCATTCACAACTATTTCTCTCCAGCTTGAGCACATTCTCTGGCTTTGACTTTCAGTGCTGAAAATCAACTCCACTGGAATTTCCCTTTCATTTGCATTCTCTTAGATAATCCTATATCATTGCCTGCAGTATTTAAAAGGCTTTAGTCTTTTATACTTTAATCCTGCTGCTTTTAATTGCTCTGCACTGTTGGGATAGTGAAAGAAACGCCCTGTCCACATCAGATCTGGAGATAACGGCTGGTTTTCCAGACTTTGTGCTCAGTTTCCCCCTCTAGCTCTTTATTAGATGGAGAGCTGGAGTAGCCCAACAGATCTTCTAGTCTGACACTCTCCTCTAAGGCAGAATACTTTTAAGCAACCCCAACAAAGCCTTGTCCAGCCATTCTTTGTGAAAATCCCTCAAGGATCAAACCAGGAATTAGTTGGATCCTGTAATGGGAGTGTGGGGCTTTTTGTTTGCTTGTTAGCGGTGTTTTAAAGGGAAGCGCTGAACCACTTTCTAGTCTGGCTGACCAGGCTCAGTAAGCAAGAGACGGCACGCTGGAGGCCCGGGGACAGAGTAGGCTTTCTTAATTCTTGTGAGGTGGTTTCCTGTGTATACCCTTTGCCACCAGCCTCTATATCAACAGCAGAGTTGGGGAAGAAAGAGCCTTCTCTGTCAGTGGGTCTAGGTCACACCTGGTCTGCACATCAAGCCAAATGAAGTGGTCCAGTGCATGGTCGCACTTAAGTTCAGCCCATAGTGGGGGATGCTGTTTTGATTTGCTTTCCTATATAAAAATAAACCTGCCAATTAAAAGCTAGCTAGCAAATATAGGAAAAAAGGTTCCAGTTCACTTGCTGCTGGGTCCATTTTCTTCTTGCACGAAATATTTCCTTTTAATATGTGAGCTTTCAGAAATTTCCCCGCACACTCACAACCTAAAATGGTGCCGTCTGCCATCTCAGGACTCTACCATTGCATCCTGCTATGTGTACAAGTGGGAGCCTCCACATCTGCAGATTCTACATCCGCGGAGCTGGCTGCATGCGTGTCCTTCCTGCACGAAGCCAGACTTGGCCCCACCTGAGCTCTCCAGAGGCGACCGAAGCTGTACTCCGGTCACCTCCAGATGGCTTTCTGAAGCCCACAGAGGCAGTATGCATCTGCCTGCTGCCTCTTCTGGCTTCAGAGTGTTTCATGGAGCCAAAAAACCACTTTTGGTTTCCCAAGGGAAAACGGAAGTGACGTTTTATGCCATATATGGCATTCTGAGGCCTGGCCTGGGTCTCAGGTTGCCTTATATGGCATAAAAGTCACATTCTTTTGGCCAAAATGGCCATTCTGAAGCCCACAGAGGCAGCGGGTGGATGTACCCTGTCTCTGTGGGCTTCAGAAAGCCCTCTGGGAGCAACTGGAGCACAGTTCAGTCCTCTTCAGTGGGCTTAAAGGGGCTGATGGTGAAGTTGATTATCCACAAATTTCAGCATCCGTGGGGGATCTGAAAACAGATCCTCCGTGGCTACAGAGGCCCCACCTTTATAAATTGGATGTTAAACTCTTACTTTTAAATCCTTCTCCCCCTTTGGGGAAATTCTAAGGAAAACACAAAATGCTTGAGGTTCTGATATGATGATTCCAAACTGATAATCTGGCAGCACTGACTTTTTTGTTGCAATCCCGATGGGGTTTGACAAACTGTTCCATTGGGAAATGGGGGGAAAACAGACAGTCCGAAAGGGGTGAGTTTGAAGCAGCTTCTATGTAAAAGGAGGGTGGCTGTGAAAGGGCTTCCTGGGATGACTGTCTGAAAAGGGGAGGGAGGCTTACATATTAAGGTCTCAGGCAGAGACAGCTCTACTATTGCTCTACATCAGGGGTGCCCAAACCCCGGCCCTGGGGCCACTTGCGGCCCTCGAGGTCTCTCAATGCGGTCCTCAGGGAGCCCCCAGTCTCCAGTGAGCCTCTGGCCCTCTGGAGCTTTGTTGGAGAACACACTGGCCCAAGGCAACTGCTCTCAGCATGAGGGCAACTGTTTGACCTCTCGCGTGAGCTGTGGGATGAGGGCTCCCTCCACTGCTTGCTGTTTCATGTCTGTGATGCAGTAGCGGCAGCAAAGGAAAGGCCAGCCTTGCTTTGTGCAAGGCCTTTTATAGGCCTTGAGCTATTGCAAGACCTTCATTCATTCATATAAGTTCATCTTTAATATATTCATTTATGTAGATGTGAGGCCTCCCTGTGGGGGAGAGGGGGCCCGCCTGGCCTTTCTGAGGGTGACCCCTGGTGGAGGCCTCAGACTAGTTCCCCCACAAGAGGGAGGGGTTGCATCACCCAGTTCCCCCTCTTTGGGTTGGCAGCATTAGCTAGGCAGGAGCAGGGACTGCTAGCAGCAGATCCTCCTGCCTGCTCTGTTAACTCCCAACTGCCTTGTCATCCATGGCCTCCAGGTTTATGTAGGGCAGACCCCTCCCCTTTGGCCCCTCCCCTTCCCTCACAGGAAGGGTACAAATAGGCCTGTCTCTGGGCCTGCCCTCCCCTGGGATTACCACAACTCCTCCCCTTCCTCTCTCCATTTCCCTCCCACCTCCTCTCACCTGGAGCTGCCAGGGTTGTTCCTGAGAGGGCTGGGAAGGCTGCTGCCTCTGCTCTGGTCTAGCAGCCTTCTCCCTTGGTAAGTTGGGGACTTGTGGGAGGAGGGGAGCCCTGACAGTAAACTTATGTAAATTTATTCAAATTTTAAATGTAAATTAGTTCTCCCCCCCCCCCCCGGCTCCCAACACAGTGTCAGAGAGACGATGTGGCTCTCCTGCCAAAAACTTTGGACACCCCTGCTCTACATGTACAGGAAATATTCTAGCCAGTGTTCCATGTGGAAAGACCACTTCACCCTCCAACGAAAATGTTGGAGTCGCTCTTCAAAAATAGCCGAGTGTATTACAATAGCTTCCCAAGCTTGTCCTAACTGTGGTTCCTCCTCATTTCTCCAAATGGCAGGCACAGATACTCCACATGTGCATGCATCTTTTCCGGAGAATTTCCCCTGAAAAGCTACGCAGCTTTTCTTTTTAGCTAAAAGTCATGCTGAGCAAACCCTCGAGGATTCCTAAAGTAGTTCTCTGGCATTTGGCCATTGCTACGTGAGATCAACAGTGGGAAGAAAGACATCAAAATCTTCTGGTTAGATTGAGAAGTGTGACAGACAAAACTTTGTTGGAGTGCTTTGTTGGAATCCTTTATGACTGGTTTGGTTATTTGTCCTGCTAGCAAGAATCTGGAATGCTTATATGAATCAAAAAAATATGCTACACAAACACTGATTGAATTCATTTAGTGGTTGCTGAGAATAACCATGGCAAGCATTGAAAAACAATCCTATGCGCACCATAAATCATAGTAATTGTCACTTGCCCCCAACAAAGATGATATGTTCTATGTAAATAAATCATAGCATAGTGTTCAGTTAGGGGCAGGGGTGGAATGCAATAAAAGTTGCTGTGGAGCAGTAGATAATCGGGTTTCTATTACCCATTTGAAATGACACTAAAGGCCCAATTCTATCCTCGTGGTACACCACTGTACTGCATGGTCTGCCATCTTGGCAGGCACTTGTCTGGTTTATGCAGTGTCACCATCAGTGCAGGGGCCGGAAAGCCACACACCACCAGCGCCAGTCCGTGGTGGGTTTCTAGCAGTGGAGCCAGGTTAAAGGCAGATCAGAGGCAGGATGGAGCAGATTGTGGTAGCACTAGCATCCACCATATTCTAAATCTCTGCCCAGGCCAGGCATGCCACTCTGGGGCACATCTTTCCTCGGAGGAAACGAGAGATGCACCCCAGAATGGCATGGAATCACACATGAGATTGCGCACAGCTCTGCCACCCCATCCTTTCTCCCCTCCAGAGAAGAGAAAAGATGTGACCTAGAGCAGCACAGAATCACGGCACAATGCTGCTCTGAGCTGTGTCTTTCCTGTCCTTCAATAAAGGAGGAAAGGAAGTGGAGTAGCCCGCCATGGCACGGAATCGTTCCCAAAATGGCTGTAATTTGCACAGCTCTCAGCTCAATTCTGGACTGCCCCCTCCTTCTTCCGGAAGGAAGGAAGGAAGTGGCTCCTTCTTCAGGAAGATTAATTCTCTTTTTTAATGGAAAGAACCTGGTGGAGCTGCTGGCTGCAATCCTATACACATTTACAAGCGAGTAATTTCCATTGGACTCAGTGGGGCATACTTCCAAGTAGACATGCATAAGATTGTGCTCTAACAAATTCAGTGTGTACTCTATAAACAGAGGTGGAGAAAAGATGTTTTGCTATTATATTTCTGCCACCCAGAGGCTAAATTCCAGTATAAACAAGAAAACAGTACAAGAAAAGGAATACTTTAAGAATCTTTTAGTAGACTTAAAGGTGTACTTGATTATCATATATGCATGAATTGTATAATGAATGTGGCATTTATTTATTATAGCTATTTGTTTTTTTAATGTGCACCTTGTGTACTCTTGAGTGTTCACTGTAGCTTACTTTTTATCTAGTTGCTAATATATCCAAAGATGCCATATAGGAATATAGAAATCTGATTGGTAAAGGAAGACTAAAAGTCTAGTCTACACACTACTAGTGCATAAAGAAACAAGTGAACAAGAGAGTGTGTCACATTGCACTGAGTGTTGGTATTTATTCCAAATGTATAAGAAGAGACCCAAGATATTTCAATCAAGTTCTTGTCCAGAAAAAGCTCTAAGACAGAAAAAAATTGATATGCTTTACTGCATAACAGGGATGGCCAAATGTGGTTAACATTAAGAGCCATATTTGATAAACTTCATATGTTTGAGAGCCACAAGAGTGATGTTTGAGATCCGCAATATTTAAGAAACGTTTAAATTATTTCATATATTTATTCACCATGAACATTAAACCTATGTTTTGATCCACTGGACCCTCAGTTTATACCTGGTAAATAATTATACAACTTGAATTTTTTTACCTTTTATATTAATTATTATGCAAAAAGGAGCCAACATATTTCTGTGAGTCGCACGTTATATATTGAAAAGCTGCATGTGGCTCGCAAGCTGTGGTTTGGCCACCCTGATATATAACAAAATGAACCAATTTGTGCAGTAGTAAAAATATATATAAATTATTAGCAAGCATGTTTGACCCATAAAAATAGTATTCATTTATACATGCAGAAACAATTGTCTGTATAATTGCATACATTTACAAAATTACATGCACATTACAAAGGCTGCATTGAGAGATTCTTCTCTCTGTAATCTGTAGTTTAATTCAACTTTAAAGGTTTGCTGTTTCATATGTTACACGTGGCAGTAATCATATTCACATTAAAATAACTAACAGAAGCCAAAAGTAGTTTTAATATCATGTGCAAAACTGATATGTTGGCCAGCCATTTTTAGATCATTCAGCACATGTTTGTAAAATGCAAAAGGTGCCTTCAATAATTTCTCTGGGTACTAGAGGTTTCGAACTTATGGTTTGCATTCGAGCTAAATATGCAATTCTTATAAACTTCGAAGGAAGCAGAATCTTTCAGCCTAAATTTCTGAATGACATAGTGAAAGAATAATTAAAGAGTGAGCCCAAGAGAACTCTTAATAGCAACACTGAACAAAACTGACCACAAAGCTATAATTTTTTTTTTTTGGCTGCTCTGAACATAAATAGCAAATCTTTGGACATCCAAATTATGGAACAAAGTCTACGCAGTAGACCTTGCTAATGGCTCAGAGGCACTACTAGGGGAGGTCCCCCACTCTACTCCTAGTTGTAAAATTGCATGCCATTTTTCCAGATAGACTCTTATGCCTATAACTTTAGTTTTCAAATCCTCATAATTTGCACCTGAAGACAGTCTCACCCATAATTCATAGCAAACAGTGCAAACATATCCTTGGAGAACAACTCTGAACTTGACCCAAGAACACTTCTAGCAGCCCTATGACATATATAAACAGAATGTTATTAGCCAGTTTTCCATTGAATCAGGATTTCATTGTGGGGGATGTGCCCCCATGGACAAATAATCGCATGACATGAAGATACTGGCTTATTCTGCAGTCAATGATTGCACCACAAATCATACACATTGATTTCCAGTACTTTATTCAGTTTGCCCCTAAAATAACTTGACTTTAAAACAAGAACAAGGAGGATTCTAGTCTCCCAGTTTTAAAAAAGTATCTTTAATCTTTCAGGTCTCTGAGTACCTTTGTTGCTTCAGAGACCAGGATGAAATGTCTCATTTCATGACATGCTAAATGACTGTGGCTTAGATCAGCTAGTCACGGAGCCCACCAGAGGACAGGTGACTCTGGATCTAATATTGTGCGGTACGCAGGACCTGGTTAGAGATGTAAACGTTACTGAGCCATTGGGGAACAGTGATCTTGCTGCGATACGTTTTGACGTGCACGTTGGGGGAAGAATACCAGGCAAATCTCTAACAAAAACCCTTGACTTCCGACGGGCGGACTTCCCTCAAATGAGGAGGCTGGTTAGAAGGAGGTTGAAAGGGAGGGTAAAAAGAGTCCAATCTCTCCAGAGTGCATGGAGGCTGCTTAAAACAACAGTAATAGAGGCCCAGCAGAGGTGTATACCGCAAAGAAAGAAGGGTTCCACTAAATCCAGGAGGGTGCCCGCATGGCTAACCAGCCAAGTTAGAGAGGCTGTGAAGGGCAAGGAAGCTTCCTTCCGTAAATGGAAGTCTTGCCCTAATGAGGAGAATAAAAAGGAACATAAACTGTGGCAAAAGAAATGTAAGAAGGTGATACTGGGGGCCAAGCGAGATTATGAGGAATGCATGGCCAGCAACATTAAGGGGAATAATAAAAGCTTCTTCAAACATGTTAGAAGCAGGAAACCCGCCAGAGAAGCGGTTGGCCCTCTGGATGGTGAGGGAGGGAAAGGGGAGATAAAAGGAGACTTAGAGATGGCAGAGAAATTAAATGAGTTCTTTGCATCTGTCTTCACGGCAGAAGACCTCGGGCAGATACCGCTACCCGAACGGCCCCTCCTGACCGAGGAGTTAAGTCAGATAGAGGTTAAAAGAGAAGATGTTTCAGACCTCATTGATAAATTAAAGATCAATAAGTCACTGGGCCCTGATGGCATCCACCCAAGAGTTATTAAGGAATTGAAGAATGAAGTTGCAGACCTCTTGACTAAGGTATGCAGCTTGTCCCTCAAAACGGCCATGGTGCCAGAAGATTGGAGGATAGCAAATGTCACGCCTATTTTTAAAAAGGGAAAGAGGGGGGACCCGGGAAACTATAGGCCGGTCAGCCTAACATCCATACCGGGTAAGATGGTGGAATGCATCATCAAAGATAGAATCTCAAAACACATAGATGAACAGGCCTTGCTGAGGGAGAATCAGCATGGCTTCTGTAAGGGTAAGTCTTGCCTCACGAACCTTATAGAATTCTTTGAAAAGGTCAACAGGCATGTGGATGCGGGAGAACCCGTGGACATTATATATCTGGACTTTCAGAAGGCGTTTGACACAGTCCCTCACCAAAGACTACTGAAAAAACTCCACAGTCAGGGAATTAGAGGACAGGTCCTCTCGTGGATTGAGAACTGGTTGGAGGCCAGGAAGCAGAGAGTGGGTGTCAATGGGCAATTTTCACAATGGAGAGAGGTGAAAAGCGGTGTGCCCCAAGGATCTGTCCTGGGACCGGTGCTTTTCAACCTCTTCATAAATGACCTGGAGACAGGGTTGAGCAGTGAAGTGGCTAAGTTTGCAGACGACACCAAACTTTTTTGAGTGGTGAAGACCAGAAGTGATTGTGAGGAGCTCCAGAAGGATCTTTCCAGACTGGCAGAATGGGCAGCAAAGTGGCAGATGCGCTTCAATGTCAATAAGTGTAAAGTCATGCACATTGGGGCAAAAAATCAAAACTTTAGATATAGGCTGATGGGTTCTGAGCTGTCTGTGACAGATCAGGAGAATGATCTTGGGGTGGTGGTGGACAGGTCGATGAAAGTGTCGACCCAATGTGCGGCAGCAGTGAAGAAGGCCAATTCTATGCTTGGGATCATTAGGAAGGGTATTGAGAACAAAATGGCTAGTATTATAATGCCGTTGTACAAATCTATGGTAAGTCCACACCTGGAGTATTGTGTCCAGTTCTGGTCACTGCATCTCAAAAAAGACATAGTGGAAATGGAAAAGGTGCAAAAGAGAGCGACTAAAATGATTACGGGGCTGGGGCACCTTCCTTATGAGGAAAGGCTGCGGTGTTTGGGCCTCTTCAGCCTAGAAAAGAGACGCCTGAGGGGGGACATGATTGAGACATACAAAATTATGCAGGGGATGGACAGAGTGGATAGGGAGATGCTCTTTACACTCTCACATAATACCAGAACCAGGGGACATCCACTCAAATTGAGTGTTGGGCGGGTTAGGACAGACAAAAGAAAATATTTCTTTACTCAACGTGTGGTCGGTCTGTGGAACTCCTTGCCACAGGATGTGGTGACACCATCTGGCCTGGATGCCTTTAAAAGGGGATTGGACAAGTTTCTGGAGGAAAAATCCATTAGGGGTTACAAGCCATGATGTGTATGCGCAACCTCCTGATTTTAGAAATGGGTTATATCAGAATGCCAGATGCAAGGGAGGGCACCAGGATGAGGTCTCTTGTTATCTGGTGTGCTCCCTGGGGCATTTGGTGGGCCGCTGTGAGATACAGGAAGCTGGACTAGATGGGCCTATGGCCTGATCCAGTGGGGCTGTTCTTATGTTCTCATAAAAAAAAGTTTGTCTCATAAGCTTTTCCCCTTGGGCAGAAGAAGAAGCAGACCATGGGCACTGCTTAGATGATGCTTGTTCTGAAGTGAAAAATTTAGCATCCCTGCCCTACTAAACTTTTCTCCGCTGTGGAAGCAAAGTTGGCTCAGTCCTTAGGTGATGGATTCTTAAATTACATTCCATTTTGATGGGTGTTCCATTGACGCGATTATTTCAGCCATTCGGTTGATGTTGTGTGCAAAGGGGCAGGGTGATACCTGTGGACTTCTGTCATTTCTATTAACTTTCATAGTAATTAACACTGATCTTGCAGGATAGGCGATATCACAGTTCGCTTCACATGCTAAAGCACATACAATGAATACGCATAGAGGGAGGAGGATGATGGCAGGTTTTGGTATGGACTGTTAAATTCATTGGATTGTCAGGACAGTCCCTATGTATGCACTGAGTGTATGTGTAGTCAGGAACCCTACAAATAGCAGGATCTATGACAACAAGAAGGATCAATAAAGCTGATGAAAGATGGGCAGCTAGATCAGGACTAGATATATTAAGATTGATGGAGGAAATGCTCTAAAAAGGCGAAGTTTAAGTTTAGACTCACAGCTGTTTGCACTCCAGCACCTGTGTGATTTCTGCAGCCCTGTCCCTTCTGAAATCAAGTCCTACAGAACTGTGTGGGAAAGTTATGAAGGATGGACAAGAATGTGAGGGAGGCAAGGATAAAGTGAAGAGTAACAGTGGATGGATGAGTTGAGGAATGCACACATGAATATATACATGTGAAAGAATGAGGAGAGCAAGCACAGGTTATGTAATATGTGATAAAGTGGTGTTCAAGAACTTACTTTATATACGCTATGTGCACATGTTGGAAGAGCTGAGAATTCTATCAGAACCCAAATTCACTTAAATCTTGAATTAGACCTAATTCAAGATTCTTATACAATTCCTATAGACCTAGTTACTTCTACAATTCCTGTAGCTCAGTGCTTCTCAAACTGTGGGTCAGGACCCACTTGGTGGGTCGTGAGCCAATTTCAGGTGGGTCCCCATTCATTTCAATATTTTATTTTCAATATATTAGAGAACTTGATGCTCCCATGGTATGTGATTGCATTTGGGGAAATGTTACAGATCCCTACTTTTAACAGGCTACTATGTATATACTTTTAACTATGTATATGCTTTTAAATGGGACTTACTTCTGGGTATGTGCGGGTAGGATTGCAGCCTAGAATTGTTAAACATTTCCCTGCTTGATGGTGTCACTTCCGGTCATGACATCACTTTTGGTGGCTCCTGATAGATTCTCATTCTAAAAAGTGGGTCCTGGTGTTAAAAGCTTGAGAACCACTGCTATAGGTTCCTGTAGACCTAGTTTCTCTCACAGATATTGTCTAAATTCATTCTGTGTTCTGTTTCATTATTTTACTATTTCAGAACAGAGTAACTGTTTTGACGCAGAGGCAATCATCTTAAAATAACTGTTACCATTTATACTGATAGTGGGTTGGGTTTATATCCAATAAGATCTTATCCAACATTCAAATGGCGTGGGCAATATTGGTGGATTAACCATTTATTTCTCTCACAGTGACATTTGGCGATTGATTTATCCAGGGAACTGAAATTTGGGTCATGGTTTATAATGAAATGAGGGTTTATTTTATTTTTTCTTTCTTTCCCTTTTTCTTTTCTTTCTTTTCTTTCTTTCTTATTTTTTTGCATAGTGCAAATAGTTTGAGGTTAGTTACTTGAAATCTTCTGTTGCTCTGCTGACAAAAAACATAGATTTGTGACTGCCAGCTATATCTGGCTGCCACTGCAAGCCTTCTCTCTTCCAGTCTGAGGGTTTTTGAAGAATAAGTCTTTGCATACGTGGCTTATGACAGAAATATTTTCCCAGCTGCCACTCTAAACCCTTCTCTCCTTCAGGTGTGTGAAGGTAGAAATTGTACAAGCCATAAGAACATAAGAACAGCCCCACTGGATCAGGCCATAGGCCCATCTAGTCCAGCTTCCTGTATCTCACAGCTGCCCACCAGATGCCCCAGGGAGCACACCAGGTAACAAGAGACCTGCATCCTGGTGCCCTCCCTTGCATCTGGCATTCTGACATAGCCCATTTCTAAAATCAGGAGGTTGCACATACACACCATGGCTTGTAACCCCTAATGGATTTTTCCTCCAGAAACTTGTCCAATCCCCTTTTAAAGGCATCCAGGCCAGATGGTGTCACCACATCCTGTGGCAAGGAGTTCCACAGACCGACCACACGTTGAGTAAAGAAATATTTTCTTTTGTCTGTCCTAACTCTCCCAACACTCAATTTTAGTGGATGTCCCCTGGTTCTGGTGTTATGTGAGAGTGTAAAGAGCATCTCTCTATCCACTTTATCCTTCCCATGCATAATTTTGTATGTCTCAATCATGTCCCCCTTCAGGTGTCTCTTTTCTAGGCTGAAGAGGCCCAAATGCCGTAGCCTTTCCTCATAAGGAAGGTGCCCCAGCATACTATCTGTGCCTTGGTTTTCATTATCAGAATTTTCCAGGACAAGCATCAGGGATTGGTATTGGTCAGATGGACCTGCTGAAACTATGACCTCAAAGGTCATAGACTTTGTGCAGTGGTAGCAGAACAAATCTCTTCACTAGGAGGGTAACCCTATTGTTGGCTCCTCTATCACATTTGTGAAGGCAAGTCCTACCGTGAATTCAAGGCCACCCCGGATGGAGGAATCCATGCAGGGCAGTTTACCAAGGACCCCAGTTGTTGGCCTCTTGGTATGAGGGAGTCCTGAGTTTTGAGTATGAAAATTGTGAATTCCTATATACAGGCATTTTTAGTCATGATATCTTGACTACATGTGCACAGTATTTTATCTTTTACGTGTTGTGGAGTTACTTGAACCATTTTGACAACTCTGCCAGTGAGTGAAACAAACAAAAAAGTCTTAAAGACTATCATCTGATATGAAATTAAACAAAAATCAATGCCTGCCTGCTGTAAATTTTGCCTGAATTGCAAATTTAAATGTAAACAGTTTCACCAGAAAGGATTTTGAGTGTTTTAATGTGGGAAGCTGAGCTGGTATTTCCATTTCTGACATGCAAAATGAAACCAGCACATCTGATTCTTCAAGGATGTTATAAGAGGACACATGACAGCTTTTTGCCGCTGGGCAATTTTTGTAACTGCGGAGGAAACCACTTTTTGCAACAAAAAGCGACTTTTGAATCCAAAAATTGGACAGCAGGATTCTACTCAACCACTATCTCCTGGGTGAGGACCAGCTGGACAGCGTTCACTTTGTAAAAAAAAGTGCAGGTGAATTGCTGGAGCAGAATATTATGTCTTATGACTTACAACAGATTTATCTTGTCTTATATAATAAATCTAAGCAAGCGTCAGTGAGAAATGAGCCGACTTTACAGTGAGAGTGGAGCACTTTTGACTCAGAGCCCTGGCAAAGAGGTAAGAATCATAAGCCCAAATACTCTCTGTCTGGTGGCCTCTTTTTCCTGCTTCTTCCTGCCAATTCTCCCTTGCTCTGACTCTACCACCCAATACTTGGGAAGAAAAGGATAATCATAAATACACATTATGTCTCTCCTTTTAGAAGAGATTCTTGATGTTTATTCTCTCTGAGTCTATACCAGTGGTTCTCACACATTTAGCACTGGGACCCACTTTTTAGAATGAGAATCTGTCAGGACTCACTGGAAGTGATGTCATGACTGGGAGTGACATCATCAAGCAGGAATATTTTTCACAATCCTAGGCTGTAATCCTACCCATACTTATCTTAGGACCCATTTACTATCATTGTTAGAAGAATATGCATAGTAGCTTGTTAAAAGTACAGGTCTGTAATTTCCCCAGATGCAGTTGCATACCATGGTAGCATCAAGACTAATATATGAAAAATAAAATATTGAAATGAATGGAGACCCACCTGAAGTTTGCTAATCTTGTATAGGATATACATGTTCCCTAAACATTTTATTCTCTCAGGGTTCACCATTTGCAATGTTTTCCCCCTCATATAACTGTTTTTTTTCCCCTTAAAACTATTGTAATGATTGCAAGTGCATATGGTGTCTCTGTGAAATTCTTCTGTTGTTATTATGCAGGCTCTCTCCCCCATTATCTGAATTTGATTTAGAACAGGGGTGGCCAACCTTTCAACTTTAGGGCTCCTGGACATTTAAAACTTGGGAAGAAGAGGGAATTTCAGCAAGGGGCAGCTTGTCATCTCACAGATGACAAGCTGTGCCTGCTGAAATTCCCTCCTTTTGCACAATTGTTAAAGGTCCAGGAGCCATAAGGTTGAAAGGTTGGCTACCCCAGGTTTAGAGGGATCATATAAAGAAGCAGAGTCTGCTCCACGATTGAGGGGAATTGTATCATTTCTAAAATGGACTTGTAATGGTTGCTGGCTGACCTGGCCCTGAAAGGCCTTGCAGAATCTTGAGGTGGGTTTTCAAAATTTGGCAATCAAAAAGTCTTTAATTAAATGTGGGAGCCAAAGTACAAGTTGTTCCCCTCAGTTATCACTGAAGCAGCATCTTCAGGGCGGTGGTTTCAGCTGCAGTGCCTCTGCCTTGGCTACTCTATAGAGGAAGGGGGTTGTCCCTACCCTGGGTCCTTGGGGCTGCTTGCCTGGATCCATCTGGGCTTCTATTCAGTTCCCTAGCGAAAGTCCAGCAGACCCTCAGCACCACACTTCCTCATGGGCTGCAGCTGGAGTTTTAATGCCCCAGCTACACGCTGTGCAGGCTCTCTCCCCCTATACCATCCTGTGAATGCCTCTGTTTGACTCGAAAGGGGAGGGGAATGGGCCGCTTGCAGGGTGTGTTAAGGTGCCTGTAAAACTTACTGCTCTGGGGCAGGGTATCTTAGAGATCGCCTACTCCTGTACAATCCCGCTCATCCTCTTAGGTCATCAGAGAAGGCCTTTTTACAAGTGCCGTCGCCTAGGGAGGTACGTGGGGTGGTGGCAAGAAATGGGGCCTTCTCAGTAGTGGCACCAACCCTATGGAATTCCCTTCCCCTTGACTTAAGAATGGCTCCCTCTCTTGAAACTTTTCGGTGAGGCCTGGAGACCCTTCTGTTTAGACAAGCCTTCTGAGTTCCTGGCCTTTTAAAAATATTTTTAACATCTTTTAATATCTTTTTTAACATCTGGTTTCAGGCCTGATCCTTTTCTAATTTGCTGCGCTATGCTCTTTTACCTGACTACTTTTTTTTTATCTGACTACTGTTTTTATGATATGTTATGTTTTTATCAGTTTTTAAATTGTTTTTTAATTTGTTTTAACCTTGTTTGTAAGCCGCCTTGAGTCCCTTTGGGGAGAAAGGCAGGGTAAAAATAAAGTTACTACTACTACTAATAATAATAGTGGTTTGCACCCCCTCTAGCTATGCCACTGGAGCACTCTACTGGCACAGAAGGGGGATAGGATTGTGCCACTAAGTCTACTAAACTTGGCTGCCATCAATTTCTTCTTCAGAGAACACAAAACGTTTAAATTGCTGGATTTTTTGCAAACTCAGTACAAAGGCCCCTCATGAAATTTATAGTAATGATCCCTGGTGTACATGAAGTATCCTTAATTGCATCTTTAAGCTCAGCATCTACAGCTGGCCTATTTTGTGCAAGCTGATAAATCATCTGTTCCCTACCGAGTTTAAGAACACTGGCATGTTGACAAATTGTGAGGGAAGTTCATGAGATTCAAGATGTTGCTTACGAAGCCATCATTAACCTCTTTCATCACATCTAGTTTTTAAATCTTCTGTGCATACTGAAAAAGCTTTCATTTCTTCCGTTTTCATATTGGAGAAGCTTCTTGAGAGCACCAGACATGCACTCCAGGGGCTTTGTAACTGTGCTATGGAACTTTTCAACATGCTCGTTGCAATACTGCAATTCACGTCCCCTTCGAAGGAAGCAAGGTTTGCCAATCATTTACAGATCTGACTGTGACATTCGCGTCCTGCTTTCTAGGAAACAATGGTGCATTTCTAGGTGCTTTCATATAATGATCACCATAGATCCGGACATAATATTGTCTGTCCCATACCTATTAATGTGGTCTAAGCAGATGCATTTTCCCCATAGTGTGTCTTTTTTCACATTTTTTAAACAGCTGTGCACATATTGAGGTGGAGGGAGTATTCTTTGTCTAATGCAGTACTTTTGCCAATCTTCCTTTTGAATTGGAGAGAGGAAGTTCACTTACTGTTAACATTGTTCTCATCCTTGGCAACCAAGCCCTTGGCCTCATCTACCACTTTTCTTTCAGCATCAGCACTACTTCCAGATGTTTTTGCTGGATGCTTCTCCAGTGACCTTGTTTGCATTGGGCTAGTCAGTTGGTTATTAACACCCACCTTTCCTCAAAGGAAAACCTTTACAAAACACATATTCAAGCCACTAATTTCATATCTGCACTTCCCCAAAGTATGAAGTTGGGTGGAATCAAGGTTTGGGTTTGGCATACCGTGGTAAAATTTGGACTTGGATGTGAAGTTCAACAAAAGCTCAGATATTTCTCACCCATGTTTTGTTTTGTTTGCTCCTTTTTACATATATAATCAGTGGTTAAATATTTCCTTTCTATTTTAATCTTATTGACATTCCTTCATTCAGAAGCCTACAATAATTACTGGAAGAAAGAATGTAACAGCCCAATCTAGGCCAAATTCCCCTGTGCCAATGCAGTGGTGCTGAACTGGCTTGCACTGCATCCCGCTGGGGAGTTTAACAAGTATCTTCGGGGTAAGGGGGCAACAGGTCTACTTGGACTCACACCAGCTAAAGGCCCAATCCTATCCAACTTTCCAGCACTGGTGCAACTGACATGCAGCTCCAAAGTAAGGGAACAAACATTCCTATACCTTGAGGGGGTCTCCATGACTGCCTCCCCACCACAGGATGCAGCACATGCCCCACTGGCATGGCTACATCGGTCCTGGAAAATTGGATAGGATTGCACCCCATATCGCTGGTGCAAGTCCAAATAGATTTGTGTCAATGGATCAGGCCCAGGAAGGGGGATACGATATGGCTTTTGCCGATATGACAATCCCCTCCCCTTCCCGTGCCTGATCTGGCAGCCCCACCCCAGAAATGGCCAGCAACACTGCACATGCACCAGAGTTGCCCAGACACTTTGCTGGCCTGGATAAGGTAGCAGTGGGGTGGATCATAGGCAGGTGTGGGTGGTTTGGGGTGGGTTCGGGGTGAGTAGGAAAGGACACTAGGTGGGGAGTGGGCTGGATAGGGTGGATCTTGGAAGCAAAAGTGCATGCCAGATCCTATCCCCTGCTTTTCAACTCACCCCGCTCCCTTCCTTTCCTAAGAGTTACACCAGCAAGATAGTTGGTGTGGTTCCAAGTTGATCCATAGGCAGTCAGGCAGCCTATTGGGACATAAGTTAAAAAAAAAAGAAAGATTTTCACTTACCTCCTGCTGGCCAACTGATCACCTACCCATAGCATGCAGCATGCACTCCGTCAATAGGGCTGCATGCTATGTAGTGGTGGGGAGTAGGACTGGACTACTTGATTGTTATTGCATTGATGCACTAACCATCCAAGTTAAGCTTACTGGATTTATACATCTTAGGGACTGTTCCTGTGATCAGGAAGCTGCATATGAAACGATATGAGTTGTGGGGTGTGGATTCCACTAACAACTGCCACCGCACATCACACCATTGCATCAAAAAATGTGCGATGCAAGTTGTTTTCTCAGACATTCATATGCAGCTGCAAAATTATGCAATCCTTCCACCTGAAAAGTTGTGGGTGCATTTTGTGTATAGATGTGTACATGTGCACCTGCCAGATATGTACGTCATATGAGTGATGGCAAGCACCTTATATCAGTACCTGGTTTTCTTCTTGCAAAGCATGTAAACCTGCCATTATAATATAACTGATTTCAAGTCAATTTAAACCTAAATATATGGTCTTGGCTGGTTAATCCAGCTGCATGGGTCTTTATTTATAGATATAACAAGCTCCATTGTATTGAAAATCTCTTATACAATACAATAAAGTACAATAAATAATGCATTTCAGTATAAGGATCAACAGAACATGATTTTTGTAATCACATAATTTCTGTAACATGTTGTCTTACAAAATGTAAATGAAGAGCTAAGCTTACAATTTATATTAGGGTTGAAAATAACTTAAATATTGTAGTTATCCCTTCTAACAATCCAGAAGAGGGCAACATTGAACTACGTTTGGAAGCGAACAAGGCCTTTGCCAAGGTAGGTGTAGATTCATTAATTTAAAATTAGTGCATTTGTTTCCATTCATTAATTCTTAAGCATTTTAGACTGCATGCAGTTATTTAATACTGTGCTAGTCAGCATCCAGAGGGGCTTCCTATGTTTTCTATTTATGCTTAATTTTTCAGTTGTTCCAAATTATTTTTATCAAGAAATAAAATATTGTAGAATATTGTAAATATTGGGCAAAGCTCAACTTCTGGCAGAAGGCCCATTCTTGTATAGGATAGGGGAGAACAAAAAATGTACCTTGTATAGAAAAATGGTAAGAAAAATAGAAATGAATCATAGGGTCACTGTTGTTTTAATGTAGCAAAAACCTTGATGGTAAAATAAAATTACAATAGTCCACTTTCCCCAATTGACTTTGAATGACATAAATGTCAACAGATGAATGAAAAATAAAAGTCCACCTCGTAAAGGTTTTTTAAGCACATACAGTCACTAGGCACATGGATAGCATGGAAAAACTGTTTGACAGTCTGTCATTTAGTTACCAGCATCCAGCCAGCTAGTTGTGTGCACCTATTAGTATGTGCAGGATCAGCTATTCAGCATGCTGAACAAATGCTTGAAAAGCAAACTCTCCCATGTTGAGGTGGGAGAGTTTTGGAATGACAGTAACTTCACATGACTATCTGGCCATAATGGAGACGTTGGCATGCACAGGATTGCCAGGTAGCTTCTACATGCTGTGTTATCTGACCCTAGCTCTGAGCAGAGATCACAGAGAAACCAGGCAGAGATAAGAAACAAGATACACTTCCCTGTAATTTTAACTTATGATGTTGTTTTGATCTTTTCCCTGCCAGTGTTCCATGTTCTGTGCATTTGTGAATAACTAAAATAACATATACTAGATTGGGGCTATGTGGATTTGATTTTCAAGTGCTGAGGTCACCAGAAGCAGGAAGCACCTGTCGTCTCCACCTCAATGTATCCCCAAGTATCCCCAAGGCATCTCTTATAGTGGTTTTATGCAAGAGACCAGTGGGCCTTGGCTCAGCAGTGCAGCATACTATTGCATGCAGAAGCTCCCCACCATCCAGTTCCCACCATCTTCACTTAAAAGGCTGTCGGATAGCAAGGCTCAGAGAGAATGTTGCTTGAAGCCTTGAACGCGCTGCCAGTGAGAGCAGACCAATGACCTGACTCACCATAAAGCACTTTTTATATATTGCCATTCACTCATAAGGTGACAATGTAGAAGGATGAACAGGACTCCCAGCCTACCAAAGGGGCTATGTAGGTCAGTGTTTGTCAAGGTTTGTCCTCTGCTGTACCACTTCACATGGTCCACCTATTTGAAGTACCACTAGAAGTAACTGGTGATGACATCATCACCAGTCAGATATGACGAGGCCAGATATGACGTGATAAACATCAGTAAGAGGCTCAGGGTGGATGGGAAGGCTTTATCAAGTGCAGAAAAGCATGCTTTGGAGTTTTTCCCGCTGAGTCAAGCCTTCTACCATTGTTTGTTGTGTCTTGTTCCTAGTCTTACTGCCAGACAGCAGGTGTCCCACGAGTACCACCAGATACCACCTCAAGTACCACTGGTGCTACCCATCCCACTGGTTGAGAAACATTGCCTTAGGTTGAGTATAAAGTTAGATGAGGGGTATGGTTGCTCCCCCATGACTCTTCTGTCATGGGAAAAAAAAAAAATTCTGCTTGTGTGTTTACCATGTGTTGTGTGGTTATGTACCAGGTCTGGAATACCTGCCTGATCATCATGGCATGGTACATAACATCTCAGATTGCCAAAATGACCAGACCATAAGGCAGAAAGGAGGGAAAATGGATTTTCCACAGCCAAAATTGGAGAGAAGAAATACTATTAAAAAATAAATAAATCATCAACCCTTAGCTACTTAAATTCTCAAACTGTGTTCAAGGAACGGTTTTGACCTTAAGAACCACTCCTCTTTGTTTCCCATTGCCTCTTGCTATAGTTCCTAGAATGTTATTGAATGCCAATTAGTTGCAGCAGTTCCTAGAAGGAAAATTATTTTATGCCAGAAAATGGTGGAGACAATGTTAAGTATGTATTGGCAAAAATCTGGCATCGACAATAGTCTCCCTATTAAAAAACAATCTATTCTTATGAAACATTTAGATTAGGAGGAAGGTTCAAAGATTTCATTTTACCTTTTTCTTTTCTTTTTTGGCTCACATCCAGGCCTAGATTGCAGATTTAGGGAAAGATTGTCTCAGGCATAAAAGACTCATTGGATAAAGCAAAGATAATGAAGCCCTGAAATTATAATGACTCCAATGCTTTCAGAAAGCATCTCTTTGAAAGAACGTCACAAAATGGGCAATTATGAAGTGGAATATTTTCTGGTTAAAATATTAACGTGGTTGCACACACTTAATAAAAAGATTAATGTTAAGTTTCCTTTAGTGCAGAAGGAGATATACGGTGGACTCATTTTCGAAGAAACTCTGCTATTAATGAGGAAGTGAGGAGGAAAGCATGCTCTCTGCATTTTTGTCAGAAATGTTTCTGCCAGAAAAGAACTAATAAACTCTTCCCAAGTAGCAGAAGTCAAATACATATGTAAACTAGATGATATTTGCAGGCAGACATCTAGCTGCTTATTTGAATGAGTGTATGCAAGACAAACTAAGGGCCGAATCCTATCCAATTTTCCAGTGTTGGTGCAGCTGTGTCAGTGGGGCATGTACTGCATCCTGTGGTGGAGGGGCAGTCACAGAGACATCCTCAAGGTATGGAAACATTTTTGCCTTACCTGGGGGCTGCATTGCGGCTGCACCGGTGCTGGAAAATTGAATAGGATTGGGTTCTAA
The DNA here is from genome assembly GCF_035046505.1 of Tiliqua scincoides. Lineage (NCBI taxonomy): Eukaryota > Metazoa > Chordata > Lepidosauria > Squamata > Scincidae > Tiliqua > Tiliqua scincoides. The sequence continues at coordinate 211,739,509 of NC_089823.1, read as the reverse complement.
GCTCCCTACCATTTTCCCTTGGGAGGGAAATGTCTTGCCTACCATGTCTTGCCTACATGGGGAAAGGTGGTATATAAATTTGCTAAGAACAAATAAATATCAGTGATGCTTACTTCCCTCTGCCGCCTTGTCCCTCTCAGCTATCCAGCTCTCTGTAGCCTTGCCTTCGAAACCACATTCATATTTTTGGGAGGCATGCCAAAGCTTCACAACTCTTATAGCAATTGCACTCAGGTCCAAATCCTAACCGACTTTCCAGCACTGACATAACTGTGCCAATGGGGTATGTGCTGCATCCTGCAGTTGGGGGGGGCAGTCATGGAGGCCTCTTCAAGGTATGGGAATGTTTGTTTCCTTACCTCAGAGCTGCATTTCCCTTTCCTTGGTGTTGGAAAGTTGGTTAGGATTGTGCCCTTATAATTCTATAGCTGACCCCTTTTACAGGGTCCTGGGTTCTGTGACATTGTACTAAATCAGTGAGTGGCGCTGGCTAGAAATGATAAGACTTGAGACAGTCTCCTTTTTTTAGCCTATGATACTGCAGTAATGGTAGAAAAGGGCCACTGTCACAGGAACCACATGACAGTGCTCAGCCTGGCCTGACCCCTCTGGAAGTGGGGCAGTGGCGCACCTGTAGCAAGGCAGCCTGGCCCATCAAGGCATAGGTTGGGGTAGGAAAGTGCAGAGCAGAGGAGATATGAGGAGGCAACAGCAACTGGAGAAACTTCTTCTTTGTTGCAAAAATAACTGCAGGGCCAGCCACCTAGTTATGTACACTGCAGTCTACTAGGTGGCAGTGGTACCTGCAAAGATGGTACTTGGAAAAGTGGTGAAGGTGGAAAATGCTGTAGAACATCCTACACATTTATTTGAAAGTGAATCACATTCACTTCAAGAATTCTTCCAAGTAAATGTGTTGCAGGACCACCTAGGTGTTACAGTGGAAATGCATGAACATATCTATCAGCGCAATCCTATCTGGGCCTTCTGCTGATGGAACTTGTGCTCCATGAGCACAAGTCCTGGGCTGCTGGTGTGGCAGTCTCTGCAATAGCATTTGGGCCAGGGCCACTGGCAGAAGCGGCTGGTGGCCTAGGCATATGCAAATGACTCCCCAAACCCCTGTGGGTACAGGTTGGTTGGTGAAGAGGTGTTCTGGGGTGGTTTGGGGAAGGGCTTTGGACTGGCCAGAGTGAGCTGGGTGAACCTACTTGGAATGATGCCAACCAAAGAGCTGGTGGAGATATGAGTAGGCCCATTGGGAGCAGCAGGTAGGTAAGTTATAAAGTTTTTTATTTACCTCTCTATTGCTGCCTGGTCCCCAGCTGGCGCATAGCATGCAGTGGAGGCTGCACCAACACCACCACTTGCTCTGGGCTGGCCTAGGATAGGATCAGGCTGCAAGTCTCTTAACTTTTCCCCCTTCACTGCAATAGGGCCATTTTTAGCAAGAAATCAGCACAAAGGTGAAACCAACTTCCCCTGCATCCAAGTCCAGAAGCCCCTCCCCTGCATGGGTAAAAGTGTTTAAAGAGATGGATTTAACTCATCTCCTTCTTAACATCTAGTTTGGCTCTCTGGATGCAACCTTATGCTGCAGCTGCTCTGTAGTAGACTGTCCTAAGAAAGTTTACTCAGTGGTTCATTTGGAGCTGCCCAGTCAGCATGCTTAGAAATGTAGCCCTTGAAGATAAATTAGTATCACTGAAATCTCAAGATGCAGATATGCTTTCCTGGTCACTCCTGCTCTACTACAGAGAAGTAGGAAGCAGAGCTGACAGCTGGAACAAAGCGAGAGGATTGGGTAAACTTCTTAGCCTGTTGACTTTGCCAGTGGCTATCTAATGACAATTTGCCAGCCACTACACAGCAAAATGATGCACTTCAGTGGAGAGGAGCATCACCTAAAAGTAATTCTATAGTACCATACTTTGCATTTGTTTTGAATTTTTTTTCTTTGTTAAAAGGAAATGGAAACTTCAGTGCTCTTTGTTCTCTCTCTTATGTATATACATATATTATTAAAAATAATCTTTAGCCGGAGTATTAAAGGGATCTCTTGTGTGTGATCTTTGGCAATCAAAGCCTCAAGCTTTAATTAAGAGTTTCTTTTCCATATAAGGAGCTAACTGGTGGAAAATGAGGCTTACAGCATCTTCTATCACTTCATGCTTTCTATTGGAATGAATGTTTATCTATAAGTAGCTAACTCTGTATAGTGTTTGCTTCTCTTCCAAAACGGATAAGATTGGAGAATTTGGGGTTTTAAAATGATCCATATTCTGGGCATTTACTTGGAATGGTTGAGGTGGTTCAACTTTAAAAAAACAAAACTATTGGTCCAGCGCACTAATTCCAGAGCTAAAAGAACATGATGCAATAAACTTTCTGAGGCTAAGCAAATGGTTGAGGCTAAATTTCAAATAACAGAGCAGATTAAAATGTGAACCTCTTGCCTTATGGTTTTGGCTTTCAGCATCTGCAGTTTGCAGGTGGTCTCTATCCAGATGCTGGCTAGACCTGGGCCGACTTGGCTTGCAAGATCATTTGGACTGGCGTGACTGCAGGCTACTGTAGTAATCCCCACCGTGAATGTTTGTGATCATCTTAGTCCTGAAATATGTTTGAGGCTCAAGATAATGGGTGCTATTTTTTTTTAGATAGCCTCATACCTGAAGCCAAAGTTGTCGTCACTTGTCTCTCCCTAGTCTTCAGACAGACTGACTTCTATTTTTTCAAAGCATCTCATTTACAAGCAAACTCTGTTGTAATGGCATTACAGAACCATGCTGGTTATGGAGGCAGTGGGTCCAACATGCTACAGGCCCTGGCTAATTGATGCTGGGTGCAACCAGCTTCTTCTATTAGTTTCCCCTGAACTTCGTCCTGGAGTGAAAGTTGTTCATTGAAAGAGGGTGTCATAAGTGTACTGCTACAGCTCTTCAATCGCTCAAATAACATTAAGTTTGTATATGCACCCAAATATTTCCTTTCTCCAATCAGCGATTTTGAAAGTGACCCCTTGCCTCAAGGCCAGAATATCTTGCATCTACTGATGTTCAGATATTGGAGCATATAATTTTTAACAGAAGAGGGTGTGAATCAAGAATAAGAAGCAGAATTGGAAATTTGGAATAGGGTGTAATCTGTGTGTAAGAAGACAATCACCTGCTTATCTTGGAATGGGAATGTGCAGTTCTAGCTCTGGCCCAAGTCTATTCAGAGCTTATATGCTGCTTCTACCTTCTCTTGTATTTATGATTATTTTTTTTCAGCCTCTGGTGCTCCATCTGGGACATACCTTAACCCTGTTTAAGCATTTTAAAGCTGATTTTTTTTATTGAATCGCCTTATTGGAGTCCAGTGGCGATTACTTACTTAACTGGGGTTTGCATAACCCAGTGCAGGGGGCCAGTGCATTACCCCCAATATGGACCTCCTCCCATGCAGTAGGCATGGCAATGCCCAGGGCAGTGGGTGTGGCAACACATCATCGCCCCACCCCTGCTGTGTTTTTTTTTTTTTGGCTATAACTTCTGATAGAATAGAGATATTTCAATACAGTTTATTTCATTGCATTCTGCATGAAATTACACATCAAATGATATATAACATGATGGTATTATTCCTAAAGATCGCTATTTTAACAATTTTGGCCAGTAGTGTTGTCAACCCCCCTCCTGTACGCATCACCCATTGTGGCCCACACCCCCTGCACCTCTCTAGTGACCTCACTGCTGGGGTGTGACTTGGCTATTGAGTGTGTACTCAGAAGAGGTCCTGTGCTTCACAGTATATCATAACATCACAGGATGATGGGGAAAAGGGACAGTGTATTTGGCAGCATTGCCCTTCTCTTCGCCCTTTGCAAACGTACATGCAAAACAAATTATGGCTTTGCGAATCATGGCAACGTGTCAGCCTAGCCTTAAGTGCTGAACATGTTGCCTTCTCCTGATTTAGCATAACAAACCTTACGTGCCGTAAGGTTTTTGCCAAAAATAGTCAGGTTTGCTCCAAAACGAAAAAAAGTCGTTCTCCATCTCTGCCTATATTTAAACGCATGGTATAACCTCACAGAGCCACTGGAATGATGACAATCTCTTTCCTGGTGAGACGATGTCACCATAATGGGATGTGATGGAACCAGTGCAACTCAGTGGGTGGTCAGGCTCAACCAGATGGCTTTTTCTTCCAGCAGCATAAGCTCCTATGTACTGAAGCCAAGCTGCGGAAACGAAAGCCCAGGAAAAACAGATGAAAGCCATTATCTTCGTCTCCTACAACTGTTTAAACACTCCTTTTCCCCCCTCAGGTGGTTTTACATACAAGGAAGGTGCCATCTAACGTATTACACCCAAGGCTGGCTTCATCATTAGGAAAGTAGGGGAGTCGTACGTCGGAACAAATTATGTCAGCTTCTGCCATCACCGCCATCCGTCAGCACCATTCACTGTCATCATATTGATCTCTGCACAAGCACCTCTCATCAATGCTGATTAAGGATGTGAGTTCTCATTCACACATATCACAATGTCCACAAATCTGACCTCAGAAAATGGCAACATTCAGAACCTGGTTGACCATTTCTGCCTTCCAGAAAGTCAACAAAGGAACTTCAAAGGGATGCCCTATTGTGAAACTGCTGAATCCAATTTGTAAGGGCTCAATTCCATAACACCACCGTCTTCTGCCATGCAGTAGTGCTAACAGAGTGTGTGCTGCTTGCAGTGGTAGTGGTGGTGGGTTGATGGCCAGCAAGAGGTAAGTAAAAATACTTTTTGCTTGCTTCCCAGTAGTCCACCTGGTTACCAATGGGTCTCTTGGACATATGCCAGCTATTTTGCTGGTGTAAGTTTGAGGAGAGGAAAGGGCAGGTCTGGACCAGGAAAAGGGGATAGGATATGACATCTCTGACTGCTGCTAATATCCCTTCTCCTTCCCCAAACTGCTCCCTGGCTCACTCCCTACCCTCCCTCAAACTGCCTTACCTGCACCAGTGGAGTATCCACATGGTTCTGGCACGCACACAGAGGCGGATCCAGGAGGGGGCTATGGGTGCATGGCCCTCCCCAAATGGTCGTGCCAATGGAGAAGAGTACCCTCCAGGAAGGGGAGCGAAGTCAAGTGCCAATGGGGATGTTCCCCACTGGGCAAGGCATCACTGGTGAGATCGCACCCAATCAGGAACCCACCTAGAAGAGGCAGCTCCAGAGGGCAGTTGAAATGGGAAGCCAGGTCTACCCAGCAGGTAGATCTGGGCAGGAGCCCAAGTCTACCCGCCCAGCAAACCTTAGTCACAGAAACCAAAGTTCAATCAGGAGCCCAGGTCTACCCACCTGGTTGACCTGGGCTCTAGCATGAAGGCAGTGCTCATGTCCTCCCCTCAACGCAAAAACTGGATCCATCCCTGCATGCACGTGGAGCCTCTGGCCTTTTCTGAATCACACAACTGTGGCGTGAAATTTGAGCAGTTGCATGCTGAATTAAAGCAGCAGGTTGCTAGATCTGCTGCCATAAATGGTCCAGAGGATTCAGTATAAAGTGTGGTTGATTCTGACCTTTCATGCCTGAATCAAGACAATGGTTTCTTCTCCCACTGAAGGTGTTAATTAGTATAGCAAATGGTCATTCTGTTTATTTTATATATATTGAAACTTTATGTAAAATTGCCAGACTGTTCCTCTGGCATTTACTGGGCCATTTGGCCGCAGAGTTTACATTTTTTTCCCATTTTTTTCCATGTATATGCATGTCTGTCAACTGAGGACAATACTTCACGTATATAATGAAATACACTCTGGTATCCCAAAAACTTATACAATGATATGTTTGTTATTGCTTAATGTGCCGCAAGAATGTTTGTTTTTGCTGCAATGCAATAACATGGCTGCACTTCTAGAAGATATTTAAAAATGCAATGTTTTTCAAAACATCTCAATTTTAGATTGTAGCCCTTTTGGGACAGAGAGCCTTTAGTTATTTGATTTTCTCTGTAAACTGCTTTGTGAACTTTTCGTTGAAAAGCGGTATATAAATATATATATTTATATATATAGGGCAGGAGGTCTGGTCTAGAGGGGAGAGCCTCCGTTTGCCTGAAGATAACATCTGCAGGTTGCCAGTTCGAGGTCACCGGCACCGTGAATGGTGAGACCTTGAAGCAGCTGACAAGCCGAGCCGAGCCATTCCACCTGCTCTTTGGTGTGAGCGAAGAAGCGTCTTGGCTGCCCTCCATGCGAGAGATAAAGGAGCTGCTTGTCAGCTTGTGTGGGAGGAAACCGGAGGCCAGAATGTGATACCAGATCAAAAAGATCCATCTGAAATGTTGTGGTTTTTGAAAGGTAGAACCTTTCTTTGATTGTAAAAATCCCTATGGGGATTTAGAACAGCCTGCCCATGTAAACCACCTTGAGTAAAGTCTAAGGAGAAATCTGACAACCAAGAAAGAAAGGCGGTATATAAATACATTTATTATTATTATTATTATTATTATTATTATTATTATTATTATTATTATTATTATTATTATTATTATTAACCCTAGAAGAACCCTATAACCCTAGAACCCCAACCCAAACCTAGATGAACTTCACGTGGCCCTGGAAGTGGAAATGTGGCCCTGGAAATGTGGCCCTTCACGTGGCCACATTTATTATTATTATTATTATTATTATTATTATTATTATTATTATTAACCCTAGAAGAACCCTAGAACCCCAACCCAACCCTAGAAGAACTTCACGTGGCCCTGGACTCCCTTGCCTTTGGCAAGGCACCTGGAAAAGACAGCATCCCTGCTGAAGTCCTAAAATGCTGCAAAGAGATCATCGTCACTGAGCTGCATGAAATCCTCTGTCTTTGCTGGAGAGAAGGTGGAGTACCTCAAGACATGAGGGATGCAAACATCATCACGCTGTACAAGAACAAAGGCGACAGGGGTGACTGCAACAACTACCGCGGCATCTCTCTCCTTAGCGTTGTAGGAAAGCTGTTTGCCCGAGTTGCACTAAAGAGGCTCCAGGTACTTGCAGAGAGCGTCTATCCAGAATCACAGTGCGGATTCCGAGCCAGCAGGTCCACCACTGATATGGTATTTTCCCTTAGACAACTGCAGGAGAAATGCAGGGAACAACGACAGCCACTCTTTATAGCCTTCATAGATCTCACGAAGGCTTTCGACCTGGTCAGCAGAGACGGCCTCTTCAAGATTCTCCCCAAGATCGGATGTCCACCCAGGCTCCTCAGCATCATCAGATCTTTCCAAAAGGACATGAAGGGCACTGTTGTCTTCGATGGCTCCACATCAGACCCTTTTGACATCCGAAGTGGAGTGAAGCAGGGCTGTGTTCTTGCGCCAACCTTGTTTGGGATTTTCTTCGCTGTCCTGCTGAAGCAGGCCTTTGGAACTGCAACAGAAGGCATCTATCTCCGGACCTGATCAGACGGAAAGCTCTTCAACCTCTCCAGACTGAGAGCAAAGTCCAAAGTCCAGCTGAAATGTCTTCGTGACTTCCTCTTTGCCGACGATGCAGCTGTCACTACCCACTCTGCCAAAGATCTCCAGCAGCTCATGGATTGTTTTAGCAAGGCCTGCCAAGATTTTGGACTGACAATCAGCCTGAAGAAAACACAGGTCATAGTTCAGGATGTGGACTCACCTCCCTGCATTACGATCTCTGCGCATGAACTGGAGGTTGTCCATGACTTTGTGTACCTTGGCTCAACGATCTCCGACACTCTTTCTCTCGATACTGAGCTAAACAAGCGCATCGGTAAAGCAGCTACCACGTTTTCCAGACTCACAAAGAGAGTCTGGTCCAACAAGAAGTTGACGGAACATACCAAGATCCAGGTCTTCAGAGCTTGCGTCCTGAGTACACTTCTGTACTGCAGCGAGTCATGGACTCTTCGCTCACAACAGGAGAGGAAACTGAGTGCTTTCCACATGCGCTGCCTCCAACGCATCCTCGGCATCACCTGGCAGGACAAAGTTCCAAACAACACAGTCCTGGAACGTGCTGGAATCCCTAGCATGTATTCACTGCTGAAACAGAGACGCCTGCGTTGGCTCGGTCATGTTGTGAGAATGGATGATGGCCGGATCCCAAAGGATCTCCTCTATGGAGAACTCGTGCAAGGAAAGCGCCCTATAGGTAGACCACAGCTGCGATACAAGGACATCTGCAAGAGGGATCTGAAGGCCTTAGGAGTGGACCTCAACAAGTGGGAAACCCTGGCCTCTGAGCGGCCCGCTTGGAGGCAGGCTGTGCAGCATGGCCTTTCCCAGTTTGAAGAGACACTTGTCCAACAGTCTGAGGCAAAGAGGCAAAAAAGGAAGGCCCATAGCCAGGGAGACAGACCAGGGACAGACTGCACTTGCTCCCGGTGTGGAAGGGATTGTCACTCCCGAATCGGCCTTTTCAGCCACACTAGACGCTGTTCCAGAACAACCATCCAGAGCGTGATGCCATAGTCTTTCAAGACTGAAGGTTGCCAACAGGATTATTATTATTATTATTATTATTATTATTATTATTATTATTATTATTATTATTATTATTTATTTATTTATTTATTTATTTATTTATTTATTTATTTATTTAATAATACACTACCCCATCCTGTGCACTTATATACATCCTTCCTGTCAAGACACTCAAGGTGACTGTCTGTTTAATACCAAATTGAAAAACACATTTACAAATCACAACATAAGACAAGAACAGACATCTCAGACCACTGCTGGTTTCTTTAGGGGTTGAAGGTGGGAGCTCCCTGACCTGGGCTCCTTCTCTTCTGCCTCCCTTTTTGGTTTTATAGGTCTGGAGAAGCTGCTGACAAGGTTGATGAGGGGCTGCTCTAACAGTTTTCTCAGGTCAGTGGTGATATCTTAGGAGCTGACAGCATGAGCTTCCTGGCTTGGACATCTTTGTAATAGGATAGCATGCTACAGAATTATACCAGCAGTGCCTGCTCATCCAAGGGACCAACTGAAACAGTTAGTGGACAGCCCAGTCCTGTCCCCTGCACTGCTGCTAGGAGTCAAAATGGCTACCAGTGCATCCAGCAGCACGGCCAGGGCTGCTGGAGGTCTCCTACTGCAATGGGCTTCTCAAGTCAACTGGCTGTTTTGCCAACACAGACTTGAGAGCTTCTGTGCCAGCCTTTGCAGCCAGATACAGAGGTTAGGATCTAGCGGAGCAGGGCTCTGCCGGTCCCACCCCTCTCCCGGGCCAGTTCCTCCCCCCACTCCAGAATGCCTCCGCCCTGCCCTAACAGATCTTACCACCTCCCAAAGCTCTTCCCTTGCTCTGGGGGGGGTGTCTGCCTAGTGCTGGGCCCAGCGCTGACTGGTGCTGGGCCAGTGCTAATGCTCCCTGCATGGAGGGTGCTGTAAGCATGGGGGTTGGCAACCTTCAGTCTGGTAAGACTATGGTATAAGCCTACAGCACCCAGTATTCCCAGGCGGTCTCCCATCCAAGTACTAACCAGGCCTGACCCTGCTTAGCTTCCAAGATCAGCATGCTTCATAGCACTTTTACAACACCCAGTGCCAGTGCTGAAGCTTATTGCCAGCACTGGGCTACAATAGGATTGGGCCCTCAGTTAGCATACTAGCAGAGGCAGTTGCCTCTGTTCAGCTGCCTCCCTCTACTACTCCTCCTCTTACCAGTGCCTGGATTCAAGAAGGAAGAGCAGTCCACAGCATCTCCACCACTGTCATCTCCTCCACACTTCCTCTTTCACTTTACACTTCATTTTTATATCTCAGGACTGCGAGGTGGAGGAGTGGTGGAGAAGGCAAGTGGCATATCACTGAATAAGTGGAGTGGCATTTGGTGTGCTGCCTCAAGTGCTGGGAATGTCTCAATTACCAATGTGGTGGAGCAGAGTGTTGGCTTTGGCTCTGGGAGAAAGCCAGAGGCTTCTGAAATCCCCACACGGCCAGAAAGCTAATTTGATGGCCATGGGCCTAACCTTTTTGTTCGCTCCAGTTTTTAGTGTCTTTTAGCAGTTCGTTTTATTGCAGCATACCAGTTTTATTGGCTCTTCTCTCTCTTTACTATCTTAATATGCGTCATGCATTTTCTGCTCCAATCCTAACCCTCTTCCCTGCCATCATAACTAGCGTTACAGTGGCAGAGGCTGTTTTATGGCAGTTGCAAAGCAGCTCTGCTGACGAGTGCAGTGGGCCCACTGGCAGTGTGGACTCCCACACACTGGTGGACCCATGGAGACCAAGTGGAGCAGGTAAACCCACACCAGGTGTTGGATGGGGTGGGAATGGATGGGATGGGAGAGGGGGTAGCAAGAATGGGGCTGTGATGGGGGCAGGGATAAGGACAGATCAGGCCCAGGAGGGGGAGGAGACCTTCCTGGACCTGATCCACATTCTGGAGTCAATGCAGACTTGCACCAATGGTCAATCTGGTGCAGATTTGAGTTGACCCATAGCAGTTGCTACAGCTTACCCTGGAGCAGGGGACAAAGGTCCTCTTAACCTGAGAAGACCTTCAGCAGTTGAAAATTGTCCATGGGATACAATGATAGCTGTTCTAGTGCTGCTGCATTGCCGCTCAGAGATTTAGGTAGGATTGGGCTGCCTGTTTCTGTTTTATTGCTGTCTGACTGCTGTTCTTATCATACGTTGTTCTCGCTTTTATTCTTGGGAGATGCTTTGGTTATTTCCTTCATAGAAAGCTGGCAGAGAAATGTTTATAAATAAATAAATAAGCTTCTTTACTGGTAAAACGAGCAGTGCATACATATGGAATGAATTCTTATCCTGGGATGGAAAGAAAACAAGCGAAATAAAATTTAAAATAAAATTTGAAGTAAAACTTTCTATGGCAAGTAGTCTCAAACTGTGACCCAGAACGTGGCTGCTTAGCGCTTGACGTCTCTCTTGTTTTTGAAATCTCAGACAGGCAGCAAAAACAAGAGACCAAAAGTCCAATTCTATGGGCTCTTAGCGCTGAAGGAACTTCTGCCAGCTCTGACTACAGTTGTGAAACACCTTCTGACAGCGTGTGGACTTGTGCACTGCTAGAACACCAGCAGAACGACTGGAGCAGCCACTCAGCACTATTGAGGCAGGTAAGGTGGCCAGGAAAGAGAGACGGAGTTGGGGGAGGGTGGAGCTGGCACAGGGGAGGGTGAAACAAGGTGGCGATGGGGACGAGAGGAGGGTGGAATGGATCCACAAAGGAGGCAGGTTTGACAGCAGAAGCAACCCCTGAATCCAAGCCCCCTTCCCAGATCCAGTTCTGTAGCGTTGATCCACATGGACATGCACCAGCATATTTGCTCATAGAACTGTGAATGCTTACCCCCCCTCCCCGAACAGGAGGCTTGTAAGGGCCGTGTTTAACTCTTGTGCTTTTCTCAACCTGTTCTCCTCTTTCTTTCTCTTCTCCTCCCCCATCCCATATCTTTCTCCAAGAATCAATTTCTTTGACAATATGAATTTTTAGAGTGTAAGATTTTGAATTTAACTGCTGAATTTTTCGTGAGTGTTGCATGAGATAATTTTGAGATTCTGCTCAAAAATAAGACATATTACTTATTACTATTTTTCATGTTTTATACTTCCCTTGCTCCAAGGATCTCAGGGTGGTGTGCATGGTCCTTTTCCTCCTTTTGTCCTCACAGCAACCCTGTGAGGTAGGTTAGTCTGAGAGATAGTGGTCACCCAAGGAAGCTTTGTGACTGAGCAGGGATTTGAATCGATATCTGCCAGGTCTAAGTCCATCACGAGAACCTACACCATCCTGGTTCTAACATATGAAATAAATAAAACACCACTCCAGATGTGGCAGGCAGGAATGGCGTGCCCATGACACCAACTGTGTTCATGTCAAGCACTGAGTTGGCAGAATGGCATATTTATGATGGGTGACCTACACTGCAGCCCCTCTCACCTGCTAACCCACCACTTTCTGAGCTGCTTGACTGCCCAATCCTATCCACACTTATCTGGGAGTAAGCCCATTTGACTATAGTGTGGATTACTTCTGAGAAGACATGCATAGGATCGGGCTGTCAGCAATCCAATCAGAGTAGTGGCAGACCAAGCAGTACAGGAAAAAGAAGAAAAAAGCTGCCAGCTGAAAGAGATGGAGCATAGCAACACAGAGCCCACCCCAACCCCTGCCCCTATAGCTTGAGCTCTGGCACCACCTCCGTCCTCCCCTCTGTACCATTTCACTTACACAAAATGGCACCAAGGGGGGGGGAAAGCTACTGTCACTAGGTGTATAAGGGGAAGGCGATCAATACATGTTGACGGACGGTACTGCTTCAGGCAGTGGCCAAACTTTGGCTGGGTGTGGTGGTAGCATACCTTTATTCTGTGCATGTGGTACAGAGCAAAGTCATCTGACTTGTTCATCATGAGGAGGAATCATGTAACAAGCCTATGTGGCCTACGTACACAATGTAGCCTGCATGATGGAGGTCAAATCTGGCATACAAAACCAGTGGAGGACTCCGACGGTTCATATTCCATGCCACAGTGTATTGTCAGAGGAGAAGCAGTGCACAGCCCAGCTATATACAGAGTTGAAATTTATGATTCATCTCTCTTTATGGATGGAATACAATAACAGCATCATAAGTGCCAGGTCAATAGAGGCCAAGCATTTGAAGTAGGGCTTGTTTGCACAAAAAAAAAAAAAAAAAAAAATACAGCTTGTTTTCAATTTGGATGATGAAAATCTGCTTTTCTTGTATGACCTTAATGGAAATTGTCCAGGTAAGTGGCTGAAACAAATTTTTGTTACTTGTAGTTATTTGCATCCCTTTCGACATTATTACTGTAATGCTAGTTTACTAATTACTACTGTAATGTTGCCAGTTTCAAATTCCTAGGAATTTACATCACAGAGGACCTCTCATGAACTATTAACACCAGTATGTTGATAAAAAAAGGCACAAAAGAGGTTATATTTTCTGAGGAAGCTTGGGAGGTTAAATTTGTCACAGCAGCTGCTTGTGTCTTACTATAGTTGCACCATTGACAGTGTTCTAACCTATGATGTCTTGGTGTGGTACAGAAATTGCTCTGCAGGGGACAAAAAAGCTCTGCAGAGAATTATTAAGATCGTGCAGCACATCATCAACCTTCATCTACCAGCTTTGGAGGACATCTATACATCTCACTGTCTGCAGAAGTCACATAGTATTCTGAGAGACCCCTTCCATCCAGCTCATGAGTTATTTGAACTGTTGCCTTCGGGTAGATGATACAGAACTATTAGAGCAGCACCACATGATTCCTGAACAGTTTTTATCCCACAGCCATAATTACGTTGAATAAGGCAATATAATTGTTATGTATAGAATGTGTGGGTGAGTGTGTAGAGTGTGATTGTTGGAATTGTAGTATATATATATGCTTGTATCTCTAAGGTGCATAAATTTCGTTGTGCTGTAGCACAATGACAATAGTTACTACTTACTACTACTACTGTATGGCTAAGGAAAAACAAATTTTAAAAATCCTCAGCCAATGTCTTCTAAATAAGCAAAGCAAAACTGAGCAAGCACTCAGAATGAAATCCATCCTGTGGCTCTCGTCTTGTTGACCTTGGCTTGAACTTTGGAATGAATAATGTTTTGTCCTTTTGCCTCAGAAAAAGTCTGAGAAGTATGATCCAGCAAACTGTCACTGCTCCGTGTTCTCAGAATTGTCTCTGCAGCTGTGAGAGGTGTAGCTAGCAACTTTCACATCCCTTTTCCCCCCAAAAGTGCAATTGATTTCACTGAGCTTACCCTTGCAAAAGTTGCCTGAAGCTGGCACGTTGAGATGTTTTGCTTAAGCAAATTGATTAGCTGGTATTTTGCATGCAGTACAGATTTAGTGACAGTACATGCTTGGTCTCAGCTTTCCTACATACACAGTAATTATCTTCCAAGCAGAACAATTCAAAATATTTTAACAACACACAAATGTATGAATTAGAATGTATGTATGTCTTTGCAGAAACATCAGAATTGGGACATCCACTAAAATTGAGTGTTGGGGGTGTTAAGACAGACAAAAGAAAATATTTCTTTACTCAGTGTGTAGTTAATCTGTGGAACTCTTTGCCACAGGATGTGGTATCTGGCCTGGATGCCTTTAAAAGGGGATTGGACAAATTTCTGGAGGAAAAATCCATCACGGGTTACAAGCCATAATGTGTATATGCAACCTCCTGATTTTAGAAATGGGTTATGACAGAATGCCAGATACAAGGGAGGCCACCAGGATGCCGGTCTTGTGTGCTCCAATCCTGGGCTCTGTGCTGTGGCTCCATGCCGCCGGAGACTGTCGCAAACATGCCTTATGGCACATTTGCGAGCCTGACCACTGGGCTCCCGCCCTTGCTAGCCCAGCGCCAGCAGGTGCTGGACTAGCGCGGGGCAGTCACCCAGTCTCTGCAACTTGATGGTCTCACGGACCGCCGAGCCGCGGCATGGCAAGCAGGGGTGGGTAGGAGGCGTTCCAGGGAGGGGGGAGGCCAGTGGGAGGTAGAGAGAGGGCAGGGGGAGGCGTGACACGGAGGTGTGACACAGGGAGGGGGTGAGCGGGAGGCGTGCCGGGGGGAGGGAGGTGGGTCTGTAGAACTTCACTCCACCGGATCCAAGGTGTTCGTGTGGGGCTCGGCGCGCCACACAAACGCCTTTACTTTACCACCTACCTTTTGGTCATCGGTAAAGTGAGTAGCCCCATTGCGGGGCTGCTTCCCTTACCCAGGACAAGGGGACAAAAGTCCCCTTCTCCCGAGGTGCCTCCCGTGGTAGCCTGGGGCATGCAGGATCCGGCGGCAGCCGTTCTCAGTGCCGCTGAGACTGAGCTCAAGATTGGGCTGCCCGGCATTTGGTGGGCCACTGTGAGATACAGGAAGCTGGACTAGATGGGCCTATGGCCTGATCCAGCGGGGCTGTTGTTATGTTCATAGAAACTTTGAAGCATTTCTGCAGCTGCATTTAGCACACAACAGATGTATTAGAATAGTATTAGAGCGCAATCCCATGAATGTGCTTGGCTGGTGCAAGTCATTTGCAAGTAAAGTAGAAGAATTGACACCTAGCCCTGATTTAAGTGGTTCTCTGAACAGCTTCAAATGGGTAGCAGTTGAGAGGAAATGTCAAAATCCAAAATTCCAAGCTTTCAGCCCAGACAGTAAGTTCTCCGGGGTTCAGCTACATGTCATTGGGTCTCAAAATGCACCCCTTTCATTTTTTCCACATGGAAGCTATTAACTCTTGTGTGAGGGAAAGTGTCTTCAGGTGCAGTAGCGTTACTGTGGCAATAAAATGTGCACATTTATAATAGTGGGCCTTTAGCTGGATGTTTTACCACACAGGGCTAGAAGCACCTAGGATTTTTTTTCTCCTGTAGCTTCTCGGTTATCTAAGGCTAACGTGTACTGACATAGCAGGGTCAGAGCAGCCCTGTAATAGGCAAAGAATAATCTGGGCAAGATTTCTATTGTAAACAGATAAATTTGTCATAGTCGTTACAACGCTCCTTTTCCAGACTTTCCTCATTTCAACCAGAAGAATTTCCGGCATTGTCTTTTATAACTTTGGTGCTATTTGCCAAAAGAACACCAGCATGTTTATTCTGCAAGAAATATTGGTGCTCTGGCAGGCAGAAAGAGTCTATTTTAGATTAAACAGAATCCCAGAGATACATCAACTTTCCCATTTCATCCAGCCAATTCATTACCAGAATGTCCCGGCATCGAAAGAGCTTGCCCTCCATTTTACTTGTGCCTGATTTCTTTCTAACCATAACATTAGATGACTTCCCGAATGTCACAGATTTCATTTACAATGTGGTTTGCAGCCCAATTCTTTGGGTTCTTTGCATGGGCGGAACACTCATTCCACCAGCGCTGGTTGTTGAAAAGCTGTTGTAAAATGTGCTTCGGCAGCATGCTGAGTATCTCATTGCCGGAGTGCTGGCAGGAAAGCCAGAGCCTTCCCTTGCATGTTGCTGGACTGTTGGCTACCTGCCAGAGCAGGTAAGCTAGTAGGGGGAGGCAGGAGGGGTGGGAGAAATGAGGAGCATGGAGGCAGTGGGTGGATCTGGTGGTAATGGCATGAGCCAGATCCTATCTTGTCTGGCAGCAGACTCCCCTCCCCCTTTTTCTCCTTGGACTTGTGCCAGTGAAATTGCTAGTGCGGGTCCGAGGACACCCATTATGGAGCAGGAGGTTTGCGAGGTGAAAAAAGGATTTAAATCTCCTTTCCTCTCACAAGTCTCCCATTCTGCCCCTCACCCTTCCTGGATACAGTGCATGCCTTTTTGGCATGGCTATGAAGATGATCTGGGCAATTTAGTGGTTTCTTACCTGTGAAAAAGAGATGTAGTACATGTGTGTTTTTGTATATAATTCATGTGATGCAATGCACTTACTGCACGTATAGATTGGACATACTGAGCTTCCTGCCCCAAGTCCACTTTCACATGAGAGCTAGAGGGAAGGTCACGTTGTGAAGGTACATTTGAAGATATATATGATAGCAGATGAGTTGTTGGAGCCATCTTAAATACAGCTGACACAAATAAAAGCTAGTTCTTTGGCTCAGCGGACACATATTTGAATTTGAACCCTCTCTGAACCTTGTTCTGCACATGAGGACATTAAATTATTTGCCTGGCTCACATTGATTTAACAACATTCACAAATTGGCTTTCATATTGTATTTGAAACCTGTTAAGTGTGAACTGAATTGCAGTAACTAGTCAGGAAGTTTCCTCCTAGGATTCTAGGAGTATACAGCAATATAAAGGGGGAGGGGGAAGGTGTATGCAGTTATTTGTGTCTTCGTTGCATCTTCTCCCATATGAATTGTGCTCTTTTAGTGTAGCTCGCAATTTTCTATGTAAATAATTGCTGTAGCTGCCTGCGTTGGCTCGGTCATGTCGTGAGAATGGATGATGGCTGGATCCCAAAGGATCTCCTCTATGGAGAACTCGTGCAAGGAAAGCACCCTACAGATAGACCACAGCTGCGATACAAGGACATCTGCAAGAGGGATCTGAAGGCCTTAGGAGTGGACCTCAACAAGTGGGAAACCCTGGCCTCTGAGCGGCCTGCTTGGAGGCAGGCTGTGCAGCATGGCCTTTCCCAGTTTGAAGAGACACTTGGCCAACAGTCTGAGGCAAAGAGGCAAAGAAGGAAGGCCCATAGCCAGGGAGACAGACTGCACTTGCTCCCAGTGTGGAAGGGATTGTCACTCACGAATCGGCCTTTTCAGCCACACTAGACGCTGTTCCAGAACCACCTTTCAGAGCGCGATACCATAGTCTTTCGAGACTGAAGGTTGCCAACATGCCAGCTGTCAGGGCTAAGCAGTCTGGCCAGACCAGAATCTAGATTTTAAGACTGTCTTCTCCAAGTGAGGATGCCTGAAATCAGTGATTTGTGCTGGACAAGCTGAAGTGCATCAACTACAAAATGCTACTTTATTAATAAGGGAAAGGCAGAAAGTCCAGCTTATCTGTGCTGCACTGGCAGCTGGGGCTTCTGCTGCAGCACTGACAGGGTGACACATACCTTCCTGTTGGTGTTGCTTGCTCTCCAGGTGGCTCAAATGTGCCTTACATGTGGAGATTCAACTTACGCCCTTCGTGCTGAATATTTCCACTGTTTCTGTCTTCACAGCAGAAGAAATAGTTGTGCCTCTCTCAGTAGTTTGCTTTTAGAAGTTCATTTGGAAATCAGCTCTGCGAGAGAAGCATTTTAATCTTAGTACCACAAAGCCTTATCAAACCATATATAATATCTGGCGTAAAATAATGGTATAAAAGTCTAGCAATGTTTAGGATGTGTTGTACCCTAAAAACAGAACTGCAGAATCTGGAAGAGTTTTTAAGCAATTTTGAACGTCTGTGCTTCAAACTTCCACGGCATACCTGTAGACCTTTCACGGCACACCAGTGTGCCATGGGACTCTGGTTGAAAATCACTGCTCTGCATGCTACTAGAAAAAAAATTAAATCACTATTTTCAGGAACAAACCTCAAAACCAATACAACCTCATACCAACAGTTTGGGGAACATGCACAGGACTACAATGCAGCAAACCCTGCATTTTGTTTACCAAGCAAGTCCTTTTAAGTTCTCCAACTTTTCAGAAAAGTCACCTGCTTCAATCCTCATCTCGTTATGATCACTACAAAATGACAGTCTCTTTTGCTTCTCTTGTTTACCTTGTTTGATTTTAGTCATTTAGAGACCTTCAGCCCTTTTTATTCATGGATTGATAATCACGGAAAATACCAGCGTTCCAAATCTTCAAGCATATGGTTTTCAGATCCAATGTACTTGATGAAGCAAAGTTTCAGGGCATAATTTCTATTTTCAGTTACTCAGAATGAGCTTCCAAGCCACTGACATACAGTGTAATGAGCAACAAAATAACTACCATTTCCCCCCCTGTTAAATCAGTGAGTTTGCTTCTTTTTTTTTTAACCCAATTTATTTCCAGGCATGCTGAGATGAATGCCTTACTTGAATGTGTAGACCTGGATTCTGCAGTCCAATTACTGTATCCCTTGTTATCCGTGATTTCTGTGCTTAACTCCTGATGGTCTTTCTATGCTCTAGTTATTGGGTATCTGTCCCATCTTGTTCTTAACGGGTCACAAAACCAAAGCTCTGTCCTGTCCAATTCAAACCCATATATTCCTGACCCTGATGATCTCAATCTCATTATGAATTACTCTAGTCTATTGTTCTTCCTGACCCCAAGCCCACTGCCACTATTCACTCCCAGTTCTTGGACCCTCGTAAATGATAGAAGCAAAGAATGACTGTTTGAAGTTGCATCAACTTACAGAGAACTACTGCACTACCCAGATAACAAAATGGTCTAGCTTTTGGCTGTCTTCATATTCCCATCAGCAGTGTGTGCGTAAAAAAATTATTTGCCCCTCTTTCCAGCAAATAAATATGAAAGGGGTCATCCATGTAGTACTGAATAATTCACTGTAGAATAATTATTTCTATACAGCGATATTAGCTAATTGAACAAACAAAAACAAAAAAGGAGCTACCTTCATTGCCTAATGGAATGCAAACAACTCAACTTTGTATTTCAAATATGAACTGGTATGCTGTAAATTGTTTGAATTACACTGGAGAGTGATTGCTAGTTCTGAGCAAATTGCTTTGGCTAAGCATTGTGCTGTTTTGGGTCTTTTTTCTGAAATGGTAGGCCTGCTTGAAAAATAATCTGGGAGGCTTTGAACCTCTTCTTTGACCTCTAAGAGCCAAATCTTATCCAACTTTCCAGTGCTGATGCAGCCATGCTAACAGAGTGTGTGCTGCATCCTGCATTGGGGGGGGGGCAGTAAGGGAACAATTGTTCCCTTACCTTGGGGCTGAATTGTAGCTGTGTCTGCACTGGAAAGTTGGATAGGATTGGGCCCTAAACAGCCTCTGATATGATGGATAGATGGACACATCAGTGTTTTACTTTGTCATGTGTTACCACAACCACCCCGAGAAACATGTGCAGTGCAATCCTAAGTGCTGGCTCTGCCAGCGCAGCAGCTGCTGCACCAGTCTAGAGTGTCACAAACATGCCATCAAGCACATTTGTGACCACTTCAGAGCCAGCAGGAAGGCCTGCACCAGGCTGCCAGCGCTGTATCCAGACCCCTGGTCCCCGGCAGAGGTAAGAAAAGCACCAAGTAGCACAGGGGCTTGGGGAGGGCAGAACAGAGGCAGGGAGAGGGGGTATTTTGGGGTGGGGGAAGGGCAGAATAGGGTGAATCAGACCCAGAGGGGGACAGGATCAGTAGAGGAAGCCTCCGCAAGTTAAACCCAATTGCAATGTGGTGTCTTCCCTGGGGTGTGTGAGTGTAAATAGAATGCTAGTGCAGGGAGGTGGCAGCAAGATGCAAGTATCTTATGGTCTTGCATGTGCTCCCTGAGGCATCTGGTGGGCTGCTGTGAGATACAGGAAGCTGGACTCGATGGGCCCTGGGCCTGATCCAGCAGGGCTCTTCTTTTGTTCTTATGCCATATCCTTTCCTCCCTCTCAGGCCTCAGCACCCTATATGGGGCTGCTCAGAGCTATGCCAGTGATTTAGCTGGCACTGATCCAAGTAGCCTCATTACCCCTAAATTACCCCCAAATATCCCCTTACCCCAAGAAGACCTCCAGTCTGCTCCTTACCAGTGCTGGATATAGTGTAGGCCGTGCAGCCTGGCTGTGCCAGCACAGCTTAGGAGTGGGTTGCTTGTAATGCCCACGTGCACAGCCTGGAAGAGTCATGTAAAGGGATACATTGCTGTCAGTGTGGTGCATCCACTTCTCTACCTGCTACGAATGAGAAAGAGAGTCAGATGCCACCAGTGACTCCCTCTCAACATGAAAAGGAGATGGCTTAGGTGGTGGTTGGCAGCAAATTATGACTGAGGGCAGGGTGAACCCTAAAATGAACCAGATCCAAATTCACAGGCACCTGGGCAGACACTTTCTGAACTTGAGGAGTCTGTTTTATGGATGCCCCCAATTCTGAGTTTGTCCCTATCACTGCTCTTTCAGACTTGGGACTATCTCCCAGACAAGCAATACAAAGTGTATGTAAAATCATTCATCAGCGGCCTGAAGGGTGAAAGGACCAAATTGACCCAGAAAGGAATGAATCGGTACTCCACCCGCAAACCAAACCATACCCTGAGACACTAAAGAAATGCCGCTGAATAATGTAAGCTGTGGTAATAATCCAGTCCTTGGTGCACAGCTGCACTGGCTGCTCACATCTTTTCTTCAAACCAAACCACATGTGACTTTTTTTCCATTAAACGAGTTATATGCACGGCTGAATGTATCTGCTGGCATTGTTGCAAAATCACCAGAGTCCCATTTGATGTCATGAAACAATTTTATAAATGGAGGCTTTATGTTGCTCTTTTGCTTTGTTTTGCTTCCATAACAGGTTTTGTTAGAAGAGCCTTGAGCTCGACAATATATCAAGCGTTCTTCATGTTAACAAGTTTATTGTCTGGTTTTATTTTTCTACAAAATTGTGTTGCTAACTCTGAACTCCAAATACATTCAGAGCAAAATTCAATGACTATTTACTGCACAGGCTCTGTCTGAAAGTGTTTTGGTGAGGTTGAAACTATTCTATACTATTCTCATCAGGGTGCACCTTCACAACCACAGAAGGATATGGAGATGAGTACTTGTTGTTGGCATCCTTCAGTCTTGGAAGACTATGGTGTCACGCTCTGAATGGTGGTTCTGGAACAGAGTGTCCTCTCCAGTGCGCGAAGCCTGGGTAAAGTAGGTATGGAGGATAGGCTGTTACCCATGCAGCAAATCCCCCCTCTCCACGTCGCTGAAATGGTCCAATGGAAAGGCAGAGGCCAATACGGTTGGTTCCAGCGGCATCGCAGGAGTTGCCAGAACGTGACTGTGTTCAGCCATGAACTGCCTCAGGGACTCCGGCTCTGGATTTTGCTTCAAGGTTGACTCCTGAAGCCTTTTTCATAACTGGATGTAGCCACAAGGCAGTGGAGGTTTGGGATCAGAGTTTTCCTTCTCTCAGATGAGCTGCCTTCCCAGGCTGACGAGTCCCATCTACCCGGTGGCTGTTTAGTCGCCTCTTACGACAAGTACAGCCAGACTGAGGGCCTATTCTTATCCCCAGCCCCCAGGGAAAAGATGGGGTTTTCCCATCTTGGGGTTTTCAGATGAGTACTGAGCACACACAAAAGTGGCAATCAGCTTATCTGACATGTGTGCAAACACTGTCACCATTTACCTCCTAAAGATAAAGTGTTCACACCTCCAGTATATAGATCAGCTTTAAGCTAGTCAGGAAATCAAAACTGTGCCACCCACAATAGTTAGGGATGAAACAGCTGCATCCTGTGAAGCCAGGACAATATATTTAAGCATTAATCCTATACAGTGCACCCTCAATATCCACAGGGGATCTGTTCCAGCCTTCCCCCCCCCCACTGATACCAAATTCTGTGGGCTGCAGGCTGCCCGGTGCTTACTGGATGCCGTGGTAGCCTTTTTGGTGCCGTAGCAACCTTGCAGTCCAAGCAACTCAGGATTGGGCTGTAAGTTGGTGGCAGGGGCTGGTACAGGGCATTCTGGGGCAGGGGGTGGGGAGCGGGTTGGAGGGGGTGGATCTTGGTGGCAAAAGCTCATGTAGGATCTTATTTCCAATTTTCTAGCCTGTCCAACCCCTTCTCCTCAGACATATGCTGGCAAATGTCCCAAAGGACCATAGTTAGCATAGATCCAAGGAGACCATTAGAAGGCCAGAAGGCCTACCTACAGGTAAGTAACTTTTTACTTACCTCTACTGGTCTTTTGATCAACCTCCCCATCACAGCATGCAGGGTGGGCTCCACTTGTGCAGTGGCATGCTGTAGAATGGTGGTAGACATGATTCATATAATGTCACTCACACATGTTGAAAGCCACACCAGGAGCCAGAAAGAAAGAGGAACAAGGTGTAGAAAACTTCACCTTGTATTTATACTCTCATTTCCCATGACCACACAAAATAGCAAAGTTCCCCAACGATATTCCAAAGTTATTTCCCGAATCGTATTAATTCAGAGGCAATATTTATCTCTGTTCCTTTGAGCTATAAGATTCCTAAAAGAAATTCATGACTACCTCCTTTCACCTTCATGCATTCCTCTTATTAATGGCAAACTTTTTGCCCTGGTATCTTGCTACTAGCTAACTAATCATCTCACATGCTTAATTCCAGCTAAGAAACTGGGAAGAAATGGGGAAAAAAATCCAAAAGTATGCATGGAACCTGGATTTCTTAGCAGGAAAAGAAAGCATTAAACAGGGGAAACGATGAATAGGATAAAGTTGAATGAAGGCCAAAGGACTATGAATTGAAGTAATTTATCTCTGATTACATGTGACAATATAAACTTTGACTATATGACCATTTTGTTAAAAAAAAAAATTGGTTAGCCAACATATACAAGCCACAATCTGGTTTTAAGGGTACCATTTTTGTCATGTGAAATGTTATTGTGTTTTGATATTGAGATGTGAATTTGCATTCCACGCACTCCCAGTCTTATCTGTTATAAAAAAAAAAAAACAAAAAAAAACACCTTTCTGGCTGCTCTGTTTGTCTCCATGCACTATAGTTACTTGTCCATTAAAAAAAAATTGTCTGCTGTTTTCTTTTCCATATAATAATGATAGAAAAGCATGATGAGATGCTGTGGAAACTATCTGAAATAACCTGCCCACAGACTGACTGAAGTTCCATTACTGGAAAAGAGTGAGTCAATTGGAAGTAATCCTACTTTAAAGTAGTATTAGAACCACTGGTGATTAGGAATGATTATGCAGTGCAGAATGCTGTGTGGGTAGGGGGAGAGAACATTCATGTCCACGTTTGTAATCGTGGTGGTGGGTGGGATCGATGGCTGGTATCATCTGAACTGGCCCTTTGGTAGACACATGACGGAAACAAGTTGCCTAATTGTCTTTTTATGCTCAAATGAGAAAACTACAGTTGAGATGAAATAAGTATGTGAGTCCTTTTTAAAATCACATCCACTCCAATGCAAAGTTTCCCCTTGGCTACTTTTTAGGCAGCCCTGAATGGGAGTAAAAATGCTTTC
Source organism: Tiliqua scincoides (assembly GCF_035046505.1). NCBI lineage: Eukaryota > Metazoa > Chordata > Lepidosauria > Squamata > Scincidae > Tiliqua > Tiliqua scincoides. The sequence goes on along the minus strand of NC_089823.1, from coordinate 211,715,870 downwards.
ATATTCCAAGTGAGGAAAATATGATTCCAGAAGCATTGGCCTCAGTCCAAATTGATTTTCTTTGCCTTTAGTTATGTCATCACATCACCAAACATGATTTGGTACACAGTGTCATTCATATTTCTTGCAAGAGGAAGACTGTGTTTAAAAAAATAATGACACTGAAGCAGCAGCCAATTGGGAATGGACAAGCTGTGTGGACAGGGTGTAAGCAAAGTGATGGTGTGTATTCAGGGTGTAAGCAAAGTGATGGTGTGTTTAAAAAAATAATGACACTGAAGCAGCAGCCAATTGGGAATGGACAAGCTGTGTGGACAGGGTGTAAGCAAAGTGATGGTGTGTATTCATGGAAAATGTGGATGCTCTCAAAAAGCATTTTTGCCTCCTCCATGTTTGTAAGTGAATATTCAGCACAGCAACCAAGCAGTTATTTATATAAGTTGCCATAACTCAGCTGAGCCTAACTCCCAAGGCTGTTGTGAGGACAGAATGGGATAACTCAATGAGCACTATTCTGAGCTCCTTGGAAGAAAGACAGAAAACAAATTATAATATAATATATCATATAATATCATATATGGAAAGCAGGTTTTTAAAGGATAAAGAGGTCTACTTTGACCCTTAACAATATTAATGCTTCTGGAAGCTGCTGGCACACACATTTGTGGCAGTGGCTTGGAAGTGTGTGACAGTAGGCCAGCTTTTGCATTGTCACAAAGGGTGCAATGCGACTTCTGGCAGCGCAAGGCCAAATAGGTCTGTGATCACTATAGAACTAACTTCTGCACAAACCTTTATAAAATTGCTCTGTATATGAGCATGCACCATCTATCTCTGTATGCTGTCTGGCACCTGCACTGATGGAAGAAGGGGTGTTACATCCATTGCCTGAGTTACAGGATGCCAATAGTTTACATAATTCTGCTTACATTTTATCTCTCTCCCCATTCCCCAACTCAAGCAAAACAAAGACAAGTGTCACATAAATATAATCTTTTTTTGTTTTGTTTTGTTCAAGGAAAGCCATGGCCACGATCAAGCTGCTATATTTTGTTTGGCTTATTTCTTGCCACATCTGGCAGACAAGAAATGGATCAAATCGACTGGTATTTTATCCTTGTATTTTCACAAGATATAGGCATTCCAGTGCTAAATATTCCTATTGAAAGATCAAGATGTTCCTTTACTTGCTGTTTTTCCTGAGATAGCCATTCTTATTACCTCACAACAATTCATTTCATTTGATAGTGGGAACAGAATGTGATGATCCAGGTGACATTTACCCGCTGGTTGTCAGTTCTGGTGACTTCAGAATGAATATGAAGCACTCACCAGAAGTGGAGCATCTGAACTCACAAAAAATGTGAATAAACCTGAATGACTAGAATACTATTAAGGTTAGCATTTATCCTATTAAGGATTTATCCTCAATGCTGTGAAGGATAGCTATTGAGGATTAAAGAGCAGGGTCTGTCAACTAGTTGACATCCCTTAACTTGATATATCACAAATTGATATCCGTAACACAATGAATAAGAGAGAGCTGACTACAAACCTTAGGTGGTGAACAGTGTTCATTTGTGAAAGAAGCTCTCTAAAAGTTTTTTTAAAACGTACTCATCGCCTTCTTCAGCAACCCTTCGTAGGCGAGTCTAGCCTTTTAGAATTAGATATGAGGCATGGTAAAAATGTTATTGCGACTATTATTTTTATTTCATAATATTCCTTATTATACTGTGTTTCAATAATGTCACAGTGAGCCACTGAATATCCCTAATTGAGATAGACTTACAGCCCAATCCTAACTAACCCCAATGGAGTATGCGCTGTATCCTGTGGTGGAAGGGAGTCATTGAGGTCTCCTCATGGTAAGAGAATTTCCTTCCCCTTACCCTGGGGCGAGCCTCCACTGCCTGAATGGATCTCCTTTGATCTGCATCAGCCATTTTGCTGGCATGAACCGAGAAAAAAGCGAGGGAAGAGGAAAGGGAATGGGATAGGATTCTGGTGCATATCAGTGCCGCTGGGAACTATGCCCCCCAAACCTGTTCCACCTCATGCCCAGTCCCTCCCCATCAGGGCACTCCCCTGTTCCTTCCCCTCCCCTCTCTGTTCCTCCCACTACCCACACTGGCTTACCTGCACTTCTATGGGTAGCTGGTAGCAACAATGTGCCACCGACAACACCACCATTCGCGACAGTGGTTCCAAAATAGGGGCTGGCAGCATGCAGAATGCGCTGCGTATGACCATTTATGACAGCAGGACCTTGTTCTGCTGTCATAATTCTTAGTTAGGATTGGGCTGTTTGATTTTGATGCATAGAATAGAATGGAATATATACTCCCCATGCATATCTTTATTCAATTTGGTTTGCATCAATGAGAGCATAAATAAAGAGTTGTGCTTGTGGTAGTAGTATATTTTCTGGGCTATAGAATGCCTACAACTATTGGCAGTCCTTCCTTTTGCCATTTATCAGAAGGCTAATTTGGTCAATCATGTAGCAGCCAGGTGCCTGGGGCTTCTCCAGAGGATTTCAGGCATGTTGTTTTGGCACAAAAGAGACTATAAATCAGTCTATGATCAAACTGATGCTACAAGATACAGCTGCATTGAAAAATAGCAGAGATGAATATAACCGCCTGGATCTCTCAGAGTTTCTCCAAAATAAAGTTTGAGTATTACAGCAACAATTTTGCTGAATGTACATGCATCCACTACTATCTGTACATTCATTCTACATATTTTCATTTATGCATGTATAAATGAGTGTATGCACTCATGTGTTTACACTCTCTTTTATCTGTTTTTGTGCTTTGTTTGTGCAAATTATTGTGAATATGGATCCTAAATTATTTGTGCAAATTATTGTGAATATGGGTCCTAAAGAAGAGAAGCAGATTTTTTAAAAAAAATCTTATGGGAAAAGTGGAAGAGCTGGTGAAATGTAAGAGAGTTGCTCATAGTTTTGAACCAAAGATTGAGGTGCTAAAATGCACTGAATGTGTTGGAAAGCAAAAATTATTTGCCTAACCCCATTGCCCCTTTTCTTTTATTAGGCATGGTTGAGTTTTGGATGAACTTGGAATGCCTTTGGAATGAGTTCGAATTTTTCCTATTTATATTAATGTAATAATTGCAGTCATCCAGATTTTCATGATAAGTGATGTTTTTAGTAACAAATTAGATATGGTTAACAAGGGATGTGTGTATGTAGAAGCACCAAGGGTGGAAAATATGATCCAGTTCTGGAATAAGACATCCTTGCTTTGGTGAGTTTTCATAGATACTTTAAAGCAGAGCTGATCCAAGACTTCCTAATGCCTGAAGCAGCATGTCAAATGCTGCCCCCATTACTCAAGGATTTGTCAGCCTGTGTTCCTCCCATTCACCAATGTTCTACCTCCACACTCTCCTTTCCATACTCTCTCTCTCTCTCTCTCTCTCTCTCTCTCTCTCTCTCTTCCTTTTCTGATCAAGGGAATGGAAGGAGAAGGAGTAGTGAAGGCGGGTAGTTGGACAGAGATGAGTGCCACCCACCAATCTACTACCGGAGGCTACCACTTCAGTTGGCCTCATGGGTGACCTGCCTTGAGCCCTTGTGAGTTTCAAAGAAGCATCTGCATAAGCTGTTGTGGCACCATTTTTGGCTTAAACCCAATTGTTTCCTTCTGTTAGCTTAAAAGCAACCCCAAGAGACTCGAGTGGATTGATTTTTCAACACTTGGAGATTCTTCAGCTTCTTATATTTCTTTCACATCTATATACACAAACTACTGCCTTTTCTTTGGAAACAAGTATATATTCATTTGGATGGAAAAAGCAATTTTTTTTAAGTGTTGATTTTTCAACACTTGGAGATTCTTCAGCTTCTTATATTTCCTTCCCATCTATATACACAAACTACTGCCTTTTCTTTGGAAACAAGTACTATATATTCATTTGGATGGAAAAAGTAATTTTTTTAAAGAGAATCTCAAGTAAGCTAAGCGCACATACATCAAAAGGCTTTCCCAGACGTATTCAACTTGGTCAAGAAAATTGCCTCAGTGATGACATTTTGTGACTCACCCAGAGAGGAAATAAGTCTGAGGTCAATGTATAATCTAAAAAGCTGTATTTTGCAATTCCTGTCTCCTACCAGCATTTGAACCACAAATGTATATGTGGCAGCTTGTTCCACCCGAAATGTCAACTTTTATCCAGAATGCAAAAAACCTTTCCATTTAGAATGAATAGTGGATGATGTAGGAAGCAACACCACAATATCAGGCCTTTAGTTAAAGCATCCAATTAAATTGTATATAATTTGCATCATCCCCAACTGGAGGAGAAACATCAAGAGGTAGATTTGTTATATACATGTTTTGCTTATTAAATGGATCACTATGGCTGCAGTTCTGTGCACACTTTCATGAGAGTCAACTCCACTGAACGAAATGGAAATTACTTCTGAGTAAACATGAATAGGATGGTACTATGTGTTCCTGCGGCCTGTTCCTGTTCCTGCGGCCAGATTGAGACCAAAGAACAATCAGAAAAAGTGAACACATAATGTCCAAAATAATAAATAAACTGAAAATCTTAAATTAATATTAGAATCAACATTCTTAATGATGTGACTTAACCCAATCCTTTGTTTTTTTTCTTTTTGTGACAGTGGACTGAGCATTCTGCTGTTGCAAAAGGCCCTGCACCAGTGGAAATGTTGCGCTGTTGCTGCACATAATGGAGTCACTGGTGGAAAGGGCCAGTGGCACTGTGTGTACACCAGACTTGACTGGACAGCTCACTGGTGCTGGTACGTTGGTGGTGGTGGTGGGCCATGGGTGGGATGGGGAGGAACAGGGCATCTCATTGAGGAGAACCAGGGGGAGTGCCAAGGAGGGAGCCACCTCCAGCCATGAAGATCTGTAGCACCTGAGCTGGATTTCCATGCTACACGTGTCATCCAGGACTGAGTAATAGTCCCCCACTTTTTGTGGAAAAGGAGTGCCAATGTCTTCAAGTGGAGAGCTCCAGGAAGAAGGGACATGTGCCAACTGCAAAGGGCACCTCTTAATCCCCATGCTTCTGTGAGCATCAGTAGCTGCAGCAGCTTGTGTTCTCTGTGGCCAGATCCTGCCAGTCACCATCTTGTTTTTATTAGACCATGCCAGGAATGTTGTTGCATCATTTCTGTCCTCAAGAGTTATCAGTATCTGACACACAGTGTGCAAACACCATTCATTATTGATGGAATTATTCTTTGCCTCCAATAGATGTAATAATTATACAGGCCAACACACTTAAAAGTTAGACCTACTCCTGGGTATATTTGGGATGCGTATTCCAAAAATGGCATCAGTTTTGCCCTTTCACATCTACAGCCCAATCCTAACCCATGCTGGAAAGGGGAGGCCGGCTGGCCTGCCCTGTATCTAGTGTGGGTTGGGGCTGTCTGTGACTCGGCCTGGAGCAAAGGGAATGCATTCTCTAAAGCAGCCATTTTCAACCACTGTGCCGTGGCACACTGGTGTGCCACGAATGGTCTCCAGGTGTGCCGTGGAAGTTTGGGGGAGGGCCATTTATTAGTAGGGTCACTGGGGGATGTGAGCCCCCCACCAACAGCATGGTGTGCCCTGTCAATTGTCAAAAAACTGATGGTGTGCCTTGTCAGTGTGCTGTAAGATGAAAAAGGTTGAAAATCACTGCTCTGAAGGAATCTGAGTAGCTTGGACCTTCTCTGGGTCACCAGGGACTAGGGTTAGGATCTGGCACAGGTGCTGGATCCTGGCTCCATCCCCTGCTTGGCAATGGCCTGCCATCACTTGCCCTCCCCCTGCCCCGGAATGCCTCCTTCCCGCCTTCCCCAAGCCCCCACGCCTACCTGACTTGGCCAGTGCGACTTGGGTCAACTTTTGGAGGTCGGCTAATGTTCATGTGCTGGCCTCCCTCCTCACTCGGTGGTACAAATGTGCCTTACAGCAAATTTGCAACACTCCAAGATTGGTGCCTGGGACATGCGCTGGCCTATCTCAGGGTCAGGATTGCACCCCTACTTTCAGAGATACAGCATAGCCTCATTTGTGAATGGTTCTAGTAGCTTCCTTGTGAGGAAGCCCATGCAATGAAACAATGCCTATGCAATGTGAGAAACCTGCTTGATCTATTCACAAATGAGGCTATGCCGTATTTCTGAAACTACACAATTTGTTGGCATCCTTCAGTCTCAGAAGACTATGGTGTCACGCTCTGAATGGTGGTTCTGGAACAGAGTGTCCTCTCCAGTGCGCGAAGCCTGGGTAAAGTAGGTGTGGAGGATAGGCTGTTATCCATGCAGCAAATCCCCCCCTCCACATCGCTGGAATGGTCCAATGGAAAGCCAGAGGCCAATACAGTTGGTTCTAGCGGTGTCGCAGGAGTTGCCAGAACGTGACTGTGTTCAGCCACGAACTGCCTCAGGGACTCCGGCTCCGGATTTTGCCTCGAGGTTGACTCCTGAAGCCTTTTCCATAACTGGATGTAGCCACAAGGCAGTGGAGGTTTGGGATCAGAGTTTTCCTTCTCTCAGATGAGCTGCCTTCCCAGGCTGACGAGTCCCATCTACCCGGTGGCTGTTTAGTCGCCTCTTACGACAAGTACAGCCAAACTGAGGGCCTATTCTTATCCCCAGCCCCCAGGGGAAACTACACATGGTAGGGCAAAACTGATGCCATTTTGCAATCAGCACCCCAAATTCATTTAAAACCAGCATAAATTTTCTTATTGTCCCATACATTGTACATTTTAGTATGGATTGTGTAAGCCACTTTTGGCATTTCCCTTGGAATAGGAAAGGTGGGGTATACATCTTTTAAATAATAATAATAAATAATAATAAACTCTGAAAAAAGTTTTTCTGGCCCTCAGTTTCCCAAGCCTATATTATTGTTTGTGTGAAGGCATTCTGAAGCCAAATCTCTCATTTGTTTTACTTTTTGCAGGCTCAGTGGAGACACAATGCAGAGGACAGGTTCATTTTTTCCCACTGCTTCTCTTCTCTTGCTGGTCTTTGCACAAGAGTTGCTTGAATCCGCAGTCAGTTTGCAACTAGTGGGTAAAATATTCTTTCTGAATCTTTAGAATCCCTCATTTCTGTGGCTTGCTGCACAGTCAATTATGATAAAGTGTTATTTTCCCCCAGTTATAATATCCACGAATAGGCATAATTAATTAAAAATTAAATGCTTTGTTTGTTTTATGATGCTTTCACTTAGTTTTTAAAGCTTTAGCACTTTTCTGATGGGCACCTGGATAAGTTCATGAAGAGTTGTTGGTGAAAACAGGTTCCATTTAGGTAACTTTTTTTGTCAAGCTATTATACATTTATGAAGATTGAAAATATAATAAAAATGCACATGTTGAAGATGAAATGTAGGCTAGAAAGATAAATCTTCTCAGGCTGTGAGTTATTCCAATTAGAGAGAGCTAATAAGCAATTTTCTAGTGCTAAACTGAATTGCTTCCCTGACTTCAATGCAGTTTTGTTAGGGATACACCTCTTATTATGTGTACCTTAAATAAAAACCATGACAGCAAGTCAATCTTGACTTCTCTAATGAACCACGTGAGAGTTGATCAAAGAATAGTAGCTTAACCCAGACTGTGATAGATGGCAAGCAACCCAATTAATTTTCTTGGTGGCAGAGATGAAAAAAAGAATTGTCACATCTGATTTTGACACATTTGATCAATTGGAGTGGTTAGTATCAGATGTTGCATGCTTCTCTGAGGCCCTAAAAAAATGATCTTTGAATAATATCTAATGATAAAAGTTATGGGAGTCTGATCCATTAAGGGCATAATCCTAACCCCTTATATCAGTGCTTTCCAGCACTGACATAAGGACAATGCAGCTCTGAGATAAGGGAACAAACATTCCCTTACTTTGAGGAGGCCTCCGTGAGTGACACCCAACTGCAGGATGCAGCACACGTCCCATTGGCACTGCTATGCCCTAAGGCTCTTTTAATGTTCTAATGAGTGCTGATTGAGTTCCACTTGTAAGGGCCAGATTGCACACATTTAAAAGACCATGTGCGCAATCCGAACCCCTTATGTCAGTGCTTTCCAGCACTGGCATAGTGGTGCCAATAAGCACATAAGTGGTTAGGATTGCACCCTAAATTATAGTAGTCTCAAACATCTTCAGGATCATGTGGACAAATATATCATGTGAGTCATAACATGGCCAGAAGTTAAAATGCTCCAGCCTCCCGGTTGTCATTTTGATTGTCCTTTTCTGCACCTTGACCAACTCTACAATATCCTTTTTGAAATACAGTAACCAGAACTGTATACAATATTCCAAATGTGATTTTACCATAAAGTTGTATAGTGACAATATATATTGGCACTTTTATTTTTATTTATTGGCACTTTATATTTTATTTTCATTTTCTTTTCTACTCACCAATGGCATGGAATTTGCCTTTGACCCCACATCAAATAAAGACATGAGGCAAGAAACTGGATTGCAAATGAGCACAATTTTCTTGGAATTGATCACCTGCTTGAATGCATTTATGTTAGAGGATTGTCCCAATTCTATACTCCTTTTCTGTCACCAGAGCAGTGGGCCACCAGCGTAATGGCTTGGTTTTCTCCTGTCTTTGGATGGGAAAGTTTTATCTTTGTTTTACCTCCCCAAGCCAAATAGTCTTTGAAGATGTGAATGCAGATGCAATCCATATGACTGTTCTTGGCACAATTAGTTAGGGTGTTTAGAAATATGGTCTCTTTGCTATGACGGTGGTTGGCAATGGGTATCTGAGTGGCTTTGTTGTTGCTGTAGATGCCAACTTTATTGCTGGGCCATACATGGCTCCAACTCCATTGCCTCCGTTCTTCCCTTGCTGACCAGGCTTAGGATATGATGGACATCATGCTGGTATCCATGCAATGTGGATGTGGCACCTGGCTAGGACTGGGCCTTAAATCTAAACATTTGTGTCAGTATGCCACTCCTATCTTATATTATGTTTTGTGACTCTGTTGTATCTGTTGGTATACCACATCATAGTAACTGTTTTGGTCCTATGAAGAAAGCCCATAGCTCAGTGATAAGGTACATGCCCAGAATGCAGAAGATCTCAGATAGGTCTCGGACATACCTCAGACCAACACCCTGGAGTTAGCTGCCAGTCTGAGATGACAGTACAGAGCTAAATGGACCAAGGGACTCACTCAGATCACTGAAAATGTTAATATATGTTCAAATATGTATTGCAATCGCAAGTCCATAGCAAGAGATGCATTGATTTTCACTGTTGGGTCCACTTAAATCAATGAGAAGAAGTCTAAGAATGCTAGGTTGTTGTTTCATAGAAGTGCCGCACCAAATGTCCAGAAAACTCTCATGTATATGTACTCCAACATGACAGCACAAATCTTGTGAGCCAGTTGCTCCAGATTGGTGCTTGAATGTCTGTAGATAGTACAACATTCCCAGCCAGGCAGCTCTCTACGGGGCAGTTGTTGGCAGTTGAAAGTATACTTAAAAGTCTACGGAATGACGTCTACTTATCAGAATATAATCATCAGTTATTGGAATAGTAAAGGACCAACCACAATGGATGCACTACATATATTTACAATGAAATAAATTTAATGTACCTTTTATATGCTCACACATTTTGCATGCTTCATGTATTTCTGTTTTAAGAAATAGGAAGGAACGTAAGCCAAAGGACACAGATTTTCAGGAGCTGTTTTCACCTGATCCCCTAAGCACTCTTCTGCTTCATGAAAACACTGCACATTGGATATATAATGTAAACTTGGTCATCTTGGTTTGGGAGCTCTATAATATATATGCTTACAGTATTCAGATGGTAGTAATGACAGTAAATGTTATGGCTATCCCTGTTGCAGTTTCTCATCAATTAATTGGAAAGAGTGGGTGGTTCCCATCACATAGTACCGCAGACCTGGAAGTAAGCGTTGCAGTTCTCTTTGATCTATAGTCGGGCATGGCAATATAGCATTATGTGTATAAAGCTATGTTAATTGCTAGGAGAACACACCTAGACTTTACTAACGGGAGGTCTATGTTTCAATATAGCTTTGTTATTCTTTGATCCTGTGGTTCCATGGGAAATGAGCATTAACCTTGTGCAATATTGCATGGCCCAGATGCAAGAGTCTTTGTGGTAGTTGATAATAGTGCCAGAAGAGGTACTTAAGAATACAGCTGCTGCTTGGAATTTAGGCTGGCCACAGAGGGGTCTAAACTCAGGCAGAAGTGAGGGAATTAGTTCTCACCTGAGAACTCTTCCTGGGATCTGCTTCATTGGGTTAACCCAGGGCTTTTCAAACTGGGGTGTCATGATGTCCCTCCTGAAGGCCCTGGACTCTGCCCCCTTAAGGGGCAGGGGCAACGAAGAGACAGGGAAGAGGCAGCGACACTATCCCCAGGATCGTGTCACTAAGGGGGCTGCAGGGGTTTACCAGAGCCTCCTGCAACCTCCCAGGGGTGCAGGGAGCCCTGCATGAGCATCTGCAGGGCTCCCCAGGTCTTCAAAAGTGAAAGCGGAGCAATCGAGCTCCACTTCTGGTTTTGCGGAGGTGGAGCGCAAATGCTCTGCTTTCACTTTTGAAGACCTGGGGAGCACTGCAGACGTTCGTGCAGGGCTCCCTGCACCCCAGGAAGGCAGAAGGAGGCTCTGGTAAGTTCAGCCAAGCCCCTGTGGCCCTCTTAGCGACATGATCCTGGAGATCGCGTTGCTGCCTCCCTCCCACCCCAGCAAGGACTTACTGTGGGGCTTGAACTCCCTTGGAGTTTGAAAACCACTGGGTTAACCAGCTGAGTCCTGTTTGGTAGGAGGTAACAAAAAGAACATGGGCAGCCCAATCCTAACTTGCACTGGAACAGGCAGACCAGTTAGCCTGCGCTGTATCTAGTGCAAGATTCAGGCTGTCTGAGGTGCGACCCAAGGCAAGGGGAAACTTTCCTCCTTATCTCGGGGAGAGCTGCAGCAGTCCCAATGGGTCTACTCAGACCTGTGCCACCTCAAGTGGTGGCGCAAATCCGAGTAGCCCGGGACTGCCCCAGGCTGGGGCTATGATCCTACATAAGTGCTGGATCCTGGCACCGCCTCCCGCTCCCCACCTGCCCCCAGGAACACTGTTGCCTGCCCTCCCCCTGCCCTAAAACACCTGCCTCCCACCTCCTCCCTGCCCTCCCCATGCCCCCCTGCAGACTCATGTACCGGCTGAGCTCAGCCCACACGTACTCACATTGTGAGGGGAGGCCTGTGCATGTATGTGCGTCAGCCTATCTCCCCAAAAAGTGGCACAAAAGTGCTTTGCAGCACTTCAGCGACACTCTTCAGCCAGCACCAGCCTCAGCAAGGCTCTCCACACAGCGCAGACCCTTGCAGAACACCATCGCGACCACTTCTGGTTTTGTGATGGAGAAACAGGAAGTGGTCGCTATTGCTTTCTGCAGGGGTCTGAGCTGCATGCAGAACCTTGCTGAGGCTGGCGGCAGGCTCCTTCTATCCCTAGGAGACTGCTGCAGGTGGGAGCGAGTTGAAGCACACCAAGCACACCCCTGCACCCCTCCACAGCAAAGCAATGCTGGTTATCGTGTTGCTGTCTTCCCCCGCCTTCCTCCTGCCCGCACAAGGACTTACAGGCTCTCAAGCTCTACCAGAGAGTTTGTGAAACACTGCTAAAGGGTGACTCAGAGACTCAGAAAGTGCCCCCGTTATGACTCTTTTTTGAGTTGAGTCGCGGGGGTCAGTGACTCGACTCGAGTCAGACCTTGCTGGATTTTCCCATCCCTGCCATGTGCGCAAAATATACTAGATCCAGAAATCCTTGTATGATCCAATGAACCTCCTGTAGGAGGGACATTCTGTACTTTCTTCAGTGGATGAAACTTTTCCTTCCCAATGATCTCATGCATATTGGAGGCCTTCATTTGTTTCATTTATTTCCCAGCCAGTTCAAGGAGTGCAGGCAGATTGCAAGATAACTTTATCTCATTTTACCATCACATCAACCCAGTGAAGCGGATTAGGCCAAGAGACAGTAACTTCCCTAAGCTGTTCAGTAAGTATCTTGAAAATGTGAGGATTCTGGCATGAGTCATTGATAGCCAAACTCCAGAAAAAGCAATTGTCTTTTTTCTAAGTACTAATAGCAACAGCGGTATTTAACAGTGTTGATTCTCTCCAACATCTACATGGTTTCCATGCTTGAAAGATAACAAATGAAATGAGTTTGTGAGTGAAGGATGTGACTTTCAAAAATAGGGGCACATCCTCGAATTCTCAGCAGCATTTCTCTGATATCATTTGGTCCTTGCAACAGCTAGGGCTAATGTTTCCACTATGAATGTGCCACAATTATATCTGCAAATTAGAATTTTGTGTTGTCAGCTCAGTCTAGTTTGGTTCATCATTTCACAATACACCTTTTGTTCAAGCATGATATGAGATGTCCCTCCCCCTCATAGATGCCTACACATACGCACCCATATACTTCATACTATCCTCTTTGCTTTTCAAGAACTAAGGGGTTTGAGAGATGAACTTTGAAAATAAAAAACAGAGAGCTGTAAAAAGGGTTCCAAATGTGAAATAGCCTTCAACCGCTGCTAAAATTTCCCTCCCACAACTTGGAGAATGCCTGGCAGTGAGAGAGATTTTAGTTATGCTCTATAACAGTGATAACCAACCTTTTTCATCTCATGGCACACCGGCAAGGCACTAAAATGGTCAAGTCACCATCAGTTTTTTTTTTACAATTGACACTGTGCTGCCAATGGAGGGCTCATATCCCCCAATGGCCCTACCAATAAATGACCCTCTCCCAAATTCCTCCGGCACACCTGGGGACCATTCACGGCACACCAGTGTGCCATGGCACAGTGGTTGAAAATGGCTGCTTTACAATCTTGTGATATGATCGAAGCACAAAAGCCTTGAGTTCATCCTACTTTAGAGAAAATAGTCGGAATACTGTTTTGATACAACATATGTTACATCTATTAAAAGTTATTTGGACTGATTCTTATATACATGGATTTTCCAGGAAAGATCTATGAGCAACATATAGTACTGTAAATCTGATACCACACTGGTAGTGATCTCATCAAGACCAGACTCAAATTTATGACCCAATTCTAACAAGGCCCTGCGTAGGCTGAACATACCATAAAATGGTTTGTGACAGCACAAGGCCCTGGTTTGCAGGCAGGAAGGCTGGAGCTTTGGCCCTGGCATCAGTAGTCACTGGGAGGCCTGCTGGAGCAGGTAAGTCGGGAACAGTAGTGGTAAACATGTGCCTGTACTGGAGAGTAGTGTTGGGAAGTGTTGGCAATAGCACTGTCTGAAATCATGATGAAATTGAAATCTTGATTTCTTAGGGCCCCATTCTAAACTCACCCAGTGCTGGTGCTAAGTCCTCATACTGGCTCAGGGTGCCATAAACATGCCATAATGCTGCCCAGAGCAAGGTTAGAACTCTGGGCAGCGGTGAGGGCCTCAAGGGCGAAGGGAGAGGCATTTCAGGGTGGGGGGAGGAAAGGGGGGGAGGAACTAGGGCAGGACGGGTGGAATCGGCAGAGCTCTGAACTCCATGTCAGGTTGGAAGGTTTCTCAAGTCTCTCAAAATAGATGGTGCAGACTTGAGAAACCCAATTGCGTGGCTTGGGGATTCCCCCGAGGAGACTTCTGGTGGTTTCCTGGTGCCCACTGGATACAGTGGTAGCCAATTTGGCACCGCTACTCCATCAGGCGCCAGGAAGCTTAGGATTGGGCTGTTATACACTAAATTAAAACTAATTGTTTTATCCCCCCAAAGATGCTAAAATCGCTTTTTATGCTAATAAGAAAAACAGTATGATTCATTTCAGAATAAACAGTAAACAAAATAATGTTTATACAGGAGAGTGATCACAATTATTCTGCAGTATGCAATGATCAGTGGCACATAAACAGAAGCAATATAATTGAAGTAAAGTACTGTTTATAGCAACAAAACCATGCATATGTAAGCCAACTAGCTTCCACTTTTCAGTAGGTATTGTGGATGTAATACTACTTATTGCTTCAGAGAGCTCCAAGTGCTTCAGAAAGCATAACCCATATCTGGTAATTTTTACAACAATCTGTAAAGTAAGTCAGCATTATTGTCTGCATACTTACAATGGAGAACTGAGGCTGAGCTACAGCTTGCCAAAGTCTTCCTGGGTCATGAGACACCAGTGTTGGGAACGTGAGTCAGGTGACTCGGATTCAAGTCGCGAAAATGCATGTTTTTCGGTGACTCCGGAGTGGCATGCGTGGAAGACTGTGAAAAAGACTTGAGTCAGTCCCCCCGACTCAATACTCATCCCCACAAATGCTGAGTGGAGTCCACCTGTGTCTGGAGGTGCCTGCTCACTGGAAAACCTCATGGGGCCATAATTCTGATGGTGGACAGCAGGGAGTTCTAGCTGGGAGGCAGGAAAGGGTTAATGAACTGGGTGGGGGGGGGAGGCGTGAGCTCTTTTTCCCCATTTCTGATAGGAAGGAAAGAAGGAATGGATGATCATTAGATAAAGGATCAGTATTCTCATATTTCTATTGCCAGAGGGAGGGCAGGAGGAGGAGCCCAAGGGGTTTCTTGCCAGAAGGCCAGGGAGTTGGGAGAAAACTCTTTTGCCTGATTCAGCTTTCCAACCTCATGGCTTCTTGACTCTGTTGTTACATGGGGAAGGGAGCCTCATTAAATGACCAGCTACAGTAGGACTACTTCTGAGTACGGCTGACAAGGATCAACCTGGTCAGCCTCCCAGCTGCTGCTTGTGACCCTCTTCCCTCTCACCACTTCTGTCCCAACTCTCACTCAGTCCCTCCCACCCCTTCTGCCCTGATGGGTGGAGGCAGCAAGGGAGTGAGTAAAGAGAACTCCGATACATACACACCAGGCAGCAGCCCTGTTTTTTCCGCAGCTGGCTTTATAATGTGTGTGTGTGGGGGGGCTTGACTTGAATCCATTACAATCACCAAAAGGTGACACGGGGACTCAGAAACTGCCCCGGTTATGACTCTTTTTCGAGTCATGGGGGGCAGTGACTCTGTGAGTCGATTCGAATCCAGCTCCGCTGGTTTTTCCCAACACTGTAGGAAGCATTTCAATGGGGAAGTTCCTACTTTTCATGTCAGTGTCTTAGCTGCTATCCTATTTGTACATCTTCACAGCTGTTCAAAATAAGATTTGAGATTTGTTGACACAGTGGGTGTCCCAGCTTTGTGCCCTGAAATGGCCTCCAAGGATTCTTAGATCAGGTGAATCCATAGTCCCAAAGAGTCTTGCTATTGAATCAATACACTCTCTGTAATTCAGAGACCTTGGAATAATGTGTGGGTATTTATGTCTGACCCTCTTCATGACAGGTGACTGTGGTGCTCTTGCATGAAACTATTCTGAGAAATGCTACCTTTGATTAACATCCTTCCAGTAAACCTATTTGGGTGGGGAGCGCGGAGTGAGGGACTTGGCATGGGTTAAGTATGCACTCAGAATGGGAAAATAACCAGCTCTTAACATAGTGTTGGAAGGATGTAAAAGGAGAGGTGGTACGCCAAGCCTCGACTGCATTAGCCATTATCTTACTTGGCATTTGTGGTTATGTGTCAGAGGACCACCTGAAAAGAAAAGAGAAAGTAATTTTTTCCCCCCTTCATAAAGCAGTCAAATTACTTTAAGCTGTAGCAGGTCTAGCTTCACTGGAAAAATGTGTTTGCATTTGCCACATTGTGGAAAACAGGTTTCTGCTTTATTTTGTCATATGTTACATTGCACGATATCCTACTCATATTACCACAGTCAAAGATGCCAAGCAGCCAATCCATGTTAAAAAAAAAATAATTCTAAAGAACTAGTACCCTAATATAGTTAGTTGTGTGTGTGTTTGAGAGAGAGGGGGGGTCATGTAGGTAAGGCAATGGTGCCCAACAGAGAACCCAATCCTAACCACACTTTCCTGGGAGTAAGCCCCATTGACTCAAATGGGACTTACTTTTGAGTAGACATACATAGGATTGAGCTGTCCACCAGACAAGGCCAGCCTTTGAGCTCTTTGTACCAGTGGCACCAACACTCCATCAGGAGCAGTTGCAGACCTACCATAAGGTCCAATGGGGCAAAGCCCCAGGCGCTAGGGCCCCACTGAAGCCTCTCTGAAGCTCCCAACGGGGGCAGAAACTGTGCTTCTGGTTTCCCAGAAGCACAGTTTATAGCTTCAGGGAACCTCAGAGAGGTTTCCCTAATGTGTTCTTGCGTTGTGTGAGGCTCTGTAAGCCTCAGGTGAGTGGGGGGGGGGGTAGATTTTTGTGGAGGGGGGCAGCGCCATTGCAGACCCAGCGTGGGGCTGGGGAGGTCCACTGCTGATCAAGAGGTAGGAAAGGGGTGCCATGTGGAGTCCAGTGCAAGGCTGTTCCCCTAGTTCCCAGCAACCTGGCACCAGATGCTCATATCCAGTAGCTTGTGAGTCTTAAAAAACTTTCAACCTTGATTGTGGTTGAGACATGCCATCCCTGTTCCACCCTTGCCTAGAGTTGCCAAGGTGTTGACTCATGCTGATGTTTCCAACTATGAAGCAAAGCATTTTGACCAGAGGTACCAAAACCGAAGCAGAGCAGAAAGGCAGGTGATCAACAGGAAACACCTCTGAACTAGAATGGATTCCCTGCGGATACTGAAGGCCCACTTTATTTCACACTCTACCATACTTGTAGAAAAGACCCATTTGATGCTGTGTTCAAATTGATTCTGGTGGAGTGTAGTGATTAGAGCAGTGGTTCTCAAACCGTGGGTCAGGACCCACTAGGTGGGTCATGAGCCAATTTCAGGTCAGTCCCCATTCAATTCAATGTGCATTTTATTTTTAATATATTAGACTTGATGCTACCACCATGGTATGTGACTGCATTTGAGGAAGTGCTACAGATCTGTACTTTTAACCTGCTACTGTGTGCATGCTTTAATGATAGTCAATGGAGCTTACTCCCAAGTAAGTGTGGATAGGATTGCAGCCTTTAGGGTGTTAGGGGAATTTTTTTTAAATAGAACAGCAACTTCTTGGGAAGGTTAGGAGGGTTCTTCTTTATTTTAAATAAATTGTTAAACTCAGGGCGCAATCCTAACTCCATCCATGGCTGGCACAAGTCGCTCGTGCCAGTCCAGGGGGGTCTGGCACAGGAGGGTTGTAAAGCACATTTGTGCTTCCTTAAGCCTCCGCACAGAGAAAGACAGGTAAGTTTGCGCTGGCCATGCTTGGCCGACCCAGGGGCCTGGGGGGACATGGGGAGGGTGGGATGGAGGTAGAGAGGAAGCATTCTGGGGTGGGGAAGAGTGGATGGTGGGTGGGCCCATGGGTGGGTGGTGGGAGAGCTGGGAGTAGAGCTACAACCCGGTAGTTATGCTGGATCCTGACCTCATTCCCAGGCAGCGTGGGAATTACTTTCTACTTTTACTTCCAGGTAAATGACATCACTTTCAGTGGGTCCCAACAGATTATCATTCAAAAATGTGTGTCCTGGTGCTAAAATGTCTGAGAACCACTGGATTAGAGTGTTCAATTTGGACCGAGGATAAAATCCCCACATGGGAATGAAGATCTCTGGCTCACTTTGAGGCTCGGGCTGGGCTTTTGAGATGCTATGAGAAGACAGCCTCATTCATCTGCACCAGCCTGAGCTGCTTGGAGGAAGGGTGAGATATAAATATGGAGAATATCGTATGAATGTATCCTTGTAGAAGAGGCGGTGCAGTCTCCAGCAAATATGCTAGCAACGCATCATAGTTCCCTTAGGAAGGAGTAACAATAGGATGTGGTGATGACTTATTCAGATAGATGTAACATGAGCACTGAAAGCGGTTTCTAAGTTTGAGCTCACCTCTTCATGTTTGGGAAGTCCTGACTTCAGGCCTTACAGTGCATCAATCTCTGTTGTGCTACAGAGGCCCAAGCCAATTGTCTCATTGGCGCAGCTTCTGAATTTCAAATTCAGCTTCTGAATTTGAATTCCCTGCCTACATGGAAAGTTTTCAAGTTTGCAGCCTGCGTGTCTTTGTCTTGCCATTTATGGCAGCATCTTTTTGAAATACACCACAAACTTGTAAAAAATTCCTACATTCCAGGAATTAGGAACCCTATAATCTGAGACTGGTTGGTGATTTTGTTGTTGTTTTTTTGTCAGCCCACTTGCTAAGTTTAAATAACCTTCTTATATTTGACAATCTGCTTGGTGTGAACGGAGTTTGTAAATTAAACAATATCTCCACAAATCGAAGCTTCACAGATCTTCTTGTTTTCTTGCCAAAGCCAGAAATGTTGGGTTATAGAATCTCTGTTGTCTTGGATATCTTCGCTTTCCTCTGCATAGTTCAGGTGGAAAAAATGGAAATAAGAATTTTAATTGAAAAAACAAAAACACAACTGTTGTAAACAAAGATGTATAATGCATACAAGTTTTCATGGAGATTATCTTAACAGTCTGCTGATGCGAGTTCTTTATACAGACTTCTCCTGTTCAGTAGATCTGTTGAGGTCTTATTTGACTTCAGGTTGGCTAATGAATTGGGGAACTTTTTGGATGAAAGCACAAGATGGGTCTGCTGTCACAAGCAACAACCTCTCGTCGCTCTGAATGTAGTATAACTAACTGCACTTTCTGATGTGCTGAGTGATTCCCCACCTTTGCCAATAACACCCAATGATGTGGCGCAATAATAGTGTAATACTGTCAGGACAATTCAATTAATTGATCAATATCAAGAGTTCTTTTTGTTTTCAATACTGAGGGTGAAATATGAATTGCTGTCATTGGCGGAATGGCTATTTTACAATTATGGCATCTATTAAACTTGTTCCAGCTGCCTTATCTGCTAATGAAACCCCTCTACTTGTAGAAGCACTTTGCGGGTCAAGAGAGAAAAAGAGGTATACAACATTTGTTTATAAATATTTTATGTCACTTAATAAATATGATACTAAGGGCGCAATCCTAACTTGCAGTTAGGCCGGCCCAAGGCCTGGGGGGGTCGCAAATGTGCAGTAAAGCACGTTTGCGCCTCCTCGAGGGGAAGCCAGGCTGGTGCTCCGAGAAGCTTTGGCCTGCAGTGACTGATGAAAGCCTCCGTGCTGGCTTCCCCTCAGATGCTTGCATCGGCCTGCTGAGCTGACACAAGCAGAAAAAGTAGGTGGCGGGAAGGAGGAGGGAGGGAGGGAGGAGTTCCTGGGTGGGGGGAGGGGGCAATAGGCGGCCCCGGGGGTGGGTGGGAGGGGAGCAGGAGGTGGAGCTGGGATCAGGCAGTTATGCTGAATCCCAACCCCCATTCCTGGGGAGAATGGAGTGGCTTCAAGCTGCTCCGTTCTCCTTGGACTTGTGCCACCTCCACAGGTGGCACAAGTCCCAGGAGACCTATTGGGACCAGCAGCCCTTACCCAAGGGTAAGGGGAAAAGTTTCCCCTTGCCACTGATGAAGCAACTTATGGCCCCTATCCTGCGCTGGATACAGTGCAAGCTTCCTGGCTTGCCTGTTCCAGCGCAAGATAGGATTGCGCCCTACAGTAGTTACAAAAACATGGAATGAGGAACTGAACTGTCCTATTTGTAGAGCCAATAGGAAGTGGTTTTAAATAAAATTCCTGCATCATGGATCTTAGATTATAATTTAACAAAAAAAATTATTTTTCAGGTTATTTTGGACACTGCAATATCTTTATAGTAAAGGGATAACTGATGGCCCAATCCTATCCTCCCCCCTATTGGTGCAGCTGCACCAAAAAGGTGTGCACTATAACCAGCAGGGGGCAGAGTGGGAGACTTTGGAATGGAAAGGGAATTTAAATCCCCATTTCTCCTCTGAACCTTCTGACCCTGCAATGGGTCTCCTCAGAGCTGCACCAGCAAAATCAGTGGCGCAGGTTCAAGCAGGGAAAGGGTGTGGGGAGGCTTGTGGCTAAGGAGGATAGGTTTTGGCATGCACCACTGCTGCCAGATCCACCTCCCCCCACAGCCTCTCCACCCCATTCCTCCTCTACCCACCCAGTTTCACCCCTTCCTGCCGCTGTTTCAAACTCCCCCATCACTTCTATACCTTACCTGTTCTGGTGGTAGCCAGCATGGTGACAACATGCGTGGGAAGGCTTTGGTCTTTATGCTGGCACTCCAGGAGCACATGGAAACTAGATCCACCAGCAGGGCAGCCCAGTAGGATTGGGCTGTGAAGAATCTCCTAGCCTGGTAATACAGTATGTTAAATACAACACATGCATAGGATGTCTTTGTTGAGATATAAGAACTTTTTGGGGAAAACTCATTAAGGGCGCAGTCCTAACCAAATTTCCAGCACCGAGGTAAGGGCAATGCACTTCTGAGGTAAGGGAACATACATTCCCTTACCTTAAGAAGAACTTTGTGACTGCCACCCAACTGCAGGACGCAGCACACGCCCCATTGGCACAGGTATGTCAGTGCCAGAAAGTGGGTTAGGATTTGGGTCTAAGCATATCAATGTTATATTGAAACAGTCATTGATATTTGCGGATATATATGTTCATTTGAATTATATACCTGTAATGTGGAAATTGACAGAGGACCAACAAAAATTAACTCTCAGTGCCCTTACTGTTGTTAAAAGTCTTATATTAAAACACCGGAAGCATAACTGCCCTCCTGTTATTACTCAATGGATTGAGAACCATTTAATATTATGAACACTCGATGAATGGCATATAGATGACAATTTCGACTGGACATATTTATGGGCATATGGAAGCCATTTTAGATATGTATGCATAGTATATCGCTTGTTTATGGATTAAGGTTTATATTTCTTTTTTATTTTTTTGTTTTTGTGTGTTGTATTAATGATATGTGCATGCAATTCTTTCTTTCTTTCTTTCTTTCTTTCTTTCTTTCTTTCTTTCTTTCTTTCTTTCTTTCTTTCTTTCTTTCTTTCTTTCCAATACGGGGTGGGGAAAATGTCAGGACAAAGGGAAGTTATATTAGAGATATACTAGAGAAGGAACTCAATGCAGAACTACTCTTTTCAGTAGCTGCACCAACTTTCTTGTAGTTTTGTGTATTCTGTAGTAGTGTATTCTGATATGCATGAATATGGCTTGGTTTATAGTCATGTGGAGTTGCTTGTTCTGTAAACCTATTTTGTTTTTGCGGTGTAAATCTGCTCTCTACATGTAGCACTCCGTCTGGTTTATGGAAAGTGTATGAGATCAAGTGAACTGAAAAAGTGACCCTTCAAGGTCACACATTTTTAATAACATGCTTGTCATATACAGACCAGTGTTGGTTTGTGGCCTTTAAACACCTATACACAGCTTCCTTGTCTCGTTTCCTGGAAATGAGCAGTTTACAAGTCTGTTCAAAAGAGATAAATATGCACAGGACTGTGTGTGTGTATTGTTAACTACTATATATTTGGCCAGGTAATGTTGCAGGTACTTCATGTCCTGAAAAGAAAGCTCTTGCATTATTTAAGTACAAACTGCTTAGCGAGGTACAACAAACACATTTAACGGCTCTACTAACGAGATGGATAATTCAGTGTAATTGCAACTCTTAACATATACACAGTTTTTTTTCATGCTAAATTATTTATGCAGTTTCACACATCACATTGTACATTTGCTTTTTGCCTTTGGAACACCAAAATACTTGCATTCTCCTACAATCAAGTGTGAGAATAAATGAAACAAAGAATATGTTTATCCAGATTTTTAAAAAATTGTTCACCGAGTGTTTATGGCTTTAAAAACAGTAAATGGAATGTTACGGCTAGATTTAGAACCTGTAGGAAATGTACCCTGAATGAATACAAATAATTTAAGATGATTAGGAAAGCTGTTTTTTTTAAATGCACCAAATATACACATTTGTGAGGATCTGGAAGCTTCTATAGCTCAACGCAGCAGATTAAGTTACAATTTACAATTACTTAATTTAGCACCAAAGAGATGACTAACGTGTCCGCTTAAGGACACAATAATGCCGAACTGTGTATTTTAAAGGAGAAAGTGGTGATTGCTGCATGCTTCTCTCCTCAGGACTGTTGGCTAGGCGCACATTTTTTCTCCCTCGTATATCTCACTATAAAGTATTGTGCATCAAATCTCCCTGAATCTCCTAGAAAGGTTTCCTCTTTCCATGTTCAGTCAAAGAGAATCTCTGGAGAGTTACTGCAGCTCTGAGTTGTAGCAACCGTCTTATTTATGGAACTTCCAAGAAACTTCCTGCTGCTTAGAGAATAGAGAAGGATGTGTGTATGTATGTAGGTGTAGTGCTTGCTTAGAGTCTTGCTTGGAATGTAGTAGCAATTCCATTTGGCCCTGCACAGTGGACTGGAGGACCAAAACACCATGTTTTTGTTGCTAGAGAGCACGAAGGAATTTATAATGAATTTATAATGAACAGGGAATGCATTTGGAGCTTCTCTTTCAAATTCTGACAAACAGTCATGCTTCTGTTTTTCATCTCTCTTCAATGCACAGCTTAATTCTCAGATTATAATGGTGCCTTTCTGTGGGCTGTGTGTAGTGTTTAGGCTGGCTGGAAATTCCAAATGAGCCTTTGCAAAAGATTGTTAATGTTCAGGTCATAAAGCTAACAGTCTGTTTTATAGCAAAAAAAAGGCATGCTAAAAGCTGCTTCATGGTTCGTCTGCTTTTCTGGATAATGTATTTTTAACCAGGGCCTCCGAGAGGAATTTTATCAGGGGGTACAAAATTTCTTTTGGGCCCCTTTGCAAAGGGGTGGGTCGGTGGGTGAAAGAGACCAGGGGAGGGTGGTGATGGGTGAGCAGAACAGGGGCAGGGAGGGGTGAAGCAGGGTGAGGGGAGGGTAGAGACAACTGGAAAAGTCTTTGGAGCCCAGGTCTACCCACCCGTGTGGCATCAGTCGTGTCCCCAGCATCCCCAGTTATGGAAACGTCCCCAGCATCCCATATCGGCAACAAATTTGAGTAGATAGGAAAATGTCAGATCCCAGGAAATTTCTGGACTCCCTCCTTTGGCTCCTGGGCTCCCCTTTTTGCCCTGGGCCCAGGTACAAATTACCCCCTTTACCCCCCTCTCATAGGCCCTGTTTTTAACAGTGGGTTAACAGCTCAATCCTACCAAAGCCCCCACGCAGTGAAGCAGTGGTGCCTGCATGGCTTCTGCTGCATCCTGCAGGGGAGTTTTGGCTGCTGTAGGTCTCTTTGGGGTAAGAGTACATTTGAACCCTTGCCCCAGGGTAAGGCCCAGCAGCTACATTGGGTCAATTTGGACCTGTGCCAGCAATTTGTGATCTGTGCAGGCAGATCAGGCCCAGGAAGGGGATTTGAATAGCATGTGTGCTATCACTGATCCCACCCCTCCTGGGTCCAATCTGCCCACCCTACGTCTGTTGCCACCCTGTTCTGCCCTCCCCAACCCATTTAACCCCCCCCCACCCCTGTGCTGGATTTACCTGCCCTAGCGGGCCTCCCGACAATTGCCTATGCCAGTGGGAAGGCTCTGGCCTTCCTGGTGGTGCACTTGAGCCTTCCATTGTTGCAAAGGGCTTTATGGCACTTTTGTAACAGCACATGCTGTTTTGTAGCAGCGCATGTTGTAATGTGTGCGCACCACAGTGTATGTGCAAACCCTCAACGGGATTAGACTGTAAGTGCATTTAATTCAGCCAATTTGTTTGTTGGTGTTATTTTCATAATTTTTTTAAATAGATGTTTAATTTCTATAAGACATTAGAGGGCTTCTTGATGGAAAAGTGGGCTGCACATATTCTAAAAAGTAAACATACAAATACAAGCAAAATAAAAGGGTCGTGCTGACTGCTGCAACTTGGGTTTAACAAAGAAGTCACTAAATCATGTCTTTTTGAGACAACAGAAGTCCTGAAGGATGATTCTTTATGTTAAGGAAGGGATAGAATCCAGCAAAGTAGAGATTGAAGGTGGGTCCGACTCCACCGTAGAATCTCTGTGGGTTAAATTACCAGGCTTGTGCAGCAATGTAATACTGGGGGCGTGCTATCGTCCTCCAGACCAGAAATCTGATGGGGACCTTGAAATGAGGAAACAGATCAGGGAGGTGACAAGGAAGGACAGGGTTGTAATCATGGGGGACTTCAATTATCCTCATATTGACTGGGTCAATTTGTGTTCTGGTCACGATAAGGAAACCGGATTTCTTGACGTGCTAAATGACTGTGGCTTAGATCAGCTAGTCAAGGAGCCCACCAGAGGACAGGTGACTCTGGATTTAATTTTGTGCGGTACGCAGGACCTGGTTAGAGATGTAAACGTTACTGAGCCATTGGGGAACAGTGATCATGCTGCGATACGTTTTGACGTGCACGTTGGGGGAAGAATACCAGGCAAATCTCTAACAAAAACCCTTGACTTCCGACGGGCGGACTTCCCTCAAATGAGGAGGCTGGTTAGAAGGAGGTTGAAAGGGAGGGTAAAAAGAGTCCAGTCTCTCCAGAGTGCATGGAGGCTGCTTAAAACAACAGTAATAGAGGCCCAGCAGAGGTGTATACCGCAAAGAAAGAAGGGTTCCACTAAATCCAGGAGAGTGCCCACATGGCTAACCAGCCAAGTTAGAGAGGCTGTGAAAGGCAAGGAAGCTTCCTTCCGTAAATGGAAGTCTTGCCCTGATGAAGAGAATAAAAAGGAACATAAACTGTGGCAAAAGAAATGTAAGAAGGTGATAGGGGAGGCCAAGCGAGACTATGAGGAACGCATGGCCAGCAACATTAAGGGGAATAATAAAAGCTTCTTCAAATATGTTAGAAGCAGGAAACCCGCCAGAGAAGCGATTGGCCCTCTGGATGGTGAGGGAGGGAAAGGGGAGATAAAAGGAGACTTAGAGATGGCAGAGAAATTAAATGAGTTCTTTGCATCTGTCTTCACGGCAGAAGACCTCGGGCAGATACCGCTGCCCGAACGGCCCCTCCTAACCGAGGAGTTAAGTCAGATAGAGGTTAAAAGAGAAGATGTTTCAGACCTCATTGATAAATTAAAGATCAATAAGTCACCGGGCCCTGATGGCATACACCCAAGGGTTATTAAGGAATTGAAGAATGAAGTTGCAGATCTCTTGACTAAGGTATGCAACTTGTCCCTCAAAACGGCCACGGTACCAGAAGATTGGAGGATAGCAAATGTCACGCCTATTTTTAAAAAGGGAAAGAGGGGGGACCCGGGAAACTATAGGCCGGTCAGCCTAACATCCATACCGGGTAAGATGGTGGAATGCCTCATCAAAGATAGGATCTCAAAACACATAGATGAACAGGCCTTGCTGAGGGAGAGTCAGCATGGCTTCTGTAAGGGTAAGTCTTGCCTCACAAACCTTATAGAATTCTTTGAAAAGGTCAACAGGCATGTGGATGCGGGAGAACCCATGGACATTATATATCTGGACTTTCAGAAGGCATTTGACACGGTCCCTCACCAAAGGCTACTGAAAAAACTCCACAGTCAGGGAATTAGAGGACAGGTCCTCTCGTGGATTGAGAACTGGTTGGAGGCCAGGAAGCAGAGAGTGGGTGTCAATGGGCAATTTTCACAATGGAGAGAGGTGAAAAGCGGTGTGCCCCAAGGATCTGTCCTGGGACCGATGCTTTTCAACCTCTTCATAAATGACCTGGAGACAGGGCTGAGCAGTGAAGTGGCTAAGTTTGCAGACGACACCAAACTTTTCCGAGTGGTGAAGACCAGAAGTGATTGTGAGGAGCTCCAGAAGGATCTCTCCAGACTGGCAGAATGGGCAGCAAAATGGCAGATGCGCTTCAATGTCAGTAAGTGTAAAGTCATGCACATTGGGGCAAAAAATCAAAACTTTAGATATAGGCTGATGGGTTCTGAGCTGTCTGTGACAGATCAGGAGAGAGATCTTGGGGTGGTGGTGGACAGGTCGATGAAAGTATCGACCCAATGTGCGGCGGCAGTGAAGAAGGCCAATTCTATGCTTGGGATCATTAGGAAGGGTATTGAGAACAAAACGGCTAATATTATAATGCCGTTGTACAAATCGATGGTAAGGCCACACCTGGAGTATTGTGTCCAGTTCTGGTCGCCGCATCTCAAAAAAGACATAGTGGAAATGGAAAAGGTGCAAAAGAGAGCGACTAAGCTGATTACGGGGCTGGGGCACCTTCCTTATGAGGAAAGGCTACGGCGTTTGGGCCTCTTCAGCCTAGAAAAGAGACGCTTGAGGGGGGACATGATTGAGACATACAAAATTATGCAGGGGATGGACAGAGTAGATAGGGAGATGCTCTTTACACTCTCACATAATACCAGAACCAGGGGACATCCACTAAAATTGAGTGTTGGGCGGGTTAGGACAGACAAAAGAAAATATTTCTTTACTCAGCGCGTGGTCAGTCTGTGGAACTCCTTGCCACAGGATGTGGTGCTGGCGTCTAGCCTAGACGTCTTTAAAAGGGGATTGGACGAGTTTCTGGCGGAAAAATCCATTATGGGGTACAAGCCATGATGTGTATGCGCAACCTCCTGATTTTAGGAATGGGTTAAGTCAGAATGCCAGATGTAGGGGAGAGCACCAGGACGAGGTCTCTTGTTATCTGGTGTGCTCCCTGGGGCATTTGGTGGGCCGCTGTGAGATACAGGAAGCTGGACTAGATGGGCCTATGGCCTGATCCAGTGGGGCTGTTCTTATGTTCTTATGTTCTTATGTTCTTATTCTGTTCCACTGTAGAGCGGAATTGAAATGACCAGATAATCTGTCAATTGTAAACAGAGAGGACAGGCTGTTGCTTAGTGGTAGAGAATGTGTTTCATATACAGAAGGTCCCAGGTTCAGTTCCTGGTATCTTTAGGAAGGGCAGCTAAACATTCCTATATGAAATTCTGGAGAGCCACAGCCAGCTAACCAGCGCGGACAATCCTGACCGAGCAACAGTTCATTGACCAACAGTCCAATGGGACTTTGTCATGACTTTCTTCAGATATAAGCTATCTGATAAAGTTCCAAGTTATCAGGTCTTGAAAAATGCTCTCTCTCTGTGTGTGTTATTGTAAATGGGAGAATTTCCATTCTTCCAGAATGGGAGAGCCAGGATGGAATGTGGTTTGGGAGTTGGAAGATCTAGGTTGAAATCCCTGTTCAGCCATGTAGCTGATGTTGTTGTGAGGACAAAAGAAGGGGAGGAACTATGTATACCTCCCTGAGTTCCTTGGAGGAAGGGGGGTATAAAAAGGTGAAAAATAAATAAATTTAACAAGACTATTCTAACACATGTATATTCTGAGGAATACGGCTTAGTTGTGGTTGGAGCATTTTCAAAACAGTGTATTTAACCGGCACCAAATTCTTCTCTTTCCGATTATTCTCTCTTTATTGTATAACTAGTGCTGCTCAGCAGGATATTTGAATTCTTACCCATAATTACTTCACTCTTCTGTAAACTCTTTATATAAATACTGTTGTGTTTGGAAAGTACTTATTTTTGTCCTCTGTACTCTTTGCTCGTTCAGTACATGCATGATTGGAAAGTCCTTCCCAAAAAAAAACGTAAATTACAACTTGTCACTGGAAAGGCAGAATTCCATAGAAATGGCCCCCAAATAACAGAGTGAGGACTGCCGCTAGAACTACTACTAGAACAAACTGTATTCTGCTAAAGTGGGCAAGCAACTCAGGAAAACCAATACAGAGTGAAGCCAAGAGCTACATTAAGATTAATCCCATATCTTAACCTTCTGCTACTATCTTTCAATGTATTTTGAATTTCCCCTGAGATTGCAGTTCAGTATTTAGACAAAACTAGCAGCTGTGAGTTGTGAGCATAAACAAGAGAAGATGGATTTTCAATGGGCAATGCTGTTGCATAGTCTTTTGACTGCAAGGCATACATGGATGGGTATTTTCTTCTTTCAAGGATCTGATGTTTATTTCAATGAATAGTGGTAGCTTTTGGGGTGCAGATGACTGCTGACACTGAAAAGCGAAGGAGTGGGAGGGGAATCCTAAACTAGTGAGTGGGTGCTGAAGGTAGCCAAGTGGGCTGTACAGATGTGCTGTTGGGGAATGATGTCAACAGCCCATGCAAGTACAGGTCAATAATGTCATTGGTCCTTATTGGCCAGTGCAGGCCATTCAGCAGCAGTGCATTTGGAAGGTATTGAATTTGCCATCTCTGCTTGGTTGTGGGCCCAATCCTATCAAACTTTCCAACACTGATGCAGCCATGCCAACACGATGTGTGCTGCATCCTGTGATGGAGGGGCAGTCACAGAGGCCTCCTCCTGATAATTGAATATGCATATCTCTGTTTACATATCTAGCTTTCTAGAATGTGTCTAGAATTAGTCCTTTTGCTCATCACCTAAAGGGTTTAAAATGTGGTTAACATTTACGCAGGGCCTTGGTTTCTGTAACTAGTAGCTGAACTGAAAAGAGGGAAGCTAAGGCACCCAAAACAACAGAGATCCTATAAACCAATGTTTTTGGCTCCAGCAAGAAGGATTTGTAAAGCTTCAGGTTGGGGAGATACTGTTTAATTTGCAAAGACTTTTCACACCAAACTGATTCTGTCATCTATAAGAAGACAAAAAAAATGGTTTTAAAAAATGGTTTAAATTTAGCAAGTTGGAGTACAACAACAACAAAAACAACCAACCAGTCTTAGATTATAGGCTTCCTGATTTCTGGAATGTAGGGATCTTTACAAGTTTGTGGTATTTCAAAAAGATGCTGCCATGCAAGACAAACAGCTCCATCTTAACCAACTTGATGCAGCTGTACCGATAGGATATGCACTGTATTCTGTGATGGGGGCAGTCGCGGAGGCCTTCTCAAGGTAAAGAAATGTTTGCTCCCTTATCTTGGGGCTGCATTGCTGCTGCATTGATACTGCAAATTTGGATAGGATCAGGTTCTGTGTTCAAGCAGTGAACACAAGTAAGAGTGAGTCACCTCTCCCCACCAGTCACCACTCAGCAGCAACAGCTGTTCATGCTTTTCACCATACTTTACTTCTGGAAATTATTATATTTTAAGGCAATATGAAAAAAATCTTATTTCTGTTCTTCCACTTAGCAGGCCCACTATATAACTCAGGCTGAACCAGTCTCTCGAGACCAGTGATTTTCAGCTGGTGCGTCATGGCACATTGGGGTGCAGCAAATGGTCTGCAGGTGTGCTATAGGAGTTTGGGGGACAGTAATTTATTAGTAGGGCTATTGGGAATATGGGCTTGTCAATTGTGAATAAACTGATAGTGTGCCCTGAAAATTTGAGTGCCTTCTCAGTTTGCCACCAGATGAAAAAGGTAGCAAATCACTGCTCTAGTCTCTAAATATGAGAGTCATACACACCTCCCCAAGAGGAAATGTTAATTGGTTTCAAAAGTCTCAAAACACGTTAAATGAGCCATACAGAAGAAGAAGAAGGAACAACACTTTCCATGCCATACTGCTAGCCACATCCTCACACCACCTACCAATGGTTGTTTGCAGATGCTCAGAAATTATACATGGGAAACTCAACACAGTTGTGTGGCTTTGTTGGCAGCAATAAGCCGTGTTTCGCATATGCTTATGATATGGCTTGGTTTGCATAGGATCAAAGCTGGATAAGAAAGGAATCCGATGGCCATCCCAAATTCTCTGAAGAAATAGTGGGTTTTCATACAGTGGTGAGTGGTGGCTGCAACAGGATAGAGAGGAACGGAGAAAGTTTCCATTCCTGACAAAATATTGCCCACAGCACAGCTTCAATAGAGGATCAGGCTTCCAAAATCTCTGAGCCAGTTCTTGATACTAGAGATGCTTCATTCATTCATTGTTTGTGTGACTTTTAAAAGCACATTAGCAGAACTGTGTTTAGCTAAAAACATAAAGCAAGGATGATCCTCCAATCACACATTTTGATTCAGGCATTTTCACACATCTCTAAAGATGCTTTCACAGATGCTTGTCTGCATGAGAGAATTTTACAGAGAGAAAGTTGAAGTGAGCAGTGAAATGAAATATGTATTCAACCCCTTGTAAGCTTGACAGTCATATTACAAACTTGGGAAAGAGAAGAAGCACATTCAGCATTATATAGGAAAATGTCCTTATAGTTCACTAAGCAGAACCACAAGCATATTTTTCTCTGCTTCCTTTATTTTGATTGTCTTTAGAAATGAGTGCAAATAATTTGCATGGTTTTATAATCAGCCAGTGGTTGTTCTTCAGTTCAAAATGGGAACATGTGAATTTTAAACTTGATTAAACTGGACAGAGGCAAAGAAGGAAGGCCCATAGCCAGGGAGACAGACCAGGGACAGACTGCATTTGCTCCCAGTGTGGAAGAGATTGTCACTCTCGAATCGGCCTTTTCAGCCACACTAGACGCTGTTCCAGAACCACCATTCAGAGCGCGATACCATAGTCTTTCAAGACTGAAGGTTGCCAACAAAAACTGGAGAATCTATCATTATATAGTTTTTTGCAAATACAGAAAGCATGATCATAGGCTTCCAAAATACCTTTAAATATACCCAATGCAAGACACTAGAGTTAAATGTCTGACTAGTTTTCTGACCTCTACAATTAAACATCTTGTTCCTTGTTGTTGTACTAATCTCAGAGGATAGGTTTGGTTCTAGATCTGAGAATGCTGAAAGATTTGCAGCTTGGGTTTAGCAGAACTGACAAAAATCCTAAATCCCCCTCCCACAATACAGCTGTGCCAATGGGGCATGCATTGTATCTGCAAGGGAGTGGGTGTTTGGAAATGTTTCCTCAGGGTAAACAATCTTTCTTTCACTTATCCCAGGGAAAGCCTCCACAACCGCCATGGAATTCCTCTGATCTATGCCTTCTGTTTAGGGAAAGGGAGACACTGGGGTTAGGATACTGGTGCACCTAAGTGCCACTGATCCTGCTCCCATCTGCCTCCCTTCCCATCCTTTGCCCTGCCTGGGAACATAAGAACATAAGAACAGCCCCACTGGATCAGGCCATAGGCCCATCTAGTCCAGCTTCCTGTATCTCACAGCGGCCCACCAAGTGCCCCAGGGAGCACACCAGATAACAAGAGACCTCATCCTGGTGCCCTCCCTTGCATCTGGCATTCTGACATAACCCATTTCTAAAATCAGGAGGTTGCACATACACATCATGGCTTGTACCCCGTAATGGATTTTTCCTCCAGAAACTTGTCCAATCCCCTTTTAAAGGCGTCTAGGCTAGATGCCAGCACCATATGCTGTGGCAAGGAGTTCCACAGACTGAGCACACGCTGAGTAAAGAAATATTTTCTTTTGTCTGTCCTAACCCTCCCAACACTCAATTTTAGCGGATGTCCCTTGGTTCTGGTGTTATGTGAGAGTGTAAAGAGCATCTCTCTATCCATCTATCTATCCAAGGGAACACCCTTGTTCCTCCCCTCTGTTCCCTGTTCCACTGTCAGACTCACCTTTCCTGGTCTTTCAGTGGGCTTCCTGCGGAAGCACTTGCAAAATGGCCTTTTTACAAGAGCGGAACTTTTTGTTCCACTGTTGTAAACTGCTGCATGCACTGACCCAAGCTTGGATAGTATTGGGCTGTTAGAGAAGGAAATCATAGAGGCATGTAAAGGTGAAAGTGTTGTAGTTATGAGTGAGTGCAATTGGCTTCCCATAGACTGGATAATTTCATATGCAGGTAAGGATAATAAGAGAACTTTTCTAGCTACACTAACAGCCCAACCCTGTGGGTCATTTACAGTTGACAAACTCCTGATCCACCACAGTAAGTGCCGCTACAGCATCATCAAAGGTACACCACTGCCATGTACCTCTGGGCAGCTGACATAAGTGCCTGGGGCCACATGCATGCAGCAGCAGTTGCCTGCCACTGTGTTTGTGCAGGCAGGGGGTGGCAGGGATGGTCTGAGGGCAGGAGCGGATGAGTGGGATGGGCAGGGGTTGTTCTGAGGTTGGGAGGTGATGGATCCAGGCAGTGACAGTGCACACCAGGGTGTTAACCCTGTTTTTTCAGCCAGACATACCTCCTGCCTATCCTCAGACTTCCATCAGCACAATAACTAACTTGAGTCCAAGGAAACCCATTGGTGACCAGGCAGCCTACCTGCAGGTAAGTACAAAATATTTTTAGTTACCTCCCCTAGGTTGTCCCCCGCCCCACCATAGCATGAGGCACACGCACCATTGGCAGCACTGCATTTATGGACTAGTGGGTGATAGGATCAGGCTGTTAATGCTTAAATTCTTAATCGTGATCAAACAATTCTGCCTCTTACCTATTATGTGACCATATTTCAAAATTATTTTTATTACAATCAAAATATTGAAAAGAAGACTTTTCAACCATCGCTAGCACGGCCCCCAGCCACACCAACTGTGGCTGAAAAAATCTCTATAGGGAAAGGAGAAGCTGCAGCCTTCACCAATGAGACACAAGTAAGAATTTGTTTGACCTTCATTTGCAAGTTCAGCAGTCATTACAGGGGCGCAGAACCAGGTGGCACTCATCAGGCATGGAATCCCCTAAAATAAACTTTCCACAGAAATTATATTAGTTATTTTGCATCCTAAACACAAATGTAAACTACTATCTGGATCTCTCCCCAACACACTCCATCTTCAAACTAAACTCATTTGCCACATCCCCCCCCCCCCCAGTCAGGCCAATGTGGACTATATTCCAGACACTTTTACAATGCTAATGACCCATCTGTGTGCACTGAGAACCACAAGATGTACCAAGCCTTGGAAAGTTTTTCACTGCTGACACAACGGTATTCTAGCTGCGCCTTTAACAACTGCAATTACTCAGTTTGAAATGTTTTGTGTAGTCAGCATTAGGGCAGTATGACAAACTTTCTCCCAGTATCATTCATGTAAATGTTGTTCTTTATATCTGCAAACAATCCCATAAGCCATTCTGCATAATAGGAAAAAAAACCCCCAAACAAACAGTATGAATATCAATGAAAATAGAGTTACATTTCCTCTTCGGAGCATTCGTTGAGACAAACAAGTGGATCTATCTAAGGCACGACTCCAAAGTCTCCAATTATCTTTGGCTTACATTGCCAATTGTGATATATTTGGCATTTCTCACACTGTGTCAACTGGTCCTTATAGCTTCTATCAGAACTTCAAGTACTATAATTTTCCGCAATGGCTGCAGAAGATGGAGGGCTATGAAAGCAATTTCGTCGGCAGGTAGCAGGGTTTCCATACAAATTGCATGCTTAGTACAATCAGTAATCCTCCCCAAAGTCATATTTCTC
Organism: Tiliqua scincoides; assembly: GCF_035046505.1. Classification (NCBI taxonomy): domain Eukaryota; kingdom Metazoa; phylum Chordata; class Lepidosauria; order Squamata; family Scincidae; genus Tiliqua; species Tiliqua scincoides. The sequence goes on along the minus strand of NC_089823.1, from coordinate 211,682,584 downwards.
TTCTAAATACTTGTTTGCTTCACAAAAAATAAAAAAAATAAAAGAACTTGCAGGTTGCAAAAAAGGCTCAATACATATATACCAAACTGGATCAAGCTTCAAAATGTCATTTGGATGCAATGCAGTCTCTTAGATTAACTTTTGAAAATGGAGAAGAAGCCCCACAAATTCAAGTCAATTTCATTTTAATACAAAACTGACACAGCTGTGACCTTTCTGTGTCATTTTTCATCTGATCTCGCCCTGCAGCATGAAGAAATGTGACATTTGGAAGGGGCACCCAGTGTGGTTAAACTGATGGAGGCTCCTTGTTTGTTTTGCTTCTCCTTCGACATCTGTTGCAAATGAAAAGGGGATCTGAAAGTCACACAGTTACTACTATGGGACCCATGAGATCTTTTTATTTCAGTGAAATCTCTGTCTTGTGTCTTACTGTATTACACACTGTCACCTCAGTTTATTTCTATGCTTTATTTCTCTCTAAAACAGAAACACTTGGATTCTAGCTCCTCAAAATGAATCAAGGTTGAGTAATTCATTGGCATCCTTCAGTCTCGGAAGACTATGGTATCGTGCTCTGAATAGTGGTTCTGGAACAGAGTTCTCTCCAGTGCGCGAAGTCTGGGTAAGGTAGATATGGAGGATAGACTGTTACCCATGCAGCAAATCCCCCCCTCCACATCGCTGGAATGGTCCAATGGAAAGCCAGAGGCCAATACAGTTGGTTCTAGCGGTGTCGCAGGAGTTGCCAGAATGTGACTGTGTTCAGCCATGAACTGCCTTAGGGACTCCGGCTCCGAATTTTGCCTTGAGGTTGACTCCTGAAGCCTTTTCCATAACTGGATGTAGCCACAAGACAGTGGAGGTTTGGGATCAGAGTTTTCCTTCTCTTAGATGAGCTGCCTTCCCAGGCTAAGGAGTCCCATCTACCCGGTGGCTGTTTAGTCGCCTCTTACAACAAGTACAGCCAAACTGAGGGCCTTTTCTTATCCCCCAGGCCCCAAGGGGTTGAGTAATAAAAGGCTGAGTAATAAAACAAATTTATTTATTTATTTATTTATTTATTACAGTGTGTATATAAAAGGGATGCAAACTTGAGTCAGGTGACTCAAATCTGAGTTGCAAAAACATGTGTTTTTTTGCTGAGTCATGTACACTCTAGTCCGGCGTGCCAGTGACTCCAGCGCTGACTCGATGCTGAGGCTACTGACTTGGCACTTATTCCCCTTTCAGCCTATCCTTCCTCACAGGATTGTTGGGGGGGGGGGGCAGAGTAAGGCTCAAATCCTGTGCACACTTACCTGGAGATAAGCCCAGTTGAACTACTCTGAGTAGATGTGTATAGGCTTGTGCTGTGAACTCCTTTTGAGAAAGGAATAAAAAATGTGACAGTAATATCTACAGATGCCTTTCATCTGTGCTATCTGAAAGCAGACGAGAGTCATATTTCAGTGGCAATACTTGTGCTTTCCAAGCAGAGTGTCCAAAGTTCAGTCTGTAGCATCTTCAGTTCAATGACAGAGTAGTAGAACTGGAGATCTTTCCTCAGGCCTTGGAAAACCACTGCCAGATAAAAATGACAGGATTGGGCTAGATAGCACAAGGGTGTGACAGCATAAGAAAATGCAGCTTCACGTTAGGTGTCCCATGTTGTTGTTGTTGTTGTAGTTGTTGTTGTTATTAACAGTATTTATATACCACTTTTCAACTAAAGTTCACAAAGCAGTTTACAGAGAAAAATCAAATAACTAAATGGTGGCAAATAACTAAATGTTAGTAAACTATGATGTTTCGAATAGATATTCCCTACTGGCATGCAATGTTTTTCCTCTGTCAATATTTCATTCAAATGGCTCTGAGTGTATATTGGAAGATTCTAGGCAAAATACTGAATGTAATTAGGACTAACTATGGAAAGCCACAGTGAGAAATCTGAACGGCACCAAAAGTGTTTTAACACACATCTTTTATGCAAAACTGAGATGGTGATGTTCACCTGCAAAGGTCATCTTGATAAAACCGAATCTAGGTTTCAGTGTGCGATTTCAGCTACTATGAAACAGGGTTTGCATTTCAAAGAGCAAGCCAATATTGTTCTGATTGTCAGCGACGCAGATGAGATACCTTACATGTCTGAGATTCAATCTACCTACATCTTCTCGATCTCCAAAGTTGCATATTGACAAATACCTCTAATATTATATGATGCAGCATGTTAAACCCTCTTGAGATTGCACCATAAGTCTTCTGATTTTAGGCTACAGATGTGGTTTGAATGCTCTCCTCTGCAAAAGACTCCCTAAATACATCCAAATAGCTATACTGGGGAAGAGGTTATCGTGAACGAATCGTCCTGACTTGGTGAAGTTTCTAGATAGAGTGACTTTTGTTCCTGGATGTACTTCTAACAGGAATTCTCCCCACTTTCAGTCTAAAGTGGTAGAGTCCAGGAAAAGGTTTAACATTGGATTGCACTGGATTTGCATTGATCCTGAGACTAATCAAGATCTGTGCAGACATCTGTCTCCTCCCAGTGTTCTCTGTTTTCTTTCGGATGAGATATCTCTGGTATTCATTTTGCAGAAATCTTTAGGTTTGCTATGTAATTCTGTGCTGACCTAGAAATTGGTGGCAGCTGAACACTGGTGTACCTAGGGAGGATTTGGGGGGGGGGGCAGGATGCCACCCGGCAGGACTGCCACCATTACTCCCTTCCCCCACCACCCATTTTTGTTTGTTTGTTTCAGGTCCTTTTACTGCACCTTAGAAGGTCTTCTAAGGCCATTGGAAAGCCTTCAAGCATCACGTCTGGTTTTTGGTCTCAGGCTGTGTGCGGCATGTCCAGTCCTTTTTTTTTTGCCTCCGGGTCACGGGGTGGTGGTGGCATTTTGCGATCCTTGTCCCAGATGGCACAGGGGCCAGGATTGCAATTGCAGCTGGAAAAAAAAAATGTAGTACTTTTTTGAATTAATACAATTCAAGAATCAGTCTCTCCCAGGAGGAAGCCAGTGGATTCTCCCTCATTGGAGATCTTTTAGCAGAGGCTTGATAAATACCTGCTGGAGATGCCGTAGGAAGATTTCTGGCTACAGGTGAGGGTTGGACTACATGACCTTGTGGGGACCGTCCAATTCTATGATTCTTTGGTTGAATGCACATGGCTGACTGTTTGAGTCAGGGCGATCTGTTTAAGAGCTGAATTCACCACTTAGTGTTTTGTGCTTTTCAAAGTCTGAGTAAGTGGTTTCAAAATTATTTAAATAAGTGTAAGAATTGTACATTCACACACATATAAGCCTGCTGGAATCTAGTAATTTAAAGATATATATAGATAAAGTTCTGGGCAAGGAGAAGAAAGGCATGCATAAACAGGTGCGTCATAAACAGGTGCGTATGCACACTTAAGTTTCCCAATATCCCTTTCTGACAATAATTTATGCTTATGCTTAATTGGAGACTAGTCCCAAGGATCCTTCCCCCTTGGGAATAACTTGTCAGGCAGTGGAATGGAGCATATAGCATGTCTCCAAGGCTATTTTGTGCCTGTTAACACAATCCCATTGAATGTTGGCCCATACTGTCAATTGTTGAATACCACATTGTTTTACAATGATGACAAATGAATGACAGATTCCGTGACCACCAACATTGATGTTGTTTGGAAATCTGCCCTGCTGCAAAGATGAAGAAGACCTTTTCCCGCAATGCAAATATAGTATTTGCTTTCCTTCAGTAAAACTCCCTGAAGTAAAAATTCCCTTAAGTAAAAACAGCCAATAATAAAGCTAGTTCCATTTTATTTTGGCAGTATAGACACCAGTTATAGATTTGTAGACAGCCATTATCCTCATATGAAACCTCCTCAGTGCTGGCTGGCGCTGGGTTAGCACCGGTGGAGCAATGGAGGTCCACTGCTCAGCAATCACACAGACTGCTGAACAACAGAGAAGTAGGTGGGGGCATGGGGGAGGTGGGGAAGAGGCGTTCTGGGGTGGGGGGAGTCAGTAGGAGGGAGAGGGTGGGGAGGAAGCTACCGGGGGAAGGTAGCAGAGTGGGAGGGAGGCAGGACCACTGGAGCTTTGCTTCATTCTACACTGACTTTCAGGTTGTCATAGAACTGAGTAGCCCCATTGCGGGGCTACCTGCTTTACGCGGGGGAAGGGGACGAAAGTCCCCTTCTCCCGAGGAGGAGGTGGCAGCTGTATGGAGCATGCTGGATGCAGTGGCGGCCATTATCAGCGCCACTGCATCCCCATGCACTGGGCAGCTCAGGGTTGGGCTGTCAGTCGCTTATGGGTCTATTTGGACCTGCACTATAAAGCTGGTGAAACTTTTTAAGGAAAGAAAGGGGGTATGTTGAGAGGCTTCAGAGGGTATAGCAACCCGGTACACATTGCTTGAGCAGGGATACACCCCCTCCTGCCTCCAACATGCCTCCTGCTCCTGGGTCTGCCAAGGAATGCCCTCCCCCTGCCTATGGAAAGCCACCCTGCGAATATACTAGGACTGGTGGCACCTCTGCCACTTGTCCCTGATGACTGCCTAGAATCATGTGGCATCTGAATGGCATTTACAACACCATAAAGCATGGTCTACTTTACGCTAGTTCTGGGAGTGGACCTAGCCCATAGGATTGGACTATGAGAGGGGATGTGCCAAGGTCCCATATTTGACACTAGTTCTCACTTCATAGTTTTGGAACAGTGAGTGTTAAACTGCATTCTAGTTCAGGGGTGTCAAGGCCCGCAGGTGAAATGTGGTTCCTGGAAGCAATTTATCTGCCCCCCATTACAACTGGGCTCTACCAGCATAATTGGGCTCTCTCTTATCTTGAAAATATGAACAAGATTTGCACATTTTCTTTTCTGTTATTTGCAGCTATTGAGAGTTTCTATGTGAGAACAAAGTGCTTATTTCTGGCCATCATCTGTTAATGATGCCACTTTCTGCTTAATGATGTCACTTCCAGCCCTCAGCAGGTACCATGAATGCTAACTTCGGCCCTCTGTATGAAATGAGTTTGACGTCCCTGCTCTAGCTCCTGGAAACAGGCTGGCCTGTGGCAACCAGTATTCACCAATGATATGAGGGCTCTACTTTCATTAAAAAAGAATAGTACATATGCTGTAACACATTGATGGTATGGCAGATGGGAACCTTAAAACAGTGGGCTATAAGCTTTGAAGCAGTGCTTGCGATTCTAAATGAGCAATGGCTTTTGCTTGCCTGAACATCTGCTCATGGTCAAATTCCTTCCTTTCATATCTGGTTGGAGTCTGCTTTCAGAACAAAAAGAGAAAAGCTCGGTTAGTAGTTTTATTAATTATGCTTTTGATTCATGTTAGGAACTGAATTTCCCCGTAACTATGAAAATGCTTTGCAAGACTCTTCACTGTTACTAAACATTATTCTAGACATTCTCGTTGAGTTTGGTGTATCCCAGAGTGAAGCAAGAATGAAACCTGCAGCAGCACACAGGAGCTTAGACACGCATTCTCTGTACATTCTTGCCTTGATAAATTACTCACACCATGCTTGGGTAATCACTTTTAATGAAAGAAAACGTCCCTGTGAGTAAAATGATCATTGAGGATTTGATACAGTGCAATGTGCGTATTCCCAGTCTGTTTCATTTTTTGAGATATTGTCAGGATGGGCTTTGAGCAGCTCTTTAGTGCCATTTGGCTGTCATGTTGGTACAGAAATTTGTATTTCATTCAGTGCAGTTCTGAACTGAAAAAGGCATAGTATTTTCTATCCAGTTGCTCACTTAAGAGTAGAGATATCGTTGTGAGGGAGGCAGGGGGAGCATGTTTCAAAACTTCTCCTATAGAAGAAGTGGTGATGTCATTAGTAGGCATGCTCAGGTGCTTGAAACCTTTTTACAAAGGACATTAGCCCTGAAGAAGCATCAGGCTCAGCCGGAGGCAAGCTGAGTAAATTGCCTAAGGCCCTAGGAACCAACAGGAACTCATTTTCCCTAATCAGTACCTAGCATAGGTCATCAACCAGAGGACCCAAAAGCATCTCATTCCCCCAAACTAGTCCAGAAGGCAGATTGAAAAAGGTCAAGAAAATCTATTAGCCCCAGGAATCCATGAAGCTGGGCAACACATTGCCAAAGAATGTTAAGTTGGAGGCTAGCTAGAAGAAGTGCAATATGGTAGGGTCAAGGGAGGGCTTCTCCAACAGAGGGCAAACAACTTCTAACTGCAAGCAAGACAGAACCATGTCCTCTGTGAATCTTACAGTTTATCATCTTCTCTACCCACCTGGCCAGTCCTTCCCCAGCAGTTATTATGAGCCAGGAAAGAAAAGGGTCAAAGAGATGAGAGTCTGCTGCAAATATCTGCTCCATGTCCTTATGCAATACAGGATGAAAATGATCCATGAACACAGGACAGGCTGGCACCAAAGATGCCTCATCAATACCTGTCAAAATGGTGTCCAAGCCATGGCAGATAGGACCAATTTTATCTGCAAAGTGTTAAAGTGAACTGGTTGCAATGGGTCATGGGCAGCCCAACCCAAACTAACTTCTCTGCTGGCAGAATGTGCGTACTGCCCACTTAGCCAGCAAAGTAGAACCAACATTGTCATGAGCTCCAATGCCACAGGCCAGCGCGGTGAAGTCACCAGTGCAGGCTGGTGGCCAGGCAACCATCCACTGATGCAAGGTAAGCTGGTGTTGGGAACAAGTGGTAGGAGGAATGGAGGTGGAAGGGGTTGGAATGGGGGAGTTTCTGGATGGTGAGGTAGAACAAAGGCAGGTTCAGTGGCATGAGGATGTGACTGAATCCCATCCCTCTCCCTTTCCATTGCCATTACATGTTTAGGTCCTGCACTAGCAATATTGCTCTCTGAGGACTCCCATAGGGACAGTGGAAGCTTTCCCCAGGGCAACTGAACAAAAGTTCACGTACCCAGAGGAGACCTCTCCAACTGCCTCTCCACCATAGGATGCAGTGCACACCTCATTGGTGCAACTGCATTGGCAGCGGGGGTGGTGGTGATTTCATCTGGATTGGTCTGCAAGTGGTTGAAAGTTGTTGCCAAGTTCATCAAGGGGTTCTCTCACTGCGGTGTTAAATTCCTACCATTCTTGCTTTCCTGCTATGTCTCCTTGACTCTCTCACTCTCTTTCTCTCCTACCCCAGCAGTATCCAAGGGGCAGATGACCAAGTTTCTCTAACTACTTCTGATGTCCTTTTAAAGGTACTGGACTACCCTCCCCCCAAGAAAAAAATAGCAATAGGAGGTAAAAGACCACCAACAATTGTGGGACCCACAGGGTACTCCCTGAACAGTGATCTTTCCTGTAGTTCTCACCATTTCAGGGGTGCAGCCTCTCAAACAGAGCCTGGAGAACCAGCCAGTAGATAAATTGTCCTCTGGCTGTTTTTAATGTACACTTGAAGGGGTTTGTATGCTGAAAACCCCTCTCCCCATGAAGGAGGAGGGGGGGGTGAAAGACCACTCCCATGGGAAACACTTGAAGGATCCCCAAAGTGAGGTTTGTTTCCTTCCTTCCTTCCTTCCTTCCTTCCTTCATTTCCCACCTCTTGCTTTGCAAACAAGACATCTCTCCTCTATTTCCCCTTACTTCAGGAGCTGCAGCCCCTTAAAAATAGTGTTGGGAAAAGCCAGCCACTTGCTTTTGATGCTCTTTTTAAGGGGTGTCCTGGGAAAAAGAGGGTGAAAAGGCCACCTTTGTCTTCCCTCCCTCTGCACCTTTCCCATAAAGCAACCCTTGAAAATAAAGCTTCTTTTTGACTCACATGCCTGGAACTGTTATTAACAATTTGGGGGGTGGGGGAAAATAACACGGGTCCTTTCTGAATGTTTCCAGTTTGAATCTAGGGAAACTGGCTCATCTCTACCAGGGATTCCAACCTTACTCTATCTTCCAAATCCAACTGTAGTAAGTTGCCTTTCTTAAGAAAGTTGACTATACCTTTCTCAGGTGGGTGGGATGTATGGGTCGGGGATTGTTTTCAATCTCACCTGGAGATGAAGGTCCAAATATGCTATTGAGAGACCACTGGTCAATCCCTTGACCTTTGGTCAAGTGACCAGGTCATAAAAGGACCTGAATAGTTTGGTATCATTCACAAGATTGACAGTGTCATTGGTTACTCTTCAGATATGAACAAGTTTAAAAACCATATAAATCATTGGGGGATGGAGAATCTTCCCTCCATTCTGACAGTTGTCCAATTATCTCTACTCTCTGTTCCCTGTTCTTTAACCAGTTACCAGTCCATAGAAGGACTTGTTCTTCTGCTAACATTACTGCTAATTGCTAATATTACTCAAGAAACTTTAATGGGAAACTTTTTCCAAAATCTTTGAAAGGGCAAATAGATGGTATCTCTAGGAGTACCCTATGTACATACTTATTGACACCCCAATTTATCTCCAGACCACTATTTGTGTAGTAGTACAAACTGTGTTTGTGTGCCTCAGTTATCACTCTCCTTCAGCTCCCTTTTAAATGAGTAATGTTGATAGCAGAGTTCTCTATACTCATTGCATCTCTGCAATGAACAGACTGGACTGGCCTTGTCCCCATTTTTGTCCTGACAGAGGATGCCCCAGTAGCTACCTCAGTGCATATCTCTCCATGCCATCACAATCCACTTGACCTGTCAGTCACAAGTGGGCTGGTGATTGTGAATGCAACAACAGACCAGCAACCAACTTGAGTCAAAGGGCTGTTGTGTGGAGAGGTCCAGTACAGCAGGTGACACGGGGGAAGCAGGAGGAATCAATGGAAGGAACAGCTGAAAAGTCATGCAAGATTTGAGTGATACGCATTCTCAAGAAACAGGGAGCAGGGGAGCACTTGAATTATAGCTGGTAAAGGAAGAGGAGCCATAAATAGCAGGTATAGTACAAGGTCAGCTATTAGCAGGAGGAGACCATCTTTGCAGACATTTGCTTAGCCTAAGAGTCCAATCCTACACATACAGGTCGTGCCTTGTTATCCACTGATTTGACTCACCACTGATACCAAGGTACACCTTTAAATGTCTTGTAACAAGGGAAAAGCACCAAAATCCAATTTCCCACCTCTGTGCTGTGTGAAATAAGTATAATTTCATTCCACTAGATTCCATTATTCACTCCATCTAGTGAATAATGTGGTATAGTGCCTATACCAATGCATTCTGGGGCATCAATGGAAAAGCAAGAAACCTAGAAGAGGGTGTTTAAAGCTATTTTTCCACTGATTTGGTATCTATTGATTTTTTTTATCCACTGGGGGTTCCGGAATGGAACCCCACAGGATAACAAGGAATGATCTGTACCTACTAATCAATAATTTCTATTAGACTCCATGGGACTTACTCCCAGATAAGTGTGGTTAGGATTGCAGCCTTAGACAGACTCTAGATATTTAATCTAAAGCCCCAGTTTGGGAGCTTGTTTCCTTCTTGTCCTGTCCTCAGTGAAGAATTTTAACAGAGAGCTTTTAACAAATATTTGGAAGCTGCTACCAACTTCTTCCATTTTCTCTAACTGGAAGAAGTTTCTGACTTCCTTTTAAATATGCCTCAGTTGCCTTTGCAGGTCTCCTCTGAATAATTTCTGACTAGTCTGTCTCTGTTTTGATGTTTGTGCTTCCAGATGGCCTTTGGGAGAGGGAGCTGTTGCTTAAAGTAGCAAACACTAGACTGAATAATAAGGCAGGAGATGTTCATACAATTGATCCCTTGATGGGTTTTCTTCAACATGTCTTTTCTCTTTGTCCTTCAAGCCATGGCACCCAAAAAAGGGAAGCTAGCTAAAGAAGCCAAGACAGCCGGCCAGCAAATCAACAAGGAGATGGGCGTCACAGAGTTTTTTAATGCTGTTTATCCTGCAAGGGCCCGATGGATAACTATGGGGGTATTTGCAGTTCTGTGCATCAGCTTCATTGTGGGATCTTCTGTTCTCTGTAAGTTCAACGCCATCGATTAATGCAACCCTTCCATGAAGCAAACATTGAATAAATGTTGCTTCTTGCTGTTAGTATCTGGTGTTACCTCCCTGCCAGTCCATAGCATGCAGCCGCACCAACGGAGCTTATGCTATATAGTATTGGAGGGGGAGCAACATGACAGCAGCAAGAGGCAAGTAGAAAGCTTTGATACCTCCTGGTAGGTTGGCTAGTTCCCTATTGGCCTCCTTGGACTCATGCCAGCTATTTTGCTGATGTAAGTCCAAGGAGAGAAAGGGGGTGTGTCAGATTGCAAAAAAGGGACTAGCATCCCAGTTCATGCTGCTGCCTCCAGTATTCACTCCCTCCAGCCCCTGAACCATCTCTGCCCTCCCCCATCCCCACCCCAAACGTCCCTCAAACTGCCCATGCCCACACACAGCCTACCCCCACCAGAAGGGAGCAGAAGCAGCTTTTTCAAATGTTTCTTGAACCCAGTATGGTGTTCCTTTTATTTCTCCATCTGTTCCAGGGATTCGAGAATTGTATATTTTTAATAAAAATCCCCTCTATGTTTCTTACTTTTGCTTTTTGTTTCTTTCTTTGACTTACTATTTGACTTGTTGCATGGGCTTTTGTATTCCTAATTGGCTTGTAGCAAAATAGTCCATCTCCCCTCCAATACAATTGTAGGCTATTGCAACATCCCTTCTCCAGCATCTCCATTTTCCCCCTGTAAAGAACCATCTTTGATTCTCCAGTGTCTAGAGCAGTGGGTGCTGCTTAGTGAAAGAGCACACACTTCCAGTGTTTCTATTTAAAAGGACAGTCAGTGGAAGTGTTTGTAAGTGGCTCTTCATGAAACTTTGAGGGTCCACTGCCAGGTGGACAAGATAGTCCTGCTGTGCTAGATCGGCCTAATAATCTAACAGCCCAATTCTAACTTGCTCTGGAGTAGACAGGCTGGTCCCACATCCAGAGCAGGGTTGGAGCCGAAAGCTGCTCATCCTGGGTCTAGGGGAATCGCTTCCCCTTACACCAGGTAAAGCTGCAGCAGCCCCATTGGGGCTATTCAGATCTGTGCTACCCTAAGAAGTGGCACAGATCTGAGCAGCCCGGAGCTGCCCCGGGCTGTCCGGGAAAAGAGACAGGATCCGGCCAGATCCTGGCCTCACTCCCTGCTCAACCCCTGCCCACTCACAGGCCTGCCCACCGCCCTCCCTCCCCCACTCTGAAACACTTCCTCCCCACTCTCCCCACCTTCCCAGACCTTTGCACCAACCTGACTTAGCCAACACAGGCTTACCGCTTGTGCTGGCTGAGCGGGTCCTGTGTCAGCCTCTGGTGGTGCAAAAGTGCTTAATGGCAAGGGACTTGTGCCATCCCAATCAGGTTGGGATTGCTCCCTAACTCTTTATAAGACAGCTTCGCAGACTGATAGAATGTGGATGCAGTCATCTAGCCATAGATTTCTAAAAGCAGCTGGAAAACCGAGCCTCTACTTTGTCCTCAAAACTTTAGATAACAAAGAGGTCAGTGTCGACTACAAAAGTGTTGAAGAGCAATTCCACAAACTTCGTAGATCCATTGCAGAAGTGCGCCATCACGATGAGTTCCATAGAGCTACACGTAAGTAAAAGAGCAAGAATGAGGGTTACTGATGATTGCTGATGGTTTGGATTGAGATCCCTATTCTAAAATTGCATAAAATAAGAGAGGCCTTGGGAGGTGCAAGCAGAGAACTCTAAATGTTATCTAGAGTTTCACAAAGCAGGGGGCCTGAACAGAATGCAGCTAGGTTATCCTTTGCCCTGTGCCAGTTCTCACATTTTGGTTTTCCCAACACTGCCATCTGACTCATTAGAAAAAACTTGTGGATGCCCATAGGTTCATCCCAAAAAGGCAAACAGCAAATGAAGGGAGGAGGCAATCCAGCACAGTGTTAAAAACAGGATAAGCTGTAATTATTGGCTTTAATTTACACACAAAATCTCATGGCACAGGCCAACTATTTAGCTAGTGCAGGTCTGTGTAGACCCCTCCCTCCCCACAACCCAAAGATTTACTCCCAGGTAAGGGAAAGATTGTTCCCTTACCCAGAAGAGACCTCCACAACCGTCCCCCCCCCCACAGGTTGTAGTGATAAATAACAACAACAACAACAACAACAACAGGTATTTATATACCGCCTTTCTTGGTCTTTATTCAAGACTTTATTCAAGGCGGTTTACATAGGCAGGCTTTATTTAAATCCCTTATTAAATAGGGATTTTTACAATTGAAAGAAGGTTCTTTCTTTCAAGAACCACAACAGTCCAGGTGTTTCATTCCGATCTGGCTTCACATTCTGGCCTCCATCCTCCCACGCTCAGAGCAGATGGAATTGCTCGGCTTCAGCTTGTCAGCTGCTTCAAGGTCGCACGGTGCCGGTGGCCTCAAACTGGCGACCTTGTGGATGTTATCTTCAGGCAAATGGAGGCTCTACCCTCTAGACCAGACCTCCTGCCTCCTCCTGATAGCCATTTTGGCACCATTGGCAGTGTGTGTGTGTGTGTGTGGGGGGAGAGAATAGGATTGGGTTCACAGACTTGGAAGCATCATTAACTGAAACTCTTACGATCATGGAAGAATTTGGTAAGGGGACTGGGTATAAATAAGGTAAATGTATACAAACGAAAACAGAGCTATTATTTTTTTCAAAATATAATCAAATCACAATTAATAATGTAGCAAGAGAGACAAATGTGAGTATGAAAGAGACAAATGTACAGTTGTCCCTCAGTGTCCACAGGGGTTCAGTCCCTGCCATCCCACGGATACCGATATCTGCAGATACTGGGATCCACTTTTAAAAATCCTTAAAATGGTCAAAATAACATTTTCATTGCAAAATCTCTCTGTTTTCAGGGAGGAAGGGCAGTCTTCTGCACTCCCAGAAGCCACTTCCAGGTTGCATGACTGCCTCCCTGGGCCCTGGCTCGCTCCAGAATGTGTTGTGTGATTGCAATGCATTCTGAAATTTACTTTGAATTTTACAAGTATCTGACCAAATAATCCGAAGCTAAGCAGGGTCAGGCCTGGTTAGTACTTGGATGGGAGACCATGTGGGAATACCAGCTGCCGTAGGCTTATACCATAGTCTTTCGAGACTGAAGATTGCCAACCAATACAACATATTTCTGTTCTTAGGAACACTGAATTAATCCATCCTGTCCCCCCTACCCCAATCACTTGGTACAAAATGCACACAAACATGGCACATTTTTAAGGGAAAAGGTTAAAGAGCCCAGTCTCCATCCACTTCTTACTTCCCGGTAACAAAGGCTCACGATCCATCCACTTTTTCTTACAAAGGCACAAATAAGACTGTGTAAAGTTTTTCCTATTTTATGTTACATTTGTAGGGTGAGCTTATGGGGGGGCACTTTTTGGGATAGAAAGATACTTGAAGGGCACAATCCTAACCAACTTTCTAGCACCAAGGTAAGGGCAAGGCATCCCCTAGGAAAGGGAACAAATATCCCTTTACCTTGAAGAGGTCTCCATGAGTGTCACCCAACTGCAGGATGCAGCAACATGTCCCATTGGCACAGCTGTGCCAGCGCTGGAAAGTTGGTTAGGATTTGGGCCAAAGTTTCTAAGTCATAAACACATGCATAAAAAGGTATGGTAGAACAGTGAGGTAACATCTTCTAACTCTATGAATGCTTTTAGCCCCCAAAACAGCTACAGAAACTGGGAAGCTGAAAACATATATAGATGAGCAAAAAAAAATCTTGGCAAAGAGGAAAATGGAATACAGTAAGTATCTATATTGGTAAGTAAGATATAAAGGCCCATTATGAGTATACAAGAGTGTCAGAGGGAGGGGCTCACAGCGACTGCATGCTGATTCATGGCAGTAGTGCTTAGTGAGTAGTACATTCACCCCCTTCCTGCTCCCCTCTCTCCCCTGTGTGGTCACAACAGCTTAATGGGAAAATGTCTTGGTAGAATGAATCAGCTGCTACCAGCCCAGGAAACTAGGATAGCCAGAGGGGATCCCTGGGCAACCCCCCCCCCCGGAAAATGTTGAACCTCAGCCTTAGACAAACTGTTGCTGTCTTTATCTTTCTGTGTCAGTCTCTTCCTGAACCCATTTCCACTCTTTTTGTGACCCTGTCCTTCCACCGAGGAGCTCAGGGATGTGAACCTGTCTCCCCAGCCTAAGCCCAACAGAGCAACCACTACCATAGACCCTTGTTTTTCCACTTATCTCTTTTTAGAACATTTATACACAATCGGAGAGAGGACTCAGCGGTCCTGGTCATCTCATGGCAAAACCTTCTACTACCACTCGAAAGGAAAAAAGACATGGTATGATGCCGAGAAGTTCTGCATTTCCAGAGATTCCCACTTGATCTCCATCCTTAGTGAAGAAGAACAGGTGTTATATTTTTCTTCTTCCTCCTATAGCTGAGGTTCCGGAATAGCCCAGTTCAGGCATTATATCAACTGGGTATCAAGAGCGTGCCCATGTACAAGGGGAGTCAGCTAGCCAGGACTTCTTGTCCTGATATACTTTGTAGCTATGCCCCCTAACTCTCCCTGGGTTCTGTGTTTGTCTCTGCAGACAAACACTGTACCCAGAGACGGCCAGGAGACGTGATCATGGTCCATGACTCATGGAGCTTGTTTGCAGCAGGGGCCTAGCTAGATTGCACACTTTCTTTCTGCTGTGCCCGAGTACACTCTACTTGGTTAATATCATGACTGAACAAGGCTAATTAAGTGCTCTATCTTCTCTCATGCTAGTCTCATTCTGTCCATCACTGTTCTTTTTACTCTGCCATGGAAATATTTATATTTTTTCTGCAAATATTGCAGTCATTGCTTATTGCTTTATAGTGATGTGAACCTTACAGTATATTGATGTCTTAGAGTAGTCTTTGCTTCCTGGGCTGGTAAATAGCTGCGTCAATCCCCAAGCGCATACAGAAGTAATCACAGTGATTGATTATGCCTCTGTCAATTATTTCCAGGTTGCTACTCAACTAGAATCTTGGCTTTGGAGTGGCTTCATGTTCTCGTAAGCACTTATGAGAACCCAGAGCCAATATTTTAAAAAGCGGTCACTCAGAGCTCAGCTTTGAGTTCTTAAAAGCCACTCTGAGCTTGGCTTCAGAACTTGGCTTTGTGTTCTCACGAGTGCTTGCAAGAACTCAAACCTGAGCTCTGAAGCTGGGCTGCCCCTTTCCAGCAACTCTTCTACCCCCTTCCAGCATGAAAAAGCGACTGCTTGGAGCTTGGCTTCAGGTTCTTGGGAGTGCTTACAAGGACACAAAGCTGAGCTCTGAGCTTTAAAGCTGGAAGGGGGAGGAAGGGCTGCTGGAAAGTGACAGAGACCATCTTTGTTGGCCTCATGTTGCACCTCTCATGTGACATTCTGCCCCTCTACCTACACCACTGAAACCTCTGCGCCGGCTTCCTCGAAGCGCCTTGCATTGGCCTGACTGCACTGATGTAAGTGGGTAAGTAAGTACACTGTAAGTGTAAGTGTAAGTAAGTGCACTGGGTGGGGAGGAAGTGGGAGGGAGGTGTTTCTGGGCAGGGGGAGGGTGGGCGGCCCTGGGGGCAGGCAGGGAGCGGGAGGCGGGGCTGGGATCTGGCAGTTATGTCAGATCCCAACCCCCATTCCCGGGGAGAACAGAGCCACTCTGCTCTGTTCAGAGCCACTCAGAGCCACTCAAGAGGTGGTGCAAGTCCAAGAAGACCCATAGGAGCCAGCAGTCCTTACCCAGAGGTAAGGGGAAATGTTTCCCCTTGCCTCTGGCTGAGCTGCTTTTGGCCCCTATCCTGTGCTGGATACAGCGCAAGCCTCTTGGCTTGCCTGTTCCAGCGCAGGATAGGATTGTGCCCTTATTTATTCATTCACTGGATCTATATCCCACATTTCAGAAATTAAGGTGGTTTGTTAAACAAACGGAATATATATATATATATATATATATATATATATATATATATATATATATATATATATATATATATATATATATATATATATATATATATATATATATATATATATAAAAAAAATAGAGGTTCTTAATTTTTTTACAGTTACAGACTCCCAATGGATTGCCCAATGTGTTTCCATACCCCTTTCACAAGACTGTCACAAACATAATCAGCAGTCCTATTAGGTACAAGGATGACTTCAAAAGATGTCAATAGCTCGGCTTTATTTTACATGTGGATAGGCAGGAACAGAACACTTCAATCCATATTAATAATAGTGATAGTTAATAATGTAATCTATCAACATTTTAAATTGTTCAGCATCCGAATCCCATCTCCTCATCATTTGGTTCCCATGCCCCTAAAGGGTAAGGATAACTCAAGTTAAGAATCCCTGTATTAAATGATGGTATATAATTTTTTATTCTAATTACAGTGAAAAATTATTACATTTTTCTTGACAAAGAATACAGAGACTTCTTGGGAAAAGACTTTTTTTTTCCTAACAGTGAGTCTTGGGTTCTCTATTTCTGCTATGAAGCTCATGCTTTAGCAGCAAAATCTGACACTGGTTGTGTTAATCTGTGTTTCTTTTTGCAGAAGTTCATCATCTCTCAGATCAAGCAACCTATCTGGATCGGCCTTATAGATGAAAAAGAGAAGGGCATGTGGGAATGGACAGACAACTCTAGATTCATAGTACAGTGAGTGTGTGAAAGGGGTACTTCAAGTGCTGAAATGTATGCATAGCTGTGTCATGCCAAGATAAATTTGGTGTAGAATTTAGAACCTCTACTCTCAAGGAATCTGTAGACAACTGTTCTCAAGTTCACAGGCTACAAAGCCAAGTCATGTTGCCTTGCAGAAGTTGCTAATGGGTCTCATAGAATTTACAGAGTGTGCCCTGTGCCATGCACAGTGGCTTGTGAAGAGGGTGGCCAGGGAGGCCGAGTGCCCCAGGTACCAGGATGTGGGGAGTGTTTACTAGTGCAATGTGCTCTCTCTCTCTCTCTCTCTCTGCGGTGCTCAAGGTGTTTCCCAGGCTCGTCATGGAGGGGCATGTGCTCACAGTGATCATGCTGGAAGTGGCGAGTGCTACAGATCCCACCCACCCTCCTCAACAGTGAACAGCTCCAAAATGGAAGTGGGGGGGGTGCAGACACAGGTGATGCAGTGACACAGGGGGTGATATTTCCATGTCACTGTGTTGCCTGGCCCAGGGTTCCATTAGGCCCCAGGACACTGCTGGCCATGCACATTCCCAGAACAAGGTGGGCAGAACTGCAGAAGGGAACAGATTTTAGTACTACTCTCTTTCACCGTCCCACATAAGAAGTGGGGACCAGTGAGTACTACATTATCTCTCCCTGGGCCCAATCCTAACCAACTTTCCAGTGCTGATGCAGCCATGCCAACATGATGTGCACTGCATCCTATGGTGGAGGGGCATTCCCAGAGGTCTACGTAAGAAAAGGGAACATTTGTTCCCTTACCTTGGTGCTGCGTTGCCATCCTGGAAAGCTGGATAGGATTGGGCTCCCAGTTTCCTGTCTTCCCCAAGGAAGGATATAGACTTATGTCTCCAACCAAGGGAGAGGATGGAGTGTAAAGATCAGGTGTGGAAGAAGGACATGCTCACCTGTTGCAGTATCACCTCCAAAGCTCCTCACAATATGTACAATAATGGGAAACCTGCAAGGAGACAGGGCCATGTCACAGCACAGACTCTCCTTTTTGTTGGAAAAGGAAATGATATGGGTATCCTTAAGAGTGGCAGAATGGGAGAGTGGCAAATAGATGAGCCATGGGCACAAATCATTTGGGGGTACTCTTGCATGAGTATTACTGAAATGTCAAAAAAGAGGTCACTGCCATGTTAACTTTCTCTACTTACTGGGATTTATTTGTGCGTGTGTGCATGGGGGATTGTTCAAAAAATAAGGCTGAGCTGAAAGTTCTCAGTTGGAGAATTTTGGTTCAGCTTGTGGGGTGGAAAGGAGAGCAAAACTGTGCTGGCTCATCTCTTTTGCTGATGTTTCCAAAATTTTCCCAATTTTTTTAGTGGAGGTACCTTTCTCTGAGCAACTAGCAGCCAGCGTTTCTCCAAAGTTGCTTGACAATGATTATACTTCCTAATGTATCATAATTTCCTGAGGACGTACAGGAAATAAAAATGGTGGCCTCTAGAAACAGTGCTGTGGCAGACAAGACCTCTTATCACCCTAACCTCCCAATTTCTGCCAAGCCCCCCCACCTCACATCCACAAATTCCCCAAGCCCCCCCCTTGCCACTTTGAAATGCAGAGCATATCACTTTGACTCAGCCCAATCTAATATGTGACTCTTACAGTCTGAAGCAATATGATTCATTCTACCACCTCATGATTCACTGCCTCCCAGTCTTACCTCATTCTGCTACATGTGTAGAATCAGTACCTGCCTGGCATTGTGACCTAATAAACTTCCTTTTTTTCTAGGTACTGGTCTAATGATAAACCCAGCCTCTCAGCTTACGGCATGGAAATAGAACAACACTGTGCCTCTCTATCACCTTCAACTAATATCTATAACTGGAAGCGGGATGATTGCTACACACTGAAGAGATGGGTGTGTAAAAGGACCCTGGAGGTTCAGGATGATTAAGGTGACCAAACTAATTACATGGAGCAACATTAGACAGTGTTTTCCTTTCCACATCAAACCACGTGCAAAATCCACTCAATTAAAGAACGATCGGGGATACCCTACTCCAGCATTCCTCAGTTTGTCCCCCGCTGTACCACTTTGCATGGTCCACCTATTGGAAGTACCACTGGAAAGAACTGCCAATGATGCCTTTGCCAGTTACTTCTGGATTGGGAGGTCAGACGCAATGCAATAAACACCAGTAAGAGGCTCAGGACAGACAAGAGGGCTTTTTTGAATGTGCAAAAAATGCACCCTTGAGCTCTGCCTGCCGAGCTTGCTGAGCTACGCTTCCTAGTGCTGCTTGTTGTGTTGCATTGCTGGTCTCACTACCAGGTGGAGAGGGTCTGGGGGTCCCATGAGTACCACTGGCCACCACCTCACTAGTATCACTGGTTGAGAAAAACTGCCCTACTCCATTCAAGCACCATTCTTTCAGCACCCTGAAACCAAGACAGATGAGTGGGCATTGTTATCAAGAGGAGGTGGCCGTCTGCGTCCTAAATAACAGGCCTATAGAGTAATTGTCTCATAACCAGAGCTCTGATACAGGGCAGTGGTCAGCAGATAAGTGCTCCCTCTCCAGTCCTCTAGCAGAAGTACAAACAACAGAACCAGAGGCGGTAAAACAAGGTTTCAAGAAAAATGCTTACCATTCACAAGCATGTACATCTTTGTTGGTTGTACAGGTCCTAAACTTTGGAACGGGGAATCCTAGAGCCATTCCCTTTGCATGGGTGTGTGAGACCTCTTAGTATGGTGGATTCCATGAGGCTGGTCAGAGTTCATGGAAAGAGCTGTTTTCATATTGGAAAATCAGGAGGTGAGAGAGAAAGGAAGGAAACCAGGGAGTGACACATCTCCACAGGTCACAAAGGACAAGAGTAAAGGTCAGAGACAGGCAGCTTCTGAGTCATCTGCCTCCTTGATAATACACTGCCCCTTAGTGCCCTGCAGGTGGCGTTGTACTTACTTTCCAAGAACAATCTCAATAATCTCAAATCGAGATAAAGATCAGAATGAATGGCACTGATGCAGTCAAGGCCATTCAGCAATGTCTATGCTGCTGGGGGAGGGAGAGGTGACTTTTAAAGATCTGCTATCAGAGACAGTGATGTGCTGCTGGTCAGGAGAACTATTTCCCCAATTAGCAAAGTGTCAGGCTCATTCAGATTGGGTTGCCCCTCCCTTGAAGAAACGGGTTTGCAGCCCATGGGTACTCTTGGATTCAGCTCTGTTCCTGGATTAAGCTGTGACCAAGGGTGCCTTTGGTAGGTGTGCCTACTACATCCATTCCTGGGACAATCAGACGTGGCTACTTACACATTGGTGACGTCAAGATTGGATTACTGTAGTGCACTGTATGGAGGGCTGCCTCCATGCACTGTATGGAGGGCTGAAGATAGAATTTTCTCCATTGTGGCACTCAGCCTGCCATATGACTCCCTTTCATGTGAGATTAGGGCTCCAATCCCATCCCCTACCAAATTGCACAGTGCAGCTGCACCAAGAGAGTGCGTGCTGCATCTTAATGTGGAGCAACCAGAAGGCCTGGGAGAGATAATTAAACATGTTTTTACTTATGTCCAGGTAGGCCTCAAGGTCTCCTTGTACATATGCCAACTATTTAGCTGGGGTAAGTCCAAGAAACCTCGGGGGGAAGGTCTGGGCTGGGGAAGTGGGATAGGATCTTGGCATGTGCTGCTGCCACCAAGATTCACCCCCTCCTTCTCCCTGCCCGGCCCATTCCCCTGTCCTCTCCTCTCCTCAATTGACCACAACTTGCCCTTCCTGCCACCATACTTGCTTCAGCATGGCCTGGGTGGGCCATTGCTGCATACATGGAGTCTCTGGCTATTTGCACCAGCAGTGCAGGGCACGATGTGCCAGCAAAATGGCAGATGCGCTTCAATGTCAGTAAGTGTAAAGTCATGCACATTGGGGCAAAAAATCAAAACTTTAGATATAGGCTGATGGGTTCTGAGCTGTCTGTGACAGATCAGGAGAGAGATCTTGGGGTGGTGGTGGACAGGTCGATGAAAGTGTCGACCCAATGTGCGGTGGCAGTGAAGAAGGCCAATTCTATGCTTGGGATCATTAGGAAGGGTATTGAGAACAAAACGGCTAGTATTATAATGCCGTTGTACAAATCGATGGTAAGGCCACACCTGGAGTATTGTGTCCAGTTCTGGTCGCCGCATCTCAAAAAAGATATAGTGGAAATGGAAAAGGTGCAAAAGAGAGCGACTAAGATGATTACGGGGCTGGGGCACCTTCCTTATGAGGAAAGGCTACGGCGTTTGGGCCTCTTCAGCCTAGAAAAGAGACGCCTGAGGGGGGACATGATTGAGACATACAAAATTATGCAGGGGATGGACAGAGTGGATAGGGAGATGCTCTTTACACTCTCACATAATACCAGAACCAGGGGACATCCACTAAAATTGAGTGTTGGGCGGGTTAGGACAGACAAAAGAAAATATTTCTTTACTCAGCGCGTGGTCGGTCTGTGGAACTCCTTGCCACAGGATGTGGTGCTGGCGTCTAGCCTAGACGCCTTTAAAAGGGGATTGGACGAGTTTCTGGAGGAAAAATCCATTATGGGGTACAAGCCATGATGTGTATGCGCAACCTCCTGATTTTAGGAATGGGTTAAGTCAGAATGCCAGATGTAGGGGAGAGCACCAGGATGAGGTCTCTTGTTATCTGGTGTGCTCCCTGGGGCATTTGGTGGGCCGCTGTGAGATACAGGAAGCTGGACTAGATGGGCCTATGGCCTGATCCAGTGGGGCTGTTCTTATGTTCTTATGTTCTTATGGTCGCGGATCAGGAGAGCCACTGTCATAAGCACCCAGTAGGATTGGCCTGCAGGACTCCACCCACTTTGTAGGAGTTCCACTGAAAAATAAAAACCTTTTGTTCTGGCAAGCTTTTAGCTTGCCTTGCTCTCTGTTGTGTTTTGCTCTGAATATTGCTGCTCTGGATTTGGTTTGTTTTGCTCCTAGCTGTGGTTTTGTTGTATTGCTATGTCCCATTGTTTCAACGCATCCATTTTTTATTTGCTTAATTTATTTGATTACGTTTTATTTATGCTGACTGCAAGCTGCCTTGGGCTCTTCATAGGGACAGGAAAGGCAGGGCAAAAGCAACCAACCACCCAAATAAAGAAAAATGCAGTTTCTCGCATCTGCCTGCTTTAGTTCACTAATGTGAAAAATACTGTACTTGGCTTGCTGGATGCTTATTTTGTGTACACTAGCTGGTGTTAATGCCTAAAATCGACAGCATAAAAAGTCAAGTATGTCCCAGCATTCATTACAGTCACCTAAAAGAAATTAAGAAAGTCTTTTCACCCATTAAATCAGAAAATCCAGATTTTCATTCACAGAGGGGTTTTTTTCCTCTTCTGGAAAAAAAAAGAGAAGACAAATACATCAGTAGTTTGTGTACTGTTTATTCCCTATCACTCAGCATCCCCATCAAACAGGATACATTCACGAGTGAAGGCAAAGATGTTTATGCACAAAAATTGTAAGTCCTGACCTTACAGTTGTTGGATAGGTTCACCAGAAGGCCAAGCCACTTCAGCAACCAAAGTACTGCTGTGTACTTTTTATAGCCACTTACTCATTCTAGGAATCACCTTGTTTGTACTCTGAACAGGAACACATTCCCGTGCACACTTCCTTGGGAGCAAATCTAATTGAACTCAGTGAGTTTACGTCTATATAAATATGCATTGAGTCATGCTGTCAATGACTGGGCCGTGGGTGGTGGTGGCAGTAGCAGGGAAAGGACTTGCAGTCAGAAGAGCACTGAGTAAAAAATACAGGTTAATTTCCTCCACTTGCTCAGGAGATAGCCTGTCCCCCAGCCAGGGAAGAGACTGATGAAGAATTTTCCACAACTTCCTAGAATGCACCCTCCCCGCAAAGATGCAGCCTGTATGCTCCACCACTACTGTTGCTTCCACTGCCACCACAACCACTGCCTCCACCTTCTTCTTGTCCATCCAGCGGTTCAGAAAAACAGGTGGGTGGACAAGGAGAGAAGGTGAGGAAGTGCCGGAGTGTAGAAATCTGGAGCCTGTTCCCTGCCCCTTGACCTTCATCTCGAGTACCACCTCCTTCCTCGACTTGCTCCACACATCATGTTCATTGAAAATCAGGGGGAGGAAAGAGGGGGTGCTGGAGCTGAAGGTAAAGGGTAGAGGGTGGGAATGAGCTCCGGATCATTGCACCCTGCCTCTCCTTGCCCACATGGCTACTTTCCTAAACAGCTGGGTGGATGAGGAGGAGGAGGAGAAGGAGGCAGTAGAAGCTGTTTCTTCACATCCAGCAGTGCTGGAAGAAAAGTTCAGCTAGGACCTGGCGGGGGGGGGGGGGCAAAATCTCTGGGGTCTGGGATTCCAGAGAGTCTGGGGCATGATACAGTACAAAAATCTCCTACAAAATACATTTGGCTTTCTTAATCTCTGCCTATCCAAGACTGTGTTTCTACTACAGCTTTAATACACTTTCAATGCACGGCTAGTACCCCAATGCATTTAGGAAGGAGGGAGGCAATCAGACATAAGAAGAGCCCTGCTGAATCTGGCCAAAGATCCATCGTGCAGTTTCCTGTATCTCACGGTGGTCCACCAGATGCCTCAGGGAGCATACAAGAAAACAAGATACTTCCATATTGTTGCCACTACCTTGCACTTTCTGAGGTAGCCTATTTATAAAACCAGGAGGTTGTGCACACCCATCATAGCTTCTAACCTTGATGGACAGATTCTAGAAATCTGTCCAACATCCTTTTAAAAGCATCTAGGCCAGACACTATCACCACATCCTGTGGCAAGAAGTTCCACAGATTCTTTACATGCTGGGTAAAGAAATATTCTCTTTTGGCTTTTCTAACTCTCCTGACATTCAATTTTAGTGGATGTCCCCTGGATCTGTATATGGTGTGGGAGGGAAAATAACAGCTCTATTCACTCTAGCCATCTCCTGCATGATTTTGTACATCTCAATCATGTCTCCCTTCATCTTTCATCCAGGCTCAATGCCAGCTCTCAGCAGCTCAGGGTGGTGGCGGCGGCTGCTGCAACCCTTAGCAGGAAGAGGACCAGAGAGTTGATTAACAGCCCAATCCTGAGCTGCCCAGGGTGTGTGGCTGTGGTGGTGCCGAAAATGGCTGCCACCACATCCTGTGTCATTCAGGCAGCTGCCAGCAGCTCCTCGGGAGAAGGGGACTTTCGTTCCCTTCCCTCGGGTAAAGAAAGTAACCCAGCAATGGGGCTACTTGATTCACCACCAACGAAAAGGTTGGCAGTGTATCAAGAGCCTCTGTGTAGGGCAGTCCCAACTCCCTTCCTCCCTACTCCCTCCCCCTCGGCATGCCTCCTCCCCACCCTCTCCCTGCCTCCCCGTAACGCCTCCTCCCCACCCTCTGCCCGTCTCCTCAGAATGCCTCCTCGCTGCCTCCCTCCACGCCCTCACATACCTCTCCGCTGCTCAGCAGTCCTTGCGACCGCTGAGTGGCAGAGGTTGGGTGCCCACCTGCCGGTAGCCTGGTGTCAGCCAGCGTTGGGCTACTACCAGCACCCAGGATTGGGCTCTAAAGCAGCTCAGTAGATGGCAGGCTGGGGGAGGGGGGGCAAGGCACGTCAGTTTGTTACTCCCACCCAACTTCCTGCTCCAAGCAGCCACTTCAGTTGGCATAACTGCTAGGCCAGCCCTGGTTCTTTACTGCCTTTTTGCTTGCATTGAGCTAACAAAAGCACTCTGCAGTCCCAAGTTTCTGGTTAGTTCCGGTTTGGAGACCTTGCTGTTCAGGATATTTGACTCCATGTGCATTACTTACATTGAGTTGTACTTATTGCCAAGCACCAGCATCTATTTGCCCCCAACATATGAGACAGTCAAACTTTGGCATCAATTTACCCAGATGTATTCTGAGGAGAGCTTTTCCAATGAAAAATTTGTCCGCTTGTAATTTAAAACGGAGAGTGTTATGAGGGCACCTGTTGATTTGTAGCTTTTGAGCTACAAGATGGCATCCAGATGGCATTTATCACTTTAGAACTTATGTAACATAATTCTTGTGAAAATAAATATTGGTTTTGCTAGAAGCCGATTTTATTCATGTGATTATATAGGAGAGCAAATCAATACTGGAAGATGGTTACACATAAACGGAATGTGATATTTAATCCGATTTCACATTATTAACAATGACCCCCTCCCCAAAAATTATCCAACATATTTTTTTTTGGGTGGGGGGTTCACCAGTAGAGGTTGAAAATGTGGTTTTTATAATAATAATAATAATAATAATAATAATAATAATAATAATAATAATAATAATAATAAAAACACATTTTCAACCTCTACTGGTGAACCCTCCACCCAAAAAAAAATATGTTGGATAATTTTTGGGGAGGGGGTCATCGTTAATAATAAGTGAAATTGGATTATTATTATTATTATTATTATTATTATTATTATTATTATTATTAATAATAATAATAATAATAATAATAATAATAATAATAATAATTAACAACAACAACAACAGTATTTATATACCACTTTTCAACAAAAAGTACCCAAAGCGGTTTACAGAAAAAAAAAAAAAATCAAATAACTCATGGTTCCCTGTCCCAAAAGGGCTCACAATCTAAAAAGATGCAACAGCAGCAGACAGCCACTAGAAAAGACACTGCTGGGGGGAGGTGGGCCAGTTACTCTCCCCCTGCTAATAAAAGAGGAGCACCCACTTGAAAAAGTACCTCTTACCAGTTAGATTACATTAGATTAAATTTTTAGATTACCTCTGTGAGCTAAATGTGTAACCAGGGAGGGAACATACATGATTGAATCAATAGCATAGGCAAAATGGTTTTATTGTAACAAATTAGCAGCGGTTTTTGAAGCACCAGATTGAACATACAAGTAATAGGGTATAGAATGATATCTACTTTATCAAGGCCCAGATTAACAGTCCAATCCTAACTAACTTTCTGTGCTGCAATGTATCCAGTGCGGGAAGAGGGGGTCTCCCCAGGGAAAGGGGACATTTGTCCCTTTGCCCCAGAGAAAGCTCCATCAGCCACTATGGGGCTACTCAGACCTGCAGCAGCAAAACACTGGGCACAAGTCCAAGCAATCCTGTGTCTGGAAATCAAACTCGGGAGGGGGAATAAGATGCAGTGGTAGCCTCTGCTGCCAATCCCACCCACTCCCAAGCCTAATCTACCCCGTCATTGCCCTCCTCACATAGTTACACCCCTCCCCACCCTGTTCTGCCCTTCCTGCACCCCCCCCCCCCACTGCCCAGTGCAGGATTTACCTGCCCTGGTGCGTGCAGTGCAGGTAGTAAGTCATTGTGAGCTGGTCAAGTCAAAGGGAGAGACAATGAAGACAAGTTGTCCTTTTGAAGTTGGTCCTTCATGGTACTTCAAGAGAAAGGGCATAATTCAATTAGATTTGCATTTAATGCCAGGACTTGGGGCACCAGGATAGGACATAGGGTAGATGCCCTGAGAGTAAGGCATTTAAAGTCTCCTATTTTGCTGAGAATATTTCAAGTCTTCTATTTTGAAATATTCCATTAAAAACTTTGCTTTAAGAAATAAACGTACATCCTTCTACAAACACATCTGTTCAAACACAGCTTAGAGAGAATGGCAGAAAATCAATGGTAGGCTATAATATTTTCCTCTCCAATGCATAATAATAAATATTCTGCATTCCTCTTCTAGAAGCAGAATTTTCTGGTTTTTAGTCAAGTCCCAATCCCAAACATTTTTCTTTTTTATTTAGTTCAATTAGTGTATTTTTAAAATTAGTCATTAATTCAGGACTATTTGCAAAATCAGGACTATGCTATCCAACTTTAGTTCTTTCATTTTCATGTTGTTGTTGGCAACCTTCAGTCTCGAAAGACTATGGTATCACGCTCTGAATGGTGGTTCTGGCACAGCGTCTAGTGTGGCAGAAAAGGCCAATTCAGGAGTGACAATCCCTTCCACACTGGGAGCAAGTGCAGTCTGTCCCTGGTCTGCTTCCTGGCTATGGGCCTCTTTGCCTCAGTCTGTTGGCAAAGTGTCTCTTCAAACTGGGAAGGCCATGCTGCACAGCCTGCCTCCAAGCAGAATGCTCAGAGACCAGGGTTTCCCATCTGTTGAGGTTCATTCCTAAGGCTTTCAGATCGCTCTAGCAGAAATCCTTGTAGAACAGCTGTGGTCTACCTGTAGGGTGCTTTCCCTGCACAAGTTCTCCATAGAGGAGATCCTTTGGGATCCAACCATCGCCCATTCTCTCGACATGACCAAGCCAACGCAGGCATCTCTGTTTCAGCACTGTTTACATGCTGGGGATTCCAGCTCGTTCCAGGACTGTGTTGTTTGGAACTTTGTCCTGCCAGGTGATACCAAGGATGCGTTGGAGGCAGTGCATGTGGAAAGCGTTCAGCTTCTTCTCCTGTTGTGAGCGAAGAGTCCATGACTTGCTGCAGTACAGAAGTGTACTCAGGACACAAGCTCTAGACCTGGATCTTGGTATGTTCCATCAGCTGCTTGTTGGACCAGGCTATCTTTGTGAGTCTGGAAAATGTGGTAGCTGCTTTACCAATGCGTTTGTTTAGCTCGGTATCGAGAGAAAGAGTGTCGGAGATCGTTGAGCCAAGGTACACAAAATCATGCACAACCTCCAGTTCATGTGCAGAGATTGTGATGCAGGGAGGTGAGTGCACATCCTGAACCATGACCTGTGTTTTCTTAAGGCTGATCGACAGTCCAAAATCTTGGCAGGCCTTGCTAAAATGATCCATGAGCTGCTGGAGATCTTTGGCAGAGTGGGTGGTGACAGCTGCATCGTCGGCAAAGAGGAAGTCACGCAGACATTTCAGCTGGATTTTGGACTTTGCTCTCAGTCTGGAGAGGTTGAAGAGCTTTCCATCTGATCTGGTCCGGAGATAGATACCTTCTGTTGCAGTTCTAAAGGCCTGCTTCAGCAGGACAGTGAAGAAAATCCCAAACAAGGTTGGCGCAAGAACGCAGCCCTGCTTCACTCCGCTTTGGATGTCAAAGGGGTCTGATGTGGAGCCATCAAAGACTGCAGTGCTTTTCATGTCCTCATGGAAAGACCTGATGAAGCCCAGACTTCATGTATTTATCACAGTGTTTTCTCTTTTCATCTGTTTGAAGAACAGAAGACCCTGCCTTTGCACTGTTATGCTCCAGAAGTGTGCTGAGAAATTCTGGGTGATTGATCACTTTCCATATTATGTTGCAGCTTTTTTACTGTGCTGGTTTTCAATCACTGGTTCATAGATGAATTGATGACCAAAAACTAGCTATTGGTGGGGCTTTCACAGCCAACTAGCTACCTCCCTTTCTGCCTTGCTGGTCCTTGCAAGGCATTCCTACCTTGCAAGGCATTCTGGAGCAGAACCTGCATCTTTCTGCCATTATTCCATTCTTTTTCAAGTACCCCTAAAGGTCCTTTTGAGTGTCTCTGGGAGTACATGAATACCAGGTTGGGAACCACTGTTTTACTGGTATGTTGTTTACAGTGCACTTACTTTGATAGTATTTACAAAGGTGGTGAAGACCAGAATTTAAAAAGAATAAAAATGTATCTTATGATCTTTTACTATGTTTTTAATAAATTAGAGACTGCAGTTCTTAGGTAACAATTAGTGGTAGGTTATTTTTCAGGATCTGGCCTGGGGTAAAATCAGACAAAACTATAGTCAGACACCCCCCCTAAGTTTAACCCCCGACTTATCCAAGGGTCATAGAAAATTCCATGATTGTTGGCTCAAAACCTGCCCTCAGCTTATCTGTGGGGTCGACTTATAGGCGAGTGTCTGCAGTGGATAAAATTGTTGTAGACTTTATATCTCTATGGTATAATGGAAATGTGTAGAATGGAAATGGTAGAATGGAAATGTGCACACAATCAAAATGTGTGCTTAAAAAGTACATGTAAGGAAACAGATCAAATGGATCTAAGTACATTTTAATATAACATTGCATACATGTAAGCCTACAGGTAAACAGAGCATGATCTTGCATGTATGCCCGTTGCAATGCATTTCTCTGTGTATTTGACTAGACTAGAGTAGATTACCCTAGTGTGGGGGCCCCTTAGGGACAGGGCCCAATTGGAAGCAATTGGTCCAATTTGCTAAATGTCAACCTTGGAAGGGGAAGCTGGAAGATAACATTGACTAGCAATGACAGTGAACACCATTCTGAACCATACTCAGATCTGTCCATTTCAAAGTAGGGTGACTGTTTCAAACCAAGGAAATTTGTATTTTAAATGTCGGGGCCCCTCCCAGATGCCCTGACCCCCGACTTACCCTGGAGCAGGCACCCCATACCCAGGGTGGGGAGGCTTCCCTGCCATTGAAGGGGGCAAAGAAGGTTGGCTCACCCCAACCAGCCAGAGGGGGCTGGCAGGGCAAACAAGTAACACTGCAGGAAACAAGCCAGGAACAGGAAAGGCCTTTTCTGCCCCACCTGGAGGAAGAGGAGGGGCCAAAGGGGGCAGGCTTGCTCCAAAAAACAGGGAGGCCAGGGATGAGAGGCGGTCAGTGTGAAGCAGGGAGCTGTGAGGTAAACAGCTCCTAGGCCAGGTTTGGCAGCTCTGCTAGGGGGGAGGACAAGGGTGCTGAAACCTCGTCCCCCTTCAGCCAATCCGAGGCCTCCCTGGGGGTGGAACAAGCCTGCCCCAGGCCCCTCCAGGGCAGGGACCCTACATTAAACTCTTGCAACATCAAATTTGCTGCTACTTGTTTGTTGTTACCCTCCCAATCCACTTCTTGATTGCTGCAAGATTCAGGTGAATTATGTATACGGACATATACTTGACAAAACTATATCAAATCACAGGAATAAGCAATCAGTTTTGTGTACCATTCCCAGTTTTAAAATTGCACACATTGAGATGCATATCTGATTTACAAAAACTTACCTTGTATGAATAACTATGATTGCATAAATTAATCATCTTTTATATCCTCCTGAATTTAAAAAAAAATCCATAAATAGGAGACCTTTTTCTTCACCTGCACTGATTTGCCTGAAATCAGACTAGGGCTTCAATCCTACTGCTGCAATCCTTCACACTTACCTGGAAGTAAGCATAATTGAACTTAATGGGGCATACCTCTTCACAAACATGTATAGGATTATGCTATAACAGCCCAAGTCTATTGAAAACCCTGCATGGAATGCAGAGGCACTGACACAGCCTCCACTGCATCCCATGGGGAAGTTTGGGCTGTCAGAAGTCCCCACAGAGTAAGGGGACATTGGTTCCCTTATCTTAGGGTAAGGCCCAGCAGTTGCCATGGGTCAACTCATACTTGTGCAAGTGGTATAGCTGGCACAAGTCTGTATGCAAGTGGATCAGACCCAAGAATGGGGTTCGGATTCAGTGGGCACCACTGCCGCCAAACCTGCCCCTCCAGGGCCCAATTAGCTCATCCCCCACCTCATTACCTCCCCGTTCCACCCACACCTGCTCTGTTCCACGCTGCCACTGCAAAATCCTCCAAGCAAGTCCTCCTTGCCAATGCCCCTCTTAATCCGGATGAGTTTTAGAAAAGTGAGGACTGGCAGCATGGCAGTCTGTCTGCGGTGGGAAGGGATGGGAGCCTTGGGCCAGGTTAGGCCATTACAAGTCAGGTCCTAATTTAAGGAAGCTTGAACTCATAATAGCTTTTTGTCCTCTAAATTAGAGAAGACTGTTTCCAAATCCCCTCCCCCCCCAATCTAAATGTCAGTGTCATCACTTGATCTGAAATTATGCTCCAGCCCTCTGAAATGAATCAGCAACTGATGAAAATACTACACTTCACAGGCATATTGTATTTGAAAACCAGAGCTTTCTGTTAGGGTTATTTACAAAAGCACCCCCAAATATTAAGAAGAAAGAAATGTGATTGGAATTCAGCAATTGGAATTCACTACAGTGAGGAATTATTGCTGTATTTTGCATGGTAGCAGTGAAAGATTTGAATGCTACAGCAAAAATGTATTTTGCATGGTAGCAGTGAAAGATTTGAATGCTTTGTGGCACAGGTAGGAAAATCAGTCTAGTCTTGAAAATGTAGTGTTTTCATTTTAAATTTTTTTTTTTAATGCTGAACTAGCGTAATTTACTGGCGTAATAAGATATAACTCACTTTTTCTGTCTAGCTAGCCAATTCAAGAGATGCATTCACTCTGCCAAAACTTAGAATGGCTCTCATTGCAATGTACTAACTCAGGAGAAATTGCATGCACCCTTCAGAAATACCGATTCCCATTGTATGGTATGATTAGCTGTGGCTTCATCTCCAACACGAGACTGAAGACATCTGAAAATTGAGACTCGGGGGTTGTTATTTATGAATTACATACTCCTCCAAGGAGCTCAGGGCACTGTAGGTGGCTGTGATCCCTTTATCCTCACAATCATCTTGTGATGTGGTTAGGCTCAGAGAGAGTGACTGGGCCCAAGGCCACCGATCTTCATAGCTGCATGACAATTTGAGCCCAGGTTTCCCTGCTTCTGGGCCAATATACCCAGTGTTTATCAAACTGTGGGTCAGGACTCAATACATGAGTCACGAAACAATTCCAGGTAGGTCATGTAGCATCTAGTTCAGCTGCCATTGAAAATACAGAGCTGAATATACAGGGTACAGTGGGCTCCCAGTGGGAGAGAGGCATGGCACTTTGTCCTGAATGACTGGGAAGAGGAGGGCTGTGAGGTTGGAAAAGGATCCAAATCTGCATTCTGCTTTTGACTTCCAAGCTGGAATGTTTTGATTCTAAGCTATGCAAAATAACAGCGTGAGTGAGCTGTGAATGATAGCTTTGGCTGATTGCAGTTTAGGTTTGATCCCTACATGGATGGTGTCACTTCCAGCCGTGAAATTACTTCCAGGCTAATGACATCATTTCCGGTGGGTCCTGACAGATTTAAAAAGTGGGTCATTTTAAAAAGTGGATCCCATGCTCAAATGTTTGAGAACCACTGCTCTATCTACTACAAAACACAGGTTCTCAGTATTGTTTGTTAAAACTATATCTTGATTTTCCTTAGGAAAAAAAAGTGGCTTATATGGGACTCCCAGTCACATCCCCTTAACTTCAATGGTGCTGCAATCCTAGACCTCTGGGAGAACCTTGTTGAACTCCCCAGTCAGCACATCTGTGCTAAAAGTAAGGCCACACTCTTCTTGGGAAAGGGGATTCTGGACCCAATCTTCTCAAATTTTCCAGTACCAATGCAGCCGTGCCAATGGGATGTACACTGCATCCTATGTTTTAGGGGCAGTCACAGAGGCCACCTCAAGGTAAGGCAATGTTTCTTTATTTCAGGGCTGCATTGTGGCTGCATCAGTTCTGGAAAGTTGGATCAGATTGGGTCCTCAGCTGTCTTGGGAAGAGTACTTGACTTACCTTGGTCATTAGCTGGTTCACCAGCAGGAATTATTCAGTAGAGAAAAATGGAAAGAAATGTGTTTTGCAAAACCAAACCATCTTGTGTCTCACACACACATACACAGTTTCAAAAATTATTTTGTCACGTATAGAAACTTTATTTAGCCAAACAAAAGTGTGTGTGTGTGTGTGTGTGTGTATGGGGGGGGGGGTGTTATTGCACCAAATCGTATGAAGGTTGCTTCCCAGTGCATGATTTGAAGCCTTTTAAATTATGAGATAGTTTAATCCTTTCATGTTGAACTGTAATTCTGAGTTCCTTATTTTAATTTCTCAGTTTATGATTATAAAGGTCATCTTCTGAAAGCTAATTAAATTCTTTATAGTTTCATAGCACAGTAGCGAGTATTCACTGTCTCTGAAACAGCTGAACTGGAAACCTGAATACAGCATTTAAACTGATTTATTGTTTTTTTCAAATGGTATGTTATCACAGCCCTCTTAAATTTTTACAGTCTAAGGTACTCCTGGGTTAATTCTGCTCATAATGAAAAGCACAGCACATGCTAGGAAGGGTGTGCGAAGACCATTTGCAGTTATGGGAAAGAAAACTTGATTAACAGGAACGTGCATTTGTTTTTGGAATGAATGGAAACCGGTTCAGATTCCACATGTGTTGAAACAAATGCAATCCTGAACAAATGGGTCAAGATCAGGGTTCAGTTTTGGAGCTCTCATTATCCATTCATTTTGGGAATTTTTTTTTTTTTAATAACATGGAAATTCTTCCTTTTCTTGCCATTTTTGCCATGCCTATATTGAATAATAATGATAATAATAATACAGGTATTTCTATACCGCCTTTCTTGGTCCTCAGATTTCTCCTCGGACTTTATTCAAGGCGGTTTACATAGGCAGGCAAATTTAAATCCCTGTAGGGATTTTTACAATTTGAAAGAAGGTTTCTATCTTTCAAGAAACCACAACATTCAGATGTTTCTTTCTTGATCTGGTCGCACATTCTGGCCTCCGTCCTCCCACGCTCAGAGCAGATGGAATAGCTCGGCTCAGCTTGTCAGCTGCTTCAAGGTCGCACGGTGCTGGTAGTCTTGAACTGGTGACCTTCGGATGTTATCTTGAGGCAAATGGAGGCTCAACCCTCTAGACCAGAGCTCCTGCCCCTGCCCTCCTGAAGACAATGCATAGCTGTTTCTGGAAACATAAAAGAGTCAAAATCCGGTACTTGAATTACCTGGATCCAAGTTATACTTTACATTTTCCATGTGACATGTAGTTAAATTCTTACCTTTGCTCACAAGTTGTGGGTGAAGCTTAGATCTGGCCTGAGGCACAGATGGTAGCAAATGGCTACAATTAGCTAATTCGCTGTTTGGGGAGATTTCTGGTGAGAAAATGTTGTGAAGGTAAAAGTTTAATCACTGTATCTTTGCCATATCCCTATCTAAACTGCAGCCCTTGCTCAAGGGTATAGGTGTAGCATGGGTCTTACTCAGGCAGGGGTTCCGTTGTTTTCCTCTTGGTCCAGAGCAAGGGTGTTCAAACATTTTGGCAGGAGGGCCATATCATCTTTCTGACACTGTGTCAGGGGCCGGGGAAAAAAGAATTAATTTACATGTAAAATTGGAATAAATTTACATAAATGAATTTATTAGATATGGAACTTGTATGAATGAATGAAGGTCTTGCAGTAGCTCAAGACCTATAGAAGGCCTTGCACAAAGCAAGGCCAGCCTCTCCTTCTCTGCCACTGCTGCATCACAGATGTGAAACAGCAAGTAGTAGAGGGAATGCTTGCCCCGCAGCTCAGGTGAGAGGTCAAACAGTTGTCCTCATGCTGAGAGCAGTTGCATTGGGCCAGTATGGGCTCCAGTAAGTCTCTGGAGGGCCAGAGGCTCATTAGAGACTGGGGGCTCCATAAGGGCCTGATTGGGAGCCCCTGAGGGCCGCAAGTGGCCTCCGTGCCGGGGTTTGGGCACCCCTGGTCCAAAGGGATGTGACAATATTTTCCATTTAACTTTGAAAACTGAAAGTACTCTAGAATAGGAGGAACAACAAGTCTCCCATATCACCACTAAGCATCACTGTCCGGCAGCCCAATCCTGAACCCGATGGCATCCAGGGCTCCAGTGGCACCAAAATGGTGACTTCCAGATCCTGTGGGCACCATGGCTACTGCCGGGGTCTCCTCGGGGGAAGGGAGAGCTCCTTCCCCCAGGAAGATAGCAGCTGGCGGAAATGTGCCTCCTTGGCTCTGCACCTGTGTTTGAATAGACGCAGAGTCAAACAGACCCATGTCGGACTGCTGGCTCGGGAGGGGGGTTAGGATTCAGCGGCAGTGGCTGCTGCTGTTCCCACTCCCTTGCAGGTCCAATCATCCCCTCCCTCCACCCTCCCTCTGCCCTGTTTTGCCCCTCCCCATGTCCTCCCCCACCCCGAAAACACTCACTGCTGGCCAGTGTTCCAGGAACACTGACTAGCTCCCCTCCCCCCCCCCGGCACTGAGGTGAAGTGCCTACTGGCACTGGCCAAGGGCTGGTGCCCTCTACTCCCCAGTACCATAAATGCACTTTACAGCACATTTATGACACTCAGAGCCTGTGCTGAACAGCAGAGCTGGTGATAACAGAGCTCAGGATTGGGCTCTTGAGATGCTGGATAGACCTGTTCCCAGAGTTTCCATTTTTCAGACATTTAGAATCTATGTAAGGAGAGCATGGGATCATTTCAGCTCCTAACCTCCCTACACTGGTCAGCTCTGTGTGTCAGAGGGGCATACAACCTGTATGCATGTAGGTGCTTTCTGTGCAATCAGGGACTATGTATTTTGTAGCATCCTTGACTGTACGTGAGGAGCCTACTGACATTCAGATGGTTCGCACATAAGGTCTGTGCACATAGAAGAATTGACCAGTATGGAGAGTAGGCATTAGTCCACTCCCTCCATGTATTGAATCTTTACAAAATCCAAACAACTGCAAAGGTTTACTGTGGAATGTTTTTGTTGAGTTATTTGCAAGACATGCCCATGACTACAACTCCACAATTATATTTTCAATCAATGTAGTTACTGAGCTGATCGCTTTAACCTGCACTCACTAAAGTCACAAGCCATGATGTGTATGCGCAACCTCCTGATTTTAGAAATGGGCTATGTCAGAATGCCAGATGCAAGGGAGGGCACCAGGATGAGGCCTCTTGTTATCTGGTGTGCTCCCTGGGGCATTTGGTGGGCCGCTGTGAGATACAGGAAGCTGGACTAGATGGGCCTATGGCCTGATCCAGTGGGGCTGTTTTTATGTAGTCTGCACCAGCACCGCTGCATCACCATCCTGGGATTTAGGGGGGATTGGGCAGTAGGTTAATTAAAGAAGTGAAAAGACTAACAGTACAGTGCTATTTTGAATTTTCCTATTTTTAAATTGCTAGTGCTTCATGGCTTTGACAAATCTGAGCTTGATTTATGAAAAAGTCTCTGAGCTACAGATTTTGAAAGGGATGCATGAGACACATTTTTCTGAAAGGAAAGGAAATGTGGGTGAAAGAATTGTGGCAGCCTGAATTGTCAGTGTCTTGGGAAGAAAGGAGCCCAAGTGGTACTTTGCTATGTCTCTGATTCCAGCAACTGCAGACACCAACTAGCCTTCTCCATGCTATTAGTCTTGCTGCCACATTTGTGGATTTAACAGTTCATATAGTCCATGTCAATACCATCAGTGATGAAAGCCTGCACCTAGTCATGAAGCAGGGGCAGCATGGGAATTTTTGTGCTGTTCCTGAGAAATTTTAAGCAGAGATCTAACATGATAGTCCCTGAATTAAACGAGGGCAGAAGCCCTCTCTAGACATGCTCAGCATAACATAGCACGAAGTACAATAAAAGTAAAACTGGCAAGCCTGGGAAGTCTCTCAGCGATGACCTGCTCAGACAAATCCACAGCAGTAGCAGACATAAAAAGTTACTCCACAGCCTAATTCTCACTGGGGCAGCAAACCTGCATCTGAACACTAGTTTGCCTTTTTTTTCTGACACGCTACTCTTCTATGCGGAGTTTTTTGTTTGTTATTGTTGCATATCAAAGTATTACATTATATCGGCCTCTCTCTGCAGTTTGAAATGGAACAATTCAGATACAGGTTCACCTCCTAATAGGAATTAGACCTACACTTAGCAATTCAAGGCCTTTCAATAATTCCTTCCCCGTAGTTGCATTCATAAGAGGCAGCAAAGGAGAAAAAAATGGGGTCATCCAAGAAAGCAGGAAGCTTTCAGATAATTGATGGCGGTGGAGCTAGAAGAGCAAAGGTTTTTATTTGTTTATTTATACAGGTATAAATATACCGCCTTTCTTTGGTCGTCAGATTTCTCCTCAGACTTTAATCTAAGGAAGTTTACATAGGCAGGCTATTCTAAACCTCTGTAGGGATTTTTACAATTGAATCGTTCTAGTCTTTCATAGAATTCCTCCTTCTAGCTGGATTCCTTCCCGGTCTGGCCTCTCTCTGGCCCTTCGCCTCCCACGCTCCACTTGATGGCAACTCCTCTCTGCCACCGAGGGTCAGCTCATCAGTATATCAGCGTGTCGTCAGTTCTCTGGTACTTCTGGTTGTTTCAAACTGGTAGCCTCAGATCTTCAGGCATACAAGGCGGCAGCTCTACCAACTGAGCCAGACTTCCTGCCCAAAGGTTATGAGCAGGAGTTTAACGGGATTTGAGACCTGAGGGCTTTGAAAGTTAGGACAAGGAGCTTGTGCTGGACTTAGGAGCAGGTAGTAAGCCAGTGGAGAGAATTAAGAAGAAGCCTATTCTGGAGGCTTCTATGCAGATCAGACCTGTTTTTCATGATGGCAGTAAGGGATGCTGGAAGCATGCATATCACAGTTAGTTGGACACCTGGTTGGAAACATGATTCAGCTTACTGAAACCACAGGTTTTGAGCAGAATTCTGCTTTTCTGTGCAATTTGGCTGCAACTCAAAGTTTAACTGAGGAACTTACAATGCTTCTTATGATTGCTCCAGGAATGAGACACAGACGCTCATATGCTGGAGGAATTAGTGCCACATCTATGCATTTACAAAACAATCTGCATGGAAAGATAGCAATGTTCCTCCTGAGCAAGAATTCCGCTTGACTCACTGTCCACTTGTACTTCAAAATAACATTGAACCATAACCAGATAATGGCACAGGGTTTTACTTATAACCATGCCAGAAAAACAAGAAGGGATATCGCTGACTTCTAATTATACGGGTAGCACACCAAACATCCTTGTATGTATGTCAGACTGACCACATTCTGCTTACAAGCAGATGCTGAGAAAGGAACATCCAAATTGCTTCAGAGGGGGGCTGGGTCTGTTCATGCCAATAGGACAGGAGGCAAAAGGCCCCCCCAAGAACTTGACACTGTTCCTGATCAAGTTAGTTCTGTTTAGCGACACTGCAATTCACCAGCACTGCCCAGAAAAAGGAAGTGATATCACATTGACTTTACCCAATTTCATATTTTTAAAGGAAAAAAATCAGCAAGCCGCATAAACCAATATAGCTACAGCCTTAATTAAGTACACTGAATCTGGGTTAAATGTGTATGAGTGGAGAAAAATAAACTCATTTGTTGATTGCCCTGTAAACTGCAGAATGAATCTTTGTTCAAATGCTCTATGGAGAACCATATAATCTTTCTCATATCCACGTGCACCTCCTTCTATTTCTCCACCCTATTCTGAGGTTTCAAAGAGGACCTAGGAGAGGAGGGTAAAGGGGGTAATTTGTACCCAGGCCCATGGTCAGAAAGGGGACCCAGGAGCCAAAGGACGGGGCCCAGAAATTTCCTGGGATCTTCCATTTTCTAATATCACCCAGACTCACTGCCCACACAGGATGCTGGGGGCACTATCATGGGTACATGGCAGCAACTACTGCCATAAGTCAAACACACCAAGCCCAGGAATGCATACACTCCTTAACAGTGTCACATCTGGGAGGAAACTGACCTGCTACATTAGTTCTTTCTCTAGTGGATCTGATTACCATGAAGGACTGTATAGGAGCTCAGTAACACAACTGCGGGACTGCAGCTGCTGCTACACAGGACACTTTCCATTCTAGTGTGAGCCTAAATACAATGATACTAATTTCCTGCAATGATTTTCTATATTGTGTTTGGTTTTCCGTATTGCTGTATCTAACTGCCAAATCCGGGCAGGCAGGTAGACCTGAGCTCTGCACTGGGAAGACTGGTAGACCTGGGCTCCAAACACGATTCCAATTGTTACCACTTTCCCTCTGCCTGTTTTGCCCCCATTCTGCCCAGCTCCATTGTGACCCCCCCCCCACTCTGTTTCACCCCCTCCCACTTTGGGAAGGGAACCAAAAGAAATTTTGTACCCCTTGATAAAATTCCTCTCAGTGGCCCTGGTACCAAAAATTGGGTTGTCAATTCTGGCAATTTCTTGAATGGGCCTGAGGAACTCTGAGAAATTTCTCAGACCCTATAGCAGCCACCATTTCCCCTCTAGAATTTTCCTCAGCATGATACTGTGTTATGTCAAGTGCTGTCACCACTGCCTGCAGAGACATGGCATGAACTGTAAAAGAAATGGAAAAGAAAACTAGCACCTGTTGTTTCCTGGTGGAAAGCCACCTTCCTTGAGATATCACAAGAAATTCCACAACAATTTCTCCCCACACCGTCCAAAAATTACCTTGTTTTATCCTGACAGCACCTTTGAATTTCCATGAAAATGCTTTTAACAGCCCAATCCTATTGCCCACCATTGTCCATGATGCAGTACCATTACAGAGTGTGCACTGAATCCAGTGGTTGGCGGGGGAGAGGGGTGATCCAGAAGGCCAACTAAAGGTAAGTAAAAAAATTTACAGACCTCTGAATAGGCCTTCCAGCTGCCTGTCGTAGCTGGCATAAGTCCAAAGAGAGAAAGGGGGCAGAGGGAAAGAGAGGATATGATCCTTCCTCCAAATTGCCCCACCTGCCCACCGTGAACCTTCCCCTTCCTGTCCACTGTATGCCCCTGCCACCAACTTACAGGGGTAGGTGTGGTCCAGACTCCATGATGGCAGGTGCATAGTGTTGTTGATACTTTGTACCAGCATCTCTAA
This sequence comes from Tiliqua scincoides, assembly GCF_035046505.1. NCBI lineage: Eukaryota > Metazoa > Chordata > Lepidosauria > Squamata > Scincidae > Tiliqua > Tiliqua scincoides. The sequence goes on along the minus strand of NC_089823.1, from coordinate 211,643,400 downwards.
ATGGCCCAGCAGCAGCACAGTATTCGCACCAGCACCGGCGCTGAAGTTCCACTGTCTTAGAAGGTCCATAGGATAGTGCTGTAAGAGAATATTCAAATCAGCTTCACTTGTTCCCTCTTTAAGGGAAAATTCAATCATCTATGACTGTACCCTGCTTTTCTAAATGGTTTTCCACATCCTTGCTCTAGCTACTAGTATAATAATTTAATTTCACCGTATTGTTTTCTATTTAGGTTTAGCTCATCTGATTTAACCCAGACTGGATTTTCCTTTTTCGGGTAAAGAACCACTTTGTCCAGCCTGATTCTCTATGACTCAGGATGTAAGACTTTCCACTAATACCTCTGGGAACATTTCCCACCGTCTAATAAGCTTTACAAGAAGTATGATTTTTTTTCCCTCTCTGTCTACCAAAGGTTGTTTTCCTTCACCCTTACTTTCTTACTATTACTCTTACTAGTGTGATGTAGATCTCTTGAGGCAATCTCAGCTCCTATAGCGATTACTAGCAAAATGTCTGGGGAACAAAATATCTGTAATTCTGGCAGCAACGGAGGCCCAAGTCTTTCTCAGGAGCCTTTGCTCCTCCTGAGGAATCTTTTGCCATACGCATGCCTTGAAGCCTCTTTGCATAGCAAAGATATTTGGGGCTGACATATCAGAAGAATCAGAAACTGGAGTTGTGCTGAAGATTTTTACAGTAGTAGCTAAAAGTTTGCATTTTTAAAGTGCAGCTCTTGGAAATCAACACAGATTTAGACCTGGAAAAAACATTTGGCAGGCTTAATATCCACATTTCCACATTCATTTTTATTTTAACAAACTGAGGACTGACTAATACATTTTGATCTTTTGTTTCAGACAGGCTCAAAATACATGTCTGGTTAAAAGGATTGCCTCATAAGATGGCTTGTCCTTTTTTTATTTTCATGACATCTGCTGCCAGTCTCTAAGTAACATCACCTCTTGCTCTAAACTGTGAGCGCAGTTTTTGGGACAGCCGCACAAGCCTGTTAGTTAGGAAGATGAGTTGGCCCACCAGCATGTACCCAACTCGCTATCTCTCTCTTTCAAGTGAAATTGCCACTACATGCATGTATGTATGTATATGTTGTATAAACACATGGCATTTCTCAAGTGCAGCGATAGCTGAAGCCCCCAAATGCATTCACATGTTGCATAATATGAAAGCATTATCATTTGACCTGCTAAGGGAGGTGCACATATGCCCCAGTTCAGTGAGGATCTCTGTGTGTGCAGAAGCACTGACCTCAAGCAGGTGAATTGCACAAATGAATACTGCACAAGCGCTCCCCCAGTCCAGTCCGACAGTCAGAGCTGTGTAAGTGTAGTTCTTTAAAAAAAAAATGCCACTATTCAGATGTTCAGAAGCCGCAACAGCAGCAGGAAGTTGTTGTTGCCACCCCCCCACCTTCCTACCAAACATGTGATTAGTTTTCCCCCCAAAAGACGATGTGCTCTCGACACACTCTGTTGGATTCACCCATGTTATTCCAAGCAAGGAACTAACTAAAAAACTAGGTAGTTACCTCTTTTTTGGCCTATTGCCCTGCAACCAAATGAACATCCTGCAAAGTATATTTCAGAAAACTGAAAGATCTATTCCTATCTCTATCCCTATCTCTATCACTCCCACCCAGTTGCGTACCTCCCATAGGCTTTCTTGGGGCAGATGTTCGAGGCGCTGGCCACTAGGATCCCATGGAAGCCTCTCTGAGGCTCCCAACGGGGGCGGAAACTATGCTTCCAGTTTGCTGGAAGCACAGTTTATAGTGCTGGGGAACCTCACAGAGGTTTCTCTGATGTGGGTGGAGGTCGTGCAAGGCACCGTGAGCCTCTGGTGAGTAGGGGGGTAGATTTCTGTGCGGGGGCGGCGATAGACCATGGGGGGTGCCATTGCGGAGCTTTGCCCCGGGCGTGGGGCTGCGGAGGTCCGTAGCTTCTCCCACCTGGCTCAATTCCCCTTGAGATGCTCATTCCCTTCACATCATTAGAGCCCAAGGGTATATCCGCTCAGCTTCCTGTTTTCCACAGTGGTCCTGATACATGAAGACAATAACCCTACTCTCATGCTGCTTTCTGGCAAATCTGGTCCTCACTGGCATATAGCTTCGGCATTTCGGTGTCTTTTTAACAAATGTGGAAAACAATTCCTTGTGACTGTGAAGGGGAAGAGCATTTTTCTTTTGTTGTTGTTGAATTTTTCTTCTTGCAGCATCTGCCCTGCAGAAACTTGTTCTACAGAGCTTCCACGCTCTACCGTTTAATTTGTAATCATTATTTTCCTGAATGCTGTTCATGCTTTAAGAACTGTTTCATTTGTAGATGTAGCCACCTGAACTCAATATATTTTTAACAGTATAGCCATTGATTCCATGGACACTGATTCCAAGAATACTGATAATACCGTCACATTCTTGTTGTCCTGGAGAGGTTTCAGAAAAGTGGCAGCATGAGATTTCAGCCTCCTGTTTTAATTTCATGCACTTGGGATCATGCATATAGAATAATCCATGCTGGCTCACTTGGAGGGTTATTAGCACAAGTTTAACTTCAAAGACTGGTTATTTGCAAGGATCATATGCAACTGAATTGCTGAATGAGGTATGGAATGGAGCATCTTTTCTACTAGAGCAACTTGAACGGAACACACACTTGTTCAACCACTGAAACTGAATTCATTCTCTCAGAGTATAATTTTTTTTAAAAATCATACAGGTCCAACTTTGTTATACACGGATTTTTTATACACGGATTTGACTCAGCATGAACGGCCACTGCAAATGAGAAGGAATGTGCTGATCCCTGGAGAAGGGGAAAAATGCACCCCTTTAAAACCACAGTTTAAAAAAACTGCTTTTCTTACTGTTGTAGAGAGACAGTGATGCAAGTGATCATTCCACTCTTCAGCTGAGCCAGGCAAAGGCAAGGGGTCCTTTGCATTTCTAATTGCTGACTGCCTCTCTACAACAGTAAGAAGCTGTTTTTAAACCACAATTTAAAGGGACACACTTTTTAATTGTTTTTAAATTGCTTTTATTTAACACATTTTATGGTATCAGCAGGGAGTCCCAGAATCAAATCCCTGTGAATGTGGAGACACAACCTTATTAGGAGCAATGGAGGGGCAAGAAACCTGGAAGTGGGTCTTTAAATCTATTTTTCCACTGTTTTTTTTAAGCACAGATTTTTTTTATCCACTAGGGATTCTGGAACGGAACCCTAGCGGATAATGAGACATGACCTGTACTTTGAGTAGTTTTATCCAAGGAACAGATTGGGAAATAATAAACCTGTCTTGTAGTCACTGGTTTTGCTTGCATACCTTAACTGAGTACCTGCTAGCAAGAGAAATATGGATTTTTGCTCTGTGTTGCAGCCTTCACGTGATAGGAACCTGCAAACAGCTGAACTCAGGATCTTGCAAGTGTCACCTTTGGTGAGAATTGATCATGTTAATCATATCTTTCCGTCTGACATTTCTGGAATCATTTTACATTGAAGCATGCTGTAAAATATGAGTACTATTAGACTGCATCCGGTTACAACAGGTGAGAAGAAAAAAAAAGATAGGCATTTAATCCTCCCTTGATAGTGTCAAAAACTTTGTCTGTGTATTGAAAGGTATGGTTTTAGTTTTAAGCTTAGAGCTTCAACTGCTTGTCCCTTTTACTGCATTTTTTTTCCTGATGCTTTGCAGTTTCCAGAGTCTAAAAAGGGAAAAAGAATGATAAACAAAGAGATGGGCACCATGCAAAAGAGACTGACGTGACACAGAAAAGTATAGAGACTCGTCCTAAATGATGACTTTGGTCAAATCCATCCCTGACCTTTCAACTGTTCTCCATTATAATTATGGAGGCTTTCTGTTTTTCCTAACCTAGCCTCTTATTCTGTCACTAAAAAGTAAACAAACAAATTTAGGGGAAAAAAATAAAGCAGAAGAAATCCTATACAACATACAGTATTTATTTTTAGGACTACGTGCAAGATGTGAGGATGTCATCCTGGCAGCATAAAGGGGCAGCCTCAGTCCAGTGTTTAGGGTAACTGTTTCCAAAACAGATAAGTTGTGTTTTTTTTTTTTAAACAGCAAAAATGAAATTTCACATCCAAAAAGGAAAAGTGAAAAACAATTCCAAATATTGGCTTAAGATTTACTATTCTGGTCTGAAGCGCCTGCTTTTCCATCTTTTACAAGAGCCGGAGCCTTCCAGGGAGATGCTCCTCTTTGAAAGGAAAATTGAAATCATGGGCCTTGATTTAGATATTATTGGCTCTCTGGAATTAGAGAAAGCTGATTAAATGTAAATTACAAGATACTGAACAGCAAGATTTGCTGAGTGTTGCAGATAAGATTTGCTTGTCCTTACATCTGCATCTCCAGGTTAGCTGTGGGCATATGGCTAAATACTTTGACTTTTTAAAATGCCCTAATGAGTGTAGAGCTTTGTCCCTTACAAGAAGTAACACTGTGCCCTCTGAGGTGCTATATGGTAGATTAATAGGAATTCCTCTGGAGACGAGAATATGTGCTTGCTCCTTAGGTGTGATCGAATCCTTACAATAATATGATTCTGTATTGTCCCTTTTGTAAAGACCTCCGTTCAGCCTTTCTTGAAGGTCTTCTCAACAAGAGGGTGGGTTGGGCTGACTTGGAAAAAATTTGGTTTATCCTTTCAGGACAAAATGAAGATCTTTCTGTGAAAGTGGCATTTTAATTTTAATTGAACTTAATTAATAAGAGAAGGAAGAGGCAATCAAACGCAATTGTAAAGGAAGGTTTGCAGTTGTTTTTTTTTAACTGTTTGCTGATTTTTAAAATATGTTTATTTTATGTCAATTATGCCAATAAAGGGATGATGATGATGATGATGATGATGATGAAGACAAAGAATTACAAAATATAAGAAATACCATATAGTCAAATTGTTTGTACGTTGAAGACAATTGAAAGAAGATATTGGAAGATGGGAAGAGGAGGTGTTGTGGGGAGGCAGGAGGCCGGTGAGGGGTGGAGAGAGGGCGGGGAGGAGGCATGGCAGGGAGGTGTGATGTGGGGAGGGGGCGGGCTGGAGGCGTGTCTGGGGGCAGGGATGGGAGGTGCCCCTGGAGGCGTGTCTGGGGGCGGGTCCACGGAGCTCTGCTCTGCAGGATCCAGGGCACTTGTGTAGGGCTGTGCACCCTACACGAGTGCCTTTACCTTCTGAGTAGCCCCATTACGAGGCTGCTTACCTTACTCGGAGGAAGGGGACAAAAGTCCCCTTCTCCCGAGGCACCTCCAGCAGTAGCTTGGGAGGCGCAGGATCCAACGGCAGCCCTTCTTGGTGCCGCCAAGCCTGGGCACCCCGGGCAGCTCAAGATTGGGCTGTAATTCATTCTTTTCCTTGATACCCTCTTTCTACTACCCTTGGCAGAAGGTATCAGCTTGGATCTTTTCCCCACTGCTTAAAAGAGCCAGTTCCGGCTAGTCCATCAGCTAAGATTGTGGCTCATGTCCTAGTTAGGAGCTTTCTTCCCCACCTTCAGGCCATCACTACCCTGAGTGAGATATAGTGCAGATATGGAAGCACAGAAGATTCCCAGGGCAAGCAGGGGCATAACAGAATGAAGGAACTCCTTCTAAGGGAAGGAGGGAGACCAATGGCACCCAAAGGCATATTCAGGAGCTCAAGAGAAAACCCTGAATGAAACCTATTGCAGGCAGCTGCCAGTCTCCATGCGAGCTCCATATGATGTTGACTTCCCACCTGAAGGAGGAAGCAGAACAAGAGGGGGTGTCACACATGTACTCCCAGTCATAAAGCACATCTTTTTAAAAAATTGCAGATATTTCTTGTACTATCATTACCAATTTTTCATGAAAACTCATGACATTCTTTAATATGTTGTGTCTTTTGATGAACCCTGTCAGGGCATGGTAACCAGGTGCCTGGGTGATAGCATGTACGTCTCTGGCAATCAGCTTGAATCTTGAATCTACTGAGCAGGGGAGTGGGTGGAGGAGCAAGTGGCCACATCAGTCAGCTGGGTGGTGGTGTGACATCTTGTGATGTCACCAGCCATCGCCTTTTCTTGTTTGCAGGAAGAGGTGCTGACAGGTGGCAGCTGGCTCCAACAGTGTGGGACTAGCTTCAGACCTATAAAGGGCTGGCTGGGGAAAAAGGGGGTAGGGGGGAGGGAGGGAGGGAGATGGAGGAAAGAGAAAGGAGGATGGAAGATCCAAAGGGAAGGCGGACTAGGAAGAGAGGAAGGCAAGATGGACAGAGAAGAGCTAAGGAAGTGAGAGAAGCCTCCCTGGCCCAGAGGGGAGAGTAAGGACCAGCATAGACCCAGCACATCTAAGGGAGACCCAGGCCTGATTAACCCTGGAATGATGGCCAACCACTCCCATTTTTCCGTTCCATTTGGCTCTGAACAAACAAGAACAAAGCCCTGACTGCAACTGGACGAATATGGCAGTAAGCCCCTTAGAGGTTGACTTCCCCCCATGGGAGGAAGAGGTGGAGAAGGCACTTTTAATGAAGGTTACATTTTCATTCACCGACACGTGATATGTGTACGCAGGGTATGATCTTGGACTGCTGTTAGCCTTTATTGTAAATGTTTTGGGAACATCCAAGTTCAATGTTTATACTATTTTCATAGTTCACACATGTGAAATAACAGCTAGAGTTTGCCAAAAAATGTATTCATCAAGGGGTGGACATGCAGTAGCTTTAAAACTAACACAGGTGCCCTCGATCCTTTCCATAGAATAAACAGAGGCCCATGACCAAGATAGGCATAACCCCTTTTCTGCTTGAAATAACTGCTCTCCTCTTGGAAAACGTAGATCTGAAACAAAAAATGCAACAGTTCAGAAGAACAGGCGTAATCCCCAAATGAAGTGCTAGTGAGTCCCTGCTCCATATCTTTACATGCAGAACAACGGTCCAATCCTGAACACACTTCACTGTAAGTAAGTCTGACAGAGTTCATCAGGATTTGAGGCTGTTGCATACTTTATGAATTGGTTGGTTATTCTTTATTCTTAAAAATAAAGAAGTCTGAAAGGCAAAATATTGCAAATTGATTTATTTTTTTCCTTTATCGGTTTGTGAACCTGAAATGAAAGATAATGGCAACACTGATAAAGATAAAGGACAGAGAAGCAGTCAGATAAAGATTTGATTCATCTATATGTGAACAATTGGCGCTGGAAAAAAATTGGGGTTCTTTCTGTTTTGGAATCTGGGCTTGTCATTCTGCCACAAATTTGACGTGCAGCTGACTTATTCAAACATTTTGATACTGTTCACGAAACATATGATTTGATTTTGGATGCTGAGGGTAGCCATTAAGCCCATCGCATGCTTCCAGGACTTTGGAATGGTCAGTACAGCGAGAGCTTGTGGTAGTATGTACAACCCAAGCTAAGTCTATTTGTAGTCTGTGGGCATAACAGTTGACTGCAGGCATTTGGTAGAGGGCAGAAGGCAGGCCAATTTGTGCAGGAAGCAGTGTGCAGCTGATTTGTCAGAATGACACTGCCAGGCATTTTCTCAGCTCTTGAGCTCCAAGTTTCATGCAAACATTCCCAGTGTGCAACCTCACATCCACACTCTGCCCCTTCATCAAGAAGACCAGGAAGAACTCATATTAAGGATCTCATAGAATTGTTGGTCCATGTGCGTTTGTTGCAAATTAGCTTAATCTCAATTAGAAGTGACCATCCCTCACTATCTTACGAATGCTTTTCTAGGGGGTTTCAGGATTCCATATGGATTTTTTTCCTTTTCTCAGATTATGTCCTACAAATCTATCTCTGCACATAAAGTGGAAAGTATGGTGGCAACTGTAGGTCAGGAGGAAGTTAAAGGAGGGTTGTTGGTCCCTGGGAGGCCCTCTTTTTCCATAATTGAAACTCTCACCTTTTGGCATCAGTCATCCAAAAGTCTGAATATTTGATCCACAATTTATTTATTTTTCTTCATGGCAATTCAGTTAACAACATCCCTTTTGAACGTGTTCTCATGAAATATGTATCCTTCAATCACGCGATTTGCATGGTTAGGCACTGCAAGCATGATGCTGCCTTGGTGAAGTGTGACATTGCACCTGCTTCTTACCTTTTGCAGATAGTACTTCCTGATTTTGATTTATGAAACTCTTCATTTCAAGGTAAGTTTTATTTTGACAAGACCGTGCTTGTGGGCCATCCAATTTCATGCTCAGCCTTTGCAAAATTCAGCTTTATGCTTGAATAGACTCTGAAGAGCAGGGTAAGCAATTAGTCTGCTTGTCATTACTAGGATGGCCTTGATTTAAAAAAAAAATGCCAAAAAGTCAGCACCTAGTGACTTGGTATCTGCATGGGTGTGTGTCCAGAATGGAACCCCCATGGATACAGGGGTATACCTGTATAAAGTTTTTTCCTCATCATTAAAATGTAAACCCAATTCCATTGTAATGTTGGAAATTTCTGGAGGCCTTGTTAAAAATGCAAGGATTGCTTCCAGGAATCACCTAGAGACTGATGCTGCATCCTAGAGACTCCAAGTCAATCCTGGAGAGTTGGTAATTCTACATATGAATCTCCCTTCCCTTGCATCAGTGGTTCTCATACATTTAGCACCAGGACTCACTTTTTAGAATGAGTGTCAGGACCCACCAGAAGTGATGCCAAGACTGAAAGTGACATCATCAAGGAGGAACGGTTTTAGCAATCCTAGGTTGCAATCCTACCCACACTTACACAGGAATAAGTCCCATTTACTATCATTGCTAAAATAATATACATAGTAGCTTGTTAAAATTGCAGGTCTGTAACATTTCCCCAAATGTAGTCACATACCATGGTAGCATCAAGTTTTAATATATTAAAAATAAAATATTTAAATGAATGGGGACCCACCTGAAGTTGGCTCATGACCCATCTAGTGGATCCCGACCCACAATTTGTCCTACATTATTTCCCCAACTTAGATCACCCCTGAATGTTCTCTTAACTACTAAGAGGAAACCATACATTTAGTAAGTAAGTAAGTAGGTAGTCCCTGAGATATCCAGGGCTCAAACCATTATGAGACTTAAAGGTAACAGCTAGTACCTACACCTGGAAACAAACAAGAACTGGTTCATATGGAACAAAATTGGAAGAATATGATCCACAAATGGCATGCACCATAGTGAATGCCGTTTTCTTAGCATCCGCTGTACAGAAAGGAAACTTCTGCTGATCCCATTCATATGCTTTTATATTAGTAAAAGTGCCTTTATTCCAGTGGTAATGGAAAGAAAGTAATCAATACTATTCACATTCATTTATTTAAATAAGGCCCAGTGATGTGCTGAGACACAGTAACCTCTGGCAATGCTACATTTTGAACTTGCATGCTTAACAATACTCCAAGACGTAGTGAAATTTACAGTACTGCTGCCATGATATCATATGCTTTTTGCAGCACAAGGAAGGGAACCTTTCTGAGTTCACTTTAGTAGCCAAGTCCTTAGAGCTGTGTTTGCCATGATTTGGAGAACAAGGAATAAGGTATGAGAATGGAAGAAGCCCTCCCCAGGAGAAGGAAGCCAGATCAGTGAGGCCGCAACGACTGTGGTATTTATATTTGGCTGCAGAGCAGAGAACTGATTATAAACAAGGCAGGGAAATATCCTGTCTGAATCTTCACCTCCCACTCCATGGTGCCTCACATTTAATTCAGAACAAGACATGTTCTGCACAGTATGTGTGCATATGTGTGCGTGTGTCTTTGTAGCCTGTGGATAGCTGGCTTGCTTGTAGGACTTACAGGAGCTCTTTAAATTTTTGGACTGACTGTATCAGATGTCAGTAACAGGCAACATTTGTTGGGGAAGGAAGATTGTGCAAACAAACCCCAGGAGAGAAAGACATGTTGTGGATTGATCTCCAACAAAAACAGTATTTGTCCCAGTACCGTATTTTTCGCTCTATAAGACGCACTTTTTCCCCCCAAAAAAGTGGGGGGAAAAGTGTGTGCGTCTTATGGAGCGAATACTGGAAAAAAAAAAAACTCCGCCCCTGGCCCCGCCCCCTGCCCGCTCTGCTCGGCTCCGCTTCCCAGGAAAGCGTGGGTGGGGTGGCAGTCTTGCTGAGCAAGCCCGCGTGTCTACTCAGAAGTAAGTCTTAGAGTCACTGGGGCTCACTCCCAGGAAAGCGTGGGTGGGATGGCAGGCAGGGGTGCTCATTATGTCGATCCTCGAGCTACCAGTCCATCTCCAGGCGAAATGAGTCAATCGCCGGCTTCTCTCCTGTCCACGCATCCCTAGGAGTGAGCCCCTGGCAGGCTTGTGAGCCCAGGGAGCGAGCCTAGGGAGTGAGTCCAGGGAGCCCAGGGATTGAGACAGGCTCCTCCCTGGGAGAGGAGGCGCTGGCAGGCTTTTCTCCCGTCCACTCATCCCTGGGAGTGAGCCCCATTGGCTCTACTGGGGCTGACTTACCTTTCCCCTGCTTTTGCACTGGTATGTATGGAGATCTGCACCCCCCCCACTTCCATCTGTTGGTTCTGTTTGCAAAGGGTTTTGCAATGGTCTTGCTGTGATGCCTATACAGAGATCTTACCTGCCCCACGCTTTTCCCCTGCTTTTGCACTGCTATGTATGGAGATCTGCACCCCCCCCACTTCCATCTGTTGGTTCTGTTTGCAAAGGGTTCTGCACTGGTCTTGCTGTGATGCTTATACAGAGATCTTACCTGCCCCACGCTTTTCCCCTGCTTTTGCACTGGTATGTATGGAGATCTGCACCCCCCCCCCCCCACTTCCATCTGTTGGTTCTGTGTGCAAGGGGTTCTGCACTGGTCTTGCTGTGATGCCTATACAGAGATCTTACCTGCCCCACACCTTTCCCCTGCTTTTGCACTGCTATGTATGGAGATCTGCGCCTCCCCCACTTCCATCTGTTGGTTCTGTGTGCAAAGGGTTTTGCAATGGTCTTGCTGTGATGCCTATTCAGAGATCTTACCTGCCCCACACTTTTCCCCTGCTTTTGCACTGCTATGTATGGAGATCTGCGCCCCCCCCCCCCACTTCCATCTGTTGGTTCTGTGTGCAAAGGGTTTTGCAATGGTCTTGCTGTGATGCCTATACAGAGATCTTACCTGCCCCACACTTTTCCCCTGCTTTTGCACTGGTATGTATGGAGATCTGCACCCCCCCCAACTTCCATCTGTTGGTTCTGTGTGCAAGGGGTTTTGCAATGGTCTTGCTGTGATGCCTATACAGAGATCTTACCTCCCCCACGCTTTTCCCCTGCTTTTGCACTGGCATGTATGGAGATCTGCACCCCCCCCTTCCATCTGTTGGTTCTGTGTGCAAGGGGTTTTGCAATGGTCTTGCTGTGATGCCTATACAAAGATCTTACCTCCCCCACACCTTTCCCCTGTTTTTGCACTGGTCTGTATAGAGATCTGCTCCCCCCCCCCTTATATTGGAATCCAGGAAGATCTGGTGAGGAGGTAGATGTGGTGTCAGCAGTGGCCCCTTTAAGGGTAAGGCCTGGGCATCCAGCAGAGAGTGCTGCACAGCTGCAGCCACTGGAAGGCAATAGGGCCCTCAGGGATATAAGGAGTACCAGAGGCAGAAAGGGTTTGTGGGTTTTGAAGGAGTGCAGGTTGGAGGTAGGGGAGGAGACTGACTGGGTTTATTGAATTTGGAATCTGACTGTGGATTGTGACTGGACTTGGATACCCTGATGGATTTAACTGACCTACCTGGAACCTGACCTTGGACTGTAATTTGGCTTATTGGCTCTGGACTCTGATTTGGTAACTCTGAATGATGGGACTGATTTACTTGGCATCTGTGGACTGGAACTGGACTCATTTTTGCTTGCTGCACTGGTGAATTGCACAAGGGGAACTGATCAGCCTTAAGCGGGCACGAGGCCCAGTGGATTGGAATTTGGCAGAACATCATTGTAGCAGAAAGATAATGTGATCCCCTATTTGTGTGCACCTACTTTTGTGAGCTTCATAAATTCTGACTTTAGCAATGATGAGTTCTTGGTGTTTCCAGAAAACTAGAGTGCTCAAACCTTTAAGTCTCTCCATGTGTTAATGACAGTGATAATGGTTCTTAATGCCACTGTTGACTGCTGTTCACTTTACATGGTTCAAATGTTATTCTGTTATAGTTTATTAAATATTTTATTACACTATTTGGTTCAGAATATTTTTTTCCTTGTTTTTCTCCTCTAAAAACTAGGTGCGTCTTATGGTCAGGTGCGTCTTATGGAGCGAAAAATACGGTAAGTCGAGATGGATTTTCACCCAATTTGGCTTGGTAGAGACCACCATTCAACATCAGGGGTGGTACTGTGGAACCATTAACATTCCTATTCAGAAGCAATCTCCACTGGGCATAATCCCAGGAAAGTGTGCATAGGATTGCAGCCTTGATCGATGAAGCATGTGCAGCTCTGTTATCCACAGACATGCTGTAGGCCATACGGTCTAAAGGAGTGCTGATGTAGCCTAAATTCACATCTTAATCTCAAACAAAAGGCAGTCACCTCTGCTTGATGCTGGGGGGTAGTGAAGCATCATGGAAGAGCTAATATGGTCTTAAATCTTCCATGACACAGAGGTGGAATTGTCATGCTGAAGGAGGTTGTAGCAGATGAGCTGTTCATCTCTCCCAAGTCCCTTTCCCTAGAATCCAGATCTAATTCCTCAGGAGCAGATCCTCATAAGTTCAGGGAAAGAAGAAAGGTGCTCTGACCTCTTTTAGGGTATAGGATGAAATGGATTTGGTGCTAGCGCTACCCAGCAGCCTCAGTGGCTCATGAACTGATCAGACCCCAAGTCTGATAATTCCCAGTCTTACGGCACAATCCTAGGCATGTCTACTCAGAGGTAATCCCCATTGATTTCAATGGAGCTTACTCCCAGGTAAGGGACCAATTCTATCCAATTTTCCAGTAGTGGTGCAGCTGTGCCAATGGGGTGTGCACTGCATCCTGTGGTGGGGAGGCAGTCAAAGAGGCCTCCTCAAGGTAGAGGAATCTTTGTTCCCTTACCTTGGGGCTGCATTGCACTTGCACAGGTACTGGAAAGTTGGATAGGATTGGGCCCTTTCTGTTTGTAGGATGGCAACTGCTACAATATTTTCTTTCTTAGGGTCTAGACATGACCCCCTGCTGGCCTGCCTCACTCCCACCCACTGATCCTTTCCTCAGCTCTCCTTTTCTACCCACTGCTTGTTCTCCAACTGTGGTCCAGATTTGCACCTCCTAACTTCTGCCCTCTCCTCACCTGCCCACTCTCTCTTCCTGCCCTCAGCTCTCCTTCCACTTTATCCATTCAACTTTCTGGTCCACTTTTCCTGTCTCTCCCTTCTCCATTTTTGTCCAGTATGTCCTCTGTACCCATCCCTCCCTCTCTCCATTGCTATGCATCTTGTCCCTTTCTCTTTCCGACTTGTATCCTTCCTGTTCCAGCTCTTCCATGTATTCTTTTCACCCTGGTACCTCTCCTTCCTTCCTCTCCCTGCTTACCAGCCACCCTTTCATACTCCGATCCCCTTCCTCTTCTCTTCTTACCTGCTTCTCTCCCAGGGCCAAGTGTGAAGGATGTCACCATCCTCTTACAGCAAGCCTCCTGAAGGCAGCCCAGCTCAGCCCATCTTGCCCAAGCATCTCCTGGCAGCGTGAAGTGCACTCAGCCCTGGACAACTACCAGCTTCTTACACACGTAGCAATTTGCTACTCACTTGGTAGGTAAAATGGATTCCATCTGTCATGAGTAGGACTCCACATTGACAGTGTCTTGATATTCCTATGTCATCTGTCGGCACAGTTGGCCTAGCTACAAAGTCACCGGATGCAGCCTATGTCAGTGGCTGGAACTTCATTTGCTTGGCCCCTTTAAATAAAAGTCCTGAACTTCCAGGTTTCTGAAAACCATGTGGCAGAGCACCTAAGGAGCCGATTCTCTTTTTCAGTGTTCTGTGTCAGAGGGAGATCAATAGGCAGCATCAGGCAGCAGACCCCACTGCACTGCCCTGTCTGTTGGTCAGCGGCGAACCTCCCCAGCTCCGTGCCTGGGGCAAAGGTCCTCAATGGTGCCTCCCTCGGGCTGTTGCTACCTCCCTACACAAAAAGCTGCCCCCACTCACCTGAGGCACACGGAGCCTCATGCAACCTCCACCCCCATCGGAGAAGCCTCTCTGAGGTTCCCTGATGCTTTAAACTGTGCTTCCGGAAAACTCAGAGAGGCTTCCGTGGGGTCCTAGCGGCTCGCGCCCAGGGCTTTTGCCCATCAAACCTAAAGGCAGGTCTGCAACTGCTGTTGGTTTTATTTGGATTATTTTCAGCTTTACAAACTTATGAAGTGGAGAGGATCCTTTGGAGTGTGAGGCCTTTTGTCTGCCTGCTTGACCCTTGCCAGTTTGGTTCTTTATTTCTGCCTTAGGGGATTAGTCGAATGGGCGGGGTGGGTGATGGATGAGAAAGACTCATAACAGAAATATTCTTACATTATCTGGTGTGTACCTGCAATATAGCATACCATATTACACTGCTAAATTATCTGATTAGCTTAGACTGACCTATTCCTAACTGAAATCAACAGTTTTGATTCTATTCATTTTATTGGGACGGTCACTCTCTCAGAGAGAGAGAGAGAGAGAGAGAGAGAGAGAGAGAGAGAGAGAGAGCGCTACCACCCAAACTTCATTATTTTTTTCAAGACAGAAATATTTTATTGCCTAGAAGATGTTCTGTATATTTGATTAGTATGTGCATGATTTTGCAGTATGCACCTATATTTATGAAACCCTGATTCCCAAATGATATCAGGCTTTTCTTGGAGAAAATAATTCTGGTGCCCTGGGCATCTCTTGGCAGTAGTTCATTCAGCAGCGTTTGATGTATCTCTTCAATATAACACATAGTTCTAGGCTGCCAAATTGTTTGACCCAGTCATGGAAGACAAATTTGACATTCTAAGTTTAATCAAGCTATGGGCAATGCCAGATGCAAGGGAGGGCACCAGGATGAGGTCTCTTGTTATCTGGTGTGCTCCCTGGGGCATTTGGTGGGCCACTGTGAGATATAGGAAGCTGGACTAGATGGGCCTATTGCCTGATCAAGTGGGGCTGTTCTTAAGCTGCATATAATCTAGGCAATACTAGAACTAGCCATAAATTTAAGAAGCTCCAGTTTAGGACCTCATAATCCTCAGGGACCTCAAAAAATATTTCAGAATTTTTTTTTTTTTTTTGGGGGGGGGGCTTTTAAAATTTTATGTCTGCTAATTATAGAGATATAGGACCTCTCCAAGTTCTAAATTTGGCACTCAGTCTAGATACTAAGTTTGAGGTAGGATAATCAAACACTGAATGGATTGTGGAAGGCCAATTTGGCTGTGTTTGTCACTTATCTTTTATGTTTTCTTATTCCACATATAGGTGAAAATATCTGATGTAATGTTGCATGCTTTGTTAGGTGGAGAGAACATGAAGGCATCCTCATTACTGCTAGATAACAGAGTGAATCCTGGAGAGTGTTGTAGACAACTGAGAGGAGCATATGTTTCTGAACTCTCAAGGTCTGTTCCACTGGCATACCAGAAAGCCTGGTTTTCTTTTAGGCTTCACTCTGTTAAACCTGAGAGTGTACTGCTAAAATCTGCCTTCTGCCATACTAAATAATCATATTTCTATGTGGTGAAAGGCAAGTGTCCATTGTTAGATTTTAGAACAAGCTGATGGGAAACTATTTACACATGGGGGGGAATACATTGGAAATCTGGTAAATATATGGCCTTAAAAGCAGAGGTTACAGTCTTAAAAATGCAATTCTAAACAAGTCTCCTTGAAGTCAATGGAGCTTACTTCTGAATAAACATAGTTAGGATTGTACTGACTATAGTATGCCAATAAATGATTGGGGTATGCATTTGTTTTAAGACAAATGGAAAAATTAACTCAATGGAATCCATTTGATGGATTTTTCATTTGTTCCAAGACAAATGGAGACAGGCACTGAGTGGAACAGATAGTTACTGTTCTATTTGAGACTCCAATTTATATTTAGAAAGGCCGTATCCAAACCCCCCTCCCGATCAACCTAGCATTACACTGGCTGCTCAGATATGTGCCAGTGATTTCTCAGATTCAAGTAGCTCCATTGAGGTGACTGCCATGCTACAGGGGGTAAGGGGAAATTAATCCCCTTACTCCGAGTTGCATGGCAGCCACCTCCTACCCTATGATGGATACAGTTGGCCCACCTGTTCTGGTGTAGAATAGGATTGGGCTGCCCTACTTATAGTCTAACCCAATTATTCAGGTGATGGGGAGAGATATAAAAATGTGATTCTTATAGAAAAAAAGTAATTACCGGCAAGGGGAAAAATGAAAGGGATTGTGAAAGCTAGGGTAATAGAAAGAAATGCCAACCTTTCCCAATGATCAACATGAATTTTCTGCTGAAAGTGCATAATGAAATGAAGATACTAAGCTGAGACTGAAGGTTGCCTGCCTAGTCTCCGTTACTTGAAAGTAAGCACCACTGAACAAAATGAAATATTTTCTTTGAGGAGGGGGCACTGCTAACTGATACATGGATGAGACAATGTGGGGCAATTGCAAAGAAATGTACTTCCCCCCCTTTCTTGTTGTGTTGGTCATTGTGGGATTTTACAATGTATAGTAAGCTGTGGAAGAGTGATGTTGTGGCAACACTAAATAGGCTCTTAGTAGGTAGAACGTTTCAAGCTGCTTCCATATGAAGACTTTCTCACTTCACTGAGACACATGCCGCTGGGGGAGGGGGACAGTGGGAGTGTGAGCATGTGCACATGCATCACCATGTCAAAGAGATGCTCTGCCTCTTCTTTATAGACTTTATTCCCCTTTATAGACATTGGGCTTCAAAGGGGGTGTAACACATGCAAAAGAGGATGTTGGCAGCTTGGATATTCTCAAACTAAAGCCTTGTAAGCTTCAAAGGGGGTAAAGGGGTGAATGAGTGGGGTAGTCACTACCTTGACATTGGGAGTAGAAGTGCTCACTGATCCCCCAAATCTACCATCTGAAGCAACTGCTTCATCCTACCTAGTGGGCAGCCTTGTAAGCCCAATAATCTATTAATATTGTATATTTATATTGATATTATATGTGAGGATTTCATTCTAAGCTTCATTTTGAAGAAAAACATCTGCCAACCATGGGCCCAGTCCTATCCAACTTTCTAGCACCAGTGCAGTTGCAATGCAGCCCCAAGGTAAGGGAACAAATGTGCCCAAACCTTGAAGAGGCCCCTATCACTGTCTCCCTACCACAGGATGCAGTGCAAGCCCCATTGTACTGCATCCTGTGGTAGGGACGCAGTCCCTGTGGTAGGGATGCAGATTTTTCAAGGCACCGGCCCTTGAAAATTGGATAGGATTGAGCCCTATATTGTTTAGTTCTTTTAAAAATGTGTGTGGTGGTAGATCTAAATTCTAACTTCAGGTAAGGGTTTTTGAACTGATAAAGAGATTTTTTTAAACATAAAAGAATAAACATTCTTTTGTGAAGATCTAGTAAGCTTACAAATAACATTTGTGTTTTCCTAAACTCTTAGCAGTTTACAGTAAATGAAAATGTTCTGTTCTGCATCCTTATGAAGCTCTCTTTAGACGCACATAAGTATCATTATGGCACATTCTGAACTAGCAAAGAGCTCCACTTACTGGCAGACAAAAGAGTCCACGTTCCTATTTTCCCTGTAATTGCAGAGGCAGAAGTGAAAAAAGATTTTTAAAAATTGACAGAATTGCCCAAGTTTTAAAAGACTAAGGGCTCAATCCTATCCAATTTTCCAGGGCCGGTGAAGCCATGCCAATAGGGCATGCACTGCATCTTGTGGTGGGACAGCAGTCACAGAGGCCTCCTTAAGGTATGGGAACATTTGTTCCCTTACCTTCAGGCTGCATTGCTGCTGCACCGGTGCTGGAAAATTGGATAGGATTGGGCCCTAAGAGTGTTGACTTATTAGCAAACAATGTGCCTAATAAGTGGTGGCTCCTGTCTTATTTGGAAAACCCCGTGGACAAAAAGGTAGACAGGGATGGGTGCCCCCCTAACCAATCTGCTATCTGAAATGACCTCTTCAGTTGGTCTCATGGATGGGCCCACCCTAGGAATCACATCGTCAAAGCTCTAAGGCTGCAGTCCTATAACACTTTCCTGGGAGTCAGCCCCATTGAACACAATAGAACTTACTTCTGAGTAAACATGCATAGTATTGTGCTGTCAGTTGTTCACTGCGGAATCTACTGATTTCTGCCAGAAATTTAAGTTAACACCAGACATTTGTAATGTTTGACTGGCAGAATCAGTTGAAACCAAGTAGAATATATCTTCAGGCTCTGAATGCAATCAAACAGGGAAGTTGCACAAATGGGAAGCAAGCATAGTAGAGTAGGTCAAATATTTTAGTTAAGCGAGCGCAAGTACAAAGAAAACAGAAACTGTCTGTCAAGGCTTTTGAGACTGTTGGACTTGGGAGTCAGCACTAATTCTACCTTGGGGCTAGTACAGCCTGCAACTTCCCTTCTATTTCTGAACTTCTCAGTTATCTGGGGAAAACAGAATATTCCTAATGATATTTGGCCTGGGAGATCAACATTTCAAAAAGAATCATTGTGAAGCTCCAGTGTTATCGCCTGATACTTTGTGCTGCTTTGAAATCAGTTCTACTCTATTTCTATATCAACAAACAACTCTTGAAAAATCAAAAGACAGGGTAGAGCCAGTTCCAGTGCTACATTTATCTATTCTCAACTGCAGGTTGCACAGGTGGGGAACTATTTCGGCATAAAGTGCATGACATTGTCTAGCTGCCACTTAAAAGAGACACAAGCCCTGCCTTCAGATTTATGATCTAATATATAGACTTCAAAAAGAAATAAAGAAGGAAGGAATGGGGAGGAGAGAGAAAAACAGGGAAGGCTACTGTGGTTGCAACTATAGGAGGCACCTGAAAGGTAACATGATTGAGACATAAAAGAATTATGCATGGGATCGATCAAGTGGATGGAAAGAAATTCTTTTCCCTCTTGGATAACACCAGATCTAAGGTAAGTCCACTAAAATTGAATGTTGGGAGAGTTAGAACAGACAAAAGAAAATATTTCTTTACCCAGTAAGTAACTGATCTGTGGAACTTTGTGCCACAGGATGTTGGGATGGCGCCTGGCCTAGATGTCTTTAAAATAGAACTGGACAGATTTGAGGAGGAAAAGTGCATCTCAGGTTACAAGCCATGAGGACTATATGCAGCCTCCAGGTTTTAGCGGTAACCTATTTCTGAAAGCCAGGTGCAAGGAAGTAGCAACAGGATATGGGTATTTTGTTGTCTTCTTGAGTGCTCCCTGAAGCATCTGGTGGGATACTATGCAGGAAGATGGACTAGATGAGCAGTTGCCCTGATCCAGAAGGGCTCTTCTTATGTTATTATGTTCTTATTGACAGGGGAGTGCATTTGTTTCATATTAATTAGTAAATGGAACTAAATCACATCTGTTTCATTTTAATTCATTAAAAAAACAACCTGAAGCAAAAAAAGTTAAACAGTGTAAAGTTCCCTTTTTTGGGGCGGGGGGGGGGGCATTTGGGAAGGACCTATTTGAAGCACAGAGGTACAGCTTTTTCTTGTCTTTCAAGGATGGGCTCCCAAAGCAGGCCACACCCAGTTGACCAACATACTTAACCAGCCTGCTGAGCCCAGTGGTGTTATAATTATGTGCAAACCCCTTCTCCCAACACACACACAAATTCCTTTCTCTTCTTCGCACCCCAGCCATAAACCATAAACCTTCCTGCTGGATGAAGTGGTTGCTGGGTTGGGCCACTCTCACTGAGAACCTCGATGAGAAAGAGAAAAAGAATGCAATATTGTTACAATTATGTACAAATTTTTTTCCCCATAATTGACCTACTGTGGTCCACCACAAGGGCAAGACTGAGTGATGTGGCCCTGGAAGCTGAAAGCTATAAAGAATAAAAAGAGCTCCCTCTTGTGGCTGCCTCCTAGCCATTTCCCCCCCCCCCCCGATCATCATTTTAGTCATTTCCACCTCCATTAATTTCATCTTTATCTGTTCAACCTATGGAGTAAGGCTAAGCCAGTTCATGGTTTTCTCATATTTCAGCAAGCAAGACAGACACTCATAAGGCCATGAATGAGTGACTGTACCTCACACCTTCCACTGAGAAATGGACAATGTTTGGAGCTCCACTTGGAGGTCTGGTGTTTTAAGTACAGATCCCAGATTACATGCATACATAGTTCTCTTTTCCCTCTTTTAGCCTCAAGACTTTGGAAAATCAAGGCTGGAAGATGAGAACTGGCCACACAGTGTTCTGCCAGATTCCCTATCCAAGCCTCACTTAGGGAACTTATGCCCACTCTCAGCTAATTAGCTCCCCTTTTGTTCCCCCAACAATGGCCCCAGTTCTTTACTGCAGTGCTACTAAACTCCACCACCTGGGTAGCTTGCCTGTTTAAACTGCAAGGACCCAGTTCCTAAGGCAGCAGTCCTTCCCGGTATAGCAGCGCACCTCAACTCCCCAGTTCTCCACAGCCTGTTCAAGTTGTCCATTAGTCAGTGAGCCAGAGAATTAGCCAGAAGGTCAGTCCACAAAGCAGAGCCATAAGCCAACAGTCCAGTAGGTCCGTTAGCCACAAAGTCAGTCAGAGTATCCAGGCCAAAGTCCAGAGTCACAGTCCAAGGTCAAATTCCAGGTAAGTCAGTCAAATCAGTCAGAGTTGCCAAGCCACAGTCCAGAGTCAATAAGCCAGGTCAGGTCTCCTCCAACCTGCACTCCTTCTACAACCCACAAACCCTTCCTGCCTCTGGTGCTCCTTATATCCTTAGGCATCTCATTTCCTCTAGTGGCTGCAATTGTACAGCACACCCTTTGCTGAAAGTCCAGACCTTAACTCTTAAAGGAGCCACTGTAGACACCACATTCTACCTCCTCGCCAGATCTTCTGTGATTCCAATACACCCAGTGAACTTGATGACTATGGATATGCACTCATGTCTCCCTGTTGACATTTTTTTGTCCTTACACATCTCCTTCCTTGCTTTACCAGTGTTGTGCATTGTCATTGCAAAGGAATGCAATGCTTTTTGGAGAATGTTGTAGAAATTGAGCATCCTATGAGAAAATTAACATTGTATGAATTCAGTACATAAACTACCAACATTACTAGATGTGGGGCTGAAACAAAAGGGCTTTGATCGACCAGTGATATATCATTATTATCATTATTGACAAGGCACACCATACTGCTGCTGGGGGGGGGGCTCACATCCCTCATTGTCCTATTATTAAATGACCCTCCCCCAAATTCTTGTGGCACACCTGTGGACCATTTGTGGGATGCCAATTGCTGATCTCATAGTTATTGTAATCCATGAATGGATATTTCTCAATTATGCCCAAACAGCACAAACTTATGCATAAAATGATGCTGCTCCCTGTGAATTGCTCTGGTGAGACGCTGTGTGTCTGTGGAATATTCTATATCTTTTGCTTTCCTCCTAGAATTATTCTTTTTCACCATTTATAGGAGAACTTGAATAGGGGCCTGTAATTTTACCTAGCGCTACTTCAAACACATATTATCAGTGTTCACTCATGTGGATGCAATTACATTTCATGGAGTACAGGGTGATATTTTGTATGCATGTAATGAATAAAAACCATTTAGGACTCTGCCAGAAATATAAGTGTATATCATCCTGCCCCACTCATTTTGTTTAAAGCAAAAGCTGTTTTTTTTTTAAACAAGTTATGATGTAATGATAAAGATATTACAAAGTAAAAAAGAGTTAGGTGCTTTCATTAGAGCTACAGGGTCCATTTAAACTGGTGATGGGTGAACCCTGCCAAGACATGCTGTAATCTAGAGTTGAGAAGAACAGACTATTCCTCCCAACTCAGAAAACGGTTGGTTTTGCCCCCAGTTCTGAGCCTATTTTGGATTCTGCCCAATTCCTATCACCTACCCCTAAATTCCTCTCTTCCCCTCCCATTGCTTGCTTGCTCCTCTGCCTCTTGTCTGAGTCACTTTGCCCTTACCTTTCTTGTGGTTCCAGCACTAGCAGCAAGAAAATGGAGATAAATGTTTCTCTCCCCTCCTTGATGCCTGAAAGAGAATAATTAAACAGCCCAATCTTTAACTTACCAGCCATCATTGAGTTAGGGCTTCTGCTGAAAATGTCTTCCATAAAGCTGTCAGTGCCTGTTGCAAAAGGTGCTCCATCAACACACAGTTCAGTGTTCTACTGGGAGTGCCCATGGGAAAACCTGCACTCTCCCACCCCATTATCAGTTTTCCTGCACACTGGAGGAAGTAAGATGGTGGGAGAGGTGGGATGGGATGGTAGGAGGGTGGAATGAGTGCAAGGGGGGACATGATTAAGACATACAAAATTATACACTGGAAGGACAGAGTGGATAGAGAGATGCTCTTTTCCCTGTCACACAACACGAGAACCAGGGGACATCTGCTAAAATTGAGTGTTGGGAGAGTTAGGACAGACAAAAGAAAATATTTCTTTACTCAGCGTGTGGTTGGTCTGTGGAACTCCTTGCCACAGGATGTGGTGATGGCATCTGGCCTAGATGCCTTTAAAAGGGGATTGGACTAATTTCTGGACAAAAATTCCATCATGGGTTACAAGCCATGATATGTACATGCAACCTGCTGATTTCAGAAATGGGCTATGTCAGAATGCCAGATGCAAGGGAGGGCACCAGAATGCAGGTCTCTTGTTGCCTTGTGTGCTCCCTGGGGCATTTGGTGGGTCTCTGTGAGATACAGGAAGCTGGACTAGATGGGCCTTTGGCCTGATCAAGCAAAGCTGTTCTTATGTAAGGGATGTACAGAATGGGGGGGGGGGCAGCAATGTGAGCCAGGGTGATCAGACTGGATCCCAGGAAGGGTGTCAGGATAAACTGCTGGCACTGTGGATATTCTAATTACCTTCTTGAATCTGATCCCGTGGCTATTATTTTGCTGTCACAAGTCCAAGCAGACCCACCTGTGTGGCAGAGGCTTGACCATGCTGATGCATTCGTGTGAGTGACCAGGATGAGTGACACTGCAGGTGTGGACATGGAAGCTCCCTCCGAGTTTGAAAAGTCAAATGACCTGTGCATTGCAGTCAATTAGTACAAAAAGATTGTGAGGTGGTGGTTGTTTATATATTGTTGACATCAATTGCAACCCCACTAAATTTCAGGCAAACCACCATTGTTGGAAAGCTGCTAAACTTGTGAACTTTTAAAATGGGATGGACTGTAACAGGATGAAAGAGAAAATGAAATTTAATTGATACCTGAATTTCTTTGTTTCCTCCTCCCTCCCCCCTATTTCTTTTCCCTTTTGTGTCAGGTCTCCAGACTCTGGCCCGCGGGCCAGATCCAGCGCCCTGCCTTTTCCTTCCCCCACATGAATGCTGCTTACCGTTCCGCAGGGGAGCTTTCTTTCTCTTTTGCTGATCTCCCCCAGACCATGCTCTGGCCTGCCACTTCTGGGTTCTGTAGCTCCAGCAGCCACTTCACCCAGATTTCTGGGCAGATACAGCTGGCTGGGGCACAGTTTGAGGGAGATTAGCAGCAGAGAAGAATGGCTCCATGGTGGATTGGTAAGTGCCGGTTGCGCAGGGGAAACCTTCCCTGGTCTGCAGCAGTTTCCAGTTTGGAGTCCTCTGTCTTAGATATATAGATTATATATTATAGATTCCTTCTCCTAGATCAGCTGCCTTCCCCCCTCCCACCCCGGATCTTCCATTTCACTCACACATCACTCTTTCCAATTTCCAGGTACCCACAAAGCCCTTCCCCCCGCACCTTCCATTTCACTCACACATCACTCTTCCAATTTCCAAGTACCCACAATGCCCTTCCCTCCCGCACCTTCTGTTTCATTCACACATCACAATGCCCTTCCCTCCCACACCTTCCGTTTCACTCACACATCACAATGCCCTTCCCTCCCACACCTTCCGTTTCACTCACACATCACTCTTCCAATTTCCAAGTACCCACAATGCCCTTCCCTCCCGCACCTTCCGTTTCACTCACACATCACTCTTCCAATTTCCAAGTACCCACAATGCCCTTCCCTCCCGCACTTTCCGTTTCACTCACACATCACTCTTCCAATTTCCAAGTACCCACAATGCCCTTCCCTCCGGCACCTTCCGTTTCACTCACACATCACTCTTCCAGTTTCCAAGTACCCACAATGCCCTTCCCTCCCGCACCTTCCATTTCACTCACACATCACTCTTCCAGTTTCCAAGTACCCACAATGCCCTTCCCTCCCGCACCTTCCATTTCACTCACACATCACTCTTCCAATTTCCAAACCTTCCAATTTCCAATTCAAACAATTTCCAATTTCCAAACTCTGATCCCAAACCTCCACTGCCTTGTGGCTATATCCAGTTGTGGAAAAGGCTTCAGGAGTCAACCTCGAGGCAAAATCAGGAGCCGGAGTCCCTGAGGCAGTTCATGGCTGAACACAGTCATGTTCTGGCAACTCCTGCGAAGCCGCTGGAACCAACCGTATTGGCTTCTGCCTTTCCATTGGACCATTCCAGCAATGTGGAGAGGGGGGATTTGCTGCATGGGTAACAGCCTATCCTCCATGCCTTCTCTACCCAGGCTTTGCGCACTGGAGATGACACTCCAACTTCGCCATACGGCGTCGGCACAACACGGGAAGCAGCAGTTTACTGGTTATAAGTCTTCGCTCGATTGGCGTAGAGCGTGACGCCAGGGGCTGCTTCCGACGGTGGGAGAGATCATTGCATCTCATTGGGCAGCTACCGCCCGCCTTAAGCTGGGCAGTCCCCAGTCAGTAAGGTGCTGCTTCGCCACGGTCCATTAACCTCACGGGGTGCGTGGGGTTTAGGGTGAAAACCGACAAGCGGATCGACAACTCTGCACCATGCAACAGAAAACAGAAAACTCCTGCCCTAAAGCTGGGCACCTGGAACGTTAGGACAATGACACCTGGCTTCTCTGATGACCTGCAAGAAATAGACGACGCACGCAAAAGAGCTGTCATCCACATGGAGCTGAGCAGACTGCAGATGGACATCGTTGCCCTTCAAGAGACAAGGCTTCCAGATTCCGGATCTGTCAAGGAGCGAAATTTCTCATTTTTCTGGCAGGGAAAACCACCAAATGAAACCAGGGAACATGGTGTTGGCTTTGCAGTCAGAAATTCCCTGCTGAAGTCCATCATCCCACCTACTGTGGGAAGTGAAAGAATTTTGTCCCTGCAGCTTCAGTCATCAGCAGGACCTGTCACTCTCATCAGTGCTTATGCACCGACTTTGTCGTCTCCAGCAGAAGCCAAAGACAAATTCTATGATGACCTGGCCACCACTATCAAGAAGATCCCTGTAAAAGAGCCATTGTTCATCCTCGGCAATTTCAATGCTAGAGTTGGTGCTGATAACAGTTCGTGGCCCACTTGCTTAGGCCAGTTCGGCATTGGGAAGATGAACGAGAATGGCCAACGCCTGCTAGAGTTTTGCTGTCATCATGGTCTCTGTGTCAGCAATACGTTCTTCAACACGAAGCCCCAACATAGAGTCTCTTGGAGACACCCAAGATCAAAGCACTGGCACCAGCTCGACCTGATTCTCACCAGACGCTCCAGCCTTCCCAGCACCAAGATCACACGCAGCTATCAGAGTGCTGCCTGTGACACTGACCACTGGTGTGCAGCAGAGTGAAATTGCAAACAAAGCGACTATCACACGAAAAAGGAAGGAAGACCTCGCATTGATACCAGCAAGACCCGGGATCAGAGAAAAGTGGAGGAATTTGCACAAGCACTTGAGGAATCTCTTCCAGGCCTGGTCGATGCAAATGCATCCAACAGATGGGAACATTTCAAGAATGCCGTTTACAACACCACCTTGTCCATATTTGGCAAGAAGACCAACAAGACAGCAGACTGGTTTGAAGCCCACTCTGAGGAGTTGACACCAGTCATTGAGGAAAAGAGGAGAGCTCAAGCAGCACACAAGGCCTGTCCCAGTGAATGCAACCTGCAGGTCCTCCGAGCTGCTCACAGCAAAGTCCAGCAGACTGCCAGGAGATGTGCTAACAACTACTAGCTTCAGCTCTGCTCCCAGATACAGGTAGCAACTGACACAGGCAACATCAAGGGGATGTATGACGGTATCAAGCAGGCCCTAGGTCCAACACAGAAGAAAATTGCCCCTCTGAAGTCTGCCACAGGCGAGGTCATCCAGGATCGGGCGCAGCAGATGGAATGCTGGGTACAGCACTACTCTGAGCTATATTTCAGAGAAAATATAGTCACCGAAGAAGCGCTGAACAACATTGAGTGCCTGCCTTTGCTGGAGGAGCTTGACAGTGAACCAACCCTAGAACTTCACGTGGCCCTGGACTCCCTTGCCTTTGGCAAGGCACCTGGAAAAGACAGCATCCCTGCTGAAGTCCTAAAGTGCTGCAAAGAGATCATCGCTACTGAGCTGCATGAAATCCTCTGTCTCTGCTGGAGAGAAGGTGAAGTACCTCAAGACATGAGGGATGCAAACATCATCATGCTGTACAAGAACAAAGGTGACAGGGGTGACTGCAACAACTACTGTGGCATCTCTCTCCTTAGCGTTGTAGGAAAGTTGTTTGCCCGAGTTGCACTAAACAGGCTCCAGGAACTTGCAGAGAGCGTCTATCCAGAATCACAGTGCGGATTCCGAGCCAGCAGGTCCACCACTGATATGGTATTCTCCCTTAGACAACTGCAGGAGAAATGCAGGGAACAACGACAGCCACTCTTTATAGCCTTCATAGATCTCATGAAGGCTTTCGACCTGGTCAGCAGGGACGGCCTCTTCAAGATTCTCCCCAAGATCGGATGTCCACCCAGGCTCCTCAGCATCTTCAGATCCTTCCACAAGGACATGAAAGGCACTGTTGTCTTCGATGGCTCCACATCAGACCCCTTTGACATCCGAAGCGGTGTGAAGCAGGGCTGTGTTCTTGCGCCAACCTTGTTTGGGATTTTCTTCGCTGTCCTGCTGAAGCAGGCCTTTGGAACTGCAACAGAAGGCATCTATCTCCGGACCAGATCAGATGGAAAGCTCTTCAACCTCTCCAGACTGAGAGCAAAGTCCAAAGTCCAGCTGAAATGTCTTCGTGACTTCCTCTTTGCCGACGATGCAGCTGTCACTACCCACTCTGCCAAAGATCTCCAGCAGCTCATGGATCGTTTTAGCAAGGCCTGCCAAGATTTTGGACTGACGATCAGCCTGAAGAAAACACAGGTCATGGTTCAGGATGTGGACTCACCTCCCTGCATTACAATCTCTGCGCATGAACTGGAGGTTGTCCATGACTTTGTGTACCTTGGCTCAACTATCTCCGACACTCTTTCTCTCAATACTGAGCTAAACAAACGCATCGGTAAAGCAGCTACCACCTTTTCCAGACTCACAAAGAGAGTCTGGTCCAACAAGAAGCTGACAGAACATACCAAGATCCAGGTCTACAGAGCCTGTGTCCTGAGTACACTTCTGTACTGCAGCGAATCATGGACTCTCCGCTCACAACAGCAGAAGAAATTGAACGCTTTCCACATGCGCTGCCTCCGACGCATTCTCGGCATCACCTGGCAGGACAAAGTTCCTAACAACACAGTCCTGGAACGTGCTGGAATAACTAGCATGTATGCACTGCTGAAACAGAGACGCCTGCGTTGGCTCGGTCATGTCGTGAGAATGGATGATGGCCGGATCCCAAAGGATCTCCTCTATGGTGAACTCGTGCAAGGAAAGTGCCCTACAGGTAGACCACAGCTGCGATACAAGGACATCTGCAAGAGGGATCTGAAGGCCTTAGGGATGGACCTCAACAAGTGGGAAACCCTGGCCTCTGAGCGGTCCGCTTGGAGGCAGGCTGTGCAGCATGGCCTTTCCCAGTTTGAAGACACTTTGCCAGCAGTCTGAGGCTAAGAGGCAAAGAAGGAAGGCCCATAGCCAGGGAGACCGACCAGGGACAGACTGCACTTGCTCCCGGTGTCGAAGGGATTGTCACTCCCAGATTGGCCTTTTCAGCCACACTAGACGCTGTGCCAGAACCACCTTTCAGAGCGCGATACCATAGTCTTTCGAGACTGAAGGTTGCCAATACAATATTATAGATTGTTGTAAACAATCTATATGTGTGTTATGTGCTTTCATAGAAAGATGTAATATAAATCCAAAAACATTAAAGTAGCACCCAGCAAGTTTTTTTCATTATTCCCTTAGTTCTCTCTCGCCCTTGCTGGTATAGGTAAGGGTGCGTGAGTGGAGGAGGGGTGCGTATACCTGTGCATACACATGCATGTGTGTGTGTGTGTGTGTGTGTGTGTGTGTGTGTGTGTGTGTGTGTGTGTGTAATTAAAGAAGGTTTTCAGAGACCATATTATACGATGCTAAAAGAAAAATGACTAGTGAATTTCAAAGTTTCTAAGCTAAATAGAGTTTATTGGGGAAATAAGTCTTAATTCTTCACGACTCAAGAATGGCTAATAAAAATGTGATGCAAATATTCATATCAAGTTAATTCAGTCCTGTAATTACACAGTATCTATATACTGAGAGCCACAGAGTAAGATCTGTGTTTAAGAAATGGGTGAGGTTAGGCAAGGCCATACCTGTCTGCGGATGGGTGAAAAAGAAACAATTTGCGTTATCTCTCCAGCACAACAAATAACACTGCTGTCCTCTAGAGGGATCCATTTTATTGCATTTCTGCTAAGCATTGTAATCTCAGTAGCAGACTTCTTTTTTAGCTTGTGCTTGTTAACAGACAAGAGTTTTAGCCCACAGTAATGGAAAATGCTTTAGATTAATGCAGTGGTTCCCAAATTTTTTTGACTGATGGCTCCCTTGACCTACTGGTCCACTGGCTGCAGCTCCCCATTAGGGCTACTATCCTATACATTGTATAGGGTGGCGGGAGTTCATGAGGAATTCATGGCTCCCCTGGCTGGTTCTTGCAGCTCCCTGGGGAGCCATGGCTCACAGTTTTGAGAACTACTGGATTAATTGTTAGTGCACAACCATAGCTCGATGGACTTGCAGTTGTCCTTTCAAGTACTTCCTGAACCTACAAGTTCCTCAATAATATTAGTGTATTTAATACATCATGATGCCCACTTCTTGGAGTGATCATGTAATGTTCTTATCCCTAGGTAATCTGGAAAGAATCTATTTGATTCAGGGCTAAAACCTAACCAGGTCTACTCAGAAGTAAGTCCTATTTTGTTCAATGGGGCTTACTCTCGGGAAAGTGTGGTTAGGATTGCAGCCTCAGTCATGTGTAGTGAAATGTACTCATCACAAAGTGTTAGATTAGAATGCCATGCTGATTCTCCACATAGCTAACATGGTCTTCATGCACCTCCTTCGCTGATGGCCTAGTTTCCTACATGAACCACAAGGAGCTCTGGAATTGTAAATAAACTCCATAGTCCATACAAGGAAAGGGTTGACATTGACATGAGCAAGGAATGCTGCATATTGTTTCCTAACTGCTTTTGACTGCTTCCTATATTTCTTATGTGGTTATGCTATATAATCACACAACTGAACCATTTTCTAAATTAGTTGTGAAATACTGTATTATGGTCCCCATCCTAAGTGTCACTGCATGGATCTTTCTTCATCAAAAGGCTGCTATGAAGGGGGAAACCCTCTTGTGGGCGCAATCCTGCCCTTCACAGGAGGGTCACAAACATGCTGTAAAGCATATTTGCACCTCCTAGGAAGTAAGCCGGGTCGGCACATGGAGGTGTGCCTGCAGAAGCTGACACAAGCCTCCGTACCAGCTTCCTCAGTGAGCCTTGTGTCGGCTGGGCTGATGCAAGGCTCTGGAGTGGGTGGGGGCGGGGAGGAGGCAGGGGGGAGGCGTTCCTGGGTGGGGGGAGGGTGGGTAGTGGGCAGACACTTATGCTGGATCCCAACCCCTGTTCCCAGGGAGTTCAGAGCAACCTGAAGCCGCTCCGCTCTCCTTAGACTGGTGCTGCCTCAGGAGGTGGCATACGTCTGAGGAGACCCATGGGGCAAAAAGTGCCTTACCCAGAGGTAAGAGGAAAAGTTTCCCCTTGCCTCTAGCTGAGCTGCTTTGGGCCCCTATGCAGTACTGGATACAGCGCAAGCCTCTTGGGCAGCATGCAGCAGGCTTCCACCTAGCGCTGCACTCAGCGTGGACTGGCACTGAGCCGGCATCAGCACTGACCTGGAGCTGAGTGTCACGGGCATGCCTTGCAGCACATTTGTGACATCAGTGCAGATGTAGGTCTGCTGCTAGTATCTCAGGATTGGGCTCTGAAGCAGTTGCTTCCATTGGCCTCATGGATGGACCAGCCCTTAGTTAGAGGATCATGCCACATGTGAGATGATCCAGAAAGAGATTTGTCAGATCGAAGAAGGAATGCACGCCTAGTATTTATATACATATACAGGTATTTATACAGGTATTTCTATACCGCCTTTCTTGGTTGTCAGATTTCTCCTTAGACTTTATTCAAGGTGGTTTACATAGGCAGGCAATTTAAATCCCCGTAGGGATTTTTACAATTTGAAAGAAGGTTTCTATCTTTCAAGAGACCGCAACATTCAGATGTTTCTTTCTTGATCTGGTTGTACATTCTGGCCTCCATCCTCCCACGCTCAGAGCAGATGGAATAGCTCGGCTCAGTTTGTCAGCTGCTTCAAGGTCGCACGGTGCTGGTGGCCTTGAACTGGCGACCTTTGGATGTTATCTTCAGGCAAATGGAGGCTCAACCCTCTAGGCCAGACCTCCTGCCTCCTATCACAATATTTTGTGATATTTAGCCACAGGATAGAGAAATTATGACAAAGGATAAAAATTCTGAGCAGTTATCAAATTACAGTTTCTCCTATGAAAATCTCCAATTCTATGCAAATTTATTGGAGAGTAAATGCTTCTGTAGGGAGACACAGTCCCTCAGAATTTTTCTCTCTTTTGAGAGAAAATTTGTCAAGGTTCAGATTTATATAGAAGAAGACAGTCACACCTCTGAATCCTCTGTAAGGAAGGTAAAGAGAATCCCTGAGGGTAGACAAAACTGGGCAAAAGCAGAGTGAATAAATAGACGAAAAATAATATTGCAGAAATCAACAAATATAATAACAGGGGCAACAGCTCATAAAATATGAAAAGGATAGTACCGCTCCATTTGAAAGTAATAAAATATGTTCTTCCAGTAGTCTCTTATTACATATGAAGCAACCTCATTCTTTCTCAGATCATTGGTCAGCCTATCTCAGTATTGTCTATGTTGACTGGATTCAGGATTTCAGATGGGGACCTTTTCTTGCCCTGTGCGGAGAAGCTGGAGGTTGAAACTTGGACCTTTTTGCACACAAAGCAGGCACACTCCTACTCAACCAAAACCCCTCCCTCTAAACTCTTTAACTTTTGCCAAATTAAAATAAAGGGGCAGCGCAATCCTAACCTGCACTGGAACAGGGAGGTAAGTAAAAAAGAGTTTTACTTTGCCACACAAAATGGCCATTGACAGGATGCTGCATGCTCCATTAGCAGCCATTTTATGACAGCAGAAGAGTATCCTGCTATTCTTCGAGGCTCTGGTCGACAGCCCAGTTCTGCATAGATTTGGGCTATGCATGTCACTGAACTAATTAGATTTACTTCTAAATAGACGTATATATGATTTGACTGTAAACCTTTCATAATTTTGTAATTTGGGTAGTGGAGTATTTCCAGTATCACAGTGGTTCTCACACATTTAGCACTGGGACCCACTTTTTAGAATGAGAATCTGTCAGGACCCACTAGAAGTGATGTCATGACTGGAAGTGACATCATCAAGCAGGACACTTTTTAACAATCCTACCCACACTTACCCAGGAGTAAGTCCCATTTACTATCATTGTTTAAAAAAATATACATAGTAGACTATTAGAAGTTCAGGTCTGTAACATTTCCCCAAATGCAGTCACATATCAATGTAGCATCAAGACTAATATATTAAAAGTAAAATATTGAAATGAATGGGGACCCACCTGAAATTGGCTTGCGACCTACAGTCTGAGAAACACTGCAGTATCAGCTTTGCATAACAATGAAAGTTAGTAATTGTTTCTCAAACAACAAAGCTATATCTATGTAGAACATTAATTGCTCTGCCCTAGTGTTAATGTCATTGTGTTGAATTAAACTGTGTAAAAGCAATTTTTTACACAATTTTTTTTTTTTTTTGCAATTTCCCATTTAAATATTATCTATATTACCTATCCTGGATGCTGTCCAATACAAATTCAAAGGTATGTGCATAATTTAAATTCGTTGTTAGCTTAAAAAAAAAATCTTACTAAGTTATTCTTCAGCTTATTATGCCTTTTAATTTGAGAGCAGTTTTTGAAAGAACATAATAATTTCTATATCATATCTCTTATCATTCAGCATAACATATATGATACTTCTGAGCTGTTATGCACATTGTGTCAGTTACAAGGATTGCATTTGCTGATCCTTGGCTTGCCTGAGTAGGTTGTTGTGCTCTTTAATGTTTTCTCAAATGATGGTTTCTTACATGAGTAAGAAATCTTACTGTTGCTGCATATAAATGCAGCAACAGGTGCTGCATTTTATATCCAGGTGCTGCATGTAAATTTAGTGCTGCATACACAATTTATATGCAACACTAAATGGCTGGGGCCTAAGAGTCCATCTCCTCTCTCTGAGATGTCAGCATATTCTTCAGGTGTCCTACCAGATGGAATGGTCTTCAAATGTCAGGTACACTAAGTCAATGCAAACACACCTGCAAGCCCCGAAGGGCTTACCAGTTTCAAGGCTGATACTGCTGCTAATCCAAATGGTAGAATAGATTTAGCAACACACATGACTTAGTTCAAAATAGCAGCTGTAGCTCAAACTCCCAGAACTAGTTGTCACTTCCCCTTTGAAGTACATTTATGTCACCACTGGAGTAGGAGCTGAAGGGCTCTGACATCTAAGTGCAAAGCTGCCTTTGACAGGCCAACAGTGAATTCATTGCTATGTAAAGGTCTTTTAATCTTGGGTCATGTGGAAGAACCATGATGAACCAGCATTAAGCCTGGGCCCCCCAATAAATACAGTTGTTTCAATCCCATAACTGTAGTGGCTCAAAAAGGGCCAACATGTTCACAAAAGCCATGCTGATTGCCTGTATAACTTCAGTCAGAAGTGTCAATTCATGCAAATGGACCTGTTAATGCA
This sequence comes from Tiliqua scincoides, assembly GCF_035046505.1. Lineage (NCBI taxonomy): Eukaryota > Metazoa > Chordata > Lepidosauria > Squamata > Scincidae > Tiliqua > Tiliqua scincoides. The sequence goes on along the minus strand of NC_089823.1, from coordinate 211,610,065 downwards.
GTCCAGGCTGGTAGAGTTTATGAGATGTATGAACCAGGCTAGAGATTCAGATAAAGGTGGAACAGTTCTGGATTAGAGACAAAGAACTGTGCTAGTCCAAGTTCACATGTAGACAACAATCCACAGGTGCTATAAAATCTATTGCAAAAACATCTTGGACTCTTAAGCCTTTTCTCAGGGTTACGGTAACATAATACCAATCATCAACACTCTAAAAATGTCCATAACTGTATTCTTATCTTACACTGTTTACAAAACAATATTATTAAAAGCATTTCATGTAACAATGAATTGTTTATCTCCATTTTACCTATGTTGCTGTAATAAAATCAATGTATGTTTCTATACCCTAAAACAGCATGTTATTAGAGCCACACTGCAAAGGAAATATAGTGAAGCATTCTATTAATTATGAAATATGGGGAACATCTGGTTTGAGGATGGATTCTTAGACATTTCCATTAGCTGTGATTGAAATCATATTTTAGGTATCATTTATGCCCCAAACTGGCAGCCCAGTCATACCTAACCTCCTCCATGCCCATGCAGTAGCGCACGCACATGTTATGCTGCATCCTGTGGGGGCGTTTAGCAGGAAAGCCTTCTTGGGGTATGGAGAAATCACTGGCGTATGTCCAAGTTGATCCATGCAAGTGGATCAGCCTGGGGACAGGATACAGTGTGCTCAGGTGCCACTGATCCTGTCCCCTCCCAGAAACAATCTGTTCACCCCACCCGCATTGCCACCTTCCCCTTTCTCATTGCCCCCCCCACCCTCACTGCACAATGATGTTAGTGATCAGGCAACCCATTCCCATCCTTCTCCCCACTGATGCAGCTATTGCTGCATCCTATGGTGGGTGAAGTTTCGGAGGTCCCCTCTGGGTGAGGGAGCAATTATTCTCTTACCTGGGGGATGCCTCTTTGTCATGGGAGATCCATTTGAACCTGCGTTAGCTAAATAACTGGCAAGGTCCATGGGGACTCGCACTGTGGAATTAAGTTCAGGAAGGGAGACAGGTTTCAACTGTCACCGCCACCAGATCTGCCCCCTTCCCAGACCTTATTCATCCTTCCTCTGCCCCCAATCCAGCCCATGTTCCACCCTCCTGCCACTCCCTCCCACCTCCCCCACCATCTTACCTGGATCAGTGGACATCTGAAGATCCGCTGGGTGGATGGGCGAGAAGGCACAGGCCTTTCCGCTGGTGCTCTTGGCTGCTCACTAACTAGCTTCCTGTCGGAGCAACTTTCACAACTGATGCTAACTTTTTTTATGGCAGTCAGCACCAGCGGAAAGATGCCAGATGACATCAGAAGGTAAGTATAGGATTGGAATAAAAGATCCACAAATGTCAGTTTTTTCTTTCCTTTCCCAGTTATAGAAATAAAACAGTGGATGACAGCTGTTCACAAATATTTGCATGTGGGTTGGGGGTTTCAGGAACTGAAAAGGAGAGAGTATGGACTTTCCCAGCACTGATCTAGCCGCAGCGCAGCCCCAAGGTAAGGTAACAAACATGAACATAAGAACATAAGAACAGCCCCACTGGATCAGGCCATAGGCCCATCTAGTCCAGCTTCCTGTATCTCACAGCGGCCCACCAAATGCCCAAGGGAGCACATCAGACAAGAGACCTCATCCTGGTGCCCTCCCCTGCATCTGGCATTCTGACATAACCCATTTCTAAAATCAGGAGGTTGCGCATACACATCAGGGCTTGTACCCCATAATGGATTTTGCCTCCAGAAACTTGTCCAATCCCCTTTTAAAGGCATCTAGGCTAGACGTCAGCACCACATCCTGTGGCAAGGAGTTCCACAGACCGACCACACGCTGAGTAAAGAAATATTTTCTTTTATCTGTCCTAACCCGCCCAACACTCAATTTTAGTGGATGTCCCCTGGTTCTGGTATTATGTGAGAGTGTAAAAAGCATCTCCCTATCCACTCTGTCCATTCCCTGCATAATTTTGTATGTCTCAATCATGTCCCCCCTCAGGCGTCTCTTTTCTAGGCTGAAGAGGCCCAAACGCCGTAGCCTTTCCTCATGAGGAAGGTGCCCCAGCCCCTTAATCAACTTAGTCGCTCTCTTTTGCACCTTTTCCATTTCCACTAAGTCTTTTTTGAGATGCGGCGACCAGAACTGGACACAATACTCCAGGTGTGGCCTTACCATAGATTTGTACAATGGCATTATAATACTAGCCGTTTTGTTCTCAATACCCTTCCTAATGATCCCAAGCATAGAATTGGCCTTCTTCACTGCCGCCGCACATTGGGTCGACACTTTCATCGACCTGTCCACCACCACCCCAAGATCTCTCTCCTGATCTGTCACAGACAGCTCAGAACCCATCAGCCTATATCTAAAGTTTTGATTTTTTGCCCCAATGTGCATGACTTTACACTTACTGACATTGAAGCACATCTGCCATTTTGCTGCCCATTCTGCCAGTCTGGAGAGCTCCTTCTGGAGCTCCTCACAATCACTTCTGGTCTTTACCACTCGGAAAAGTTTGGTGTCATCTGCAAACTTAGCCACTTCACTGCTCAACCCTGTCTCCAGGTCATTTATGAAGAGGTTGAAAAGCACCGGTCCCAGGACAGATCCTTGGGGCACACCACTTTTCACCTCTCTCCATTGTGAAAATTGCCCATTGACACCCACTCTCTGCTTCCTGGCCTCCAACCAGTTCTCAATCCACGAGAGGACCTGTCCTCTAATTCCCTGACTGTGGAGTTTTTTCAGTAGCCTTTGGTGAGGGACCGTGTCAAACGCCTTCTGAAAGTCCAGATATATAATGTCCACGGGTTCTCCCGCATCCACATGCCTGTTGACCTTTTCAAAGAATTCTATAAGGTTCATGAGGCAAGACTTACCCTTACAGAAGCCATGCTGACTCTCCCTCAGCAAGGCCTGTTCGTCTATGTGTTTTGAGATCCTACCTTTGATGAGGCATTCCACCATCTTACCCGGTATGGATGTTAGGCTGACCGGCCTATAGTTTCCCGGGTCCCCCCTCTTTCCCTTTTTAAAAATAGGTGTTACATTTGCTATCCTCCAATCTTCTGGCACCATGGCCGTTTTGAGGGACAAGTTGCATACCTTAGTCAAGAGATCTGCAACTTCATTCTTCAATTCCTTAATAACCCTTGGGTGGATGCCATCAGGGCCCGGTGACTTATTGATCTTTAATTTATCAATGAGGTCTGAAACATCTTCTCTTTTAACCTCTATCTGACTTAACTCCTCAGTCAGGAGGGGCCGTTCGGGCAATGGTAATTGCCCGAGGTTTTCTGCCGTGAAGACAGATGCAAAGAACTCATTTAATTTCTCTGCCATCTCTAAGTCTCCTTTTATCTCCCCTTTCCCTCCCTCATCATCCAGAGGGCCAACCGCTTCTCTGGCGGGTTTCCTGCTTCTAACATATTTGAAGAAGCTTTTATTATTCCCCTTAATGTTGCTGGCCATGCGTTCCTCATAGTCTCGCTTGGCCTCCAGTATCACCTTCTTACATTTCTTTTGCCACAGTTTATGTTCCTTTTTATTCTCCTCATTAGGGCAAGACTTCCATTTACGGAAGGAAGCTCCTTGCCCTTCACAGCCTCTCTAACTTGGCTGGTTAGCCATGCGGGCACCCTCCTGGATTTAGTGGAACCCTTCTTTCTTTGCGGTATACACCTCTGCTGGGCCTCTATTACTGTTGTTTTAAGCAGCCTCCATGCACTCTGGAGAGATTGGACTCTTTTTACCCTCCCTTTCAACCTCCTTCTAACCAGCCTCCTCATTTGAGGGAAGTCCGCCCGTCGGAAGTCAAGGGTTTTTGTTAGAGATTTGCCTGGTATTCTTCCCCCAACGTGCACGTCAAAACGGATCGCAGCATGATCACTGTTCCCCAATGGCTCAGTAACGTTTACATCTCTAACCAGGTCCTGCGTACCGCACAATATTAAATTCAGAGTCACCTGTCCTCTGGTGGGCTCCGTGACTAGCTGATCTAAGCCACAGTCATTTAGCACGTCAAGAAATCCGGTTTCCTTATCGTGACCAGAACACAAATTGACCCAGTCAATATGAGGATAATTGAAGTCCCCCATGATTACAACCCTGTCCCTCCTTGTCACCTCCCTGATCTGTTTCCTCATTTCAAGGTCCCCATCCGATTTCTGGTCTGGAGGACGATAGCACGCCCCCAGTATTACATCGCTGCACAAGCCTGGTAATTTAACCCACAGAGATTCTACGGTGGAGTCGGACCCACCTTCAATCTCTACTTTGCTGGAGTAACATGCCCTTACATTGAGGAGGCCCCCTTGACTGCCTTCCCACTGCAGGATGCAGTGCATGCCACGTTGGCACAGCTATGTCAGTGCAGGAAAGTTGGTTAGGATTGCACCCTCTGTTCCACAAAATTCCTCTAAAAATCAGAAAATTTGTTTTATGTTCATGATCCACATGAAATAATTCCCTCAATAATAATAAAAAAGATTGATGGAGCACTAACACCATGTAAATGTATTCTCTACCAGCATGTTTCTAAGTCACAGCATTTGTGATTTATATTTCAGTGAGTTCCTTTACATAGGAATGTTGAGTTCTGTGTCTGACCTCTTGTCTTACAGGTTCTTTGCTCTTGCAGTCCTTCCTAAAGCCACTCAGAATTAGGTTCCCAGAAGGATTTATGATGGATATTCGTAGAAATTCGTAATTGCTTTTTCCTAAGATCAATGCAATGGAGCTACTGTCTTTGATTTTCTATTCTCATTATGCCATTTATAAATGGCTGTTACTAAGGTAACATAATGGCAGTTAAATCTTTGGTTATGTTTTTCATTGATAAAATCAATACAAACGTAAATAAAAGAAAATTAAAACATATATCTATTGGTTTGCAGGCAGATGTAATGGGCAGACCTTGTCAAGCTCAACAATGCAAAACCTCGACATTATTCTCTTTTCATTGTGGAAATAATGTCGGCTCTTCATCTTACGAATACTGTGCTGTCACACTAGCCGTGCAATCTTTTAGCAGCTGACGGGAACAGTTGCGTGTTAGAGAGGGCACCATGTTCTTAACAAGTTTCATGTTTACAAGGAATGTCCTGGGGGCATCAAACATTTCTTCTCTCCATTCTTATCACATTTTCAAAGAGAACTATAAGTGGAGTATGCATTTGATGTCCGCTTCCAGGGTTATGCAAGAGAACTAGTGAATTATTTCAATCCTTTTGTTGAGATTCGGACACTCAAGTGCCCAAGGACAAATGAAAAATCAGAACCAGTTCCTACTTCTGCTTCTGTCTCTGCTGTTGTCTAAAGTTTCTGCTACATCTCAGTTACATCTTCCAACTTTGTGTGCCTTGCCATTCTGGAGATTATAATATGCATGTTAATTTTTTTTGTATGCAATGGTGGAATCTGCTATGGGTGAAATGGTCAAAGGCAGTAAGAGCAAAGGCACAGAATGGCACTAAAGACAAACCAATTTGGCCAACATAGCCAATTGTTTACTAAGTGGTAGCTTACCATAATGTATTCATAAAACATTTGCAGTGCAATCCTATCTTGCATTGGAACTAGCAGGCCAAATGGCCTTCACCAGTGTTTCTCAAACTGTGGGTCGGGACCCACTAGGTGGGTTGCAAGCCAATTTCAGGTAGGTCCCCATTCATTTCAATATTTTATTTCTAATATATTAGACTTGATGCTACCATGGTATGTGACTGCATTTGGGGAAATGTTACAGACCTGTACTTTTAACAAGCTACTATGTATATTCCTTTAACAATGATAGAAAATGGGACTTACTCCTGGGTAAGTGTGGGTAAGATTGCAGCCTAGGATTGTTAAAAATGTTCCTGCTTGGTGATGTCACTTCCAGTCATGACCACCACCAGCGGGTCCTGACAGATTCTCATTCTAAAAAGTGGGTCCCGGCGCTAAATGTGTGAGAACCACTGGCCTACACTGTATCCAGTGCAAGATAGGGGCCCAAACTGGCTCAATTGAAGGCAAGGAGAAACTCTTTCCCTTATCCCTGTGTAAGTAACTGCAGCCCCAATGGGTTTCTCAGGAAGTGGCATAAGTCTGAGAAGAGCGGAGCAGCTTGCAGCCTCTCCCTGCTGCTTGGGAACAGGGGCTAGGATCTGGCATATCTGCTGGGTCCCAGCCCCACCTCCCATTCCCCACCCATCTGCCTGTCCCCAGGACCACCCTCTGCCTGCCCTTCCTCCACCCTGGAACACCTCCCTTCCACCTCCTCCCTGCTTTCTCTCTGCCCTCCCCAGACCCTTGCTTTGGCTGATTCAGCTCCACAGGCCTGTGCATTCCTGTGCCCTTAGTTGTTTAAATCCATAAAAGTAACCAAATTAAGATGAATTATTTCATCCCAAGGTACAGAGGGAGGGTGGGGGCAAGGCAGGGAAGGATGGAATTGGGCAGAGGGAGGATGGACCACTAAATAGTAGCTGCATTTCCAAGGAAACCCTCTGCTGACTTCTAGGCTTGACATATGGTTTGGGAATATTTGTTCCCTTACCCCAAGGAGGCTCCGGCAGCTGCCCTGGCCCTGTAGGATACAGTGGCAGCTATTTCAATGCCACTGTTCCACACAGTACTGGGACAGCTTAGGATTGAGCTGTAAGTTTCAAATTGCCCAATAACCAGGTCTATATCAAGAAGCCTTTCCCATCAATGACTGGAGCCTGGGTGCAGCACACACTCTGTCATGCCTTTTGTCTCTAAGGAATTTCTCCGACTGAGGGGGAATCAAGCCTTTGTGTGCTCCTGGAAGGGCACACTAAAGCCCTATTCGAGTCCAGGAACCTATGCTGCATACCCAAAGAGAAGCTCCAAACATCCTTTGCCCTCTCAGAAATGCTTTTGTTCCCTTTCTGCAAAGTGCTATAAGTGCTCCTGCTCTGGAAGCAGAACTTTGTCATCTCTTTCTCCAACAGTGATGTCCACATTGAGCATTTTAGATGATCTCTTTCTCCAGTAGAGATGTTTGCTCTGCACTTTGAGATCTCTTTCCCAGTAGACACCTCTTCCGTTTTAGGTCATCCCTTTTTCCAGTAGAGGTGTCCATGCTGAACATTCTTTTTTATCTTACCATTTGCCAAGATGCCCATGCTGCTGTGTGTTTTGATGGTCTCTTCCCCATAAAGACTGCCCCTCAGAGGAGGAGGAGCCAACAGTGGATGAATAGACATGTCTACAGGGGCTCCTGAGAGACAGTCTGTTTTCCCCCAAAAACTGCAGGTCTGAAGAGGATCTGAAGATCTTTATCAGGAGAGATAAGATCTTTCCACAGTGCAGGTATATGAGATTTTGAAAGCCCGACCGGGGAGGGGGGGGCTTTCTTCTCAGAAACCTAATAGTCAGGGTCAGTATTGGGGGAGGTGCAGTGTCTGCAATCCAGCTGCTGGCTCCCTGCTAAGATACCATATGGAAGAAAAAGCATGAAGTGTAAAGTTTAAGTTGGAAATTTAAGATAAGTATGTGTTAATATTGTCCCCAGCTTTGATTGACTGATTTGGCTAAAAGCCCTGAATACACTGAAGGCGTTAATGAGAAACTTTTCAAGGATGTTGAAAGTGCTCTTTATCTTTGCAGTGGGATAAATCGGTCATGGATTATAACTATAAATATAATTTGGTGTGTGGACTAAAATCCAGAATTACTTGTGGACATAATTTTTATTAGACTTGAAAGAGTTTTGTCTTCTTGAGACTGTTTCTTTTGTTTGTTTTCTCCATTAACCACGCTGTTATCTGTAAGAGAAATTCGAAGAATGCCTGATTAAAAAAACATGTGGTGGAAGTAAGGAGAATAATACGCTGTGGACATCTTGTGATTAGAGAGAAATTGCAAGATGGAGCCTGTTCCAGATATTTGGACTCAAATGATCCTCAAAAATTTGGAAAAATTGCTCACAATGAGAAGACAGCAGTTGAGTTGGTCCTTGCAGATTCAAGCCAGTTTAAAGACTCTCTCTCAACAGATAGATGTGTGCAAGGAGCAACTGGAAGATGTGAAGAAAACAGAAGATAAACAGAAGGAGAAAGCGGAAAAGATGATGGTGAGGGATGAAATCATCATCAGAAGAGTGGATATAGAAGAGTGGAAAATCAACAGGATCTAGAGGGGACGCTGATGGAGATTGAAATAGAGAAGATGGACAGAGTAACATGGGTGCACAAAATACAAAATTTGTTGGAGCAAGAAGAAGAAAACATATCCCAGTTAACTGGAAGAATGAACATACCTTATGCAAGGAAGTGTGGGCTTATTGGATTCTGTTATGGAGTTAAATTATTAAAGATATTACAGGAGAAAAGAGAAAAGAAAGAAAAATAATCCAGAGGGTTAAAGAAAATTGGAGGATTTTATTTAGTTAATAACTGGTTTAAATTTACTTAAAAACAAATATATATGAAATTGATATATATGAATTAGAATGTATTAAAAAAATAGCTGGAAATGTTAGCATGTGGATGAATTGTTTTATAGGTGGTTATTATGTTAAAGAAAAAAATGTAATCAGATTGGAGAATTATATTGGAGAATGGTAAAGAACATATTATAAGATATTGTTGGTTTTATTATAATTTGGAAATTAGATTATTATTATTATTATTTGATATTAATGAGTAATTGAACTAGTTGAGATGATAAAAAGAGAATATTTAGAAAACATATTATAGGGAATTAGGAAAAATCTATTATATTTGATATAAGAAATATATAAATGAGTAGAAGAGTTAGAAGTAGATGGAAGAATTGTTTTATATGTTGTTATACTTTGGTAATTAGATTATTTTGTTTTAGTATTAATGAGTAATTGAAGTAAGTTTATGTTTGATAGAAAGTGAAAATTTAGAAAATATAGTACAGGGCATTAGGGAAAATTTAGTATATATTATATAAATAAATGGATAAACTAATAAGAGGCAGAAGTAGATGAGTAGTAGATTAGGAGATATAGTATGATTAATGAGTAATGGTATATGGTATTTAGCACTCCTAAATGTATGTTATATGTCTGTGTGTGTTAATTAAAAATAAATAAATAAATAATAAAAAAGACTACCCCTCCATTTTGGTAGTACTTTCTTCCCTGCTTAACCTTTTGTCTTCACCATGTTTCCAATCCAGATAGGGGTCTCGTAGGCTACCCTGGGGGATAAATTCTGGTAAAAATTCTCCTCTGTGAGATATTATAGATATTATAAAATGGGTTAGTGAACAGTTTCAGTCACTGTGTTGTATGTTACCACTTGATCATTGACTGCCTGTATCCCAAACAGATGCTGAAGTATATTGTTATTAACTTGGATTCTGGTGCGATATATGTTTACATCAAAGCAATGGACCATACAAACACAATTTCGAGAGATGACCACACTGACTTGGGTATATTTGTAGCGTAGATTGAACTCAATGAAGTTCAATTCAGCACTGAGACTAGAGATAAATGTGTGTGATAATCTTAATAAAATACGACACCAGAAAGTGAAAAAGGCGGTGTTGTACTGTTATCTGAACGTCTCGTCACATCCTTTCACAGATGCAGCTTATATTCCGCGCCTCACTTATCTGTGTTAACTTTGTCACCTCACATAAACATATCTGGGTAAAAACAGGTTCCATTCCTATTTTTAAACTATCAATTTATTTCCTTTGATATCCATCTCACTGTGCATTTTCAACCCGTCCCACTCATTTGTCACTTTTCCTCCACGAGGAGCAGTCAGCTGAACAATATGTCAGACAGCACAGCCAAGCAAGCCTGCTGCTTTCTTTTTAATTTCACATCAAGTCCCAACACATTTGCAGAGCTTGTTGTAACTGGCATAATTGCGAATCTTGCTAGGTGAGGTATGAAGAGGAGAAATTGCATTGTGACATTTAATTTTAGCACAGCAAAAAAGACCCAAACTCTTTTGGATTAAAACAATTAAGTATGGTACTCTTTAATATGATGTTTCTGACATGCATTTGGGGGTATAGGAAAGAATAAAGACATAAGAGTAAATGTTTTCAGACCACTCAGTGGCTTATCAAGTTAATTACCATGTAACTAAACGGAACATTACCCTTGCATTTCCATAATGAGCACGCCAGACAAAGGCTTGGGATAAAGGGTTGCTTTATTAATACAATCGGAAAACCTGAAGCAGGGCATAAACAATCTAAAACAGCCCCCCCCCCCCACGTTCAGGCTACTAATTTGGGGAAAATGGCACTAGTTGTCTACCTCCCCTGGGACACATAGGCATCACATCCTGCCTCCAAGCGCCATTGGTCATTGCCTAAAAGAGCTTACCAGCAGCACCAACCCCCCCCCCAGGGGTTGAGGCAGCTGGATGAGCAGATACCCAAGTGGCCATGCCAATTGTTGTCCTCTGCCCAATCCAACTTGCCCAGTCCACAGCCAGCCTCGGTGACCTGGACAAGTATTGTCTGAGCAGACCTGGCTCAACCCCCAACCTTGCTGACCTTGGAATGTATGCCGGATTCCCTACCACCCTAGCTACCCTGCCAGCACATCACATGCCCAAGTGACCAAAGACAAATAACCCTAAACATATAACCCAACACCCTACCATGCTAATCTGAGGTGGGCAAAAAAAAATCAACAGTCAAAGCCATGATGTGCATTTGGAGGTACTGGAAAGAATAAACACACACAAGAGTAAATGTTTTTGGAACCCCTCAACAGCTTATCAAGTTAATTACCATGTAACTAAGCAGAGCATTCTGTAGGGCACCTGAAAGCATGTGCATTTTCATAAATATGAACATGTGAAGCAACTAAACAGTGGACTCTGGGCAAATAAACAACCCCCATCATAGATAGTAACTGTCAAGACAGGGTACATGTTCTTAGGCTGGGGTAAACCTAAGGACTGCAGGCTGGATGAGGTCCTCAGAAATCTAGCCTGGATGGCAGTTGGGCTCTGCCAGCACCACCACCATCTGCTCTCAGCTGCTGAGCAGGGCTGAGGTTTCACTGCTGCAAGGGTAGCCCATGTAATAATTGAGCCATATCTTGAAAATATGATCAAGATTTGCATATTTTCTCTTCTATTTGCAGCTAATGAGTTCCTAAGTGAGAAAAAAGTGCTTATTTCAGGTCATCACCTGCTTAATGACATCACTTCCTGCTTAATGACATCATTTCCGGCCCTCTACAGGCATTGTGAATGCTGAATAGCATTCAGCCCTCCGTATAAAGTGAGTGACATCCCTGTTCTTGGGAAGAGGTAGGGTCAGTGGTAGCCCTTAGTGAAATAGCCAAAGCCCAACTTCTATCCCCAGTACCTCATTCCCCCCCTTCACATGTTGACAGTCTTGCAAAAAGACTACAAAAGACTACCACATATCTGAACATTTATTGAGAATTATTTACAAGGTTGTTCACTGTCTAATTTCTGTTCTGCTTCCAAGCCTGCCCAGTGCACTGGGCCTGATCTCTTGACTCTGATGAGGAAAGTGACTTTTAAAAAATCTGTACATCTTCCAGGAGCTATTTCGTGTTTTACAAATGGACAGTTAACTTATGGTTCAATATATAGGGCATTTACAGTGGTGGAATGCCCAGATTACTGCTGTAAGTGCTTGCTGTGGCATTGCAAAAGGTATGCCACTGTCTTGTACTCTTGGCCCTCTGGCAGAAATGGCTAGAGGCCCCATTTATGCAGCCGCAGCTCCCAGACACCATGCTGGAGCAGATAAGGTGGCAGAGGGAGAGGTCCATGGGTGGTTTGGAGGAAGCTTGGCGCCAGAAGCAGCCTGGGCAGGAGGCGGTTTGCAGGCTGCAGGGGGTGTATCTTGGCAAGCAGTGCATGCCAGGATCTGATCCCTGTTTTCCTAACATGCCTCCTGCCTCTCCTTGGACTCACTCCAACCAAATAGTTGGAGATGCATTAACAGCCAGGTAACCTCTGGAGAGGTAAATAAAAATGATTTTTACATATTTCTCTGAGGCTGTCTGGTTAGCCCTTCACCATTAGATGCAGTATGAGCTCCACTGCTCGCATGATTCTTCCAGTCATGCAACAGTTTATTATTATAATTTTTTTTAAAAAAGCAAAACAGCTTGGGAAGCTGCACATAAAGAATGACAGGAGATGACTCAACCCCTTCTCTTTTTGTCACTTGCCTGCTCAGATCTCTCTCTCTCTCTCTCTCTCTCTCTCTCTCTCTCTCTCTCTCTCTCGCCCCCCCCCCCAACACACACACACACACACCCTGCTTTCTCTGCTACAGGAGCAAAAGATATGGAGACTTCAGAAGCAACAGAAGATGGGCTTGAACCATTCAAGTTTAATGGCAGAAACCCCCTCCCCAAAGTGAACTCCAAATGGACCTCAATATTTGCCTGATTTATTCATTCCCAGTTGCAGCACTCAGTAGGGAGACTGTAAAAAATAAATAGGAAATCTCTAATTAGAATGCCTAAAAGGTTTTTTCCTAGACACATCTGCCTATTTACAATTATAAAACTGTCATCCTAAGGGCAAAGCACTGAGCTGTTTCATGCTTCTGCTGTTCTGTTGTCTTAAACTTCATGATTCTCTGCCCCTGAACTTTTTTTTTTTATTATAGAGATTATAAAAAACTGTATTCTTCCTATAAGGAAACTTGTGACCAGCATGTCCAAAGGTCAGATTCCATCTGGCTATAGCAAATTGAGATGACAGGTGCATATTAACATATTGCCTTCACATGCATCAGTATATTTTTTTAACATAACCATTTTCAAAGGCTGCACATGAACCTATCTAAGTGTGTTGGAGATGCATCAAAAGGAATTATGCATATTTAACATTTGTGCAGTATTTGAACAGAAATCTCTCAAGTAATTTCTCATTATTTTTGATTTTCCATTCCTTTTTCTTTAAATACAGCTTCAATTTTGCTTACAATAGTTCATTAGCAAACAAGGCAAAGCAAAACAAATAATCTTATGATTCCAGCCAACAGTTCTATATGGGCTCAAATTAGCCTGCATGAAAGGAGGTTCTCATAGGACTCTTTGAGCCAACTCCTTCTTTGGCTTTAAGTGAGATAGACACAAATTGCTGACACAACATGTGGAATTATTAATTACAGTGTTGGGTGAGGACATTTCCTATGGTATGATCCACCTATGGTGACCCAAACATTTTCAGTGAAGAATGTTCTGCCTCAAATTGAGAATGGTTGGCAAAATTCAGATGCTCCAAAACCAGAGGTGATATCAAGGGGGTTGTAGTGCATCTTACAGAAGACTAATGTATCTTAAAAAGTTAGTGGTGTCCATGTGGTTCTTTAGATCTCCTAGGGACGATTAAGGTTTAAACACCTGCCATAGAAGCCTGTTCTGTTATGTTTCTGTTAGTTGGTGGAAGCTTCTGAAAAGCACTATCTGTTTTTATAGGATTTATAGGATTTTTATAGGATTTATAGGGTATAATCCTAACCAACATTCCAGTACTGGCATAGCTGTGCCAGTGGGGCATGTGCTGCATCCTGCAGTTGGGGGACAATCATGAAGGCCTCCTCCAGGTAAGTCAGTGTTTGTTCCCTTACCTTGGAGTTGCATTGCCCTTACCTTGGTCCTGGAAAGTTGGTTAGGATTGCACCCTTACCCAAATTGGGTGTGTCTTCAAAGCCTGTTTGTGTTCCCTCGCAAGGGCTGGGCACACGGAAGTGACTGCATAGTTTGTTCAGTCTTCTTCCTGCCCTTTGCTTATCTCATTTTGGAGAGCAGTGGGAGTTGCTTCAAGGTCCAACACCTGCAGTTGTGGGGCTCAATTTGTTTGTTGGTTCCCCCCCCCCAACTTGATCTCCTCTCTTACTAATTAATGGGGTATAAATTTATTAATTGCTATACTCAGGCATAGTAGATGTATATAAGAAAGCCCTGAACCTATTACCAGTGAGCATTTGTGCAGCCAGTAGCGTAACTACGGGGGGTGTGTGTGGCGTAGTAAGTATTACAGGAGCTGCAATGTGGCATGTAACCAGCCCCTCTCACCGGCCATCAGAGCCATTCTGGGCAGCAACAGCAATGTATTGCCATCACTGCCTAGAATGGCTCCAACAGTAAGTTTGAGGGACCAGTTGCACACCATGTCATGGCGCCTGCAATACTTACTGCACCATCTCCCTGTAGCTATACTATTGTGTGTAGGCTGTCTGTGGGAGTCCTGCACACCTTGGCCATAGAACTTGGCCATTGCTAAACTGATGCTGGCAACCCAAGGGGTGTAAGCATGTGATCTGTCCTGTTTGCTTTCTTCAGATTGTCATGTTGCTCTAGTGTTATCAACCAAAACCATTTGCTTCACCCACTGATGCGCTTTCAGCTTCCAAATCTGAAAGAACCATTGCCCTCTAGCAATACAAAGGGCATGGAGACATTCCAAAAAAGTTTCAGGAACAATTTACCACTGTTTGTGACCGGAAGCTCTCCCTGCCTCACTTTCTTTCCCCCTCCTGCTACAGTTTGAATCTGGCATTAATAAGTATGTTCAGGAAGTTTTCTCAGGGCTTGATCAACTATATTGAAGAAAGAATGACAGAATTCTGAAAAACTAACAGCACTTGTATGTCCGCCTCTTGGAATAATCCCTTCATATTTCATGTACAACTACACAAATGGCAAGCCCACAATGAAAAAGGTAATAAGCCAGAACGGTTAAGCATGTTCCCCCCCCCATTTGACAGCCCAATTTGTTTGACTGTGCTGCAATGATTTGTCATAAACACCCATACATAACTGAAAAATTGTTTTTGTGTAGCATTAGCTTGCTGATCAATATCAAATTATCCTGAATGAAGTCAAGGATACAACACAATTAGAAGTGTAGCATTATGTTCTGATCAAGGTAAAGACATCTAGTTTCACAGTGGATCAATGTGTTCTGAAAGTCAGTATATAGCATCTGGTTTATTAAAAAAGGGGGGGGGAAAGACATGTTTAAATATACTATCTAATTACCATTTTATATTCTGCACTGAATGATCTGCAAAGGCAACACTTTGTACTCTAGTTTACAATCTAAAATTCAGCATGGGGGAGAAAACAAAAACGAAGAAGATGTAGACTAGAGACTGGATTCAGAACCCACTCCGAACTCTCCTCTCCACCACTGGAACTCATGTTCTGATGGCGAGGAATGCTTTATGGCCATTGCAAACTACCTGCCGGCAACAAGCGGAACTACGAACTACTGGGCTGCTGGTGGCAAGGCTGGAGTGGCCCCTTGTGGAGCAACAACCAGGAGAAGGTCTGCTGATTAAGGTAAATTGGTAGAGGAGGTGAGATGAGGAGGGCAGAAAGAAGGTAGAATGGGGTGAATGTGGAACAGGGTGAAGACAGGGCAGGGGACAGTGGATCAGATCTGGGAAGGGACTGGTTTGGTAGCAGTGATTGTTACTGAATCCAAACCCCCTTTCTGGGCTCGATCCTGCGCCAGCTATTTTACTGGCACAGGTCTCAGTAGACCCTTCGTGCCATGGAGGTTTATCCAGAGCATGAGTCATTTTGCCATGCCTGCATCAACAAGGAGAAACCATAAGATTGTGCTGGGAGGCCCTGTGCCAAAGGCAATTAGAATTGACTTGCAAATGATTTTCCCCATAAAATCTTAAGAACTACTGGTAAATGTCAATTCAACATTCACCAAGTTTTAACACTGACTGTAATACCAATACACACAGAGATCTCTTTAAAGCCCTGGAACAGCAATTAACATTTTCAGTATTTTTCATATCTGAGTATCCTCAACTGTATTAACATTCAAAGTCTTAACCCAGTTTAGCTTCCCCACTTAACGTAAGGTTAGCTTAGCTGATCTCTGAGCATACTTTATTCTGTGCCTCTTTAAGTTTTTAACTGTGAATCTTTTTCATCTCTCTTCTTTCATTTTTCATATTTTTCTTTTACTCCTATCTTTCTCGATTTCTCTTTTTCACATTAGTTGAGAGTCCAGCCCTGTATTCATTTTTCATGGGTTCTTGATCTCAAGCACTGGATAGCCACTCCCATCAATGTTATCAGGTATTAAAGAATCTCCATAGTTCTACAAGCTGCAGAGTGCCCCCTGGTAGAATGCAGCACACAGCTTATTGGCATACTTACAACAGGGCTGGTAGCAGGGATTAGGCTTGGGGCCTAAAGTATTTTCTGCTTACCTCTGCATAGCTTCATGATGGCCTAGGAGTCTCGTTGCACCTTTGCCAGCTATACCTATGACAGGACTGTTGCAAAGCCAAAGAATGAAAAGGGGCAGGTGGGTTGGAAAAGAGGAGATAGGATCCTGGTACATGGGCAGGAGGTCTGGTCTAGAGGGTTGAGCCTCCATTTGCCTGAAGATAACATCCGAAGGTCACCGGTTCGAGGCCACCGGCACCGTGAATGGCGAGACCCTGAAGCAGCTGACAAGCCCAGCCGAGTTATTCCACCTGCTCTTGAAGGAGCTGCTTGTCAGCCTGCGTGGGAGGTATCTGGAGGCCAGAAAGTGATAACAGACCATAGAAGATCCATCTGAAATGTTGTGGTTCTTGAAAGATAGAAACTTGCTTCAATTGTAAAAATCCCTATGGGGATTTAGAACAGCCTGTCCATGTAAACCGCCTTGAATAAAGTCTGAGGAGAAATCTGACGACCAAGAAAGGCGGTATATAAATGCCTGTATTATTATTATTATTATTATGTGTTGCAGCTGAGATCCACCACCTTCCTGCCCCTTACCGTTCCTGCATTAAAACTTCCCCTGCCTTTCCCCTCCCCACCCACCACAACTCTGCCAACTTATTGGCAGTGTTGAATCATCTGGGAGTACCACAACTCTCACCAATTGCAGCAGTGGCCCAGAACTGCACATCATGTGCCTGGTTTTTGCACCACTGTAAAGGGCCTTGTGCTGCTGGAACAGGGGTTCCAGAAACACAAGGCCCAGATAGAACTGAGCCCGAAGTCAAATATTGTGTGCACGCGTGCCTGTTTGTTTAGGAATGGTGGGGACGGGACTACTTACTTACCTCTCCATAGGCTACCTAGCTGTCAGTGGGTCCCCTCAGTCCTTTCCAGCTCTTTTGGTTGTGTAAGTCTGAGGAGAGTCAGGGAGTGGGTCTAGTCCAGAAAGGGTGCTAGGATCTCAGTGTGTGTTACTGCCACTGAGATTGCCCCCTCTGACCCCAAAACTACCCCCTACCCAGCCCCATTCCTGCCCTGATTCTCCCCCTGCCTACTCTTGCCACCATTGTACTCACCCTGGTCAGCAACAGAGCCAAGATAGCATCGGGCGGCATTCTGGGTCATGCCACCATTGTGTCAAGTCTTCACTTTGCCTTGCTCTAATTCTCCCTAGCTCCTTCAGTGTGCTGGAATGCCATTTCCACTGTCATAATTTATCACAAAGTACCCCAAATTACAGAACACAAATTAGCAAAGAAAAATCAAAAATATAAGATGACTCACTATTCTATATGCACTTCAGCTACAAGGCCCAATACACACACAATGGAACTCATTTTAAGCTCTACAGCTCATGTTCAGAGGATGTGGTAAGCAAAAAAACTAACAATTATATCCACTAACTGCATATTTATTAGACCTAAACTATACTGCCCATATATTCCCCTCTGCTTATTATTGCCAGGATTTAAATTCACGGAAATCACATTGTATTGTTTTCATTTTTTTCAATTAAATTACTTCCATGTGGTAGTATGAAATCATTATGCTGATTATTAACAAAGGTGGTATAAATAATTTGTGTGGGAGTTAATAATCAGATAATAATTGTGAGCACTGTGTCTGGTGAAGTAAATAAAACAAAGTGGCATCCTTTTTTGGGTGAATACGCATTCATAATGTGATGCTATATGGTTTTCTAATGCTAGTGGGTGCTCAATGAGTTCATTATTCTTCCACTGAGTAATTGCAGTAAATGGTTGTTAGTTAAGGTTGTTGGAAGCAAACTCCCAGTGTTGGAAACCTGTAGTGATACTGGGTTAATTTCCATAGACTCTGGATCTTGGTGAAACATGATGCAAGAAAACTGACTGATACATCATGAAATAGTGAGAACACTCAACAGCACCAATTAAAAAAGGATAGTCCCTAAAAATTAATGTGTCCAATTAGGAGATTGTAGCTGAAAATAGATGCCGCTAATTTTAAATCATTATTGTATTTTATTGATAGGGGATCTTGCAGTTGGACATGAACTGGGGCTGTGACACTGAGAGAACAATCTGACTGTGTGGGATGCAGTTCTGCTAGTGAAGCTGCTTGGATTCACACATGAACTTGTGCATATATAAATTACCCTACCATCCTTGCCTCACTTCTAATATTGGAGCTGGGGAAAGCTGCTGAAAGTAGCATAGTGCAATGTGCTAATGTGGGAAGTAGAATTGCCCCTTTTCTTGCCCCACTCTCCTTTTCATGTATAAAGGCTTCATCTGCACTTTAGACATCTGTACAAGGATAAAATATGTATGACTTTCCCATCCTGTCTTCTTTGGCCCTTAGTTTGTCAAGGTATGCAGTGGCGGACCTCTCCTGGAGGCGCCTTGGGGAAAAGCTCCATGAAGCAGCCCCCTGAGCCCCCCACTCACCTGGACTGACACGGAGCCTTGCACGACTCCAGGACCAATGAGAGAAGCCATCTGAGGCTTCCCTGTGGTCTTAACCTGTGCTCCCAGAAAACCTGAAACACAGTTCTCACCCACATCAGAAGCCTCATTAAGGCTTCCTGCGCTGTCTTGGAGTCGCGTGAGTTTCACGCCCAGGGCATTTGCCCTGTTCATCTAATGGGAGGTCTGTTGCTAAATGGATGAGTGGTGTATCAATGATCCATTTGATACATTGTAGTCAATGGCAAAGAATACTACTGAACAAATTTGAAAGGGATTAAAATTTTGCCCTGAATATTCCTACAGTATGGGTACTTTGCATACTGACCCATTTTCAAAAAAGGCCTTCAGGAATAAAGTTAAGTGTAGTGTATGATTATGTCTTGTGAGAAAAACAGTTGTATCAGAGACTTATACATGTAGATGTACATATGCAGAACTAGTAGTTCTGTAATTTTATGTCATTCTTAGAAATTGTGGTCCAGATAGAGAACACACATGCGCTGATGCTTTGCAGAGATAAATATGCAAGTGCCTAGCTCTCCAATCATATGCTCAGTATTGTCAGCTCTAACAAGTCCACGCTGCAATCCAATGCACACTTACCTGTGAGTAAGTACCATTTAGCACAGTGGGAGTTTATTTCTGAGTAAACATGCTTAGGAGTGCACTGCCAGTTGCCTGTTCTGACTGTGTGTGTGGGATGGTGGTAGAGAACAACTCTGGACTCACCCCACTTTGCCTGCTCTATCCCTGGCCACTTTTCTCCATTTGCAGCTTTGCTGTTGCGTCACACACATTTCAGTTTCACGGCAAAGGCCTTAGACGCTGTTAGGATTCGGAATGTTAAACACTAAAATATTACATTTGAAATGTATTTTGAACTTACTGTGATGATTTGCTGTTGTGTTTTCAACCCACTAAAGTAATGATGCTCCAAATGAAGACAAAGCAGTGACATTATGGCTGTCAGACGGAGTTACTATATCTGACAGAAACTGATATGATTTTACCATCATTTTTGCATGATCCAGTTCATTATGGTACTCTGTTTGTACTCTGCACACACGTATGCTTTCCTCGAACTTGTATATATGTGTGTGAAACAGCTCAGTTGGGCTGTATATATACACCCAAGAACAGTAAATTGAATTGCAGGAGCCCCATAGGGGGACGAATACACCTCAACAAGTAACATTTCCATGTGTCGCCCATGGAACCCCTGTGCTGACTTGAAGGAAAAACAATTTCCATATATTCAGAGTGGTTTTTTTTTTTTGTCTTTGGCATGATTAGCCATTGTGTTTGTTGTTGACAGAACTAGGGTGGAGAGGAGAATTTTGGAACTGGAAAGTTGCTTGAAGATTCCCTTCCACAAGCTCACTCTCTCTTCCCTCCCAACCCACTTTATGTCTCCCTTTATTTCTGCAGCCACCACGGACTGAATAGGCTGTTCTAAGAACCATCGAAACCTAATGACCTGCAATGGGCTTTCACAGGTTTATTGATTACGGACGGTGGTGTGAGCATTTGACTCTCTGTGTTGGGATTCTGTGTACAATAGCAAATGTCACTGGGGAAATTATAAGTGATATTTGATATATGATGATAGCCAACAGGCAAAAGGAGGAAAGGTCACCATATTCCATTTACATAATACATTTGGTAATGAAAACTGGGACTACAATAGTTTTCTGGGACTTGTATGTCACTCACTCCCCAAGGAGACCCACCACGGCCTAAATTTGCAAGTTTCAGAAAACAAGTAATAAAAAAAAAATCAGGCACACATACAGGGCACAATCCAGAGGCACCCTTGGGCTGGTGCAGGTCCTCCTTGGGAGTTGGCCAGGGTGGTGCACAGAGGCGTGCAGGCCTGCAGAGGCTGACACAAGCCTCTGCGTTGATGGAGGCACCAAGCTTTGCATCGGCCCAGCTGGGCTGATGCAAGGCTCTGGGATGGGCAGGGAGGAGGTGGGAGGGAGGCATTCTGGGCCAAGGGAGGGCTGGCGGTGGATGGCCCTGGGGGCAAATGGGTGGGGAGTGGGGCTGGGATCCAACAGTTATGCTGGATCCCAACCTCCGTTACCGGGGAGTTCATAGCAGTTTCAAGCCGCTCTGCTCTTCTCAGCTTTCTACCACCTCAGGAGATGGCGTAGGTCCAAGGAGACCCATAAGGACCAGTGTGCCTTACCCAGAAACTTTTCCCCTTACCTCTAGCTGAGCTGCTTTGGGCCCCTATCCCACGCTGGATACAGTGCAAGCCTCTTGGCTTGCTTGTTGCAGTGCATGATAGGATTGCGCCCATAGTGACATATTATTACAGTGATCATAATGTTTTACGTATCATTGTTGTCACACTCTTTCTGTTCCAGGGCCCAATTCTATCCCACTTTCTAGCACCGATGAAGCTGTGCCAATGGGGCGCATGCTGGATCTTGCAGTGGAGGGGCAATCATGGAGGCCTCCTCAATGTAACAAAATGTTGATTGCCTTAGGCTGTATTGTGTCTGCATCGGCTCTGAACAGTTAGATAGAATTGGTTTCCTCATTGGTTAGATAGAATTGGTTTCCTCATTGCTTTACAGATAGTATTTTACAATTCAGAAACATGTTACATGCTTAATTGGAGGTGATGTGCTTGGGCTTTTTTTTCTTTTTTTTCTTTTTTAAAAATAGGGGTTTACATGGGCAGAGAGAATTGTTGCCATTTAGCACTCCTGATTGGGATTAGGACATCCTCCAGCTGCTATAAACTCTATAAGGAACACTGCAAACTTTTTCAAGACTGAATAATGGCTGCAGAGGAGCCTGCATCCATTGAGAGGGCAAAGATGTGCTTATTAGCAATATTGTCGCTACATTTTATGCTTTTTTTTTGGTATTATGTATGTCTTTATAATGCTTTATGCTGGTGTTTGTCTTTTACTTCTCAATCTCTGTTTTATCTTTTTACTTCAGTATTTTATTCTATTTTCATGAACACTGTAAGCTGCCTAGGGCATCTCATTATCGGGGGGGGGGGGGAAGAGTATAGGGTAGAAATCTTTTCCATAAATAATAAATAAGCAATAAAGGTTTAAAGCTGCCATTCTTCCATGCCGTGGGTCCCTCTGCTGCTCCTATTTAGGAAAAAGAAACAAAAAACAAGCACAACAGCTCTGATGTAATGTAGCACTAAAGTGTATGAAAGGGAGCTTCCATACATCTGGGCAGTCGCTGCATCCTGGCTGACACTTTTTCAATAGGAAGCTACTACTTATTTTTGTTTATCACAAATTTGTATAGTACCTTTCCCTAGTGCTCCAGGAGGTTTACAATAACATAACATATGTAATAAAATCATATATTAAAACCCCAGCAGCCTTAATAAAAACCTAAAAACTACATCTAAAAAATATGAACTAAAAGATAACACATAGTAAAAATGTCAGCCGACCCTTCCCAATATCCTCACCTATAAAATCTCCTCCCACTCTACCTACCACCAAAAGCCATTTGGAATTTTTTTAAAAAAACTTTTAAACCCAGTTGGAAAGTATCTAGAGAGAATGTCCATTGTAATTCACCCAGAAGGGAATTCCACATTTGGGGGGCCAACACCAAGAAGGCCCTTCCTTTCACTATGCCCCCCTTGCTTCTTAAGGTACCATTAGCTATCTCAAGGACTACGTACTTCCAAATGACTCTACCCATCATACAACGTCTGGAGGTGCTCTGTGTGCCAACACCTTATGTGACTTGATTATTGTGCATCACAAGAGGTGGAATGGGGTGGGGGATGATGGAATGGGGTGAGGAGTGGTAAAAACTGGCCAAAGAGGGGGAAATGGGAGCAAGGGGGCTGCAGAACGTGTTGGACCTGGTGGTGATGGTGCATGTGACAAAAAAGGGAAATCAAGGACCAGGTAATATCTGAATAAGGAAAGATCTGCTTGTAGCCATGTTGGTAGGCCCCAGTGTCAGACCCCAGCTGTATTCAACATTAATTAGTGCATACCAAACCTGGGAGAACTGTGGAGGAGGTTGCTTCACAGGGCCTCTGATATCGTACCAAGCTACCAAGTGGGCTCCAAGGCCAGCTTGATTTACAACAAGGTTCAGCTGTGAGTGTCTCGGGATGGGAGGGGGGATTCCACCATGAGTAAGGAGGCTGGTGGCACGTTCACCCCTAGAATGTTCGGCTGGCACCGAGTCTTGATTGGTGGATGGGTCAGGAGACCTATAAAGGTGAGGGAGGGACGCTTATGCTGGGCTGATTTTGTCTCAGGTTGAGGGGGCCTGAGATCCGGGACCGCTCTGGCAGGACTGAACCCAACTTGACTGCAGCAAGATGGGCTATTCAGATTTTTGGAATGCTAAGACTTTGGTGAGAGATAGTTAGAGTTAGGAGGTAGTTGTTATTGTTTTTAGACTGAGTGTTGTGTTGTAATGCTATACTCTTTGCCTAAATTCTTAAATTTTAGACTATGTAGTGCTGTCTGTATAACCCTGCTTTAAGCCTTTATGCAATAAATCCTACTTATTTCAACTGACTGGATTATTGGGATTGGAAGGGAGTACAGGGACTGGTTGTGGGAGGCAATCCAGTGTGGCCGGGGTGGACCCTGGAGACCCTGTATGGGAGTCTACTCCTTTTTATGAAGCTGAGTCCAAGAGGGTGTCAGCTGGAGTACAACTCAAGGGGAGGGTTCCCCAAATTTATCCTGGCTATCAGGAGTGGAAGCTCTGTGGTTTAGGAGCTATTTGGCAATCGGTCTTGGAGAGATCTGCGGGTGTCCAGTGACCATAAGGGTTTATGGCCACTTGCTCACCCTGAGGGTAATAAAAAGATTACCCGGCCATAAAGGGGTGGGAGCGGATTTCCTTCACAGTGCATGCCGATCCTATCCCCTCCAGAAGCAGTCACTCAGTCCCTTTCTTCTCCTTGGACTTGTGCCAGCTAAAGAGCAGGCGCAGGACCGAGGAGACCCATGACTCAGTGGAGGCTTACAGAGGAGTAAATCCTTCCAAAGTTTTCCAATCTGCCTTCCATTGGACAGTGTGCCTTTTCCATGTAGTTGCACCAGCGGGGGTGGGGAAAGCATAGGATTAGGCTGTGAGAAATGTTTATAAAAATAATTTAAAATAGCTGTTAGGGCTCTTTACCTATGGGATGTGTCAGGTCAGCAGGGGAGGATAGCCCTTGCTTTCCAGATAGCAGAATGGCACGGGAGTGTAGGGAGATAGCAAAAGGAGCAGGCGATCCCAAACAGAGCCAAAGAAGCAGACACAGGCTTGTTTGTTGCAAAAGCATGTATTGGTAAAAGGAGCAGGCAGAAGAGTTGTCAGTCATACGGTCCAGAAGTTAGGGATACAACAGGTCACAGTCACGAGAAGGCAGTCCAAATCAGTACACAAACCAGCAGCACAGCATGCAGAAACTCCACCACAACAACCCACACCAGGAGTCTGTGCTTGCCCCATATATACTGGGGCCAGCCAATCAGAGTAGGGCGACCTCATAGTCACAAGACAGTCTTGTGACCCACTCTGATTGGCTGTCCAGTTGCACCACTCCTCCATAGCCTATGTGACTCAGCACTCATCTCTCCCCAAGTCACGTGACTCCAACCTGCAGCAGGTGCACTTGATTGCATCAGCTGTGCTGCTTTGCTGATTGCTTCACACCAGGCCCAGATATCAGGGCCTCCTGGCACATCCTGGCTAATAACAATCTCAAGCCTGGGATGCCAAAAACCTGACAGGATGCTTTGCAGGAAGAGTTTGGGGTCCTACTGTTAGAGGTTGCATTTGTGGAGCTATAGCCAATGTCCTCCAAAGGCAGCAAGCGAAGACTGTACAAGGGACCATTGAAATTCCTAGATTTCAAAGTACATTAGAAAATGTGCTACTTCCCCCAGATACTTGGTCAAATGTATTTAAATCTGCAACACACTGGACTAGAAAAATGTCTCATCATACTGAAAAGGAAAGTTTTGCTGTGGCAAAGAGTTAACAAAGAGAGCAGGTGGCTAGATCTAAATTAAAATTTTTCCTTCCAGTGACTTCTCTAAAGTATTTATGCTCCACTTTCCATTTTGTTCAATCATTGGTTTGCTTGGGACTCTCCGGAATTCTACGCATCCATCCAACCTCTTCTTCACGGCCACTCATTACAAGGCTCAGTACTTCCAGGAAGTGCACACCACTATTTGGTTTCCACATCTGTGAAACAAAACTGTTCAGTTAAAGTGGAGCACCAAGTCATACAACCACATCAGCCCATGGAGAATGACTTGACCTAGCAAGTCCATCAACCTTTCGAACCCATGTGCAGCTGATGCACATACTAGAATACACCAGTTACAGTTGTGGCCTATTACTGCCTTGCTGATATGTGCACTCAATTGGCTTGCAGAGGGCATCTGAAGCAACTGTGAGCCAATTCAGGCAAAGCATTTCCCATTACACTGACTCTGTGAATAGTCCTAATTTCTTTAACTCTGCAAAATAAAGATTTCTTTTTAGAAAGGCAGTTTCATTAGGGAATAAAGAACACAAGAGTATAGTGTGGTTTACTTGGGGAGTATTCTTCAGAGGGCCATAGCTATAACTTCATATTACAGTGAATGCACATTCATTTTGCTGTAGAGGGAGAAAAATACCTTCTAGACATCAATCATTCTGTGATGCTGCCTGCAGGCTAGAAACCCATAAAATGGCCCTCTTACCTCCAGGGAGTTATTCCATCATTAGATGAACCACCACTAAGGCAAGCCCATACATCATTAAAAAAGACAAGCATAGTGTTGGCTATACTAGAATAATAAGCAGAACAACCTGTACTGTCACTTTGGGTTGGAATGGGGTTGAGATTTTTATAGACTTTGCAGGCATGAAGATATAGAGGATATCAGAGGAACAGAAAAGAAGAATCAAATGCCTGGTCAGCAAATACATCTGCTTATTCAGATTGCCTTAAGGCCTAGTTCTCAAGGAGCTGATAACCTGTGTCAGGAACACTATGGATGGCTGGTAAGGGGATCACATGATTGAGTGTTCCTCCACAGTGGGGAAAAAAATCCCTCCACATAGAAAAGTTCCATTTCAGGAACAGTGTTTGTGCCAGGTTTGTTGCCATCACCTGGGGCAAAAACTTATACTGGCACCCATGACATAATAGACCTTTGTACCTCCCAAACTTACTGACAGTAGAAGACGGACAAGAGGTGGCGATGGGTCTTTCCCACCTGCATATGGGAGTATCCCATATAGCAGTGGTTCCTGAACTGTGAGCCATGGCTCCCTGGGGAGCAGCAGAAACCAGCGAATGGAGCCACGGAACTCTTGTGAAAAACCTGCCACTTTATACGATGTACAGGATTGTAGCCCTAATGGGGAGCTGCAGCAAATGGCCCAGTAGAGTAAAGTCAGGAGGGGTTGAAAAGTTTTTGAACCACTGCTCTATAATCTCCATAAAAATGTAGGCTCCTCTGGGGGATGCCCCCATTTGTAACTGTGCACTAAAGTCTCAGTCAACCTATGCCATATCTGTCACTAATACTGGTGGATTTAAGGAGTAGGCCTGGTTAGGTGGGCCCCTGCCCAGTGTCCAACCCAGCAAGCCCCTGCCCCTATTCAGAGACAGTTCAAGATGGGGAGAAAGCTATCACCCCAGTTGATGTGCATGGATTCTTTGTGAGTGCGGAGGAGCACTGAATCTGTGACTCCTCAGCTACAGTGTGAAGTGGTACAGTTCAACAACAAGTTTACCACCTCAAGGAGAGCTATAACTTACAGCACACTGCCTGCCTGCTCAGAAATCAGCCCCAGTGAGCTCAATTGGACTTACTATCAGGTACATGGAGATCCCATCAAACTAGAGAAGGAGAATCTCAGAATGGGGTCACTGCCAAGTATATATTTGATTCATTTTGAGATTTATTTGAATAGAGTCCTTGTCTACCTTTGATATATAACTTAAGTGTTTTAAAAATACGCATGCTTTTCTCTCTTGGAAGATCAGCCAACTGATATTTATTTTCACCTCCTATATTTTGCAGTGAATGACTCAATTTGATCGATAGGCTGTGACCACCAAAATTAAAAGGTTTTATTCTAGAACAGCATGTCATGTTCAGTCATTTGTATAAAGCCTCTATCACACTATCTTCCTTGACAAAATATGTTGATGGTATTATGATTACTATTAGAGATTTTTTTTCTAAGATTAGATTTTTTTTTTGCTTCTGTTCAGATGCTTCAAAGATAGTTATTATATTGCCATGTCATGTTTTGATAACACTAATACTTTCTGCTTATGAGATTGTTCATATGTTGTAACTGTACCAATTTATTTGACTGTTAAACTGTCAGGACTGCATAACTTCAAATCCTAATTATCACCATGACAGATTCTATCATGTTAGGCTATGCCTAGGAACTTGTAATGTCACAGTAGTTTGACCAATGGTTATTCTGATGTGTTTGCTTCCTTGAGCAATAGAACTTCATACCATACAGCGCAATGGCAAATTGAAAAAAGAAAAGTAATTGCTTCACAGTAATTTACATTGGGACCAAGCCAAAATATTGCAAGCTACAAAAAGGGCTCCCCTCCCAGTGGGAAGTTTTTCCAAACGGATTGCAAAAAAGCCTTCCCATTCTGTGTGAGGGCAATGTTTTATGACCTCACTCCAGGTTGACTTCATTATGGTGCCACGTCGCCAATCAAATTTGGTGATATGAAGATGTAATGATTCAAGTTCAGGGAGCATTGTCCTCACCAAATTGACATTGTAGAATTCTTATGCAACCAGATCTGATTGGCTAGGCAGAGATGCAACATCAACATGCTGGCTATGTGATTCTGATTGGCTGAAATCACAGTTAGCATGACGATTGTCAGCAAGAACATGAGGGGAGTTCAAATTGGGCTTAGAAGTACCTGAACAATTCTGGTTTTTGTTGTTTGTTTTTTTCCTTGAAAGTTGCAAATCCAAATTTCAAACTGAAACAGGGAAAGAGTGGGTTCAACCACCACTAACTTTAGCACAGAGGACGATGCAGGATATCATCGATGCTGATTGAGAAATGTATAGATATGTTTCATCAAAGAGCTGGAAAATAATAATAATAATAATAATAATAATAATAATAATAATAATAATAATAATAATAAGAATAATAAGAATAATAATAATAATAATAATAATACAGGTATTTCTATACCGCCTTTCTTGGTCCTCAGATTTCTGCTTAGACTTTATTCAAGGTGGTTTACATAGGCAGGCTAATTAAATCCCCATAGGGATTTTTACAATTTGAAAGAAGGTTTCTATCTTTCAAGAAACCACAACATTCAGATGTTTCTTTCTGATCTGGTCACAACATTCTGGCCTCCATCCTCCCATGTTCAGAGCAGATGGAATAACTCGGCTCAGCTTGTCAGCTGCTTCAAGGTCGCACAGTGCCGGTGGCCTCGAACTGGTGACCTTTGGATGTTATCTTCAGGCAAATGGAGGCTCTACCCTCTAGACCAGACCTCCTCCTCCACACATAAGGAAAAGGGCACATTCCTTAGTGTTGGCCTATCATTTTTCATCACAAGGGTAACAAGCTTCTGAGATTCCTTGCCTTGTGGTAAGGACTGTGTTGTCTTTTCAAACTGGTAGTTGTATCACTAACATTCCAACAGCCTGTGGGAAATGCTTGGAAAGACATTCGCTGTGTTGTAAATTGCGATAGCTTATTTTTAGAAGAGGATTAAAGAGGTGTTCCCTGAATGAACAATATTGGAACCGAAAATTCAATGTGGCATGAAAGTAGCTATGAGACAGGGCAATGAGTCACCGACGCCTCAGTTTGAATCTCGTCTCTGTCACGAACTGATTTGGTGGCCTGCGGCAAGCTACTTTTTCTCACCCTCAGCACCCCTTCCCACATCTGCAACATGGAGATAACGAGCTCCTGACATGCTTTCTTGGAAGGATTATAATATAATGCATGTTAAGCTCTTTAAACATTGGAAAGCACTATATAAATGCTAAGTGTTTATGATGTTTAGTAATGTAGTATAATGCAGTTTGGTATCATATCATATCAGCATTGCAGGGCATTTCTGTTGGTCAAATTCATTTTGATGACTTGAATTTGGAAATCCCCCCCCCCCCCACACACACACTATCACTTTCATGCTCTGAAATACAAGATTAAAAACAAATAAAATAAATGAATTGCAATGGGAAAGAAAGGGAAAGGCAATGAAGGGGCAGGTGAGTGGGTCATGCACTTGCCCACACTCAACAGTCAAAGGGAGGTGACTCCAATAGGAACAATCGAAAATTGGTTGAAGGCACACCCTCTGTCCCATGCAGGAGAGAACGAGGCAAAAAACACTCCCACCCACTTCCTTGAAAGTGAATTTGAAGGGCTTATATTGGGAACAATTTATAAATGGAAAATGTTTTATGGCAGCAGTTTCTACAGTTTGGGTCCAGGACCCATTAGTGGGTCATGACATAAACTTTTTGGTGGTTTGTGAAACTTTCAGGGTCGATTAGGCTATGTGCATCAAGGGTTAAACAAGCTGCTACTTGTGGGCGGGGAGCACTGCTGCCCAATCACCATTATAGCCATATCCCTTGGCATTTATAAACCAGGCAGCAGCCTCTAGGGCAGCAATTTAACATTTTTTTTCATCTCACGGCACATTGACAAGGTGCTAAAATTGTCAAGGAACACCATGCTGCTGGTGGGAAAATCACATCTCCCAATGGCCCTATTAGTAAATGACATTCCCTCAAACTCCCATGGCAGACCTGCAGACCATTCATGGCACAGCAATGTGCCACAGCACACTGGTTGAAAACCACTGCTCTAAAGGTCACCAAGTTCATGACTGCTGAGTTATGAGAAAGCGGTCTCCGTTTGGACCTGAGCTTACCATTCCACCGGGTTGCTGCATGACTTCTAATGAGATTTGGGGACAGGGACACTCTGGGCAGTCATGTCTGCTGCCTGGTGTCCCAGCAGGCTGTGCAACAGAACATCCAGGCAGACATGACTGCCCAGGGCATCCCTGTCCCCCAGTCACA
Source organism: Tiliqua scincoides (assembly GCF_035046505.1). Lineage (NCBI taxonomy): Eukaryota > Metazoa > Chordata > Lepidosauria > Squamata > Scincidae > Tiliqua > Tiliqua scincoides. The sequence continues at coordinate 211,580,344 of NC_089823.1, read as the reverse complement.
GTAGAAGTCATGTGGCGGCCCAGTGGAATGGTAAGCTCCAGTCACAGGGTGGAAGGGTTACTCCAAACCCCAGATCCAGCCCCTGGGCTGGGGTTTGGAAGGCTCTGCTCTAAGATCTCTGAAAAGTTTGGAAACTACTGCTCTACTGGCTTAAGTTTCATACAGTGTAAAGATGTTAGTGAACATTCTTTCTTTGTCTCCACTTGCTCCATGTTTATCTTCATCCTTGATCTTGGTATTAATAATTTGATGGTGGAAGATTTTTGCACCAAAAGAAGCTGGGCCAATATATTAACAATCAGCTTGTCGGTATAGCTTCTCTTACTCTCTAACACAAACATGGCAACAACTGTCTTGAATGCAACAGCACAATGAACTGTATTTACTGCAAAGAATAAAGATTACACAGCCTTCAAAGAACATGTATATGCTATTATTGCTTTAAAGTTTGGTTACACATGGCAATAACAACCCTGATGGTCTGCTTTATTCTTGTAATAATATACCTTTAAAAACAATGTTCTTTAGGGTCCAATGGACCATGAAATAGTCTTTGCAGAAGGACCCCTCATGCCAGTGCTAGAGCACACATTCATTTTGGCTGTCGGCTGCAAGACCCAGAGAAGAAATGAAGCACATTTATTATGTACTGATGTATCCTTACTAAGATAATCCTTTTTTCACTTGGGAGCACTCCAAAGGCAAGCAGAGATTACTATGGGAGTATGTTAAAAATACAATTCGAATAGGCTGTAGTTTGCGCTTCCAATTTCACAGCTTGACAATTTGCTTTATAAACTTCTGCTTTCATAAGAAAGAAACTTTGGCTTTCAATGAAGTATGTTAACTTAAACAAGCTATGGAACTGGAGCACATTGCAATACAAAGACTTTCTGCAAAGGGATCTCAGCTGTGCTAATTATTAGCCAATAAAGAACAATTAAATCCGAGAACAGAAGGTATTTAGAACCCAAGTGTAATTTGTTCCCAAAGGTGTCTTCAAACTTCACCTGTCATTTGTTCTTCAAATATTCTTCATGAGCTGACAATATGGCTGCAAAAGCATTCCAGTGTTCAAACTAAAATCTAGCTGAGATCTTGCACACAGTCCTTGTGAATGTAAACATTTTTAAGCCTTTATGCAACAGTTTGATCACTTGGAAAGCTCAAAAATTGTTGTTGAAAAGTTGAACTTTTGCAAGGATTGACCACTTGACAAAGTTCAAAAGTATTATATCAGGGGTGGGGGAAGAGAGAGCAGATTGGGAGGCTTCAGGAGAGAAAGGGATTAACAGCCCAATCCTGAACCCGGCGGCACGGCCCCGCACCACCGAGAACGGTCGCAAACGTGCCATAAGGCACGTGCGCGGGGCTCACCGACCGGTGCTGGGCTAGCGCCGGGCTAGCACTGGGCAGCGGTGGCGCTTCCGCAGCCCGGTGATGGATGACACCGCCGGGCTGAGGAACGGCAAATGGGGACGGGGACATTCCAGGGAGGGGGGAGGCCAGTGTGACGCGAGGAGGGGGCATGCCAGAGGCATGCCAGGAGGCGGATGGGAGGAGGATCTGCGGAGCTTTACTCTGCAGGATCCTAGGCGCTCGTGAAGGCTGCATGCCTTACACAAGTGCCTTTACTTTAACGGAGCCCAAAGGGTGCCACTAAAGAGAGCAGCCACATTGCGGGGCTGCCTCCCTTACCCGGGGGAAGGGGACAAATGTCCCCTACTCCCGAGGTGTTTCCTGCAGTAGCGCAGGAGGCGGTGGATTCGGCAGCAGCCCTCGCGGTGCCGCCATGCTGGGGCTCCCTGGGCAGCTCAGGATTGGGCTGCCTGTTAGGATTGGGTTGCCCAACACCTTCCCCCTCCATTAGTATTCTACCCCACAATGGGTCCATCAGATCTGCACTAAGAATTTTGCTAGTGCAAGCCCAAGAAGAGAAAAGGGGCAGGGAGGCTGCTGCCAGATGGGATTAGATCTGGTGCACACCACTGCTGCAGGATCCATCCTTCCCACAAACTTCTGGCCCCTGTCATGCGCCTCCCTGATCCATTCCACACCCCGCCCCCACTCCCTCTCGCCTCCTGCAACTTCCTCTTTGGGTAGCTGGCACTTCAGTGAATTGCATGGGAAAGCTCCAACCTTCTTGCCATTACCCTGGCTGGAAGCTACTCAGCTCACTGCCGGCAGGCACGATACCTACTTTTCAGCAGCTAGTGGTGGCAAGAATGCATCTTCTGCCAGCACTCAAAGCCCATAGGATTGGGCTACCATTTTCCTTTTCTCTCCCAATGCCGTTCCCTTTTGTACCATGTCAATTAGATCATATGGTATTGTTTCAAATTGTAAAACATTTTGAGTGCCTTGATAGGAAGGCAGAATATAAATGTAGCTCAAAAATAATGGTTTTTTTTAATTACTTGATGGTACTGAACAATAGCAGACTACCCATTATATTTGATGGAGAAAATGCCCTGGGTGCAAGCCTTTAGGACCTCATGGAAGCCTCTCTGAGGCTCCCAATGGGGTCAGAAACTGTAATTCCATTTTTCTGGAAGCACAGTTTATAGCATTGGGAAAGCCTCAGGAAGCGTTCCTGATGCAACCTACAGTTGTACAAGACTCCATAAGCCTCAGGTGAGTGGTGGGGGGCAGATTTGTGCACAGGGGTGGTGACAGCCCACAGGGTATCACGATCCTTTGCCCTGGGGCATGGGGCTGGGTAGGTACTGAACTGATACACAATCATATGTCATGCTTTAAATACTCTGCCTTCAATTCATGTTCTCCACACCTACTTACCTGCAAAGGAATCTCAGGACATCTGCTGTGGACTCCCTGCATGTTTTAGAAGTTTCTGGCATATGTTGTGGGGCACACATTTGATTCAGTGGGCTGAACCTCAGTATTGTCTGTTGGAAACTAAGGGGATGCTCTAGAATACAGTCATCATTCTTCTGTGGCCGTTGGAGAGAAAGATCAGAGCACTGTCTTTGGGGGAACTTTATTCCCATTGTTGATCTTCATAAGAACATAAGAACAGCCCCACTGGATTAGGCCATAGGCCCATCTAGTTCAGCTTCCTGTATCTCACAGCGGCCCACCAAATGCCCCAGGGAGCACACCAGATAACAAGAGACCTCATCCTGGTGCCCTCCCTTGCATCTGGCATTCTGACATAGCCCATTTCTAAAATCAGGAGGTTGTGCATACACATCATGGCTTGTAACCCATAATGGATTTTTCCTCCAGAAACTTGTCCAATCCCCTTTTAAAGGCATCCAGGCCAGATGCCATCACCACATCCTGTGGCAAGGAGTTCCACAGACCAACCACACACTGAGTAAAGAAATATTTTCTTTTGTCTGTCCCAACTCTCCCAACACTCAATTTTAGTGGCTGTCCTCTGGTTCTGGTGTTATGTGAGAGTGTAAAGAGCATCTCCCTATCCACTTTATCCTTCCCATGCATAATTTTGTATGTCTCAATCATGTCCCCCCTCAGGCATCTCTTTTCTAGGCTGAAGAGGCCCAAACGCCATAGCCTTTCCTCATAAGGAAGGTGCCCCAGCCCAGCAATCATCTTAGTCACTTTCTTTTGCACCTTTTCCATTTCCACTATGTCCTTTTTGAGATGTGGCGACCAGAACATGGCGATCTTCCTATGGAGGAAAACCTAAACGCCTTTCAAAGAAACCAGGATTCCCCAGAAGAGTTAGAAAACCACTGGCAATATAATTGATAGCATTCGATGCCTGCAAGTAATAACATTTTATATTTAATAGTACATTATTTTTGAAATTTAATGGCATTTTAATGACTCAGGGTGAAGAGATTTCCTCTGTTTCATTCATGTATTATTTCATGGCTGTACTGTGCGATGCATCACACTCCTCCTGAATTCTGATTTAACTAGAATATTCTCAATGATTAATTCTGGAATTGGAGCACACACAGTTTTGCTTTCAGTTCATTTGCCCTTTTTTCCTCTCTACTACTAATGGGAACATGTACATTTATAAAACTAACTTGATGTGGCATCAGTAGCAAAAGGGCAAAAGCTTAGAACTGCAAGGAATCCCCCATCCCAGGTTCAACCCCATTTATCGTACTCACACAAACACAGACATCCAAGTAATACGTTTTTGAGCAGAGCAGTGCAAGGGTAGAAAGACGGCTCCCTTGCAAGAGGGCAGCCACGTGAAACAAACACACAAGCTCCTCCATCCCAAGGATTTGTGTCCCATGACCTCCTTCTAGGAGTTGCTGTAAATACAAGCTATACAGTATATAGAAGACTGTGGGCCCAATCCTGTCCAACTTTCCAGTACTAATGCAGCTATGCCAATGGGGCATATGCTGCATCCTGCAGTGCAGGGAAAGTCACAGAGGCCTCTCCAAGGTAAGGGAACATGTGTTCCCTTAGCCCGGGGCTGCATGGTGGCTGCATCAGTGCTGGAAAGTTAGATAGGATTGAGCCCTAAAATGGTATGTTTTTCAGTACCCAGCATGTCTATTTGCATATATTAACAGCCCAATCCTGAGCTGCCTGGAGCGCCCAGGCTTGGTGGCACAGAAAAGGGCTACCGCTGAATCCTGCGCCTCCTGCGCTACTGCGGGAGGCTCCTCGGGAGAAGGGGACATTCGTAGCCTGCAATGGGGCTACTCACTTTACCACCGACCAAAAGGTCGGTGATAAGGAAAAGGTGCTCGTGTAGGGCGCGCGCCCTGGATCCTGTGGAGCTGAGGTCCGTGGATCCTCCTCCCGCCCGGCCTCTGGCACGCCTCCCACCCGCCCCTTGGCATGCCTCCTCCCCACCCCTGCTGGCCTCCCCCCTCCCTGGAAAGCCTCCTCCATGCCCCTGTCCAGGAGACCACCAAGTCGCGGAACCTGGGCGACTGCCCTGCGCTAGCCCAGCAACGGCTGGCGCTGGGCTAGTACCGGCAGGAGCCTGGTGGTGAGCCCCGCGAACATGCCTTATGGCACGTTTGCGGCTGTGGTTGGTGGCACGGAGCCATGCCGCCAACCACAGGATTGGGCTTTAAGGCTGTAATCCTGGAAGTAAGCCCCACTGAAGACAATGCAACTTACTTCTGAGTAGCTATGCATAGGGTTGTGCTGTTGAACAGTCAAATCAAACTTATATAAGAAACTGACTATGAAGTTCAGTAACTGAATTTTTAACCCTCTGTCTCATACTTAATAATATCTACGCCTGCACAACTTGTGACACATCAAGTTACATGAAACTCACCTGGAGTGTGTTGTAACTAGTTGTACCCCACTCTGCCATCCCTTGTAGGTACCAAAAAATTAGGAACTTTTCCTAGCCCCTTTAGATTCATTCTTGTGCAGGGTCACCCATTATGCAGTTCTGATATAACTCAATCTTTCAATGGGTTAGTCATATTTCTTCAAGGTCTCTATAATGGAGGATTAACCCATTTTTGTAAAACTACCCTCAGGTTTGGGTTCTTCCAAATTGCAATGTAAAAATGTATTTATCCCAGAGTTATTGATTTCCTGATGAGTGAATGGAGGCAGGCAAATGGAAAATGTGATAAAAGCCTGATTGAAGAATCTGGTGACATGTGTCTGGCACCTCAGCCAAATGCAAGCCTGCCCTTTTCAACTTTCTGTCCTGATGTATGCAACAGCTCAGGTGATATGTCAGAACTGAAAAGCCACTTTGTGATGTACATTCCACTCCCCTGTCTTGCTCCATGTCAAAAGATGGGCCTGGATGAAGAAAGAAATGGAGCAGTCTTTTGGAGCAGCATTCATTGTAGGGATACCAATTAAGCAGTGTGCAGTGGCAAGATCTGTGGCTAGGGTCTTTGGAAATATCTCAGGAGATGCTGGGGATGCAATTACTCGGAATTTCCTTTCCAGTGGCTACATTTTTGTGCCAGGTGAAACCTTTCTTATTTGACTAGGCTTTTAAAGTGATTTGGCTTTTATGCTAGAACGTTTCTCTGCTGTTGTGCGTTATAATTTGTTGCTAATGTGTTTCATTACCAGTTATGTTTCAAGGGTTGCATCTGGAGGTTCTCTTCCTCCAAAGAAAGGGAAACTTCGGATACAATCCAATGTATTTTGTTGGACACTGCTATGACAACTTCAGATATAGTGATGAATGAATGAGCACTCCCCGATTTATCTAAGCCTCGACTTATGTAATTTTAATTGCATGTAAATGTCTGGGCTGTCTCAGCTGGGAAGGGAAAGAATAGCTACCTAGCTCACTGCTAACCAATAACTGTTCTGTAAACAAAGCAGGAAGTGCTTTGCTATAAAATTAGCAAAAAACATAACACGCACATGCATGTGTGCACTCCCTCACTGATGAGCTATGAATGTGGCACAACTAAACCCTGGTTTCTTTTCAATTTTCCAACCTCTGTGCTTGACTTCTAGCTTCTTCAGTGGCTCACGGCGCAATCCTAATCTTCACTTCACTGTGCCAGCCTAAAATGTTGCAAATGTGCCATAAAGCACATTTGAAATTATTCTAGGGCAAGCAGTACCGGAAGAAAGGCCTGTGCCATCCCGCTAGCATTGTATCCAAAGGAAAGGCTGCCATTGGAGGTGAGTACAGTATTTTGTCGAGTGGTGCAGGGGCCGGGGAGGGCAGTGAGAGAATGGAATGGAGGTGAGGAGCGGTGTAGTAGGCAGGGGAGTGTGGAAAGGGGGGTGGGGCAGGCCCCTTTCTTCCACAAGAAGGCCTCCGCCATATCCTAGCCCCCTTCTTGGGCCTGGCAGCTTTACCTGGAGCTGCTGAAATTTGCACCAGCAGATTAGGATTGGGCTGCCCATTACTGAAGCCAAAGTCAGAATGCTGAGGACTTTATTATAAACATAGGCTTTGCAAAATTCCATTGTAGGCTCTGGTGCGTAATCAAAATTTGAACAGGACATCAAGTTTCTTAACAAAATTCTTGCTAAACATTCAGCACTAATTGTTACAGGCCACGCAATCCTAAAAAGTAGTTTAAGAAAGAGAGCAACCTGTTAAAAATGGTGCTTAAAGTTTATCATATTTCAAAAGACAAACCATTTAATTTGAGAGTTTTGAAGATAATGTTTCTGTTCTAGCAATATGATGTGCTTGGCCTATAGTGCAATTATGTTGTACGAACAGAATATAATTTTTCTAGGACTTCTTTCCTTTGTTAACAAAAGTTTTTTTTCTTCCCTTAAGAAAGACTATAGCTGTCACACAAGCAGTCTGACAGGTGGATATTTCTATATTTATTTGGGGGGAAATGGACACCTCTTATTATAGTCCTGGAGATTTTCAGCTAGCTGTTTTGGCAGATTTCAGTTTCAAGAATTTTCTAGCATAATATGTGAACACATGAAGTAAATGCCAGGTGTAATGAGTTCTCCCTGCAGACTGCAGCCCAATTCCTAAGGTCATTTCCAGATACAGACCTGGCAGCTGTGGCACCTCAGGGTATAGGTCTGCAATGCTATCCCTCCACATCTCGCCACCTCCCTCCCCTGGGATACTGACCTAGTCACACAGAGCCTCACAGAGCATTCAGAATAACTCCAAAAGCCTTCTGAGGCTTCCAACACAGTCTTAAACAGTACTTTCAGTTTCCCAGAAGTACTGCTTAAGACTGCACCGGAAGCCTCACAAGGCTTTCCGAGCGGTCCCAAACCTATGTGGAATGACTCCGGAGGGCAGGTGGAGGCAGCATGGCAGAGGGAGACAGCAGTGGTGCACCTGATGGTGCCACCCTGTCACTTGGGTACTCACCCAACAAACAGCGAGGATATCCCCTTGAGAAGGAGCAGCGGAGCAGCTGGAGAAGGAGCCCCCGCAGTCCAGGGGAGAAACACCTCCACACCCCCTCACAAGGCCCAAGGGCACTGCATCTGGGGCTTTTGCCCCCTGCCCCCTAGGCCTGCCACTGGTCATTTCTTATCACTCTTCTGCCCAACTCTTATAACTGAGTAGGGGGGGAATTTTAGCCATGTATGGCTTTGCATGATTTCTTCCTTTTATTTGCTCAACTGCATTCAACTCTGGCCTTGGAAAATTACTTTTCATGAAATGCAAAGCAAGTTAGTGCACATCAACTATACCATGAGGCCAGCTGCCATTCTGTCAGAATACAGCAAAAGGTTTCCTCTATTAATAACATAGGTGGATGCTTAATTTTGGCAGCCTGAAAGCTGTTGACTGCTCTAAATCACAGGTGCTCGTCGACAGTGATTGCAGTAATTAAAGTGATTAGAGACTGAAGTTGCCATCTCCGAATGTATTAATAAATGCTGCCTTTGTCACATGCGGAACCCTGGGATTTCTGACAAGGCGGTTCGTGCCACAGGACAATATTTGCATTCCAAGGTTTAATTAGCACCAGATAGTTAAATTAGTGACCAGGAAACAACACATTGTGACTTAGCAAGACACTTTGTTCTGTGTTGGTGAGAACACTCTGTGTCATTTAGTGGGCACAGATGGGTTCTGCAACGAATATTTTGAGTCATTCACACTATGAGCTTTGTTTTTGTTCCAGAAATACTTATTATATGTACAGAAAAAATCGCAGCTTGGCAAGAGGTTATTGCTCTCCTGATTGTCCTTGGTGGGTAGTTTTTTGGTTTTGTTTTTTTCCTAATCCAGGTTGTTGATTTGGACTGAATTTCTCCTTATCCAGGTTGGTCAAATCTGGTAGGAATAGCCAATGGCATAGCTGCAGGGTGACAGCACAGTAAGTACTGCAGGCACCACAATGTACCGTGCAAGTGAACCCTTCCACTAGCTGTCAGCACCATTCCAGGCAGCAACAGCAATGCATTCCAGTGCATTGCTATTGCTGCCTGGAATGGCTCCAGTGACGAGTGGGAGGGGGCGCTTACATGGTGCATTGAGGCACTTGCAGTACTTACCACGCCAGCACCCCTGTAGGTATGCCACTGGGTATGGTGCAGACCAGGGAGAAGGAGTAGGGTTTGCTGTGCACTCTGAGGTAAGCAGAGTCCACGGGCTACCACAGGAGGCACCTCGGGAGATGGGGACTTTCTCCCAGGTAAAGTAAGCAGCCCCACAATGGCCAGGTAAGGTAAGCAGCCCCATAAAGGCACTCATGTAGGGCGTGGAGCCCTACATGAGCGCCTTGAGCCCTGTGGAGCAGAGCTCCATGGACCCGCCTCCCCCTGCCCTCTCTCTGTCTCCTACTGGCCTCCCCCCTCCCCAGAACGCCTCCTCCCTGCCCCCGCCCTCACATACCATGCCGTGGCTCAGTGGTCCGGGAGACTGCCGAGCCGCGGAAGCTGGACAACTGCCCCGCGCTAGCCCAGCAACGTCTGGCGTTGAGCTAGCATGGACGGGAGCCTGGCAGTGAGGCTTGCAAACGTGCCTTACAGCACATGTGCAACAGTGCTCGGCTGCACGGAGCTGTGTGGCCGAGCACAGGATTGGGCTCTGTCTTAGCTATACCACTGCATAATGCTAGGCCAAAACTACCCTATTCCTTTGCAGCTTTGTCAGCTGCAAAGTACGTAGGATCACCATTTTTTAATTTTAATTTTTTGCAGGGAGCTTTGAAGATGAAGAAAGGGCATTTCTCTTTCATTGTGAAAGGGCAGGGAATGCATCCATGTGCTTCCTAAGCAATGCAAGCAATTCTTCTCTTCTTGCATGACAGTCTTGCAGCACAGCATTGGAATTAATTGGAGGAAGGCTCTCCAGGATGGGTTCTTTACTTGTCTGTCAAGCTGCCAAACAGCCTTCATTATGCAAGGCTCACTGGCTGCAGAGAGAATGGCATTGTAAGCATGGAAGAACATGCTGGAAGGATACCCTGCAGAAGTGTGTGTGGTTTGTGCAGGTTGCTAAGCTGTCAGCAAATGAATGGATTGTTTGAAAGAGAAGTACTTGAGACAAGGAATTGGAATGAAATTTGGTCTGCAATTATGGATTACGTTGTGAGCTTAGCAAAAACAGAAATGTTATAGGATTTTAAAATGTTGTAGAAGTTGTGTTGTGATACAAATATTGTATTGATACAATTATTTTATGGAAGTAAGCAGCTATTGTATAAGGTTATAATCCTATGACACTTTCTCCATTAAACACAATGGGAGTTACTTTTGAGTAGACACACATAGGATTGTGCTTTAAGAAACATCAAACTATTATGTTTTCAATGTATTTTTCAACATAATTATTCAAACGCTATTGAACAACCAGAGACAAACTTGATTGTCCTTCTGGAATGCTAGAATTTGTTCCATGAGACACTCACCCTGGGTTGACTGCAAAAATAACCATTCTTGTCGAGGAAGCTGGATCATCTCAACCAGCCCCGTACCTTTGCTTCAGTGTTTCCTCAGCCAAGATTTTCCTAGCCATTGTAACTCTACTTAAATAGGTGATCTTTATGATTTGAAGCCAACATTGTCCAAGGCTGAAAACTCAGATGAGAATTTTAATTCTCAAAAGAAAATATAGACTTGGATTTGCCTATGAATTTGAAGAAACCCATTCATTTCTGTTTGGCCTGTATGCTTGAAGTTGTCCTTAGAGGAATGTTTCTGCGCTGAAAGGTGATATCAAAGCTGAACCCTTGAACGGGCTTTTCATATATTTTTCCTGCTGAGGAAATCTAGTGCTATTAATCATGAGGTTCCCCTTCAAATCTAAGCTCATACTCCTGTTTCATATTTGCAGTGAGCTAATAAATCCCTCCAAACACAATACATATTTCAAAAATATGTCTCTTTGTCAGCACAGATGTTTCTAATGGTAGAGTTATTTTTCTTTGTGGCCAGCACGGCTCTCTAAAATAATTGAAAACAGCAAGACTACACGTGTAAAATAAAAACAGCAGCCAGAACTTTTGGGAACCCCGAAACAGTTCCTGATGAACTACCCACACTTTCGGCTTGATAGTTGGCTTATTTATTGATTACATTTATCTTGAGAGGTTCCTCCCATGGCATTCATCATCGTGGTTTATGTAGGAGTCCAAAGTGATCTCTCATTATGGCCGTTTGCAAGACAAGACCTGCTGTTTATGTTGACCATTAAAAATAAGATAATATCATGTTGGAATTCTCATTTGTTTCCTTCATTTGTTGATTTGACACAGCCTGCAAATGTGAGGGTATTTCTTCATTCGGGGTGGATTTTGTCCTTTCAGGAGATTCCAGTAATAAGGCAGGACTTTGGCATTGTGCTGAATCTATGAATTAGTGGGAGACAAAAATAGAATTACTACAGATTATGTATGAAAGTAGAAAAAACCCTTCCGGATCAGAACAAGTTCCATCAAGTCCAGCATTTTGTTTCCTACTAATTCCATATTTTCCCTGCCTCCAGTTCATTTTGCTTCAGTAAGCAGTTTCAGAAAGTGGATGTGGCTCAACCATCCCCTCCATGCACAGTCCATAGAAAGAGGTCTATCAGCCAGGCAGGGAGCACCTGAGCGTTGCCATCACTGCCCCAATGGTGAGTGGGAGGGGCCATTATACGGTGTGTTGCTGTGCCTGCAGTACTTACCATGCTACCCCCCTTTGGCTATGCTACTGGGGTTGACCCACTAATGAGGCATGGGGAGATGGATCCTTGTCATCAGGGACCTGGCGCCAGCAATGCAGGCCTACTTGAGAGCAAAGGGTTCCTCAGGAGTAAAGGGCTCCTTGGGAGTAAGAGGCTGCTCAGGAGTATGGAAGCTGAGGGAGTACTATCTGGATCCAGCCCCCAGGCAAGGGGTCTCCTCAGGAGTAGGGCCTGCGATCACATGGCCAGAAGGGACCGGCTGGGCTAGCTGCTGGGTTCATAAGGAGCCCAGCAGGCAGAGGCAGAGGTTGCTCTTCCTGGGGCTTGGGCTCTACAAGGGTGGCTGCGAAGCACTCAGGCAAACCCATGACCTTCCCTATACTGGACCCTTGGGTTGGAGGGGTGGAAGTTGCCTATTTTGTGAGTTGACCCAAGCCCTTGTCAAGGTCTGGAAAGGGTCCTCAAGGAAGGGGCTTCCCAGAGGACCAAGGCAGAGTGAAACCACCTGGAGATCCTGGGAGACCTCACAGCCCCTGTGCAGAGGGGGCCGCCAGGAGGACTAGTCCACCAAACAGGCAACCTGGGCTGGGGCACCATCAATACAGCTTGGCAGCCCTATGGGGGGCTGGCTCCCAAGCAGCCTCAGAGTTGCCCCATAAACACAGGATGGCAAGGTGGAAGGTCTTGCTAAAACCTCAACTCCTTACCTAAGGCAGCAACTGTTACCCTGCAGATGCCTGATCTTGTCTGATCTTGGAAGCTAAGCAGGGTCAGGCCTGGTTAGTGCTTAGATGGGAGACCGCCTGGGAATACCAGGTGCTGTAGGCTTATACCATAGTCTTTCGAGACTGAAGGTTGCCAACCAACTCCTTACCTGGCTCTGCTTGCATTGTGGTTCAGGCTCCTTAGTCTAGCCTTGATCCTGGGACTTATCTATGGACTGTAGACTTGCCTATAGCCAGTGGACTTTTGTATTCCCTACCTGTTGGGTTTCTGCCTTGCCTGTGAGCAATGCGTAGATCCCTGTGAAGGAACTGGGACCTAATGAATGTCAAGCATTTGACCTGAATAAACAGGCTTTGTCAAGACAGCCATTGGTTGCCTAAGTGGGGTAAGTGGAGTGTATCGTGAGTTAACACCAGACCACCAGTAGACCCTGGGGGGGGGGGAGGTGGGATTCTGCCATGGGCGTACAGCCCTTCTGGCAGTAAACTTGTGAAGCCACTTCACTGTGTCTTCTGCTGGTTGGACCTCATCTGGTAGCATTGCCATTGCTGCTGCTTCTCCCATGGATTTTGTCCCCTGCCTTTTCAAAAGACAAGAAGGTAGGAACCAACCAGAAGCAGGTGTGGACAAGTAGATTATTGGGCTAGCTAGAGCGTTGACTCTTTGAGGAGCACAGGAATGGTGAGCTTCACATGTTGCCACAGATGGGGCAGGATCAGTGAATAGCATGCTCCATGCACTATGGGGGGCACACTGTGCCATCTCAAGTGCTGAGGCACTTTAGTTACAGAGATATAGAAGCATTTCTGATAGCATAGTCATCTCAGAGACTTCCAATGTAAAGCTGTTGTATTTTCTCTTACACTGGCCTATTAACATTCAGAATGTCATGAGACTTGGGAAGAATGGCCATATTTACAGCCCCAAACAATGGAAAATTCTAGGAGTCTTTTCAGGATGAAGTTTTTCATTTTTATTTTTTTTACCCTGCTTTGCTCAAATTGGTCTACTTGATTAAAATAAAATGTTTAGAAGCAGGAAAGGGTCAAACATAGCTCTTTGCCTCTACTGCATACTACATCACAGGCATGAAATCAAGATTGTAACATGAAACATTGCAGCATTCAGGCAACTCCACAGCTATAAGGAACTGTAACTGAGCCTTTCCTGAAACAAGGTGTGAAAGAGCCCTTTAGTAACTAAAGAGAAATATAATTCCCCCTTGTTAAATGCATGGAGGAATCTAATGCTAGTGTGCTTCAGGCTTTTATGAACAGCAATAATAATAAAGTGATTTTTTAAAAAGTTATAATGATACTTTTTCTTTCTCATTTTTTGTTTCAACTTCCCAAAGAGCTCAAATTACCATTTTCAATGTTGCACAAAGCTGGGAAAACAAACATTCCAACAATATAAAATGCTATTTGTTTCTGGCAAGCTGTTTTTCATATTACATTTTGTGTTTATTTTTGAATGCCAAATATGGTTGTTATACGGTACAAACTGTGTTATTTTCACCAGCTGTTATTTTCATCACTGCAATAATTTTCTAAATTTAATTTGCCAGTTCTGCTAAGTTGGGGAGATAGTTTCGACTCTAGATGTGCATTTTTACTGCGATTTTTCTTGTAAAATACAAGTAGTGTGTCTTTCTTGATTTAACAGCCCATTGTTCGCTTACTTCTGCAATAATTCACATTTGTTAGATGACAACTGATGTTGAACATTTCTGCCAATTTTTAATGACACATCATTTACACTACTTTGTCCCTGAGGTGGCAAGCCCAAGTGAAAGTCTTTAACTATCTCATAATAGAAGCAGCATATAAATGACTGAAGAACCACACATGATCCTTGAAATACAATACACCGGGCCCTTGGTATCCATGGGGGATCAATTCCATGAATCCCTATGGATATAAAAAATGCACATATAATGCAATCCATGGGAGACCAGGGTTGGGTGCCACAGGGACTCACCTGGGGGCTGTGCCAGACCGACAAAGGTCATGCCAGCCTCCCATTGTGGTTGGAAAGTCTCCCAGGCATAACCAGAAGTCATGTCTGGTTTGTGTCTGTGACTTCTGGTAGCATCTGGGAGGTGTTCTGAAGCTGGGCAAGGCCCATGTAGTGTGCTGAGGGTCTTTCCTGGCCTCAGAACACCTCCCAGATGAAGTCATTGACACAAACTGGAAATAACTTTTGGTTGCCCTCTGAGCTAGGGCTCAGCATCCACGGATGTTGAAATCTCTGGATGCCAAGTGTATGGATATGGAGACCCCACTGTATAACCACATCTTACCTAATAAGATAACAGTAGCCACAAAACCAAATTAGGGCACAATCCTAACCAACTTTCCAGCACTGGCCTAGCTGCAATAAAGCCCCAAGGTAAGGTAACAAACATGCCCTTGCCTTGAGGAGGCTCCCTTGACTGCCTCTCTTTCACAAGATGCAGTGCAAACCACATTGGCAGGAGTCTTTTCAGAGTCTTCCATGCGTGTGACTCATAAGTTGCCGAGTCATAGAAAAGCACGCATTTTTGCAACTTGAGTCTGAGTCACCTCACTCGAGTTCCCAACAGTGGAAGTAAGTTCCAAGAATTCAACTATGGGGTGGTTTATAATTGTGTTACAATATCAGACACAGTTCATCCCCTTTCTAATTTACTACTGGGGTATTAATTAGGGTAAGAAGTAGTCATATGTTTATGGGGTGCTCAGTCTCGGATATCCCATAGCTGAAATAACTTTGCAATGCAGATCTATATCTATGGTTTCTTTCTTATATTACTTTTGTGTTGTGGACTCATTGTTTTTATATGCATTGCATTTGTAACCTTTCTCTTTTCCATCATGGAACTCAGAGGAATACATGGGGTTTCCAGAAGGTTCCCTATTCAAGCACTGACCAGCTTCAGCACAGTGACTACAGCATATCATGGACCCTCGGATCATACAATGGTCTCATTAGAGCAGGGGTCTCAACTTTTTGGCCAGAGGGTTGCATCAAATAACTGGCATGATGTCAAGGTCTGGAAAAAAAATTTAAATATAAATTTAAATAAATATATTAGAGATGGAACCGAGATGAATAAATGGGCTTGAATTTCCAGGATTTCTCTAAGCACCAATGCACACCACACAACTAAATCACACACTCAGATGGAACCCTATTCTCCCACTTCTAAAGCAGGTTACTTAAATATACAGGAGTAAATATCTCAGACAATCAGCCTGAAGAAAACACAGGTCATGGTTCAGGATGTGTACTCACCTCCCTGCATTACAATCTCTGCACATGAACTGGAGGTTGTCCATGACTTTGTGTACCTTGGCTCAACGATTTCTGACACTCTTTCTCTCAATACTGAGCTAAACAAACGCATCGGGAAAGCAGCTACCGTATTTTCCAGACTCACAGTCTGGTCCAACAAGAAGCTGACGGAACATACCAAGATCCAGGTCTACAGAGCTTGTGTCTTGAGTATACTTCTGTACTGCAGCAAGTCATGGAGAGGAAACTGAACGCGTTCCACATGTGCTGCCTCAGATGCATCCTCGGCATCACCTGGCAGGACAAAGTTCCTGTTGTGGACAGTTGTGGAACGAGCTGGAATCCCTAGCATGTATGCACTGCTGAAACAGAGACACCTGCGTTGGCTCAGTCATGTTGTGAGAATGGTTGATAGCCAAATCCCAAAGGATCTCCTCTATGGAGAATTCGTGCAGGGAAAGTGCCCTACAGGTAGACCACAGCTGCGATACAAGGACATCTGCAAGAGGGATGTGACGGCCTTAGGAATGGACCTCAACAGGTGGGAAACCCTGGCCTCTGAGCGGCCTGCTTGGAGGCAGGCTGTGCAGCATGGCCTTTCCCAGTTTGAAGAGACACTTGGCCAACAGTCTGAGGCAAAGAGGCAAAGAAGGAAGGCCCATAGCCAGGGAGACACCCCAGGGACAGACTACATTTGCTCCCAGGGTGGAAGGGATTGTCATTCCCAAATTGGCCTCTTCAGCCACACTACACGCTGTTGCTGAACCACTTTTCAGAGCGCGATACCATAGTCTCCCGAGACTGAAGGATGCCAATGATGATGAATGATGAAATATCTCAGAACCAGTACATCACAGGAAACACTTGGAGCATGTTCTGAGAACCGGGGAGGCCTCCCAGACCCTCAGAAACCCTTCTAAGGCCTTCAGAGGGCACAATAAGTTACTCCCAGTTTTGGGGGGGAAAATGATGTTTTTGGGCCTTTAGAAGGTATTATGAGGGCCTGGGAGGTTGCATGCAGCCTCCCTGGTCTTCAGAACACCCTTCAGAGGCAACTGGAGCACAGCTCTGGTCGTGCTTGGTTGAGTGGGCCAGAGGCTCTCAGGGAGCCAGATAGAGGCTCGGTTTGGGCTGCATCCGACCCCCAGGTTGGGGTTTGGAGAACCCTGCATTAGAGCATGTCTCCTTCTTGCACTACTTAGTAAGGTCAGAAGCCTCAGGCCAGATGTGAGAATCCAACATCACAACATTTCATATCAGAACCAACATTTCCAAAAACTGGGGCAACCCTGGTATGGGGTAGAGTTGCAATTTTCTCACACGCTTCAGGGTTTCTTGTGTAAGAGGAAAAGCCATGCTACAGTAATTCCCACTCTGCAAAGATGGGATGGGGGGGGTTTCAAGAGAGTTGCGGTCCAGAACTAGGAAGATAAAAGCAGACGTAGCAAAAGTATATATTATTCAGCTATTTCTTTGTGCATACTGAATAAAGCTTGGATTCAGTCAGCGTTATTGTTTAAAAAAATGCAGAGACAACCTTTACTCTGAAGTGTAATTTTCTGTTGAATTGAGGTTTCTGAGATAAACTTAAATCTTTCAACTCTTTACCTGTCAGTGGGAAGGAGAAGCAAGTAAAGAATGATAAATCCTTGTTTGAAGAAGTAGAATAAAATGAAACCATTCGAGCATTAAAGTTGTATTACCAGATATGAACTTGGGTTCCTCAACCTCCATCTGTTCTCTGTTCCTTGCCCTTTCTTGTGTGATGAGTGTGGCTCATCATCAGTCATTCTGACAGCATCTTTGCCAAACGTTTTGTAAATGGACGCTATTAAACACTTTGTCTGCGTGCACACAGAATGCATCCCTAGATTTTTTTCTTAACAGAATATATATTTTCAGGCAGGGAATTCAAATGCGCTTTTGCTAAGACAAAGATGAGATGACAAGGGTGAGATTAGTTAAGTGCCCAGAAATTAGAAATGCATCTAGAATTGTTAGACAGTATTAATATCAGTGTTGGAAGACAATAACACAGCTCTCCAAGGATGAAAAAGCAAAGTATGGTACATATACTGTACTGCAGGGGTTATAGATTTAGACAAGGAGAAGGGAGACTTGAGTTTAAATTTCTACTGAACCATTGGGTGATTTTAGACCAGTCATTATCTCACAGACAATCCTACCTTGCCTGATGGTGAGAACAAAAGGTCGAGGAGATAATCTTATATACATCTGCCTGAGGGTTTTTTTTTTGTTTTGTTGTTGTTTTTTGGAGGAAAATTGGGATATAAATGTAATTGTTAGCAATTACATGTTGGCAATGAAGTCTGTCACTTTATTAATGTCGTTATCTGGATTGGAGCCTGTTCTTGCGCTTCAAAACTACATGGCTCCCATTCACTCATAGCTATATGGAATCAACATGCACAATTTATGCGGAATATTTGGAGAACAGAAAAGATATGGAGAGAATGCTCTCTTCCCTCTCACCAGAACTAGGGGACATCCATGAAAATTGAGTGTTGGGAGAGTTAGACCAGACCAAAAAAAATATTTCTTTACCCAATATTCTCTCTCTCTCTCTCTCTCTCTCTCTCTCTCTCTGTGTGTGTGTGTGTGTGTGTGTGTGTGTGTGTTCCTTTAACGGAGCTTTTTTTCAGACCCTCAACTCCCCAATAGTAAAGTCCAGGAAAAGCACTGCAGCTTGATTCCACTCAAGGAGGTCGCAGGGGCAGCAAAAGCCCCAGGCGCCATTCCTGCAAGCCCCATTGGGGTCTTTGCCACCCAGCTTTAACATCCAGTTGTAGCACCTGGGGGTCACACAGACTCTTCTCTGGTCATTGGCATTAGCAATCAAGCTAGAAGCACAATCACAACTGCCACATTGCTATTTGCACCGTGTGCCCACTCTCTTTAATTCTCATCTTGCTAAGCTGCTGCAGTTCAACCAGCATACTGTATGGATGACCTTCTCAGTCCATTCAAAGTGTGGAAATGCTCCTGCCAGGGCAACCCCTTCCATTCTTAAGGTAATCTTACCACCCAAAGAGTGCATTGGATATGTGTGAAGCACATTTGACATTAATATGCAAATCTCAAGCATATGATATCCAGCCCTTGATTTAATGAGTTGTCCCTACCCTCTGCAAGCTCAAAAGGTCACAGTCTAAAAATAATGAACATATTCTTGCCATTGTTTCTTGATAAAGTAGAATTGCTTTAGGAGCCATGTTATCATCACTATTGCTCAAGCCATTAGAAAAGCGGTTGATGCCAATTGCATGTAATTAAGTGTCAATTAGCAGGAGGTGAAATGCTGCATGGCACATTAAAAGCCTACATTAATTGGAAACTGCTCACATGAAAATAAGAGGATCTCATTACCCCTAGGTGAGAACAGCATTTGTGACTAGTGCATATATGACTTCAGTTTTTTATCGGTTATTCCGCACAGGGTTTGAGACTGCAAATGGTAGATAAAGCAAACGCCCCCCCCCTTTTGCAATTCACATTCTATTTGTGTGGATTTATTTCTAGATGGGAATTTAAGAGCTCAAATGTTGGTTCAAAATAACACAAAAAAAATGTGCAGATCAAACAGAACCAATATTGTCCTAGGGAATTGTGGCAGTTTGTGTCTGCAAATGTATCTGCAAAATCTGTTTGTGTCAGGAGAGTTAGAATAGACAAAAGAAAATATTTCTTTACCTAGTGTGTAATTAGTCTGTGGAACTCCTTGCCGCAGGATGTGGGGATGGCATCTGGCCTAGATGCCTTTCAAAGGAGATTGGACAGATTTATGGAGGAAAACTCAATCAAAGGTTACAAGCCATGATGGGTATGGTTGCTCATGGATGAGCTGGTTGCTCTTCATGAGAGTTGGGTAGAATGTTTGTCTGTCATCTGAATTGGCCATTGATGGCAGTTTGTTTTGTCTACCCCAGACTGGCAAGGGAGGGAAGGTCTGTTCACCACCATGTTTTAAAAATTTGTCACTTGTATTTAATAAGATGACCCAAGACAAACCCCGGCCACAGTTTGGTGTTTTTGGGAGGGGGGGTGCAAGGGTAAATAATGCCAGATGCAGGGGAGTGGCAGCAAAATGCAAGCATCTGGTTGTCTGTGTGCTCCCTGAGGCATTTGGTGGACTGCAGTAAGATACAGGAAACTAGACTAGATGGACCTTGGGCCTGATCCAGCAGGGCAAACACAATACAGGGCTTGTGAGGGATTAGGCCTTGTTAGCTACTTTAACTACTGCCAATCAGCAGTTCAGGACAGGAAGCAGGGGGCTAGTACTCTGAAGAACAAAAGGAGTTAATGAGGGGTAGCTATCTAGGACTGTGCATATATGGTCTGGATGGGGTTCAGAGTTCAAGATATTGCCCTCCCTCCCCAAACTCACATAGTTGTTGACCAAAAAGGAGTCACTGATCAAAAAGGAGTCAGCCAAGGCCCAACTTGTTGGATTACAAATTAATCGTTTTGGAATATAAACTTTGCTTTGAAACCTTCAGTTTATTTTTCATGTGGAGATCTGCATTTCTTTGTTTTGCAAAAGTGGTTTCATTGTTTTGAATTCCTAGGACTATCTCTTGGAACAGAATGTGGTTGATATAGCAACAAACGTAAGCAATAGAACCAAGATAACAGAATAAGAAGACTAGAGCATCGGGGACATCTAGTGGATTTAAAAAGACATTGCAAGGATAAGAACAGGACTTGACAAGTGAAGTAAGGAGGGCGATACCCTGAGGACATCTAGTGGCGTTAAAAAAACATTGCAAGGCAAAGGTTTATTTGATTTAACATTTCCCTGTGTTGGTTTTTATGGGTGAACAGTTGAATTTTTTTTTGATGATGTGTGTGATGTATGGGTAACTGATAGTGATATATGTGATAACAGATATTTGAGTTTTACAGGAAAGAAGATAGAAGGAAGAAAAAGGATGATAGGAAAAGGAGTGAAAGTTAGGGGCTCTCCCGCCCTGGAGTCAAGCTTGGGAAAACTAACACAAGAGGAACTGAAAGGGAAAGATTGGAAGCAGACATTACAACACAATATAGAAAAATTAGTGATGATGGGATAGCAGCACACAAATCAATTTTTGCAGGTTCAAGCTAGTCTGGATGTTTTAACTACACAACTAAATGATCTTAGTGTGCAATTGAAAGCCGTTAAAGATCAAGCAGATGAGAATACACAAAGGATTAGAAAATTAGAATAAAAGACAACCAAAGATCAATCTAGAACAGGGGTGCCCAAAACCTGGCCCTGGGGCCACTTGCGGCCCTTGAGGACTCCCAATGCGGCCCTCAGGGAGCCCCCAGTCCCCAATTAGCCTGTGGCCCTCTGAAGACTTGCTGTAGCCCACACTGGCCCGAGTGCTCTCAGCATGAGGGTGACTGTTTGACCACTCATGTGAGCTGTGGGATCCCTCCACTGCTTGCTGCTTCACATCTGTGATGCAGCAGTGGCAGTGAAGGAAAGGCCAGTCTTGCTTTGTGCAAGACCTTTTATAGGCCTTGAGTTATTACAAGACCTTTATTCATTCATATAAGTTCCATCTCTAATATATTCATTTATGTAAATTTATTCAAATTTTACATGTAAATTAATTCTTCCCTGGCCCCCGACAGTGTCAGAAAGATGATGTGGCCCTCCTGCCAAAAACTTTGGACACGCCTGATCTAGAATATTGGAGATAGAACAAAACCAATATGATGGAGAAGCAACTTTAATGGGAATTCAGATGAAGAGTGCAGCTCGAGTGGTGAGAATACAAAATGTACCAGAACAGAAAGCGGAAGATACATGACATCTGATTGGTGATTTGATATCAGAGTGGATCAACAGGCCAACAGAGGAGATACTCATGGATCTGGATTCAGTGAGAAGAGTGAGCACTTTCTATCTAAGAAAACATGAACTACCAAGAGAAATCCATGTGAAATTCATAAGAACTTTTTACAGAGATAAAGTATTGAAGATCTCACAGGAAAAGGAATGGATGGTTGAGGGTAGCAAAGTGAAAATTCTGAGACATGTCCCATGGAGAGTGAGAAAGAAGAGGAAAGAATATGAAGAGCTAGTAAAATTTTTAAGAGGAAAGCAAATACCATATAGATGGCTTCTCCCAGAAGGTATGGTTTTTTCAATTCCAGTCAATTTCAATTCAATTCAATTTTTTGAGAACAGTGATGAAAGGTGAGACAAGAAATGAAGAAAATGAGGAAGAGGAATTGAGAAGAAAAGAACTAGAAAGTGTAGAAATGGTGCTGGAAGAAATCAGATGATTCAGAGACAATTGAGGAATCAGAGAAGGAAGAAACTAGAGAGGCAAGGACGCACTCACCAATGGCAACAAGAAGACAAAAAGAGAAGGTGAATAGTAAAAAGAAACATGATGGTTAAGGCAGGATGGAGTATTTACTCTGTCAACATAAATGGCTTAAATTCACCTCAAAAATGAAAGACAGCCTTCCTTCAATTGTAAAAGTTATTTGCTTAATATTATCTTAGATATTATAGATAAAGAAATATTATATAATAAAGATATTATAGATAAAGAAAATGATGTGTATTTAGTTATTATGATATTAACTGGATTTTATATGCTAGATACTAGAAAGTTATTAAAATTCCATCAAAAGATGACTTAATAGAGAAAATAATGAATGTGGCGGAAATGGATAGGCTTACAGAGACTTTGGATCAACAGCATAAACCGACACAGCTAGAGCAATGGAGATCATTTTATGCTTGGTTGAAAATGAAGTTGTAGATGTATAAGACAGGGCATTTAGATGAATATATTGTATACATGATATATTATACAAGATATGATATGATAGATAAATGATATTAAGAGGCTAAGCTAGAAGAAGAACAATATTAGAAGATATGTATTGATTGATTAGATATATTGATATATGATTGCCTGCACCCTCCAACAGTGTGTTTTTGTGTTTTGTTTGTGTGTGTGTGTGTGTGTGTGTGTATTGAGTTTGTGTTTGTTATGTGTTTGTTTATATTTGTTGTTTGTTTTTATTTTGGAAAATAATAAAAAATAAATTTTTAAAAAAAGAAGTCAGCCAAAACCCTGGAGTTCATACCCATTGGACAGTCCATTTGGTTATACTGATCCTGGAAACCTTCATATTTGTGGCAGCTGCAGTATCCAGTACATCACCGGAGCAGAGTTAGGGGTGTTTGCTCTCGAGCAGAGCTATTTAAACTGGGGTGTCGTGAGAGCCCTGGCCTCTGCCCCCTTAAGGGGCAGAAGTAGGGGAGAGGCAGCGATGTGATACCCAGGATTGCGTCACTTGGGGAGCTGCAGGGACTGGGATGCACTCACCAGTCCCTGTAGCAGCCTTTCTGGGGTGCGGGGAGCCCTGCGCGAGCACCTGCAGGGCTGCCCAGTCTTCCAAATGTGAAAGTGGAGCTATTGCGTTCCACTTCTGGTTTTGCAAAGGTGGAGAGCGAATGCTCAACTTTCACTTTCTGCAGGCTGGGGAGCCCTGCAGATGCTTGCTCAGGGCTCCCGCACCCCAGAAAGGCTGCTGCAGGGGCTGGTAAGTGCATTCCAGTCCCAGCAGCTCCCCTGAGCTGAGCCCCCTGAGCCCCTCCTGGGGATCATGTGGCTGCCTTGCCCCTGCCCCCACCACCTCCTTCCCCTCCCCTGCAAGGACTTACCGCGGTCTTCAAACTCCCTGAGAGTTTGAAAACCGAAGCTCTAGGGCCTTAATAAGCTAGTGCCGGCACTAGTCCAGTACAATATAGTGTTTAAAACATCCAGTCAGTGAGCAAATAGAGGTGCAAAATCTCCCAAGGAGTTTACATGCAACGTAACCTCTACATTTCATTGATTGTGTGCCCCCACTTCCCATAGTATTCACTTCTTTCATGTAACTCTTTCAGCTTGACGAGTGAAAGACCAACCATGTTGAAACTGAAAAGAAAGAAGTGAGACAGAAGAACTGAAATTACCAGAGGTGCAAGAGCTCATTAACTCACTGTCAGTTAAGACTAGAACTGAGATGTTCATGAATGAACATACTTAGCAAGAAAGGGAGAGTTCCAAGGAACTCATATGTTTCCTGACATCTCCCATTCAAGTCTATTTTTTTCCTCTCATTTGTAATCTTATTTGTTCCTTCAGTGTGACATTTTAAACCTGTAACATCATTTTACAAGCTTCATGATCTCAAGTAATCAGAGATTACACAGGCAGTGATATCAGGACAACATGTAGCCAATCAGATCTAACTATGTGGCCGTATGAAGTCAATTCAGAGTGAGAACAATGCCTCCTTCCCTCACTCTGAATTGGCTTTATGATGATAGCTCACAGCTGAGATGGTTTGGTGACATTGTGACATCACAAAGCCTATTCTGAGCGAAGCCAATGTTTTCAATTATTATTGAATTGCCATCACTCTTAATGGGTGTTCAGGATGGAGGAATGTGATTGCTATGCTATAATAAGTTTTTTCCATGTTCACAGGTCCTCCCCCCCCCAAAAAAAAACAACAACCTCAAAATGTGTTTTTCATAGGGAACAGAAGTCAATTTTGTTTTTTACTCAGCCCTTGTTAAGACATATGGTATTTGTAATCTAACTATATACACTTTTCAAAATAAACAGTTGTGCAGGGACAGACTAGTAACTTGCAGTATGAATTTGGCCAGCTTGTAATGCTTACAGCCCAGTCCTATTCAGGATTGGACTGCCAGCCAGTGTGCATTGCAACATTGGAATACACAGTTCACTTGGAGGGACAGGGAGCAGGAGTCTGCAGAAGGGAGTAGATCTGGCAGCAATGGTACTAGCCAGATCCTATCCCTTCATTTTTGTGGCCTCCCTGCCCATTTATTCTCCTTGAACTTGCACCAGCTACAGAACTGGCACAGGTCCAAAGAGACCCATTGCCAAGCAGAAAGGCTTATGGCGGTATACGGGGAAGAGATTCTTCCTTCCCCTCCAAAACCTCCTGATCCATCCCTGCTGCTGGATACAGTGCACCAGTACAGTGCATGGCTGCATCAGTGGGGGGGGGGGGGAAGGATAGAATTGGGCCCTCAGTTGTATTATGAATTGAGCACAATTTGTTTGTAAAGATCTTCTCTAGCTTGGTTGATCATCTGAGATGGTATTCTTCCTTTTCTTCTGCCATGTTCAGATGCATAAGGTGCTTTCTGACATGCAGTTTCTAGGACACCTGTGATCCTCCTAGCCAAGGACTCGGGGAAACTGCAT
Source organism: Tiliqua scincoides (assembly GCF_035046505.1). Taxonomy (NCBI): domain Eukaryota; kingdom Metazoa; phylum Chordata; class Lepidosauria; order Squamata; family Scincidae; genus Tiliqua; species Tiliqua scincoides. The sequence goes on along the minus strand of NC_089823.1, from coordinate 211,555,564 downwards.
TTCACAAAGACCCGGACATGCTGTGCAGTTAGATTAGTTAACGGTAGACATCTTCATGAATTATATCTTTCACTGTTAGCCAAACCATCACAGGCATGCATGCTACGTTCTTTGTGGAGCTTTTACAGTTTGTGCCACTCCAAGATTTAAGCATGTTGATTCACATATTGCTCAGTACTAGCTAGGGTCTCTGTTCAACATAGTTGTGTTATGGGCGAAGCAATTCCCACGCGAAGGTCATTCGGTCCAAAACAGGATTAAAATTACATTGTGCCCACACAGATCCTTTATTGCAAGGCTGGAAGAGGGGAAAGGAAATTGAAAAGATGGAAATGTGTAAGCTAGAAAGGGGCTGAGGTTACGACCTCAATTACACATCAGAAACTTTTTTAATAAAATGAATGCTGGAAAATGGTGTCAAAATGTGATTTTGTATTTCAGGACAATTTAGCGAACAAGTGTAGGGGCATTATTAGAAAACAGCTGCTCTGACTGCGCGCAAAACAGCAAAAACATAGATAGACTAGCAATTTGGGAGACAGCGTCAAGATGACAGTCTACTGTGTCTATTTCAAAATTAATTGATATAAACGGTGCTAACCACTGTCTGGTTTTCCTGTTTTTGGTGCCAAACGCAGTGGTTTGGAATAATATAGAAATGTATTAAATACTTTTTAAAAAAAAATAAACTTAGGTGTAAAAAAGATATCCATTGGGCACAACCAGCACAAAGCAAACTTCTCCATTAGTTATTCTCCCCATGTTCATTGAATGTGGTAAGAAGGAATTAGGAGTGTGCTGGCTAACACACTTTGACCTCTGCACATTACACATTTGACTGCCTGCTTAATCCATGTTCATTGGTAATTCAGTGGCTTATCACAGCTCTTCACTCAGCAGATGTTATCTGGCCTGCACACAGCTTGGCTTGGGAGGAAAAGCTTCCTGCCCAGTTTGCTGTGTGCCAGACAGGGAATCGTGGTACCACCCACCCCGGCTTGCAGAGTCTGTGAGCCCATTCCCCATCCAGCATTTGGCAAACTGGGCAGGGGGTATGCCTTCCAAGATGAGCTCCATGTAGCCACTTCCAGGTGCTTAGTAATCTGGAAGTTCGGTGGTGATGTGATGACATCATCACTGAATGTTTGGACCCTTTTGACAAAAAGATTGCCAACCCCTGCTCTGTTGACATCATCTCTTTATCTCTACTAATTAGAGATATTGAATATAGTATATCTCGATCACATACCATTAAGGCCAGTTGTTATGACTCATGTAAATTGAGATGGACCCAGTGAAAGGTGTGTGTGCGCTGCTGCTTTCCCACAATATCACAATTCCCTGCCTCTGACAGGTTTGGCTTCAGCCTTGACGGAATTATGATACTGCCAGTTAACAGCAATACATCACAAACTCTTCTTAGGGTTCTCCTTGAACAAGCTTTGCAACTGAGTGTCAATAGGAGCTTTCATTTAAAATTCTGTCATACATTGCGTTCCAGAGATACTGACATGACCCGGACGAAATAAGTTTTTCTTTGAATGTTTACTTTTTGAGGGTAAAAGATTGTATGCCTGGTGATTTATTGTAGCAAGGACACCTTAAGTCATACGGATCAAACCTTTTAAAAATCTTGAACCTTGTAGAGGGGCTGCCAGTATTGAAACCTTACAGTTAATTTATTCCTTCAACGATTTTGTTTTATTTTTAATTTCACAATCTTAATTACAAAATTGTCAACATGTCAATGTCCTACCAACAATTAGCAGTTCTTCCTTAGTACTTCTCTTAGCCCTAACTTCATAGCAAAATTTGGGATAGAGATACCGGAAAATCTTCATGTGGGATTTTTCCCACTCTTTTCTAGTTATAACCCCTGTATTCCTACAGCAGGTGAAAGATAGTTTCTGTTTGTGGGTCTTTTCAAAGCAGCCTCAGGTGATGCAATCTGAGTTTTATCATCAATTTCTGAAAAATAACTGAAACACTGAGCTGGTTTTTGCCTGCATGTACGTATGCAATTTATGACCCAATCCTATGCTGGCTGGGCACCAGCATAACACACTTTGCACCAGCAATGGCAGCTTTATGGCAGTCACAAAGAAACCCCCACCAGTGTGCTTTTGGGCCACTGGCAGGGAGGTTGTAGTGGCCTCCTACACATAGGTGGATGGCCAAGGACCTGCCAGAGCAGATAAGGCCATGCAGGGGTGGAATGGAGGTGGGTGGAACAGGGCAGTGCTGGGGGTAGGGAGGAGAGTGGATGAAGCCTGACTTGCCCCAAGGCAAGGGAACAAATGTTGTGGGGAGTTGCAGGGGATTGGACTGCCCAACTGAAATGCTTACCTGGGAGTAAGTCTTACCTATAAATGCTTACCTGGGAGTAAGTCTCATTAAATTCATTGAACTCAGTGGAGCTTACTTCTGAGTACACATTCACAGGCTTGCATTGTTGGTTATTCAGCACTCAACAATTCGCCACCAAATGTATGAACTGAAAATGATTTGCACTTGTGTGGAAGCCAGTATAGATGATACAACACTGGCCCACTCTGCCTCAAGCCAATCAGCAGCCTAGGACCTGCACTTTCCACCACCATTTTCCAAATCATTCCAGTGAACTGGGGGGGAAAAAAACAACTCTTGCCATAGATTCTCAGGCACGATTGCCCCCCAAATCAGAAGGAACTTTGATAGTGCATTGAGACAAACAAGAGCACTCAGATTTGTTTTCCAGCTCCTTCCCACTTCACCATCTCTCCTTCCCTGCCGCTGTGTCAGAGTCATTCATTCAGAGACAAGAGAGGGCTTACCCCTTGCTCTGCCCCCCACCTTCATTGCCACAGTATTCTTCAGTGTAACATGAAAAGCGCAACAGCAGTTGAACACAGACACAGAGGAAGCCTGTGACCTCCTGCTGGCTATCTGATACCCCCCCCCCCCACTGGTTGCAGTGCGTGGTCTTCCAGCACAGCTTCATCAACATTAATGGTGGGGGGCAAGATTGGGGCATAGGTCTCTTTGCAATAAGTAAATCATATTGGAGGACCCAGTTCTCATTATAGACAATCTGCATGGTGCAAGGAATAGGGTTCTGCCACTCTTCCTCCACGCCCACCCCTGAGGGTAGCATTACAGTGCCACCTCCATGGTATGAACTGTGGGGCTTATTTAATAAGCCCCTGCAGTGTTCCCTTTAATATGCACCAAAGAAATCCATTCGAATGAGTGGGGTTCACAGGGGAGATGTTGTTTTCGGTTTATGACTATGTATGTCATGTACCTACACACACCAAATGTGCCACCCTTCTTTTAATTAAGCAAATCCATTGCTTCTGCAGAGCTGATAAAATTTAACTGCAGTGCCAGCGACTAAACAGAGTTGAGTGTATGAGGGCGTACATTGCCGTTTCTTAATAAATAATGAAAATTTTTAAATCAAAAACAATTTAAAAAAAAAAAAGAGTTCCTGGCTGAAAAATGGGGTGCTTTGTTTCAGGCCCTGAAGCAAATGAAAAGAGCTGAGCCATAACAATGAAAAATAGAGTTTATAATAGAAATTGCAAGCCAAGCCTAACTCTAATGCCGCACAGCAGTAAATATAATTTGCCAATGAAAGCCCACTGTACTTTCACATGTCAAACTATCTGAGAAGTCTGTCTTCGAGGCGACCTGATGTGTGCAGTTTATTTTAGTCACACTGAAAATTGTTTGCCATGAACAGGATGCTAATGTCACAGATATTTTAGACTGCTCAAATGCCAAAGAGGATCTGACTTCATAATGAACCAACCAATTGCCTTCGTTATATAGGAGCCAAAATTCACTTAGACCGCTGTCTACTGGCATTATGAATTTCACATGATGCTTATTATAAGATATGATTAGAATAGTGGAGAAACATATCTATCCAAGTAGTCTGGTAAGTCCGTACCATGCTTGCATTTGAAACAAATGTGAAGGAGACATCGGACAAAGGAGTGGGCAAAGCACCTTTTCAACAAATCATGGATTGCTCTCCTGTATTCATATATGAATGACCCAGTCCTATGGGCCAGCTGCATCACTGGAACTTGTGCAGTGCACTTTACAGCAGTTGCAAGATGCAGTGCGCCATAAAGTGCAGCCCAGTTGCAGCCATAAGCAATGGAATTGCAGTAACCAGGCGGCAGCAGCCTCTGCAGGTTCCCTGACATCTGTAAATCAGTGCAGGGGGAGTGGGAAGTGAGCAGAATGGGGGGCAGAATAGGGAAGGGACGAGGGCAGAGTGGGGGTGTATAAAGCAAGAAGGGGCAGACATCAGTGGTAGCAGCTCTACCAATAACCTATCCCCCTGCCAGGTCTTGATCCACCTACCTGGGTTCACCCACCAGCAAAACCACTGGTGGAAGTCCAATGAGATTCATCAGGCCACCAGAGGCTTAACCCTGGGTAAGGGAGCATATTATCACCTGCCTTCATGATTATCCTCCCACATATGGTTTTATTTATGGTTTCATAACTCTTTAAAAAGCAGTCAATGCAGGGACCTGATGCCAATTCCTCGGGAGGGAATCTCACAAATGAAGCACTGTCACTAAAGATGCCCTGTTCTTGGCACCCACCAAATCAATCGGTGTCAGAGGCAGGCCAGAGAGTAGGACTTAGATGAAGATCTTAGCATCCAGGTTGGTTTGTATTGACGAAGTTGGTTCTTGAGATGATTTGGTCCTAGGCTGTAAAAGGCTTTAACTATTATAACCAGCACTTTGATTGGGGCTTGGAAATGAACTGCCAACCAGTGCAGCTAATATAAGCAGTTATAAGTTTAGATCCCTAGTCCAGTGATTTTTCAAACTTTTTCATCTCATAGCATACTAACAAGGCACTAAAAGGTATCATCAGATTTTTTTTTTTTTAAAATGGAAAAGGCACACCACACTGCTGGTGGGGGGGCTCACATCTACTAATAGAGGACTCTCCCCCATACTCCTGTGGCACACTCGCGGATTGTTCGCAGCACACAAATGTGCCTTGGTACAGTGGTTGAAAGTCGCTGCCCTAGTGCCTATCTGCATGCATGCTGTTGCTTTCAGGACCTGTAGAAGTCTCCAAGCTCTATTCACAGGCAGCTCCACTGAAAGTACATTGCAATAGTTCAGCTAAGATGCGATGCCAAAAGTAAACACTTATGCATCTGGGACAAGGCCAAATTTTCTCAAAAGCATGGCCTGATGCAGTCAGAGGTTAGTTGGCTACCTAAAAACCAGGCTGTGGTTGGGAGTATTGAGTGTAGTTTGACAAAAAGCAGATAGCACCATTTCATGTTTTTAATTCTTAGGCTACAATCCTATCCACACTTTCCTGGGAGCAAGCCCTATTGACTATAATGGGACTTACTTCTGAGTAGGCATGCATAGGATTGGGCTCCAAAAGTCTTAAAATTCTTGTAATTGTTTGTCCACTAGAATGTATGCTTCTTGCTTTCTTTTAGGAAATTTCAAGGTAAAAGAACATAACTTTTATTTCTTTTTAAATCTATGATTTCTTCAAGGGTGTAAAATCAGTTAACCAGTTTCAAAATAGGTTTTACACTTACTGACTGTAACTCCCCCATCCTTATCTCAGAGAGAGAGAGAGAGAGAGAGAGAGAGAGAGAGAGAGAGAGAGAGAGAGAGAGTGAGTAATTTACATCTCTTTCATTTAGATGAACCAAGTTGGGTTTTTAGTAAATGGAAAATGTAACACAGTTAATTGGTTCATCTTAAGGAAAATGAGATTCTTGGCAGAGTTCATTAAAATAGAAGAGGAATTACTTATCAACAGTTCAAAGCAGAAAGGTACAGAAGTGAAGTTACTGCAAAACAAAACATGGATGGGCATATTCTTATCTCTATTCATAGAGATTTATGGAACAAACACCCATTAAAGCTGTACACTGAATCTCCTGTGAATTATTATGGGAATGCTGCTACCCTGCCCACATGCTGTGAGTGGGGGGTGTCCTTTGTCTGACCTGCCTCTACATGAAGCAAGACAGGCTGATCTTGCATGAGATTGGTGCATGGGTCACTGAGGGATGGGGCTTGTCTAATGCACAGGGGACACTGAGCCCTGCCCTCAGCAATCCAATCTCAGGGAGTGTTGCCTTCCACACTTCTGTGCAGGTTGCAGTCCTTTCATCATGGGCCTAGGTAAATGTCCTAGCATTTTCAGAGGAGTATTTCTCAGTGGATCAGCAGCATTTTCAGGCTAACGAAAAGGACTAGAGGAGTAAAGCTGATCCTGGTGTGGGGAAAAAGGTCAGCCCCCCATTCAAACAGCTGCTGTGGTTGAGACATGAGCGTAGCCCCCCCCCCCCCATTTCCCATTTGCAGGGTGGCCATAAGGTGCTTAGTTTCAGATGGTACGGTATTGACACCCTATTTGTTCCTATTTATCTGGAATGCAGTTCTAAATGTTACTTCCTATCCTTTACAAATTACTGGCCCTACTCTTTGAGAAGATTTGGAGAGGCCATTTTCAACCACTGTGCTATGGCACACTGGTGTGCCATGGATGGTCTGCGGGTGTGCCGCAGGAGCTTGGGGAGGGTCATTTATTAGTAGGGCCATTGGGGGGTTTTGAGCCCCCTACCAGCAGCATGGTGTGCCTTGTCAATGGCCAAAATACTGATGGTGTGCCTTGGCAATTTTAGCACCTTGTCAGTGTGCCATGAGATGAAAAAGGTTGAAAATGGCTGATTTGGAGAGAGAGAGAGAGAGAGAGAGAGAGAGAGAGAGAGAGAGAGAGTTTAAATATTAGCATGCACACACATTCATGAGAGATCATCCAGTTTCAGAATTGTCACCTCTTTTCTGGAAGTGAGAACTTTCTGAGGATGTCACACAGGATATTGCCCCAAGAGAGAACAGACATCCAACCATTTCTCTTGCAGGAAAGAACCATTGATCTGAGTTACTCAGGCTGTTTGTCCTGACTTACAGCCGAATCCTGTGCTTCCCAGCCCCCAGGGCTGCAGCGGTGCCGAAATAGCTACCACTGTTCCCATGGGGCTTGGAAGCTGCACCAGGGTTACTCAGGGTAAGGGAGCATATGCTTATGCTTATGCTCCCTTACCTCATGTAATGGCCAGATGACCCCGATGAGCTATTGAGCAGGCGCAGATTCAAGGAGACCCATGTCGAGTCTTCTGGGCTGGGAAGGGGGTTAGGATATGTTGGCAGGGCCTGCCACCATCTCCGGCCCCCTACTGCCTCCCACTCAGCCTTCCCCCCCATCCTCCCCTGACCCTGGAACACCTCCCCCCGTCCTGACTTATCGGTCCGCTGCTTGCCCGGAGCTCTGGTTGGTGTTTGTTGGTCTTCTGCCCGGTGCTGGTTCAGCTTGGGCTTGCACAGAGCCAGCACCCGCGCTGTGCCACTGGTGAGCATCACAACATGCTTTATGGCACATTTTGCGATGCTCGGTGCTGGGCCAGTGCTGGCCATTCTTGATTGGGCCCTTAGCCACTAGTAGTCAAGTAAAATACACAATTGTTCATGAATATCAATTGCCCTTAGGGCTACATAATGCTGCTCTGAGGAACCCAGGTTTTCGGAGCTATCAAGTGGAGAAAACTGGAGGCAGGTTCTGATTGTTTTTCAGGTGAGATGTCATGTTTCTTAAGAGTCATTGTTCTTATGTCATTTTCTTCAGCCGCCGCATAACATTATATAACGTTTGAACTATGAATACTACATCATCTACCTAGTGAAGCCCTGGCTTTATAACAGAAATGCTGTGTGTGTGTGTGCATATATGAACATATTTCTCAAATCATGTATGCTATCTTTCAGTGGCTGCCAATTCCAAATCACCCCTTGAGTCTTCAATTATATTTTTCCAATAACCACCTAATCTTTGCAACTTGCTGAGAACAGCTCAGTTTTATCAGGTTGATTTCTATTCTCCCCTCTGCTCTTCAGAGATGTCTGACATATTTGAAAACAGAAAAAAAAGAGAAATGGATACGAATGCAAAGGCATTTCAAGACAAAGAGAAGATTTACGAAATACTGTAGTACGTAGACTGATTTAGCCTTTTCAAAGTAAATTGGTACATAGCCATTGTCACCAATCAACCTTGGTTGCATGTAATATAGCAGTGATATGAGGCCCTGGAGACAAATGTCATCTCCACCTGCTTCAACAAACACATTCCTCCAGGGTCCAAATGAACGTCAGTGAGGCCTGCATCCAAGTATGCACTTGCAAAAGTATCCACTGGACCTGCAGAAGCTCCCTTCCATGCACAGATATCCTTGGCTATAATGGGGTGATTGTTTGGGCTATGCAATTATCATGATAGGTATTGGCAGGGCCTCTGAGAGGAATTTTAGCAAGGGCTACAAAGTTTCTTTTGGACCCCTTCCCAGAGGGGGAGAGGGTGAAACAGAGTGCAGCGGATGGCAATGGGGGTGGGCAGAATGGAGACAAAACAGGCATTTTTGGGGGGGAAATGGCAACAGCCAGAATCATCTTTGGAGCCCAGGTCTACCAGACATCCCAGTGCAGAGCTCAGATCTACCTGCTTGGCTGTTGTTGGCAGCTAGATACAGTAGTACGGAAAACCAAACACACTCCTAAGTCTCTCTAAAATCTTTCCAATATAGGAAATCATTGCAGGCTCACACTATTTAGGCTCACACTAGCATGGAAAGTGTCCTGTGTTCACCAAAACTGACTTCTGCAGTAGCTGCAGTCCCGCAGCTGTGTCACTGAATTCCTATACACTCCTTCGTGGTAAGCTACAAGCCAAAGAACTACTGTAGCAGGTCAGTTTCCTCCCAGATGTGATGCTGTTAAGGAATGTATGCATTCCTGGGCTTGGTGTGTATGGCTTGCAGCAGTAGTTATCACCGTGTGCCTACGGTAATGCCCCCAGCATCCCATGTGGGCTGTGAGTCTGGGTGAGATTAGAAAATGTAAGAGCCCAGGAAATTTCTGGGTCCCCTCTTTTGGCTCCTGCTCCCCCTTTCTGATCCTGGGCCTGGGTACAAATTTCCCCCTTTACCCCCCTCTCCTGGGCCCCGGGGCTGCTATGTTTAGTGATAGTCTTATGCCTGCTGTAGCATTGAACAAGCCATTATGGATACAGACTGGGAAAACTCATTACACATCTGCTGTTTTCTGTGTTACTTGTGTTGGTTAGTTCAGTTATTGTATCAGTTAGTTCTCAAATTTTTCAGTCTCTGGAGCCCTTTACACTCCTAAAAGGAGTCTCAGGGAGCCCTGCCGGCACTTGTGCAAAGTCTCAGATCTCCCGAATGCCAGCGCAAAACAGGCAGGGGGCAGCCACTTACGGTGTGCTTGTGGAGCTACTGGAGGGTTCTCAGGGAGCCCCAGGACTCCTAGGAGCACACTTTGAGATACACTGGTGTAGTTGTTTCCTCATAAGAAGTGCATCTGAAGCACAATCCCGTGATCTGCATGCAATTCAGCACACGTGCTGGCATCTTGAACATACAAACTGTCCCAATCACTTCAGTATATTAAGTGGATTAATGTGCATAAATTAGCATGCATAACTGTTTTCTGCAGTGAAAATAATGGGGAAGCTCTTGTGGGCCAGACCAATCTAAGCAATTTCCTGTGTATCTAATAAATCACAGGATCAGTACAAAAGCGTTTAGGTCTGAAGCACAAGAGATCAAGGAGAAAAATTTGGATAATGGGATTCTGTGTGAGCAGTTGTTGGAAAAAGTCATGAAGGCAGGACTTTTGAATATGAACATAAGAAGAGCCCCCCTGGATCAGGCCAAAGGCCCATCTACTCCAGCTTCTTGTATCTCATAGTGGCCCACCAGATGCCTTGGGGGGGGGGGGGCACACAAGACAACAAGAGATGTGCATCCTGTTGCCACTCCCTTGTTCCTGGAAGTGCAGTCTCACTGTTAGAGCTGTGTAAAGGAGCAAGTGCATTTTGCAGTGAACTTTTATGAAGAACCTGTGTTCAGATTTGCCTTTCTGTTCACATCCAGCTGCAGTTTATAAGAGTTTCACTGAAATCTGTTGGGCAATGTATGTATATTGTATTGCTAGACAGTTCTGATGATTAATTTATTTTGCATGGAGCTTGGAATGGGAGCCGTTTGACAAATTATTAATCACAGAGAGATGAGAAAACATGGTTGTTGTTTAAAAAAAAAAAAAAAACAACTTAGACCAAAATCTCATTTGCTTTCCTTTTGTTTCTCAGCTGCTCCTTCATTGGGACACAATCACAAATCCTAATCCACAACAGTGAAGACGAGTGTATGATGCGCTAGTGCTCCAATTCATTGTGAATGTTTCCATGAAAAATACTTCTTCTGGCCCACCTGCTAAAGTGGTGTCTGTCTGAAAGCAGGGCCCACAGTAGTAATTCAGTTAAACTTCATTCTTATATCAGCAACCACTTTGAGTGACTATTAGAAAAGGCATCAAAAAAGAATGCAAACAATTTAAGTTCTCTGAATTACTATTTTTTGTCCATCAAAGAGTTGCCTTATTTGTTTTCAGCCAGTCATCAAATTCAGCTGGCCTTTTCTGAATTCAAAGAATGATTCACACATGCTTTTTCATCACTAGGTGTCAACACTCATCACTCCATGACTCACGGCTGAATGCGTAAGCCTTCCTTGAACAGTTTTGTGTTTGAAGTTAGGTATGTCAGGTAACTTCAGGTATGTCAGGTATGTCAGGTAACTTCGATGGCTCCACATCAGACCCTTTTGACATCCGAAGCGGAGTGAAGCAGGGCTGTGTTCTTGCGCCAACCTTGTTTAGGATTTTCTTAGCTGTCCTGCTGAAGCAGGCCTTTGGAACTGCAACAGTAGACATCTATCTCCGGACCAGATCAGACGGAAAGCTCTTCAACCTCTCCAGACTGAGAGCAAAATCCAAAGTCCAGCTGAAATGTCTGCGTGAATTCCTCTTTGCCGACGATGCAGCTGTCACTACCCACTCTGCCAAAGATCTCCAGCAGCTCATGGATCGTTTTAGCAAGGCCTGCCAAGATTTTGGACTGATAATCAGCCTGAAGAAAACACAGGTCATGGTTCAGGATGTGGACTCACCTCCCTGCATTACAATCTCTGCGCATGAACTGGAGGTTGTCCATGACTTTGTGTACCTTGGCTCAACGATCTCCGACACTCTTTCTCTCGATACCGAGCTAAACAAGCGCATCGGTAAAGCAGCTACCACGTTTTCCAGACTCACAAAGAGAGTCTGGTCCAACAAGAAGCTGACGGAACATACCAAGATCCAGGTCTACAGAGCTTGCGTCCTGAGTACACTTCTGTACTGCAGCGAGTCATGGACTCTTCGCTCACAACAGGAGAGGAAACTGAGCGCTTTCCACATGCGCTGCCTCCGACGCATCCTCGGCATCACCTGGCAGGACAAAGTTCCAAACAACACAGTCCTGGAACGTGCTGGAATCCCTAGCATGTATTCACTGCTGAAACAGAGACGCCTGCGTTGGCTCGGTCATGTCGTGAGAATGGATGATGGCCGGATCCCAAAGGATCTCCTCTATGGAGAACTCGTGCAAGGAAAGCGCCCTACAGGTAGACCACAGCTGCGATACAAAGACATCTGCAAGAGGGATCTGAAGGCCTTAGGGATGGACCTCAACAAGTGGGAAACCCTGGCCTCTGAGTGGCCCGCTTGGAGGCAGGCTGTGCAGCATGGCCTTTCCCAGTTTGAAGAGACACTTTGCCAACAGTCTGAGGCTAAGAGGCAAAGAAGGAAGGCCCATAGCCAGGGAGACAGACCAGGGTCAGACTGCACTTGCTCCCGGTGTGGAAGGGATTGTCACTCCCGAATTGGCCTTTTCAGCCACACTAGACACTGTTCCAGAACCACCTTTCAGAGCGCGATATCATAGTCTTTCGAGACTGAAGGTTGCCAATGCCATGTCAGGTAACCTGAAAGCTCTGCCTGTAGAGGTGTTTGAACTGTCATGGCTGTTTTACTCTTGATGTTACCAGCATGCACAGATGGACATACTGTGAGCGTAAACTTGCCTTAAGGGCATCTCTGGGTGATTTGTTTAAAGGTCATTGAAGTTGCAGTTGTTAATCAATTGTTCTCTACAAACCAGATATCTGGCCTCAAGACAGTGCCCCCATTGCTGACTAGCCCTCTCTTTGCAATGTTTGTTTTCCAGAGAGATAAAGTTATGGGGCTATCAAGGACATGATCTCTCATGTGCATACGAAGGCAATCTAATGAGGGGATTGTAGAATTCAGTCTCTTGATTTAGTTTCCATGCTCTACCCACTGCATCACATTGCTCAAGTTATTCATGTGTGAATTCCCTTAATTTAAAGGGCAGGGGGGTTGCCGCAACTACATATTTTACTTATTTCAAGCGTCATCCTCTTATTTCGATATGAGTGATAAACTCAAAGATCTAAAATTTGGTTGCAAATATATGGTCCCCACTTTTGTGAGTCATTCCAACAAAGCTTTTAAATTGTCATGGTTGAAATATCTGCAGGCTTTCAGGGGTGAGAAAAAGAAAGCTGACTTGAATGCTTACCATTCCCATTTTCCACGCAGCTAAAGTATAATTCTGACTGGTAATGAAGGTTTAGAAAATTTATCCAAGTTGCATGGCTATAACGCAACAACTTAAATGATGTGATTCAGGTGAAGCAATACATAATGTTTCACTTATGTGGTCAATAGTAATTAACTGTCACTGACAGCTGCAGTCTATGAGCTTGGTGCTACCGCTGTGTGTCCTTTGCTAATTTTAGTCATTCATTGTGGTATGGTACAAAAGGTATAATTTAGCCTTTACAGTTCTGAAATCTACTGGGCTAAGAGACTGCCTACAATGCAAGCACCTGCTCATTTGTTTTCTTTCTATTTGCTAAAATAGCTTCTTATAATAACATGAATTCTCTGGAATGAATGAGACAACCTCTGCATACAAGACAATCCAATGGAAAAGCAACTCAGCTGATGACAGTCACTTTGGCCTTGTTCATGCAAACAATAGATTAGGTGGTAAAATTGTCCCTGGAATGTACCCCTTTGGACTGCAGGATTAGGCTCATAGAATTGGCTGTTCATATTTCTTAAAAATGAGAGATAAAATAAAGAACACGTGGACCTCCCTGCACCTTCTGTCTTGCAGGCAGATGAATTTATTATGAGAAGGGATATCTTTCTCCTTTCTGGAGGGGGGGAGGGGGAGTTCCCCCAGAGTGTCTTCCAGCTCTGATTCAGAATGGGTCTCTTCTGCATACTGCTAACTCTTCAGCCAAAACTTCTCAACCACCTATCCCAGTGGTTTCATGTATATGTTAAAAAACATAGGGGACTAAATCAAACCCAGCTGGAGCCCAAAAGCCACTGGCCAATGGGTCAAGTTTAATGCCAACTTCTGGACTTTCCCCTCAGCACCATGCTGCCCAGTTCCAATTCTGTGAGGTGATTCAGAAGAATACCATGGTCAACAGTCAGAAGCATAATGCACTGCACTGGCACTTGGGGCATTGACATCACAATGTCATGTGACACACTTGTGCTGTCACTTCTGCCAGAAAGGAGATGGCTTGGTCAGTAGAGGCGGAATGGAAGAAGGAGAAGGAATGAGTGGCATGGAGCCACCAGCACCTCCTCCTCTGAGGGGAACCCAGAAGTGACTGCTGTGCAGTGCAAAGCTAAGCCTGAGGGGTAGTCATGTAACACCTCTTGGTGTAATGCCCCGAGCTGGTGCCCCTTGGGTCCCACCCTATTTATGCCTCTGTCAACAGTATAGAAAACTACTGAAGGTTCCAGCAGAATTAAATAGGGATGCACTCTGGTGTCAAGTTCCCAGCTGAGGTCATGTCAGGGTGACCAAGGCAGTTTAAGTCCCAAATCTAGGTCGGAAACTGAATCTTGTCACTTTCAGGCTGAGCTGCAACCATGTGCTCAGTCACTTTGCCCTAAAGAGAGAGAGAGAGAGAGAGAGAGAGAGAGAGAGAGATTAGAAACCAGTAGCTATCTAAGGTAGAAAGGTCAAGGGATGTTTTACTGAGGAGTAGCCTCACCACTGCTTTCTTCAGTCTTGATGGCATTACCCTCCTTTAAAGAGGCATTAATAACCACCTCTACCTACCAAGCCATCTCCTTTCTGTCAACTTCAATCAGCCAAAATAGGGAAGGGCAATGAACTTAGATACACAATACTCTTTAGGATTTTGGGACAGCAGAAATTGACTCTCTGTGCACTTGCAGTGGCTGAAATACTGAAAAAATTAGAAGGATAAGTGCCACCCTACTATTAGTTTATGGACTGAAGACATTTGGACTTTGACTTTCGAGTGAATGGCTTACAGACAACAACTTCGCACAGAAACGTACACATGTGAACACAAGCAATACTACATATCCCCCCCCCCCCTCTGGTGTGTATATATTAACTTTTTAAAAAGGTATATCTTAGTTTTTCATTCTAAGGGTCTTGAAAATAGATATATCTTATTGTTTGCTTGTTTTGTTCTTAATTGTATTTCTTCACAAAATAAAAAGAAAAATTAAAAATACTCCTTAAGATCTTGGCCACCTCCTCGGAGTCCACAAACGGAAAAGAAGCCAAAACAGAACAAGTCAGTGCCCATGGCATCACATCTGCCTTTGCCAATAACCTGGAGGAAAATGGGAATGAATGAAAACAACTTTATCTGAGAAAAGTTGTGTAAATTGGGCCCAAATCCTAACAAACTTTCCAGCACTGGCACAGCTGTGCCTTTGAGGCAGGTGCTGCATCTTGCAGTTCGGTAGCAGTCATGGAGGCCTCCTCAAGGTAAGACGATATTTGTTCCCTTAGCTAGGGGCTGCATTGCCCTTACCTCAGTGCTGAAAAGTTGGTTAGGATTGCACCTTTAATCACATTAGGCTTCAAAGGAGTTCTCACCAGACACTGGGGGGGGGGTAGTATGGACTAGAGCAGGGGTGTCCAAAGTTTTTGGCTGGAGGGCCACATCATCTCTCTGATACTGTGTCAGGGGCCGGGGGGAAAAAAGAATTAATTTACATTTAAAATTTGAATAAATTTGCATACGTTTACATAAATGAATGTATTAAAGATGAACTTACATGAATGAATGAAGGTCTTGCAATAGCTCAAGGTCTATAAGAGGCCTTGCACAAAGCAAGGCTGACCTTTCCTTTGCTGCCTCTGCTGCATCACAGACATGAAACAGCAAGCAGTGGAGGGAGCCCTCATCCCACAGCTCACATAAGAGGTCAAACAGTCGCCCTCACGCTGAGAGCAGTTGCGTCGGGCCAGTGCGGGCTCCAGCAAATCTCTGGAGGGCCAGAGGCTCATTGGAGACTGGGGGCTCCCTGAGGGCCTCATTGAGAGGCCTCGAGGGCCGCATGTGGCCCCAGGGCCGGGGTTTGGGCACCCCTGGACTAGAGATATATCTACTCAAAATAACACCAATGGCCTGCATTGTGCAGACACAGTGGTGACAGACAAGTATGTACGTTTTGCCAGCATCGCTGCGCTGGGGTAGTGAAATGAGCTGCCCTATTTTTGGCTGGATTAATCTTGAGTCTTTTCCAGGTTTGCTCCAGTCATTGTCCAAGCTATTTCATCACCCTCAGTGCCTTGGAAAACCAGGGAGTTGCATGCGCTCTGCTAAGCCAAAGTGGATAGTTAAGCCATTTCTGCCTAGCATTGCATATACTCAACAGGAACCAAATGTGTACACCTGGGGGTCTGGCAAAAATGGGTTTAGAGCAACTGCGTCAGCAGTCTGAGACATTTTCTTATTTCAGAGGCTGATCAGGGCTTCAACAGTGTCACCAGTCTGAGTGAAAGGAACATCCCCAAATACCCTCTGGAAACCAAGTTGTCAAGAAAGTGGTTCTTGGAGAAGGCAAGCCACCGATAAGTTACTGGCACTGGAGGACAAGGATGGCCCACTAGTTCACAGACCTGGCCATACTGCCTTAAACAGTGTGTCTCATGCAACAGCCATAGAGGGCTTTACACCACTGGAATGCTCATTCCAGTGGGGGAAGGCTCTAATCGGATTGGGCCATGTGACATATAAAATTAGGCGTGGTGTGGAAATTGTGACAAGGTTTTTTCTGTCAGAATACTAGAACCAGGGGTCATCCTATAAAAGTGACTGGTGAGAGTTTCAGAACATGCAAAAGGGGCACTTATTAACATGGTGCAAAATTCATCTGTGGAATTTGTTGCAAAAAGATCTGGCAATGGCCATGAGTTTTGATGGCTTTCAAAGATGATTAGACAAATTCATGGAAGATAGATCTAGCAAGAACCTAGTCATGCATTATCTCCTGTTCAAAAGCAAAATGCCTGTCAGTACAAGTTGCAGGGAAGCAATGCTGAGAGAGAAATATGCCTTCTCTTCTGTTTATGACAGTGGTTCTGAAACTCTCTGGAGTTTGAGAACTGCGCTAAGTGTTTGCAGGGCTGGGAAATGGCAGTGGCAGTGGATCGTGCTGCCACCAGGGTCACAGACTGTTTTCAAGCTTACCTGTGTCCCTGATGATCTCCCTGGGGTTCAGGGACTTCTGCGGAGCCCTCTGTAGGGCTTCCTGCAGCTTGTGAAAAATAAAGAAAGTGATCATGACCCACTTCTTGGTTGCGATTGCGAAACAGTAAGTGGGTCACAATTGCTGTTTTTACTTTTTACAAGCTGCAGGGAGCCCTCCAGAGGGCTCTGCAGGGCTCTCCGCACCCCAGGGAAGCTGGCAAGGACACAGGAAAGCTGGAAAACAGCCCCTGTGTCCCAGGAGGTGATCCTGGCGATCTCATGTCGTTGCCTTCCCCTGCCCCTTAATGGGCCAGGGGCTGAGGCCCTAAGGCTGGGGCATCGCAAACCTCAGGCTTATGGGCTTCCGATTGACTCAGAGTGGGAAACAGGTTCCTGGAACAGATTGGTATTTGGCTGATCCAGTATAGTTTTTCTTCAATACTTTCCAGGTGGGGCTAGGAAAGGCCCTGAAATACTGGAAAGCTGTTGCCAGTTAGTGTGAAAATGCTAAGCTAGATGGACTGTTTTAGTATAGGACATAATCTGACCAATAATCAAAAATTCTGAGGCTTGGGGAAAGGATTTGAAATTGATTTCTGGTAACACAGGCTCCCATTCGCACTTTGACGTGCTGCAAGTCAGGAACATGACTGAATATTTCAATCATAGGAAAAAGAATGGAAAACCCATACAACTCATTACTGCTGGAGTCCTTCATGAACTTTATCCTTCATGAACTTTATAATGTCTTGCTCTACATCAGAGCAAGAAAACTGTTGAAAACCCTGTGACCATACAGCTCATTACCAAAAAGTATCCCCATAAGGAAGTGCACCCAAAATATACCCATATGACCAAGGTCAAATAAAGATCAAGAGCACACAGACCCAGAGATCCATTCTGTATGTGTACAGCCACAACCACTGCAACTTTCGACTGACATTGGTGGACATGAATAAATCTTTAATTTCAAATTCTTTTATAAAGCTGGTATTGAAAATATGGACCAGGAAAAGTCTCATAATGCCAATGAATCTTCTTAACCAAAGAAGTCTAAGTCTGCCTTATCTTAGGCACCATGCCACAAAAACTGTGCTTCAGTCAGTGATGTGTTGGAAAGGAGCAATTAGAGCTATTTAATTCATCTGATACAAACATATCTGGGAGGCCAACACGTGCAGAGACAGTATCACCTAATCTATCAGCTGCAATATTGGCATTTTGTAGCAGCTGTATTCTGGAGATTAAGTTTAAACAAAGTTTGAATTGATTACACTACTAGAAGGAGCTGATTAATTGGTTCTACACTATGGTGACATTTTTAAAAAAGTGGGTTTTAATTTGATCGGCAGCTACATTTTTTTATCATTGTTACTTGCTCTTGGAAAAAGAAGTTTATAGTTTGACAGTCAATCATTGTACACAGAGCGGTAGTTAAAAGAAAGAAGGGAAAAGAAGGAATTACACAGCATATATTGCTTAGAAAGAATTCAGGTTAGAATATATAGATTCCTCTACTTTGTCCTTAAGAATGAGTGACAGGCCCAAGGTCACCTACAGCACAATCCTATGCATTTATATTCAGAAGTCTATCCCATTGTATTAAGTGAAGTTGATCCCAAGAAAGTTTGAATAAAATTAAAATCCTAGTAAGTATCATTGTGACTGAGCAAAGATGTGAACATAAGAACATAAGAACATAAGAACAGCCCCACTGGATCAGGCCATAGGCCCATCTAGTCCAGCTTCCTGTATCTCACAGCGGCCCACCAAATGCCCCAGGGAGCACACCAGATAACAAGAGACCTCGTCCTGGTGCTCTCCCCTACATCTGGCATTCTGACTTAACCCATTCCTAAAATCAGGAGGTTGCGCATACACATCATGGCTTGTACCCCATAATGGATTTTTCCTCCAGAAACTCGTCCAATCCCCTTTTAAAGGCGTCTAGGCTAGACGCCAGCACCACATCCTGTGGCAAGGAGTTCCACAGACTGACCACGCGCTGAGTAAAGAAATATTTTCTTTTGTCTGTCCTAACCCGCCCAACACTCAATTTTAGTGGATGTCCCCTGGTTCTGGTATTATGTGAGAGTGTAAAGAGCATCTCCCTATCCACCCTGTCCATCCCCTGCATAATTTTGTATGTCTCAATCATGTCCCCCCTCAAGCGTCTCTTTTCTAGGCTGAAGAGGCCCAAACGCCGTAGCCTTTCCTCATAAGGAAGGTGCCCCAGCCCCATAATCAGCTTAGTCGCTCTCTTTTGCACCTTTTCCATTTCCACTATGTCTTTTTTGAGATGCGGCGACCAGAACTGGACACAATACTCCAGGTGTGGCCTTACCATCGATTTGTACAACGGCATTATAATATTAGCCGTTTTGTTCTCAATACCCTTCCTAATGATCCCAAGCATAGAATTGGCCTTCTTCACTGCCGCCGCACATTGGGTCGACACTTTCATCGACCTGTCCACCACCACCCCAAGATCTCTCTCCTGATCTGTCACAGACAGCTCAGAACCCATCAGCCTATATCTAAAGTTTTGATTTTTTGCCCCAATGTGCATGACTTTACACTTACTGACATTGAAGCGCATCTGCCATTTTGCTGCCCATTCTGCCAGTCTGGAGAGATCCTTCTGGAGCTCCTCACAATCACTTCTGGTCTTTACCACTCGGAAAAGTTTGGTGTCGTCTGCAAACTTAGCCACTTCACTGCTCAACCCTGTCTCCAGGTCATTTATGAAGAGGTTGAAAAGCACCGGTCCCAGGACAGATCCTTGGGGCACACCGCTTTTCACCTCTCTCCATTGTGAAAATTGCCCATTGACACCCACTCTCTGCTTCCTGGCCTCCAACCAGTTCTCAATCCACGAGAGGACCTGTCCTCTAATTCCCTGACTGTGGAGTTTTTTCAGTAGCCTTTGGTGAGGGACCGTGTCAAATGCCTTCTGAAAGTCCAGATATATAATGTCCACGGGTTCTCCCGCATCCACATGCCTGTTGACCTTTTCAAAGAATTCTATAAGGTTCGTGAGGCAAGACTTACCCTTACAGAAGCCATGCTGACTCTCCCTCAGCAAGGCCTGTTCGTCTATGTGTTTTGAGATCCTATCTTTGATGAGGCATTCCACCATCTTACCCGGTATGGATGTTAGGCTGACCGGCCTATAGTTTCCCGGGTCCCCCCTCTTTCCCTTTTTAAAAATAGGCGTGACATTTGCTATCCTCCAATCTTCTGGCACAGTGGCTGTTTTGAGGGACAAGTTGCATACCTTAGTCAAGAGATCTGCAACTTCATTCTTCAATTCCTTAATAACCCTTGGGTGTATGCCATCAGGGCCCAGTGACTTATTGATCTTTAATTTATCAATGAGGTCTGAAACATCTTCTCTTTTAACCTCTATCTGACTTAACTCCTTGGTTAGGAGGGGCCGTTCGGGCAGCGGTATCTGCCCGAGGTCTTCTGCCGTGAAGACAGATGCAAAGAACTCATTTAATTTCTCTGCCATCTCTAAGTCTCCTTTTATCTCCCCTTTCCCTCCCTCACCATCCAGAGGGCCAACCGCTTCTCTGGCGGGTTTCCTGCTTCTAACATATTTGAAGAAGCTTTTATTATTCCCCTTAATGTTGCTGGCCATGCGTTCCTCATAGTCTCGCTTGGCCTCCCCTATCACCTTCTTACATTTCTTTTGCCACAGTTTATGTTCCTTTTTATTCTCTTCATTAGGGCAAGACTTCCATTTACGGAAGGAAGCTTCCTTGCCCTTCACAGCCTCTCTAACTTGGCTGGTTAGCCATGCGGGCACTCTCCTGGATTTAGTGGAACCCTTCTTTCTTTGCGGTATACACCTCTGCTGGGCCTCTATTACTGTTGTTTTAAGCAGCCTCCATGCACTCTGGAGAGACTGGACTCTTTTTACCCTCCCTTTC
Source organism: Tiliqua scincoides (assembly GCF_035046505.1). Lineage (NCBI taxonomy): Eukaryota > Metazoa > Chordata > Lepidosauria > Squamata > Scincidae > Tiliqua > Tiliqua scincoides. Next base: position 211,535,110 of record NC_089823.1, on the reverse strand, counting down.
AACCTCCTTCTAACCAGCCTCCTCATTTGAGGGAAGTCCGCCCGTCGGAAGTCAAGGGTTTTTGTTAGAGATTTGCCCGGTATTCTTCCCCCAACGTGCATGTCAAAACGGATCGCAGCATGATCACTGTTCCCCAATGGCTCAGTAACGTTTACATCTCTAACCAGGTCCTGCGTACCGCACAAAATTAAATCCAGAGTCACCTGTCCTCTGGTGGGCTCCTTGACTAGCTGATCTAAGCCACAGTCATTTAGCACATCAAGAAATCCGGTTTCCTTATCGTGACCAGAACACAAATTGACCCAGTCAATATGAGGATAATTGAAGTCCCCCATGATTACAACCCTGTCCTTCCTTGTCACCTCCCTGATCTGTTTCCTCATTTCAAGGTCCCCATCAGATTTCTGGTCTGGAGGACGATAGCACACCCCCAGTATTACATCGCTGCACAAGCCTGGTAATTTAACCCACAGAGATTCTACGGTGGAGTCAGACCCACCTTCAATCTCTACTTTGCTGGATTCTATCCCTTCCTTAACATAAAGGGCCACCCCACCTCCAACATGCCCCTGCCTGTCCCTCCTGTAGAGTTTATAGCCCGGGATTGCGGTATCCCACTGATTCTCCGCATTCCACCAGGTTTCCGTTATGCCCACTATGTCAATATTTTCCCTTGTCACCAGACATTCCAGTTCTCCCACCTTTGCTCGTAGACTTCGGGCATTCGCATAAAAGCATTTATACACGGAATGTGATCCCTGGATTCTCCTGTTTTAGTCCAACACTTTATCCACTACACCACACTAGGGTAGCAGATACAGGTTGAGCCTCATTATTTGCTTGGGTTCCATTCCAAGCACTCAGGTGGATGGTAAAAACCGCACTATAGCAAATCAATTTGAAAAACAAAGTTTCTTTGCTCTGGGGATTTAAAAACAGCCTTGCTGACCTTTGTGATGTGACCTTTGTAATAAGAGTCATTAAGAAGACAATCCATCAATCAGTCGTCCTCCAAGGGCTAAGAAAGAAAGGTGCTTCACTCAGCCCTTCCCTTCACCAATGCAAAGTGATCACCTTTCTTTCACATGCGCAGGGGGAAGGGAAGGGTCGCCTGGAGGGAGAAGGATTGATGGATTGTCACCTAGCTGCCCTCTCTCATTAAGGAGTCCATTGTTAAAGGACTGTTTAGTTTTTTAAACTGATTTTAAATGGGTGCATTTTTCCCCTTCTCCAGGGATCAGCACATTCCTTCTCATTTGCAGGGGCCATTCATGTTGAGTCAAGTCCATGTATAAAAAATCCATGTATAAATAGGCTGGACCTGTAGTATCTTTTCTGTAAAACTGAAAGAAGCAATGATGTCTCTATTATGTTAAACAAGGGTAAAACTAGACATGATCCTAAAAGCATAACACTTTGGGGAGTTGTTTTATGTAAAAAAAAATAGCATGTGGGATTAATGAAAGTGCAGTGGGGAATTTTTTCAGGGGGGAGGGCATTAGTAGTACTTGGCCCTTGATCTGATCCTATTGCATACCAACCCAACAGTCTATCATTAATGACGAAAAAAGTTTCAGTTGAAGTGTTTTTGTAGTTAGAAATAATGGGGGATAGGGCACAAAATACTGCCCCCCCCCACTCCCCCTGAACTGAGCATGATAGTGGCTCAGTTCATGCCACTCCACTACATATTATTTACTTAAATGAAGCAAAACCCAATCACGTATTTAGGGTCATGACTAGTTTGATCCTTAATTAAAATTGGTGGGGTAATATCAATACAGCATTTAAAATGAGGAAGAAAAGGTTTGAGGGAGATTTGGCAAACATATATTTCTTGTAACAGAAATAGTACCCTTACTGATATATTTTACTACCATCTGAGAAGACCATCCCCATTATCATATTTTTATGTGACATGCCTTAATAAAAAGGAGCCATGGATGGCTGGTCCCTAGCATAGGAACCTCTGGTCTTTGGAAAGTAATTGAATCCAGAAACCTACAAAAGATGTTACATATATATGCATATTGGTCCCCCTGAGTCTTATAGAGCTAGATGAACTCCAGAATTCTTTGGGACATTTCCAGACTATGATGGTAAAACTGTTGATGGTTCCACGATGTCATTTTCTCACCATGTTCCCAAAATAGGTACTTACTAGTTTACATAGGGGTTAAACGGAATAGAAACTGAGATTATATAGCCAGTTTGCAGGTAGCACAAAGGTAAGCTCATTTTGATATAGTCTATTTTAATGCTAGAGTATCACCAAAGAAATCTTTATGTGCTGCCACTGGAAATTTTGCTGAATTCACTGCAATATCTGGATATCTATTATGCAGCAGGGGCTGCACATGCTCTTTGTCAATTACTCATGGTAAATAAATGGTTACCTTTATGATATCTATATGTATGCACAGAAGGTACCCTCTTTGCCCAGGGTAGGGATATGAAAGTTCCCTTACCTTGAGGAGGCCTGCAAGACTGTCTTCCCAGCACAGGATGCAGCTAATTGGGTAAGAGGCACTTTTTAAGTGGGTGCTTTTCTTTTATTTAGTGGGTTGGGGGGGAGAGAGTAACTGGCCCTCCTCACCCCAGCACTGTCTTTTCTAGTGGCTGTCTGCTGTTCTTTTGCATCCTTTTAGATTGTGAGCCCTTTGGGGACAGGGAGCCATTAGCTGTTTGTTTGATTTTCTCTGTAAACAACTTTGTGAACTTCCTGTTGAAAAGCGGTATATAAATACTGTTAATAATAATAATAATAATAATAATAATAATAATAATAATAATAATAATAATAATAATAATAATAATAATATTATAGCCATGGCTGCATTGGAACTGGAGCAATTAGAATGGATTGACCTCAGGCAACCCCAACCTATGGTCCAGCCGTGCCTGGTGGTAAAGTTGCGCCAAAATGACCACTGCTGCATCCACTGGGGCCAGGGCAGCCACCAGAGACTCCTTGGGGGTAAAGGAATGGTTGTTCCCTTACCCTTTGTGGTGCACAGTGGTTGGCAATGGGTCTCCTTGGATCTGTACCCACTATTTAGCAGGTGCAGAACATAGGAGGCCTGAGTCAGTCTAACAGACTTGGGAGGGGGTATAGGATTCAGCGGCAGCATCTGCCGCCGTCCCCAACCCCCTTCCAGGCTCAATCGTTCCCGCATTCCACCCTTCCTCCACCCAGTCCCACCTCCCCACTTTACTCCCCCCCCCCGAAATGCCTCAGTACCAGCTGGTGGTAGCACTTAACACTGGCCTCTCAATGCCATCATCTTCCCAGTGCTGAGACGCAGCACCAACTGACGCTGGCCTCAGCACCAGCGCTGCGTCCTCTCTGCTGGTGTAGGAGTGCCTTAGGGCACTTTTGTGATGGTGGTTGCTGGGGCAGTGTGCTTTAGCCGCTTTGGTGCTACGAAGCATTGGATTAGGCTGCCCATCCCTTTAGGCTCTTTCAGATAATGATCAGGGCTTTGAATTGCATTTTGAAGGAAGTTTTCTGACAGCCACAGCTGTCTTTAAAGCAGATGTATATTATGATCACAGCAGTCCACCTTCATCTGGAGGCTGTCCACACATTCTGCACTAGCTGTGGCTTCTGTACAGTCTTCAACAACGAGCACATTACAAGAGGCTGTACCACATGGTTCCATAACTAGCGACATAAAAATGACCTTCAGACCTCTTACATATGCTTATGAGTACACAGGGCATTGTTGTGTTCTGAATGCCAGCAAACGCCCTCAACATCTCCGTGCCTATATTAAAAAGTCAGAATCTATTTCATTCTGTCAAATGGCTCTTTAGCAACAAGAATTTGGTTCCATATTATTGTACTGAGTAAGAGGGAGTACAAAAGTGTTATTTTTTTTAGTAAATTAAATGGAAAGATTTTTGCTTTTTGCCTTTAGCAGACATTCCAGTACATGTTCTAGAAGATAAATGTAGGAAACAAAATACATACAGCAAAAGACTGAGCACTTGTCAAAATCAAATTGAAGGCAGTAGGCAGTAAATTGGATTTTCTTTTACAACTAAAGGCAGCTCACATCCTTCCTCTGTAATAATGAATATTGTAATGTATGTTTCCTAATAGAATATCAATAATCCATTTCTGACTATTCCTTAATCCCAAAGTTATGGAATTTTCTCTACTCCCTAGTTTTGTGATATCATGCTTGGGCTCAAAGGGACATTTACTCACAACATAGCCTTAAAGACACATTTTATTAGAAATGACAAAACAGAAAAAAATGCAACTAACAGCCCAATCCTTACCAACTTTCCAGTGCTAATGCAACCACAATGCAGCCCTGAGATAAAAGAACAAACATACCCATGCCATGAGGGGGCTTCCATAACTACCTCCCCACCCCAGAATGCAGCTTGTACCCTGTTGGCACGGCTGCACAAGCACTGGAAAGTTGGTTAGAATTTGGCTGTCAGTTTCTAATCTCTTGGCTATGGTAAGCAACAGCTAGATTAATTTTTTAATCCCACACTAAATCAAGTCCTTGCATTAGCGGTTCCCAAACTGGTGGGTCGCAACTCACCAGCCAGGGAAAGCCCTGTCTTTGGCCCCTTAAGTGGCTCGGAGGAGGAAAGGCAGTGATGCCATCACCAGGATCATGCCACTGCTGGGGAGAAAGGGGGTTTCTAAACTTACTTTTCACAGCACCAGCTTCCTGGGAAGTGTGGAAAGCCCATAGATATCTCTGCAAGGCTCCCCAAGTCTCAGAATGTCTCAAAATTGTGATTGTGACCCACTTCCAGTTTCGTGATCACGCCCCACACTCCCAGCGAGGCAGGCACCGCAGAAAGTGTTAATCCCCCCTTTCTTCCCCACCAGTGGTGCCATCCTGGCAATCACATTACTGCCTTTCCTCATCCCATGCAAATACTTAAGGTGGTTCCCAGCTTCCGAGGAGAGTTGGGAACCAACTCTTACATATAAGGGAAAAGACTAAACCGCCTTCACGCTGCTACTCAAGTCTGATTCTGCCCCTATCCCTGCAACTACCATGCCTGTGCTTGGGAATAGTACTGTCTCCACCAGTCCTGCACCTACAAAACCCACCAAGGAGTCTGCTACCATCTCACTCGTGGGTGCCAAGACCACCCCTCATGGTCACCTTGGGGACCAAGCAGCCTGTGTCCTTCTGAACACTGTTTTAAAACTAATTTCTACCCAAAACACTGAAAATTCTGACTATCAAAGTGTGATGAAAAGTGTATGAAGTTTGGCCTTGGGGAATATTGTTCATGTTCCATCTCAGATAATGGAGCTTCAAATGATCTGACTTTTTGTGCCATACAAATGTGATTCAAATAATAGAGCCGAGGGAGCTGGCAAGGACCTTGGAATCAATAAGAGTGATGTTCACAGCTGCCAGCTGAAGTCCAGCTAATGCAGAAAGGACAATGAGGCTCAGCTTGAAGATTGCCATCAGCCTGCATAGCAGCTTGTCCAAAAGTAGATGGAAATAGCGCACAAGGATGATTTTAAATTCCTTCAAATCATAATTAATTTGGTATTTAATACTTCTTGCTATAGTATATTTTTTAGATTTTTAAAGTTCTTGTTTTAAATACCGTGTCCTTGAGAATTTATTTTTTTCTGTTCCCTGTTGCCATGTATCTATACTTGCCATTAATACCAGAGGATTATTACAGATGTGATTATACAATATGTCCTTTCTATCTAGTTTCTGTACAACCACACTTCTATGCTGCTAACAGATGACACTGAAAGAACTGAGATCATATGATCACCGGACACATTCTAGTGAAAGTGATAGTGACTGACAGAAATCACAGAGATCACTGCAACTGCCAACAGTACGGAACGGTCAGCCCAGCCACTTGGGCCTCAGAAGGGTACAAGCCCTTGATGAATGTTGGACTTGACTGTCCTGGGATACCACCCCTGCAACCTGCTATTAGGCAGTAGACACGTGCAAACTCTCCCTTTTGAGCTTGGAATTGACATTGGGAGAGTTGATTTTTCTCAGTTAAAATGGGATATGGAACAATGTCCATCCCCACCAGCTTTTGCCACCCCTGAAAACCTGCCCCATAATCTCCTACAACCCTCTCAGTTGCTGCAGGTCATTCGATATCAAGATACAGTAGGAGATGGGCAACTCAGTCCTATGCTTCCCTAATGCTCAGGGTTACAGCGGCACTGAAAGGGCAACTGCTGTATCCAATTGGGCCAGGGAAGAAGCCAGAGGTCTCCTCGGAGTAAAGGAACAAAAGTTCCCTTAACCTGTGTTGAGCAGTGGTGGTCCCAATGGGCAGGTGCTGAACCAAGAAGACCCATGTCAGGTTTTTCGGCCAGAGAGGGAGCGCAAGATATGGTGGCAGAGTCTGCCACTGTCTCTTCCCCCCACCTCCTGGGCCTGATCCTCCCCACTTCCCACCCTCCCCCGCCCCATTCTGCCCTCTCCCTGCCTTCCCACCACCATCCCCCACCCCAATAAGCCTCACCATCTACCGGCAGGAAACATACCATTTGGCTCTCCAGTGATGTGTTATTCCAGGACTGAAGCCCAGTGCCAACTGGCACTGGCCTCAGCACTGGCCCAGCATCCTCTCTCCCAGTGCAAAAGTGCTTTCTGGCACTTTTGCAAAAGATTGAACCAGTGCCATCCCAGGAGTACTGGCGCTGAAGACAATAAGATTGGGCTCATATTTTTCCCAAGAGTTTTTGTAACTAGAAAGGGAGGGAGGAGGAAGGACAAACCTCCTTTCTCTATTCACCTCACAAATTTTTTGACCCATAAGTTGAGGGATTGGGAGCATCTTGAAGGGGTGGTGGACTTTTGGGGGTTGCAATGACTGGTAAGTAGGGATAGGGGAGGGGAGCGAGACCAGGAATGCTCTCATTTCAGTTTTGAACTTAGGGGTTTTCAACACTTTTGTTTGGTGTGACTTTTCCAGATCGCAAAGTGCTTATCCAAGCCTGACTTGGGAGAACTTTGCCAACAACTCCATTAGCCATCCTTTGTGGAAATGTCAGAAATGATTCTCAAGTGGCATGAATCAGTAGGACTCTAATGACATCAGCACCTCTCTTTCAGGAGCAACCTGGCTTGAAGTGCTTCCATCACATATCTTGTTTATGTAGACTTAACAATACCAGTGGCTATTAATAAAGACATGAAATAAATTGTACACTCAGTGAAGAACAAGTGGTAAATCTTATTTGGCCTGTATGGGAAATGTCAAATGAGATGTGGAAAATAAATGGATTATGAAAAGAACAAGGAGACCCTGTGTTGAGTCTTACCAAATAACTTGTGGTACAGCAAAAGAATCTGCTAGTCAAAGTAAGGAAGAAACTCATTAACTAAAACTACAAAATAAATCAGTAAATGACTGATATAAATGACCACAGGCCTTCCTGGGTCTCAGAACACCTCCCAGACATGACCAGAAGTTGTGGACGCTAATCGGAAGAGGCTTCCAGTCATGTCCAAGAAGCCTTCTGAAGATACTGGGAGGCTGACACAACGTCTGGAGGGCCAGGTACAGCCCCCAGGTGAGTCCTTGTGGCACCATGACCCTGGTTCACCATGGATTTTGGTTTCTGCTAGGAGTCATGGAACCAATCACCCACAGATATCACAGGTCCATTGGATATCTCCTGCTAACTTGGAAAAGAGGCACTTTTTCAATTGTGCTCCTCTTCTAAATATTTAGCAGAGGGAGAAGAACTGTCCCAGCACAGTGCGTTTTCTAGTGGCTGTTTGTTGGTGTTCTGCATTTTTTACTTTTTTTAAGATTGTGAGCCTTTTGGGGGCAGACAGCCATTTAGCTATTTGAGGTTTCTGCTGTAAACTGTTTTGTGAACTTTTATTGAAAAGTGATACATAAATATTCTTAATAATAACAATAACAATAATTATTTTACCCAGCAAAGAAATTTTTATAATGCTTTGCCTGGACTCACTACATTGGTTGGGATTCAAAGTACTACACAACTAGTTTCACCTTTGCAGAGGGACCTTCTTGAACAGCAACCCATCTTTGCACCTGCTTTTTGAAAATGAAGGGAAATTCAAAAGTAGCTTGTGATACAGCATCTGGTTCTGGTATCCAGACTGCAATCCTATGTGCACTTTTCTGGGAGTAAGTCCTATTGATTAAAATGGGGCTTACTTTTGAGTAGACATGCAAAAGCTTCTGCTGTCAAAGACAAATAGTCAAAAGAGCTCACTGGGCATAGCTAATCAGGCAGATAAAACTTGTGCATATCTACTCACAAGTAAATCCCACTGTATTCATTGGGGCTTATCCCCTACTGAGCATGTTTGGGACCTAAATATCTTGCACTAGTATTCATCAGCATTCATGTGTGTGTTTGGCAATGCTCTGAATCACCACCAAGGGGCAGAAATCTTTTCCTTCTGCAAACAGTTTACCCTGCACATGCCTGATCTCCTCTGATCTCAGAAGCTAAGCAGGGTCAGGCCTGGTTAGTACTTGGATGGGAGACTGTTTGGCAATACCTGGTGCTGTAGGCTTATACCTTAGTCTTTCGAGACTGAGGGTTGCCAACCATTTGTCAATTGTGTTGCTCCAGAAGTGAAGAAAGAACATCAGAAAACTTTTTGAATTGATAAAAGAAAAAAGAAACCACACAAAACAGCATAGCCCAATATAGTTGTCTCATTTGCAATCTCTTTGGGTGGGTGGGGGAGAGTTTCTTCAGAGTTTCTACTGTCAGTATAACTCTTTGTATGCTAGTATTTTTTTTGTGTTGTTGCAGCTGTTTATTATCTAGGCAGCTGGCCAAAGAATGTTGCACTGGAAATTTTCATTTGTTTTTTCTGCAATATACATTCTGCAGCAATGATTAAAAACAGTTGGAGATACAACAGCTCCACTGTTTGGCCTACTACTGTTATGGCAGGGCTATACCATCTCCAATAATAGCTTCATGGAATAGAAAGGTATCACTTAGGATGGGGATCTCACAATTCCATGGACTTTAGCCATGAAATCAGTCCAGCCAGGTCTAGTCCACATTAAAGAACTTCAGAAAGTGAAGGATTTTTTTTAAAAAAATAAAAATAAAGGTAACTTCTTTCTCTGTACTTTGGATAGAAATATAGGCTACATTGGGATTCCCCAAAGGATTAGCCACCTAAGTGTACTTTATACTTCTCAACATATATGACTTCTCAACTTTGTTTGCAAAGTAGCTTTAATTATGTATGGTTAGATCCTTGAACTAAATAAATCCCTGCTCTTTTCCTAGTTTTCAGCCATGTCTACTACTCCCTTCACTCTGAATTAATTATCATAGTTAGACTCTGGTTAGGAAATAGGTAGGACAAAAAGAGAAAATGACATGGAGGAAGTGTAGTTTAGCTCTCACATGGTATTGATTAAACCAGAAATCCAATTCACTGGTAGCAGAGAAATTTTTAACATTTAAAAGGCCATGAAATATAGAGGCCTTTGAAAGAGACCGCATCATTAGAGAAGGAAAGAGGAGAGAAGCAAATTAATTGAAAAGGATGTTGCTTTGAACTACTGAACAGCAATTATCTCTGGCAGGTTGGTCATTTGGAATAGTTTACTTTCTTTGGCGAAAGTGTCAGTGCTGCAGTTATAACGTAAGCTAGCAAGATGATTGGCAGCGCATAAAGTAGACAGTCGTAAATTTGAGCCTTCACAGTTGCGCGTGAATTAAAAGGTCTTATTCAAATGTGTCACCAAAATTGAAGCTTCTTCACTTGATGTCCATTAGGGCAAAAAAACCTCCAATTCCCTTGTGATCAGCAGGGAAATTACAGCCAGCCAGTTCTGGGGGAAACTGTTGACCTAGGGAGCCAGTAGTAGGGATGTGCTCAAGGCATCCAGCCTGAGCCACAAGTTGAGTCATGAGTCAGCGAGTCGTAATGTGCGCCCATCACAACTACTGGCATTCTTGGAGGGAGGGAGGGCAAAGCATTAAGTTTCTTCAGGCACCAGGACACCTGTGTAAAGCAGCCACCCCTCAACTTCCGTGCTATTTGCAATGGCAATTGCAAAGTGGGGGAGATGCCTCTGCTTTGCTTTCACAGCCACGACTGGCTCGGAAGCCAAGAGCCCCGGAACATCAGTCGACATGACTCACTGGTGAAAAACCGTATATTCAGCAGCAAACTATTGTAATATTCCCACTGACTTCAGTGCCTCATCTAACACTTATAAACTCTGCCCACTTCTAAACATTAGCCGAAAAATGCACAAATTGCAATAAAGTGTAATAATTTATCACAAACAATTACAAAGATTTTGGAGCTTCTGAAAGAGTAACTTTTAAAAGAAAAACAGTTGTCATGGTGCAGAGTTATTGCTTGGGACTCCTATCCTAATGTGTGCTGGTGCAGCGGGGCCTCATGGCCTATGCTATATCAAGCAAAATCCATAGGAGTGAGGAACTGGCATGTTTTCTACCAATGCTGCATCTAAAACAACAAAATACAAATGTACTACTACAGTTAACAGCATCCTTTCAAGATATACTGGCAAAACATTCACTTCTTCATTGTCTAAGGTTGATCATAACAATAATTTTGCTTATGTTGCTGCCTCTTCTTTATGGCTGTTGTTCTTTGCCAAGTACTTTTAGACCATTAAGAACCAACAAACAAGCACAGAACTGGAAATCCTGAAACACTTGCAGCTCTGCAAAGGTAGATTTTTCCCATTATCTAGCAAAATAAGACATATCTAGGAATGAGAGTTAGTTTCAAAGTATTATTTTCAAGCACTTAAATCATTCAAGTGTGGATGTGTTAGCTTTACTCATGCGCTTCACCTTTTAAAGACCCTCAGATCACACTGATGTGATGGACAGCCCTGTTCCCAGGTAGCCTGACTAAACTGAATCTGAAAGATGAGCTTCAGATTATGGTTTATTCTGTAGCAGAGGTTTGACTGTTTGACCTCTTGCATGAGCTGTGGGATGAGGGCTCTCTCCACTCCTTGCTATTTCACGTCTGTGATGCAGTAGTGGCAGCAAAGGAAAGGCCAGCCTTGCTTTGTGCAAGGCCTTTTATAGGTCTTGTACTATTGCAAGACCTTCATTCATTCATATAAGTTCATCTTTAACATATTCATTTATGTAAACTTATGTAAATTTATTCAAATTTTAAATGTAAATTAATTCTTTTTTCCCCCAGCCCCCGACACAGTGTCAGAGGGATGACGTGGCCCTCCTGCCAAAAACTTTGGACACCCCTGTTCTATAGGTATCAACTGCTTTGATCCTGTTAGGACAGTTTAAATGGACCCTTATGAATAAAACTAGTGCTTTCTGGTTCAAAACTATCCTGAATCCTGAATTTAAGGACTTGCTTTGAGGAAAGAAAATATATGCCACCAGAATAGGATTACAAAGGGCACAATCCTAACCAGGTCTACTCAGAAGTAAGTCCTATTTTGTTCAGTGGGGCTTACTCTCAGAAAAGTGTGGTTAGGATTGCAGCCAAAGGTACATTATCCTCCCCCACCCATCCGATGATGTTCTAGATCTCTCTACTCACTCTACCACTGTGAACAACCACTTGGGATTAGATTATATATCAGATGCACCTAATTCCATGCCAGACACTTGGTGCCCAATCCTATCCTCATGCACACCCATCCACCCCTTGCTGGTGCAGCTGCACCAAAAAGGAGCACACTGTATCCAGTGGGGGCAATTATTTCCCCATATCCCTCCATAAGCCCCCTGCTCTGCAATGGGACCTGTGCCAACTCTATAGCTGGTGTAAGTTCGAGAAGAGAAAGGGGGCAGGGAGGCTTGCAAAAGAGGGGCTAACCATCACTGCCGAATACACCCCTCCACCTGCCTCCCTACTCCGTTCCTCCCCCTCCCCACAAAGTTTTGGCCCCTTGTTTCCCCACCCCACCTCTGCCGCAGCGTTCTCCAGCAGGTGTGGCGAGATCTGGGGAGACCTGTTGCCCCTTGCGGCAGCACCCCCCAAATGTGTGATGTCTCTGAGAGGGCCAGCTGCATTTCTCTGCAGGGCTCTGCTGACTTACGTTGGCCAATCTGGACCGATCCATTTCCTGCCACAACGGGAGCTGACAAACTACTTCGTTCCATTTTTACATCTGAAGAATTTCCATGCCAATGAACTGCTTGTTTACTTCCTTCCTGCAAGTACAGTACTTTACAGCAAATCAATACGTATTTTTTTGGCAGTGATATCTTTTTTTTGAGAGAGAGAGGGAGCCTCAGGTGGCAGAGAAAATGGATTTCAGCCTATAACTCATAGTGAAACACAGAAAATCAATTCCCTGCTGCATCTGTTGTTATTGGTATTGCTTAGCGTGCCTTGCAAAATCTGCATTAATGGTTGATAAGTGTGTGGACTGGGAACCAGTATGCTGCTTCTGTCTTACAGATCGGAGAGCTTTTGACTCTTTGCTCCAAGGTTATTTTGCTTCAGATTCAGCCAGTGGTATTTCTCAGCTCATCAAACAAAATGAACATCTGCTCTTTCATGTGTAAAGAAGACCATGGAGACTAAAGTATATTTTGCTGACAAGTACTTTCTGTAATATATGTTGAATGCCATGTTTAAATAACACTTCAAGATGCCTTACTTCTTGTGCTTAGATTGCATAGAAAGCATGAATATACAAATGGATTTTTTTCCTGCACATTTGATTTGCACAAATGCTGCCGTTTTGGTGGTTTTGGATACATTTATATTGAGAAATCAATACACCTCTCCCCTATCTGGTCTTTCCAATTTCTTGGTTCACTTTTCTCTTCTTCTATCTTGTTCCCTATCTTCTTAATTCCCTGATTGCAAATGGAAGTCTGAATTTTCAGTAATTCCACAGAGACCTAAGACTGTAACAGCGGGGGCATAATTAATTATTAGGAGCCTCTTTTCTTCCCCCAAGTTTTGTGTCGCCCAAAGAGATGTGATAGCTGATGCTTTTGAAGAACATTGGTTGTTCTAATTTCAGCAATAATTCCTCTCCATGTCAGTGTTTGTTTGCGGCTGTTATTGATAACAGAAGATAATTAATGACAGCTAGAAAAATGCACTGAGATATCAGCCCAGGTTAGCTGATTATTTGCCTTTGCAAATGTGTGTGTCCTACACTGCAGTCCTACACAGATGCACACTTACTAGGGGCTAAGGGCCCAGTCCAAACCAACTTTCCCGCACTGATGCAACAGGGCATGGCGTTGTCTTGTGTGCTCCTGGGGCATTTGGTGGACCACTGTGAGATACAGGAAACTGGACTAGATGGGCCTATGGCCTGATCCAGCAGGGTTGTTCATATGTTCTTAGGGTGTGCCCTGCATCTTGTGGTGGGAGGGCAGCCACAGAGGCCTCCTCAAGGTCAGAGGCTCATTGGAGACTGGGGGCTCCCTGAGAGCTGCATTGAGAGACTTCGAGGGCCGCAAGTGGCCCCAGGGCCGGTGTTTGGGCATCCCTGGTATAACTGATTAGTATAACTGTATACTGATCAGTATTACATCGGTATAAATATTACATCAGTAACATCAGTGTTACTGCTACTGCAACTTTTAGGGTAATAGCCACGGGACAGCCTAATCCTACCTAACTCTAGATGAAACAATGCAGTGGCACCAATGTGGTATCTGCTGTATCCTGCAGGACAATTTTGACTTCCACTGGCTTTGTTGGGTAAGGGAACATTTGTTCCCTTGCCCTGAGGCAAGCCCATGGTGGCCACACTAAGGCTATGTGGACCTGTGCCAGCAATGTCACTGGAGCATTCTACATGGACCCATGAAGGTGCATCTGACCTGGGAAATGGGTGAGGATTCAGCAGATGACGAACCCGCCCCCTTCCTGGGCCCAATCCACCCCTCTCCTTGCCCCTGTCACCTTCTCAGACACCTTCCCTGTCACCGGCCACCCCTGCCACATTCCACCTCTTCCCATCTCCCTCTCACCCTTGCACAGTTGTAACTGCAGTGGTGGGTATCCCTATCAATCACTTCACTGACCCAGCTGCTGGCTGCTTCTCACCAGGCCATGCTCTCTGGGATGTCGCATTTGTGCATTATGCCACTGGAATGCATCTTCTTTTGATGTTTCTAGAGGATAGAATTGGGTTGCTAGTCTGCTAGTTCAAAAGCAACAAATCATAAAGAGGAACCAATTGATTTCAGTATAAAGTTTCATGGACTATGGTCCACTTTATCAGATACATGAAGGTGACTCAGCACTACCCTTTTTCCTGGTGTTGCAACCATGAGGCATTCTATATTCTTATATTGTTCTAGTACAGCATGCAACTATGGCATGTAGCTCTAATGCAGACTTAACACATCTGCCTCTTTTCTGTACTGAGAATGTTCTCAGTGGTCAAGCACTGTGATATTACTGTCAACATTGAGATACATCTCCAACAATGCTAGATAGCAAAGAAATTTTATATGATTGAGGGCACAATCCTACCCTACGCTGGAACAGGCAAGCCAAGAGGCTTGCGCTGTATCCAGCTCAGGATAGGGGCTCAAAGCAGCTCAGCCAGAGGAAAGGGGAAATTTTTCCCCTTATCTCTGGGTAAGGCAGCTTTGCCCCTATGGGTCTCCTTGGACTTGTGCCACCGTCTGTAGTGGCACAAGTCCAAAAAGAGCGGAGTGGCTTGAAGCCTCTCCATTCTCCCTGGGAATGGGGGTTGGGATCCAGCATAAGTGCTGGATCCCAGTCCCACCTCCCGCTCCCCACCTGGTTGCCCCCAGGGCTGGCAACTACCCTCCCTACCCTCGCCCAGGAATCTCTCCCTCCCGTCTCCCTCCTGCCTTCTGCCTGCTATCCCAGAACTTGCATTGGTCCAGCCAGGCCGAGGAAGCCGAAACAGAGGCTTGTGTCAGCCTCCGCAGGCTGGCACACCTCTGTACACTAGCCCAGCTTACTCCCAAGGAGGGGCAAACATGCTTTACGGCATGTTTACAACCCTCTGGGGCCAGCCTAAGGGACTTGTGCCACCCGAGTGAAGGGCAGGATTGCGCCCCGAGTCAATGTATGCTGGCAACTGGCTTTATTTTTAAATGACATTATACAGCTGTCTAAGCCAGCATTATATTTTCTCTGCAGGTACAAGTTTCATATTGCAGCTGTCTCTGATTCGTTCTAAGCTAGTCTGCGAATCCAGACCTCAGTGGAAATTGGGTATATAGAAAGGGCTGCTTGTAATCATTTCTGTAATGAAACTACAAATTATCAATTCCGTTCATATGTGGTACATGTACAAAAATTGGTTAAAGAGAACAGTAATAGAATTTGGAAGCAATTTTCTTTTTCACTGTATTTATTGCCATAAACACGCCTGCCATATTGTCATGTATTTATTGCCAAAAACTGGGAAACAGCTACATATACTTTAATTTCTTACAATCCATTTTTGATCATGAGATAATATTGTCTTTAGATGTGTCTGTTTGAATTTATCAGGGTAGCAGAGGTGAAGATGTCCACTGATCTGATAAGCCTGCTTCATTTTTAACAACATACCAACAGAATGTGCTTGTTTGCCTTTCTCCTAAGCATCAGTAATTATTTACTCTTGACATAGCACCCATAGTTGCATATGGTAGAGCGAGTGTCCAGAATTTGCTGGATGTTAACATTCACACATGAATGCTGACAATCACAGAAGAATTTCTCAAATGTACAGAAATAGGCATTGTTGAGTTTAGTTTATTAGTCAGTCAGAAAGGTTTTAATGACTTATAGCAGCAAATATAAAAATTAATGTGTAGTACAAAATACAATATAAAAGTAACTATAAGTCCTTGTACAGTTTACCTGTTTGATAATCAGCCACAAACTCCATGAAATTCTTTGAAAGTCTTCAGTTCTGGCCACAGCAAATGTGGCCACTATCAATAAAGTTTTTAAAAAAATCAGTATCAGCAGGTCTCTTGACCTGACTTAACTCTCCAAGCTATTTCTTCCTTGGCAAATTAGAAATGTGACAATGTTAAATATCTTCAACCATGCCAATTGTTGCTCTAGAGATACCTTATGTTTGTATTTTCTTTTGAGAAATTGAGTAGCTGGAGAAGCTGTATTAAAGCTGTTGAATGAGGGGGGAGAGAAGAGAAAGAGAGAGATGTGTGCTTTTTGGACATATGTAAGACTGACCCAAGATGCCTTGACTCTTGAGGTGGCATGTCAAATGCTGCCCCCTCTTACCCGATGATGTATCCAGACGCTTCTCCAACTTTCCAATGTTCTAGCTCAGTGATTTTCAGCCTTTTTTGTCATGGTTCTAAAATTGTCAAGGTACACCATCAGTCTTTCGACAATTGTCAAGGCACATTGTACTGCCAGCAGGGGGGCTCACATCCCCCAGTGGCCCTAATAATAACCAACCCTTCTCCAAACTCCCATGGCGCACCTGCAGACCATTCGCAGCACACCAGCATGACACAGCGCAGGGGTTGAAAATGGCTGTTCTAGCTCCTCCCTTCCACATTTCCTCTTTGTCCCTGCTCCCTTCTCCTTTTCCAATCCAGTGAGTGAAAAGAAGAGCAGGGCAAGCAAGTAGGCAGATACAGACGGGAGCCCCTCACCAATCTGCTTCCCTAGATGACCACTTCATGGATGAGCCAGCCCTGAACATGTGCAAGGTGATAATCAATTTAGGTGGCTGCAGATATTCACCAGTGTGTCTGAAAGTCATATAAAGTTCATGAAATGCGTATAGAATTGTCAACAATTCATATTTGCAAATGTTAACACTCGGTAAATTTTAAATTTGGAGATCACAAGGTGGGATGAAATCAGGATCATGTCTGCAATCTCTTTGTGCTCACCTGACTCTGGTGAGCACACGGTGTGTGCCCATTGTATGACAATTGTGCATACAGTTGTCTGTGCATAAGGTCCATTCTGAAACCTGGAGGTTTTGAACAGGAGCAGCAGGTACACACATGCCATGCTGGATATTTTAAAACTGTTACTATAAGTGTAACAGCGGAAGCCCTCAATTCATAGTCAATCCAATCTATAGCATGTCTAATTATGAAATCTTATGCAGACAGGCTCATATGTCTTACTGTGACTCTGGTACCATTAACCCTTCTGTGTTAGAAGGACCAAGGGACAGCCATATTTGTCATTCCATCTATTGCTGATATTGCAGTGCATTAATTAGTTAGAGTTGCATTTAGCCAGATTTTAAGAGCTATTAAATTAGCCCTTTATGCACCTACACTTTAAAGCATAATTGATAGTCTATAAACCAATCTAAAGTATTAATCTGCCCTTTGAATTCAGTCTCCCTCATCCCTTCCACCCGTGGTTGCTTCTTTTACTTTTTCTGTTTTCTTGTAGCTAAATTGTTTCTCCAGTTTAAAATGGTAACAAAATGTTGGTCGCCTTTCTACGGAGGTTCTCGATTTGCCTTGTCTGAAAGAAAGTTTTTTCTATTTCTTTCTTTTCTCTCTCTCTCTTTTTGAACCTGTCTAGCCTGAGAACAGTCAAAATATTCATTTGTGGGGTGCGAGCGAGATGGCATTTATATGTTGGCATTTTGTGTTGCATTTGATCGATTCTTATTTTATCTTAAAATAAAATGAATGACCCAAGAAGTCAAGGGTGACCTAAAAAAAAAATCCATGGAAATTCCTGTCTTGAAGGAATCTGATTCACATAGTACATCAGTGGGTGATATGAACTAAAGGCTGCAGTAATGAAAAGGAAAACCTGTTCAGTCTGCAGTTCTATATGCCCCTCACTTCCTTCATAGTAAGCACATCTTCATTGTAAGAGTACCATGAGTAGTGACAAAAATCAAGGTGTGCCATATAAGGCCAAGTAGGTGCAAACAGGATGTACAAAGCTTCTCTCCCAATTACTTTCCCCTGCAGTCAGTCCTGACCACAACGCTTATCAGGCAAACATCTTCAACTCAATGGGTAGCCCAATCCTATCAAAATCCCTGCACATGCATGCAGTGCTACAGTGGCACAGCTTCCACTATATTGTGTGGGGAATTATTGGAGGTCCCCACATTTTTGCTTTTGCCTTGGGGTAAGCCCTCGCAGCTGCTATTGGTTAACTCAGGACTGTGCCCGCTCAATCACTGGTGCAAGTGCATGTTGCCCTGACAGACCAAGCAGGCCCAAGAAGGGGATCAGAATTCAGCGTGCACTGCCATTGATCCCAACCCCCGCCTGGACCTGATTTTCTCCCCACCACCATCACTGTCCCATTCTGCCCAATTCCTCCCCATTCCACCCACCCCATCCCATGAAACTTCCTCCTCTCTTCCCTCCAAAACCTGCACAACTTACCCACTCTGGTAGGTCTCTGTGGATCTGCTGGGGTGCAAAAGGCCATTCAGGCCTCCCTGCCAGTGGGCCTATTGCGCACATTGGCTGCTTTGTGACTACCATAAAGCAGGCTCCATTGGTGCAATACTAGTTATGCTGGTGGGGGAGGAGGGGACTAAAACTGGGCTGATAGAGTGCTTTGTCATCACCTGACACTGCATAGATGCAGTGGCGGACCTTCCATTAAAGTCTATGGGGCAAATGCCCGAGGTGCGGAGCCTTGTGCACCTTTCGGACCCTGCAGAAGCCTCTCTGAGGCTCCCGATGGGGTTGGAAACTGTGTTTCTGGTTTTCTGGAAGCACAGTTTGAAGCCTCAGGAAGCTTCCCCAATGCAGTCTACGGTTGTGTGAGGTTCCGTGAGCCTCAGGTGAGTGGGGGGGGGGGGATTTGTGCATGGGGGCGGCGACAACCCATGGGGGGCACCATCATGAACTTTTGCCCTGAGGCACTGGGTTGGGGAAGTCTGCTACTGCATAGATGTGGCAGAAAGAGAGGTGAGATGGCACCAGCCCATGCGGTATCCCCATCTCCAATTTGTATTGGTTTCAAACTGCTTTAACTATCATGGCTTCCTGCCAAGAATTCTAAAATTGTTTTCTAGTGAGGTTCTAAGAATTCCCTGCTAGACATCCTGCGTCCCGGCAAACAGGAATGAATGTGACATCAGTTGTTAATGTAGTGTAGACTTGCTCTTTTTTCACTTAGTTCTAAGGCACTTATTTCCTTTCCATCTTCTTCTCAGTCGCTATCCATCTGACAACAGCCATTTCATAGAAGGATGAAAGAGTTCTGTTGGAAATAATCTTGTGTCCTTCAGATCTGTGCAATGCTGCTTTTGTCTGCTATCTTTTTCATCCCGGGAACTGAATGCATGTGTTCTTTGTAAGTTGCAGATATTAATCCTTTTTGTTTTCAGAGTCACATAAAACCACAAGGACCAGCTATTTTGTATTTTATACACAGGCACAAAAAATGACTGTAAAAGTAAGCTATAATTTTATTGAGAATTCTTTCCCCCCCCCAAAAAAAAACCAACAATAGAAATTAGATAGGATTAAATAAGAGATGCCAATCATCATTAGCACTAAAGGAAGACTTTGCAAACATCCCAATAATTAAGGATAGGGCTTTGTCCAGTGCTGATTAGGCCCAAAGCTTGTAGATTTTGCTTCCACTTACAGGCAGTAACTTTAGCCAAACATATAACATGCCAAATTCGAGAAGCCAATGGGGCATAGATATGATATGAGAGACTATTTCTACATTTTGGCATTTAAGATTCTGGTTGTGGTCAGAGGATTACACATAAACAGCTTATGCATTTTTCTCACATGATCATGACGTGAGCTTGAAAGAATCAAAGCCTGGTCCAAGAGTAAAGAATATATAGGATTATAGAAACAGAGAGCTGGAAGGTACTTAAAAGGTCCTCTAGCCCAATCCCCTGCCTGTAGCAGGAAATCCTGCTAGAATATCTCCAGCAGGTCCTTTTTGGAGCCTCTGCTTGAAAATTTCCAGTGAGGGAGAATCCACCACTTCCATTGGCAATCTGTTCCACTGCTGAACCGCCCTTAGCATCAGGAATTTTCCCCTGATATCCAATTGGAATCTCTTATCTTGCAGTTTGTACCCTTTGGATCTAGTTCTACTCTCAGAGGCAGTTGAGAACAAATTCATTCCTTCTTCCGTATGACAGCCCTTCAGGTTGAAGAGCTATCATATCCTCTCTCAGTCTTTTCTTCTCCAGGCCGAACACACCAAGTTCCCTCAACCTTTTTTCGTAGGATTTGTCCTCCAGCTTTCTGATCATCCTCGTTGCTCTCCACTGAACCTGCTTCAGTTTGGCTGCATCTTTCTTAAAGTGAGGTGCCCAGAACTGGACTCAGTACTCCAGGAGAAGTCTAACCAATGAAGAGCAAAGCATAGCCACAACTTCTCACAAATTGGAAGCTATGGTTCTACTAATGCAGGCTAAAATTGTGTCAGCCTTCTTTGCACCTGCCTCACACTGCTGAATCATGTTCATCTTGTAATCCACTGCAACTCCAAGATCCCTCTCACATGTTGTGCTGCCAGGTCAGGTGTCACCCATTCTATACCTGTGTCTTTGGTTATTTTTGCCTAGGTGCAGAACCTTACGTTTATCCCCGTTGAACTTCATCTTACTCATTTCAGCCCAGTATTCCATTTTGTCTAGGTCTTCCTGACCCCAACATTGCATTCATATGAAACAAATTGTATTTCTAAAATTTGTTAATCTTAGGACAATGTCAACGTATGTGTCAGTGTCAGCATATGCTTTTGCAGCATCATCAACAACGAGCTGAAGATAAAGAATATAGTTTTTCCAACTATTTGGAGTATAATGGGCAGGAGGTATGGATTGATGGTTGAACTGCCAGTACCGCAGAGCTAAGCAAGAGTTTCCATGGTCTTGTTTCTGGATGGCTTAATGCCATCCAGACTTAATGCCAGGCTGTGATAAGCTGCAATACCCATTGTTGCTGGAGTTGCTGTTGAGCTGATTAGCCACCGCAATGAGAGTTCGGAGAGCATGTGAGAAGTTTGGCTGGCAAAGAACTGAGAACAGCTTTGATGATCCACCTGGATTTGATTTACGGTTGCCTGCTGAAGCTTGATGGCATTCAGCCAGAAGAGATAATCACACCATGAAGTCACACAACTGGTGACTAGGGTCCTGTGAGTCTTCCACAGAACATATTGTAAAAACCCCATTGAAAAATGATGGTTTAGACCAAGCCTGCCTATGTAAACCACTTGAAGGCTGTCTGAAAAGCACAGAAAGGTGGTATATGAATACTGATGTATGTATGTATGTGTAAGATACCATCGACATTGTTTGGCAACTTGGTATGAAGAGTGTAGTCAAGTGAATTTTAATTGATAAAGACCAATGGTTGGAGTTAATATTCAGATTCTCTTCCTATTTTTGCTAGTCTAGTTCAATTTCTGTAGTTCATGAAGAATGCAATACATTTTTGCCAAAGATTTCATGTTTGTTTGTTTGTTTGTTTATACAGGTATTTATATACCACCTTTCTTTGGTCGTCAGATTTCTCCTTAGACTTTAATCCAACGCGGTTTACATAGCTGTTCTAAACCCCCGTAGGGATTTTTACAATTGAATCGTTCTAGTCTTTCATAGAACTCCTTCCAGCTGGATTCCTTCTTGGTCTGGCCTCTCTCTGGCCCTTTGCCTCCCACGCTCCACTTGATGGCAACTCCTTTCTGCCACCGAGGGTCAGCTCATCAGTATATCAGCATGTCATAGTTCTCAGGTACTTCCAGTTGTTTCACACTTCAGTACCTTTATTGGCATATTAAAAGTTTACAGAGAATAAATAGCACAATAAAATAGAACAGCTTCAGAAATGTTAACTTCAAACTTTGGCCTTAGAGACTACCGCTAAAAATTCCACCACCAGATTGGTAATAGGAGGGGAATAATCACTGAGAAGAATTGGGAAAGGATCAACAAGGGAAACAGGAAGAGAAGAAAGAAAAGAATCAAGTAAGTGGGACCTGAGGTTGTGATGAGCAGTGCACCGAAGAAGGATATGTTCCAGAGTATCTGGTTCAACTGAACAAAATAGACATAATCTATTTCGACGAGGAGTTTTAGAGAATCTCCCTTGATGGAAAGATATTCAGTCTCGCCAGCATAAAGGCCCGTCTTCTACTAGGGTTGGTAAGTTGGATAAAATAGTTTGCAGGACGGCCCAGAGAAGGGGACAAACCAAAAAAGAGAGGTGAGCAGGTCGGATTTAAGCTAGACAGTAAAGTTGCGTATTCTTGCTCCCAAAGTTTAAGTTTAATGAGATGATTCGCTTTTTGAAGGTCCAAATCAGCTAAGAGTTCAGGAGAAAGATCTAAAGAGGATAGTTTGGCATCAATGAATTTAAACCAGTTCATTACTTTAAATTCATTCATTAAATGCATTCAGTTTAAATGATTACTAACTGTTCGCAAAAGTTCAAAAGGGGACAAGGATTCTGATTTTGGAATTAATGTTAGAAATGCTATTAACTAAACTGGAATTCAACAGGAGCAGAAAACCAGAGCAAACGATCAGAGTAAACCAGAGGAAACGATAAGGGTACGTAAAGGGTAAACATATTGGATTTACCACAATAAAGTTTTTTTTTTAACACCAGAATTCTTCCTCTATTTTATTCCCCTCTCTTTTTGGTGAAATTCTCCCCTTCCCTTGTCTCATCTTTTCCCCCCTGATTTTGTGCAGGGCAAAAGCACAAATGCAGGGCATAGGAAAGATGTTCAGTATCAATTCTGTACAGTGTTTTTTTTTTTTTTTCCCAATCTTCATTACAGCTGGATAAATTTCCTCCCATTGCTGATACAGGGTCATAAGCTACTCAGATTAAAGAGCATTGATTTATAATTATAGCTGATGACAAGCAGAACACCAGAGTCAGCAAGACGAGGATGTTGCAAAACAGGGCAAATGCCAGTTTGAGATGCATTAGTAGGAGCATTAAATCCAAGAAGCAGATATTCTTAGCATTATCTTTCACAAGTCTAGCTAGGCCTCAAATGAAGCAATTTTATCACATTACAAAGCATGCATATCAATTAGATAGAGAGAGTGACATAGATTGGGGCAGGCAAACTTTCAACTTTAGGGATCCTGGACCTTTAACAATTATTTGTTAAAGGTTGAATTGAATTTCCGCAGGTGCAGCAAGATTCCCTAAAGTTGAAAGTATGCCCATCCCTGACATAGACGATAGCGGGCTGAATTTCAATTTGACCTGTAGTACACCCATAGCTGCCAGAATTTGACAATCAAAATTTTAGTTATTTATTAGATTTGTACCCCACCCTTCTCCTAGGAGGGCACCCAAGGTGGCTAACAACAATAAAAATGCATAAAAGATAATTCATTAAAAACTACAGAATATAGATAAAACTATAAAATAGATAGTAAAAGCCAAACAATAAAAACGAAACAGTAGCAGCAATAAAAACCGTCAGTTAAAAACCAAAATAAAGGTGATACAGGTTCCTTCTCCTCTCCTTGTAATATGACTTTGAGGGTTTAATGATGGATTTAATCTTCACTTGGAAACAAGGAGGGGTGGGGGAAGGGGAGGATCGGGAAGAATGGGAGAGTAAAGGGAAAATATTTCCTCCCCATACACCTCCCAATCACTAATAAGTCTTCTCAGACCTATACCAGCTCTCTGACTGCCAAATGTCCAAGGAGAGAAAGGGGGCATGTTGGGATTCAGGGTATTTTGGGGGACAGTTCATGTATTATTGAACATTTGCAACATTTGCATTAGGAAATGTTCTATTGGTGTTTCCTGAATGTAAACTCTATTGTGGTAAAGATAAAAGAAGCTCTTTAGAAAGAGCTCAAGAAATAATTCATCACCTCTAGACAAGCAGCTCTGAAAGTACACACTGCTCTATTATTATTATTATTATTAACAGTATTTATATACCGCTTTTCAACTAAAAGTTCACAAAGCGGTTTACAGAGAAAAATCAAATAACTAAATGGCTCTAGAACCGTGGTTCCCAAACATTTTCAACTGGTGGCTTCCTTGATCTACTGGGTCATTGGCAGAGGCTCCCCATTAGGATTACAATACATTGTATAGGGTGGCAGGTTTTTCACGAGGATTTCATGGCCCCCCCTGGCTGGTTTCCACAGCTCCCCAGGGTGCCATGGCTCACAGTTTGGGAACCACTGCTCAAGAGCACAACATTTCACTTCACTGCACAATCTTTCTTTCTTTCTTTCTTTCTTTCTTTCTTTCTTTCTTTCTTTCTTTCTTTCTTTCTTTCTTTTATTGGGAGCATTAAAAAAATATGTATCCAGCCAAAAACAATTTATCAATCAATCCAGCACAAATCACCCTGTTCTTGAGAATGAATAATTTCCTACTGAGGAACTGACAAATTGCCATGTACAGTGTAGTAAGATCACACCATTGACTGCTGAGGATAAAGGCACTGGAACAATTTTTACCATAGCAAAAATGTGTTTAGGCAATACTCAAGCCTAATATACATGCAATTTATACCTTGCTGCCATCCAAACAATGTTAAGTGGAAAGAAGTGAGGCAAGAGAGAGAAGGCAATGGCTAAAATGCAGTCATTATGTGACTCAAGCACCTTAGGCTTATATACCGCACTACTAAAACCCCCATCAAATGGGGCAAGTAAAGCCAGCATGCCACCAGAGATGGGCTGCATCCTCTAGGAAGTACAGTCTCTGATGTTTCTTCCATTTAAGGGAGCATTTGTTTCGTTCCCCGGGGGTAAGCCTGCACTGCCCTGATGGGCCTGAGCAGATCTGTGCCAGTGCTTTTGCTGTGGCAAGTCTAAGTGGACCTGGGAAGGTGGAACAAGGCCAGGAAGGAGTATAGCATTGGTTCTCAAACTCCCAGGGAGTTCAAGCCCAGCTGTAAGTCCTTGTGGGGGAAGGCAGTGACGCGATCGCCAGAATCACATTGCTTTGAAGGGGCACAGGGGCTTGGCTGGACTTACCACAGCATGCAGCAGCCTCCAGGGTGTGGGGGGCCCCGTGCCAGCCTCTGCAGGGCTTCCCAACATGTGGAAACTGTGAAAATAACAATTGTGACCAACTTCCGGTTTCGCGATCGGAACACCCCAGTTTGAGAATCACTGGGGTATAGGATATCGGTGGCGCTGATGCCAACTTCTTCCCTGAATCAACAGCACCTTCCTCACCCCAGTCTCTGGCCTATTCCTCCTCCTCCTATTCCTCCCCCTCCTGTCTGGCTGCTTTGCAAGGGAAGAGGAGGGGAGCCAGTGTTTGCGGATTTCAGGTTTTATCTCCCCCCCCCTTTTTTGTGCAGAAAGCAGTGTTATGTGTTTTTATTTCATTATCACTGAAAAAAAAAACCACCTCTACCAATGTCATCTTAGTCTCCTGGATCTTTGGAATTTGGTCTTTGCAAAATTAATACCATAAATAACCAGATACTGGCAGCACTCATATAAAATAGCTCCTCCCTCCGCCACCTCCCCCCCCCAAAAAAAAAACCCTCATAGCCTAGTGTTTGAACACTCCATAAAACAGGCAAAATTTTGAAATAATTATTCCGATGAACATTCCATGAAGCAGAAGCCTGGCACTTCTGACGTTTTAATGCTGTTCCAAGTCTTCATTTTAAAGAAATATTCATATCATCAACAGCTGTTTAAAAAAAAAAACAAAAACCAAACAATCAACCATTCAACAATAGATTTGAATCTCAGGAATGGATTTTATGCTCTCAAAACAGCTGAACATGATGCAAAAGTTCTGAGTTATGAATCAAAGCCGAGATCAGACCAGACAGTTCCAAGATTGGTTTGCAAATCATTTACATTTAGGCAGCAATGTACAAGCAGCAAGGACAGGGATCTTGATCAGAACACCATGGAGCAATCCGAGTTCGTTCAAAATGATCAAAGTCATTTCCTTGACTTCAGGGCGAGATTTTATATGTGCAAAAAGAGTGATACTTTATACTTATTTAGCTGTGGGAAGATGAATCTCAAGGGTCTGGAGGGATGGATTAATAGTCACTTGATCCAGGGGTCACCAAACTCATGACTGCTGCATAATGGAAAACTGATCCCTGTTTGGTCCAGAGCTTACCATTTCACCGTGTTGCCGCATGACTTCCACTTAGATTGGGGGACAGGGATGCTCTGGGTGGTCGTGTCTGTTGCCTGGCATTTGAGAAGGCTGTGCAACAGGATGTCCAGGCAGACGTGACTGCTCAGAGCATCCCTGTCCCCCAATCTAACTGGGAGTCATGCGGTGACGTGGTGGAATGGTAACCTCCGCTCACGGGGCAAAAGGATTACTCCAAACCATGAATCTGGCCCGCAGGCCAGATCTAGACTTCTGTTCCTTTGTTCAATCGTGGATCAATATGCAGTCATCTGAGTGAAAGAGGACCAATTGCAGAGAGGTGGCAGAATATGGAAGAGGAACAGGAACAGGAAGACAGCATGAAGCTAAGGGATAGTGTTTATGTTGTTTTTTAGAGTCACTCCTGATTGCACTATCAGAGTAACCTGAAATATGTTTCAATTTAACTGACTTCTGTACTGTGTGATGCTGGACGAACCTTATTTGCAAAATGGAACCAAATTGAAAATGAAAATGCAGGTTGAGTACCTCTTATTCTGAATCTAGACACACTCTGGAAGTTAGTGGTAGACAGGAGGACCTGGCGAGCTGTGGTCCATGGGGTCACGAAGAGTCGGACATGATTTAATGACTAACCAACAACAGCAACCATTTATTCTGAATTCAGAAATACAAAATATTCCAAAATATGGAATATTCAGAAATACGAAATTTTTTTTGAGTGCCAATATGACTTTTTTTTTTTAACTTTTTGCCTAAAGAAATAAATCACAAACTGTGTTTCATGCACAAAATTATTATAAATATTGTATAAAATTACTTTCAGGTTAGGTGTATATAAAGGATGTATGAAACATAAATGAACTTTTTGTTTACACTTGTTTACACCCATCCCCAAGATCTCTCTTTATGTATATGTAAATATTCCAAAATATGGAAAAACCCACATCCAAAACACTTCTGGTCGCAAGTACTTCAGATAAGGAATGCGCAACCTGTATTGTAATAGCATTTATAGTATAGTGTACTATACTGTATCCAGAGGGGATCTGTTCCAGTTGTGTTCAGATGTGTTCTGAAGCACAGAGAGGGTCCTTTCTGTGGCATGAAGAGCTTGGCCAGTTTCCCTTTTGGAACGAGACTTGGCAAGATGAATGAAATGGACCGTGCAATATGGAATATTCAGAAATATGGAACTTTTTTTGAGTGCCAGTTGGAGGAGGATTTGACAGAAACTTCCCAAGAACTGAAATGGGAATGGCTTGTAGTTTTGGAGATGCCCTGGAGAGGGGAATAGGTGGTAGTGGAGGAGCCAGCATTCCTGCAATTGGTAGGATGGCTCCTGGACTTGACCTCAGAACCACAGAGAAGGTGTGAACTGAAAGTGGCTTCTGGTCACATCTGGGAGGCCTTCTGAGGAGGCTTGGAAGCTGGGCACAGCCTCCAGGTGAGTAATTGCAACACTGTGCCGCCACCGCCCCCCACATAAGAACAGCCCCACTGGATCAGGCCATGGCCCATCTAATCCAGCTTCCTGTATCTCACAGCAGCCCGCCAAATGCCCAGGGAGCACACCAGATAACAAGAGACCTCATCCTGGTGCCCTCCCTTGCATCTGGCATTCTGACATAGCCCATTTCTAAAATCAGGAGGTTGCACATGCACATCATGGCTTGTACCCCGTAATGGATTTTTCCTCCAGAAAAATTGTCCAATCCCCTTTTAAAGATGTCCAGGCCAGATGCCATCACCACATCCTGTGGCAAGGAGTTCCACAGACCAACCACACGCTGAGTAAAGAAATATTTTCTTTTGTCTGTCCTAACCCTCCCAACACTCAATTTTAGTGGATGTCCCCTGGTTCTGGTGTTATGTGAGAGTGTAAAGAGCATCTCTCTATCCACTTTATCCTTCCCATGCATAATTTTGTATGTCTCAATCATGTCCTCCCTCAGGCACCTCTTTTCTAGGCTGAAGAGGCCCAAACGCCATAACCTTTCCTCATAAGGAAGGTGCCCCAGCCCAGTAATCATCTTAGTCACTCTCTTTTGCACCTTTTCCATTTGCACTATGTCTTTTTTGAGATGCAGCGGCCAGAACTGGACACAATACTCCAGGTGTGGTCTTACCATCGATTTGTACAACGGCACTATAATATTAGCCGTTTTGTTTTCAATACCTTTTCTAATGATCCCAAGATTCCAATATCCCCAGATTTCAGTATCGGTGAAGGGTCTGGGAACTAAATATCACCAGAATCTACAGAACCATCTAATCTAATGCTTTGATTAATTATCGGGAACATTTATATAGTGCTGTCTTAATGTGCTGGCGTTCTCTGTATTGTTCTGAGGTTGTCATAGCAATCCTGTTAGCTACCTACCTTTTGCAACTGGGGAGCTGGGATGAGAGGGAGTGGCTTGTACAAGTCCACCTTGTCAGAATTAATGGCTCCTGGTCAACATCTGGGAGGCTCTCTGAGGCCTTCTGTGGATATGGATGTTCAGGTCCATGGAAGCTGAGCTTGTAAGCAAGAAGGGTCCACTTTATATAGAGGGAAATAAATAATCTATGTTGTTATTCTCAGCTCTATTTTTGCTCTCAGTAATATTAGAAGAATTTAATTTATCCACAAGGTTACCAAAACCCAGAGAAATAGAAGCCTTCTGTTTACATTAACTTTTGTTTTATTTAGCAGAGATCTAAATCATGTTAGCTTTCTCATGAACTCCAGAGTGGTTTTTTTTTCCTTGCAGATTTATTTATATATCCTGCCATTGCTGCTTTGAGGTGTGTTGACTGACAGTGCTCAGCTTCCACTCTCCAACCAACCATCTGCTCTATTTTTCTCTCTCCTCTTACTAGCCTGCCGGGACACTTTTCTCTTCCAAATTTAGTCTACCCAGCACACTTTCTAAAGGCCAAGAGAAAAGGACGTATTTTTGAATATGCTGAAGAGCCCTGCTGCTTATTTTCTCTTTGGGAGATGATAAATATTTGCTCCATCACTGCAGCAACCAAATCACAACTGAATTGATCTTTGGCTCCTTTCTGTGTTACAGAAGTTTAGCAGTTAGTTCAGGATGCCATTAACCCACTAATAAAATGCCATATGTATTTAAAAAATCCAGATGGTGAGCTACAGAGATGTAAATAAGGCACCAGTTTACAACGAACCAAGTACAATGGTTAAGAGTTCATAACTGCAAATAATACATTACTTTGATGAAACATTTGTTTTTCAGAGGGATCTGACTTATTTTTCATAGGCAGAGGTGGAATTAACTTGAGAAGACAACATTTCCATTCCAGAGAAATAGCTTCATGATCTGGAAAGATAATGCTAGCATCCTTTTTGAAAATAACATGAACAGGAAACCTTCTCTATATTATTTTGAGCAAATACCCATGCATAGAAACCAGGAGTGGAACTGATTGTTGGTGAGTGATCTCACATTTTTTGATGTTTCCCAGAGATGAGTACTGCATTAGTTCCAGATAATTTCCACTGGCCCGCAATAGGAGAGCACAGTGGTGTTCCTGGGCTTCTTCATACCCCTTGTTTGCTGCCCCCTGCTTCTGACCAGGAAGCAATTGTGGTGATGTCATCACACAATTACTTGCTAGGTGGCATCTTTCGTCTCCTCCAAGGAGACGACACAGCCTAGAATCATGGGTAGAGAGGCAGAGAGGTGCTGCCTCTCTGGCCGCAATTCAGCACCATACTGGGTCGCCCCCCCCCTTTATAGGAGGAGAAGAAAGGGGCAGTCTAGAGAGGCAGTGCACGGGAGTTGTGAGCAATTCCCAGTGCACTGTCTTTCTAGGCTGCCCATTTCCTCTGGGGGAAACAGCCCCAGTCCAACACTGAAGAGGGAGCATCTTGCTGCCTTTCTGGACATTATTCTAGGCTGACCCCCTCCCTTGTCGGGAGGAGGGTTTGTTTGTTTTTTAAGTGAAAGAAGCTGGTGGAGCTGCTGGCTTTTCACTTTAAAAAAAGATAAACGGGCAACAGGGGGGGCAAGGCTGATTGTGGCATCCCTGGAGGGGCAGTTCGGGGGCATTTACCCCCCTTGCATCCCCCTAGATCCACCACTGGGAGAAAGAGAGACAGAGAAACACAGCTGATGACAATACAGGTGTCTCCCCATAACCACAGATTCCATATCTGCAGTTTCACTAATCAGCAGTTTTCTGCCATCCCATGCTCTTTACTTATCTGTCTTCATTTGCAGTGCCCTCTCCTTTGCATTGCAGCCCTTCTTGTTAGAAAGCACTAGAAGAGGAACATGAGAAGCAATCAGCCAGAACGCTAGACAAGGCTTCCTGCTTCCTGTTAGCATTGTCTTTGATTCCCACCGCTAGTATTCTGGCTGACTGCTTCTCACATTCCTCCTGCAAAAGAAAACACATGAGAAATAATGTTTGGTGCCACAATTAAATACAAGATTCGCTTTTATCCACCATTTCAGTAACCCGGGGAGGTAGTGTACTCATTATGGTGGTAGAGAAAATAATATATGTAAATAAGTTGCTTGACTTTGGGTGGGGTGGCTGGCAAGCCCTACTTGGGGATTTTGTATGTAAATGTCATAGAATTCCTAATCACTATCACTCATTCAGAATTACTTGTGATACAATGCCTCGAAGTCAGCAAGACCAAGTGAAAACAGTACTAATATTGATTCTATTAGGCTTTACATTGTATAGTGTTGGTTCATGGTCCTTCTCGCTCTGCTGTTACTGAAGGCCATCTTTGAATTGCCCGTGAATACAATTTAGAACTGGATGTTGGGTTTTTAGGTTTTACTGTTTTCAATCCATTGACCGCAATGGCGTTGAAACACATGGAACTTCAACTTTATCCCACAGCAAATGGGGGACTATAATGAACACTGGGACACAGAAGGAGATGAGACAGGGGCACAGTGGTGACAATTTTCTTTCTCTGCATGTGCATTCTTGAAGGTGAATGCGTAATCTTGAAGATTTGGCATGTCGGCTGTAACTGAACATGTAACTTCAAGGTAAGATCTAACCTGTACTGCGTAGAACAGAACTGCTTCTTCCTGAGATCCAGCTACTATTCTGTGAATTCAATCACAGAGAGCATTATCCTGGCATCCAGTTAAATTACTCTTGCTTAACAGAACAGATGGGTTTCAGTGCAAAGCTGCTGGAATGTAATGGCTGAATAATCATAGAAAAAGCTTTGGTGTTTCTCCCCCCAGAACCCTTATACCACAGTAAAACCATTTAAGTCTGAGATTTGCAAAGATGCCCAAGGGGTATCAGCCCAATAGCCATTCATTTAATGGAAGTCTCCAAACAGATCCTACAACTTATTTTATTGGAAGCCAAATACACAGAGCACATAAGCAGCTTTAAAAGAAAATCTAAAGCCAGAGCTTTTAAAAAGAATGTTTGCTTATGGTGTATCAACAAAGAAAGATCTCTTTTCTAAGTGATGTTATGAAAACTAAATATATATGGCAGCCAGCTGGTGTTTTAAGTCTTTTGAAGTTTGATTCCTTAAGAAAGCAGATACTTATAGTTAACAGTAGAGGGCAAAAACAGAACGAATGTGACTCTTTTCCCACATAGGATGCACTTTGAAAAAACACATAGCTCATCTTTTGATTACAAGAACTTCCTGTCTCAACATTAATTCACAATATTTCATCATAACACTTCTGGACTCAGATGGGAATTAAACACAATATTTGTGCATCCAAAAGCTGTCAGACATTTCCTCAAGCACAGCAGAATTAAACCAAATATTGAAAAATAACCCAGTATAGCCAAGCGGCAGTACATTTGCAGGCTGCCAAATTCACTGTAAGCCAGGAAGGGCAAAAACAAAAGATTCAATTTCTTTAAATGCAGTATGCTACAAAACAAAAACTTGTTTTATTTCATGGCCCAATCCCTTCAAAACACTATTCTATTTAATCTGATCCTATCTAAAAGTCGTAAAGTGCTTTGCAGCAGCGCAAGGGCCAGACACACTGTTGGGAAGGTCAGAGCCTTCCTGCTAGCACTGATGGCCATTGGGACACCCGCAGGAGCAGGTAAGTCCAGTGCAGGGGTGGGGGAGGGCAGGGAGGGGATGGAATGGGGATGGGGTGGGGGATTAATGGATTGGGACCAGCAGGGGGCCAGGAGATGCAGTGCTGGTGCCTGTCATATCCAAACGCCCTTCCTGGGCTGATCCGCCTGCATGGATCAACACAGACTTGTGCCACCAATATTGGAGCATAGGTTTCTGGCTGGTGAACCAACAGACATGCAGCAACCACTGGTGGAAAGGTTGCTGCAATAGTAGGGTGCTCATTGCACCAGTGTACCTGGCAGTAAGCTGGTGCAATCAGGGGATAGGTTTGGGCCATCAAGGAACTTCTAAAGCAGTCCTATATGGAATCGTTCAGGGCCAAATCTCATTGTATTCTGTAGAGTTTGTTTTCTGGAGTGTGTGTTTGGGGCTCCAACCTGAAACTAATCTAATGGTCTTTTGGTTTTCAGTGCAGGGCACAAGGAATTAATGGGCTATTTCAAAACTGTATTATTTGATTATGCAGCACAATTTATGCTGCATCATGTAGCTTGATTTACATCTATTATTTTGATGTTTTTACGTCTGTCAATTTATTTGCTTTGTGCATATCAATGTCACTTTTGCTTAGTGAATAATTTATTTGCTCCATAATCACATGTGGTTTGCTATAATTCAACAACAAATCTCGTGTGTTTCAGTTACATTTTGAAATCTGGTATTTGCTACTGGTTCAGCTTACCCATTGGAGAGTGAAAAACCCAATTTGAACCCAGCAATCTGATTCTGAGAGATATTGTCTCCACAGATGGAATTTCCATTTACCTATCACAGCTGATATGAGGGATTTTCATTGATAGAGTTGTGGGAGAGACAAAGGCATTTATGGTTGCAGTAGCTACCAACGTCTGGGGATTTGGTCTGCTCCTCTCCTTTTAGAAGGTGCCAGTCTCCCTAGATCATTATACCCAGTCTTTCTTTCTTTGCTTTATGTGCATCAACTACAAAGAATTTTGTTGTAAATATTTTCTGTCTCTTAGCATAACTCCAGAATTTGCTGATTTCTGGTTTCATTATTCTTTTGCTTGGCTCAGTCACAAAAGTGGCCACTTAAATACAGAGCAGTTGGAATATACACCTAATAAGCTGTGGTTGACATGAGTTTCTTGTCACAGGTTAGTAACCTCTGCCTGTTTATTTTGAGTTAAGTGAAATCTGTTACACTGTGTTTGCTCATTCTGTTCAGGTTCAAGTTTCAGAATAATCTCTCAAAATCTTAACTGAAAGAAACAATAAGGTCCTTTGCAGAAATGTCGTCTTGTGGCAAAATGCAATGCAAAAACAAGAGACTCCAGTTGCTATCAACCAATCCAGTGCAGATTCTCACACACGCAGTGGTGCCCACATGGGCTGGGTTGCAACCTGCATGGAAATTTTGCATGCTGGAGGTCTCCATGGAGTAGGCCCCAGCATCCACAATAAGGCAACTTGGACCTAAATGAGTTCTATAGCTTGAGCAAGTCCATGTTGCCCCATGTTGGCAGATTAGACCTGGGAAGGGGAATAAAATTTGGTGTGCACAGTGCTTTTTTTTGTAAAAGAAAAGGTGCAGGAACTCACAATTTGTTAATCTTTTATTTATTTATTTATTTATTTATTTATTTATTTATTTATTTATTTATTTTTAAACCATTTTTAATTGCAGAAATAAAATATTTTTTTATGTGCTTCCCCCCTGAAGATGAACTTACTTCTAAGCAGACATGCATAGGATTGGGCTGTCAATCTCCACATCCCCTTCCCCCTAGCTACTTTTTCTACACATGGGGAAAAATACTGTACAGGCGTGTAGTATGTAGTGTGGCACTACTCTGAGGAGAGGAAGCAGTGAATGGATTCCGAAAAATGGCTTACATGAGTTCCATGTAGTAAAATTACTCTAAGCAACTGTGGGAGTAAGAATAAAAAAGGAATTCTTACATGAGAGGGGTCCTTAGGTGCACAAAGAAACAGCTATGTTTGCAAACAAGCGATTAAATATGGTTTAATTCAGGTATCAGAATACCCTGTGTCTTTGGGAAGACGCTTGGCATGCAACTGTATGTTCTCTGCTGCCCTGAGCAGCTGCTGTGCATTGCTGGAGAGGAGCTGCAAATGCTGGCTGGCGGAGGGCATGCTTGTGGGGGAAGGATGAGGAGGATCTCTGGCAAGGCTGGACAGCACATTGTACACACGTAGAATCCCTTTTCACCTGCCCTTAGCATGTGAAAACGGGTGCAGATATATATCTCTGCCAGGATTAAGAGCCCAATCCTAGGTATGTCTACTCTGAAGTTTCATTCTAGTCAATAGAGCTTACTCCCAGGAAAGTGCCTAAGATTGCAGCCTAAGAGCCCAATCCTATGCATGTCTACTCAGAAGTCCACTTTAGTGAATGGGGCTTACTGTGGATAGGATGGCAGCCTCAGGGCCCAATCCTGTGCCTGTCTCCTCAGAAGTCAGTCCCATTAGAGTCAATGGGGCTTCCTCCCAGGAAGGTGTGGAGAGGACTGCAGCCTCAGAGCCTCTGTTTTGCTCCCCCCCTCCTGGAATGCCTCCAAAGGGGAGGGGCCCCTGCAAAAAGGTGCCAGAACTCCGTCCCCCCGCGTTCCATTAGAAAAAAAGCCCTGGGTGTGCACATCTGCCACTGATTCCATCCCCCTCCTGGGCCTGATCCCCCACACCATTCCCTATCACTGCCTCCCATCATGTACATGTCATGTGCTGTGGCTGCTTTTCAATGGGACAGCTGTAACTCTGTGTAGGATTGTGCCTATGTAAAGTTTGAACAAACCCTCAGGTTTGCTTCCTTTCTAGAATCCCTCGCTTTCCTGCCAACGGTATACAGGTCTACCTCTTTTTCCTGGTTCCAATGTGTGGACTCTTTCCCCACTGCAGCCTGCTCACTTTCTGGTTTCCTTCCAGAAGCTGCCGGCTTTCATGTCTCATTAACACAGGTGAGTTTCACAACTAATAGACTTGGCTACCTCAAGCTATTTGACAATTCCTTTCATTCCGCTCCCAATACTAAAGAGGTGGCACCTTCCATTTCCACACATTCAGGAAAATTAAGCTTTTTGTGCCTTTAAACACCTGTGGTGAATTTTAAAAAAATTAATATTTGACAGAAATGTCTGACCTCCCTCTTGATTGCATTATGAATATTCTTTTGCTTGAAGTGGAATAGATTACTGGCTTCCCACAGAAAATACATGGTGATGTTGATAAATAATTGCACCAGGGAACTCCACATTTTTGCACGTCTAGCAGCTTTTCTGTCTGAAATAATGAGGCAAATTGGCTTCAAAGTGATAGCTTGTCAGTTCCTGCAGTTGCTTAAAAACAAAGGGAGTTAAGCATTTTCATCAACTCAAGGGGTGTCTTAACATCTTCATCCATTTGTTTACTGGGAAGATATTTTGCTTACTTCGGCCAGCATTTTATACGCAGGAGAATCCCCTGAAATTCCAAGCAGGCACCAGTTTGCCTTATGCCCTTCCTTTGATAATGTTAGTTTTACATGACTCGAGAACCAATTAAACCCCAAGGTTTTACTGTGATTCTCAAAGACTCGTATCTGCAACCATCTAATTAAAAAAAGATGATGCAATTCACTTCCACCATGCGCTGAGCAATCTGGAGGTGAATCTTATTTAAACTGTGCTCTAAATCTCACTTATGTTCTCAATGTCCTTGAAGCAAATAGTGTTTTCTAGCAAAAACTAATCTCCAAAAGTTTATCAAAGTTCATCTTTTTTCTTTTGTTCATTGACCGCAGCTGGACATGTTCAGAAAGTTTACTGCTCAGTTTGATTCTGTAGAATTACCGAAGGTGCTCCATCCCTTCATAATATGAGTATTTTGAGGTGTAAAAGAGGAGCATAGATGACCACATTCCTCTCTGCAGTGTTTGTATACAGTGTGGTCTTATTCTGTTTCCATTATTTAGTCATTGTGATATGTTATTCAGGTCCCAACCCTATCCAACTTTCCAGTGCCAATGCAGCTATGCCAATGAAACGTCTGCTGCACTTTGCAGGGGAGAAGCAGTCATGGAGGTCTCCTCAAGAAAAGGGAACATTTGTTCCGTTACCTTGGGGCTGCGTTGCAGCTGTATCAACACTGAAAAGTTGGATAGGATTGAGCCTTCACTTGCCTATTGGTAGTAAAAGATTAACAAAAATGAACACAGCTGTAGTTATATGTATGGAAGTAGTATCCAAGACAACAGGTTTTCCTAGCTAGTTAGCAACTGAAGATCCACCAAATTACTCAGGATATTGTAACTTCCCCCCCTCAACGGCCCAATCGTATGGGTTATTAACAACATCAGAACTTGTGTTCCGCTGTTGCAAATGCTGTGACGCTGCTGTAAGTAGTGCACAGCTGTTGAGCATGTCAGACCTGCTGACACAAACAGCTGGAGGCTCTGTGCACCTGATGGACCCAACCTGTGCTAGAGCAGGTGACGTGGCAGTGGGGAGCAGGCTGTGGGCGAGGTTTGGGGAAGGGAAAGTGAAGGGGGAGAGCAGGAGTGGTTCCAGGGCTGGAGGGCTTGAACTTTTGCCAGTAAAATAGCCTGCATGGGTCTGAGGAGACCTATAGACAAGTAAGCAGCCTACTGGGAGAAAAGTGTAAAAGTGCAAAAGTGTTATATTACCTCTCTCTGGTTGTCTGGTCATCCACCCCCCCACAAAGGATGCTGTGAATGCTCCTTTGGAGCAGATCCATGCTATCGACTGTTGGGGATAGTGCTGGGCTGTAAGTAGCTCTTTCCCATTACTATGGAGTACAGTTTACTTTTGTTAATTGGAGAGTGCTAAAAATTCAAGACTACAAAAGTACAGTTAGTGCAGGATGACTGATGACTATGGGGAGAGAGAGAGAGAGAGAGAGAGAGAGAGAGAGATTAGAATCTGCAGATTTTGTGGGGGTGGGGGAAATCCCGGTTTGCAGGTCTACCAACGGCCCACCCCATGGGTTCAGAACCCATGGGTATTCAAACCTGTGGGTACCAAACCTATGGATGTGGAGGGTCATCTGTAACTACATTCATTGTAGAGTGTATCCAAGACCTTCTTTAAGTTAGAGCACTGTCAAGTTCAGGTTTGAAAACAAGCCTTAGGTCTTCACATCAAAACCATAAGAGGATCCTCTTATCCTTTGGTTCCCCCATGTGGGCAGGAGCCTCCATTAGCTGCAATGGAAAAGTCAGGAAAGGAGGAAAACAAAAAAATAAATAAATGAGCAAATCCTTGCATATGTTGCCTAGATGGTGGGCATGTGATTTCAGATGAAGCCTTCAGTGCACCTCCACTGGAAATAATGGATATGTACACTAATCTAGCTCTGTGGTAGCTCTGACTGAGAGGCAGAAGAAGGACCCCTAATAGGGAAAACAATTCAGAATGTTACAAAATTGGAAGTAATGTCAAGGTATAGATTAACAACAATTTTTTTTAAAATGGAGATACTGTATAAAGCAACACTCTAGAAGAGAAAGACTGTGAAGGAGCCTTACTGAACACACTGGCCCAAGTGCTAGTGGGAAGGCCTGAGATTGTTCCCTTACTCAGAGACCCCCACAAATGCCTGGACTTTCAGAAGGCGTTCGACACGGTCCCTCACCAAAGGCTACTGAAAAAACTCCACAGTCAGGGAATTAGAGGGCAGGTCCTCTCCTGGATTGAGACCTGGTTGAAGGAAACAGAGAGTGATTGTCAATGGGCAGTTGTCACAATGGAGAGAAGTGAAAAGCGGTGTGCCCCAAGGATCTGTCCTGGGACCAGTGCTTTTCAACCTCTTCATAAATGACCTGGAGACAGGGGTGAGCAGTGAGGTGGCTAAGTTTGCAGACGACACCAAACTTTTCCGAGCGGTGAAGATCAGAAGTGATTGCGAGGAGCTCCAGAAGGATCTCTCTAGACTGGCAGAATGGGCAGCAAAATGGCAGATACGTTTCAATGTAAGTAAGTGTAAAGTCATGCACATTGGGGCAAAAGATCAAAACTTCACATATAGGCTGATGGGTTCTGAACTGTTTGTGACAGATCAGGAGAGAGATCTTGGGGTGGTGGTGGACAGGTCCATGAAAGTGTCGACCCAATGTGCGGCGGCAGTAAAGAAGGCCAATTCTATGCTTGGGTTCATTAAAAAAGGTATTGAGAACAAAACGGCTAATATAATGCCGTTGTACAAATCTGTGATAAAGGCCACACCTGGAGTATTGTGTCCAGTTCTGGTCGCCACATCTCAAAAAAGACATAGTGGAAATGGAAAAGATGCAAAAGGGAGCGACTAAGATGATTACTGGACTGGGGCACCTTCCTTATGAGGAAAGGCTATGGTGTTTGGGCCTCTTCAGCCTAGAAAGGAGACGCCTGAGGGAGGACATGATTGAGACATAC
Source organism: Tiliqua scincoides (assembly GCF_035046505.1). Lineage (NCBI taxonomy): Eukaryota > Metazoa > Chordata > Lepidosauria > Squamata > Scincidae > Tiliqua > Tiliqua scincoides. The sequence goes on along the minus strand of NC_089823.1, from coordinate 211,496,604 downwards.
AAAATTATGCATGGGAAGGATAAAGTGGCTAGAGAGATGCTCTTTACACTCTCACATAACACCAGAACCAGGGGACATCCACTAAAATTGAGTGTTGGGAGAGTTAGAACAGACAAAAGAAAATATTTCTTTACTCAGCCTGTGGTTGGTCTGTAGAACTCCTTGCCGCAGGATGTGGTGATGGCATCTGGCCTGGATGCCTTTAAAAGGGGATTGGACAAGTTTCTGGAGGAAAAATCCATTATGGGTTACAAGCCTTGATGTGTATGTGCAACCTCCTGATTTTAGAAATGGGTTATGTCAGAATGCCAGATGCAAGGGAGGGCACCAGGATGAGGTCTCTTGTTATCTGGTGTGCTCCCTGGGGCATTTGGTGGGCTGCTGTGAGATACAGGAAGCTGGACTAGATGGGCTTATGGCCTGATCCAGTGGGGCTGTTCTTATGTTCTTATGGCTCTCCCTGGATGCAGTGGCATTGGTGGGGGGGGAGGTAGGATTGGGCATTAAGTATAGTCTAGTAACACTAACCTGGATCTTGGTATGTTCCGTCAGCTTCTTGTTGGACCAGACTCTCTTTGTGAGTCTGGAAAACGTGGTAGCTGCTTTACCGATGCGCCTGTTTAGCTCGGCATCGAGAGAATGAGTGTCGGAGATCGTTGAGCCAAGGTACACAAAGTCATGGACAACCTCCAGTTCATGCTCAGAGATTGTAATGCAGGGAGGTGAGTCCACATCCTGAACCATGACCTGTGTTTTCTTCAGGCTGATTGTCAGTCCAAAATCTTGGCAGGCCTTGCTAAAACGATCCATGAGCTGCTGGAGATCTTTGGCAGAGTGGGTAGTGACAGCTGCATCGTCGGCAAAGAGGAAGTCACGCAGACATTTCAGCTGGACTTTGGATTTTGCTCTCAGTCTGGAGAGGTTGAAGAGCTTTCCGTCTGATCTGGTCCGGAGATAGATGCCTTCTGTTGCAGTTCCAAAGGCCTGCTTCAGCAGGACAGCGAAGAAAATCCCAAACAAGGTTGGTGCAAGAACACAGCCCTGCTTCACTCCGCTTCGGATGTCAAAAGGGTCTGATGTGGAGCCATCGAAGACAACAGTGCCCTTCATGTCCTTGTGGAAGGATCTGATGATGCTGAGGAGCCTGGGTGGACATCCAATCTTGGGGAGAATCTTGAAGAGGCCGTCTCTGCTGACCAGGTCGAAAGCCTTTGTGAGATCTATGAAGGCTATAAAGAGTGGCTGTCGTTGTTCCCTGCATTTCCCTGACACTTTGCCAACAGTCTGAGGCTAAGAGGCAAAGAAGGAAGGCCCATAGCCAGGGAGACAGACCAGGGACAGACTGCACTTGCTCCCGGTGTGGAAGGGATTGTCACTCCCGGATTGGCCTTTTCAGCCACACTAGACGCTGTGCCAGAACCACCTTTCAGAGCGCGATACCATAGTCTTTCGAGACTGAAGGTTGCCAATACTAGTAACACTAACAAAAATAAGGCAGCCTAATGTGTGCAAACTAAAATTGATTAATTTATTCTATTTTTAATACTAAAACATATAATCACATCACAAATAAGCACACAGATGAGTGCTTGTCAGTCATCTCAGTACCTTTGCACTCATCAGCCACTGCCTGCCAACTTACTTCATACTGAGTAATGCCACATAATTCTGCCTGAACGATTTCTCTTAAATCTCTGAGTATTAAAGGGCTAGAAACTTAATGTCCCTGGGGCCCTTTGCGAGTCCTTACTACTCATCTCATCCCAGCATGCCAGGAGATCACTTTGTAAGCCTAATTAGATGGGTATTTGTTTGCATCTTTACTGCTGGGACTAAATATATAAATATACTGCCGCTACCTACTGAGTTAAAGAGAAGGAGGGCTTTTTTGTATTCAGGGAAGGGATAACTAACTGGAATACTGAGTGAAGGTCTGCGAGCTTCCAATCACTAATTCATCATCATCATCATCATCATCATCATCATCATCATCATCATCATCATCATCATCATCATCATCATCATCATCATAATAATAATAATAATAATAATAATAATAATAATAATAATAATAATAATAATAAAACTTTATTTTTATCCCGCCCTTCTCCCAAAAAGGGACCCAGGGCGGCTAACAACATATAAAACAAATTAAAACATAATTTCAGATAAAAACATATTAAAAAACACATTAGCAGAACCCATAAAAACAGTAGTCAGAAGAGTCAGAATAAAAGAACATAAAACAGCAGTTCTTAGAGGAATCGGGCCTGTAAAAAAGCAACTAAAAGATATATAAAAGATGTTAAAAAGGCCAGAATGTCAGAAGGCTTGGTTAAACAACAAGGTCTTCAGGCCTCGCCGAAAGGACTCAAGAGAGGGAGCCATTCTCAAGTCAAGGGGAAGGGAGTTCCACAACGTTGGTGCCACTACTGAGAAGGCCCTATTTCTTGCTGCTGCCCCACGTACCTCCTTAGGCGGCGGCACTTGTAAAAAGGCCTTCTCTGATGACCTGAGAGGACAAGCCGGATTGTACGGGAGTAGGCGATCTCTAAGATAACCTGGCCCAGAGCAGTATAGGGCTTTAAAGGTCAAAACCAGCACCTTGAATTGGGCCTGGAAACGAATGGGCAGCCAATGTAGCCCCCGGAGAAGCGGGCTGACAGAGTCAAACCGCCTAGCTCCAGTGACCACACGGGCCGCCGCATTCTGCACTAATTGCAGTTTCCGAACCGTCTTCAGGGGCAGCCCCACATAAAGCGCGTTACAATAATCTAACCTCGATGTCACCGTAGCATGGATCACTGTGGCCAGGTTAAATTAAATCCGGATAAGACAGAGGCTCTCCTGGTTCGGAAATCCTCGATGCAGGTGCTGGATTATCAGCTTGCTCTGAATGGGGTTGCACTCCCTCTGAAGGAGCAGGTCCGCAGCTTGGGGGTCCACCTGGACTCGCAGCTGCTCCTGGATTCCCAGGTGGCGGCTGTGGCTAGGGGGGCCTTTGCTCAGCTTCGGCTGGTGCGCCAGCTGCGTCCGTACTTGGATCGTGCAGACCTGGCCATGCGGCCCGAAAGGACTCCTTGATTCTGCTACTTCCCTTACCTGGGGAAAGAGGACACCATTTTGGTGCTACGGCAGCCCTGCAATTGGACTGTAAACAAGATAATTCTGGTCTTGTCAGGGTTAGTTTGGTCTTGTCTCATCCAATGCACTTTCAATGAAATTGGCTAGGAAATTGGCAATGAAACCAAAATTAGCTGCTTGCAGCCTTGTTGACTTAAATTGAGGCCCCTTAAATTGAGGCCTAATTTGCCCATTGATAGATTGAACAGGGATTATGGATCATTCCTATGATTCAATTTGTTATATTCCTAACTCTCTGTGGTCCTTTTGAAAAAGTGAAAGTTGAACTTTCAAGGAGCATCCCTGACACAGGCAGATCCTGTATGTTTGTTGGCAACCTTCAATCTCGAAAGACCGGGGCTTTTTTTCTAATGGAACGCGGGGGGATGGAGTTCCGGCACCTTTTTGCAGGGGCCTCTCCCCTTCGGAGGCATTGGGGGGAGCAAAACAGATGCATTCGCTGGGTGGGTGCTGGGGGGTGCAGGGTGGGCATGCACCTGGCCCCTGCCTGACCGCACAACGACCCCCTCCTGCCCCCATCCCCAAACTCTCACCTGAGTCCAGCCCGCCTCCCCTCCCCCTGCGCTCTGCTTCCCCACGCAGCTTCCAAGCCGGTGGAGGGCACGGGGGACAAGTGCCGACGCTGAGGAGGAGGACGGACAGCCAGCCAGCCAGGGAGACGGGCTGCAACACCCACGGAACGTCCAGATACTGGCTTGGCAGAGGAGGAGGGGAAGGAAGCTGGCTGGTGCAGCCCCCGTACCAATCTGCAGCACGAGCCTAGGCGTGTCTACTCAGAAGTAAGTCTCATTGTGCTCAATGGGTTTGCTCCTGGGAAAGGGTGCATAGCCTTGCTGCCTGAGAGCCCAAGACTATGCATGTCTACTCAGAAGTAAGTTCCACTGTGTTCAATGGGGCTTACTCCCAGGAAAGTGTCATAGCCTTGCAACCTGAGTAGATAGGCAGAAGAAGGGCTCTGAGGCTGCAGTCCTCTCTACACTTTCCTGGGAGGAAGCCCCACTGCCTCTAGTGGGACTGACTTCAGAGTAGACAGCCATAGGCTTTGGCTCTGAGGCTGCAGTCCTCTCCACACCTTCCTGGGAGGAAGCCCCATTGACTCTAATGGGACTGACTTCTGAGGAGACAGGCACAGGATTGGGCCCTGAGGCTGCCATCCTATCCACAGTAAGCCCCATTCACTTAAGTGGACTTCTGAGTAGACATGCATAGGATTGGGCTCTTAGGCTGCAATCCTAGGCACTTTCCTGGGAGTAAGCTCCATTGACTAGAACAAGACTTACTTCAGAGTAGACATACCTAGGATTGGGCTCTTAATGCTGGCAGAGATATATATCTGCACCCATTTTCACATGCTAAGGGCAGGTGAAAAGGGATTCTACATGTGTACAATGTGCTGTCCAGCCTTGCCAGAGATCCTCCTCACCCTTCCCCCACAAGTATGCCCTCCGCCAGCCAGCATTTGCAGCTCCTGTCCAGCAATGCACAGCAGCTGCTCAGGGCAGCGGAGAACATACAATTGCATGCCAAGCGTCTTCCCAAAGACACAGAGTATTCTGATACCTGAATTAAACCATATTTAATCGCTTGTTTGCAAAGTAGCTGTTTCTATGTGCACCTAAGGACCCCTCTCGTGTAAGAATTCCTTTTTTGTTCTTACTCCCACAGTTGCTCAGAGTAATTTTACTACATGGAACTCATGTAAGCCATTTATTGGAATCCATTCACTGCTTCCTCTCCTCGAAGTAGTGCCACACTACATACTACACGCTACACGCCTGTACAGTATTTTTCCCCATGTGTAGAAAAAGTAGCTAGGGGGAAGGGGATGTGGAGACTGACAGCCCAATCCTATGCATGTCTGCTTAGAAGTAAGTTCATCTTTAGGGGGAAGCACATAAAAAATATTTTATTTCTCCAATAAAAATGGTTTATAAATAAATAAATAAATAAATAAAAGATTAACAAGTTGTGAGTTCCTGCACCTTTTTTCTTACAAAAAAAAGCACTGCGAAAGACTATGGTATTGTGCTCTGAATGGTGGTTCTGGAACAGCATCTAGTGTGGCTGAAATGGCCAATTTGGGAGTGACAATCCCTTCTACACCTGGAGCAAGTGCAGTCTGACCCTGGTCTGTCTCCCTGGCTATGGGCCTTCCTTCTTTGCCTCTTAGCCTCAGACTGTTGGCCAAGTGTCTCTTCAAACTGGGAAAGGCCATGCTGCACAGCCTGCCTCCAAGCAGGCCGCTCAGAGGCCAGGGTTTCCCACCTGTTGAGGTCCTCTCCTAAGCCCTTCAGATCCCTCTTGCAGATGTCCTTGTATCTGTCATATACAGATCCTGTATAGGCTCTTCCATAATTATGTCTTTGGTATGCTGGAAATTAACAGTGGGGGAACAGTTGATTCTTCTGTTCATTTCAATCACCATGGCTAATCTTATGTTGCACAGCAGGAAGAAGTACTGTTGTTTAAGGGGTATTTTTTCATATGCTCCAGGCACTTTGCTTTTAAACTCCACCCATCTGAAAAATGGTCATTTCTAGAAAACAAATTTCCAGGCTGCCTTCCACTAAAAGAATCTGACAATAGACCTTTAATGAAGAAAGCTAAATTGAAAGCATGTTCAGATCAACATGCTGTTCAAGATGCTTGCATGAAACAGGAAAAAAAAAATGAATGTTAAGTTAGAGAGAAGCCAAAGAAGCGAAAACACCTTAGAGAAGCAATTTACTTTTGCTAATGTCAGCTAATGCACAAACATTAGCAATTTGATATCTCTGTCATAAGCCAGATACCGTTACTATTTCATTTTCACTAGCCCATGGGTTGCTTAGAGATGCTTTACATCTTTAGTATGAATCCTATTTGGCAAAACTGGAGTGTTTGTGTTCTGACATTCTGCTTTATGGCTGCATTCATCAGCCGCTGAAACTTTTATTAAGATCTGTTCATTTAAACTGATGTTTTTGAATCCATCATTGATACTGATTTTGTAGCCCTTTCCCAGTCAACTGCTGGGAAATTTCTCAGAAAATTGCATGAGCTGCAAGTATTTGCCATGGCCAGACAGAAAGTCCTGCACTCAGAATTGTAACTTTTGTTCTTACACTTTCATAGGCATCTGTTACCCACCCACCCCCTTCCTCCAGCTAGGTATCAGAATAACAAAGGCAACCACAATGGCTTAGCTAGAGAGGATGCAAAGCACTAAGTTTTGCAAGAGCCTCAGCACAGTATGCAAGCAGCCCCTCCCATTAGGAGCCATTCCAGGAGTTTGCCTCCATTTTGCTCCCACTGCCCGAAATGGCTCCGAAGAAGAGGGGGAAAGGCCACTTGCACTCCGCTGTGAGATTCCCTGCAATACGCAGTGCTTCGCAACCCCTTTAACTATGCCACTGGGCAACCATCTGTTCAGTGGTGAGATCCTTGTGTAGCACCTGCTTCTTATGAGTACATTTGCACCAAGCTCTATAAGTAATATGGACCAGCCTTCTGACATGTGCAGGACCTTTACATATCTATGGTAGATGCTCAGTCAGCTTTCCTTTAAATATCTGTAAGGATGAAGATGTCACAGCTAAACCGGAAGCAGAGCGCAGTCACTCCACTTTAACTTCTAACTGGGCTGCAGGGACTGGGGTGCACTCCCCAGTTCCTGCAGCAGCCATCCTGGGGTGTGTGGAGCCCTGTGCAAGCCTCTGCATGGCTCCTCAAGTCAGCAAAAGTGAAAGTGGAGCACAATCGTTCTACTTTCATTTCTGCTGACCTGGGGAGTCCTGCAGACACTTGCGCAGGGCTCCCCGCACCTCCCCAGGACGGTTGCTGCAGGAACTGGGGATTGCGACCCTGGGGATTGTGTCGTTGCCTTCCCTCTGTCCCCGCTGCCCCCCCACCCCCGCAAGGAGTTACTGCAGGTTTCAAACTCCAGGAGCTTCAAAACCACAGCTCTATGAGCTTTCTCAATCTGAATCTTAACTTGAAGTATATGGGGCAGTGCAACAGCGAGTGCTCACCTACATCTCCAACATCTGATGCTGTCTCCTCCATGCTGGATATCCCTTTATACATTGAAGGTTGTGGTGATGGTGATGGCAATTTCTCTGTGCTGGCTATCCCTCAACTTGTTGAAGGTTGCTGGCCCAACGACGAGGCCTCAGAGATCAGCAGTGCGGAGGGGGTTACTTCACCTGTCCTCTTCCTTTTCCTGTCTCTTGGAATAGCCTTCGAGAAACCTCTTAGCCTCTCATCATTACTAGGGTTGTGAAGGTTCAGTTGGGGTCCCCGAGATGGTGCCCAAGACAGTGGGGCAGGTCTGGAATTGGACACAGCTGTGGGCACAATCCTATCCCCTTATGTCAGTGCTTTCCAGCACTGGCATAGCAGTGCCAATGGGACATGTGCTGCATCCTCTAGTTGGGTGTCACTCTTGGAGGCCTCCTCAAAGGAAGGGAATGTTTGTTCCCTTATCTCAGAGCTGCACTGCCCTTATGTCAGTGTTGGAAAGCACTGACATAAGGGGTTAGGATTGCACCCTATGTCTGACAACTCTCCATGAGCCAATACCAATTGCTGTTTGGTGTGGCATCAGCATAATACTAGCAGGTAATGAGAACAGAGTCGCAGGTAACAAGACAGAGGTGGCAATTCTGCCCCTCGAAAATAAGCAAATTGCAGATAGAAAATTTGCATATAAGGAGACCTGACTGTAATTATACTTTCTCAAGACCCACTGACATTATTTTTTTTCTTAATGTTTATTACTGATTCAGTGGATTCAGTGGTAAACTATCCCCCTTTATTATAGGCTCCATTATGTAGCCACTTTCTTCAGAACTTCAAAAAGAAACATTTTTCCACCTTTACTTTTTCCAGACTTCATGGCAGGCCTTTTTATCCTGAATTTTTTACAGCCTTCATGGCCATCTATATTATGAAACGGGTGTGCTTGAGGCTGTTCTCAACTACAATGAGCTGGAGGAAATGTACTTCAGGAAAATAGTCTATCAACTTTTTGCTCTCTCTCTCTCTCTCTCTCTCTGTTTCCAGGTAGGCTCATACTAGCTCCAGGATGTAAGCTGAAATCTTCTTTTTCTGAGTCACCAATCAATAATATAGTTCAGCAAAGAAAGTTAGAAGACTCTCCAGCTTGGATAAAAATACAGCAACAGCTATTTCACAGCTCAGCAGCAAGTGTCTATTTGATTATCCCTGGAACTTAGACAAATACAAAATGCATTAATATTTCAATCATCTATGTTGGCCAAGGGAAAGTACGTTTCGGCAAAGTTTAATAAACACTTTGCTGCAACACTGAAGGGAAGAGCGCCCTTTCCTTCCCCTACCAAACCTGCCCTGGATAAAAAGTTAGCCCTCTAATGTGAACAGCTCGGAATTATGAATATCACTGGGCTGAAAACAGGGAATTCCTAAAATTACTGGATTTTTTTTTTTGTCCTCACATACAAACATTCTACAGACATACCATGCCATCTCTTCATCTCTGTCTCTCTCACACACACAGCTGTCACACACTAATCACATATTCACCAGTGCAAACTGCAATAGTATTGGGCTGTGTCATTCCCAGGGCAGAAGGGGGATAGCATTAAGTTAGGGCAGGAGGTCTGGTCTAGAGGGTAGAGCCTCCATTTGCCTGAAGATAACATCCACAAGGTCGCCAGTTCGAGGCCACCGGCACCGTACAACCTTGAAGCAGCTGACAAGCTGAAGCCGAGCTATTCCATCTGCTCTGAGCATGGGAGGATGGAGGCCAGAATGTGAAACCAGATCAGAGAGAAACACCTGAATGTTGTGGTTCTTGAAAGAAAGAACCTTCTTTTATTTGTAAAAATCCCTACAGGGATTTAAATAAGCCTGCCTATGTAAACCGCCTTGAATAAAGTCTTGAATAAAGACCAAGAAAGGCGGTATATAAATACCTGTATTATTATTATTATTATTATTATTATTATTATTATTAAGTTTTGCAGGCACTTCAGTGTGCTGTGTAAGCTGCCACCCCCCCTCGCCATCATAGCCATTCCAGGCGGTGGGAGTATCACAGAGCTGCCTCCTCTCCTTTGCTCTCACCACCCATAATGGCTTCAACCTCAAGGGGGAGGGGCCACTTCCATGGCCCGTTGAGATGCCCTGCAAAACTTGGCTCTGTGCCTCCCCCTTCTGGCAACACTACTGGGCCACAATAGGCTAACAGTGCACATAATGCTACCGAGCATTGGTATTGGATACCACAGAAATGTGGCTGTGTGTATTTTGGTCTCCATTCCCTTCTTGTGTCATTAGGTAGCTATATAAAACCCACCCAGTTAAGTGGCAGTTAACTGCCACTGGGTGCACTGGGACACCTCTCCCAGTGCTAATGCAGGCCCTGGATTTTGCCAATGTAAGTCAGTGGAAATTTTACAATAAGCCTTTGTAACTGGTTTAAATCATGTAACACAACTACTTTTGCAGAGGAGATCACTTCTGTTTATTTTCTTCATCACTTTCCATGCTGACCAGAAGAGAGCTTATTTAGAGAAAAGCAACCTTCTATCTTTCTCTCCCAGGTTTCCACACATGTGGAAAGAAAATTATATTCTCACCACAAGCATCCAATTTTAGGACTCTTATGCTGGGTCTGGCATTCTTAGCTCATAGATACTACTGGCATGCACAACATAATGTCAGATGCAGAACACTTTAAAAAAAATATTTGTGAAATAGATGTTTAATAAAGACAAGCTAATTGGTAAGCTAATGAACCATGCAAGCTCCCAGAGCTACTGTATCACGAGCCGGAGCATCTGTGTACTAATGGATAACATTAAGATTTTGAAAAGCGTGTAGAAGGCCAATGAGTTTATTGTTTAAAAATAATTGCTAAACAGTAGGCAGCATTTTGCTGCTAGGGTTTCATTTATTCCAAATTAATACCATTATGCTACATTTTTAGAGTCAATTCCCTTAAAGCCTTCCTCAAAAGATTTGAACCTCATTAAGATAACATTAAGGGTTTAATGATTTCAATGCACAAAAATCAAAAGGCATTACCATTGTGTCTTGAAGCTTGTCACTCCTTTTGTATCCCAATCACTTGTCCATTCAGGCCATAACTAACAATAAAGCAGTATATTATTGGTTGCTGTTTTTTAAGAACTTCCCCTAAAAAGTAAATCAAAGGCAAATCTTATCTGAAATTGGCATCGCAGAAGCTAACCAAAGTCAAGAGATAGACGAGTACATTTTTAAAAAAACCACTAATCCTTTTCACCTTTCATATTCTGTTACTTTTTCCATTAAAAATATAAAAAGAAAACTTAAGGGACAAACAGTTAATTAACAGTTTTTCAATTTCTTAGTGAATTATCTCTGATTTGATGTTCTTCAACAAAGATTTCAGATATATATGGTGTGTGTGTTTAAATGTCTTCCTGCACATAATCTTGTGAGGGCCATATCCTATCCAACTTTCCAGCACTGGTGCAGCCATGCCAATGTGGCATATGCTGAATCCGGCAGTAGGGGGCATTCACGGAGACTTCCTCCAGGTATTTAATATTTACACAGAAAGTGAAAAAGGAAATTAAAATTACAATAGGCCCAAGACAGTCAGCATTAAAAGTTTGGGGGAAAATGCAACCCAACTGGATGCCAAAATTTTCTAAATGGACCCCACTTGAATTTTTAAGTGAGGAATTTAAAAACATTGAAAAATTTTTTTTGGGAGAAGTTAAAGGAAAGGGGTTATTTTAGAGCAGGGGTGCCCAAACCCCGGCCCTGGGGCCACTTACGGCCCTTGAGGACTCCTAATGCGGCCCTCAGGGAGCCCCCAGTCTCCAATGAGCCTCTGGCCCTCTGGAGATTTGCTGGAGCCCACACTGGCCTGATGCAACTGCTCTCAGCGTAAGGGCGACTGTTTGCCGTCTTGCGTGAGCTGTGGGATGACGACTTCCTCAACTGCTTGCTGTTTCACATCTGTGATGCAGTTGCAGCAGCAAAGGAAAGGCCAGCCTTGCTTTGTGCAAGGCCTTTTATAGGCCTTGAGCTATTGCAAGACCTTCATTCATTCATATAAGTTCATCTTTAATATATACATTTATGTAAACGTATGTAAGTTTATTCAAATATTAAATGTAAATTAATTCTTTTTTCCCCGGCCCCCGACACAGTGTCAGAGAGATGATGTGGCCCCCCTGCCAAAAACTTTGGACACCCGTTTTAGAGTGAAGGATTTATATAATCCTCAGGGGATATTGACTCCTATACAAGAACTATTGGAGAAAGTGGGAAAATACTGGTTAAGGATTTTGGCTTTATATAATATTTTAAAACAAAGATATTGCCAGATTTTAAATGAAGAGGATACTCAATTTGAAAAAAAATAAATAGTCTTAAAGAGGATAATAAAAAGGGTATGGCAAAAAAGCTATACAATTTAATGAATAAAGATAAAGACTATATGATTAGGCTAATACAAATTAAATGGGAAAGAGAGATGGGAACGTCAGTACAGGAGATAGACAGATTAATGAAAGGAATATTGGAGATTAGAATGGAAAAATTTAGAGAATTGGAGATAAAATTAATATTGAAATGGTATCAGACACCTGCCCAACTGGCTTACATGATTAAGGGAAGGAATGCAAAGTGTTGGCACTGTAGGAAGGTGAAGGGTTATTATGCCCATCTTTGGTGGGAATGTTCTAAGGTAATCGATTTTTGGCAATTGATATTTGAAAAGGTGGAGGAATTATGTAACCTTAAGTTGGAGCTCTCTGGGAAAATGTATTCATGGGAGTTTTGGGAAATAATAAAGAAAAAAGCATAATCAGGATTTTTTCAAAGCTATGATTCTAGCTATCCATGCAGTTATAGCATATGGGTGGAAAGATGCATCAAAATGGACTGTGGGAAAATGGAATTGGTATCTATACGAATGGATACAATCAGACATAGTATCAATATTGAAACAGGATAAGACATGGGAAGATAAGAAAACCGAGATAAAAAAGAAATGGTTGAGATATATAAGATGGGTAAGGGGAGAGCGGGCCAAGACTGTTATAATGGATAAAATCCAAAAGGTGTGCTTATGGCTGCAGATATAAATGCTTAATGTTAATGGTCGCTCTTCAAGTTGGGAGGGGAAAAAAGGGGGGGGAAATTGATGATGGTATGATTATGTAAATATAAGTGGAATGTATATGTTAATATTATACATCAATAAATTTTAACAAATCTATATTCAGTAAAATGCAGTACCTGATACACCTTAAATAAACTCAAATATTTTCCAAAATAATATGAAAAGTACTGAAAACAGAAGAACTTCAAATTACTGCCAAATACTGCATCCTATGAAGGCCAATCAGGAGGTCAGCCCACTGTTGCCCTATGAATCTACTCAAATCTAAACCAGATCATTGGTTGGTGCAAGAATGAGTGCACCCAAGGGATGTGGCAATACGATACTGGTGGCACCTTTGCTGCCAATAACCACATCCTCCCTGCCCCAACATGTCTCCTGGCAACATTGGTTCATGTGCTGATTTTCCCCCTCTCCACCCCATTACTCACCCACCACCCAACTCCTGCACCAACTTACTAGAGCCAGAGAAGCAAGATGAGCCACTGCCATTTAGCTGGCAGCCCTTGTGATTTGCAGCAGCCCAGTAGGATGTTTCAGTGCATTGTATTTTGTGATGCTGCAAACCCCCTGGTGCTACCAGAACTCAAACTCCAGCATCTCAGATGGGGGATAGGACTGGGCAGTTTATGTGCTTACAACTGCAACCTTAGAACTACTCACACATCTCTCATTCATATAAAACACTGGGTCCCTCAAGAAATATCCCTAGCCAATGAAAAGCATTCAGGGCCCAATCCTATCCAACTTTCCAGCACTGGTGCAACCACAATGCAGCCCGGAGGTAAGGGAACAAAAGTTCCCATGCCTTGAGTAGGTCTCTGGAACTGTCTTCCCACCACAGGCTGCAGTGCACACCCCATTGGCACGGCTGCACCTGGCACTGGAAAATTGTCTAGGACTGGACCCTTAGTGTCCTGGGATACAAACAAAGGAGAGGCACAAATCACAACAGTAGTACAGCTGGGAGGGCAAACTGGTACGTAATGCGGGCACCACAATGCACCATGTAAGCAGCCCCTCCCTCTGACTGTTGGAACCATTCCAGGCAATGACAGCAGTGAGCAAGTGCTCACCAAACGGCATCTCCTGCGCATTGCCATCACTGCCCAAAATTGTTCCAATGTGAGTGGGGGGCAGCTTGTACAGCACATTGTGGTGCCCTACAGCACTTACCTTCTAGCTATGCTACTGATTTGGCTAAGATAGACAAATGTATTATGGTATTTTTCACAACATTCATATGTGCTTTCTACTGGCACTAAAGCAGTAGTGCTTTCTCACTCAATTTTCAACAGGCTTCACTGTGAAGAACAGGTCTTGACTCAGGTCTGACTCCGTTCTGTAAGCCTGCAGCCATTTTGTAGCAGTTGTGGAAGCAGAGCTAGTTAGAAAGCTGAGAAGAAGTGCCTTACCTTGAATCTTACTACAGCCAAATGAGAAGCCTGATGATGGACTGGACCTTCTTCTAATTGGACATGGATGCAGCTGTGATTATCCAGTTGTGAAGGATCTGAGTGACTGACTGAAACTTCAGGTGATGAGATCATTTTCCAGAAGCTTCGGCTGGAATGAACTGCTGGTTGGCTAACAGCTAAGTTGAACGTATTAAATAACCCTGTAGTTCAGAGGAGGTGAATTGGGTCTGGGTTTGGAGGGCAGTGGCAGGGAGTTGTTTGTGTGTCAACTCCATTGAAGACAGAAAAATCCTTGCTAAAAAAAGGCTGCCCACCTGTTCAGCTTTCTGACATTGTGCTCTCAACCAAACAGCCCCATCTTTCATATATCCTGCTCTGTTCCGTGCATTTAACAGAGCCCGCCCCCCAGAGGATCATGTGCTAGACAGGGGTGTTTGTAGAACTCATCTCTAATGAATACAGGACACACTGTTTTTCTTTACTTGATTAATTTTGATTTCATGGGGGTGGACTACAAAATTTTCTTTAACCCCAAGTAGCAGATGCCTTAGCAATGCCACTGGGTCAAGTGAAGGTTCTGCTTGGATGGATTGAAGATTGATTCAACTTTTTCCCCCTTTTTAATGGATCTGTTTTTCCTTCCCGTTTCTAGCCATACATTGTTCAAAACACTTGAAAGGCAGCCTGAGGAGATCAAGGTTTAATATGAAAGCATGTAGCACTATTGGACTTTTCTTAAAGGGTATGTGGTGATATTCAGTGAACTTGTTAAACTGAGGTTGAAGTGAAGAACAGTGGGAGGAATGTACTGAAATAGTTTGAAATAGTTTAACTGACCTCTTTCCAAACATGCACTAGTTCTGGTAGCTGCTGCTACATGACTACTACCTTGATAGATTATCCCCATTTAAAAGATGAGATGGAGATGGGATGAGATTGCCTAGTTAGCAAAGTGCCAATCTTGCTGATTTGAGTGTATGGTTTTGCTGGTCACTGTATTCCTATTCACCTCTTTAAGAAATCAAAGCTGCTCACTCTTTCTCTGGAGAACACTGCATTTGAATGCAACAAGTACACCCTCAAAAGAAGGCACCGAGGCTGCCCAAGTGATGTGGCCTAGTGAAGCAGTTGGCACAGACACAGCATTGACCACAGGCACCACCGCATTGATGGGGTAGGGGAGAAGTGTATGCCCTGCACATTTCTCAACTGGGCCTTCACCTCAGACCATTCCCATTATATTGTCCTGGCCACAGGCCAATCACATTCACAGCAGCTTCTCCCCATCCCTTCATTCTTCACGTTGTATTTTTTAATCCTTGGAGACTCTGGAGGCCACCACTCCGATTTTTTCTCCACATAGTGTTACCAACTCTGAAGCGATTTCTAACCTTTATCTAATATGATATGACAGGGGTGTCCAAAGTTTTTGGCAGGAGGGCCACATAATCTCTCTGACACTGTGCCAGGGGCCGGGGGGAAAGAATGAATTTACTTTTTAAATTTGAATAAATTTACATAAGTTTACATAAATTAATATATGAGAGGTGGAACTTATATGACTGAATGATTAGAATGATCCTGATTTTAGAAATGGGCTATGTCAGAATGCCAGATGCAAGGGAGGGTACCAGGATGAGGTCTCTTGTTATCCAAATTCAAACAAATTCTATTCAAACACAGCAAGGTGGGGGCTATCCAGTGTTCTGCATCGAGTGCCACATGTATGATTATATGCCTCTGGGGCTTAAGTCATGGGTGTGTCCTCAGTGCAAGGAGCTCCAGGCTCTCAGGGAACGCATCCGCTCCCTTGAAGCCTTGGTGGCCGACCTGGAGAAGCGCAGGCAGCCAGAGGAGGACCGTGGGGAGACTTCTGGGGACGATCAGGCTTCGTCCCAACCTCAGGCGTGCAGCTCCTCGGCTGCCCGGGTGGGAAGTCTCGGGACTGGAGGACGTCATCCTGCAGAGGAGGGAAACAATCCCCTAGGGGGGATCCCTTCTCCAGGGGATGGGCCCGTATCCGAGCGCACTCGGGATACTCCTCGGCGGGAGGGGGGTCGGGGGCTTCTTGTAGTGGGGGATTCAATTATTAGAAACATAGAGAGGGGGGTTTGCGACGGATGTGAGGACCGCATGGTGACTTGCCTGCCTGGTGCGAAGGTTGCGGACATCATTTCTCGTCTAGACAGGCTGGTAGACAGTGCTGGGGGAGAGGTAGCGGCTGTGGTGCATGTCGGCACCAACGACGTGGGCAAGTGTAGCTGGGAGGTCCTGGAGGCCAAATTTAGGCTTTTAGGCAGGAAGCTGAAAGCCAGGACCTCAAAGGTAGCGTTCTCTGAAGTGCTACCTGTTCCACGCGCAGGGCCAGCTAGGCAGGCGGAGATCAGGGGTCTCAATGCGTGGATGAGACGGTGGTGTAGGGAGGAGGGGTTTAGATTCGTTAGGCACTGGGGAACGTTTTGGGACAAGCAGGGCCTGTACAAGAGGGACGGGCTCCATTTGAACCAGAATGGAACCAGACTGCTGGCGCATAACATTAAAAAGGTGGCAGAGCAGCTTTTAAACTGATCCCTGGGGGAAGGCCGACAGGAGCCGAGGGGCATCCAGTTCGGGACTCCTCATCCCTATGGGATGAGGATGGGGAGGTTAGAGAACAACAAGACAAAGGCAGGGTAGGAGAAGAAATTGGGAAAGGTAGGGAGATGGGATGTGATAGACAGTTTGGCACAATGAGAGGATGCGGGGACAAAGGAGCGAATAAGCAGCCCATCCTGGGGCATTCCGTGTATAAATGCTTTTATGCGAATGCCCGAAGTCTACGAGCAAAGGTGGGAGAACTGGAATGTCTGGTGACAAGGGAAAATATTGACATAGTGGGCATAACGGAAACCTGGTGGAATGCGGAGAATCAGTGGGATACCGCAATCCCGGGCTATAAACTCTACAGGAGGGACAGGCAGGGGCGTGTTGGAGGTGGGGTGGCCCTTTATGTTAAGGAAGGGATAGAATCCAGCAAAGTAGAGATTGAAGGTGGGTCCGACTCCACCGTAGAATCTCTGTGGGTTAAATTACCAGGCTTGTGCAGCGATGTAATACTGGGGGCGTGCTATCGTCCTCCAGACCAGAAATCTGATGGGGACCTTGAAATGAGGAAACAGATCAGGGAGGTGACAAGGAAGGACAGGGTTGTAATCATGGGGGACTTCAATTATCCTCATATTGACTGGGTCAATTTGTGTTCTGGTCACGGTAAGGAAACCGGATTTCTTGACGTGCTAAATGACTGTGGCTTAGATCAGCTAGTCACGGAGCCCACCAGAGGACAGGTGACTCTGGATTTAATTTTGTGCGGTACGCAGGACCTGGTTAGAGATGTAAATGTTACTGAGCCATTGGGGAACAGTGATCATGCTGCGATCCGTTTTGATGTGCACGTTGGGGGAAGAATACCAGGCAAATCTCTAACAAAAACCCTTGACTTCCGACGGGCAGACTTCCCTCAAATGAGGAGGCTGGTTAGAAGGAGGTTGAAAGGGAGGGTAAAAAGAGTCCAGTCTCTCCAGAGTGCATGGAGGCTGCTTAAAACAACAGTAATAGAGGCCCAGCAGAGGTGTATACCGCAAAGAAAGAAGGGTTCCACTAAATCCAGGAGGGTGCCCGCATGGCTAACCAGCCAAGTTAGAGAGGCTGTGAAGGACAAGGAAGCTTCCTTCCGTAAATGGAAGTCTTGCCCTAATGAAGAGAATAAAAAGGAACATAAACTGTGGCAAAAGAAATGTAAGAAGGTGATAGGGGAGGCCAAGCGAGACTATGAGGAACGCATGGCCGGCAACATTAAGGGGAATAATAAAAGCTTCTTCAAATATGTTAGAAGCAGGAAACCCGCCAGAGAAGCGGTTGGCCCTCTGGATGGTGAGGGAGGGAAAGGGGAGATAAAAGGAGACTTAGAGATGGCAGAGAAATTAAATGAGTTCTTTGCATCTGTCTTCACGGCAGAAGACCTCGGGCAGATACCGCTGCCCGAACGGCCCCTCCTGACCGAGGAGTTAAGTCAGATAGAGGTTAAAAGAGAAGATGTTTCAGACCTCATTGATAAATTAAAGATCAATAAGTCACCGGGCCCTGATGGCATACACCCAAGGGTTATTAAGGAATTGAAGAATGAAGTTGCAGATCTCTTGACTAAGGTATGCAACTTGTCCCTCAAAACGGCCACGGTACCAGAAGATTGGAGGATAGCAAATGTCGCGCCTATTTTTAAAAAGGGAAAGAGGGGGGACCCGGGAAACTATAGGCCGGTCAGCCTAACATCTATACCGGGTAAGATGGTGGAATGCCTCATCAAAGATAGGATCTCAAAACACATAGACGAACAGGCCTTGCTGAGGGAGAGTCAGCATGGCTTCTGTAAGGGTAAATCTTGCCTCACCAACCTTATAGAATTCTTTGAAAAGGTCAACAGGCATGTGGATGCGGGAGAACCCGTGGACATTATATATCTGGACTTTCAGAAGGCGTTTGACACGGTCCCTCACCAAAGGCTACTGAAAAAACTCCACAGTTAGGGAATTAGAGGACAGGTCCTCTCGTGGATTGAGAACTGGTTGGAGGCCAGGAAGCAGAGAGTGGGTGTCAATGGGCAATTTTCACAATGGAGAGAGGTGAAAAGCGGTGTGCCCCAAGGATCTGTCCTGGGACCGGTGCTTTTCAACCTCTTCATAAATGACCTGGAGACAGGGTTGAGCAGTGAAGTGGCTAAGTTTGCAGACGACACCAAACTTTTCCAAGTGGTAAAGACCAGAAGTGATTGTGAGGAGCTCCAGAAGGATCTCTCCAGACTGGCAGAATGGGCAGCAAAATGGCAGATGCGCTTCAATGTCAGTAAGTGTAAAGTCATGCACATTGGGGCAAAAAATCAAAACTTTAGATATAGGCTGATGGGTTCTGAGCTGTCTGTGACAGATCAGGAGAGAGATCTTGGGGTGGTGGTGGACAGGTCGATGAAAGTGTCGACCCAATGTGCGGCAGCAGTGAAGAAGGCCAATTCTATGCTTGGGATCATTAGGAAGGGTATTGAGAACAAAACGGTTAGTATTATAATGCCGTTGTACAAATCTATGGTAAGGCCACACCTGGAGTATTGTGTCCAGTTCTGGTCGCCGCATCTCAAAAAAGACATAGTGGAAATGGAAAAGGTGCAAAAGAGAGCGACTAAGATGATTACGGGGCTGGGGCACCTTCCTTATGAGGAAAGGCTACGGCGTTTGGGCCTCTTCAGCCTAGAAAAGAGACGCTTGAGGGGGGACATGATTGAGACATACAAAATTATGCAGGGGATGGACAGAGTGGATAGGGAGATGCTCTTTACACTCTCACATAATACCAGAACCAGGGGACATCCACTAAAATTGAGTGTTGGGCGGGTTAGGACAGACAAAAGAAAATATTTCTTTACTCTGCGCGTGGTCGGTCTGTGGAACTCCTTGCCACAGGATGTGGTGCTGGCGTCTAGCCTAGACGCCTTTAAAAGGGGATTGGATGAGTTTCTGGAGGAAAAATCCATTATGGGGTACAAGCCATGATGTGTATGCGCAACCTCCTGATTTTAGGAATGGGTTAAGTCAGATTGCCAGATGTAGGGGAGAGCACCAGGATGAGGTCTCTTGTTATCTGGTGTGCTCCCTGGGGCATTTGGTGGGCCGCTGTGAGATACAGGAAGCTGGACTAGATGGGCCTATGACCTGATCCAGTTGGGCTGTTCTTATGTTCTTATGAGGTGCTCAATAGGTGGATCACGATCTACCGGTAGATCGTGAGGCAAAATGAGTAGATCGCGGAGTGCCGACCCCCCCCTTCAGGTGCCTCTGGGAGGAAACGCTGGGAGTAAGGCCCATTGTACTCAATGGGGCTTACTCCCAGGTAAGTGTGGCTAGGATTGCAGCCTCACAGCCTAATCCTAGGCATGTCTACTCAGGAGTAAGTCCTGTTATACTCAGTGGGGCTCAAGGTACACCAACATACATTGTACACATAAATGTTATATGTTATAATGGCACGAACATTGTTAAAAAAAACTCTGGTAGATCTCCGGGCCTTGCTGGGTTTCAAAGTAACTCTCGAGCCAAAAAAGTGTGAGCACCCCTGATCTAAAATATATAAAAATCTAGAACACTGGCCAGGAGGGGGGAAAATCTGAAAAAACAAAGGTGAGTGGGTTTTGTTTGCCTCAGCAAGGAGTCCCTGGTATTCAATATCTCTCAATCTAGAAATAATCTTTCTAGCCTGCATCAAGGAATCATTACCCACCAGGTCCACCAGTATAACAATTGATCATAGCTTACTAAAAAGGCGAATATAGCCCAAGTAAGTCAAAGAATCAGAAAGCAGGTCCTGAATCAGTGAGTTATTCCCCCTGTTAAAACAGATACTTAACCAAAAACTAATAAATCTGCACCAGGCTATACATTCAAGTCTTTGTAGTCCTGCTTCTGAGCAAAGTGTGGTGTAAGGAACACAATGGGTTAAACCAAAAATCTTATAAAGAAAAATTGAGAGTACTCTTTCCATTTCCTTATTGAAAGCAGCAATCCAAATTCGTATCCCATAAAATAATTGGGCCATGACTTTGGCTTTGAAGATACGCAGGGCTGCAGGAATACAGGAATTCCCCCTTATGTAGAAAAAATGTAAGATACCCTGTAGGGATAATCTAGCAGATTTGAGAGCGGCTATGCGCTGTGGAACCCAGGATAAACTATGATGGAAGATCAATCCCAAATAATTAAGGGTTTTGACCTGTTGAATGGCCTTGCCGTTGAAGACCCAAAAGCACTGTTTCCACTGCTTTTCAAAGACTAAAATTTTAGGTTTCGAGTAGTTTAGCTGTAGAGCATTGTCTGAGAAATATTGGCTACACCTAGAGATCAAGCGCCTTAGCCCAACTTGCATACGCGAGAGTAACACCATATCATCAGTGTAAAGTAAAAGGAAAATGGGGCGTTGATTGAGTCTTGGACAGTGGGAGTCTGTCTCTGACAAAAAAGGGGCAAGGTCATTAATGAATAGATTAAACAGGGGGGTAAGGACCCAGCCTTGCTTAACCCCCTTGTTAGCTGGAAAAGGATGTTAGATCACCCTCAGAGTTCACCCTGACCTGGCGTGAGGTGTTTGAATAAAGCTTCCTAATTAAGAAGAGTAACTAGGGGTCAATGTTTAATTTATCAAGTTTGGACCACAACAAGTCTCTTTTAATAAAATCGAAAGCCACCTTTAGATCTAAGAAGGCTACATATAATTTGGAATGTGCTTTATCCAGATATTTTTCAGCTAAGTGGGCTAGGATTAAACAATGGTCTAACACAGATTTGCTGGCTCGAAAGCCTGCTTGCTCATCCCCAAGGATATCATTATCTATCATCCAATTGTCAATCTGTTCAATAAAAGAGCGCCATATAGTTTCCCAGGTAGGGAAAGGAGGCTTATAGGGCTCAGTGAGCAAGTGGTCAGCTGCCAGGAGGGTGGAAGAAGGAGCTCATTACTTACACCTGCTGTTGGACCCTGGGACTAACGATTGGCTCCTTCGCTCTGCAGGTAACCTGCTTAAGCCTCTAGGTTGCCAGAGGCGCGAGCCTTTGGCGCAAGCCGAAGAGCAAGAGCCAAAGGTCTCTTGGCCCGTGGCTCTTAGCATGGGGATCGTGCTCAGAAGATCGAAGTTCCTTTCCTGGTTGGCGGACTGAAACAGCAGTTGGATTATTCCTCCCCTTCTGTTTAAAGGCCTTAAACAGGCCTTAATTCTTAATTCTTTTTGTTGGGGCCCCTCCCAGATGCCCTGACCCCCAACTTACCGGGGAGCAGGCACCCCATGCCCAGGGTGGGGAGGCTTCACTGCCCTCGAGGGGGGCAAAGCAGGTTGGCTTACCTCAACCAGCCAGAGGGAGCTGGCAGGGCCAACAAGGAACACTACAGGAAACAAGCCAGGCACAGGAAAGGCCTTTTCTGCCCCACCTGGAGGAAGGGGAGGGGCCAATGGGGGCAGGCTTGCTCCATAAAACAGGAAGGCCAGAGATGAGAGGCAGTTAGTGTGAAGCAGGGAGCTGTGAGGTAAACAGCCCCTGCTTCTAGGCCAGGTTTGGCAGCTCTGCTAGGGAGGGGGACAAGGGTGCTGGAACCCCCTCCAGCCAATCTGAGGCCACCCTGGGGAGGAACAAGCCTGCTCCAGGCCCCTCCAGGGGAAGGCCCCTACACTTTTCTTTAAATAAATCATTCTATTATTACAGTCTTCTGTGAGTACAAAGGAATTGGGATTCATCTAAGTCTGACCTAGGCCACTCAATCTGCTACTAGAACGAGCCAGAGTCTTGAGGCTTGAATTTCTAGAATTTGGGGAAGATTATAGGTCATCCTGTAGGTCCAGCTTGCCCTTGGCTGGAGGACTGGCTCATTATTAGAAGAGGTGGTGGCAGATACTGGAGGGCAGGTTGTTGCGAGGACTTGTATGTGCACTTGTATAGTGTGTTTGACCTGTCTAGGGAACATATGCAAGAATTTGTCCTCAGTGTTAGCCTGGGAACTGTAACTTGTTCTCTCACTGAGTGTTAAGGCCCTTGAGATGGACGGATACATCAGAACTAAATTGGGAACATGCATTTCTGACTCACAGGGAATGTTAAAGCAGTGAGCCAGGATTGTGTAAAATCAGTTGGAGAGACCCAGGACTGTGACCTCCATAAACAGCTTGTACATTTCTATAGTCCTGTATCTTTACAGAGTAATTATGCATAAGAAGTGCTCAGGAAAGTAATTGTATTTCAACATGCATATGGTAGAGTGAAGCTGCAAGTGTTCATCTGGAAATTACATTGATATGAAGCAATAGGTCAAATAATTGACTTAGCTAGCCACCCTGGAGCCTGGGGCAAAGTTAAAAACGATGCCTTCCACCACATCACACCCAGAAGTGATGTCAGTTTCAATGTGATGTCACATCAGCAGGTTTTTAAACGAAAAATAAAGTCAGCTGACTCCCTCTGTTCCCAGCCACCTCCTGCTTGCCCCTAACAGAAGCAGCAATTGGAGAATCTGGCCTCTCGCTCCCCTTGCTCCGCTCCCACTGCTAGCACTCTCCTATTTGCCCCCCTAGCTCCCTGGTCACCCCCAAGCCCCTGGGCCAGGGGATGCAAGTGGCCAGACATTGTGATCCCCCTGCCCCTCTTGCAAAGAGTGCCAATTTTTTCCAGCACTTCTTGCAAGAGGCTCAAGTGGCGACCACAGGGTGGGGAGTGCAATTCAGTGGGTGGGTGGCTAGACTGTTGCCCCCAGGCCACCTGCAGCTTGGTGCAATTGCTACCTTCACACCCTCTCTAGCTATGCCACTGGGTCAAATCTAAATTCTTGCCATATTTTCTTTTTTGAGATTGTGTTCAGCTTGTCATTTTGACCATCACTACACAGTTTGGCTATAATCCGGAAAGTTGCCAAGGAATGAGTAGTCATTTGGGTTACAGGTGCATTTTTTTGTTATATTTTTAGGGTCCCAAAGACGATGTTTATTTTTAAAAGAAGATAAAATGTGGTTCAGGATGTTGTTGATCTAGAAAGGTAATTAGACCCTCTGCTTGGTGTATTTTGGGTTTGCAGGAATTGGCTGTCACAGGTTTTGCCCCATTTATTTATATTTTATTGTATTTTTCCATCAAAAATTGGTTCCCAAAGTCACTTAAAGCAATTAAAATCCAATGCACACACCAATTAATATGTTCTAGGAAGTGCTGCTTGGGGAGGGGTTTCTCAGTTAGGCCTGGGTCCAGGAAGGATGAAAGGGTACCCAGCTGCTGCTGCCTTTCCGCCTTCTGATATTGTCAGCAAGTCACATTTCTATTAAATATTTAATTTTATTCCAAGAGTAGACACATTCATTCTAACCTAGAGACACAGGGAAGCAGCAGAAGACAGCACTTAACATGCTGCAGTCTCTCCAGTGCAAAGCCTATTGCACATCATGTTCATGCGCAGGCTTCTGTAAGGAGTTATGCAGATGCTGTTGTGCATAAATACTGTGAGAGTCTTTCGGGACTGATATTGAAGCAGAGCCCCTGGCTTTATCTGGATGACTTATCAGCACAGGAGTCATGAACAGAAAGAAGCAGAACTATTCAAGGTGCCTTCTTGCCTCTCCATCTTCAAATAGGAGACTAGTGCTAAGAACCACTCTATACTGAGGCGTCCCAAATTATAATTATCAATTGGTATTAGTCTGCTTCTAGTCAGTCAGGGGGATTAGTGTATTCAGTGTTAAGCCTCACATAATGACCATTTGCTATTGGAATAGGCTCCAAGACTGCACTCTCTAGGCAGTTGTGTCTGTGCACACTGCTAGTCGTTAAAGCTGTAATCCCCATCCCTTCGGTAGATTTTTGCACAACTTCTCAATATGTTTCAAGATGGAGATGACATCCTCTAGATCAGGGGTCTTCTAACCCCAGCCTGGGGGCCAGATGCGGCCCGCGGAGTGCCTCTATCTGGCCCGCGGCCAGCCTCTGATCACCTGAGAGTCTCTGTCCCAGTTGATCAAACATAACCAGAGTTGTGCTTGTGGGGTGGGGGAATAGGGGTCCATTTAAGTGTGTGTGCTTTATTTCTTGGGCTGTGTTGATGCTTGGAGAAATCCTGCACATTTGAGCCCATTCATTCAGTCAGTCATCTAAGTTCCATCTCTAATGTATTTATTTAAATTTTGCATTTAATTTTTTTTCCCGGCCCTTGACACCATGCCAGATATTTGATGCGGCCCTTCGGCCAAAAAGTTTAGAGACCCCTTCTCTAGACTGAACCTGAATAAGCCAGGTTGCAGATTGAAACTATGGAAGTAATCTACTGGAATGCACTTCCCATATACTTATTTACTTAGCAATGTGCTTTATATTTTATTCCATCTGTTTCAATTGGGATTGAGAAGGAGAAGTTCCTAGTAGATAGTGCCCTCACAAAGGCTGGCATTAATTTGAAAGACAAATGAGAAACGGCAAGAATGAAATGCCATATTCTCTCCCATTTAAATTTTAGTATTTAGTATGTGATTCATAGCCCAGTCCTATCCAATGCTGGAGCAGCAGGGCCTCTGACCCACGTTATATCCAGCACTGGAACTGAGCACGTGGGGGGTGTCCTTGGGGTAAGAGAACATTTGAGCTCATACCCTGTGTTGAGCTCCAACATGCTCAATGGGGTACTTGGGTTTGCACCAGCTAAATCGTTGGTGCAGAACCAAGAAGCCCCATGTAGAGCTTTTAGGCTTGGGATGAGAATTAGGATACAGTGGAGGACGCCTCTGCCATCCACACCCCTCTCTGCCCTCCCCTGCCCCAAAACACCCTCTCCCGACTCCCATTCCACCCTCCCCTACCCATCTGCCACCCGACACAACACTTACCTGCCCTGATGGCCGTCAGGTGGCATGCTGTGCTCACAGAATGGCAAAGGCCTTCCCACTGGTTCTGCTTACTCTCTGAGTATAGAAAAGCACTTGATGGCTCTTTTATGACACCCAGTGCTGGCACTGAGATCACAGTGCCAGCACTCTTGCAGAATAGGATTGGGCTGTCAGACAGGGAGGATCCAGCATAGACCAAGTTATTTATGTTCCATCAACTATTTCTCTCCCAGAAAAACCACTGGAATGTTTAAAAGTGTACAACATTCATGAATAATGCCCTCAGGAGTTTTTCCCATTAACTTTGTTTTACTGAAAGCCACTGAAAAGCACTGCTGTCACATTGGCCAGACTATTTAATTTTTATAGGACTTTGATAGCTTCTTTTCATCTTGCTGGCTTATGGCCTGACAAACAAATTCTACAAACTAATTCTACTTCTTTCTTATATAAAGTACAAATCAACCAGAGTATTACATCTGAGAGTAACATGCTCTCCCTGGGACCTTCTCAAGTATATTAGTCTCATTTTTGAATTAAAGTGCTACAGCCATTAAGGTGAAAAACTGTGTTATAAATATTTAAAATGTCCTTCCCTTAATACATTTAATTTTCATGGTACTAAATTCATATAGATACTAAATTCATATTCATATAGATCTGCTGCCAATTTGAAATTGAGCTATAGCATCTGTCCCCATGCCAAGAGCGAGATAAATCTTTTTATTTAATTTTCTGATTGAATTTGTTCTCCCTGCCAAACACTGTGTTTTGGGGTTTATTATTTGTTGCCTGTTTACATAATCACATGTGGAATAACTTTAATCTGGCCACCAGCCTGAGAGCTTTAATAAGCTCTTCATAAGATGATTGATGATAATGGATCAGAAACTCTAAAAGCACCTGGCAGTCCATGCTCCTTTTTCTGGGGAGGTGCAAGGTATGTATATGAGTATGCTTGGATTCACATGTGAAACTAAACATATATCAAGATAATCAAATTGCAATAGTTTATCTGCTCAAGTCAGAAGGATGATCTACCCATGACAACCGATTTCTGTGAGTAGATAGCCCCTCTGAAAACTGATTCTATATGTGCAAGAGAAGAACAAATCCTGCATCCAGCATCCACAAGTGTGCACATCAACACACTCTTTATTCAAGCTGTTGACTGTTATGCAACTGACCACTTTTTTGGGCAGATTGATTGAATCCAAGTTACTCTTACCCTCGCACTGCCCAGAAGTACTCTAACTTGTCAGATGTGACTGTGCAGATCACATGTTTTCAAGGGAAAGCCTTAGCTAGGGAAACTGTGTAGCTCTGCTGAATTGGATAAACAGGCCTGGATGCTGTGCTTCACTATTGCTATGGTGGTAAGTACAGTAGTCTAACGTTCTTTGATGCTACAATCACCAGGGGATCCTGTAAACACTCTTCTAGCTATGTAACTGGGAATTGGTTGCAGAGGTCATGACCTATGAAGAGTTGGCACTCAACTGTATGTGTATGTGAGTGACCAGTTTCCTGGGAAAGACCCATGACATCCACCTACATGGTTGGGTTGTATAAAAGTGGCCCCAACTGTGTGGGAAAGCCTCGCAGATTTGCAGCAGTTGCAATGTTCATCTCATATAAAGGCCCCAATAACAAAACAAATGTATACACCTGCAAGGCAGGGGTTCTCAGACTCCCTAGGGGTTTGAGCCATGAGGTAAGTCTTTGTGGGGGTGGGGAAAATGTGATCCCCAGGAACACACTGCTGCATGGGCAGAGGGGGTTTCTTCTAACATGCCCTACCTGCTACTGGGGTCTTGGGGAGATGCAGGAAGTCCCGCTGAGTCCTTTGTAAGGCTCCCCATGGTTTATAAACAGTAAAAAAATCTATCGCAACCCACTTCCTGCCCCCACAGTGACATGATCCTGGGGATCATGTTGTTGCCATTTTCCCTGCCCCCGCAAAGACTTACCTTGGGGCTAGAGACCTGTAGAGGTTAAAATGAATCCATCAGCTTGCTAATGTTTCTGTACCTACTGATCATACTAAGACTAGGTTAAGATGCAGCATTCCCATTAGTAGTGGGTTGAAAACAAAGATTATTTCAAGTATTTGTAAGGCTTACTGTGAAAGTGGTGCATTCATATACATACCTTATGAATATTAATTTGACTTGTGACAAACCAAACCCTATAGTCATCTGCCATTGTTTTTAAATGACATATATATAATATCAATATTTTTAGTATTGTTTTATTTGTAAGCTGCCTTGAGTGCCCTTTGTGGGATAGAAAGGCAGGATATACATACATACAAACATTCCAGTGACCACTTAAGAAGAAAAGCATGAGAAATGATCTTTTTCTGCCAGGTTCCACAAGAATCACAAAATATATATGTTTTGTTTCTCGAGTTAATGGGAAAGGAATTAAGACTTTCTGATCGAAAAAGTATGTATCTTTATTGGGCCCAGAAGTGCAGTGCCAAAATGGCAGTACCACAAATTTTAGATAAAACAGTGCAAAATCTGAAGGTGTAACTCTTGTATTCATCATTTTGCAGGTAGCAGAGTTTCTTTCTCCCAAAGCCCAACTTCTTGATTCTCCACAATCGGGTTATATCCCCCAGCAACCTGCTAAACACATGACCTAAGAACACTATAAAATGTAGGGGAAATTTCCCCTCTACTTACCCCCCCCGCCCCGTAATTTAAGCACTACTTGCCTTGTGTGGTTTTGCTTGAAGACATCTGTAGGAGAGTTCTTTGAAGGGTATACCTAACTTTTCCATTCTGCTTTTAGATGGGGGCAATGTCTGGTGGTGGGTGGGTGCGGGGGTGGGTGGAGTGATGCTGCTGCATTTTACAGTGTTGATTTTTGGTATTTTGCTTTGCTACCATTTCAATCATTTAAATTGTTTCGTGTTAAGAATTTGTTTTTATTTTGATTGTAAACCACTTTAGGTCTTCACAGGCAAGAAAGGTTAGTAAAAATGATTTAAAATCAATCAGTCCAATAAATCCACTGATGAATCAGATGCTGTCTGGGTTGAAAACTCCTGTCCATGTGAGTTAAGTGCCAACATTCAAAGCTATATCACCATGAATATCTCTCTGCGTGTATCCAGTGACACATATCTTAAATGTGTTGTGGCAAGGAAAGGCAGAAAGCTAGTGGTCCAAACCAATCGACCCTTTGCAGTGCCCACCTTACACACTTTTTACACACTCCACTCTTGATTGGAATCGATTTCTGGATCACACAGGTAATGCCTTACTGGACGGTACCATCTGAAATGGACACTTTCATATTATTATGTGATATGGCTGTCCTTGCAACTTATCAGAACATTAGAATGAGCTGGATTATATTTTCTTTGAACTCTTATCACCTCCTGTGTAACCCAATTAGCTATTCTGTTTTTTTTTTTATAATGCTTTATTTATTTATTACAGATACAGGTAAGGAAAATTGGATAGACTTAGGGCTAGGACTACATAGGTTACACACAAGGGTGGTGGCCATCGATTACAACAAACATTAATCCAAATGAAATTAATAATCAATACGAAAATTATCATATTCATTAACCCAACTGGTTAATACTTTAACATTCCATATTTTTCCTCTAACCTTATCTATTCCATCATAAAAAAACACTTCAGACTTTTACTTATACAGTCTTCTTACCACTAAACTAGTCTCTAAAATAAAATCTCTTATCTAATTCTTAATTTCTAATATCACATCTAAAAAAGAAGTCTCCGATTACAATGGTATTACCCCCTTCAATATCTCTTACAACATATTATACATTATTTTCTATAACTATCCAGTCAAAAAGGCTTCAAATTTTTACTTATAGACTCTTCTTACCACTAAACTAACCTCTAAAATACAATCTCTTATCTGATTCTTAATTTCTAATATCACATCTAAAAACAAATATCTCCAATTACAATGGTATTATACTTTGCTTATCCACCACATATTTATTAACCCAAAATACAAGTTTAATATTTTCTCCAAAATAAATTGACATCTATAATTTATTTTATTTACCTTCTCTTTTATAAAATAACCCTTTTTTTTATCTTAATACCACTTTAGTTTACACAATACTTATATTCCAAATTTGCAGTTCCATCTAATTTATTTCATATATTTACCACTTTAATTTTCACGATACTTATATTCCAAATTCCCTTTTCATCCACTTTAATTTAATCTAATTAATAAAATATTTATCTTAATACCACTTAATTTCCACAATATTTATATTTCAAATTTTCATTTGCATCTATTTTAATTTAATATGATTAAAAAAAATTCTATTTATTATTCAACCATTTTGATCTTCTTATTGTTTACTTTGCAGTCTATCTTATTGGTGTTCCCTCTTAGTCCTCCTACTGGTTCTTCCACTTCTTCTTTTTCTTCTTAAGTCCCCTCCTCTGTTTTTCTTTCTTCTTTTTCATTCTGTTATTCTTGAATTCAATCCATAAATTCTTCCTCTTCTTGAGACAGCTTGCTCTCTGAACATTTCCTCTTTTTTCTTCCTTAAGATTCTCAGTTATTATGACAATTGCTTCTTCCATCTCATGTCCCATTTCAAAATACTCCACTTCTTTAACTTCACCCGACATCTGATCCATTCTTTTTTCTTCTCTATTGTTTATAATCTGTTCCAGCGAGTTTACAAGGGAGGAGCTTATTTGCCCAATTTGTTCAGAGAGTTCTCTGACTTGTTGCTCCATTTCTCTTCTAAAATCCATCAGAAAATCCACCAACAAGACCTGGCTTTCACAATCATTTTTTAGATTTTCAAAAGCCATTTTTATCAACACCAACTCGGACCACTTCCTGCAGGGCTACTTTCTAATTTTGTATCCAGGGCTACTTTCCAAATTTTTATATCCAAAAAAAGTCAATCAAATCCACACAGTCAAATTAGGTTAGTATGCCTTTAAATGACCAAAAGAAGAAAAAAAAAATTCAAGCCTCTAGCTGAGAAACCGAAAGTAGCAGTGTCCAGGCTTAAATAAAGGTTTTTTGCTGGGAAAATGAAAGTAGACTTTATTTCCTTCGTTGAAAATTACTTATTTATTTCTCTTTGGTACATACCATTAAAAAAAATATAATCTTGTACTTACTCCAGCAGGGGAAATACCAATTCACCTATTCCCCCCCTGGGTGGCTAACGGCCAGTGTGAATAATCTTGAATTATCTCCTCCTCCTCCAGACTTCTTACTTACAGTTCTCAATAAAACTTTTTAATGAGCCAAGTTCACTCACTCTTAATAGCTTTTTTTGCTACGATGTTGTTGTATCTAGGCCGTGGGAGGACGGATTCTCAGCTTTCCGAGCTTCTCCAAGATGGCGCCCGGGATAGATATGGTTCAGCACAAAGCAAAACAGAGAGAAATCCTTGAAATTGCCTGTTTCTAAGGACCCCCCCCCCCCGTTCAAGCTCTCAGCTCTTTGTACCGTCTTCCTGGCACCGAATTGTGCCTTAGTTGTTTAGGCACATGAAAACACATCTATTTCAAAGTCTCTTTGGGAGCCCCCAAAGTTCACTGCAACTTCCCTGAGAGTTAGCTCCGCCCCCCCATTAGCTATTCTGGATGTACGTTCTGTTTGCTGTGTCTGTGTGTCCTGTATAAACCTTATGCATGCATATGCCCATATTGATCTTTAGAAAGAAACCAGGGACGTGTGTTGGGTGGGGAGGCAGGTGAGGCAGAGCCTCCCCACCGGGGTCCTTCAAAAAGCCCCACTCCTGTGTGAGGTGTGCAAGCACACACAACCCCACTCCGGTGGGGAGGCTCTGCCTCACCTGCGGCATGTCCTTGGTAGAAATAGTTTGTATTTGAGATATGGGAAGAAACTCATTGCTGTACTCCTATCTGCCCGTGATTTCCCCCAGTGGTCTGAATGGCTTAGTCATTCTTAAGTCTTGTGGTAAAATGTTCAAGGGAACAACAAAGGGAAACACTGCTTGTATTTTCAGGGCTCTTGGAGGAACATTCCAACATTTCTACACAGTTCTCTAGTTACTGTCACAAGAACACTGTAGCAAGATGAGAGTGACATTTCCCCCTTGAGAGCACTCTATTTCCCCCTTGCCCTAGGCAAAAACTGTGTTGTGACCTACAGGTAATGAAGGGCAAGATGACAAGCATTGCATAAACAGTCCCTTCATGTCATGAAGAGGCTCCTTCTTATTTAATGTAATTTCAGACTTATGGAAAAAGGAAAAACTCATGCTTCCTGGAAAATCTGAGCTTAAATGATAAAAAATAAGGGTAGCAAAATCCACAAAGGGGCCACAGCTCATGGCAGAGCACCTGCTTTGCATGCAGGAAATCCCACTTTCAATCCTCAGCACCTCCAGGTAAGGCAGAGAAAAATGGCAGGCTGCTGCCACTCCGTGTCAAGAATACTGAGCTAGGTGGGCTAATGGTCTGAATGTATGCAGCTTCTAATGTTCCTCACTCCACATCTCAG
The DNA here is from genome assembly GCF_035046505.1 of Tiliqua scincoides. Classification (NCBI taxonomy): domain Eukaryota; kingdom Metazoa; phylum Chordata; class Lepidosauria; order Squamata; family Scincidae; genus Tiliqua; species Tiliqua scincoides. Next base: position 211,464,964 of record NC_089823.1, on the reverse strand, counting down.
AAAAGGTCCAGGAATGTGTACAAGCCGTTTGTGTATAATGATGCTGAAAAGTCAGGAGAAAGGTGAAATAAAGATGATACCCTGAGGCTGTTGCTTAAAAACCTGTGACCTGGTCTCAAGGAGGTGAATATTCACCCCACCTGCCTGCGCAATTGAGCAATCTCAATGCTTAGGTTCCTTTCCTGTCTGTGGCCCTCTCCACACATCCCTTCATTCACCCGCTTGCGAACCTGGCCCATATGCCACCTGGGGTCAGGACTGAAGAATGCCCCCCCCCCAAAGAGATTGCCATTCCCCCTACTTACAGATAGCCTAGAACCTTGCACAACATCCTCTGACCCTCTAAAGCCTTCTGAGGCCTCTGGAGGGCCTTTAGCATTACTTCTGGTTTATATTGGAAAACCAGAAGTAATGTTTAAGGAGCCTCCAGAGGCCTCAGAAGGCTTTTGAAGGGCCAGAGGATGCAGCATGAGACCTCCCCAGCCCTCAGAAGGACTCCAGAGGGAAGGTGATGGCAGCATGATGGTGTGGGTGGCACAGTGGCCAGGGGCATTTGTCCCCCTAATCCCCCTCAGAAATGCCAGTGCATCCACCCCCTGTGCTTCCATTGCTTCACCTCCTCACCTTCATGTCTCTTTTTTGCATCCTTAGGGTATCCCTTTTACCTCTATCTCCCCCCTCTTCTGTCTCTCCCATTTCCTCCCTGCCTACCCTGCAACACCTGTCCCTCCCCTTCTCTCCTCCCCTCCTTTTTTTTTTCCCTACAGCTCAACCCTCCTCATAGGGTGGAAATTGAGGCTCATACTCCATCTGTCTGACAGCCAGCAGTTGGAACTTCACCAGGCTGGCTAGTGCTCAATGTTGGCATCACCCCTTTGCATTGCAGTATCAGGTAAGCATATGCATTCTTCCACCCCAGCTCAATCAATTGGGTATGAAGCATGCGCCATAGGGCAGTGGTAAGAGGCACTTGGTATCTGGAGGTTGTATCTGGCTGGTGAGCCAAACCTTGTCCAGCTTTCCTTGCATGTGGTTGGAGAATTTAGTCTTTTGAAAATATTTATATCTCATCCTTCCCCTCTCAACTGGGAGGTTCTTGGGACTGCTTACAGCAAACTTTCACAGCAGTAGTGCACTGCATAAGAACATAAGAACAGCCCCACTGGATCAGGCCATAGGCCCATCTAGTCCAGCTTCCTGTATCTCACAGCGGCCCACCAAATGCCCCAGGGAGCACACCAGATAACAAGAGACCTCATCCTGGTGCTCTCCCCTACATCTGGCATTCTGACTTAACCCATTCCTAAAATCAGGAGGTTGCGCATACACATCATGGCTTGTACCCCATAATGGATTTTTCCTCCAGAAACTCGTCCAATCCCCTTTTAAAGGCGTCTAGGCTAGATGCCAGCACCACATCCTGTGGCAAGGAGTTCCACAGACCGACCACGCGCTGAGTAAAGAAATATTTTCTTTTGTCTGTCCTAACCTGCCGAACACTCAATTTTAGTGGATGTCCCCTGGTTCTGGTATTATGTGAGAGTGTAAAGAGCATCTCCCTATCCACTCTGTCCATCCCCTGCATAATTTTGTATGTCTCAATCATGTCCCCCCTCAAGCGTCTCTTTTCTAGGCTGAAGAGGCCCAAACGCCGTAGCCTTTCCTCATAAGGAAGGTGCCACAGCCCCGTAATCATCTTAGTCGCTCTCTTTTGCACCTTTTCCATTTCCACTATGTCTTTTTTGAGATGCGGCGACCAGAACTGGACACAATACTCCAGGTGTGGCCTTACCATCGATTTGTACAACGGCATTATAATACTAACCGTTTTGTTCTCAATACCCTTCCTAATGATCCCAAGCATAGAATTGGCCTTCTTCACTGCCACCGCACATTGGGTCGACACTTTCATCGACCTGTCCACCACCACTCCAAGATCTCTCTCCTGATCCTGGGTCCCTTTTTGGGAGAAGGGCGGGATAAAAATAAAGTTTTATTATTATTATTATTATTATCTGTCACAGAGAACTCAGAACCCATCAGCCTATATCTAAAGTTTTGATTTTTTGCCCCAATGTGCATGACTTTACACTTACTGACATTGAAGCGCATCTGCCATTTTGCTGCCCATTCTGCCAGTCTGGAGAGATCCTTCTGGAGCTCCTCACAATCACTTCTGGTCTTTACCACTCGGAAAAGTTTGGTGTCGTCTGCAAACTTAGCCACTTCACTGCTCAACCCTGTCTCCAGGTCATTTATGAAGAGGTTGAAAAGCACCGGTCCCAGGACAGATCCTTGGGGCACACCGCTTTTCACCTCTCTCCACTGTGAAAATTGCCCATTGACACCCACTCTCTGCTTCCTGGCCTCCAACCAGTTCTCAATCCACGAGAGGACCTGTCCTCTAATTCCCTGACTGTGGAGTTTTTTCAGTAGCCTTTGGTGAGGGACCGTGTCAAACGCCTTCTGAAAGTCCAGATATATAATGTCCACGGGTTCTCCCGCATCCACATGCCTGTTGACCTTTTCAAAGAATTCTATAAGGTTCGTGAGGCAAGACTTACCCTTACAGAAGCCATGCTGACTCTCCCTCAGCAAGGCCTGTTCGTCTATGTGTTTTGAGATCCTATCTTTGATGAGGCATTCCACCATCTTACCCAGTATGGATGTTAGGCTGACCGGCCTATAGTTTCCCGGGTCCCCCCTCTTTCCCTTTTTAAAAATAGGCGTGACATTTGCTATCCTCCAATCTTCTGGCACCGTGGCCGTTTTGAGGGACAAGTTGCATACCTTAGTCAAGAGATCTGCAACTTCATTCTTCAATTCCTTAATAACCCTTGGGTGTATGCCATCAGGGCCCGGTGACTTATTGATCTTTAATTTATCAATGAGGTCTGAAACATCCTCTCTTTTAACCTCTATTTGACTTAACTCCTCGGTTAGGAGGGGCCGTTCGGGCAGCGGTATCTGCCCGAGGTCTTCTGCCGTGAAGACAGATGCAAAGAACTCATTTAATTTCTCTGCCATCTCTAAGTCTCCTTTTATCTCCCCTTTCCCTCCCTCACCATCCAGAGGGCCAACCGCTTCTCTGGCGGGTTTCCTGCTTCTAACATATTTGAAGAAGCTTTTATTATTCCCCTTAATGTTGCTGGCCATGCGTTCCTCATAGTCTCGCTTGGCCTCCCCTATCACCTTCTTACATTTCTTTTGCCACAGTTTATGTTCCTTTTTATTCTCTTCATTAGGGCAAGACTTCCATTTACGGAAGGAAGCTTCCTTGCCCTTCACAGCCTCTCTAACTTGGCTGGTTAGCCATGCGGGCACCCTCCTGGATTTAGTGGAACCCTTCTTTCTTTGCGGTATACACCTCTGCTGGGCCTCTATTACTGTTGTTTTAAGCAGCCTCCATGCATTCTGGAGAGACTGGACTCTTTTTACCCTCCCTTTCAACCTCCTTCTAACCAGCCTCCTCATTTGAGGGAAGTCCGCCCGTCGGAAGTCAAGGGTTTTTGTTAGAGATTTGCCTGGTATTCTTCCCCCAACGTGCACGTCAAAACGGATCGCAGCATGATCACTGTTCCCCAATGGCTCAGTAACGTTTACATCTCTAACCAGGTCCTGCGTACCGCACAAAATTAAATCCAGAGTCACCTGTCCTCTGGTGGGCTCCGTGACTAGCTGATCTAAGCCACAGTCATTCAGCACGTCAAGAAATCCGGTTTCCTTATCGTGACCAGAACACAAATTGACCCAGTCAATATGAGGATAATTGAAGTCCCCCATGATTACAACCCTGTCCTTCCTTGTCACCTCCCTGATCTGTTTCCTCATTTCAAGGTCCCCATCAGATTTCTGGTCTGGAGGACGATAGCACGCCCCCAGTATTACATCGCTGCACAAGCCTGGTAATTTAACCCACAGAGATTCTACGGTGGAGTCGGACCCACCTTCAATCTCTACTTTGCTGGATTCTATCCCTTCCTTAACATAAAGGGCCACCCCACCTCCAACACGCCCCTGCCTGTCCCTCCTGTAGAGTTTATAGCCCGGGATTGCGGTATCCCACTGATTCTCCGCATTCCACCAGGTTTCCGTTATGCCCACTATGTCAATATTTTCCCTTGTCACCAGACATTCCAGTTCTCCCACCTTTGCTCGTAGACTTCGGGCATTCGCATAAAAGCATTTATACATGGAATGCCCCAGGATGGGCTGCTTATTCACTCCTTTGTCCCCGCATCCTCTCATTGTGCCAAACCGTCTATCACATCCCATCTCCCTACCTTTCCCAATTTCTTCTCCTACCCTGCCTTTGTCTTGTTGTTCTCTAACCTCCCCATCCACATCCCATAGGGATGAGGAGTCCCGAACCGGATGCCCCTCGGCTCCTGTCGGCCTTCCCCCAGGGATCAGTTTAAAAGCTGCTCTGCCACCTTTTTAATGTTATGCGCCAGCAGTCTGGTTCCATTCTGGTTCAAATGGAGCCCGTCCCTCTTGTACAGGCCCCGCTTGTCCCAAAACGTTCCCCAGTGCCTAACGAATCTAAACCCTCCTCCCTACACCACCGTCTCATCCACGCATTGAGACCCCTGATCTCCGCCTGCCTAGCTGGCCCTGCGCGTGGAACAGGTAGCACTTCAGAGAACGCTACCTTTGAGGTCCTGGCTTTCAGCTTCCTGCCTAAAAGCCTAAATTTGGCCTCCAGGACCTCCCAGCTACACTTGCCCACATCGTTGGTGCCGACATGCACCACAGCCGCTACCTCTCCCCCAGCACTGTCTACCAGCCTGTCTAGACGAGAAGTGATGTCCGCAACCTTCGCACCAGGCAGGCAAGTCACCATGCGGTCCTCACATCCGTCGCAAACCCCCCTCTCTATGTTTCTAATAATCGAATCCCCCACTACAAGAAGCCCCCGACCCCCCTCCCGCTGAGGAGTATCCCGAGTGCGCTCGGATACGGGCCCATCCCCTGGAGAAGGGATCCCCCCTAGGGGATTGTTTCCCTCCTCTGCAGGATGAGGTCCTCCAGTCCCGAGACTTCCCACCCGGGCAGCCGAGGATCTGCACGCCTGAGGTTGGGACGAAGCCTGATCGTCCCCAGAAGTCTCCCCACGGTCCTCCTCTGGCTGCCTGCGCTTCTCCAGGTCGGCCACCAAGGCTTCAAGGGAGCGGACGCATTCCCTGAGAGCCTGGAGCTCCTTGCACCGAGGACACACCCATGACTTATGCCCCAGAGGCATATAATCATACATGTGGCACTCGATGCAGAACACTGGATAGCCCCCACCCTGCTGCTGGCTGTCTGACTGCATAGCTTTTTTGTTGTTGTTGTTGTTGTTTTATTTAGGGGTCCTTTTAAAAACCGTACACTGGATAGCAGCCCTTTTCTCTAGGGAAGAGGAAGGGCAGTGTATGGGGCCCTGGCCTCCTCGCCCTGCTGCTGAACTCGCCCAGATGCTAAACTCTTGTGCCTTACCTGGCACTTAGTTCCCAGAGGCACTTGGTTCCCAGAGGCCACACGCGTCTGCAGAGAGCCTCACGGGATGGCCTGCCTAGCTTTATACTCCTGGCTGGCTCCTCCTCCCTCCTTCCTTCCTGATTGAAAGGGGGCTGGCCTTCCCAGGTGAGTTTACAAAAGCTCAGGAAGGCAAATGGCTGCTGATGGGCGTGACCTACTCTGCAGGCTCCTGAATGGACTGCTTGGATTAGCCTAATGGGGCTCTTAATGGGTTGGGAATTGGCCCTTCCCCTCCTAGTTCTGTTCTCTTAGGCTGGACTGTTTTTGTAACCTCAAGCTAGTTTTTATTTGGGTTTGTTTAATTATTTATTGCTCTCTAGATCCTGTGTCCCAATTTACTGACCTGTTTAGGTTAAGTTCTAACTTAGATTAGGTTTAACCTGGGTTAAGTATAGGTTTAATTTAAACAAGTAGAAAACCTGCTTTCCACTTTATCCTCCTCCCTTCCTTCGATTAAGTGCTACCTTAGGTGCAGCTAACTTTCAATTTTGATTTAAATGCCTGACCCTTGGGCACTTACTCACGAGTAGGACTCTGCTCTTACTCACGAGTAGGACTCTGCTCTTACTCACGAGTAGCCCTATGTACCTCCCTTAGGTGCTAACTTTCAATTTTGATTTAAGGTTGCTTTAAAGGTAAGGTTAAGGTTAGAAGACAGGGAGTTAGAAAGACAAAGCGTTAGAATGAGTACACTTACCTCCTCCTCCTGCTCCTCCTCCTCTCCTTCTCCAAAACTCAGAGGTCTCCTTGCCTTCTCCTCGCCCAGATGCTAAACTCTTGTGCCTTACCTGGCACTTAGTTCCCAGAGGCACTTGGTGTCCCAGAGGCCACACGCGTCTGCAAATGAACAGTTAAGATAATCCAAATATAATAGCAGTATAACAAAATATAGTAACCATCATCAGTAAAGATCAGGTTATCCGGCCTCAAAGAACCAACAGTAAATCGAAGCAAGCAAACTTCTAACTATCAAACACTAGCAGACATAAGTGGGACTCTGACAAGGAGAAGCCACAAGGTGAAGCTGCAATCCTATACGCACTTACCTCAGAGTAAGTCCCATTGAATGGTGGGGGAGGTCTGTAGGTCAGTCTGGGCCAGATGATATGACCTGAAGTCCTCATGGGGAGTGGCAAGCTTGAGCTGATGCTGTGGGTAGGAGAAAGGGATGGGAGATGACTCAGCTCTGTTTGGCTTGCTCTTCCTCTTCCTCCGTCTGTGGGCAGGCAGGTAGGCAGTTTGCACTAGACCTGGCTCATTTCTGCCATCCATGGTTGGGCATGTATGCAAGATTTGTTTTTATTTTAGGTGGAAGCAAGGGTGGTGGGGAGTTCATGCGGGGTTCGTGTGATTGGCTTGGTCAGCAGTGGAGCTGTAGCTAGGCCTGAGAGTAGTGGTAGAGCACATGGAAAAAGTTCCAGTCTGAATCCCAAGCATCTTCACAATGAGCAGAGAAAAATTCTTGTCTGGAGAGCTGCTACCTGTCTGTTTTACTGAGTGAGAGGGACTCCATCTGAGTCAACTTTTTATGATTCAAAGAAAGCACCCACAGGTTTGCACCAAAGCGATTCTCTATTTTCATTCAAAAGCATCAATGATCATAATTTGAACAGTGCTTTAGGTATCTCATGCTCCTGGCAATGTCTGTACCCTGAGTTTGGCCTTTCTTGATTATATGAAAAGTCTGGACATGAATATAGTGCTCTATTCAGTGTTCTTTCTTGGCATTGTTTTTATTCTGCAAAGAGATTTTCAGCAGCTATCAAACTAAATTGTAGCTGGAAGTTACGCTTCCTTTCCTTGTTCATATATCTATTAGCTGTACCAAGTACATCGAAATAGGAGTCCATGGGTCTCAGTCCCTGAAGCTAAGAGACACCATCTGGTATGACTCAGAATGCCAGAGCTGAGTGGTGGAGGTACGATATGTAAAATTTGACAATTACGTGGTCAGACTCGCATAGAACTTGCTGTAAGAGAAGAAAGGCAAAAGGATGGTTTTATGTGGTCTTTTTGAGAGTCATAAACGAGTCATTTTAAAGCAATTCACCTCTTGTTATCAGTGGGATAAAAAGCTAAAGAAGTCACACATTTTGTGTTCTAGGCTTTTTTGCCAAGAACGAAAAGCAGAAAATATCACTGCTATATTCCAGACATCCACAGTTACCGTAACCTGGTAGCATGTGGACTGTTTGCTTGGCTGGGTAGTTCAGTATGAAACAGAAACTGGCCACAGGATAAATACAAGCTATCAGTCACTTTCATATGACTGACTAGTTTAATGCCTACTATAATAATTCTGGAAGAGAAGTGGTAAGGACAAATAGTGGGGAAAACTTGAGTCACCTTCTCACTCATTATAGCATCAGTTTAATGTACAGGAAGCCTTGATTATAGCCCCACATGATTCCCTCTGCCTTCACTTTTCCAGAAGAACTAAGGGCCACGGAGTGCAAAAAAATCTTTCTCCTCCCTCTTCTCTTATCCTTTGTCTCCCACGCATAAATGCAGTCTACTCCCCCACCTGACTCAAGGCTGCAGAGACCAGATGGACCTATTACAGCCAATGCTGTAGTGGCAGATGGAAAGTGCAGGGACTGTTGGCCTCACCTCTAAAACCCATACCTTTACATAATTCAACCCAGGGGATAGCCAGCCTCACCAACCCCAGTAAGCATCATCTGAGAGGTACTGGCTCAATTCCAGGCCTTGCCTACCTTAGATGGACAATGAAAGATAACTCCTTCCTACCTGGCTTGCCCAACTCCTACCTAAAGTGACCATCCTTAACAATGAACCTAACACATCCAGCCTAATTGTACAGTCTGGGTTAGGCAACAAAACAAAAACAAAAACCACCAGCCAAGGGCCAATCAAGCTGATGGCAAAAATTTCCTACCAGTTTCTGAGGGCAACCAGCTGGTCTCAGACTGCAAGAAGAGTAGGGTGGGAGGGAGCAGAAAATCTAGTTGTGACTGTGCACTCACCCAAATTCCTGGGTGTGCACAGCACTGGCTGTACCCCTACCACAAGGCAACCAGTCCAACCAGCCTTTGCACACGTGCCTGAAAGGAGCCGGGTAAGTCATGGAGGTGTGCACACTGAAATTCTTGCAAATTTTAGATGTACATATTTTATGTATGTTTTTGTATTTGGTGTCTAAACAAGATCTGAACTTCTCTTGTTGCCAAAGCTTTTGGAAAGAGAGGGCTTGCATTCCCAAGCTACTCTCTGCCATAGCTGAGGCTGCAGGGAAAATCAAACAATAATCTCCAGGGTCAATATACCGTATTTTTCGCTCTATAAGACGCACTTTTTCCCCCCAAAAAAGTGGGGGGAAAAGTGTGTGCGTCTTATGGAGCGAATACTGGAAAAAAAAAAAACTCCGCCCCTGGCCCCGCCCCCTGCCCGCTCTGCTCGGCTCCGCTTCCCAGGAAAGCGTGGGTGGGGTGGCAGTCTTGCTGAGCAAGCCCGCGTGTCTACTCAGAAGTAAGTCTTAGAGTCACTGGGGCTCACTCCCAGGAAAGCGTGGGTGGGATGGCAGGCAGGGGTGCTCATTATGTCGATCCTCGAGCTACCAGTCCATCTCCAGGCGAAATGAGTCAATCGCCGGCTTCTCTCCTGTCCACGCATCCCTAGGAGTGAGCCCCTGGCAGGCTTGTGAGCCCAGGGAGCGAGCCTAGGGAGTGAGTCCAGGGAGCCCAGGGATTGAGACAGGCTCCTCCCTGGGAGAGGAGGCGCTGGCAGGCTTTTCTCCCGTCCACTCATCCCTGGGAGTGAGCCCCATTGGCTCTACTGGGGCTGACTTACCTTTCCCCTGCTTTTGCACTGGTATGTATGGAGATCTGCACCCCCCCCACTTCCATCTGTTGGTTCTGTTTGCAAAGGGTTTTGCAATGGTCTTGCTGTGATGCCTATACAGAGATCTTACCTGCCCCACGCTTTTCCCCTGCTTTTGCACTGCTATGTATGGAGATCTGCACCCCCCCCACTTCCATCTGTTGGTTCTGTTTGCAAAGGGTTCTGCACTGGTCTTGCTGTGATGCTTATACAGAGATCTTACCTGCCCCACGCTTTTCCCCTGCTTTTGCACTGGTATGTATGGAGATCTGCACCCCCCCCCCCACTTCCATCTGTTGGTTCTGTGTGCAAGGGGTTCTGCACTGGTCTTGCTGTGATGCCTATACAGAGATCTTACCTGCCCCACACCTTTCCCCTGCTTTTGCACTGCTATGTATGGAGATCTGCGCCTCCCCCACTTCCATCTGTTGGTTCTGTGTGCAAAGGGTTTTGCAATGGTCTTGCTGTGATGCCTATTCAGAGATCTTACCTGCCCCACACTTTTCCCCTGCTTTTGCACTGCTATGTATGGAGATCTGCGCCCCCCCCCCCACTTCCATCTGTTGGTTCTGTGTGCAAAGGGTTTTGCAATGGTCTTGCTGTGATGCCTATACAGAGATCTTACCTGCCCCACACTTTTCCCCTGCTTTTGCACTGGTATGTATGGAGATCTGCACCCCCCCCAACTTCCATCTGTTGGTTCTGTGTGCAAGGGGTTTTGCAATGGTCTTGCTGTGATGCCTATACAGAGATCTTACCTCCCCCACGCTTTTCCCCTGCTTTTGCACTGGCATGTATGGAGATCTGCACCCCCCCCTTCCATCTGTTGGTTCTGTGTGCAAGGGGTTTTGCAATGGTCTTGCTGTGATGCCTATACAAAGATCTTACCTCCCCCACACCTTTCCCCTGTTTTTGCACTGGTCTGTATAGAGATCTGCTCCCCCCCCCCTTATATTGGAATCCAGGAAGATCTGGTGAGGAGGTAGATGTGGTGTCAGCAGTGGCCCCTTTAAGGGTAAGGCCTGGGCATCCAGCAGAGAGTGCTGCACAGCTGCAGCCACTGGAAGGCAATAGGGCCCTCAGGGATATAAGGAGTACCAGAGGCAGAAAGGGTTTGTGGGTTTTGAAGGAGTGCAGGTTGGAGGTAGGGGAGGAGACTGACTGGGTTTATTGAATTTGGAATCTGACTGTGGATTGTGACTGGACTTGGATACCCTGATGGATTTAACTGACCTACCTGGAACCTGACCTTGGACTGTAATTTGGCTTATTGGCTCTGGACTCTGATTTGGTAACTCTGAATGATGGGACTGATTTACTTGGCATCTGTGGACTGGAACTGGACTCATTTTTGCTTGCTGCACTGGTGAATTGCACAAGGGGAACTGATCAGCCTTAAGCGGGCACGAGGCCCAGTGGATTGGAATTTGGCAGAACATCATTGTAGCAGAAAGATAATGTGATCCCCTATTTGTGTGCACCTACTTTTGTGAGCTTCATAAATTCTGACTTTAGCAATGATGAGTTCTTGGTGTTTCCAGAAAACTAGAGTGCTCAAACCTTTAAGTCTCTCCATGTGTTAATGACAGTGATAATGGTTCTTAATGCCACTGTTGACTGCTGTTCACTTTACATGGTTCAAATGTTATTCTGTTATAGTTTATTAAATATTTTATTACACTATTTGGTTCAGAATATTTTTTTCCTTGTTTTTCTCCTCTAAAAACTAGGTGCGTCTTATGGTCAGGTGCGTCTTATGGAGCGAAAAATACGGTATATGATGTATAGGCACACATCATCATTGTGCTTGCACCAGCATTGCAAGCTGGGAAAGAACACTCGGTAAGCCAAGTTTACCAAGAATTTCCTCAATGCTCACAGAAAAAGCTCATAAATATCCCAAGCCAATTCTAAACTTAGCGGGGAGCCACTTTTTGGAATCCCCCCTGTAGATGCTTGGTTAGAGAGGTGGGCTGGTAAGGAAATGGGAGAAGGCTTTCTCCTTGCCCCTCAGCTTTTCAGCAAAGCTATTGCATCACTGTGGCAACACAGGATGACTCAATAACCAGAATACTACAGTTGCTGCTCCTGTAATGTCGAGGCCATGAAAAAGCAAGATCTTTCTGTAGGGCTTTTCCACATTTGCTTTCGAAGGCAGTCTTTAAATATCTGGACAATTTCCTTAAATCTTTAAGTGAATAAATTCTGAACACTAGTTGAATTCCTGCCATAGAATCTCAAGCTGTGGATATTTTGGTAGTAAAAAAGACAGATGCTCAGTTAACCTTAAGCCTTTGCTTCTTCCAAATAGGAATCTTATTATGTTGGAGAGAACTTGGTTGAATTCTAAGTTTTTTTTTTTTTGTTTCTTCACAGCTAAAAATAAAGCTGCAATTACATTTCAGTGGGGTTGGAGAATATCCATGTGGGCTTTGACTTTTCCCATGTGTAAATGGTAGGGATGGGTCAGTGCTCTGATCTTAACCGCACCTGGCATTAGCAAGCCAGGCTGGTAGAAACATGTTTATCATGGAGGTAGTGGCATAGCTAAGTCATTTGACCTCCAGGGCCCATAAATATTTGGCACCCCATACAACAAAGTTATTTAATTAATTGATTGATTTATGTTTTTCACATTTTTATACCACCCTTCCTATGAGGAGCTCAGGGTAGTGTGCAAGATTCCTCCCCCCCCCTTTTGTCCTCATAACAACCCTGTGGGGTAAGTGAGGCTAAAAGATAGTAATTGTCATGACATGAAATGAATAGTAATAATGGCCAGAAAATAAATGCAGTGAATATTTTCCCACAGGCAATGGATGAATGTCAGTGCCCTCCCCTGCTATTGCTTACCTGCACATAGTACTCATTGACATACTACCCTGGCATCTGGAGGTTCAATGTAGCCATCATGGTTAGTAAGCACTGATAGGCTATAGTCCACCATGAATGTTTAGAATCTACTTTAAAAGTCATCTAAGTCAGTGACTAACAGCACCCAAACTTCCCACCAGTGGCATCACTAAGGGTTGGTGTCACTCGGTCTGGTAACTCATGGTGTCACCCCCATTAACTTTATTCATTTATTTTACTATAGAACAGTACAGGTTACCCTAACAGTCAGCAACCAACCAAAAAATGGTGGCCAACTTGATGACACTCACACAATTGAATAGGAGTTCAAGTATTAGCTCTGCTAGGTGGAAAAGGGAGCTGACTCGTATCTTATTGGTTCCATGCCATGTTATAATAACACATCATTAGCTCTCAAAACACTCGAACTAATTGGTCAGTTTTGAGTCAAGGAAGTCCACTTTGTTACAGAAGTCAATTGTGTTTTCTTCTTCTGGTTTTTTGGCTATACCTTTTGATAGAACAGATATTTCAATGCAATCTGCATTAAATTACACATCAAATGATATATTAACACAGTGGTATTATTCCTAAAAACCATGATTTCCACAATTTTAGTCACTAGTGGTGTCACACATCCCCCCGAGGGTGTCACCTTACTAACGTCTTATAAGTTCCCCACTGTGTCATAATAACATCTCATTGGCTGTTCAGACAATCAGCCTCATTGGTTCATATGAGTTAAGGAAATCTACTTTTTGTTAAATAAGACAGTTGTATTTTGGTGTTCTGGTTCTTTGGCCATAACGTTTGATAGAGCGGAGTTACTACACTCTGGTTTCTTTCCTTGCATTCTGCTGTAAATTATACATTGAATGATATATATGATAGTATTATTCGTAACAACCATGATTTTTGCAATGTTGGTCACTAGGGGTGTCACCCCCCACCAGGTGGTACCTGGGGCATCCACCCCCCCCCCTGCTAGCTACACCACTGCATGGAGGACTTTTGCAGCATTTTGCTAATGTCTTTTTTGGCAGTATCTTAGAAAGTGAGTCTTATAAATAGTAGGGCAATATCAAATAAAACTCTGATCATGCACGTTCTCCAATGTTTTACATTCCCTTGTTCTGGCAAAACTGTTTGGGGTGGTAAAATTTTGGCAACCCTAAATACAGGGGCTCCATTTCAGCACACTGGGCTGACAAAAAGTTTGTGATTGTTGATGGAGTCCTTGTACCTTTAGGGCTTTCTTCATAACTCTTGATTGTACCCCCATACACAGGCACAAATTACATTTTCCGTCTCATTTTGCTGTCAAATATTTTATTATAGAACGATCATATATCCTCTACTGTTCACATCACATACAGACATTATTTTATCATACTACAAATGTTGTATTTCATAATATAACTTCTCTATAGTGACAGTAAAGCTCTGTCATGAGATTTCAGGAAATTTTCCAGGACCCCAATGCTTTCATGTTCTGATCAAATGCATGTTAAAACGTATTCCAGAATTCATTTGAAAATGGTATTGAAAAGACACAGCTGGCACTATACCTTACTTTTTATTTTTATTTTTAGTGACGGCCAACTACCCACTGATCTGATTGTATTAATTTTGATTCCTTTTGTTTTGCTAAACTTGTTCTGATCGCCCAGCCACTGTCGTTTGCTGCAAGGCTCAAAATGAAAATCTGTTTATCTCCAAATGATCTTTGGGCTTTGTATTTTCAGTGGGGTTTTATCCCAGGAACTGAAATGGCACCTAGAGAGCTTAATCTGGTGTGCTGCTACATTGTAGTTTACATGTCAAATGATGACATTCATTATTGGAGCATGCAGAATTAGATGAATATATAATTAGAACATCTACAAAAAACCGGAAGCTTCCCCAATCATGTTCATCTAGCAAGTTAAATAGTTTTCCTCTACTGCTATACAATTTAGACATTTAATCAGAAATCTGTTTGTTCACTGTGCTCCTACTCTGCCCCAGCACTAATCAGTGTTTGTGGTCTTAACTCCTAGTCACAGCCCATATATACAGTGAAACCAACTTGCCAAGCTAAGCAGCCTTGTCTCCCCCCATGATGGGTACTAAGACCGTTCCGTAAGACCGTTTCATCATCTAGAAATAGCAAGGTCAGGCACATTGATAACCATGGTTTGTTCCATGAAGATGTGACACACACTAAACTACGGTTATGGTCCAATCCTATGGGCATATTATGCATGTTCTGCCAGCATAACATGATTTGTGGCTCTGGCAACAAGCAGCAGGGTCAATGCAAAGACAAACTGAGGTTGCCTACTGGTGCAGATAAGGCTGTGCAGGGTTCAGGAGGGAAGTGGGGAGGGGGTGGGACAGGGCAGTGGTGGGCAGAGTAGAGAGGGTGGGGGAGGGCTTGGCGGTGACAGCAGCAGCACCTGCTGAATCCTAACCCCCTTCCCAGGCCTGATCCACCTTCATAGGTCAACATGAACTTGGGCAGTGATATTGCTGGTGCAGGTCTGGGTTGACCCATGGGAGCTGCTGAGGCTTACTCTGAGGCAAAGGAACAAGTGGTGAAACTCTTCCACAGGATATAGCAGATGCCACATTGGTGCAGCTGCCTCACCATGTGGGAAGTTATGGTGGATTGAGAAGTTACTTCAAATCAAGGTTTGTACACCTGCTTCACAACTATGGTTCCACCTCCACATTTATGGTGTTTACTTATTTGGACCCAACACTTCACCATGTCTAAGCAAAAATGAAACCATTAGTACATACTTTGCCTGTATAGGGCCTGTATTGTCATGGTAAGCCATTTTCTTGCATTGCTAACAGATTTCTATAAATCACTAAGGAGTCTAAAGTTTCTGTCTAATAAATTAAGCTGTCCAAAATTGTTTGCTCATTTCTACATTACTAGAAGCTATCCTCTCTTGGGGCCATTTATCCTTCAGAGAAGGATAACCTTTAAGTATCATTTCTTTCAGTAACTTATTTTATTCTTCTTTGCCAGTTTCTTGATGTGCTTCTTTCCAAGTCCCTTTTCTGTAGTTAGAATACCAATCACACTAATATGTTCCTGCCATGTTTCTAAGGGGCAATATTTTGAACATTTCACTCAAACAGGTTAAAGTCTTTGATATCATTTCATGTAAGTCTCAGGCCACTTTTTTATTTCTTGAAGGCACAATGCATTTTCTCTATTTCTTGAATAGAATGCTCTGGCAGTCATCCTGACCTACCATCTCCATTCAGCCTGACACTTGTAGGCCTACACAAAACCATAACTCTCAAAATGGATAACGCACCTCACTAGGGTCAAGGTTCACAATCCCAGGAGAAGTAAAATAACATGGAACACCTACTCCTCTTGTTTCTTGGGTGCCCTTTGAATGTTATACTACTAGTGTTGTAGGAGGCACTACTCCATGTGCTTATCACACAGTGCTCAACGGTGTTTAAAGGCCTGCAACTACATGGGCAGGGCTGGCCATGTGATTTTTTTTTTTTACATGGAATCAGCTCTTCCCCTATGATTGTAGGCATTGAGATATTGTATACTAGCACTGACAAACACACAGAATACATCTCTCGTGAGGTTTTCTATGGGCACCTCCGAAATGGAATTAATTGCTCCATGAAACTTCAAGCAACAAACAGAACTGCCATTCCCACCCAAATTCTTGGTTGTGGTGTAATTCTCCTGGCACTTTTTCACTAGGTTAGATTTAGTGCTCATCTTCCAATGGACAAAGTGTCGCTCAGTAATGTTTAGTATTAAGATAGCTCTTTTAAATCTTCAGTGCGCTTTGTGTTCATCATCCTGTCACGCGTACAACAGTTCCATAAGGTAGGTCAGTATTACTGCCCTTTTACTGCAAAATGAGGGAAGGGCTGAACTGAGAGAGTCACAGGGAGTTGGTGAGTTGTAGTTTACAATCCCCTACCAGCTCATTATGATATTAATAGTAATATTGAATCATTTTTCCTTTTTAGCTTACATCCTTAGAATTTTTTTGCTGTTCATATTATTTCCCTTAGCTCGGCAACTTGCGACTCTTCATGCAGAGGTTTATTCAACTCATATATCAACAGCTAAATGTCTCTAAGGTTTAGTACTCGGCCTCATTTATTATACCAAGGTTTTGCTACTATTTTACTGCTTTATTCTGGTAGCCTTTCTAAAAGGCAACTCCTTTATCCTACCTGAGGATAAGCAACAGGAGCTAATATTGGCTCTCATTTAACTCTTTATTGCATTTCCCATATTTTTCCATCTATCATTTGATACTTTCCCGACCAATTGTAACCTCAGCCCACACTGTCAACACTACTATATTATACTTTTGTTTTATTGCCCGTCTCCCTGCATCTCCCATTATGCATTATTTTTGTGTTCTAAAATACTGAGTGTCAGATTTATGAATATTTGTGATTTATGAATAAATATTATCACATATTGTGTTACTTGAAACCACAAATGGTTTCTTTTGCAGTATTTGCTGAGGGGACTGTGTGATCACTTAGCATCAATAAATACTCACTGCCTGCATTGACCTCTTATTTTTCCTACAGCAACCCAATGGCTATTGAATTGGTTTCAAACATACAGATGCCATAATTTATGCAGTAAACTTTGCTGTATTATTCTCGTCCATGTCAAATGACACATCCTGAGGAATTGATAATGATAGATTAAATAGTGATCCAGATTCCTGTGAATATGCAAATTCAGGTTCTCCTCCAGGATTATATGACATGTGACAACCTATAACATTTTGCAGTCTCATGCAGAAGACCAGTTCCCCCACCCTCATTTCCTACTTATTGCAATCTGGAGCACTATTTATCACACCTGAGGGGTTGTCTAGGTGAGGGTATCTTTACCTTAAAACAGTAGTTTTCAAACTCTCGAGGAGTTTGAAAACTGCTCTAAGTTCTTGCGGAGGCGGGGGGAGGCAGCGGGATGATCCCCAGGATTGTGCCGCTCAGGGGGCTGCAGGGGCTTGGGTGCACTTACCCGAGCCTCCTGCAGCTTCCCGGGAGTGTGGGGAGCCCTGCGCGACCTTCTGCAGGGCTCTCCGCAGCTTCGAATGCGGAGTGATTGTGCTCCACTTCCAGTTTAGTGGAAGCAGAGTGCGATAGCTTTACTTTCACTTGTGAAGCTTCAGGGAGCCCTGCGAACAGCAGCGCAGGGCTCCCCGCACCCCCAGGAGGCTGCAGGAGGCTTGGGTAAGTGCATCCAAGCCCCTGCAGCCCCCTGAGCAGCGCAATCCTGGGTGCAGAGGCCAGGGCCCGCAGACTGGGGCGTCACAACACCCCAGTCTGAAAAGCCCTGCTTTAAAAAGTTGTTATGGCCCTGCCAGGCTTCGGAGTATCTCTGAGACCTTAAAGAAGCCTTCTGTGGCCTGCTGGGGGCACAACAACCTTTTAAGGTATGCTCAGCATCTTTTTTTATGGTATAGGAGAAATATGCCATTAATCAACTCTGTGGTAGAAAAGTTACACTTTTCTCCACTTAACAGCCCCCCACCTGACATTGTTGCACCCCCGCCAGGCCTCAGAGGGCCTTCTAGGAAAACCAGAAGTGCCTTTTGGAAGCCTCCTGAAGGCCCTCTGTGGCACAGTGGGGGCACAACGATGTTGTATGGTGGTGTTAAAATATTTTGTGCTATTGGGCACCAGATGCCTTAGCTATGCCACTGGTGGCATATCTGCTGCTTTAAGCAGCAGATTAGCTGGTGCTACCCTCGTAACACCTCCAAGACTAATCCATTTGTTGGCATACGTGTTTTCCACACTGAGGAAACCAGCTCAACCACTCTATGGCTACATTGTAGGCTCCTGGTTTCATTTTGCCTCCTTTTTATAGGCTTCTTATCAAAAGGCAGCACATGTAGTTAAGCACAAGCTGGTGGCATATGCGTAAAAAAAAAAATCTGCCTAAGTCAATGGAGTTGTCTTTAAGTGCAGTGTTTTGATACAAAAAAAGAAAATAACTGAGAAGTTCTGTTCACATAATTTCCTACCAAGTACCTATCATTTATCTGACAAAAAGTGAGAGAGGCAGGATAATCAGAGCTTATGAGTATTTAGCTCAAGCAATATAAAAAAGCTATGTGACAGAGCCGCTATCCCTGAGTTATTTTCCCCATTGTTTATGATGAATTTCTCTGCATAGTACATTGGTCTCTGCACTCATAGCTTGAAAACACATCAGAATAATGTTGATGTCTCTGCAGAGAACTTCCATGACCTTTAAGTAATAATTGCAGAGCCTTTTACTTTAATAGACTCCTGCATTATTATAATTCCATGCCGGTTAGTCACAAAATGTGAGTTATTAAAGTCACATATTATAACCAGGTCAGCCGTACTGGGGAAGGGATTTAAGACAACCAGAAAGGCTGCCATTAGATTAAGTAAATCACATTCCAAATTGCAATAGGAATTACTTGAGTTCCTTTTTGAAAGGGCTTGCCAAGGCAGAAGAATAAATGTAATGTCTGCATTAAAGTTTGAGAGCACAAAAGATTTGAAAGTTCCCCAACAGCCAAAGCTTCTTGAACTAATTTCCCCCATTCTTTGGTGGTAAACCTGAGGATTAAGATATCGCAGTTCAAGATAGACTGTCATTTTGGCAGGCTGTAGCCGGTTGTCCTTGTTTAACACTCACTGGAATGGTGTAAAAAAGCATCGGCAAATTCCTCTGCCAAGGAGATCTCTGTTGCAGTCTTCAGCATATTTATATGATTCATACTGCTGTACTGGGAAGGCAAAAAGTTCAGCGCTCAGTCAGGTCAAACACATTTGTGTTATTTACAGTAACTGGAGTTGCAATTTTCTACCCCGAACGGCAGGCTTGCAAGCAGAGTTCCCAATATTTGGGAAACAAAGCATTTTTGAATCTTTAATTGTATCACATCATTGCTTAGCCCAGTGTTTCTCAAACTGTGGGTCGGGACCCACTAGGTGGGTCGCGAGCCAATTTCAGGTGGGTCCCCATTCATTTCAATATTTTATTTTTAATATATTAGACTTGATGCTTCCATGGTATGTGACTGCATCTGGGGAAATGTTACAGCTCTGTACTTTTAACAGGCTACTTAAGTATATGCTTTTAACAAGGATAGTAAATGGAACTTATTCCTGGATCAGTGTAGGCAGAATTGCAATCTAGGAGTGTTAAAAATTTTCCTGCCTGATTATTTCACTTCTGGCCATGGCATCACTTCCGGTGGGTCCTGGCAGATACTTACAGATAAAAAGTGGGTCTCGGTGCTAAATGTGTGAGAACCACCGGCTTAGCCTATGCTCTCTACCTAGCTACCACTACAGCCATTCTACCCAACCCTACCACATGTTGCCTTGTATAAAATAATTGCCACATCCAGAAGTGAGACAGGACAAATGCATGTCGCCATCTCCATGCCACTTGCCACCTGGATGTAATACAATGGATTACAATTTGTTGTTTACATCTCTAGAACACAGACTGTGTATTTCATGCTGCTGTATTGTGCAAGTGCAGAGTTGTGCTCCGATTGTTGCTCAAAGAACAATGGATCTGAGAGGAAAGAAGCCTGCACATGAACCTCCCCACACTCTCCTTAGCATAGCAGCCATCTGTGGGAGAATCCACTCTTGAGGGGGCCTTTCACAATATAATGGTATGGGGAATGATGGGCTTCAGAGCAAAGAAGATAAAATAACCCTCCACCACTCAGTAGTGTAGCTGGAGGGACAAGTATTGGGGGCTGGATGAAGCAATGACCCCCCCCCATGTTATTGTGTCAATCGCCTGTGTCTGCACAGTCACGTGCTTCTTCTGCCCACGTGCAGCCCTGTCCGCAGAAATGGCTCCATTTGGAACTGTACGGAGATGAGGGTGGGTGGGCCAATTTAGCGGCATTTACTGCACAACCACTGTAAGTGCTGTCACTTCCTCCCCTCCAGCGGAGATGGCTGAAAAGCCCTACTCCGCTGCAGGGCGCAATGGATCCCCCTGTCCCAGCTTAGCTATGCTATTGCTACCATTTGCCTCCTACTCTTGTATGAATAGAAGTCCTTTCCAGTCATGCAAGAACCATTTAGGAGCCACACTGGGTAACCTTCTTAATAATGTCAGTTTTATCTAATTGCTTTTTTTAAAAAAGCAAGTTTTGTTGCACGAAAAGTTCTTTCTGTTTAAGTTAAAGAAAGAGGGAGTAGGGAATCAATTGTTTTCATTCATTTCTCCCCAAAAATGAAATTGTGAGTCTGTCCTTGATCAGTGTCATATGTCATAATCAACTATTTAAAAGGATTCCTAACAATAGTCGTTCTATCTGCTCCTTTCTTTTGTCATAGTAAGTGACAGAGAAATAGCTATTGTCGGTTAAGCAAATAGAATTGGAAAATTTAATCATATATTTTCTACTGCAGACAAGAAAACCACTGTGTTAAAGGGTACACTTAGTACAAATCTTTTTTTATGGTATAAGAGAAATATGCCATTAATCAGCCCTGAGGTAGAAATGTTTCACTTATAACAGTTTGCTTCTGTCTTCTGCCTCTCTGTCCTTCAAAGATACATCAACCAATAGCAGCAGGCAGCCAAATTGCAAGCATACTCACAATTCCACATCTAAAGGAGCAGCCCTAGACATATCTACTCAGGTGAATATTCTATTTATTTCAACTGGACTTACTCCTAGGTACATGTACGCAGGATTGCAGCCAGGAAGCCCAGTCTTATCCTATTCCCCACTAGTCCATAACATGTAGTGCTATTGGGGGAGTAAAATGGCCCAGGAGTAGTAAGTTCAGGTGGGGCCTCTTTAGCATGTGTTTAGCACCTGTGGATTTGACTTAGTGAGGGTGCTGGCCCTTGCTTGACCTCCTGGATGTAACCAAAAGCTATACCTGGGAGGCTTTCTGGGCCTTGGGAAGCCATGCACGGCATCTACAGGTTTCAGAACAGCTCCCGAAGAATGGCATTTCTGCTTTTTGAGGAACGAAAAGGCCTGAAGAGGCAGCATGCAGCCTCTGAGTGCCTCAGAATACCTCCAGGTGCAAGGTATACCTCGGAATACCTCCAGAAGGCACTTCCAGCTGTGTCTGGAGGTCAAGTGAGGGGCCCCACCCACGGATTCCATTATCCATGGGTTTAAATATCTACAGGGGGTCTAGGTATGGTCTCCCCTGCAGATACCAGCTATACAATTTTTTTTACTTGCTTCTCTACTGGCTGCTTGGCTGTCAATGACTTTCCTCAGACCTATGCCAGCTATTTAGCTAGCATAAGTCTAAGGAACATCAGGTGGCAGGTCTGGGCTGGGAAAGAGGCACGGGATCTGATATGTGCTGTCTCATAATCAAAGAGTTAACTGTACTGAGAGAAGCAACTGCCTGAAACATTTCCAGTTCAAGTCCCAGAATTCTGAAATGGTAAGGCAGGCAATTTCCCAAAAGGGTTTCATTTCCAGATATTCCCCAGACCCCAAAGCCCTGAGTGACTGTGCCACAAACTCCCCCTTCACCATAACAGTGTCTCCAAGATGTACACTAGTACATCTATGCTGATTCCACTGTACTCTTGCCCACCTGTTCTTTTGACCAGTGACTATATTATTTAAAGCACCACTCATTAAGCATCACTCCAGCCAGGCATCACTATGGAGCAAGTGAAAACCAGCTGCTATAAAACAACGGAAGCAGGGGGAAAAATTCCTACTTGACTCTAAAGGCAACCACCTAGTGCCACTTGGTGCACCTCTAGTGAGAAGAGGTGCACCAAGCTACACTAGAAAGCGGGCCAATGGTGGGCAGAGCCATCTTAAATAGATCCACTTTATTTATTTATTTATTTATTTATTTATTTATTTATTTATTTTGGATTTGTATTCCGCTTTTCTCCCAGAAGGGCACCCAAGGCGGAGTGCTTTTACCAACAGATTGTTCTGTTGGTCCCATCCCTGTTCCAAGGCAGGATGCAATTCTACCCCCCTCTGGCTCCTGAAGGGCAGCTTTTACACTGTAATTACACAGTTTCTATGTGAGAACTCATGAGAATGCTTGTCTGTCTCATCTCACTAATGTTTCAATCTACTGAGCGAAATTGCAATTCTGCTCCTCTGCAGAAACATACAATGACACACACAATCAAACTTTGGATACAAAATTCTACATGTCACTGTAGATGACAAAAGGCCAAATAGTCAACAGCCATATACAATGTGACATTAAGAAATAAATAAGAGGATGTCAATACGGCAAGCAATCTCTGATTGACCCAAAAATAAAAAGCTGTTTTTATATAAGAAAGATGTATGTATCCTTCATTAAACTACTATGTTTGCACGTATCAATTTATGAAATGTTGCTTTCATTTGAGTTTGAGTGTCAAAAGCTTCTCATGTTGTTATAAATAAGGAGCTATTGGATTACATAAAAGGCTTGTTTAGCTGTAATTCAAGTGCAGGCAGAAACAGAAAGAGTAAAACTGGAGAAGATGAAAGAAGGCTACAATCCTATTTGTACTTTCCTGGGAGTAAGTCCCATTGTAGACAGAGGGATTTATTTCTTAGTAGAAATGCATAGGATCGGGCTATATTTCCTCTGCTCCAAAATCTGCTAAAATATTTTGTTTCTTGTATTGGAAATTCACTACATAAAGAGATGATAAAAGCATTTGAAAAATTCAAGATAAGCTGGTGTACAATTCTTATCACAAACATTAGTTTTGGATAGGTTAAGAAAATCTGACCAAAAAAAGAGGCTTTGAAACATCCAGGAGGTTATCTCTGTGTGCTTATCTCTAACATACCACATCTCCCATCTGGTCTAACAACTGGGTAGACCTGAATTAAAATAGCCATGCTTATCCCCAGTGGGATCTTATTCAGCTTGTTCACCATTTTAAACAAGACAAAACATTTCATTTTCCTTTCCTATATTAAGAGACAGAGTGTACCCCCCATCTATTTATTTTTCTCTTTGTCTTTTTTCCCTCTTGCCAAGGAATGCTTATTACATTTGAACTGTTGCAGATGCTAGAATATTTTTATTTTTGTCTGCATTGGCTCCATTATAATTGTAGAAATTATTTGTGACTTCAAAGTCTGTTCTGATCCAAACCACACACACTCTTGCATGCCATCATTGCACTCTGCCACTGAGGGTAAATAAGAATTGTGGCCTCAATGATTTCAATTTAAACATATGAAATATATTGGGTTAGCTATTCGTATGTTTTGTGAGATGTGGAACTTTACAAAAGTAATTGAACAATAACAGCTGGACAAGGAGATACAGAACTGGGACAAAATATGAATAATCCAAAGGAAAGGGAAAGAAAATAATCTTAAAACTGGGTTACAAAAACTAGTAGCATTATAATTTTTGTTAGGAAAAAGACAAAAATTGGTCTGTAAATTAACAGGACTGAAACTATATTAGTCAAAACAATGCATCATTAAAAATTGCTCTCATGTTAGAGTCAATGTAATTAGCAAATTATAGTTATATTTATTATAAAACATACTATGATGAAAGGAAAATTCATTTTAAGTCAAAGAATTCAGAGATATTTTTGGAAAATCTACTGACGTTAATTCCTTCCTATATGATAGCTGTCGTTAAATACACTTTAAAATGTCAAATTGATAGGAGCCATCTGAAATTACACTGAAATGCATGAATTTAATAAACTTGTGAAAATGTTGCTGAAAGAACTGAAAACGGGTAATGGGAAAAATATTAATTTTTAAGAAATGAAATAAGCCTTTTATAAAGTGAGGAATATGGGTAGGAAGAAGCATAAAAAAGAATTAATTAGTGATACCAATTAAATATAATCAATATATTGATAAAATTAAATATAATTGACCCAGGCATCATTTTTAAACATTGGATCCTATTGGAAGATGTTACAAGGTGCAAACAGGAACCATTCCCCCCTCCCCCCCCAAAAAGATAGAGCACCATGGATGCATTCATCAGACTATTGATGATAGTGCATTTCATGTAACTACCCCTGTAGGTACTGCAATATCTCCATTAAGTAAGAAATAAAAGTTTTAAGGTTACCATGAAAGAACATCATATGCAAAGACTCTTTAAATTCAAAGCAGCAAAAATGATCTTATATTCACAGATCCCTCAGATAACCTGAACCCAAATTGTGAAGGGCTTTAAAGGTTAATAAAGAAGCCAGATTGGGGCCAGAAATCAATGGGCAGCCACTGTAGTTGCTGAAGCAGTGGTCCAACAAAATCCAACCACTTAGCTCCAGTAACTGTCCAGCCCGCTGAATTCTGCACTAATTGTAGCTTCTGCACCATCTTTGAGGGTAGAACCAAATAATGTGTGTTACAGTAAACTACTTTTGAAGTCACTAATGCATGGACCACCATGGTCAGGTTCAATCAACTCAAGTACAGCTGCGGCTGGTGCATCAGTATGGTGCCTATACTATACCATTATGGACAACACTCCATTCCTTCCTCTCTGTGGAGGAAAGGAGGAGGACCTCTTCCCATTGACCTTCTGCAGCAGAAACATCCATCAACTTTTTTTTTTGCACCTACATTGTTCTTATAATACTTTAGCATGACTTAAAAAATTAATATTTAAAACTTCTTATTTCACCCCCCCACCAGTTAATTTCCTTAACAATATCATCTGAAAGTCCCACAAGTAATACATATGACCTAAGCATTATTACAGATTGATTTTATGGTCTTCAATGACGTTACACAGAGGCTCTGAAATGCTTCTAATTATTTTTTATTGTCTCATGCTTTTTATAGTCTATTGTCTAGCTATGATTCCTTTTAATCTTCTCTTTGAGAATCTATTAATTCTTAATTAAAGCTCAATAGCTCAATTCTTCAAGATTGCTATAGTAACCTCTTCTGAGACAAAATGATAAATGGGCCTTTGGTTACTCCATATGAATTTTTGTCTTGGCTTAAACAGGGATATATTGTATGGATTTTTGTCTTTTTAAAAAAAAAATGTATTGCCAGTTCTGCTGAAAGTTGTTAGCTAGAATTAATTTTTTTTTTCCTGATGAGCTCAGTCCTATGCCTTCATTAATTTTCTCAGATTACATGGGATTTACAAGTTTATGGAAGATATAGACTCCTAATATTGGGGGGGGGGTTCATTGTTTCTCCTTTTTCTATCAATTATTTGTTCATCTAAAGCAGGGTTTAACAGCCCAATCCTATGCTGAGTTTGTGACCCACCACTGTAAATTCCAGGCTGTTGGGGCTGCAGGCACTCTGCCAGTAAGCAGGCCATGACCACCAGCACATATTTATTTAGTCATAAAATTAAATTTATTTATTTATTTGTATCTTTCCCATGCCAAAGCAAATGCTCAAGGTGGCTTACAAAGCTCTATAATAAATGTACAATGTATCACAACAATAAGTTAAAGAAACATCAAAACAAAGCATTAAAACATTAAACATTAAAACATAAAAGCATCAACAAAGTAAAACAAAGCAAAACCAATACACAATGTTAAGCAATTTTTTTTTTGGGGGGGGGAGGGAGACAACTGGATCCACGGAAGCAGTCAAGACACAACACTATTGCAGAGGCACAGAGAGCAAACATCCACCCATCACATGCTACAGGAAACAGGTATGTTTTGAGCCCACACCAAAATGACTGGAGGCTGCACTGAATCTTTGCCATCTCCTGCCACTGCCAGTAAATAGGCAGTGGGGGCTGTACAGGGGAGAACTGTGGGCAGTTTGGGGGCTGGGATCAGGCTGGATTGGGGGTGAGGGTGAAGCATGAGGAGGTAGAAGGGGGAGGATCTTGGTGGCAGCCATGCATGCCAATGTCCTACCCCCCACTTCCTGGCCTGACCTGCCACCAGGAATCTCCTTGAACTTATGCTAGCAAAATAGCTGGCATATGACCCATTGGAGGCCAGGTGGCCTGTAAGTAAAGGTTTTTACTTACCTCTCCCAGACTGTCTGCTCCCCTCCCCATAAAAAATTATTTAAGGCTGCAATCCTAACTGCCATAAAGCATGTTTGCACCTTCTTAGGAGTAGGTTGGGCCAGCACAGGGGCATGCACCAGCCTCTGTGCGACTTGGGGAGAGAGGGTTGCTTATGCAGGGGCTTGGGAAGGGCAGGAAGGAGGCGGGAGGGAGGTGTTCCGGGGCGGGCGGAGGGTGTTCCAAGGGGAGGTACGGTGGGGAGCGGGAGGCAGGGCTGGGACCCAGCTGATAAATGCCAGATCCCAACTCTGTTCCCCGAGCAGTGCAGAGCAACTTGAAGCCACTCCATTCTCCTCTGACTTGTGCCACCTCCTGAGATGGCACAAATCCAAAGAGACTCATTGGGGCCATGGTGGCTTTCCCAGGGGTAAGGGGAAGAGTTTCCCCTTGCCTCTAGCTGAGCCACTTCTAGCCCCAATCTTGTGCTGGATACAGTGCAGGCCTCCTGGCCTGCCTGCTCAGCTGAAGATAGGATTGTGCTGCACATGTATTTTAAGTAACATCCTGTGCGTACTTACTCAGACACAAGTTCCAATGTGTTCAATATGATTTATTTCCACATACATTTGCATAGGATTGAAGCCTTAATGTAAAATGAACTATATACCATTTCTCAGGCAGCCCTTGGGGAAGGTAATGGCCTAGAAGACATTAACATAATCCTCTAGGCAGATGTCTCAGTTTGCCCTTGCTGAGCCTGATGCTTTTTATGTGTTACGATCCCTTGAAAAAGTTTCAGAAGGAGCATCTGAGCAGTCCTGCTGCTGATGTAACTGTTCTTGCTTTCCCCCGCTTCTCTCCTCCCAACTATAGGCCTGGGATGGGCACTTTGTAGCAGAAAATAACTGAGGGTTTTACTCTTTTCATTCTAGATCACGTCCCTCCTAATCGTCTCTTACCAAGCTATGGGGCTCCTGACCTGTGTAAGCCTGGGTTTGGTACACTGGCAAAAATAAAACCAAATGACAGCAAATTTCAGGGGGAAAGGGGCTGGTAGCAGAAAGTGAGTGGGAAAGTTTGATTCTACTTCTAGGAAACATAGGGTGAAAAAGAGCACATCAAGAGAGAAAGTTGACTTTCCTGTGCTGAAGTAGATACTTGAAAATTAGCCAGATGATATTATGGAGACTTTTCTGTTTAAGATATCTGTCTTGCATTTCATCTACAACCCTGAGGATCCTGGGTGCATGATGTGCTGGACTGCTATGCTTCCCTTGTTGCTTTACTATGCATTTGTATGTCTACGAGATTCATGGTAGGTTATGACTTGCCCAATTTATCATCCATGGTAGGTCTGGTAAGGCTATGTGAATTGAACTACAGGTCCAGCCTCATTATACATGGATTTTTTATACATGGATTTGACTCAACACGAATGGCCACTGCAAATGAGAAGGAATGTGCTGATCCCTGGAGAAGGGGAAAGATGCATCCCTTTAAAATTAGTTTAAAAAAACTGAACAGTCCTTTAACAATAGCCTCCTTAATGAGAGAGGGGGGGCAGCTGGCTGACAATCCATCAATCCTTCTCTCTCCAGACAACCCCTCCCTTCCCCCTGAGCACATGAAAGAAAGGTGATCACTTTGCATTGGTGAAGGGAGGAGCTGAGTGAAGCACCTTTGTAAGCACTTGGAGGAGGACTGATCGATGGATTGTCTTCTTAATGACACTTATCTTACATCACAAAGGTCAGCAAGGCTGTTTTTAAATCACCAGAGCAAAGAAACTTTGTTTTTTAAACTGATTTGCTATAGTGCATATTTTGCCGACCCAGTGAGTGCTTGGAACAGAACCCATGCGAATAATGAGGCTCAACCTGTACTACACTATGGATTTTCCAAGAGCAAGAACAACTGAACAAATAATATCAGAAAGAAATGAAATTTGAAGCAAATATTAATTTGCTAGAATAAAATGGCAACCTAGCAAATAAGCTGAAATACGTAATGAGCAATAAAGCAAACAACATGCAAAAGAAAGTGTGCTGAAGCTTGCAGAAATTGATTTGTTTTAAGAAGAAAAGAGGGGAAGCTAATATTTCAGAGCAAATAATTCACACTTTTAACAGAAAAAAAACAGGGGAATTAATTTAAATCAATTTCTTTCTTCTAAAGCAAGAAAGAACCCTGGAGTCAAGCAATCCAGGTTGTAAGACTAGGAACCCAATTTTGAGCTGCCTGGCAAGCGGAGCTGCCGGGGCACAAAAGATGGCTGCTGCATCATCTAGACCATGATAGGCAGCCGCCAACAGGTTCTGCTGCCTCCTTGGGAGGAGGAGACATTCATTTCCTCCTCTTGGGTAAGGAAAGTAGCCCCGCATGGGGTTACTCAATTCTGTGGCAGCTATTTAGCTGGCACAGAATCAACATGCCTCATGTCAGGCTGTGAGACCCAACAAGGGGCTCTGGATCCGATGAAGCTCTGCTCCGCTGGTCCCGCCCCCTCCTGCTCCGCTCCCTTCCTCAGCACACCTTACCCCCACCCTCCACCTGCCCTGGAATGCCTCCTTCCCGCCATCCCCCACCCTGTCTTACCTCTCCACCTCCTGGCACTTCACATGGAGCTGGTCCCAACGCGGGCTTGCGCTGGGCTAGCTCTAGCCTTGGGCCCATGGTAAGGCTCACAAATGTGCCTTATGGCATGTTTGCAGCAGTGCAAAAGATCAGTGCAAAAATCAGGATTGGGTCCTAGGTCCCTAGAAAACTCTTCTGGCTACCCAAGCAAATCTTACTGGGTACGACATGTAAGGGCCACATGAGGAGAGTCTCGCTACACACTGACTCTTTGGATCTTCTGTTACAGTTTCTGGGGACCCTCTAGGGATTTCTCTGATGTAACATGAGGAGCTACAGTCATTATTAAAAGAGAAAATCAAAGAAATTGCTCTATTGCCCTGGACCCCTCCACAAAATATCAGACAGGCAGCCCAATGCTCTAGGAGGATTTCCTGCTACAAGCAGGAAGTTGGAATAGATGACCTTGTGGGTTCATACTAATTTTATTATTACGGGGTACAAGCCATGATGTGTATGCACAACCTCCTGATTTTAGAAATGGGTTATGTCAGAATGCCAGATGCAAGGGAGGGCACCAGGATGAGGTCTCTTGTTATCTGGTGTGTTCCCTGGGGCATTTGGTGGGCCGCTGTGAGATACAGGAAGCTGGACTAGATGGGCCTATGGCCTGATCCAGTGGGGCTGTTCTTATGTTCTTATGAGATTGGTTCTGGTTCTTCCTCTGACTTTCTCTCACCTCAAGGTGCACAATGAATCCCTAATCCTATCCCTGTCCTTCACTATTCCTGACAGTCATGACCATCTAGCGCGCGGCACACTGGTGTGCCATGAGGCTGCCTTAGGTGTGCCACGGGTCCAAGGAGTCAGGTGGCGGCGGCGGCAGTAGCAGCAGCTGCACGTGGGGGAGAAGCAGCGGTTTGGAGCCTTGCGCGGCAGCAGGAGAGAAAGGGGCAGCCACGCAGGGGCTTGAATGCTCCTGCTGTTGTTCGTGCCTGCCCCGCGCACTGATTGGGCAGCCAACCAGGCAGCTAGAGAAGCCTGGAAGAGCTGCCAGCGGGCAGAATGTGGAGGGCAAGCAGCAAGAGGAAGGAGGGAGTGAGAGTGAGAGTGAGCCTGGAGGTGGAAGCAGGTAGGAGCCAGAAGCAGCTGGCTGGCAAGGATCTTGGAGAGACCCTTTTCCTTGTCTGCAATGCCCCAAAGTGACCCTACCTGCGTTGTCTCCCCTGGCAAGGCTTTGGCAGGAAGGGTACTGGGCCACAATCCTATCCACACTGACCTAGGAGTAAGCCCCATTGACTTTCATTGTCATGTAATGATCTAAGGCTGCCATCCTAACCACACTTTCCTGAGAGTAAGCCCCATTGAACAAAATAGGACTTACTTCTAGTAGACCTGGTTAGGCTTGTGCCCTTAGTTATATTAATTAAATTAATTGTAACATAACAATGTAATTAAAAAGTAGTAGTGTGCCTTGACAACTTTAGTGCCTTGTCAGTGTGCCGTGAGCTGAATAGGGTTGAAAATGGCTGATCTAGCTAAATGCCACACCTTGGGGACAGTGTGGGGTAGATGAAAAAAAACTCCCTGCTTGGGCCTATTTGGCAAAGAGCAGAAAAATTGCACGTGGCCACTATGAGTGACAGCTAATCTCAGTCTATATTTGATGGGTGGGTGGCTAGAACAACAGTTGCCCAGACTCAGAGTATTGCAAATGGGGCTCCACATTACACATACCACTCTAGCCCCACCCTCCAACTGGCCCTGCTCACCAATTGGATGCTGACTCAGCTATCTTGGCTCAGGCAGGGGTGGGGCCAGGCAAATTGTGCTCCTCCTTGCAAATTGTTGGCAGAGGATTAGTATGTTTTTAAAGAGGCATTTAGATTCCCAGCCACAGCTTTCCAGAAATTTCAGAGCACCAGAAGTTGCAAAAAATGCGACCATCATCCTTGAGTTTGGCAACACTTACATATTATTGCCATGAACTGTTTTCTTCTTCTTAAGCTAATTCATTACTTGCAACACAACCATGTGAATTTATGGATCTGACAATATTAAGTGAAGTATTCTCTGCTTCAGAATTACTTTAGATAAACTGTTCATGGGAGTTCCAATCAACCTTGCATTTTAAATCTTGTTGACAGGAACATGTTCCTCAAAATCAAAACAAAGGAAAAATGTCATTATAAAATAACAATGTAGTTAAGAGGATGCTTAAGAAAGAAAGAAAGAAAGAACCCTCTTGATTTCGTCAGTCATTGATTTTTCAATACTAATTAAAATGCAGCCTACAAAAATTGCCTTTTTACCCTCTTTAATATCTAGATACCTAATGAGTGTGCATGAGGTACACAAATGCAATAGATTAGAATTTAGTTTCATCTTAGAAGTTAAATGTATTGATGCACCCAAGGGAACAAGACTGTGCATATAGTGGATAAGACAATACTTTCATCTCCTATGAATCTGATTCCAGCCTAAGCAAATTAATTTGCATTTCATGTCCTTCAGCAAATAAATGGTGGACATTACATTTGATTCATCCGCCACTGCCTATTGGTGCATGTTAGAGGTCATTGGATGGCCTTATACGAGAGGTTGAAGAATCTCTCAGTCAGAGATAAATAGATTCATTGAATCACTCTTTAGATGATTGATAGAACAGCAAAGAAATCCCCAATGTTACGTTATGGTTGACATATGGATAAATAACCTTGTCAGAGCACTACATCACATATTCACAGATGCCTGGAGTAGAAAATGTATGACCTTGTTGGTCAGGTGATTCTTCTTCCTCATTTGTTTTCTTTCAAATACTAGAACAAACTGATGGCCACAAGGCCAATCGCCCTCAAGGATACCAAAATATATGTCAGCAAACAAATAGGGTAGTATTTACATGTGATATGACATTGATTGCCTGTGTATTTTTGGCACAATTCAGCAACTTCAAGTAATTGTTTTGCTTTACTCTTTTAGCATGTTTGTCCTTTGTTTGAAAATCAACAATGATTTGTAAAGTATTGAATGTATGTCTAAGTATGTCTAAGTCAAATGTTGATTGCTCCAGTCCACAAGGAGCTTAGATATCCAGAAGTCATAAAACCCAGCTACCTTTTCCCATAGGGTACAACAACAATCACAATCCATTCTATAATTTGAGCTACTTGTAGATCCTGTAGTCCTATGGACATTATGACCCCTGCAGTAATGCTTCTGTGCTACTCTGCCACTTTGGGCATTTGCTTCAGCACAGGTAAGGCAGGATATAAATCTGTTAAATAAATACTGTTCATCAGTGTATGTGTATCTGGGCCTAAACATGTAGGATGCAACACACAAAGGCATACCTCTAAATTTCCAGAAATTTAATCACAAACAGATATTTGGACAGGGTGAAATTTATTGTATTCAACAGCTGTGAGAATATACTTTGTCTCCCTCTTTGTAAGGTTTATGGTCCAATCCTCTCCCATGCTGGACCACAGGATGCAGGACCACTGATAGAGCATCCACTGCATCCTGTATAACAATACAGGACCAAACTAGCTGTAAGAGGTAAGTAAAGAAAAATTTGACTTACATGTAGTATGGTCCCCTATGGGTCTACTCAGATCTCTATCAGCTATTTTGCTGGTGTAGATGTTTTATATGGAAGGGGCCTATCAGGCCCAGGACAGCGATTTGGTGGACATCACTGCCTCCGAGGTCTGGCCAGGTCCCCACCCCATTCTGCCCCCACCATCGGACAACACCCACTGGTGGCCGGTTTGCTGGGTGCTTCTGGTGGTGTGTTCCCTTCTGCACTTTGCAATGATGGTAGCATCTTCAGATCAGAGGAGAGTTACTAAAGAGTTCCTGAGTGCAAAAGGTAGAGAAACTGTAGTACATTTTTATAAACTCATTTTCATAAACTCCTCCTGCAATGGTGGACTCCATGATATGAAGACCTCTGGTTATTCCATGGATAGGATCGGGCTGTTAGAATCTTAGAAAACAAGGTTATTTTTTTTAAGCTGCAAATAAAAAAGTCCAAGAGACTTAACTTCATGCCCAGTGATTTCAGAGCAGTGCCATTGATTTTACTGTAACTGCCCCACAGTACAATGCTGTGGACTGCAGCCAGCATCGGAGGCAATGTCTACAGACTATTACTCAGAGCGTCTCGTCCTGACACCATGACATGCACCACTTTGCTCTCTAAGATTTAGGAACGTGATTTGTACCGCTTCCAATTACGTTCGTTCCTAATTTAGCAGACAATATGGGCTGTTAATGATTAGTCAATTAGCCTCCAAGTACCAAAGTTACAGGTGAACCTTTGAGAAATGTAATGACCTAATTGTATTTCTTAGCCAAATGAATAATAGGTTACAAATGGATTGCACTAAAAAGCAATTCCTTTGGGGAAAGTGCTTGGGTCTTGACCTCAAAAATGAGGAAAAATCAAGACTGATAGAAAGAGGCAGCAGAAAGCAAACGGGGAGATTGTGTGCCAAACTCAACCTTACTGTAGAGTTCCTGAGTGCAAAAGGTTTAGAGAAACTGTAGTACATTTTCATAAATTCCTCCCACTTGGCAGATGTTTTCACTTAACCCAGGAGCTCCAGCTGTTCCTGTTGCTAGTTCCTGTGCTAGTCATCTCCTAAGAAGAGCCCCACTGGATGAAGCCAAAGGCCCATCTAGTCTAGCTCCTGTATCTCACAGTGGCCCACCAGATGCTTCAGGGAGCACAGCTTTTTCTTCATAAAGCTGTCCAATCCACTTTTAAAGGCAGTTTGAACAGTTCCTACAGTTAGAAAGTTTGTCCTCATGTCTAGCCTAAATCTACTACTCTGTAGTTTCAACCTATTTGTTCCATTCCTGTCCTCAAGTGCCATAGAGAAGATATTTTCCTGTGCGACAGTCCTGCAGATATTTGAAGTTAGCTATTCTATCTCTTCATTACCTCTTTGTTTCAACTTTACCTTCTCTTTGTAAAGCAATGTCTCTATTTTGAGATTTTAAGAACTTGAGGTTACTAAATACAGATGGGGGAAAGTCAGGGGGGGGGGAAAGAATGTCCAGAAATAGTGTGAAATCTTTGATGGCTGCTTCTGCAGCCAGGAAAGGTGAAAGGAATCTCCAAATGGTGATGCCATCAGCAGCATGATTGGGTCTCTATGGCGGTGGACACTGTTCAATGGCAGTCAGGATTGGAATAAGAATGAATTGAGCTATTACATGATTATATCTATGTATAGCAGAAAGTTTGGTTTGCAGGGCCCAGTTAACCCACAACTAATCCCAACTCTCCTGTAGAAACCTGGGACTCCATGAATTGATCCAGACCTCGCTGCCCCAAAGTGATTTGCTGCCCCAGTTGTAGAAACAGCTCTCAGGAAACTGTAGCTGTATTCTCAAAGCATCTGAGTCATCAATTACATCCTCCTCATTGAATGTATTTCCCTGGTGCAGTGTCATGGTTAAGAACATGAGTTATGAGCTGTTCAGACCTCAGCTTCAGCCAAGCCATGCCATCTCTCAGCCTCAGCTCCTCAACTGCAATAAAAGGAAAAGAATAGTCGCCTATCTGCCAGACAAGGTGTAAGGATTACTAATATATATGAGGCACTTTAAGCGCCGAGGAAAAAAATGCCCTATAAATCCTAAACACGATTGAACATATATGATTCACATATCTCTTCAATACTAATGTTCTTTTTTACGTTGTCTGGATCTTTCCAAGCAAGTGAGAAGGTGATATTCCTAGATTAACTCTTTCTATGTGTCCGCAGGATCATCTCCTTCCTTTCTCCACCCCTTTACTGTGAAACCATTTTGGCATGATGAATAATCATATGAATAAGACTGTTATTGAAGGTATTAGCATCAAAATTTTAAACAAGCAGTATTTGCTTGGTGGAGTTTCGAATGAAATCGAACCAAGAGGCATCGCCATTGATGGCTGAAAAGTGCGAGAAGCAGAATTAATAATTCATTCTGCACTGCCATCAGTTCTGTTGTAAAACAAACAAACCAGTCATTGTTTACTGCAAGCACTCCCTTTTTGCTCTCAAGTGAATGTTTTCCCTCTTTCTTTTTCAGTTCTGATTTTTACTTGTAATTGTATTTCCCAGCCAGAGTGCTGCATTGCTGTCTTGTGAAATGGTCTCCTGCTTTAAACTTCTTTCCTCCTAGAGCACCTCAGCATGGGTGTGTGTGTGTTTTAATCCAGGTGTTACTGAAGTATAGCAGGAGGAAACGTCTAATCAATTACCACGCCTCTATTTGGATAGCTGTATGGAATTAATGTTTTGCTGTTCCTCACTCCACAAACAGGAAACAGGATTTTAGCCCAATCCTAATTAATTCCCCCCCCCCACTGATGCAGCCACGCCAATGGAGCATGAACTTCATCCAGGGTGGGACACCCAACTGTCCCAGAAGCCACCTCAAAGTAAGGGAACATTTGTGTGGATGGGTTCCAATGGGTCTCCTTGGATCTGTGCCAGCCATTTTTCTGGTGCAACTCTGAAGAGAGTAAGAGAGTGGAATGGGGAAGAGAGTGAGTGAGAAGGAGAGAAGAGAATGGAACACCTCTATGCTGCTGGGATCCACCATTGCCCTTCCTTTCTCCACCTCCTGCCTGCCCCTCCCCACCTAGACATTCCCTTGTTCCTCCCCCTCCCTTCCTCATTCTTCCCTCCCACCTTTTCAGCTTACCTGCGCATCCTCAGATATCTCAAATCGTCCTCAACTATGCGTATTAATATTTATATGAGTTTCAAGTAGTGATGTTTGGAACCACCTTTTTATCAACAGTGTGTGAGTGTTTTTCCTTCACTCATGTACCCAAGTTCAAAATTAGGTGAAATTCTAGGAAATTGCAGTCATGAGGGTTTTTAGGGGCATGAGCGTGTGTGTTGAGGACTGAGGAAATTGCTCAGATGGAGAATCACATCAACGCATTTGTGTCCTGGTTTCACATCTTTTCCATTACAAATCTTGTATCTTTTTTTTCTGAAGACAAATAGCCAATGTTTTATTAAGAAAGGAAGAAAAAAACAAGTTCGGAATTAAATCTGATATTTATGAAGAGGAAGGAATGTGAGAGGGAGGTATATGATGTAACACAAACTGAATTAAGTAGGCTGAAGGATGCAGGAGCAATGTGGGACCTGAAAGATTTATTTGAATGCGTCGCCCTCGGCTACATTTCAATCTGTCAGCCCTAAAGAATAGATCATTCAAGGATTATTGATGCAAAATGTATACAAGTTGCATCCAGTTACCCTAATTATGGTTGTTTACCATCTACACAGATCTCTGTTTTTCCTGCAAAACCTGTTTACCAAAGCAGCTCTAGTTCAGGACTGTGGCTACACCATTGATGAATTTGAGCTCCTACAAATTATGAGATCTGGAAGACTTTTATTAGTAACACTGATGGAAAAGTATCAAAATAATGTTATTTCATTTATTCATTCACTATATTTTATAATCTGATGAGTCCTGAAAGCTTTGGGCAGGGTAATAAAATATAACCACACATTGATAAATAAAATATCCACCTGAGCCCTAAAAGCCAGGCCAAACAAGTAGTTTACAAGGTTGGATAGGGAGGAGGCATGGATCTAGGGATGGATCTAGTAGCAACGACACATGCCAGATCCTATCCCACCCTTTCCGAAGCTCCCTGCCTCTTTCTCCTCTCCAGACCCAGAGGAGACCCATAGGAGACAGCCCCAGGGATCACTGGTGGGCAAACATTAATATTTTATACTTATCTCCCATTTGTTTTTGGGGTGCCCCCCACTGCTGGATGCAGCACACACCAGTGACATAGCTAGAGGGGATGCAAAGTACTAAGTTTTGCAGGGAGCCTCACCATGGTGTGCAAGTGGCCCCTCCCTCTCCTCTTCAAAGCTATTCCAGGTATGGGAGTAAAATGGAGGCAAATAGAGGGAGGCTAATGCCTTTGTTTTGCTCCCATTGCCTAGAATGGCTCTGAAGGGGAGGGGGAGGGTCAGCTTGCACTCTACAGTGAGGCTCCCTGCAAAACTTAGCACTTTGCACCCCCCTCTAGCTATGCCACTTTTATACACTTTTTTGGTGCTGCTGCATCAGTGCTGGTGGCAGGAGATAGAATTGGGCCCTAAATCGTAGAAGAAAAATATTCTATGAATGTTGAAATATGAGCATTGGGGGGGTGGGGAAGACTCTAGTCTAGCAAGCCTTGTTTCAGTATGGCCCTTTTATCTCTCCTCAGCATATGCGTCTGTTTGTGCATCTTAACTGGGTGTTGCTTTACAATGAATGGAAGCTTTCCCCCCCTAACTCTGAGACATCTTAATAATTGCCTTACATTAGGTGGCGCTTTGCCAAATTCATGCTCCATAATTGTCTTAAGTGCTTGGCAAAGAAATGACACAAAATTAGTTTTTGTCCCTTAAGAGCATTTGTTGTCAGCGAAGGGAGGGGGAGGGAGACTGCTGAGAGCTTTTAATGAAACTTGGGAAATTGCCACCATCTCAGTGGCAGAGCTGCTAGGTATGTAAATGAAATTCATACTTCTTCATGACAATACTAGAAAGAGGCTCCCAGTAATGAAGGCATTTCATTCAGGAGCACAGCAATGTTAGCGGAACACAGCCGGGAAGTTCTCCTAGAGGTGTCTAGGAACATGTGCTTTCTTTCTTTATCAAGCTTTTGGCAGAGAAAAAATGGCTTTTGTGCATGCTATGAAATGCAGGGTGGAAAGAATATTGTGCTTTAATTTATACCGCAAAGCTTTGTTTTTGGTTGTGACTTGCCTGTGAGCAGAATGTGGCCATGATGATAGCAACAGTTAAATCGCTGCAATGCTCAACCCTAAATCTGACCATCAGGAAGAGCCAAACTATATACTTTGTATAAATTCAATGGTTCTGTTACATGAAAATCCCCTTTTTCCTTTTAAGTTGTGGTTTTTTATCTGGTTATGTTTCAAAAGCAACATGCAGGCCACATTTCCCCCAGCACATGTTTCCAAAGGCCCTGGTCAAGCCACAAGCACATGAATTACACAACCCCCACTTCCCTGTAGGCCAAGAAATGCATTGTAGCTATATGCAAAAGTGTCTCCTAATCACTGTGTTTTTTCTAATCCAATCACTGGGTATGCAAACACAGTACACTTCTCACAGGCAAAACTTCCAAGAGACCCTGGTAAAGCTACAACACAACTTCCACCTTTCTAGGCAATGTATTGTTTTAACTAAATCACCATATGTAGATTTGAACAGCCAGCTACCCCCTCCCCCAGGAGGTCAACCTTTGCTGATAGCTGATTTCCTGATCCTTCCATTGTTTTAGGTACTCCACGTGCCCCACTGTGTTAGTGAGCAAACACATCCAGATCAGGTCAGGGACACATCCAGCTTCCAGGTCAGCAAAAAGCCTTTTAAGAGAGAACTTCGCCACATGTTCTCTCTCTCTCTGGGCTCCCCCCCCCTCCAAGGACACAACACATCTGTGTTGTGAGGGTCCTCCATAGGACTCTCCGTCCCCCATCCATCTGCTCCTCAGGACAGGTAACTATATCTTGCGTCTGGAACCTTTTCCCTGTCCCCCCCCCTTTTTCTCCCCTTCTCTACCCATCTTTAGTCGGCAACTGGGTTGACAGATCAGGGACCCCTAAAATCCTCCCCTACAAATTTCCCTTTTCCTGATCTCCTCGGATGCACCAAATACTGCTCACATGCAACCACCAGAAGCTAGGTACACTAGACACAAGTACTAGAAACACATACTTATCAATTTTCCATGTGCATGATGTATACCTGTGTGTTTTTGCAATAAAAATATAATTCTACTGAAAGTTATCTTTCTCTCAGTCTCTTTTCAAGCTAAAAAGGAATTTCTTTGCATTACGCTGTCTTGTTATCTAGCCTGTGATCCTGAAGTTTCCAAAAGGGTAATATAATAATTCCCCTTAAAACATAACAGCCCCTTTTTGGTAACAATTCTATTCACAATTTTTTTTTTAAAAAATATTCAGCTGTAAGACTTCAGTTTGAAAGAGAGAAGTGGAGAAGGGGCTTCTTAGTGGGTCCATTCGAATAAAGGATGGCATAGGGATAATAGTTCAACACATTTATTTCATCTTCAGAACAGAACCTGGCAATGAAAACACAAAGCAAACACCCCTGGCTTTATACCCCTTAACTCCGCTCAGATTCCCCATGATTGGTGCTATTGAAACACTAAATTAGAGGGCCAATCAGACAGTAGGATTTCGATCTACCACCCGATTGGCCAGCCATAAGACTGGGCCAATCAATTATGCAGGATTTCAATCCTGCATAACTTGCATACGTAACAGGTCCAAAAATAGTTCAACCCATTTTATCAGTGGAGAACTAAGGCTGTTCTAAAACAAAATGCCCAAAGACATCCTCCACTATATATATTTGAACTGAGATCTGAACTAAGATCTGAGATTTGAACTCCACGAGCTGAGATCTGAACGCCATTTCTCCAGACTGATGGCACTCAGTTGAATGTAAATTCTAATAAGTTGCTGTACATCTTTTTAGGGAATATGAAGATGAATGCTGCTTGAGCTGGTAGCACATCACCTGCATTTTCAGATCCATTTTTGAAAGACAAACTGCTCTGATATGAATTTCCTTTGACAAAATTTTGGAGGACCATGTTTAAAAGGGTGTCCTTTGATCTTGGAAGCTTATACTCAGAGAGTATCGATTTGGAGTTAAAACACACACACACACACACACCCCTCTCCCACATGTATTATGTAACTCATAATATAATAATAATAATAATAATAATAATAATAATAATAATAATAATAATAAAACTTTATTTTTATCCCGCCCTTCTCCCAAAAAGGGACCCAGGGCGGCTAACAACATATAAATCAAATTAAAACATAATTTCACAGATAAAAACATATTAAAAAACACATTAGCAGAACCCATAAAAACAGTAGTCAGAAGAGTCAGAATAAAAGAGCATAAAACAGCAGTTCTTAGAGGAATCGGGCCTGTAAAAAAGCAACTAAAAGATATATAAAAGATGTTAAAAAGGCCAGAACGTCAGAAGGCTTGGTTAAACAACAAGGTCTTCAGGCCTCGCCGAAAGGACTCAAGAGAGGGAGCCATTCTCAAGTCAAGGGGAAGGGAGTTCCACAACGTTGGTGCCACTACTGAGAAGGCCCTATTTCTTGCCGCCGCCCCACGTACCTCCTTAGGCGGCGGCACTTGTAGAAAGGCCTTCTCTGATGACCTGAGAGGACGAGCCGGATTGTATGGGAGTAGGCGATCTCTAAGATAACCTGGCCCAGAGCAGTATAGGGCTTTAAAGGTCAAAACCAGCACCTTGAATTGGGCCCGGAAACGAATGGGCAGCCAATGTAGCCCCCGGAGAAGCGGGCTGACAGAGTCAAACCGCCTAGCTCCAGTGACCACACGGGCCGCCGCATTCTGCACTAATTGCAGTTTCCGAACCGTCTTCAGGGGCAGCCCCACATAAAGCGCGTTACAATAATCTAACCTCGATGTCACCGTAGCATGGATCACCGTGGCCAGGTCTGCACGATCCAAGTACGGACGCAGCTGGCGCACCAGCCGAAGCTGAGCAAAGGCCCCCCTAGCCACAGCCGCCACCTGGGAATCCAGGAGCAGCTGCGAGTCCAGGTGGACCCCCAAGCTGCGGACCTGCTCCTTCAGAGGGAGTGCAACCCCATTCAGAGCAAGCTGATAATCCAGCACCTGCATCGAGGATTTCCGAACCAGGAGAGCCTCTGTCTTATCCGGATTTAATTTCAGCTTGTTAGCCCCCATCCAGATCCTCACTGCTTCCAGACAGTGCTCCAGGCCCTCAACCGCCACCCTGGAGTCTGGAGGAAAGGAGAGATAAAGCTGGGTGTCATCAGCATATTGATGACACCCCACTCCAAACCCCCGGATGACCTCTCCCAGCGGTTTAATATGTCAAGGAAGTAGATGAATTTTTGTCCCAGTTTGCCTAAGATTAGCTAGAGATGCTGCTTATTGAAGAAGTTTACACTTTGTTCTTCATCCTACAAATACATCAAAGTTTTGTACCAACTTCAAGTAAAACCAGACCAATTAATCTTCAAGCACTTAAAAAAAACTACGCCTGTGACAGATTCCTTCACACCAGAGATATTCTTCAGGCCATTAAATATGCTGGCTTTAATCTTTCAGAACAAATACTAGGTTTAGTTTTCTAATAATGCAGGTGAGCTCCAGATCCCATCCCATATTTTATCTTACTAAGAAGGTGCTTGCAGTAAACTCTAAATGAGAGAGATATTTTTTTCTTGACTTACAATTTTAGAACCCTTGGTCGACCAGCTGCTCACTGGTCAGATACCTTTTCCAGGTCATTTAAACAACAGGGACTGCCACACTGGACAACAGTCGCACTAGACCAAAAAACATGGAGCAAGAGTGGGCCACATTGGAAAGATTACCAATGAGAATGGACCATCAATGTATGTATGTACAATTTTACTTCCTCTCTGACCAATCTAAAGCACACTGCCTAGAAGAGCATGTGAGTGCTGAAAAGGTGTCAGTTTTCAGTGACTCCTCTAACATATGGTGACATAATTACAAAAGTAGCTATATGAATTTGCCCTGCATACTATTGAAAGCACCACCATGGAAAGCAGTACTAAATGATGACCATATGATATGGCCCCTTGGAACTTCATATGCAGGTGGCTTCCCCATTTTGTTTTTCCACATTGGGGCAATTCAGTAGCAATTCAGAGGGAATATCCAAGGACAGCTTTTTCCAACACTGAACTGAATGAGAAGACTCTGCTTGCATGGACGTTTATTGCTTCATACAGGCCCCACAGTGTCCTCACATGGACAGTAAAATCATTTCATATAGGGGGTAGCTAGGGTTCTCTTGTGTGCTACAGGAATTCCCCCCCCCATATCCCCAGGGGGATCCATTTCAGGGCCCCCTCATAGACATGGAGAAACCCAGTGTCGTTGTCTCGTCGTCGTCCCCCCACCACATTCAAGCTTACAGTGACATGCAGGCAAGCTGCCAGCAACCTGAAATTTGAAAAGACTAGATTGAATGCTAACAGGAAGCAGTTAACTTCCTGCTTCCTGTTAGTGTTTAATCTAGTCTTTTCAAGTATTCAGGCTACTTGTGCATCACTATAAGCTTGAATGCTTATAGTGCCCTGTAAAAGGAAGAACAGTTTCACACTGGTAAGTACATAAACATTAATCGGCATGGGGGGCATCCCCCAGATCCATGGATAAATGAAACTGCAGATACCAGATCTGCAGATATGGGGGGGGGGGGGTTATTTCATGTATCCTCAGGATTTATGCTTTGCTATTATAGTATTTTAAGGTAAAAATGAGGACAACAAATCATGATGTTAAAGCTAGAAAATATTGCTTGACTTTCCATTATGTGTCCTGTTCTTTTTTAAAATATTAGTATTAGTGTATTATTTTTCTTCCAAATTCCTGTCTAGCATTTCTAGAAGAGACCTTTGACAGCTAAGATTATGAGGATGCAAAATACAAAACAAGGTTAGGAATGGGAGTGCAATCAAGCTTGCCTAATCAGAAGGAAAAGACTGCACTTGTCTGATGGGTAATTAGTACTTCTTGAACTTCCTTTCAAAACAGTGAGTAAAAATTAGTATGCTTTGAATTTGACTTTTACGTTAATTACATTTGAAGGAAGCTGGAACTGCACATCAGGTGCTAACTTCAAGGAGAAATTATAGCATTTCAGCAAACAACTTTTCATGGTGTTATTTAGTGCACTCCTCCTCCTGACACCACAAACAGTCAAAACATATCAAACGGTACAAACTGAAGTAAAAATCCTTAGGCATTGCAGCTATTGAGCATGGTATTCCCAGGATGCCACATTTCAGAATAAAGGTTCGCTTTGTGTTGCCTTCACCTGTGCAATGTGTGTGGATAGTATATAACACAACAGATGCCTATCTGTACCTGGAGACAACAGCCTCTCTTTGTGTGCTTGGCATGCAATCCTTGTTGTCTGTTTCTATGCCATGAAGACTGGTTACTGATGCAACTGTTACTCTCCAACAAAGTGTAAATCATTTGGATTGTTGTCCTCTGGAAGGATGGGAAATGTTTTAGTCTATCATGTAGTCAACCTGGCACAGAGATTCTGCCTATTGTATGAACAATAGGATGGCTATACCCGTCATGTAATTGTCCAGCACATTTCTTTTCAATATTCTGTGGACAACTTTGAATTACCTACTTTCAGGCAGTGAGGCACAGCCAGGGTAACCAGATACAATGGAGGACAGAGTGCCTATACCTTTAACCATTGTAGAGAAGAGGAAATTTGGGCAGATGCAGCTCAACATGGAAGGGTTTAAAAAGCTGCACCTGTCCAAATTCCCTCTTCTATACGTTGGTTAAAGACATAGGCACTCTGTCCTCTGTTGTGTCTGGTCACCCTGGGTCAAATGTAAAGGAAAAGGGGATCAAGCAATTTAAGGGAAAAACCATGGTGCAGAAAATATTTGTCAAAGTGAGCAAAAATACCCAACAAATGAGAGGTGAACAAGATTTATTTTAATCCAGGTGTTATTGTAGTATAGCAGGAGGAAACGTCTAATCAATCACCACGCCTCTATTTGGATAGCTGTATGGAATTAATGTTTTGCAGTTCCTCACTCCACAAACTAATTTTCTAATTTTAGCTGAATAAACAAGCTATTTTGTGGACCAGTGAAACTTCAAGGAAAGGACTGAGAAGCTGCCATGGGAAAGAAATCCACCAGAGTAAAGTTATCATTACTGACCAAAAAGTGCTAAGGCCAGGAAAAACTTAAACAAATGGTTAGAGAATGACTCTGCACACACTGAATACTTCAAGTTCAGAACCAGCCTTCATGACATTTTCATATCCAAAGGAACCGTTAATCTTTTGTTCAGTGGCCATCTTTGATTTTCATGTAATGCTTTCAACTCTTTCTAGTATGAACCTCACTTCAAATAAGCGACTTAACGGCTGTTCCAAACATATGTCAATAGCAAGTCTAATTGCAGCTTTGTTGAACTTTCAAACCTTTGCTGGAAACAGAAGTGTATGTATACCTTTAGGTTGTACTTTGTTCTGACATCCTCTTCTGCTGTACTTACCACATCAAAGTATACATTTATAGACATGCACACGCATACATTGTACACATACATTATCTGATTTGCCTCAAAATAGAACTGCTTATAACTGAAATGTATGACTTTATTCATTTTTGTATGTATTAATATTATTCTCATTTCATCCTTCATAAACACACTGTTTAAAACATAATCAACCCCCTTTTCATTTTATCAATATATGAGTCACATTCTAATATCTATGCGCAATAGTGGAAATGGCCAACCTTATTATAAAAGCTTTCCACAGAGAGAAAGATTAACCCCTTATGTGTATTAACATTCTCAGAATCGTATTCCTTGGCCATTCCTCACATATCCACTTGCAATATGAAATATGCATTACAGCAGTGGTTCACAATCTTTTAGCACCAGGACCCGCTTTTTAGAATGTGAATCTGTCAGGACCCACTGGAAGTGATGGCATGACCAGAAGTGACATTATCAAGCAGAAATTTTTTTTAACAATCCTAGGGGTTCAGGGAAAGAGAGTCTTGGCTGAGGACAATAACTGCTTCACCTACATCATGATGATCCAACCATGAGAGTGGTCCAACGTAGATTTGGACATTGGCATTATAATATTGGCCATTTTATTCTCAATGCCTTTTCTAATGATCCTAAGCATGGAATTAGCCTTCTTCACCACTGCTGGACATTGGGTCAACACTTTCATCGAGCTATCCACCAGCACCCCAAAGATCTCTCTCCTGATCTGTCACAGACAGCTCAGAACCCATTAGCCTATATGTGAAGTTTTGGTTTTTTGCCCCAATGTGCATTACTTTACACTTATTTACATTGAAACGCATCTGCCATTTTGCTGCCCATTCTCCCAGTTGGGAAAGATCCTTTTGGAGCTGTTCACAAATCCCTTGTGTCTTCACCACTCTGAAAACTTTAGTGTCATCTGTAAACTTGGCCACCTCACTGCTTAACCCTGTCTCCAGTTCATTTATGGAAAAATTTGAAAAGCACGAGTCCCAGGAC
Source organism: Tiliqua scincoides (assembly GCF_035046505.1). Classification (NCBI taxonomy): domain Eukaryota; kingdom Metazoa; phylum Chordata; class Lepidosauria; order Squamata; family Scincidae; genus Tiliqua; species Tiliqua scincoides. The sequence continues at coordinate 211,420,037 of NC_089823.1, read as the reverse complement.
AGATGCTTGGGGCACACCGCTTGTCATCTCTCTCCATTGTGAAAATTGTCCATTGACACCCACTCTCTGTTTCCTGGTCTTCAACCAGTTCCTAATCCATGACAAGACCTGCCCACTTAATCCCTGACTGTGGAGTTTTTTTCAGCAGTCTTTGGTGAAGGACCATGTCAAACACCTTCTGAAAATCAGATACATAATATCCATGGGTTCTCCTGCAACCACATATCTATTAATCTTCTCAAAGAATTATAAAAGATTCATGAGGCAAGACTTACCCTTACAGAAGCCATGCTGATCCTCCCTCAGCAAGGCTCGTTTGTCTATGTCACGGGTGCCCAAACCCCGGCCCTGGGGCCACATGCGGCCCTTGAGGACTCCCAATCTGGCCCTCAGGGAGCCCCCAGTCTCCAATGAGCCTCTGGTCCTCTGGGGACTTGCTGGAGCCCGCGCCGACCTGATGCAACTGCTCTCAGCGTGACAGCCAACTGTTCAACCTCTCATGTGAGCTGGTGGATGAGGGCTCCCTACACTGCTTGTTGTTTCACATCTGTGATGCAGCAGCAGAAGCAAAGGAAAGACCAGCCTTGCTTTGTGCAAGGCCTTTTATAGGCCTTGAGCTATTGCAAGACCTTCATTCATTCATATAAGTTCTATCTGTAATATATTCATTTATGTAAACTTATTGAAATTTGAAATGAAAATTTTCTTTTTTTCCCAGCCCCCAACACAGTGTCAGAAAGATGATGTGGCCCTCCTGCCAAAAAGTTTGGACACCTCTGGTCTATGTGTTTAAGATTTTATCTTTGATGATAGATTTTATCTTCGATGAGGCATTCCACCATCTTACCTGGAACAGATGTTAGGCTAACTTGCCTATTGTTTCCTGAGTCACCCTTCCTTTTTTTAAAGATCAGTGTGATATTTGCTATCCTCCAATCCTCTGGCACCGTGGCCGATTTAAGGGACAAGTTGCATATTTTAGTCCCTATTTCTACTAGGTATTTCGTAGCATGTATTCTGATGGCCTTTTTTACTAAATCAGTTGTTCATTCAAAAAACAAAACAAAACCCAATTGAATGGCTGTTTTTGGAATTTTTTGAACTCTCTTCATCCAGATTTGCTCAATGACAAGGACCTTTCCTCATGTATCACCATAGGATAAGTAAAAGGTTGGGTGGGATGGGAGAGTAGGGAATTGTCAGGGCATGAGGATGGAGGTGAGAGTAAATATCACCTCAGTTCAGCACAGCAGCATCATGGGATTGTAGTGTACAGTACACCCTCGGCAGTGATGACAATCAATACATCTTTGCACAATGCAAAAATATCAGTAGCATATCCTCTAATATGCTAGCACTGTGCTACATTTGCATTCTGAGTATGTAGCAGTAGCAGTCACCTTGCAGCAAAGTTCTGTCATGAAATTATACATAAATTGAAGGGGATAAATACAATAGAGTAGTTTAGACACTGCTGACTTTTCTGCAGGCGAAGTGCCAAATTTAATCAATTCTCTTCCCTGGTCTGTCTGATTTGATAAGGAGTAATAGCTACAGTAGGTACCTGATAGCGATTGGCGCAGCCGATAGTATCAAAGCATTTCTTTCTTCAGAATGTAGTTTAAAAAGCATTTTATCCAAAACTCTTTTATTCACAAAATATTTGCTTTTAAACCTATTTGATGTCTGGATTCCTCGGCAGGTGGGAACTATACCAGATCTGAATCACTGAAGATTAATTCATCCTTAGATTAGTGGAAAAATACAGCCTTGTTCACGGGATACACTTACTGATAATATTTTTAATAAAGATCTGTAGTGACTTGAACCAGAAGCACATTATACTTTGGGAAAGTAATTATTAGTGTCAGCCTAATTTATACTATGGCAAGTGACTAGAATAATTATCACATATTCCTGTTACTGTGGTTTCATTCTGTAGGAACTTTGTATAAGTTTCTGGGAGTTATCAACAACCCTGATCAACCCTGGGGAAAAATGCAACAGATTTAAACTAATTCTAAACAGAAATGAATACAATATGAAGCAGCTTGATATTGAGACAGATGTTCACAAAGCATCTGGGACTTAGTCCACTGGGTCACAGATGAATTGACGGATCTTGCTTTATATGCTTGAGAAGTGCTGGTGGTTCCTATCAAGGCCTTACCAGGGGGGTGGAGTCTCAGTAGCATTGATCTTTGACATATTCTTTACCAGAGCTGGAGTTCCAGATGACCAGAGGTGAAATTTAAGAAGAAAAAGAAAATCCAGAACAAAGAAAAAGGGGTGGATTATTCTGTCTCACTACTAATCAGGGACCCAGAGCATTGTCTTAGGGCACATGATACAACCACTTGACTGGAGCTATGCAGGATTTGGTCTGGTCATGTCGTCCATTCGTGATATGGTCATATCTGTGCCTTGACTGGTGACTACCTAAGAACCTCATGTATGCCATGAGTTCTGTGGAAGAAGCGTGGGAGATACCTGTAGTACAGTGGTTCTCGAATATTTTAGCAATGGGACCCATTTTCAAAATGACACCCTATCAGAACCCACCTAGCTTTATGAGAATTGAGAAAGGGCAACCTACGGCACAGTCCTAACCAACTTCCCAGCACTGGAATAGCTGTGCAAGTGGAGCCTGTGCTGTATCCTGCAGTTGGGGAGCAGTCACGGAGGCCTCCTCAAGGTAAGGCAATGTTTATTCACTTATCTCAGAGTTGCATTGCCCTTACCTTGGTGCTGGAAAGTTGTTAGAATTGCACCCCTAGAAAGAAATAATATTATTTATTTACAAGAATTATATTAATTTGCAAAAACAAACAAAAGCAAACAAACCTTGATCCATTTCTCATAATGAGGCAGCCCTAATGCCTCAAGGCCTGAGGGGCTTAAATATGTAACCCAGTCTTCACTTGCCCCCATCACTGACAGACTTGGGAAAAACACACCAGCAAAAAGATGCTCAAACATTTATCTTCTTATATTTACACAAGCTTGCAAAGTGCAGGAGTTTAGCTCTTTGCAGGGCAGTGAGAAGCTATCTGATTTTTGAAATGCTTCAGGGCTTGAGGCAATGAGTCACCTGATCTTTCTATCACTCCTATTTTCATTGGAGGCTCTGCAGGACCCACCAGAAATTGGGTCACAGCCCACAGTCTGAGAAATGCTGCTGTAGTAAACAAATAAGGATCTAGCAGAGGCGGAGACCTCAGAATTCCAGTACTCTGAGATAATGGAACTGATTTCATTCTTTCATAAGAGCATAAGAAAAGCCCTCCTAGAACAGGCCAAAGTCTTTCCATCTAGTTCAGCATTCTGGATGCCTTTCTCTCTGGGACTTTCCAGAGAGCGTTGGAGAGCCACTGTCTCTGAAAAGTTCATACAGCAAGAAAGGAAAGCATACTTCTCTCCCACCGTTGTTTCCCTTTAACTGCTACTGAGAGGCATACTGCTCAGACCCCCTTCTCCTCACTCTCAACCTGGATTGCTTGACAGAGAGTTCAAACAGCTTATTGCCCTCCTGCCTCAACCTGGGCTCCAGCTATAAGTATGAAGTCCTGAAGAAGCAGCAGCTGTTCCCCATTTCTTCTGCTCAGTAGCAACTGAGTCCGAAGCTGTCACTATGTCTTGGCAGGACAAGATAGGGCTTACCAGTACTGCTGCCAAAGCTTTTGTCAAAAGCACTGGCTATTTAAAAGGCAGGCCCTGCCCCTTCCCTTTCATCATTCTGTCCCTTCTGTAAGACCCTGATCTTTGTAGCCAGATTAGAGCCACTGTGGAGAAAAGCATTGCCGGGCTGGCTCAATGTCTGAGGGGCCTTTGTGTACATTATGTCCCTAACACAAGCAGAGGCCTGTGAAGATGATATTGGACTGCTGCAGATGGCCACATAAGAACATAAGAACAGCCCCACTGGATCAGGCCATAGGCCCATCTAGTCCAGCTTCCTGTATCTCACAGCGGCCCACCAAATGCCCTAGGGAGCACACCTGATAACAAGAGACCTCATCCTGGTGCCCTCCCTTGCATCTGGCATTCTGACATAACCCATTTCTAAAATCAGGAGGTTGCGCATACACATCATGGCTTGTACCCCGTAATGGATTTTTCCTCCAGAAACTCGTCCAATCCCCTTTTAAAGGCGTCTAGGGTAGACGCCAGCACCACATCCTGTGGCAAGGAGTCCCACAGACCGACCACACGCTGAGTAAAGAAATATTTTCTTTTGTCTGTCCTAACCCGCCCAACACTCAATTTGAGTGGATGTCCCCTGGTTCTGGTATTATGTGAGAGTGTAAAGAGCATCTCCCTATCCACTCTGTCCATCCCCTGCATAATTTTGTATGTCTCAATCATGTCCCCCCTCAGGCGTCTCTTTTCTAGGCTGAAGAGGTCCAAACTCCGTAGCCTTTCCTCATAAGGAAGGTGCCCCAGCCCCGTAATCAGCTTGGTCGCTCTCTTTTGCACCTTTTCCATTTCCACTATGTCTTTTTTGAGATGCGGCGACCAGAACTGGACACAATACTCCAGGTGTGGTCTTACCATAGATTTGTACAACGGCATTATAATACTAGCCGTTTTGTTCTCAATACGCTTCCTAATGATCCCAAGCATAGAATTGGTCTTCTTCACTGCCGCCGCACATTGGGTCGACACTTTCATCGACCTGTCCACCACCACCCCAAGATCTCTCTCCTGATCTGTCACAGACAGCTCAGAACCCATCAGCCTATATCTAAAGTTTTGATTTTTTGCCCCAATGTGCATGACTTTACACTTACTGACATTGAAGCGCATCTGCCATTTTGCTGCCCATTCTGCCAGTCTGGAGAGATCCTTCTGGAGCTCCTCACAATCACTTCTGGTCTTCACCACTCGGAAAAGTTTGGTGTCGTCTGCAAACTTAGCCACTTCACTGCTCAACCCTGTCTCCAGGTCATTTATGAAGAGGTTGAAAAGCACCGGTCCCAGGACAGTTCCTTGGGGCACACCGCTTTTCACCTCTCTCCATTGTGAAAATTGCCCATTGACACCCACTCTCTGCTTCCTGGCCTCCAACCAGTTCTCAATCCATGAGAGGACCTGTCCTCTAATTCCCTGACTGTGGAGTTTTTTCAGTAGCCTTTGGTGAGGGACTGTGTCAAACGCCTTCTGAAAGTCCAGATATATAATGTTCATGGGTTCTCCCAAATCCACATGCCTATTGACCTTTTCAAAGAATTCTATAAGGTTCGTGAGGCAAGACTTACCGTTACAGAAGCCATGCTGACTCTCCCTCAGCAAGGCCTGTTCATCTATGTGTTTTGAGATCCTATCTTTGATGAGGCATTCCACCATCTTACCCGGTATGGATGTTAGGCTGACTGGCCTATAGTTTCCCGGGTCCCCCCTCTTTCCCTTTTTAAAAATAGGCGTGACATTTGCTATCCTCCAATCTTCTGGCACCATGGCCGTTTTGAGGGACAAGTTGCATACCTTAGTCAACTTAGTCAGCCACAGAAGGTCAGGGTCAGCATTGCCAAAGGTCAGAGGCATAGGGAAACTTTATCTATTTCTACACAGACTACTCCTTCTGATCTCTACCTCGAGAGCAGAGACCTTAGAGGGGCAGCCTTCTGGTCTTGAATCTTGCATTTCAGCTCTTTTTTGTCAAGTCCAGCTTAGCCTGCTGCTGGCCCTGGGGAACATGATGTCTTCCTAGTGTGGAAGGAGCTAGTTCTTCAGCAGAACCTGAAATCTGTTGGTGCTGCTCCTGTTCTGACAGTTCTTCATGCTCTGACTCAGAGCCGAGCCCAGGAGTCCTGGGCAATGTGGTTTTAATAGAGATTTTGAGTCCCAAGAGGCCCTCTGGACATCCTCTCTATAATGGCTTCAAGAATTCTGAATTAGAGGTTTCTGTATTGTGGCATCCTCACTTATGCAGGGAATGAGGATTCAGTGTCTTGTCCTGCTTTTATCTAGCTATGGTATAAAAGAGCACAAAGTTTAATGCTGGGCTGTAACTGTTAAAAAAAATGAAAATCTTTTTTGTTGTTGTTGTTGCTTGATGAAAAGGTAGGCAAGATAACTCCTGGGAGTCTCACCTACCCTGTCAAGGTTTTTTCCAATTGCAATTATCCCACTTAAAAAAAAAACAACAGCCTGCAGGTGAGTTGGCCCACAATGACAGAGTGATGTGTGCAGGATAGGGAAAAAAGTTTTGGCAGACTGGATATTGCCTTCAGGCCTTGCTTTCTTCTGCATACTTGGGATCTTAGTGCCTTCTTTGATTGATACACTCTCTCATCTAGGTGAACCAGTGAGACTAATTCCCCAAATTAGTGATGAGTGACACTTTTATGTCATATCCATAATTGAGGCCTTTTGATTGGGGTATCTGATCGAGAATTGTAACAAAGGCTGCAATCCTATCCACCCTTACTTGGGAGTAAGAGCCATTTGCTATAATGGGACTTATTTCTGATTAGACATGCATAGGAGTAGGCTGCTAAAATTCTAACATTGCAGCTGGATGCATGCTTACTTAAGAGGAAGCCTAGATGAAAGTAGTGAGATGTATTATTAATAAACATACGTACATTAGATCATGCTACAAATTATTCATGTGCAAATCTAACAGTTTGACAGCCCAATCCTAATGAACAGCCCTTATCCAACCTTCCAGTGCCGATACAGCCATGCCAACAAATGCTCCTTTACCTTGAGGAGGCCTCTGAGACTACTCCCCCTCCACAGGATGCAGTGCATGCCCTGTTGGCACAGTTGCATCAGTGCTGGACATCTGGATAGGACTGCGCCAAATGCAGCCACTCCAATGGTGTGTGCTGTATCCTGCAGGAGGGGATGCAGTCCTGAGGCTTTTCTGAGGTAAGGGAACTTTTGTTCCCTGATCCCAGGGGAAGACTCTGCAGCCCCTGTGGGTCTCCTCAGATCTGTGCCAGCTACTTTGCTGGCACAAGTCCAAAGAGAGTAAGAGAGAAGGAACAGGGTTAGGACCCTGATGCACACTAGTGCCGTCAGGATCCACCCCTCCCTCCCCCCCATTCTGCCTCCTGCCTACCTTCTCCTTGCCCAGAAACTCCTCAATTCCTCCCTCACTCTGTTCTGCCCTTCCCCCGGCTCCGCCACCCTAATTTAACTTTGTTTTTGTGTGGTGATAATTTGCCCCCCCCTTCAGGATTCGTTTAGGCTCATTAGGTAAAAAAGCTAAACCATGACACCCAGCCCAAAAAACTGTTTATTGTTCAATATGGATTCCAACTGTGAAAGCCTTAGCATGTTTATCAGTTCAATAGGACTTACTCCCGAGTAAGAACATAAGAACCCCGCTAGATCAGGCCAAAGGCCACATTTAATGGCATCAGTGCCATCACCACATCCTATGGCAAGCAATTCCGCAGACTAATTACATGCTGGGTAAAGAAATATTTTCTTTTGTTTGTTCTAACTCTCCTGACACTCAGCTTTAGTGGATATCCCCTGGTCCTGGTGCTATGTGAGAGGGAGAAAAACATCACCCCCTGCAGAATTTTGTACATCTCAATCCTGCCCCCCCCAATGCCTTTTTTTCTAGGCTAAAGCAAGCATGCTTAATATTGCAGCCTTATTTGAATGACTTTCATGTTGTTCACACCATATAAAATGTTCTGTTAAGAATGAGAGTCATTATGAACCGGGAATACTGGATGACATGATTATATATAAAATTGAGGTTGCAGGACCAGAATCACAATGCAAATGTTAATTTAATGTTTGTGAAAATAGTTCACATGTGTCATATTCTCTCAGTAGAGTTCAGTAGATACATGTCTTTTATCAAGGAGACCCATTAAAAATAAAACCAAAAAGCATGAATGTTATTTCTTATGGATCCATGTAGTAACACAGGTTATATACACATGAATGTGAAGATACACAATTTGAGCAAGATAACATATATACATTGTGCTTGGAAGATGCAAAACAACCAGGTGTTCTGTCCCTTTTCCACATCTTGCCAAACCCAATATAATGGCTCTTTACATCTGTGACTTAAAACGCACTAATCCCATGCATGTCTCCTCTATCTTCTGCCGCGTTCTGCTTTCTGTGGTTCATTTCAAAAACCTAGCTCTGTTGGGCTACAGGTACTCTGCCGCGAATGGCAGTGACAGAGCTGGACTAGTTTCCTCATAGATTTACTCAGCTGCTATGGAAGTTGCATGGCAATTGTGATATATAAGTGCTACATAAACACTGGAATACTGGCTCTTTTGGCAACATAGTAACCTGGCTGGAAGTTCAGTAAACAAGTTATTTGCCAAAATTTGGATACACAGCATGGATTCAGCCCAATGCCACATATGAAATACCTGATTAACAGACTCCTAGCACAGTAGAAAGTATTTAAAAAAAATTATTAGCAGCAGCATTTGCTAAACCCAAAGTCTAATTAAACAGATGGGCAATACAGAATGTTGGGTTCCAAATGCTAGAATGGAAAGTCCTTTTCCATAATTTGAGAACAGAGGGAGTCTACTGTTATAAATAACCAATTCCAGAACTTAAGGCTGAGATGAAATCTTAAAAGTCAAGGCAGGGATGGGGCATGCATACATATGCAGTGCATGGCATATTTTGTTAAATGTTGTGTGGTTCTGGTTCACATCTTCCACGGCGCTCTCTCTCTCTCTCTCTCTCTCTCTCTCTCTCTCTCTGTACTGTCTTTCTCACTCATATTTCTCTTCACATATTACTCAAGGTGGTTTGCGGGCAGTTCAATCCTAACTTGTGCAGGAGCAGACAGGCCAGTGGGACTGCGCTGCATCCAAAGCACGTTTGGTGCCAAAAGTGGTACAACTCAAGGTAAGGGAAAACCTTTCCCCTTACCTCGTGTCATGCTTCAGTGGCCCCAATGGGTCTACTCGAATCTGCACCACCTGACGAGGTGGAGCAGATCCGAGCAGTACAAAGCAGCCAAGGACCGCAACATGCTGCTGGGAACGGGGTCAGGATCCAGCATAACCACCAGATCCAGGCCCCGCCTCCCACTCCCCACCTGCCCATCCCTTTTTTCGGTTTGTGTTTTTGAGATTTTTGTCTTCATTTATTCTTGCTACAGAATGAAATTGTTTAATTTGTCCCTTCTTATGCAACTTCCTCAGCCTATAGAAGCTGTGACTTTTTCAGTTAGCCTGGGCCTGCCTTTTAGACTAGCTATAGTGTCGTGGGTTAAGGTGGTCATGTGACTGTCAGCCAATGCACACAGAATTTTGTGCATACTGAGTCCTGGCGATGACTGAAAAAAAAGCTGTTGTGAATCAGTGGACAAATCCTGAAAAATTTTAACTCTGTTCAGTGATCACATTCAGAGCACAATCCTAAATTGTGCTTAAGCTGGCACAAGTCCCTTGTTCCAGCTTTTGGGTGTTGCGAACATACTGTAAAGCACATTTGTGCCACCGTGGGAGTTGGAGAGGCTGGCGCAAGAATGGCTTTCCCATGCCAGATCCAGCCTCAGTAGAAGTAAATTTGTACCTATGGTGGGCTGGTGGTGGGGTTTTGGGGAGAGCATTTTGGACGTGCTCTGGGGAGGGTGAGTGGTAGGCAGGGCAGTGGGGCCAGGGAGGAGGGTGGGACTGATTTCTTACACTTAGGCTGGATCCTAACCCCCCTCCCAAGCAGCCTGTCCTTGCTTTGATCTGTGCCAACACTAGCAACTAAGCTGGTGCAGATCTGAGTAGCCCCATTAAGGTGGCTGGGGCATTACCTGGTGTAAGGGGACATAAGTCTTACCACCATACTCTTGCTTCCACTTTCTTCCCCTGGTCAGTGTCAACATGGTTGCAATTTCTGACATGGTTCAAGAGTTGTTGAGAACTGGATGACAGTCTCATGCCTTCCTCTTTCTGGTGCAGTGTGACTAGAATAAGAAGAATGTAATAAAACTTGGAATTGCTCTTTGTCATATAGCACTGGATAAGACAGTTGGCTGATGAAATCAAAAAGTTTGTCTTAGTTTAGTTTGATAGTTTAATGAACTACTCAGTCATAAACTTTTGGTTTCAGCAAATATGCCAGCAAATCAAAATTAATGAAGATAGTGCTTATGTCAATATTATTGAGGAAATTTGAAGATGACTTAATGAAAATTAATTTTGTGATTCGATTTGCTGAACAAACACCATTTTGCTCTACTTTGTGTAGAAAGATTGTGAGTATGGCTCTCAGATAAAGGATGGGATCAACATATGTTGACAGTGCTTGCCAGTTAAGTGAGCATCCCACCTCCTAAAGCATATAGATATGCACAGAGCTGAAGCTCCACTATCACCAGCGGTACATAATAGCTGCACTGATATAAGATTTCATTGCCTGCTCTAGTGGTGTATCACTATATAAAAACATGCAATTAATAGAGCCAATTTGGAGATACATATTTTCTTTGTGCTAGTTCTATTGCATTCCTAGCATGTATTGGTTACAAACTACTAAAGAACAAAGAGGGGAAAAAAAGATTACAACAATATTCATGGTGTGAGACAGATGAAGTAAGTTACCCTGATGAAGCTGAACATCTGAAAATGTTTTTTGACCTTTATATATGCTACATGAAGATCTGATGAAGTGTTTTCCAGAGTGCAACATTTTCAGACCATTCTGTAGGGCAGAATCCCACAGTAACTTCTCAATCAGTCTTACTTCAGGGAAGTGTGTATAAGATTGAAGCCTCACAGGTGAATCTTAAGCCACCTATTGCTGGCAGGATGGATGTGTGCACTCTTGCAAGCATGCCATAAGGCACATTGTGGCAGTGAATGTTTATGTGAAGGCAAAGCCAGCACCCCAGCCTGCTGCCACCAGTCGGAGGTCTTCACCCACCAGAACTGGTAAGCACTCCACTGGCTGGCAGGGGGCGGGTGGATTGGGGGCAGAGGAGGTATTACAGGGTGGGGAGAGGTCAGATCAGGTCCAGGAGGGGGTGGGAATGGCTACTGCCATGTACTATCCCCTTTCCTGGACTTGGAAACCCAACATGGGGTGGCTTGGATTTGCACCTGTGGTATTGCTGGCACACATCCAGGTAGCCCCATTGCAGCTGCTAGGACTTTACCAGGATGAATATCCCCTTACCCTGAGGAGATCTCCTGCAGCTGCTTTTCCTGCACTGGATGTGGTGGGGCTGCACCGATGCCATTGCATTGCAGTTGTGGGACTTTAGTTAGGATTGGGCTATAATGTACTTACTCAAGTAAGTCCTGCTCAGTTCAGTTGGATTTGCTTCTGAACATGGATAGGATCTGGCTGTAATTTACTGTTGAACTTTGTACTGCTTTTCTTAACAACATTAGATGTCCTTGGTTTGTTGAATGACAGCAATGTAAGTTAAACTGAAGTAGCCATAAACAGAAGAATCGCACTTGGCTAAAAAAGTCACCATGATAAAGAGGCTTTTATGTATCTAAATTGCAGCATGATTTTTTTTATTAGTTAGGAACTCAAATAATTTAGTACATTTGGACCAACTGCACTGAATGGTTCAGGAATTTTTATTTATATTTTTTTCTGCTCTGGCAGCTGGGAAGTTGTGGTTTCAAACAAGACAGCTTTGTGGTAGTGAGTGAATGTGCTTAAGCCCACTGAAATCAATGGGCTTAAGTGTGCTTACTGTTCCATTGGATTGGGGCCTAGGATGGTTGTTCATTCATGTCAAGGCCAACCATTAAATAGAAGAGTTTATTCATCCCAGGCATCTTTTGGATTGCATCAATTGCTGGAACTAAATGCCTCTGGCATTCTGAATGCGGTGAAAGTGGCTTGAACATCCCCAGACACTGCTGTCACTAAGCCTAAATACAAGTAAATGAAATGATTCCATATTCCTTGCTAGTTTATCCTTCTTTCACTTCCTTTGCTGAATTCCATGTGCTGATTTGAGATTGTGAGTATCTGTCTTCTAGTTCCTAGTACAGCAGCACGCACATAGATGCACCATGCACATAGATGTAGCAGCAGCACAACTTCTACCTTAAAAGCATGCCTTGAGTCCTTTGAACATGTGGAGCAGGAGCGGGATGGTGCATACTGCCCCTGCCTCCAACCTCTATTAAGCCATTTCTGCCCAAAGTTGCATATACGCAACAGAAACCAAATGTGTACAACTGTGGTTTGGGCAAAAATGGGTTAATGCAGTTAGAGATCTGAATAGAGAGTACATGTGTTACGTGAAAATCTCCTTTTCCCTTCCAAGTTGTGATTTTGTATGTATTATGGACTAATGCAGGTCAAACCTCAGAATACAGGACACCCTTCCCCCAGTACACTTTTCCAAGGCCCTGGTAGAAGTCACAAGTTTGCACAACTTCTAGCAATGCAGGGATGCCTCCTGATCCAATTACTGTTATGCAAAACAAGCATGCACCTCCAGAGGAAGAAGTCTATTGTTCTATTGTTGTAGCTTGATCACTCTTAAGCACCTTATGCAAACTGCCTCCCTCCCCCAGGAGGCCAGTCATGGCTGATACCCAGTCATCCTTTCCTTACATGCTCCACGTCTTCCACTGCGTGTAGTGAGCATGCGCATCCAGGAGGCCACATCCAGGTCATTCACATCCAGCTTCCAGGTCAGCAAAAAGCCTTTTAAGAGAGAACTTGGCCACATGTGCTCTCTCTCTCTGGCTGCCCCCCAAGGCACAGGTCCTCCATAGGACTCTTCCACCCCCACCCCCCAACTGCTTCCCAGGACAGGTAACTATATCTTGCGTCTGGAATCTTTTCCCTTCTCCCCCACCTATTTCTCCCATTCTCTCCCCATCTTAGTTAGCAACTGGGTTATGCAGACCAGGGACCCCTAATATCCTTCCCTACAACTTATCCTTTTCTGATTCCTTCTCGGATGCACCAAATACACAGCACATGCAACCACCATAAAGCTAGGTACACTAGACACAAGTACTAGGAACCTATACTTATCAATTCTCCATGTGCATTATGTTTACCTATGTGTTTTTGTAATAAAAATATAATCGTTGATTGAAAGTTATCTTTCTCCCAGTCTCCTCTTTAAGCTAAACAAGGGATTTTCTCTGCATTACGCTGTTTTGTTATCCAGCCTGCGATCCTGAGGTTTCCAAAAAGGGTAATATACTAATTCCCCTTAAAACATAACAGCCCTTTTTGGTAACACATGTTCAACTGTATCCACTTAGGGCTGCTCTCATGCATTCTCAGATGCATAAACATATACAGTTTTATGTGCATCATGTACAGTTGAATGCAGCAAACCTGTTGAAAAACCACTTCTACTTTTCAATGTGTGCCAGTCCCATTGACTTGTTCCTCTCCATGCATTTGCTTGGATGGGGAGAGGATGAATAAAACAGACCTTCTGCCTTCATCCTGATATTGTATTGTTGGATAGGACAAGTTGACTTCAAGTGCTTTTTTAGCATTTTCCACTTTCAGAGCCCCTTCACTGAAACAATGCAAGAAAAATCATTCTTTGTGGTGAAATATGATTAGCTGCTTGCTGTTAGATCGAATCTACTGTTATTCACTGACCAAGTTGGGTAGTTCCAAAAGTGTTGGAATATGATGACTGCTTGATTTTCTTCCCTATGACAGTATCACAGGTGTCCCTCCGTATGCGTGGGGGATACACTTCTGCTGCTACCGTGGATAACTGTGGATAGCAGTGAACCCTGCTCAAATCCCCTGTCATGCTCATGACTCGCCTCTGTTTGCAAATGCTTTTCAAAAGGTAGCTTTTACTTCCTTTTGCTTTTGAACAGAAAGCAGACAGTGAGAACCTAGACTCATAACTGCTAGAGGATGTGACTGTGAGAACGCTAACAGGAAGTGGACAGCAGAGAAAGCAGTCAATGAGAATGTTAGAATATTGTCCTTAACTGCAGAACTCAACATCTCTGTATCTTCTGTCAGCATCTCAGTGTGTGATATCAATTATCTTTTCCATTTTGTAAGACAGCTCTTTTAGCAACATCAGCAGCCCACTGGATCTAAAGCAGGGATTTTTAACCTTTTTCATCTCATGGCACACTGACAAGATGCTAAAATTGTCAAGGCACACCATCAGTTTTTTGACCACTGACAAGGCACACCATGTTGCTGGTAGGGGGCTCAAATCCCCCAATTGCTGTACTAATAAATGACACTCCCCAAACTCCTGCGGCACACCTGCGAACCATTTGTGGCACACCAGTGTGCCACGGCACAGTGGTTGAAAACATCTAAAGTCTTCAACTAGAAGTAATATTCCACTCCACTGGCAAATATTCTTGATGTGTATTGCTGAAAATTTGCACATTGAGTCCAACACAAAATTAATATGCTGTATAACGGCATGCTAAGATGGATCTATTACAGGGCATGGCCATTACACTTGAGCTAGAGTTCCACCATCTGCTGCAGCACATCTCCAACAGTGGTTATAGCTTCAAATTCCAGCTAAACAAAATTGTCTGGGATGTAGCGTGTTTCCCAAATTACTTCTTTTTTCTTTTTCTTTTTGCTGATTACGTTGTAGTCTGAGATCCAAAGAACATTTAACTTAAAACATCATTCCATAGCGAGGTTTGTACGTCAAAGTTTACATCTGTTACCATTTGTTGTGTGGTTTATTGTGTGCAGCAAAGGCTAATCTAGTTAAACTGCTACCTCCATAAGTTTCCTCTTTAAAAAAGGAAAGGCCAGTACACCAAAAGGCATCTGAATCCAATGTTCTAGTCGCATATTTGTCAGGCAGATTTATGCTTTTACCACTCTAATAGCATAAAATTGAGATCTCAAATAAAAAAAGGAAATGACAGAGAGTCTTCATGGGAGTCTTTTATTTCTGTGCCGCTTTTCCTCTATAGAACAATCAGGCATAATGATCAAGGGTGCTTACTGGAGTCAATGGACGGCAGGGGTTTAATGGAGTCTTAACAAACTGTATGCATCATCCTTCCTTCATAACTGGGGCACAGTGGGTCTTCATATCAAAATCTGGTTTTATTAGTCATTATAAATGAAATTATTATTCTGGTTTTGCTAAAATATGTATTCATTTGTTAAATAAATGTAAGTAGCAATTTTATAGACTTTCTGCATCAAAAGACAGCAACACAGGAGCTAAATTCTATGCCTCCCTGTGCTGCAGACTACAGCGGTGCCAAAATGGCCACCACTGTATCCTGCGGGGCCTAGGAAGCCTCTCAAGGTCTCCTCAAGGGAAGGATACATTCGTTCCTGTAAACCAAATAAAGTCCCAGCTCCCACAATGGGGCTACTTCAGTTTGCGCCAGCTAAATCCCTGGCTCAGACTTGAGAAGCCCCTTGTCAGGTTTCTGAGCCCAACATAGGGCAGGAGGTCTGGTCTAGAGGGTAGAGCCTCCATTTGCCTGAAGATAACATCCAAAGGTCACCAGTTCAAGACCACTGGCACCGTACGACCTTGAAGCAGCTGACAAGCTGAGCCGAGTTATTCCATCTGCTCTGAGCGTGGGAGGATGGAGGCCAGAATGTGAAACCAGAACAAGAAAGAAAAACCTGAATGTTGTTGTTCTTGAAAGATAGAACATTTCTTTGATTGTAAAAATCCCTACGGGGATTTAGAACAGCCTGTCCATGTAAACCGCCTTGAATAAAGTCTGAGGAGAAATCTGAGGACCTAGAAAGGCGGTATAGAAATACCTGTATTAGTATTAGTATTAGTATTAGTATTAGTATTAGTATTAGTATTATTCATAGAGCATAGGATCCAGTGGAGGAGGTCTCTCCTGGTCCTTCCACCTGTTCCACTATCCCCCACCCCAGAACACCTTCCCCACACCCTCCTGCCACCCTCCCCAACCCCCACATCGCCCAGCACTGACCGCCTCACTACTGGCGGCCAGGCCTTCCCTCACGGTGCTGACGGGGTGGGGCAGGCCTCCCTGCCAGTGCCACTTACTCCAGGGTGCCCATGCTTAACAGCACATTTGTGATACCCAGTGCTAACGCTGGGCTGCAGCACCGGTGCTAGAGCTTGATAGGATTTGTTCCTAAAGCGGTAAAACAAACAAAAAAGGGATCACTGCCACAATATTTAAAAAAAAAACACCATTTCTAAGGATCAATACCTCTCACAAATTCATTCAAAATCAGCTGCATAAAATATCCTTATAAGAACATAAATCCAATCCAAGCTAATCAAGGCAAAATGCCTAACGTAACTCACAGCGAAACACAAAATCTCATCTTGTTTACAATTTTTAAATTGCAAAGCTTATCATAATTTGAGGGAGAATTTGATTGATTACAGAACTATAGGAAAAATAACTAGGATCTAAACGCTATTTTTACCTGACCTTGGCTTATTTTGCTATTTCCGTAAGACGTGGCAGGATAAAATACTGTTGCATTACTGTGGTATTTATATCTATTCTAATTCCTGGTGGGCAGTGATTATTCATTATAATGTACTTTTCAGACATTTCTGTTTTCTACGCCTTTGTAGCTGCAATTTATTATTCTTGGCTAATGAATAGGGTTGGAGAATGAAAATTTGTGAGCCATTTCTTTCTAGTCCATGCACAATAAAATGTCTCATATTGGTGCTTTGTAGAAGAAAATGTCTTGACTGAAGGCTATATGTTATCAAAGTGCTTGCAAGAGCGAATTTTGGGGCCTCAGGAAAAAAACAGCTCTGCATTTACAATTTGTCTAAAACTTGTGGTAAGAAAACATGGCTAAATCAGATAATCACACCGTAGACTATTGCCATGTATCTTGCTGCTACTATCATGGTTGATCATGCACACAGCACTTGTTTAATTTTCAGAATGCCTCAAAGTTTTTACTGTATTCTTCCTAATAACCCACTGCAGTAATAAGTGCCAATTATTCACCAGTTACAGATGAGAACTAATGTACATGATCAGCAAATTCACATGGTTTTTTGCTGGACTGTAGTGCTTCAAATGGCACCTGCAAAAGTTGAATGTGTGAATGCTCTCCTATTGAAAAATCAAGAACAAAAAAATAAATTAGTGAAGTAACTGTTACAACAGATTTGCTCTCAGCACCATACTGGAGATATGAGGCCATAGCAGGCAGCCCAATATTAACTGAACTGCTTGGCCCGTGGTAAGGTGGTGCTGAAATGGCCACTGATGTATCCTGAGGAGCCAAAAAGGCAGCTGGAGGTCTCCTCAAGGTAAGGGAACATTGGTTCCATTATCCTCTGTCTGGCCTCAGCAACCCCTATGGGTCTACTTGTATCTGTGCCAGCTCAATTGCTGGCACAGAACCAAGTAGACCCATGCAGGCTTTTAATCCATCTGGCTCATGAACACTCAGGGTTTAAATCAATCTGGCTGACTCATGCATGCAAATGTGGGGGGGGGGGAAGCTGGACAAGTTAGACCCTGCTCATGTATTCATGTGAGTGGAGTAGCAATCCCTTCATTTACATTATTGGTAATGCAGTTGATGCCAAGGATGCGTCGGAGGCAGCGCATGTCGAAAGCATTCAGTTTCCTCTCCTGTTGTGAGTGAAGAGTCTAACAGAGACGCCTGCGTTGGCTCGGTCATGTTGTGAGAATGGATGAGGCCGGATCCCAAAGGATCTCCTCTATGGAGAACTCGTGCAAGGAAAGTGCCCTACAGGTAGACCACAGCTGCGATACAAGGACATCTGCAAGAGGGATCTGAAGGCCTTAGGAGTGGACCTCAACAGGTGGGAAACCCTGGCCTCTGAGCGGCCCACTTGGAGGCAGGCTGTGGAGCATGGCCTTTCCCAGTTTGAAGAGACACTTGGCCAACAGTCTGAGGCAAAGAGGCAAAGAAGGAAGGCCCATAGCCAGGGAGACAGACCAGGGACAGACTGCACTTGCTCCCGGTGTGGAAGGGATTGTCACTCCCGAATCGGCCTTTTCAGCCACACTAGACACTGTTCCAGAACCACCATTCAGAGCGCGATACCATAGTCTTTCGAGACTGAAGGTTGCCAACTATTATTATTAATGCAGTTGAAGAAAACTGGGCCCAAGATAGAGCCCTCACTATACTCCACTCAAAACTGTTCTCTCCCAGTTGATGGTGAGCCATTGATGAGCACTCTTTGGTTACTGTTGTCCAACCAATTGTGAATCTAATCCATTTTATCACATAGCCAATATGTTACTAGCTTGCTAATCAAGATGTCATGGGGAAGTCTGTGAAATGTTTTCTGGAAACCAAAATAAATTGCATCCACTGCATTCCTACAAGTGGTGAGGCTAGATTGCCCCATGCACAGTGGTGGGAGATTCCACCAAACCAGGCAGTGGTGAGGCTGGAATGTCCTGTGCTCAGTAGTGGGAGATGGGAGCTTCCACCAAACCAGGCAGCTCAGTGAGGGCAGAAGGAATAGGGTGAGGGAAGGGTAGAATGGGGGCAGAATGAGGGAAAGTGGGGAAATGATGGAGGTGGGAGTGGCACCTGGTGCTGGCAACTTGCACTAGATACTATTCCCTCCAATAACAGTCGGCACACCATCTTTCTCTCCTCTGGCATGTACCAGCTAAAGAGCTGGCACAGGTCTAAGGAGACCCATCATTGGTAGTTGAAGGGCTTATGGGGCTTAAAATATTTTCCCTTACCACCACCAAGCCTCCCAATTTGCTTCCCCCCCCCCCCCCAGGATGCAGTGTGAGCCTTTTGGGTGCAGCTGTATCAGCAGGGGAAGGAATGGTTGGGCTGTAAATAAACCTGTGACTACCTGAAATAGCAGTTCCATGTCTTTTTTTCTTACTCCTCCTTCCCTTAACACAGAGTAATTAAGGGTGCAATCCTAACCCACTTTCCAGCATCGACATAAGGGCAATGCAACTTATGGGGAAGGGATTGCCATACCTTGAGGAGGCCTCTGTGACTGCCCCCCCCCCAACTGCAGGATGCAGCACATACCCCACTGGCACAACTATGCCTGTGCTAGAAAGTTGGTTAGGATTGCGCCCTTAGTATGTCAAAAGATGTCACCGTGCCTCGCCTTTCCCTATCCTTTTGAAAGCACATTGTGGAAGGAGAACACACACAACATGACATAACATGCTTCCTTACTGCATGCTACAAGGGAAGTACTGAAGACATGGGCTAATTTTAAGGCAGCCCCTTATTTTTGGCTAATGACTTGTTGAGCCCTGGAAGCCTGGGAAAGAAAATATCTGTTTCAAGTGGAAAGATTGTGGAGTAGAACTATTCAACCACTTCCAGCACTAATCAAAAATAGGATTTCTCATAGCCATTGCATAGATTAGCTAATACATAGTAAGATTCTGTTTCTGTGCTGCAGAATCTGTGGAGTAGTAGGAAGTCACATTATGATTGTTAGCTGAATGCTTTTGAGTTAGTGAGATGCAAAATCACAACACCCAAAAGCTGAGTAATTCATCCCTCTGTAACCAGTTGCTTAATGTGTGCAGCTCATGCATTGTTGCAAATACAATACCTTTCAGGTAAGTCTTTGTATAATCATTTGAAGAGATAAATGCATATATTATCTGGCAATGCCATTTAGTAATCTTGTTAAAAGCAGCAGTAGATCAGCTGTTGTATGACACAAAGCAGATGCGACATGCTGGAAATCCTCCAGAGCTACTGAAAATGCAAAACTTCCTGGGGATTAGAAAGAAAAGCAGAGCACCAAGGATCCACATCAGTGGTACCCAGCAAAGCTGGCCTTAGCCAACTCGGCACAGGAGAGCATCCCCAGAACATTTATGTCTTGCCGCTTAAAGCTGTTTTACCTCGCTTATTATGCACACGGTGGAAAATATGTAAAGGATTAAAAGGATAAAAAGGCTTATAGTGCAGATTTTAGTTTCATAAAGTATTTCCAGGGGTCCTTAATCCAGCAAACACATTGCTCCATTTGAACTGTTAATCTAACAAACGACATGGGAAAAATATGTGTGTGTGTGTGGCATCTGAAATATAAACATTTTCCCTTTAATGGATTATGCCAAAAATAATATAACCCATTTATGTGACTAGCTGCTAGGTTGTGTTATTTTGACTTTTAGATTCAACTGATATTTGGAAGCAATATGGAGTAAACAGTAGCCGACAGCAACTTTTTGATATTGTGTCACAGTTGTTGCTTCGCTGTGTAGACTAATTTAGAAGACACCAGGGAGAATGACTGAAGTTAAGATTGATAATGCATTGCTGTGGAGTTCCTGCTATGGACATACTCATTCCTAATGTTCAAAAGAGCAGCAATGCCAGCTCTTAAACAAGAGCTTTTTGAATATGTACCCCAAGGCTACCGATTATTCCAGTTCCCAAACATATATTTACAAAGCCAACTACCAGCAGTGATGCCATGTTGCAGTGATAAATGCAAATGTTCTTGAGCCTTCGGGATGGGATGATCCGCCAACTCCACTCAAAGAGGCAATGCCCATCTCCATTGAGAAGCGCCAGAGCTTCACGCTGCCAGCGTCTGCCACACTACATGGCCGCCTACCAGAAACAAAGTCATCAATGTATTAATGTAGACAAAAACTATTGTACTTTTAAGCTGGGGTTTTTTTCAGGTTTTGGATGTCATTTTTGATACGGGTATGGTTGCAGCTGCAGGCTTTTGCTGCCAGTAGTCCCAAACACTGCAAAAATGGCATCTTTACTAGAGTTGTTACCAAAATTTCTTCTAAAGTGAAACAGGAAGTGAACATTGAGGCTTCCTTCTCCAGCAGATTACCTACGGGGGGGGGGGGGGTGTCAGAAAGATTTGAAAATACAAAAGAAATGTACTGTGCATGTCATATATCCTAAAACCCACAATGCTAGATCATTTGAAGAATGAAATGTATTCTTAATGGGAAGTGTTTAAACCAGTCCATGTCTGCTTTAGATGGAGACTGGACTAGGTTTAAGTTGCAAATCTATATTTCACGGTCATGGGAGTAAGTCCCACTAAACTCAATTTTTTTTCAGCAGCCCATCTGTGCTGGGCTGCTACGGATGACTCTAGACACTAAGCAAGAGGGATCAAACATAAGACCCACAGAATGGATATGGCCCCCAGCAGCTTTTCATCTGGCCCACATTTCTCCCAGGATTGCTCTTTCAGTAGCAGCGCTTCTGCTGAGGCTCTGGGAGGGAGAGACAGAAGAAGACCTCAGAAGTCAAGGAAATGCTACAAGGGAAGGGGCAAGCCAAAAGGGAGTTGCTGCCAAGGCACTGGGTGAGCCCAATTATCAGGCAGGCTATCCTTTCAGTAGCACCACTCCTGCCAAGGAGTCACACTGCAGAGCTGCGAAGTGATACCATTGCAGAAGTGGTGCAGCTGAAATGGCATCCCATGTGACGATTGAGCTCTTCCATATCTTGAAAATATGATAAAGGTTTGCATATTTTCTTTTGCAGCTAATGAGTTCCTATTTGAAAACAAGGTGATTATTTCTGACCATCATCTGCTGGCATCACTACCGGTTTAATGTTGTCAGTTCCAGCTCTCAGCAGGTGGCATGAATGCTTTTTGACCCCCTGTAGAAAAGAGTTTGACACCCTGTGCTAGAGCAAGTATGTTTGTTCAAGGGCTATTATTCTCTTGGTGCTTCCCAGCAGAATGGGGCAAAAATCCTGGAGTTCTTCCACATAACCAAAGCTAACTGACACTTGAGTTTGAATCTACACTTTGTCCTGAATCTGTGCCCTGCATTTCTGTATTATTCAATACATACTATTCCACTTCCAGTGAAAATCATTTAGCTAATCTACTTTAGAGCATTCATTAGGAGGCCATTATACAAGGATCTCTATTGTCTTTGTTCTATATGTGAAATTGTTCAATAATTGCTTGGTCTTTCGCTCTCAATATTTTGTACGTTATTTAGAAGAAAAAGAATAGTCATCATCAGATGGGCTCAACAAATTCTGAGACAATAATTCGAGTTGACCTCAATGGCAAATCCCTTTCAGTTCAGGTTATTGTGACAATAGAGCATGTTGCAGATATAGCTTGGCTGAACACAGTCACGTTCTGACAACTCCTGCGATGCCGCTGGAACCAACCATATTGGCTTCTGCCTTTCCATTGGACCATTCCAGTGACGTGGAGAGGGGGGATTTGCTGCATGGGTAACAGTCTAGCCTCCATATCTACTTTACCCAGGCTTCGCACACTGGAGAGGGCACTCTGTTCCAGAACCACTATTCAGAGCGCAATACCATAGTCTTCTGAGACTGAAGGATGCCAACACATAGATATAGCTTATGAATGTTTTCTGACCACCAATCTGTTCTTGTGAGGGCCAAATCGGTTGCAGGTGCATGGAGCTGGCAGCTACTTGCAATGATATCTCTAACATGCTTTACAGCAATGTGACATTTACGTAACATCATAAGAAAAGCCTGGCTGGATCAGATCAAAAGCCCATCTAGAACAGCTTCCTGTATCTCACAGTGGCCCACCAGATGCCTCAGGGAGCACACAACGGAAGACCTGCAACCTGGTGCCCTCCCTCGCATCTGGCATTCTGAGGTAGACTACTTCTGCAATTAGGAAGTTGCACATGCACATCATGGTTTGCAACCTGTGATGGACTTTTCCTCCAGAAATTTGTCCAATCTCCTTTTAAAAGCATGCAAGGTAAGATGCCATCACCACATCCTGTGGCAAGCAATTCCAGACTAATTACTATGACACTGCGGCATTTACAACAGTGGAACATGAGTTCTGGTATTGTAAATAGCCCATAGGTTTGGGTTGTTAGTTGAAAGCCTGATCAGGTTTGCAAGTTTGTTCCCAAATATATTTTACCAGACTGTCGTGAGGTGCAGTCCTTGCTCGTCAGATGATGCTCACCCTAGAAGCACAGGCCAAAAAATTTGAGTCAGTAAGCACAGCCCCAAAGTCAGTATTATGGGTAGGAAATGTTTGCACAGGCAAAGGTGGTCCATAATACAGTTTATATCCATAAACTATATTCACACTTCAAAATTTTGTTCCCTACTTTCATTCTGGAATTCTTCAGTCCACTTACGAAGAAAAAAAAATACCTGAATGCTGTGGTTTGCAACCTCTACTGGTATTTGGGTTAGTACTAGTATTCCCCTCAGTATCAGTAGACTTGTATCAATTTAATTTTAATAAAATGACATTTATATGTACAATTTCAGTTTAATGAGGCAGAACTAAGCAACAAAACTATTATTCAGAAACCTAGTGTGAATTTATATTCATATCTGAGTAATATTTTCCCGTCAATAGGTTGTAAGCAACTCTGCAGTCCAGGTCATGAAATAAAAGTAACATAATGAAATGACTTATCTCCCTTAAATATTTATAAACAGTAGCAAGAAGATCTGGGAGATAAATGGTTTCTCTGATATTTTAATATAGCTGGCACCTCTTCATCCCCTTTTCTCCTCCATAAATATTGCACCAAAATTATAATGTCGGAGTCTTAATTTCAAGCGCATTTCATCATTCTTTCAGTAACAAGAAAGGATAGAAATGACATTGCTTTCCCCCTTTAATATTAAAAATCTCATTTTTATAACTTTCTAGTCAATTTAACAAGGACGGAGGAGTGCAATCTTTATGCGTTGAGTAAAGATGCTGCATCTTCTTCGGATTCACAGTTTAGAAGACTGATTCTCAAATATGGCAAAATCCATATACATATATACACACACATTAAGGAAACTGGGAGGGCTAGAGTGTGAATGTGATCAAAAAGGTCGTCATGTATGGAAATGTGAGGTGCACTACGTGCTGAATGAAATACAGAGATGTTCTCCGAACTCCATCATTAAGCAATTTCATTGTTATATGAAAAACTTGCCTTTGTGTTGGTGGTGTTGCCATAAGGAGGCCTATAGCTTCCAGAGGCTCCTGTGGGTCATTCTAAGGCCCGTGGAGGCCCACTGCAACCTGGAAGCAGACTGAGGGGACTCCTAATGACACCACCACCAACACAGAGGTACAAAGTTTCAACTACTGTACAGTTACCGTACAGTAAACCAATGACAGACCTTTGGAACATCACTAAGCAATTCACACCTATACTATCAATTCTGACAGTGCGAATGGATAGAATCTCTCCATCTGTTAAGGATCAAATTGATCTTCTGCTTGGCTGCTCATATGTCATGCAAGACTGTCGCATGCATAACTTTGGGGAGTAGATCAAGCATTTCACCACCCCTGAATCACTCTTCTGTAATCATGGGCTTCTACCTCCCCCACTGTGAGCATACACATCCCTTGTGTACTATTGAAAACAAAAAACTTTGAGCCAACTTACATGTCCCCTGTAACGTGTAGTTTGGCCTTGGGACTAGTAGTAGATGACCAATTGCTACTCTTGTGTGACAACAAAAATACGGTCACGTACAAAATTAACCATCACAACAAAATCAAACACATCAACCCTTTAGGTAAGCCAAGGATTGTTCAAGGTGGTGGCAGTCTTGGCATGCATGCACAGGTAACATAAGTCAGTGAGACAATGTACATCACAAAATCTGTATGAAATCAGGCCTTTTTTGCAAAACTCAAATCCTGACCAATAAAGCACAGAAAGCTTCCTATCAGGATTGCCAGCCACAAACCTTTCGCCAATTCAAATATTATCACACAAACGCCAGACTTCAATTGGAGCACTGTTGTCTGAAAGGGAAGTATCAGGGGGCTTCAGTCTTCTCTTTTCAGACTGTGAACTGTGGCACTGATTCAACTCCAGCATATTTGGTGTTGCTTCACAATCATGTTCTGCTTCTTATAACTAAATCAGAACAGGACTTATTGTGTTTCAGAGTTGCCAGCCCTGTGCTTTGTGCTTCCACCAAGGTGCTCACATATGTGCAATTTGTAAGTGACATTTAAATCTTTAAATGAGTGCTTTAGATCTCGGCTGGGGCCTCCAATTTCCTTCAGGAAGCCTTTCTGAGGTTGGTTTGCGTGTTTTGTGTTTCTTTCGGCAGTGAGTTGGTGCCAACTCAGCATGGAATGAAAACAAATTGAAGAAAATCCGTATGCTTCCTAGCAGGGGAACGGTATTAGCCCAAACAAAAACAGGCTCAGAAGATGACTGCTAGGCTGAGATAGGAACATCATTTGTCTATACCCTCTGCATGTTTGTAAAGTGCTTGACGATATGCTCTCAAGTGTAAATAAGCCCAGTGAAATGTATATATACATATATTTAACTTCATTTTTAAAAATATATTCATAGGGAAGGAAACAAGAAAAACCAATTTTCACTTTTCTCCTTAGGTGTTGTGGATCAGAGCCATCCCTTGAAAGGTGTGGGGCCTGGGGCAATTCAAACAGTGCACTGCCCCCCCCCCCAAATTATGGCCACATGCATGTGTATAAAATAAATCATAAAAAGAAGTACTTAAAGATATCAATTTTATTTTCAGATAGACTTGCACTTCTACAGGGGAAATAATAGTGAATTGTCACTTTTTAATGTATTATTTATCAAGAAAAGCAACTTTTTTGGTGTTGAAACACATTAAATCAGTGTTTCTCAAACTGTGGGTTGAAACCCACTAGGTGGGTTGCAAGTCAAATTCAGGTGGGTCTCCATACATTTAAATATTTTACTTTTAATATATTAGACTTGATGCTACCATGGTATGTGACTGCATTTGGAGAAATGTTACAGATCTGTACTTTTAGCAGGCTACTATGTATATGCTTTGAACAATGATAGTAAATGGGACTTACTCCTGAGAAAGTGTGGGTAGGATTGCAGCCTAGGATTGTTCAAAATTTTCCTGTTTGATGTCACCTCAGGCCATGACAACACTTCCAGTGGGTCCTGAGAGATTCTTATTCTAAAAAGTGGGTCCGGGTGCTAAAGATTAAGAATCACTGCATTAGATTATGATATGCTATCAGAACATTAGGAGCAATTAAAATATCAGAACCAATTATACAAAATATAAGGCTTACTCATGAGATTCACAGATTATTTTCCAAATCTTATCTTCCTAACTTTCACTGCAGTGAACTCTTATTAAATTTTCATACTCCAGATTTTCTACCAGTTGCTTTTCAATAGATAAATATCCAATCCATTCAGTCTGTCTTGAAATACAGCTGTACCAGTAAATAAATTGCAATTCACAAACTTAATAAAGGTTGTCTGGGCAGTTCCATCACTCACAGGCTAATCCTATCCACATTTTCCTGGGAGCAAGCCCCACTGAATCTAATGAGACTTACTTCTGAGTAGATATGCATAGGATTGGGCTGTCAAAGTCCAATCCTATACCTGTCTACTCAGAAGTAAGTCCCAGTATCGTCAGTGGGCCTTACTCCTCCATAGGTGGGGATCGGATTGTACCTTCAGTGTAACCAGTGGGGCAACGATAAAACAGGTAGGAAATTAACCCAATCCTATGCTTGTCTGCTCAAAAGTAAATCCCATTATAGTCAATGGGACTTACTCCCAGGTGAGTGTGAATAGAATTGTAGCCTGAGGATCTTACTAGAAACATATTATAATTTTGGCTACCTAGTCAAAAGCTAGAGTCCCCCGGCACAGTCCTCCTCCCCTCAGCTGCTTGGGGGGAATTGGCTTTGGCAAAGCTCCATCTCCTAAGAGTAATGTTGGCCTCCTCACTGGCCTAAGTGGCTGCTGATTGCATGGGTATTGTGTGTGTGTGTGTGTGTGTGTGTGGGGAGGGGGCGTTCTGAAGGCTCCCTGCAAATAGTCGCTGCATCCTCTGGAGTTTGGGGGGGGGGTCACATGTGGAGCCTTGCTCCTTTATGTGACTGGAAGGTGCTGCTGCCCCATCCTATTGCTGGCTTCTCTTGTCATTTCTGCTTTCATGGGGTGGGGGGAAGGGTTTGGCAGCCCACTGCCTGAAGTTTAGCCTGCGCACAGGAAGGAGCAAAATGAGTTTCCACACGTGCTCTTCGGCTCACTGCTCCAATTGCCAGGCGCAGCTGAGTCTGAGCTCTCCAGAGAGTGCTTAAAAGGAGAAATTTTAAAAGGAAATGTCATCTTGGAACAAAATGCACTCCAAGCGCATGGCCCAGGGCAGCCACCCAGTTGCCCTACTTGAGGGGCAGGCCTGTTGCTGACTGTCTGCTTCTTTTTTGAAATCACTACTGAATAGATTTAACAGAAGTGGGATCTGTCCCTCTTTTTCAGGAAAAAAACAAAATGATCAATAGACAGCCTTACAGTCTGATCCTAGCCATGTAATTTAGAACTTGAGGTGGTCCCTTCAGAATCATAGAACTGATTCTATGAATGCTGGAGATTCTTGGATCCAACAATCTTGGATCTGGAGCACAAGATCTTGATCTAGATTTGGGGAAGGATGGCTGGAAATACACATGCAATGGAATGAGACTGATACAAATGACATGATAAAATAAACTGTAGAATGAAGTTGGTGGATACTTTTGCTATAATGGTTCTCATCGTGAACATAACTCCCTGCAAATAGAAATAAATCAGAAGAGGGAGAGAAATTCTAGTCCACTGTTCTTGTGCTAGTTTTCTACTTGCATTATAAAACCTCCTTGATATGGAGCATGCAACAAAAAAATACAGGTTAGCCCTCATTATCTGTGGGGGGTTCAGTTCCCAGAACTTCCGTGGATACCAAAATCTGTGAATGTTGGAGACAGCTAATTTGGGCCACCTGGAGGCTCTGAATGCAACCAGAATGAGATTCTGGTCACATCCAGAGCCCTTTTGAGGCCCACAGAGGCCTCACATGGCCCAAATCACTTTTTGTTTCTGGTGAAAAATGGAACTTGCGTTTAAACTGCTATGGGCTGCATTCTGAGGCTCTGCAGCCTCTGCAGAGCCTCAGAAAGCCTCCCAGACACGACCGGAACAAGGTTCCAGCCACTTCTGAGAGGTTTTTAGTGGGTCCATCCATGGGTTCTGAATCTGCAGATATGGAGGACCCACTATAATTTTGCCAACTGCAGCCTAAGAGTTCAATCCTATTCAACGTTCCAGCGCTGATGCAACCATGCCCACAGGGCATGCGCTTCATCCTGTGGTAGAGGGGCAGTCACAAAGGTCCCCTCCAAGTAAGGGAATGTTTGTTCCCTTTTCTTGGGGCTACATTGCAGCTCCATTGGTGCTGGAAAGTTGGATAGGATTGGGCCCTAAAGTGGCAAAGTCGATTCTACCCTCTTCAGGGCCGAGTCACCACATTTTCAACTCTTTTTGCTACAAGTATAAATTTAGCCTGAATTGAGCCAGGGCGATTTTCTGACAGCCAGAGTTGGTCCATCTGGGATTGTTTTTTATGATTCTGACATTTGCTATTGCAAACATTTCTGCAACTGGCTATCCCATCTGAAAACATCAGAAAAAAATGAAACGTAAAGGAAATGGGACCTGAAAACTGAAGGCAGGCTGGTTCCTAAAAAGTTTCAAAGACTTCCACATCAAACAGTTCATTACTGCCACGTTTTTTAAATGCATCAGTACAGCTTCTTAATTCACAAGACACAGGGGAGAAAAATCAGCTTCTCACATGGGAATGACTAGACCTTAATGAGATGTATGACTTCCTTATTTTTCAAACAAGGAAGGAAGGCAATTATGACCTTGTGAGAACACGGGAAAATCTCTTTTACAAAATGTATGTCTTCCTAATGGTTAATACAGCACAGCCCTATGCATGATTACTCAGAAGTAAGTTCCATTGTGTCCAATGGGGCATACTCCCAGAAAAATATGTATCAGATGACAGCTATATAGATAATGAAACTTTCCATCACACAGTAGACAAATCATGTTCTTTAGTTGGTGACAAAAAGCAGAAATTCCATTGATTTAATTCATTCGGAAGATGGCTTTCAGCACGTCACAGCTGTATACTAGCCTTTTTAAAAAATTTGTTCTACTTTGGGGATTATATTGGCTTCCAAAATACATATTTGACTTTGTAATAATAGTTAGTGTGCAGCTGCCACTCTGTACAATGTTGCAGATGAAAGGGGCCTCCTATATGCTATGGCTAAATGGATGAGGTAAAAGCTATGAGGGAGATAGTTTTGTTGAAAAGCACTGAGGTATGTAAATACTGTTGTTAATAATAGAAATAATAGAAATAATAATAATAGTTATCAGAAATAATAGAAATAATAATAATAGAAATAATAATAATAGTTATCAGGTTGAGATAGCTAAGGGGGGCAGGGGGGTATGTTGCTCCAGGTACCACGCCTTGAGGGGATGCCAACCTGTACCCCAAATGGTGGACCCAAGGCAAAAATAAAGAGGCCTTCTGAAGCCTGGGGAGGCTGCATATGGCCTCCCATGGCTTTAGAAGGTCTCCTGGGGGCCTTGGAAAGGTACTATCAGTTTTTGCGGGCCTTCTGACCCCAGGGAGGTTGCATTGGGGAGGTATGATATGAAACATTTTTGTGCCCCAGGGTCCGGATGCCTTAGCTATGCTACTGGGCTGAAAGGAAAGGGGCACCTGGGCTGGGCTTTCTCTGCAAGGCTAAGGGATTACATCATCCAAAGTCTTGAACTGGATCTTGGTTGTCCCAGATCTTGCAAGACTTGAGAACCAAGTTTAGAAACTGGCCTTTAGAAACCCCATCTTCTCCAGTTATCAGTTGGGGAAGTCAAGCAGCATGATCCATCTGCCCATTTGGTAAAGATCCAAATGTCCACTTGGTTAAATGGGCTCTGGCTGGTCTGTTTATATGGTGTCTGTTTTTATGTGGTTGCACCCTAATGTATCACACCACGGACTGTTTAAGTGCTTCCTCAGCTTGGTTGTTAGGAAATGCATTATAATACATAAAACATTGATGTCTTATACTTGGATATAAGTCTTAATGATAAGCACATTTCCTGCTATAATTTTCCTAAATTATTACTTTTTTCCCCTCACTCTCTTCCAGGTTATATTCAGTGTTCATGGTTTCTAATTAAGATTAATTTCCTAATTAAAGGAATAAGGAGGTATCTGTGATTACTGGAGGTTTTTTGTTGTTTAATTTGACCTTGGAAAGATCACACTTTCCCTTTCAATGCACAGTTACAGAAAAGACTATTTATAGTTATCTAGGCTTCAAAGAAGTAATTTCCTGGGTTATATCTGGGGAAGAAGTATATACTGTCCTACAAGACAGAAGATCCCCAGAGAGATTCTGCAGTCCAAGGTGCCTCAGCTCTCTGTTCCAAAAAGACATCAAACATAATCTGTTTACTCAGAGGAATGGCCAGCCAGTCCTATCAATGTATTTAAAACTGAACCTTCCTTTGGTCAGAAACACTGGGATTGAATATAACCCACAGCATTTTCAGATGTCTCTCAGAACATTGCAAAGCCATGTGTCTGCTATCATTAACCATTTTTTTTTACTGGTTTTTCCCTTTGTTTTAAATTGGAATGGACATTTTTCCAGAGAACACTCTGCAAGTAAATGTGCCTTTAACAGAGTGGGAGTGGGGGAAAGTGGAATGAGGTGGAGACAGAGGTGGGGGGAGGGTGGATCGGGTCAGGGAAGGGGGAGAATTAGGCGGTTGCCACCAAAACCTAACCCTTTTCCCAGGCCTGATCCCAAAGCACAAGGGCACGTAACCTGCATCAGTGATCTTGCTAGTGCAGGTCCAAGTACAACTCCCTCCCATGTGCCATGGAGATTTGTCCACAGGTATGGGAATGATTGTTCTTTAACCCAAAAGAAACTACTGCAAGTGCCACCCATAGGATGCAGTGGTAGCCATTTTGGTGCCACTGCAGGGGCCAAAATGATGCAGGTGCCATCAGCAGGGGAAGGGGAAAGAATAGGATTGAGCTGTTAGTGAATAATTTTATATCTTCAGTGCCATTTATCACTAGCTGATTTCTCTGTCTATAATAATAATAATAATAATAATAATAATAATAATTAGTAGTAGTAGTAGTAGTAGTAGTAGTAGTAGTAGGTGTGGTGGTGGTGGTAGTAGTAAGTACATAAGAAGAGCCCTGCTGGATCAGGCTAAAGGCCCATTTAGTCCAGCTTCCTGTATCTCACAGTGGCCCACCAAATGCCCCAGGGAGTACTGAAGACAACAGGCACAACCTGCACCCTGGTGCCCTCCCCTGCACCTGGCAATCAGAGGCAGCCTGCCTCTAAAACCAAGAGCTTGCACATACCTACTATGACGTGTAACCCATAATGAACTTCTCCTCCAGAAATCTGTCCAATCCCCTCTTAAATCCCCTCACAACTACTTCTTGTAGCAAAGACTTCCACAAACTAATTACACGCTGGGTAAAGAAATATTTTCTTCTGCCTGTCCTAACTCTCCCAACACTCAGCTTTCGTGGATGTCCCCTGATTCTGGTGTTATGCAAGAGGGAAAAGAGTGTAGAAGTAGTAGTGCTGGTGTTGGTGTTGTGGCTTAGATCTAAAGAAAGTTGAGTAGGATTTTTACCGCAATCCTGTGCCCTACCAGTTTATGCAATGCAGCCACACTGATGGAGCAGATGCTGCAACCTATAGTGGGGGAGGGTTAATCAGACAGCCTCGGAGAGATAAGTTAAAATATCCTGTACTTACTTCTCTGTAGGCTACCTGGCCACCAATGGGTCTCCTTGGGCCTATGCCAGCTACTTAGCTGGTGCAAGTTTGAGAAGATCAGGAGTATGTCTGGCTGGGAAAGGGGGTTATTGATGTTGGCATGCACTATTGCCATCATGATCCTCCCCATTCCATCCCTAAAACACCCTCTGCCTACCCCACTTTCCACCCCAATCCTACCCCAACCTGTCCCCGCTACAACCTTACCTCCTCCAGCTGGTCTTCTTGAAGCTGCTGTCATGCACACAGGCCTCCAGCTGTTTGTGCAGTGGTCCCACAGGACGTGACAGCAGTGCTCCTTTTTGATACCACACTGGGACTTACCCCAGCAGATAACAAGATCTGCCACCATAAACCCACAATAGAACTGGGCCGTTTGTGCTGTTCTGTGAACTCCTGCACATGTGCTAGTAGAAGACTTTTCAAAGTGCAAAGCCAAAGTGTATTGACGGTTGCATCGCAGTTAGAAGATGTGATAAATAAGAAAGCGGGTCAACTCTAGTAGGCATGAAAAAGATTTTCAAAGGAGCTTAAGCAAAGACTTGCACAAAACCTTCTGCAAACAGAAGAGCTGCTCTGGATTTGGGGTCATTTTTCTCACATAACACTCCTTTGCTTGGAAACAGCCTTCTGTGAGAAGAATGTGGCTTTCTGCGAGTGGAAGGGCACATCTGGATTCAAGCCATCCTACCTCTCTCTTATAAGACACTTAAGGTAGCTTATTGGATTGGGTGTTAAGCCAATCTGATTGATGGAAGGAAAGTCTGCAGTCTATAAAGGGATCTACGTATCAGCATCAGCCTTCTGTAATTCAGGAAGAATATAAATCAGGATGCCTTTTCAGATTTCAGTTGCATGTACCCCCTTTGTAATAATGAAAGAGACACGTGGGAAAAAATCTCATGATTGTGTACATATTTATCGCTACTACTATACACAAAATGGCATGAATGGACAAGTATTGAGTATGCTAGTAGCTACAGGAGAGAAGTCTGGATGAACTATACTGTTGAACGAAGGGAAAAAGTTTCTTTCTCTGTGTGTTTGTTTTTTCAGTGTCACATTGACATTCCAGAATACAAGTTTTACCTACAAAAGGGTGGAGACTGACTTTCTCTTTTGTATCACCGTCAGGAAAACACAATAAAAATGCAAAAGGAGTAGGAGGCAACACATAATTAAGCTCAGAGAAGGGCCTGATTGATAACGGGGGAATGTGTTGGATTCCTTCATGCAATGTTAAGCCTTTATTGTTCGCAGTATTTCTGTAAGCTGAGGCAGGTCACTGGATGTCTTTTCTTTGTGACAGCTTTGAAAGCATAATAAATTGTTTGTGCCTTACAAGCAGAGCAGATACAAAAATCATTCTAAGGTGCTAACTCAGCCATACAATTGCAAGGATGGGGTGCAGCCTGTCGTTTGAAAGCAACTTGAGTTTCTTTCCCATCCTGCCCGGTTATGCCTTCCTTGCTCAACAGTCTGGATTTGAACTTGGAGGGCTGAACTAGATGAGACAGTGGGGGATCCATGAATTGAATTCCTTCAAGCTTTTCCACAATGAAATACAGCAGATTCCATTCAGATCGGGGTCATGTGGAGGGGAGAGGCAGGGCCAATTGGACCAATTGCCAATTGAACCAGTTGCTCTTAATTAAGCTCCACGACTAGGGTCTCCCACGCTAAGGTAATCTACTCCTGCATGCAAATTTATATTAAAGTGTGCTTACATCCATTTGATCCCTTAACTCACATGCACTTTTTAAGCACACATTTTGATGACTTTCTATTCTACCATAAAGTCTATAATACATTTTATTTATATCTCTAAGGGCTCAAACCTATCAGTTAGGCTGGTGCAAGAGACTTGCGCCGGCCCAGGAGGGTCATAAAAATGCCATAAAGCATGTTTGCACCTCCTCATGAGTTGGCTGGGCTGGCACAGGGATGCACGCCATCCCACAGAGGAGGATCCTACGGAGGAGGCATCCTCCACCATCCTACGGAGGATGCATCCTTGACTGAGCTCGGCTGATGCAGGGATCTGGGGAGGGTGGGGAGGATGCGGGGGGAGGTGGGGGGAGGCGTTCCAGGGCAAGGGGAGAGCAGGCAGGTGGTGGTTCAGGGGGCAGGTGGGCAGGGAGTGGGAGGTGGGGCTTGGAACCAGCAGTTATGCTAGATCCCAACCCCATTCCCCAAATAGCATGGAGCAGCTCCAAGCAGCTCCGTTTTCCTCAGATGTTCTCCTCCTGAGGTGGCGCAGGTCTGAGGAGACCCATTGGGGCTATGGTGGCTTACCCAGGGGTAAGGAGAATGGTTTCCCCTTGCCTTCAGCTGAACCAGTTCTGGCCCCAATCTTGCACTCGATACAGCACAGGCCTGCTGGCCTCCTGTTCCAGCACAAGATAGGATTGTGCTGTAAGATTCTACAGACCTTGGCTGTGAATTCTCCCTACCCGCATACCCCCAAACAATGTTTTTAAGCTTCTAAGGCCAGCACTGGAGAAAGGGGTCCTTACCCCTTTCACCCATGCTGTTTTCCTGATAAGAACATAAGAACAGCCCCACTGGATCAGGCCATAGGCCCATCTAGTCCAGCTTCCTGTATCTCACAGCGGCCCACCAAATGGCCCAGGGAGCACACCAGATAACAAGAGACCTCATCCTGGTGCCCTCCCTTGCATCTGGCATTCTGACATAACCCATTTCTAAAATCAGGAGGTTGCGCATATACATCATGGCTTGTACCCCGTAATGGATTTTTCCTCCAGAAACTTATCCAATCCCCTTTTAAAGGCGTCCAGGCTAGACGCCATCACCACATCTGTGGCAAGGAGTTCCACAGACCGACCACACGCTGAGTAAAGAAATATTTTCTTTTGTCTGTCCTAACCCGCCCAACACTCAATTTTAGTGGATGTCCCCTGGTTCTGGTATTATGTGAGAGTGTAAAGAGCATCTCCCTATCCACTCTGTCCATCCCCTGCATAATTTTGTATGTCTCAATCATGTGCCCCCTCAAGCGTCTCTTTTCTAGGCTGAAGAGGCCCAAACACCGTAGCCTTTCCTCATAAGGAAGGTGCCCCAGCCCCGTAATCAGCTTAGTCGCTCTCTTTTGCACCTTTTCCATTTCCACTATGTCTTTTTTGAGATACGGCAACCAGAACTGGACACAATACTCCAGGTGTGGCCTTACCATAGATTTGTACAACGGCATTATAATACTAGCCATTTTGTTCTCAATACCCTTCCTAATGATCCCAAGCATAGAATTGGCCTTCTTCACTGCTGCCGCACATTGGGTCGACACTTTCATCGACCTGTCCACCACCACCCCAAGATCTCTCTCCTGATCTGTTACAGACAGCTCAGAACCCATCAGCCTATATCTAAAGTTTTGATTTTTTGCCCCAATGTGCATGACTTTACACTTACTGACATTGAAGCGCATCTGCCATTTTGCTGCCCATTCTGCCAGTCTGGAGAGATCCTTCTGGAGCTCCTCACAATCACTTCTGGTCTTCACCACTCGGAAAAGTTTGGTGTCGTCTGCAAACTTAGCCACTTCACTGCTCAACCCTGTCTCCAGGTCATTTATGAAGAGGTTGAAAAGCACCGGTCCCAGGACAGATCCTTGGGGCACACCGCTTTTCACCTCTCTCCATTGTGAAAATTGCCCATTGACACCCACTCTCTGCTTCCTGGCCTCCAACCAGTTCTCAATCCACGAGAGGACCTGTCCTCTAATTCCCTGACTGTGGAGTTTTTTCAGTAGCCTTTGGTGAGGGACCGTGTCAAACGCCTTCTGAAAGTCCAGATATATAATGTCCACGGGTTCTCCCGCATCCACATGCCTGTTGACCTTTTCAAAGAATTCTATAAGGTTCGTGAGGCAAGACTTACCCTTACAGAAGCCATGCTGACTTTCCCTCAGCAAGGCCTGTTCGTCTATGTGTTTTGAGATCCTATCTTTCATGAGGCATTCCACCATCTTACCCGGTATGGATGTTAGGCTGACCGGCCTATAGTTTCCCGGGTCCCCCCTCTTTCCCTTTTTAAAAATAGGCGTGACATTTGCTATCCTCCAATCTTCTGGCA
The DNA here is from genome assembly GCF_035046505.1 of Tiliqua scincoides. Classification (NCBI taxonomy): domain Eukaryota; kingdom Metazoa; phylum Chordata; class Lepidosauria; order Squamata; family Scincidae; genus Tiliqua; species Tiliqua scincoides. The sequence continues at coordinate 211,384,408 of NC_089823.1, read as the reverse complement.
CCGTGGCCGTTTTGAGGGACAAGTTGCATACCTTAGTCAAGAGGTCTGCAACTTCATTCTTCAATTCCTTAATAACTCTTGGGTGGATGCCATCAGGGTCCCTTCCCCCTGCAAGCTACTGTTGTCCTGTGGGACAAAAATAAAGTTACCATTCAGATGACTGTATGTTTTGCTCCACAGGACAAATAGTAGCCTTTGGGGCAATTTCAGCCAGGAGAGTTAAACTGGCTGAGAGTTAAATCTAGTCATAATTTTTGTTCCTTCTATTATGTAATGTAATTAAAAGTGACTTTGGTGCTCTTTTATAAACAAGACTCCACTAGATAAGTCATAATTAATTGAAATTTCAAATACTTACATAGGTTTGCTTAGTAAGGAAGAATTGAAATCTAGATATTTGTTCACATTTTATAAAAACAAAGTCAATATTGAATTAATCCTTTCTTTAAACTCAGCACAGGTATTCATATAGTATTGCTGAATTCTGTGTGTGAGATCAGAAACCCTTTCAGAAAACTTTGTCAGAGTCTGGGAATTTTGGGCTGCATCTGTGACATTATAAAGATGCATGGGACAGGTTGAAGCAAACAGCTCAGCTCTCTTTTATGATGGTTCCGTAGTTTGGATGCTCAAATCTGTGTGAGCAGCTGTGAGTTCTAAGGACCAGAATTCAGAGCCCTGACATAGGGAACCATGTGAAAGCAGAGTGCAACCAGTGGCTGGATTAGATGAAGCACCAGAACACAAAGGGGACTAATACCTGTAGATTTTGACCAGGGCTTTGGAGTCACTACTGACTCCACCTTTGAATCCACCTGCAAATTGCCTCCAACTCCATGACACTGACTCCGCAGCCCTGCTCAGTGAGAGTCATAGAGTCAGAACCAATTTGGGGGGGAAGTAAGTACCGACTCCACAGCCCTGGATTTGACATGTCTCTGTGAACAAAGTACTTATGTAAATGCCTACAATTGTGTGTTCCTATAACCTGAGATTAGCATACATATTGAGAGCCATGTGAAGAATGATCGGCATTGGAATGTGGCCAAATATTTAAAATCACCCTTTTTGACTGCTGTGAGTCCCATGGCAGTCAATCAAATTCTCCCAGGGAGCCTTCAGGGTTCCTAGGAATAGCCCATATTTACTTCTGGGTAGAAGAGGAATAAGGAAATCCTTCCCTGAACATATTCTTCTCCCTGTGGTATCTTGTGGCCAATAGCAACTAAGCAGTGATTTTATGGCCTGAGAATATTGTAGGACAGCAGGGTGAGAAAGGGAACTGCTGCTGCCCATCGCTGGGGAGGGTACTATTTAGCTAGCCCCCAACAATACTGAATAGATTGTTGCTCTGGTGCAGGCTACTGAAATTGCAGCCACCCCACCTCCTCTGTCACCTCCCTTCACACTAGGCAAGGGCAGAAATTCTTCTCTCACTTGATCCCCATTCAGCAGCTGATGGTTGGTTGTGAGCTGCCTCATTTGCCACTACTGGCCTGGCAAAAAGTAACATCAGGTTAACATGTGTGAGCATCAACACATGTTAGCAACACTGAGCATTCCTGTTCTTGAAACAGCAGGACTTCCTCGCTTCTGAAAGCAGAGAGAACATTTGACCATAAGAATCACTGGTCACAAATCTTCCAGAGACTGTGCCTCAAATTTGGATATATGTTGTATAGTAACTGATAGTTACTGAAAGTAGTCTGATAGTAGCATTTGCCTTCCACATATATTATTTATATCCTACGCAAGGGCAAACTAGTTATCACGGTCATGGAAATGATATGACATGGAATTTGATGCTGTAGACATCTGGTAACCATTTTGCACTGATGATGAAAATGGATAAGCCTTGAATGAACTCATCATTAAAACATTTTCAACATTAGTTGGGAAGATTAAGCAGCTTGTCATTGATAGCTTTCGTCAGCCAAAATTAATTTTGGTACTGGAACTGCAACTGCAGGATGCTGCACTCCAGTTATCTACTGATCGTCCAGTCTACTGACTGTGCTCCTTTTGCTGAGTGAAGGAACTTGCGGCATATGAAAAGGAGAATCTGGGAAATGTACCAGAAAGCTTAGCACAACAGCTGGTAAAAACAAGGGATATATTCACAGCCACCAACATGACTTTGGCCCCAATCCTATCCCCTAGCAGCAGCACCAATGCAAAAAAGGTGCAGGCTGTATCCAGCGGTGTGGGATGCACCTTTTTTTGTATCAGATGCTTTGCATCAGATGTTTGTAGAATTATTACAACAGGAGACATCCTGAATCCTGCATACATTTGCTCATGAATAAGTACTATGAGATCTACGGAGTGTCCTCCTAAACAAATTTATTGAACGTTGTAGCCATAGTTCATGCCAGCACCAGGCTCACACAGTAGCAGAATGAGGCCCCAATCACTGAGGTCCCAATCCTATCCCCTGCCATGTTATAGCATGCAGCCATGCCAGTGGAGGGAAGCAACCTGCAGCAAGTAACTTCCAGGTAGGATGCCTGATCGCCTGTGGGTCTCCTTGGACATACACTAGCCAATTTGGTGGCATATGTCTGAAAAGAGAAAAGGGGCAGGATGATTTTAAGAAGAGGAGATAAGATCCAGCATGCATGACTACTGCTGAATCCACCCCTCCCTCCCCTAACACATCTCCTGGCTCCTTCCCAGAAATGCCCCATCACTCCCCTTCCCCGCCTATGACCCTCACCCCATGCCAGCTTATCTGCTCTGATACAGGCTGTGGCACTGGGCTTCCCAAGCGGCTGCTGTTTTGTACCAGAGGTTCAGAAATGGTCACCGATGGCGTGCTCCTCACAGCATCAGCAGCTGATTAACGCCATGAATCCATAGGTAGGATTGAGCAGTAAGAGTCATTCCCATTCAGCAAACACCCTCCCCCCCCCCTCATTATAGTGTACCACATTTAAAAACTAGTTTGGAGATTTGGAATAAGAGCTGTTAACAGAGAAACACAATGAAAAATAGTATTTGAAGCAAGAGGCAGCTTCTCCATTAGGAGCTTTCCACGTAGGTATGTGTTTAAAAAGTGGTGAATCAATTTTTATATATAGTTTTGATTATCCTTATTAAACACATACATAAACAGAAGTGGATACTGTCAAGAAATTCACAGATCATAGTTTGAACCCTTTAGCTATTGCAGACACAATCTATGACCCAATATTTCATATAAAAATTTTATCTCCACTTCATAGGAAAAGTAATAATGATAAACTATGATATATATAAACACTGTAGAAATATAATTTTTATACATCAGTGTTTTTCATAATTATAATATCCCATTTCGTAATATAAAATTATACCAGCCCAAGTAGAGTAAAAGGTTGAGTCACATCTTGCAATTTTTAATTCCATTATAATACAAAAAGGCTTAATTTCTCAATGAAATGATTTTCTGTCTGCCAGCCTACTCTAACTTTTATGATATTGGTTAATTTAGATATCCAAGTTGATTACCTCTTGTCTGAAATTCTGAAAAACCAGAATGCTCTGACTTCTAGAAAGTTTCTGAGCACTGGCATAATATAACATGACCTCAGGTGCCAGCCGGGATACATTCATAATAAGAAATAATGGTTCAGTGTAGCACTGGGACCCACTTTTAGAATGAGAATCTGTCAGGACCCACCAGAAGTGATGTCATGACTGGAAGTGAAATAATCAAGCAGGAAGATGTTTAACAATCCTAAGCTGCAATCCCACCCACACTTACCCAGGAGTAAGTCCCATTGACTGTCATTGTTAAAAGTATATACAGAGTAGCCTGTTAAAAGTAACAATGTGTAACATTTCCCCAAATGCAGTCACATACCATGGTAGCATCAAGTCTAATATATTAAAAATAAAATATTGAAATGAATGGGGACCCACCTGAAATTGGCTCATGACCCACCTCATGGGACCTGACCCACAGTTTGAGAAACATGGTGAACACAAACTGTGTTTCATGTACAAAATTATTTAAAATATTGTACAAAATAAGCTTCTGGCTATGTGTACAAGCTATATATGAATTTCATGTTTAGATTTCTCATTATCTAGTTATCTCATTATCCAGTTAGTTATCTCATTAACTGGGCAGGAGGTCTGGTCTAGAGGGTAGAGCCTCCGTTAGCCCGAAGATAACATCAGAAGGTCGCCAGTTCGAGGACACCGGCAGCTCCCTGAAAGGCTGAGAATGGTGAGACCTTGAAGCAGCTGACAAGCCAAGCTGAGTGATTCCACCTGCTCTTGGTGTGGGCAAGAAGTGTCTTGGCTGCTGTCCATGTGAGAGATGGAGCTGCTTGTCAACCTGTGTGGGAGAACTGGAGGCCAGAAGTGAGACCAAACCAGGAAGATCCATTCTGAAATGTTGTTGGTTCTTGAAAGAGAGAACCTCTATTGAGGGATTTAGAAATGCCTGCCTATGTAAACCACCTTGAATAAAGTCAGAGGAGTAATTTGATGACCAGAAAGGCAGTATATAAATACCTTGTTGTTGTTGTTGTTGTTATGTTTAGGTAAATACAGGCGTGCCTCCATATCCGTGGGGATTCTGGAACAAACCCCCCTCTGCCCCCCGTGGATAGCTGAATCTGTGTATATGCGGAAGAGCCCCCAACCCTCTGCATCTCCCGAACATCTTCTGAGCTCAGCAGAGGCCCACCTATGTCTGCCCAGCTATGTCTGTCCGCAGTCTCTGCTTTGCTCAGAATGACTGTAAAGGTTAAAAAATACCATTTTACCGTAAAACCATAAGTGATGTTTTTATTGCCTTATAAGGCATTCTGAGGCCTGGGTAGGGTGGACATGGGGGGCGCGCGGGGGGCACAGACTCAATCCACCATTAAGTGAAACTGCGAATAAAGGATCCACAAATACGGTCGTCGTAGTTCCCCCATTTTCCAAAATACAGAAAAATCCAAAATCCAGAATGCTTTTGGTCCCAAGCGTTCCCGATAAGGGATACTCAACCTGTACATTCCCCATCCCATTTCTTTAATAGCTATTCAGTAACAGAAGGTGTGTGTGTGTGTGTGTGTGTGTGTGTGTGTGTGTGTGTGTTGTAAAATGGTTTTTGGAACGTACTGTGGATGCTGCTGATGGCCATTTTATGAGCACTGCCTTTTATGCAGTAGAGGTGGATGACTGCCACTGGACCCAAACAAAGTAAGTCATTTGGCACTGAGAGTGGGCAGAGCAGGCAGGAGTTGGGGCAGGGAGGAGGGCATATCAAGGCAGAGAGGGGGATAATATTGGTGGCAGCAGCACCAAAAATATCCTATCTCCCTTCTGGCCTTGATCCATCTTCCCAGCTCCACTCAGACTTGCACCAGCAAAGTAGCTGGTGCAAATCTGAGTCAATCCATGCAGGCAGTGGAGGCTTACCCTCAGGCAAGAGAACAAATGGTCCTTTACTTGGAGGAGACCTCCAGGGCCTGAAACCCGCTCATATGAGGCACTGGCGCAGTGGGAGTTAGGTAGAATTGGACTGTAAGTAACAAAGGGCACAATCCTAACCCCTTATGTCAGTACTTTCCAGCACTGACATAAGGGCAATGCAGCTCTGAGGTAAGGGAACAAATATTCCCTTACTTTGAGGAGGCCTCCGTGAGTGACACCCAACTGCAGGATGCAGCACACATCCCATTGGCACTGCTATGCCAGTGCTGGAAAGTACTGACATAAGGGGTTAGGATTGTGCTCAAAACCTCTCTCATCACAATCTAGTTAGATGGTCCTTAGCTTAAGCTACTTACAACCCAAATCAAGGTCAAAGACTCTCCAAGTCAGTGCACTTGCAGGCTCAAGTGGATGTTCTTATCTGAGTTCCCAACGAATAGGTCACTCAGGCAACTGGCAGACAACAACCCAAACTTCCTGAAGACTGGGAAATATATTACTTTGCTCTGAGTATGTCATTAATTTACCTGATTGGACGAATGGAACCCTCCTGGTCCATCCATCCCACTTTTGACTTTTAGCTGTCCAAACACTAAGTGAAAGCCAATCCTGGAAGAGAGCCATCCATACAGGAAGGGAAGCTGAATCCACCAACAGCCTATCTGTTTATAATCTGAATAATGGAGTTCCTAAACAAAGCGCTTGCAAAAGATGCCCCAGCAGCTTTATAGGCAGCTGGACCTGCACAGGAGATTCTGGGGAGTTAAAAGCATCCCAAAATACAGAAAAATGGGCGAAAAATTTGGGGTGAACAGGACACTCAACACAATTACTTTTTCATATAATTTACTAGAAACACAGATGAGAAGATAAGAGTTATGCTACTCTACACTGTTTTTCTAGTAAAGATCTTGCACAAAAGTATGGGACAGCAGGAAGATAAATTATATGTCAATGGGTGTCATCCAGGGTAATGCTTCCATGAATGGGAATGCATTCTGTGGACAGAAGTTACCTCAAAGAACAAAAGGAGCATTCTGCTGTGCCCTATTCTCAAAGCCAGCTAAAGCTCATCATATATTCAAATTAATCCAAGTACTGAAAGGATATCCAGTGGTCATCGACATCTTTGGGCGGCTTTATCAAGACTATGCCACATTAATTATGTGCATAAGAAAAAGGAGCAGAACTAGTAATTAACATTTCCAATATAGAATGCTGGCTGCAAGTCAGGTGGCATGTCACTCCAATATGAGACGGCAGTAAATAACTCATGACACCAGGACTGAAAATGCACTTCTTATTTATGGCAAATAAGTGCTCGGAAGCTCTGACTGAAAATGTATTTCTCCAACTCCTGTGCCCCTGAAGAGGAAGTCAATTAAGATTTTGAGGAATACAGCAACTGAAAGCCATTGACTCTTGTAATAAAACTGGATCAGGTAGTTTGCCTGCATAGCTCAGCGTCCAATCAATGAGAGGGTTTGATCATTATATATATATAATGTTGGCAACCTTCAGTCTCGAAAGACTATGGTATCGCGCTCTGAAAGGTGGTTCTGGAACAGCGTCTAGTGTGACTGAAAAGGCCGATTCGGGAGTGACAGTCCCTTCCACACCGGGAGCAAGTGCAGGAAACTGAATGCTTTCCACATGCGCTGCCTCCGATGCATCCTCGGCATCACCTGGCGGGACAAAGTTCCAAACAACACAGTCCTGGAATGAGCTGGAATCCCTAGCATGTATGCACTGCTGAAACAGAGACGCCTGCATTGGCTCGGTCATGTTGTGAGAATGGATGATGGCCGGATCCCAAAGGATCTCCTCTATGGTGAATTCGTGCAAGGAAAGCGCCCTACAGGTAGACAACGGCTGCGATACAAGGACATCTGCAAGAGGGATCTGAAGGCCTGGAGGCAGGCTGTGCAGCATGGCCTTTCCCAGTTTGAAGAGACACTTGGCCAAAGAAGGAAGGCCCATAGCCAGGGAGACAGACCAGGGATATATATATATATATATATATATATATATATATATATATATATATATATATATATATATATATACACACACACACACACACACACACACACACACACACACACATGAAGGCTATAAAGAGTGGCTGTCGTTGTTCCCTGCATTTCTCCTGCAGTTGTCTAAGGGAGAACTCTAAGGCAGCCACTCTTTATAGCCTTCATAGATCTCATGAAGGCTTTTGACCTGGTCAGCGGGGATGGCCTCTTCAAGATTCTCCCCAAGATTGGATGTCCACCCAGGTTCCTCAGCATCATCAGATCCTTCCACAAGGACATGAAGGGCACTGTTGTCTTTGATGGCTCCACATCAGACCCCTTTGACATCCGAAGCGGCGTGAAGCAGGGCTGTGTTCTTGCACCAACCTTGTTTGGGATCTTCTTCGCTGTCCTGCTGAAGCAGGCCTTTGGAACGACAACAGAAGGCATCTATCTCCGGACCAGATCAGACGGAAAGCTCTTCAACCTCTCCAGACTGAGAGCAAAGTCCAAAGTCCAGCTGAAATGTCTGCGTGACTTCCTCTTTGCCGACGATGCAGCTATCACTACCCACTCTGCCAAAGATCTCCAGCAGCTCATGGATCGTTTTAGCAAGGCCTGCCAAGATTTTGGACTGACAATCAGCCTGAAGAAAACACAGGTCATGGTTCAGGATGTGGACTCACCTCCCTGCATTACAATCTCTGCGCATGAACTAGAGGTTGTCCATGACTTTGTGTACCTTGGCTCAACGATCTCCGACACTCTTTCTCTCGATACCGAGCTAAACAAGCGCATCGGTAAAGCAGCTACCACGTTTTCCAGACTCACAAAGAGAGTCTGGTCCAACAAGAAGCTGACGGAACATACCAAGATCCAGGTCTACAGAGCTTGCGTCCTGAGTACACTTCTGTACTGCAGCGAGTCATGGACTCTTCACTCACAACAGGAGAGGAAACTGAATGCTTTCCACATGCGCTGCCTCCGACGTATTCTCGGCATCACCTGGCAGGACAAAGTTCCAAACAACACAGTCCTGGAATGTGCTGGAATCCCTAGCATGTATGCACTACTGAAACAGAGACACCTGCGTTGGCTCGGTCATGTCGTGAGAATGGATGATGGCCAGATCCCAAAGGATCTCCTCTATGGAGAACTTGTGCAAGGAAAGCGCCCTACAGGTAGACCACAGCTGCGATACAAGGACATCTGCAAGAGGGATCTGAAGGCCTTGGGAGTGGACCTCAACAAGTGGGAAACCCTGGCCTCTGAGCGGCCCGCTTGGAGGCAGGCTGTGCAACATGGCCTTTCCCAGTTTGAAGAGACACTTGGCCAACAGTCTGAGGCTAAGAGGCAAAGAAGGAAGGCCCATAGCCAGGGAGACAGACCAGGGACAGACTGCACTTGCTCCCAGTGTGGAAGGGATTGTCACTCCCGAATCGGCCTTTTCAGCCACACTAGACGCTGTTCCAGAACCACCTTTCAGAGCGCGATACCATAGTCTTTCGAGACTGAAGGTTGCCAACTATATATATATATATATATATATATATATATATATATATATATATATATATTTATATATTTATATTTATATATATATATATGTTTATCATTATTTTCCTATTAAGTGTAAGTAAAAATTTTTATGAAATATTGGATTGTAGATTGTGCTCTGCAATAGCTGAAGTGCTCTAACAATGACCTGTGAACTTCTTGACAGTATTCACTTCTGTTTATGTATATGTTTAATATGGATAATATAAGCTATATAAAAAAATTGATTCACCATATTTTTTACACATTTTAATGTAAATCCTATCCACAAACAGGACTGAACAGTACAAATCATTTCGTCACCAAACCCCCCAACTGCATTATAGTGTACCACATTTGAAAACTAGTTTGGAGATTTGGAATAAGGGCTGCTCACAGAGAAACACAATGAAAAGCAATATTAGAAGCAGAAGCATCTTCCTCATTTGTAGCTTTTACATAGGTATGTGTTACCTCAGACTAGCTACTCCAGAAAGTAAAGAATATCTCTTATTCCACATCTACACATGGCTGGCAGATACTGATGTTTCAAACAAAGAACAGTAGATGCTTATAGGCAGCTGTTTAGGTGATGGGCAGCCCAATCTTAATGGGACTACCCATGCTGTGATACAGTGGTGCCAAAATGGCCTCCGTATCCAATGTGGGCAAAGAGCCAACAAGAAACACCTTGAAGAAAGGGAACATTTGTTCTCTAACCCCATGTGGAGCCCCAGCAATCTCATTGGGTCTACTTGAAGCCATGCTGACTCAATTGCTGACACAGAATGGAGTAGCCCTGTGTAGGGTTTTCAAACCCATGAGAGCGGATAGGATCTGGTGGCAGATTTTGTGATTATATGAATAATCACTATAATGCCCTCCTCATCTAAAAAACCCAAATGTTGTAGACCTTTCTCAATAAAAAAAGTACTCCAATCATTTGATAGTTCTTATGTCAATGGCAATAATTACACTGAGACCAAAGGAACGATCTGGATGAGAAAAGCATTATATAGCACAGGCCTACGATAGATAGATAGATAGATAGATAGATTTTTTTTTTAGCTGGCAAGTATGTTTGAACAAATTTAGAATACTTTTTGGGTGCTGAATCAAAAAATGGCATTGGTTTTGCCCAATTGGATCTAGTTTTGGAGGTTACGGTATAGCCACCTTATATGCCAGTGCAAGCAGCTTCCTCATGAGGAAGCCGATGCCATAGTTCCTTCATGAGGAAGCTGCTTAAATTAGTATATAAGGGGGCTATGCTATAGCCCCCCCCCCCCAAAATAGAGCCAATCAGGAAAACTGATGCTATTTTTGAATTCAGTACCCCAAATATACTTGTCTAACTTTTAGGCCAATCAAATGTGTGTTGGCCTGTGTAATTGACAGAAACAAAACAAATAGTAGAAACAATTTAGCACAGAGTCACATTTTTCAGGTGAAGAAACCAGTGCTATTTTTTTTAAAATTAATCATTCCCCCACCCCCCATCTTGGGGAGAAGGAAACCAGAACACACAATATGTTACTGTTGAAATAGTTGAGTGAGTGGAAAAAAACCCTCATGGGAAAAGGGATGCATAACCCTCAGTTTTCAAAGATTTCCACCTTGTACTGCATTACATCAGTTTTCATTACATTAGCTGAGATATCTCACATTTGGATATTTTATCCATGCAGTGGTGACGAAAACCAATAACGAGCTACATATCTACATAAGACACATGTCTGATATAGGCAACCATAAAACACAATGTTCTGTAAGTTTCAAAACCAAATAATATTATCTTTAAGGAATATTATTTTATTTTGTCCTCCACCAGGATAGTTTATGACACCCTCTCCTTGACTCCACTTGGACAGTATTATTAAGATATGGAAATGACCTTACTGGTCATGTATGGAATGTACGTACATTGTGAATTGCTGGATGCAAGATAAATTTAATTGAATGTAGCTTCGGGTATGCTTAGGGGCTATTACTAAACCAAAGGTCTCCATCACACAGCCAATGACATAGAAATCAGTTTACTGGAGATTCTTGGGACGCTGATTGGGTGGAAAATCCCAAAACAATCAGCCTCATTCTCATGATTTTGTTATTTGCACACTTAACAAAGCAGGATAGCACCATGGAGAATAATGCGTCAGGCACTGTTGCTTTTTCCAGTCAACCCTATTAGCTGTCATTTTCCCTCAGTGCATTCCTGGGGAAAATGGCAGCCTGAGGAAAATCCAGCTGGCAGGAACACTAGCAGCAATAGCATGGCTGCTGCCACTGCCACCACCAACATTGTTTCTGCCACCTGCAAAGGTGCAGCGTAAGCTACCTTCCTGTCTCAAATCATTTCTCCATTTGAGAACATCGGGGACAAAATGCTCACCTTGTGCCCTGATCCTAAACCCCTCCCCTGCCATCGTGATTAGTGCTAGGCCATCAGAAACTGCTCTATAGGTGTCATAAAACAATCTCCACCAATGAGCACAACATGCCTGCTGGCAGGGAGGCTGCAGCAGCCTCCTGCGCACCAGCTGATCCACAGCCACCCGACAGAGCAGGTAAGTTCACGCAAGGGGTTGGAGGGAGGTGGGTAGGGGACTGAATGGGGCAAAGGGAGGGAAGAAGGGGAACATGGTGGGTGGAACTGTGATGGAATTAGGGAGAATGGTGGATCAGGACCAGCATGGGGGTGCACGCCAAATCCCGATCCCCTTCCTGGGTCTGATCCGTCACCATGGAGCAACGTGGACTTCTGCTGGTTCAGGTCAGAGTTGCCCCATAGCAGCTACCGGGGCTTACCCCAGAGCAAGGGAACAAATGTCCCCTTACCCCTAGGAGCCCTCCAGCAGCTGAAAATCCCTTGCAGGATGCAGTGAAAGCCATGCCAGTACTGTTGCATCACCATGTGGGTATTTAGGTAGGATTCAGCAGTCTGACTGCAACACTAGCAAGGCCGTAATAGTTCTTTACTGAAGAGCACACAGAGCAATGGAGAGCTGTTCTCTGGCTCTCACCATATCCATACTTTACAGCACAGCACAGCTGATTCAGCAAATAACTAACAAGCAGGACTTCTAGCAGCATTCAATAGCATTCATTAGCAAGAAACTGTTTGTTACACCCTGTGTGTACATCAAATGCCTGCCCTTCTACCCTTTTAGCACATTCTACCTGTTTACTCATTCTGGGTTTATCTTTGACCTTGCTTTCTTGACTGAACAGTTTGCAGCCGATGATCATTATTTAGTTTCTAACAGGAACCAGATAGCAAAATGGGGGCTCTTGCTCAGCACTATTTTAATTGGTGCAATATGTTGGATATGTGAGAAGAGCAGCACACAGGAGACATCTTCTAATCCATTATTGTTTGGTTACAACTCCATAGAAAGATTGAGGGCATAAAAGCTCAGGTGAAACCTGGTGAATTGCTGAAACAAGAAGTACAACATATGTGAGGGCTGTTTCCACATCAATTAAAATTACCACATCACTGGGAAACCACTGGGAGAGGTCATCTGGGGGTTTGGAGTGGGGTGTCATCAATATGCTGATGACACCCAGCTCTATCTCTCCTTTCCTCCAGACTCCAGGGTGGCGGTTGATGGCCTGGAGCGCTGTCTGGAAGCAGTGAGGATCTGGATGGGGGCTAACAAGCTGAAATTAAATCCGGATAAGACAGAGGCTCTCCTGGTTTGGAAATCCTCGATGCAGGTGCTGGATTATCGGCTTGCTCTGAATGGGGTTGCACTCCCTCTGAAGGAGCAGGTCCGCAGCTTGGGGGTCCACCTGGACTCGCAGCTGCTCCTGGATTCCCAGGTGGCGGCTGTGGCCACGGGGGCCTTCGCGCAGCTTCAGCTGGTGCGCCAGCTGCGGCCGTACTTGGATCGTGCAGACCTGGCCACAGTGATCCATGCTACGGTGACATCGAGGTTAGATTATTGTAACGCGCTTTATGTGGGGCTGCCCCTGAAGACGGTTCGGAAACTGCAATTAGTGCAGAATGCAGCGGCCCGTGTGGTCACTGGAGCTAGGCGGTTTGACTCTGTCAGTCCGCTTCTCCGGGAGCTACATTGGCTGCCCATTCGTTTCCAGGCCCAATTCAAGGTGCTGGTCTTGACCTTTAAAGCCCTATACTGCTCTGGGCCAGGCTATCTTAGAGATTGCCTACTCCCGTACAATCCGGCTCGTCCTCTCAGGTCATCAGAGAAGGCCTTTTTGCATGTGCTGCCGCCTAAAGAGGTATGTGGGGCGGCGGCAAGAAATAGGGCCTTCTCAGTAGTGGCACCAACGTTATGGAACTCCCTTCCCCTTGACTTGAGAATGGCTCCCTCCCTCGAGACCTTTCGGCGAGGCCTGAAGACCTTGTTGTTTACACAAGCCTTCTGACTCTATGGCCTTTTTAACATCTTTTATACATCTTTTAGTTTCTTACAGGCGTGATTCCTCCTTGAACTGCTGTTTTATGCTCTTTTTATTCTGACTTTATCTGATTACTGTTTTTATGGTTTCTCTGAATGTGTTTTTAATGTTTTTATCTGTTAAATTATGTTTTCATCTGTTGTTTTTTGTTTTTCGTTTTTAATATGTTGTAAGCCGCCCTGGGTCCCTTTGGCGAGAAGGGCGGGATAAAAATAAAGTTTTATTATTATTATTATTATTATTATTATTATTATTATTATTATTATTATTATCAGGGTGCAGTGCATCACTTCTGGAGAATAGGGGGGGTGTTGCAGGGTGCTGGGTGTGACACCTGCACCAGGTGTCACCATCACTGACAACACCATTGGTTTTAATGAGCAGAGTTTTTAATGAAGAGTGCTGTGGGTGGTTTATTGTAGTTCATATTGTATTTTTCTTTTCTTTTTTTGTATTTGTAATAAATTTTTGTATTTTCAACGTTATCTTGTTAATAGTTACCATGTTGATTCTTTTTCCTGACATTGAGCGAACGAATACATATATTTTGAGTCAATAAAGAAAAATGTGTGAATGAGCGATCACTGATGCAGCATCATAGATAGAATGTGCACATCACTCAAAGTTCCTGAAAATCAATCATTTTCAAATACATTCACACATTCAGGGGCCACTTGTCATCAGGGTTCAAGTAGCCAGATGATGAAAGGCCAAGTCGTGTACAAGCTCCTTGTATCAACCTCAGATTTTTAACAGCCCAATCCTGTCCACACTTTCCTGGGAGTAAGCCCCAGTGACTCTAATAGGACTTACTTCTGAGTAGATATGCATAGGATCAGGCTCTAAGTCAATTAGCATATCCCAGTAAATTTGAATGCTAATGATGATGCACATTTCAACACTCACACAGCCCCGAAATTTGATCTTCCAAATCTAATTTAAATCATATCTTCCTGACAGTGTTTCTCCATATGGTAGGGGTGACCAAACCGTGGTTCGTGAGCCACATGTGGTTTTTTGTCATATCAAGTGCGGCTCTTGAAAATTTGTTGGCCAAGCTTCTTTTTGCATCACAGTTAATATAAAAGGTAACTAAAAAAAATTGCAAGCTTTGTAATTATTTACTGAGAGTTCACTGGATTAAAACATGTTCATGGAAAGTAAATATATTTAAGAATGTAAATGCTTCTTAAATGTTGTGACTCTCAAACATCTGAAGTTTCTCATATGTTGGTTCTTACATTAAGCAAGTTTAGCCACTCCTGCCATATAGCATATCCCAGTGGTTCTCAAACTTTTAGCACTGGGACCCACTTTTTAGAATGAGAATCTGCCAGGACCCACCTGAAGTGATGTCATGACCGGAAGTGACATCATCAAACAGGAAGATTTTTAATAATTCTAGGCTGCAATCCTACCCACACTTACCCAGGAGTAAGCCCCATTGACTATCACTGTTAAAAGCATATACATATTAGCCTGTTAAAAGTACAGATCTGCAACATTTCCCTAAATGCAGTGACATATCATGGTAGCATCAAGTCTAATATATTAAAAATAAAAAATTTGAAATTGGCTCATGACCCACCTAGTGGATTCTGGCCCACAGTTTGAGAAACACTGGCATATTTTCTAGCTTTGTTCAAAGCTCAGGGTGACCAGATACAATGGAGGACAGAGTGCATATACCATTGTTCAAAAGATAGAATTTTGGCATGTGCAGTTTTTTTAAACCCTTCCATATTGAGCTGCATTTGCCAACATTCCATCTTCTGTACAATGGTTAAAGGTATAGGCACACTGCCCTCCATTGTATCTGGTCACCCTGTCGAAACTTCATTCATGGGAGTGGGGGTGGGAAAGAGAAGAACACATCAGGGAGAACTGCCCCTGCACCAATAAACTCTCAGTTTAAATACTTTAAAGGGAAAGATCCTGATCCAATGCTTGGAGCCCGGTGCTTCAGATCATAGAGAGAATGTTCCCCTAGGTACATTGTTTGTCTCACTGTACCAAGTAGGGAGGGTTGGGCACAGGGCCTAGGCATTCTCCTGTCTGCATGGGCATGGGGCTTGGCGGCGCACTAGTACTAAGGCACCATGTCGACTTTTCGTCACATGGATGAAGGTCTGAACAGGATTCAAGTTCTGTCCATTTCCATCCGGCTCTTTCCTCCATTCTCTAAGAATACCAGTGTGAAAATTGCTGGGGTGAGCACTCATAATCATGATAGTGTTTAAAAATAATATTGACTCTGCCCTAGCTTTTAAAGAGGCCAAGATATTCAAGGAAATGAGAGCAGAAAGTGGGTTCATGTTAAATTGGCCTTGCCTACTGGAAAATGCTGATTTAAAACTGCAGATGTTGGCCTTCGGTACTGATCCTTCTCTTTCCATATAATTTATTACTCTGGGTGTTTTCTAACCTGTAATTTTAAATCTGGTTTGGAAGCTTTCAGCCTAATTGACAAGCAGAGACTTTGTTCCCTCCGTTGTTACTAAAGTTGTTTTTCTCACGTTTTTTTCAGTGCTCCTGCTAGACTGTAAATGAGCTGTCTGTTCTTTGCGTATTTGCAAATTTGGAGACAGGCAATAGAAGGATGCAGGCTCCAAGTGGCTTTACCTGGAAACTGGAAGTGCAAATAGCTTGCATTTCATCACTTATTTTCCCTGAGCATTATTCCTTCTGAGCATGCAGTCCTCCAGATTACGTCCAATGAGAATGATGGGGATAGTAACAGAGTCAACCCATCTGTACCTATTGCCGTAAATTGGATATTAGGATTGGGCTACATGACATATTAGGGCATTATTTTAGGTTTGTCTGTAGTGTAATTACCTGCTTGTATTTGGGCTACACTGCTATCATCTAAGTCATTTTCTATGCCTGCTTGTTTTTGCTTTGTTACTTTCTCTTTGTGTTATCTAGCCATGCTTCCCCCCTTGCTTCCCCCTTTATCTCTTGGTTTCATATATTTGGATAGCTTTTCTTTTTTTTTCTTTTTTTTGGGGGGGGGGGGGAGGGAATAATTTCCCACATAACTGGAAGTCTCTGTCTTCTTTCTTTCACAATACCCTTTAGAAGAGGGGGCAGCAATTGCTCAAAAAGCTTATATTTCACAAACTTGTTTGTATATCCCCCCACTCTGACGCAATACTAGTTTTAGCAGCATATGCCTAAGTATCAAACTAGTAAAGGCCATGCCAGTTTGGGTAAAATATCTTCTCTATTTAAAGTCCATTCACTTCAAAACCTTGGAACAGACATCTAAACGGCTGGGGCCAGCTACCCTGTGGTCAGAATACTTGAGAGACTGCCTTCTTCTGTACAGTCCAGCCCATTCCCTCTGGTCATCAGAGAAGGTCCTTTTAGAGGTGCCGTCACCCATGGAGGTGGGGGCAGTGGCAAGAAATAGGACCTTCTCAGCAGTGACACCAACTTTATGGAATTACCTCCATCTCAGCTTTTGAATGGTGTTTGAACTCCTTGGAGGCATTCTGGCATGGCCTAAAGATGTTTCTTTTTAAATTAGCCTTCTGAATCCAGGGGTTTATTAATACTGATTGATCTTATGGGCTTGCCCTTTTCTTAAGTACTGATGGTTGCTGGTTCTTTGTTGCTTCTTGGGCTTTTATGTGATATTTTAAAGGTTGTTTTATTGTTTTAGGAGATTTTACTGTCTATATCTTTTTTTAATGGGTTTTTAGGTCTGTAAGTCACTTTGAGTGCCCTTTGGGGAAATAAAGTGGGATAGAGATACATAGAAATTTTTTTTAAAAAAATAAGTCTGATAACATTTCAAGCGTATTGTCTTTACAGAAGGAATGGAGAGCAAGCACACTCCACACAAGTAGCCCCCCCTTCTCCCCCACGTGTGTGTGTGTGGGTGGGCGGGTGGGTGAGAGAGAGAGAGGCTGGGCTTCTGGTTTTATTTAAGATGTAACCATTAATGTGAAATATATGTTATTTTTCATAGCCTGAGGTTTAAGTTTGCCTCTCCAGAAATGCACTGTGCCTCATCTGTGCCCCCTATATTTCTTTTCTGGTGCCACCACTGTCCATCTATCTCTCCAGTTTTGAGTATATAAATCTCAGCTGCCTGGAATTCAATAAAAGAAGCACTCTGATATATCTGTTCAGTGGCAGCTTGCTGGTGTGTTTAACTCACAGATAGACAGGCTTTGTAGGATAGAATGCTGTTTCAGTTATCTGACATTATGATAAAAATCTGCTTTTGCCTGCTTGAAAGTTAATAGGTCACTTAGCGCTATGAATAATGCCACACAAAGGAAAGCTTCATCTGTGTTCATTTTCCTTTCACAACAGGCAGGTTTATTCCAATGCAGATATGATCAATGCGGATTAGCTTTACCTTCCCTTTTTAATAAAAACAGGAATTTGCCTTACCTTTGGGGGTAATTCCTGCTCCTGATAGGGGCAGGGGGCATTCTTGGACTGATTGGATTGTCCCTCCTTGCAAGTCTGACCAAAAGTGGGCAGAGCTCTTTGCACACAGGGACCTGATCTTCCAGACTACTTGCTGAGCCATGGTCAGATCCTATAACAACTTTATCAAACTTTCAAGAAACTAATGGAACAGTTGCTCTTGCACTTGAACAGGACAGCAGATTTTTTTTTATGCTAGACAAGTCCATCCTCACTGTAAAAGGTTTTGCCTGGGGAAGCAGGGTTTAGAAATCCCTAATTGCCCCTCCGTTATGATGTTTAAAGGCAATGATCAAGGGATGATTCTGAAGAGAGGTGAGTGGAATGCCCTGTGCCTCCAGCAGGAACAGGAAGTACCCCCCAAAATAAGGTAGATTCCTGTTTTCTCTGCTGGAAGTGGGGGCATTCCTATACTGAGGGGATCTACCAGAGCAGTCTTCCTTCCTTAGGACAGGCAAATATATCACTGGCAATTTTTTTTTTTCAGGTCTTTAGAATCTTTTGTCAGACTTTCTTCCTGAAGGAAGCACCTACAGGGGCCTAGAAAACTATTTTATAATGTTTTAAAAAGGTGTGTGGTGAGTATCGCATGGCTGCTCTGCAGATGTGAGACTAGGCTGCATTGCTTCAGATCTTGGGAAAAAACATGGCACCAGGTGGCTACTGAGACAAAAGGCTTTCCTGAGTGGGAAAGACCTTCCCAAAAAGAAAGACCTCCTCCAGGGCTAAGTCCTGGCTGACTCTTGGAACTGCCAGTTAAGGAACCAAGATGGAGCCAGTCTGCATTCAAAGCCCTCCCCCCACTATCTACTGCCAAAGAGACCTTATTACAGACTCTTCACTACCACCAAATGCCAACTCAGTCCCTGGCCAGACCTTAAGGAAGGGTGATGCATCATATAATCCCAAACCATACCTTGAGTGCAGCCTCACCAAAAAGAGCTTGAGAAACCCAAGTGTTGCAGGTTCTGTTACCACAGATATCCACAACCTCCCCACCTCACTGAAATCTAGTGGAAGAGTCTTGGAATGACTCGTTCTTCTGCTGCACATCCTCCTGATGACATTGGCTGAGGCCTATATTGCTTCTGCATGGTATGTAACTCTGCTGGACATACCCAGTGATGATGACTGGGGGTTGCAGTGCCTCTTCCGGTCACTGCGCAAGCTATTCCTTCTCCCTGCTGCTTCACACCTGGTTTCTTCTGTTGCTCTTTGTGCACTGAAGTGCCAAGCAGTAGCACAGTGGGAAGGGGGCAAAATAGTAAGTACTGGAGGTGCCACAATATGCAACACAAGCGACCTCTCCTGCTTGCTGTCGGAGCCATTCCAGGCAACAATGACAACACACAGGAGATGCTATTTGGTTTGACGAGAGCCTGCACATTGCCGTTGCTGCCTAGAATGACTCTGAGTAGGAGGGGCCACTTACACGACACACTGCAGCGCCTGCAGTACTTACCGTTTTGCCCCCCTCTAGGCACACTACTGGTGCCAGTTGGGAGGAGCAACCCCTATGGCTGTTTAGACACCTCCCTCTAGATGCCCCCTCCTTGCCTTGGAGCAGGCACCATTTCCCCCTCCTTACCATGGGGCAAAGCTGCCCTGCCAGTTCTACTCAGTAGATAGGAGGCATTAATTTGCAATATAATATTTTCTTTTGAAAAGGTGTTAAACAGGTCACAAAGCAGCTCAAATGCGGTCACATCAAAGTGGAGAGTAGATCAAAGTATTTTCCTCACTACCCCAATAACGAGATTAGCTAGTGGCAGCGCAATGGGTATGTTGAACCAGTCAAACTATGCAGGGGTGCAAAACAGAAAGATTCATCCCAGAGAAGATGAAGTGCCCTGGATATTTAACAATCATGTATTATTAAAACTGAAATATGATTTTTTTTAAAAAGTCTCGAAAAACCTTCAAGCTCATTGTTGCAAAAACTGTATTTTAGTTTACAACACATTTGCATTTCCAGCTGTCACCTGAGAGACAAAAACGCATCATTAGAGCCAAACTTATTAAAGATGCAATCTAGTGTTACAAGTAAATTCAAAGTCTGTTCAAAACAATAGGGGAAGTTGATACTATATGCTCCGATAGATGGAAAGTAACGTTCGTTATTGATTTATCAACAGCTGCCAAATTGCAGTGTCCCAGAAGTGGAGTGGAAAAGATGGGCAGATAATATATTGGACAGCCCTCAGTTGAGGATGCTTATTTATAGACTGCCCTGCATACAAATGTTGCTTGTATTGGATTTATAGACTGACTGGATTCTTTCAGTATGTGATTCTGAGTCCAGTTCATGATGCAATATTAAAACTATCCTGATGGCTCAAGCAAAATTGAACAAAGAAAAAAAACTGATTTCATTGGGTCAGCATGGACTTGTTTCATAAACAAATAAGGATATAAAGGCAAACAGTCCATTGTTCCACTGCGATTTCACAAACCATGGAATTATGCTGATGGTGCAGATAGAAAAATCTGGTGCAAATGTTTAGACTCAGGCTGAGATCACCAAAAATGAAGTTAAGAAGTGAAATTAGATTAACTGTCTTGTTCTACTGGAACTAACTAAAGCATTGTTTGGCCTAAAATAAGAGAAGAAATAAACATGGCTACCGCTATAGTAGAACTGACCTTTTCAAAACTGAACTCACAATCTAAGTTTTGTAACCTTTTGAAAGAAGACATTTTGCTACCCTAGGAATAACTACAGTCCTACTGAGATTTTCTTTTCTGCTCTTAAACTGTACCCCTTCACTTCTAGTGAAGTCCAAAATTAAACTTGGCAGCAATTAGTTGTGTCAGCTGAAAAGGTTTGAATTGTCCAAGCCTTCCCTGTCACCTGGCCAAGTTGTCAGAGGTAAGGATGTTTGCTGGCCTACCTGCCAGCTTCTTGCTATGTAAAGACTCGGGGAAACCATAAGAAAACTCAAACTGGGGTGAAGTGCTGCCCTTTCACATTAACATAAAACTGGAGGTTGTGGGGCATCTAGTATCTCCCTTGAATGTACCCTTTTCACTTACTCTGTTTCACACATTGTAACCCACCACTCTGCTGTTTCTCCATGCTGTTTTGTATCCTTGCACAGTTTGTGATCCTAACCAATCAGGAAAAACATAATCAGGACCACATGGGTAAGATGATGTCATGCTGTGGTGTAACCAGTCAATACTGGTCATGCACTACCATACCTAGGAGGGTTCAGCAGGGGCAAGTAACACCGGCTGCATGCCTATGGGGGCGCCACTACCATCCACTCCCCCCCCCCCCCGTAGACTTGCCTGTTACTAGGAGCCGCTGCCTGCTTCTGTCAAATAGAAAAAAAAAAAAGGCTGGCTGCTCATAGTGTGCCAAAAGTATTTGTAGTGATGTCAATACAGAAGTAATTGTGGTGACGTCAATTACTTCCTGATCAGGCAGGGGGCGGCATTTAAAGGGATGGCCGCAGGGCAGCAAAACACGCGGGACACCACCACTGTGCCCATGTGCTAGCATCACTGAAAGCAAATATTGCTTTCATGGTATTGGCTGGAAGAATAGTATCCTTTAGTTGCCTAGGCAACCAGATGACTCTCTCTAACTTCCTATAATGTTCTGTAAAGCTGCAATGCAGCATAGGAAGAGATAGGGTACTGCCTGATTGTCTGTGCAAGGAGGGATGCTGCAGCAGGTTATAGGGAAAGGGAGAAGCCATCTCCATGCTGCCCAGGCAACACAAGCAGGGTGGCAGGTTGACCACTGAAATGTGAGCACTGGTGATAGTGTTGAGGCCAAGTTGCCACAAGGGATAGGCAGGGGGCATCATGGGGGGGGTCTAGTGCAAGGCTTTGCTCCAGGGTCCCCAGAAACTTGTCACCGATGTTGAACACAAAGATTTGTTGCCTGCATTCCACATCATAGGTGAACATATTGATCATTTTCATAGGGCTCCCAGAATCATCAGCAAACAGAGTAGTCCCACTTGGCAGCTTACAACCAAAGCCACTACGTTAATAAAGCTGTTTTGGCTCAGCCCTAATTGGAAATATTTTTAGTAAGGCAAAGAAAAAGATATCCTTATTTACTCATGTGAAAACACTTGTTTTAATACAAACAATCCATCTGTGACCCTTTGTGCCTTCTTCCTAAAACAGAAAAATATACAGCATTTTTATAAAACATACCTAACCATAAATATTTTGTCAAGCAAATAGAGATGTGAGCTAGGAGCAGGAAGTGTGAGATCTCTCTCTGCTCAAATGACTGCTCATGACTTTGCCTTTAATTTTTTCCAGTCCAAGGAACTTTGCAATTTATTTTACGATCAAATCATTTATGAGAATAAAAGCAATCCACTGCATCTCTTTTCTCAAATGGTTGGCAACCTTCAGTCTCAAAAGACTATGGTATAAGCCTACAGCACCTGGTATTCCCAGGCGGTCTCCCATCCAAGTACTAACGAGGCCTGACCCTGCTTAGCTTCCGAGATCAGATGAAATTGGGCATCTGCAATCTGCAGATTTTGGCAGATTGCAATGGCGTGCGTGTTTGGTTTCAGGGGAGTAACCAAGGATGAAGACATTTTTTATTTTTGCATTCCAACTCTATAGTGTTGCCATTGCTAGGGTACACTTGGGCCTGGATTATTTTTCCAACAACCCTGGATGTAACACAGAGATATCTTGCAAAGCAATTATGGCTATGGTCAGAAGCATACCTACAGTGGATTACACCCAGGGTGGTGATGCTTAGCTGAAGCTTGATGGTCCTGAAGTTCAGGGTGACATAATGACACAAGTACATTGCCCCCAACCTTTCAGGCTCTTGCACTGATTTAAATGTGAACAGCCTGCCTCTGTTTGGCAATCTGCTGGCCCCTTTGGGCCTGGTCTTCACACACTTTTGCTGATGAGAGGCGAAAACTTGATTGATGGTGAGAGCACATGGCAGTTGGGCCTGAAGTGGTTCAAAAATTGCTAAAGGAAGGCTCGGGCAGTGTGATAATGAGCCCTATTGAGTCTCAGTCTGTGGCAGCTCACCCATTCCACCCAGCCTAGTGATGCCACTGAGACAAGGCCATAAAAGCCACTTATGATTAACAAAACAAATGTTTACTTATGTTAATGAACCAAATGTTAATGCTATGTTTATGGGTGTTTATAGTTAAATTAGTTTAAAGCCTAACAGAGCAAACTTATGGGGTGATGCTCACATGTTTAAATTTAAAACCAAAAAGCATTTTTGGTCTCGGTCTGAAACTGAAACAGAGACAGGCTGTAAATCAAGGGATGTTTCTTGCTAAGCTGTCAAGGACATCAGATAAAGTAAACACTTCATGGAAAAGGGAGTATAAGAAGCTGAAGTTTCCATCTCAGGCTAATTGCTAGTATGACAAATGATTTAAGCTTCTCTTGGAATCAAATTTACAGCTTGTATATTCATTATACCAAAGCATCAGATAAAACATTGTCTCTGAATAGAGAGGCAAATTCAAGTTTGCTTTTAAACAGAAGAATTGAAAGGGGAAAAAGCATTTTTGCATTTTAAAACATTCAGGCTTTCCTTTTTAAACCAAATACAGTTTGATAAACACTGGGAAGGGCTATTTAGACCAAAGTTTCATAGAAGTTCCAAAGAGATTATAATGCTTGCTTGTTTGCAAATATTTTTCAATGCCTTAAGTGTAACCAATATAAATTAGCTATTAGAGTAAAGCTTAATTGCCTGATGTTATTGAAAGTTAAATAATAGTATAGAAATACACAGAAAAGTGAAAAGTTATTTACTTAAAAGCCACAAGTTTGAAAATGTAATTCAAATGTAACTTTGAGAAGGCAGAAGTCTGGCAGAAGTTAATTAACAAGGAGACACTAGAACTCTTATCTTAAGAAAAGCATTCCAACTCTATAGACTCAAGGCCCCATCTGTCACTCTAACTGGAACTAGAAAGTTACAACTTAAAGTGAGATTAGATACAACATACAGAGAACTAGGGAGGAAGCAGGATGCGCCTGCACCAATTAATCAGGAAGCCAATATCTCTTGGCACCAAGAACATAAAACTAGAGGTTATACACAGGTTAGAGACATTTTAATGGGGAAGAAGGCCTTGGCAAAGAGAGCAAATCTGTTGCTAATTGAAATAGAGTTTTCCAAGATACAGACATCAGCAAACAGCTGGACAGGAACAAGATAATATGAGAAAGCCCCTAGGAAGCAAACATTCCTGAGAACCTCTGTCAGAGCTAAAAGCTGACAGGACGGGCTAGATTTAATTGAAATAAAGAGAAAGGTTTCTTAAAATCCTTATTTACAATAAGAAGTTAGTTAGTCTTGTATTAAATAAAATTACACCACTATACAGGTCACATAAAGAGAATTACACATAGAATAGAGGGAAGACAAAAGGCTTAGTTTAAACAGTGATTGATGAGACCAGACAGAAAGGAATTTAGAAAGATAGCTCTGGTGGTCAGAAATAAGCACCAAGACATACTAAAGGCCAGTAAATGAGTAAAGAGTGCCATCTAGTGGTTGTTGGAAACAATGTTTTCTATAATGTCTCAAATGTACATTTTGCCTTTTTTGGAGTTTGTAACTTGAAGTCAACCAAACAAATGCTTGTAAAATTATCTGTGGCCAATCCTGAGAAGGCCCCCATTTCTGATGTCACACACTAGCCAAAGAGAAATGTAAGACTCCTCAGACAAAGGAGCCAGAATCAAATATAAGGGAGAGGCTCACACTGGAAAAGGGCTTTTCTCTGAGAGCTCCGAGAGTTGCCACATAGCTCTCATTGCTCTCTTCATTTTGGACAGGAGTCCCTGAGAAGCCTATTGCTGGCAACAAAATAAAGCTTGCAGACGATCACCACTCTTGCCTACTGAGTTTGCTTTTGAACTTTGCTCTTGACCTTGCAATACCACTGGCCATGGTTTTTCATTGGACAGAGGACATAAGAAATCCAGGACTGTGAACAGGTCTCCTTTTCATCTGGAAAGCATAGCAGGGGGCAAATTAGCTGAGTCTGGCCTTCCTAGGATAAGCTGATTGTATGGTAACACATGCATTGTAACACAGGAACCACTGCACCATGTATCCAGTTTCTATAATGCTTGGTGATCACATCAATCCGAGCTGTGCCTTCCTCCATCCACAGTGTTAACACTGGTGCCAAGGAAGAATGGAATTGATTTAGGAAGGAACTACCTTGTAGTCTCCGCCCACAAGACCATGGACTCATTATTAGCAAGCAACGGGAGACATACCAAAGCATCTTCCATGAAACAAAACCTAATGTTGGAAGGATCTATGTGCAGCTTGAAGTCTAGCGTTGATGTCAGTTTAATATCTTTAGCCTTATTCAAGGTCTTCTAGTTGCATTAATTTGACAGAAAGGAAAAAAGGTGGAACTTTTTTACCTTTTGATATGCAGCCACGTTCCTAAGACAAGCCAGTCTCTCACAATATAGATCATGGCTACCAGAACAAATACTATTTTACTACCATCATAATAATGTTTCTAGTGAAAGCTTTTCTGAAGGGGGAGGGATGCTTTTAAATTATAGTTAACATTTCAGGGTTTTCCATCAGAGTGCAGAAAAACCTACCATTAACTTTACAAATGAGAATCAAGTTAAAAGGCTTCCAGAAAATTACCAATGAATCACTAGAATCTGCTTGAGACAGAGATATTACTCCTAAATTGCTGCCATGATATATAACTTTTAGCAGTGATAATTCTGTGCTGGATTCTGTGATATTGTAGCCAGGAAGGTTCCGAGTGGATCATACAATTTGGTGGAATTACCTGAGATTTTAACACTAGCCATTAAAATGAAAGTAATAATATCAGGCATTTTGCCGATCACAAGTTGCCAAGCCTGGAATCAGAGTTTATCTGGCCTGCCCAGGGACATTTGACCCTTCCCCCTGCTATGGGGGGATCGGTGGACGTGGGAACAGGAGTGGGAGCAGGGCGGGGTCTGAGGGCTTATAAGGGGACCTGATCCAGGTGCACGTCCTCTTTGCATGTGAAGGTGCAAAATGACTGACACCCACCTGCTCTCCCTTAGAGCAGTCTGAGTCTTACTGGTCACTTATTGGGGCTGGGTAGGAATTTTTCTATCCACTTAGATTGGCCTATGGTGAGCAGTTTTTTTGCCTATCCCAGACTGTTGGAGGCTGGTGGGGGCTCTCTCAAGCTCAATTAACCTTGGTCACTTTATGTTGCTGGTAGTGTGGGCTAGAATGCACACATGACCATTGGTGTGCACCTTGGAGGCAACAAAGGCAGGGTTGAACCCATTTCTGTCCTCAGGGGCCCAGTGGCACAGGGGGGCATGGATCGGTTGTCCCTGGCCCATGCATTTATATAGGGCCTTTCAAGTGTTTAAAGCTTATATTATCTCACAATAGTCCTGTGAGCTGTCATTATTCCCATATTATATTTTAGAGGGAACTGAGGGCGCAATCCTAACTTGCGCTGGAGCAGGCAGGCTAGTGGGCCTGCACTGCTTTGGAGCCAGAATTGGTACAACCCGAGGCAGGGGGAAAACTTTCCCCTTACCCTGTGTCGCACTGCACTGGATCCAGTGGGTCTACTCGGATCTGTGCCACCTCAGGAGGTGGTGCAAATCCGAATAGAACGGAGCAGCCAGAGGCCGCGCCGCCTGGGAACAGGGTCAGGATCCAGCATAACCACTGAATCCTGGTTCCACCTCCCATTCCCCACCCGCCTACCCACCCCAGCTCGTCACCTGCCCTCCCCCTGCCACAAAACACCTCCTAACCATCTCCTCCCTACCCTCCCAAGCCCCCCCCCCGACCCATGCATTGGCCAAGCTCGGCCGACGCAAACAGACACTACCAGGTCTGGATCCAGCATGGGGAGGCCAGCGCAACTCCTTGCGCTGGCCTCCCCAACTCTAAAGTTGGCACAAATGTGCCTTATAGCACATTTGCAACACCCCTGGGTTGGCACAAGTGACTTGTACTGGCCTAACCTGGAGGTTAGGATTGCGCCGTGAATCATACAGTGACATTGGTGGAACCTATACTTAGTTACTGGGATGCATGAACAGCATATAATCACTAGACTACTTGGCAGAACTGGCTAGTCTTGGACTTGTTAGGCACAATGCTCCAACTACTCTACTCCAGACTCAGAACACAGAGTGCATAGGTGGCGGGCTCACAGGCAGCCCCATTCTATATATGTTGCCCTGTGCCAGTGTAGTGGTGCCAGAGCAGCATCCACTGCACCCTGCAGGGAATTTAAGCTTCTGGAGGTTCCTCGGGGTAAGGGGACATTCATCCTCTTGCCCCAGCAGCCACAATGGGGCAACTCGGACCTTCACTAGCAAAATCACTGGCACATGTTTATGTTGTCCTGTGTTGGCTGATCAGGCCCTGGAAGAGGGATTGGATATGGCATAAACCACTGCCATCAATTCAGCCCCCCCTCCTGGGCCTTATCTTTCCATTCTTACCCCTATTGCCACCCTCCCCATTCTGCCCATTCCCCACCCTCTTCCCACCATTCCCTTGCCCCAGCTCTGCCTGGCAGGAACTTTCCTGCTCCAGCATGCTGTTCCCTGCACTGGTGCTGGCAGGATGGCACAGATCTTCCCACCAATGGGCCTGGAAACTGCTCAGTCACAATTGCTTTGTGGCATGTTTGCGACAGTCTGTGCCAATGGAGCAGTCACTCCACTGGCACAGAGGCAGCATAGGATTTTGCCAAAAGGCTGCAGTCATGGCTCATCCTCTTCCGTTGTCTTTGATTACTGAGAAGCACTCGCTACTACTGCAAGCATGACTCCTCCAGGGAGGAGATCATCAAAACCCTCTTAACTCAGCTGTTCATCAGGCTAAGTAACTCTGCCTTTGAGATTCAAGGCCTTTTCAGACTGCTTGGTTAACACCCATACTTATCTGAATAAATTATCCTGCATTGATCATTATCAAATCAAGGTAACTGTAAGCAAGTCTTTGTGACCTGGATGAAACTCTATATAAGCATATCAAGATTTCATTATGCAAAACTGACTTTATATTGTCAGAGCATAAACTGAAATGCCAGTGTGTTTCCCCAGTAACCCCTGCCATATTCTTGTAGAGTATACAGATAAAGCATCTGAGCATACCCTACAAGATGCAAGTTAACATTTTGATACAAGTTAATCAAACTTGTTTTGGGGACCAAAAAGTTCTCTCCATTGAAATCCAAAGATCAAAACTGGGGCATATTCAACAAAATCCTATCACATATAGGTCAGCCCCCCACCCCAACGCACTCTTTCCGTTATCCTGTAGTTTACTGTCACATACTCTCTTCTTCTTTTTGATTCTCAGTGACATTAATGGATGCCTGGCAAGTGGATTGAGATATTCAGTCTGCTGTTTGTCTGATTTGCAGTCTAACATGCAAAGATAAAAACAGGAGATGGAGACAGTTAAATCAGATACATAACCTTTGACTGTCCTGGATTACTATCCCGAATGCTGATGTAGAATTTGACAAGAGACAACATCAGTGTCCATTAGTCCAGGGTAAAGGGGGGGGGGAGGAAATCAAACATTCAATGAGTTGATAACTATCAAGTCATTTGGACATAGGTGGAGAAGCTAAATCCAAACACCTTGAGGCAGGTGTGTGTGCTAACCTAACTACCAACAGCCAGTGCTTATGGAAGGGAAATTATCATGTTGTACATGCCAGCAAGTTTTATTTTTGTACACCTAATATTTGTGTATATATCTAGGCATGCATATGCCAAAGATGTAGGAGAAAGGCAAACAGACCCCTTTGTGATCCAAATTCACTTTTGGTGGACCATTCTACTTTACTGAATTCAAATGGAATTGGGTGACTCTTGATATCATAGGGGAAAAAATCCAGCCATTTAGGGCACAATCCAAACCTGCCCTGGAGCAGGCAGGCTGGCGGGTCTGTGCTGCATCCAAGGCAGAATTGGGGCTGCAAGTGGCTCAGCTCAGGGCAAGGGGAATCGCTTCCCCTTACCCCGGGTAAAGCCACAGCAGCCCCAATGGGACTACTCAGATCTGCGCCACCTCAAGTGGTAGCGCAAATCCGAGCAGTCCAGGACTGCTCCAGGCTGCCCAGGAACAGGGTTAGGATACAGCAAAATTGCCGGATCCTGGTCCCGCCTCCTGCTCCCCGCACCCGGGAACACCCGCTGCCCACCCTCCTCCCGCCCCAAAACGCCTCCTCCCTGCCTCCTCCCTGCCCTCCCCACACCCCCCACAACCCTTGCATCAGCTGAGCTTGGCCGAGGCAACCTACCTGCCTCCGAGGGCCCACGTCAGCGTGGGGAGGCAGGTGCATGTCCGTGTGCCTGCCTAACCCCACTTAGGTTGTCACAAAAGTGCTTTAAGGGTCTTTCATGACAGCCTTGGGCTGGCACAAGGGACATGCGCCGGCCCAAGTCCCAGTTTGGATTGGGCCCTTACTATGTTGTTGGCACTGACATTTGACACGGAGTGAAATCTTAAGCAACTTCAGTGTTTTCTCCAAAATGAAATATCCTATAATTTCTAGGAAAGTCAAGTAGGTTTCTAAAAATCAAGTAAACTTTCTACAACCCTAGTAGTCATTGTTTCCAATCATCCCATGTGGCAGCTCTAACTACACAAAGTCACGTTTATAAGATCTGGCCACACCGTGAACTGAGTCTTATAACAATAACACTTAATGTTTATGTGGCACTCCCAGGGTGCGTAAAGTGCTTCACATACATCATCGAGGTTGTGCATCAGTGCTACAGCAACCTGGTGAGATCAGTACGTATTATTGTCCCCATATTGCAGCTGCTGATGAGAGGCTGAAAGTTAAGGTCACCTCGTGAGAATTCATAGTAGAGACACATTCATAGCTGAGACTGAGGGCCCAATCCTATCCAGTTTTCCAGTGCCAGTGCAGCTGTGCCAAAGGGGCATGTGCTGCATCCAGTGGTGGAATGCAGTCCCAGAAGCCTCCTCAAGGTAAAGGAACATTTGTTCCCTTACCTCAGGGCTGCATTGCGGCTGAACCAGTGCTAGATAGTTGGATAGGATTGGGCCCTGAGACACTCATCCAAACTGGGAGTTGCAGTTCATTCTCTTACCACTTCATGACACTGGAGCTGCAAATCTATATATACTTACTTGGAAGTAAGTAAAGTTCCATTAAACTCAGTGGGGCTTACTTCTGGGTAGATAGGCATAGGATTGTATTGTGGCTGTTATGACTGTGGTCTGCACACATCACCCACTTGTTTTGGTGCAATTACATCTGATTCAACCTTGGCCACAGTCTTTAATCACTGGGCCATTGAATAGAGATGTAATTCATCAGAGTATATACATCAATCAGATGGACACTTGTGAGTGTTTAATTATGGGTGTT
This sequence comes from Tiliqua scincoides, assembly GCF_035046505.1. NCBI lineage: Eukaryota > Metazoa > Chordata > Lepidosauria > Squamata > Scincidae > Tiliqua > Tiliqua scincoides. The sequence goes on along the minus strand of NC_089823.1, from coordinate 211,354,170 downwards.
GGGTAGCGATTTTGCAAGCATGCTTGCAAGCATTGCAAGTAATTCATCATTAAAGGGCTGTGAAGATTTGTCAAAAATATTTGATTTGTTCAATGCAAAGATTAGGGAATGGAGAAGTTTTTTAGGATATGTCTTTCTAAAAAATCCTGCATGCCACCGATTCATTTCTATGGCAGATAAAATATACAAACATGATTAAAATGCAGACCTGATTTGGCATAGACAAGAAAATTCTGCCATTTCTGAGTGATTAAGCTGCATCTTGGATTAGAACAGATATAAATTAGGGTACTTTCTCCAAGAATCCAACCATCTGCCAGCTATTGGCTTTGGCCTTCTCTTGCCAGCAGAGACTGAAGATCACATTTATAACAATGGCTCCTCAAAAATTAGACAAGGAGGAATACAATTTAAAATATCAAGTAACTAAAATGAGTGACTATGATGTTCGTTTTGCCTGGTGGCACCACCTCCCCAGGGGGCTGGGGTGAAGGGGTGCTTACTCTGGTGTCAGAGGGCCTTGGCCAGCGGCTTGATAGAAGAGATAGAGTCCAGGTGAGTTTGCTGGGTTTACTTTTGCCAAAGCTTTCACATTCATAGGGCCCCTGTTAAGTCATAGGGCCTGTCAGCAAAAGCACCTCCTGTTTCACACCACATTTGAGATCCAGTCCTCTAACTCCCTTCGCTGCAGCAGCTGGCTTGTCATGTTGGTTTGCTGGGCGCTGAGCTGGCTTGGAGCCCTCAGGTCCTAGAGGGGGGCTGGCAGGGGGTCTGGGAGAGTCCCCTGTAGGGGTTGAGCAGCCCTGGCACTGTCTGGGGGCAGCCATGGGACACTGGAGTGTGACCCCAAGGGAATGGGCACCAGGGCTCTAATGACTGTCCCAGGCCTGCTGGAAACTTGGGAGGGTTCCATCCCTAGGAGTACCTGGGCTTGATTCCTAATCCTCCAGGCCAGGGCCTCTCAGTCCTGTTCAAGCAAGAAATGGACTGGAGAAGGGCAAGGCATTTACCTCTGGCCGTCCCTCTTCCTGCGCTGCAGCTGCAGGGAGAGATGCGACCTCTCCCTCTGGCTGCTGGGCCTTATGAGCCTAACACTTGCCCTGAGCACTACACCAACGGCATGACTGCCTTACACAGTTTACGGTTCTCTTGGAGTAGGAGGCACTGAGGGCTTCACGCCTCTTGAAGGGGGTGCCTCCACAGGAGAAGGAATAGGGGCACAAAGCTGCCAGTGCCTCCTCCTCTGGGGAGACCCTGGAAGTGACATCACAATGTCGTGACGTCATGCTATCACGTGACATCACGATATCACATGACATCACTGCCCTGGATGCCAGGACTTCTAGTTATGCTTCTGATTAGTACAACATTTTAATTGGAATGTGATGTCACAACTATGGTAGCAAAAGTGTACCCAAGAACTATAAATGAATAACATGCTTTATTATTCAGCTACATGAAAAAATGTCAAGTCATCTGAAATTCCTGTATAAGTTAGTGAAATTCAGTTTATCCCATACAAATATTCCTCTGCAACTTCCCCTTTTTCTCACAAAGTTCTTTACTATTTTTGCATATCAAAGCATCCATATTTTGAAATGCAAATTCAATCGACAGATAGAGCAGTATTTTCCAGCTACCGCAATTTGATCTCAGACTGAAAATTTTACCAATGCAAATCAGTCTGCATTGGCTACAGAACACATTTACTTTCCTACCAACAGTTAGGCTTACACATTACAAAAGATGTTTAATGAAAAATGTAAATTTCACAAGGCACCTGCTGTAAAAGATCATTTCCCCTTCATTTGACTCAAAGATATATGGAGAATTGCACTGCTTTTGTAATGTTATCAGAGCTGTACAACCTATTTTTTATAATTTTTAAGGATCTGGAATTCAGTTCTTTGCCTAGGCAAGATATTCATTTCTTTAAGAAAGACTTTATGTGAATAATGGGGCTAACTTTCCATTCAACAGTCTGAGCTATATCATTGGCCATGGTTGGGTTCTAAAGAGAGCTATTTCAGGGGAGCCCAAGGACTTGGATATGCCATGTATGTGCAGCAATTTCTTTTAACTGCAGATGCCTAAATTATATCTAAAAGCACACTGGAAATTCCCCAAGTCTCTTTCCATCGCCATTTTCTGAGTGGCATAAGAAAGATTGCTGTTTGAAAAGCAGAAGTTCAGCATTCTTGTGCACATGCAGGAGTAGTTGGACAGTTCCTGGGTTCCTGACCCATCAGTCTACTCTCCATTTCAGATCACATTCACAGAACAAATGCAGGGGAAAGCAAGATCATGTTGAATGGTCCGACCCCCAACCTCAGCCAGGGCCGATCCTTCCATGAAAGAAATTTAGGTGGCTTTGTCAAGCGTCAGTCTGACAAGGGATACTAATATCCATCCAGTCACACACTCCACTGCTCTCCATCCTCTTCCCCCTCCTTACTTTAAGGCAGGGGTCTCCAAACCCTGGCCCAGGGGCCAGATGCGACCCGCAGCAAGCCTCTTTCTGGCCCGCGGCCAACCTCTTGTCCCCTGAAAGCCTCTGGCCCACTCAACTGAACAAGACCAGAACTGTGCTCTGATTGTGTCTGGAGGGTGTTCTGAGGGCCAGAGAGGTTGAATGAATGAGCCCATTCATTCATTCATTTATTCACTCATCTAAGTTCCATCTCTAATTTATTTATTTATATTTAAATTTTTTTCCGGCCCTCCACACCACGCCAGATATTTGATGCGGCCCTCTGGCCAAAAAGTTTTGAGACCCCTGCTTTAAGGAAAAGGAAGAGATAGGTGACATGCTAGCCCACTGCTCTCCTCCATGTGTTCTACTCTCTCCCCCTCTTGCTTTACCAATCTAGGGAGTGGGAGAAGCAGAAGCTGGCACATCATCAGGTAAGGGAGCACATTCTTTGTAAGGTTTGAATGGAGCTCACTATGTAGACTCCATGCGTGTCATTGGGAACCCTGATTGTGCAAGGATCATGTGTGAAAGAGCCTACATACATATGTATAAAAGCTGTATTCATACCTTCCACAAAATATGTGGATGTCAGAGGCATTGCCAGTGGGTACAGTCCCTCATTCCTCTATGCATTGCTTGAAGGTGGGTGTAGGGCCATTTCTTCAGAGCAGAAAAAGGACTAATAGCACATACTACAGGTTTGCTGCCTACGCTAACCAGGTCTGGCCCTGCAAACAGCTCTGAGCTCATCAGAAGAAGAGTGGGGTATGTTGTTACAAGCTAATAAATGGCAACAGTAACAATGGACAACACTATACTGCAAAAAAATGTTGTGTCACACCACACTATATTAATGATCTCAAAGCAATGATCAGTTAATTACTTCAATGAATTATACTTCATTGCAATGTCACCTCATGCAATGTCAGAGTGACTGTGCAGTCTTTACCTCACTCTGATTGGCTGTCACTCATATAAATTCCAGCAGGGGTAAGCTGGGTTGTGGGAGATGCAGAGTGGAGTTTGTGCCGAAGGCTACGTTAGTGTGATCCGTGATTTGTGTGCTATCTGGACTGTTGCTGTTGTATATACTGTATATAGTAAAGAGGCGTTCGGTGGAGGACTTCTGCCTTGTGTCATCTTTGTTCCCGGGAGTGCCTGCGCTCTGACCTTGGAAGATAGGCAAGCCGTGCAGCCGGACAGCGGCTAGTTTTGTGAACCATTCATCCAGCTCGCAACAGTTACTGAAAGCTGAAGTTGTAGAGGTAACTCCTCTGAAAATTGTACCAGAAATATATATTGTATCCAAGTTTCTTAGACCAATTTTAGGGCATCTTTGAGTCAAGGGCTTATGCGTAACTTGTCAGGGAATCTGTAGTCGGGGGTGTGTCCAGAACCATCCTGGAGAATCTTCCATCCCCTGATATTTTGCATGTTCCAGATCAACTCTAGGGATGAGCAGTTCATACTAGAAAAAACAAAGCAAAACAGTGGCTTAATTACCTTCCTTGTTCCCTGAGTCTTGTAAGAAAAGTTGCTGTGGTGATAGTGAGTGGACAGCATTGGACACAATTATTTCCTTGCCTGCAGAATAGGAGAGACAAGCTGGTGATCTCTTGAAATTGAGTATATTTTTACTTTCAACCAACAGGTTATTTCTCCCTGAATATAAACATGCTATTTTCCTCTCCCCCTTAAATTCTGGGTAGAAAAATTATAAGGAGATAGTCCACAGGTTATTATTTTCTCCACCTTGACATTGCATGCTGAAGAAGTACAGTTTTTCTTGCTGCCCCTTGGGTTCCTTGACAATAGCAGGCTGCAGGCACACAGAAAGCAGGCTTTGAGGCACCGCTAGGAAGTTATAATCTTGCCTCGGGGCCTCTTGAATGAACTGGAAGGTTCTTATAAATGTCCAAGAGGGTACACTTCAAGGGATTCTGGTCTCGGATTCCATTACTGACAATGCCAGGCCAGCCAGAATCTGGGGAAGAAGGTGATTCATCATCTGATAGCAGAGCAGACAAGCTCTTGTAGTGATATTTCCTGGCCAAGATGAGACAAACTGAGGAAAACAACTTCTTCCTTTACGCTGTTGAATAACTTCCCCATGACATTTGGACTGAATGAGGGAAATCCACAATCAGTTTACATTTGACCATATAGAGAAGGGATGAGGCACTCTATTCTCCATTGACTAGGACTCAGAGGAACCTGTATAAGACCCCAAGCCTACTAGGGAGTTGGGCTGCCAGAATGAGCATTTTGGCAAATGCCTTTATGGCAGCACAAAAGCCAGTCTGCTGTCGTGTTCTGCTGGGCCACTGCCACCAATGGTGAAGGTTTGACTTGAACAGCAATGGCTCCTGGAAGCTCCACAGGCACCAGTAATTTGATGGTGAAGTGGGCTGTGGGTGGGGAGGGGAAGTAACTGGAGGTAACCCATAGTGATTGAGCTGTCTACCAAGGGTATGCAAAAAATACTTCTTGCAGGCTGTCCAATTGCTCCCCCCCCCCACTGTAGCATGCAGTACAGCTTTCAGTGGCTGCATACCATAACACGGCAGTGGAGGGTGAGTGGGTGGGTGAGGTAGTAAGTTTTAAAAGGCAGTTATCTTAGTTAAATGTATAGCACAATCTTTGCATGCATACAGTCTAAGTTTCAGCGCCTGGGATCTCAGATGACAGGGCCAGAAAGGACATGTGCCTGGAAAAAGGCTATCAGTTAAAGTACATAATACTGGGTCGAAGGTCTGACTCATTATAAGCCAGCGTCATGCATCAAAAGAGTGAGGCAGTCAGCTAGTGGCCTGTTGTCCAGAGCCCACAAAATTTGGAGCCAGGCCCAGGTCTTAGAGAGTAATGACTTGACCTCTGATAGTCATATTCACCAACTCTTTTATCAATAAGGGATGTTCAGAAACTGCACATTGATTGCCACTGTTCTTGGAATGTGGCTCTCCAATGATAAGTAGCAGCCATTGCATTAATAGGTCAAGATGATCTAGCTACATTCTCAGTCTGTGTTTTCTGCAGATATGTTATGTTTGGCTGCAATGAGATTGAAACCCTCAAATCCAGCAAATTGATAAGAGGGACGCAGCCGCTGCCTGTTCATCAGAGTGGTGTGATTTTTTTTCCTTTTGTGTCTTTATAAGACTAAAAAGAAAACCACAACAGAGAGAAAAAAAAGGCTTGAACTCTTGAGTGACGCTTGGGAACATTGAATGTGATGGGCGAGCAACAGAGGAGCACACCAGTGCTGAAAACAACAACAAAATAAAATGACAGTTCTGATGAATTAAAGCGCTTTGTTGGGGTTGGCTGCTTCCCTCCCGCCCCGACTTACCTGGAGAGGCCGGGGGGGGGAAGACGACCCCAAACTGGCAGTAGAAGCCACGAGAGGAAGCGGGGGAGAGGCTGCCTGGACCCTGGGCACAGCTGCCGAGATGCCTGTTCCATCAAACACATGGGAAAGTAGGGAGGAAGGGACCAGAGCCCCAGGCTCCTTTAAGGCTCTCACAAAGGAAGTGGGAAGAAGGGTGGAGCAGAGAGGGCTTCATAAGGGAAGCCTGTGATGAGGGTGAGGAGGGCAAGGTGTGGAGCAGTTCCTGCTGGTGAACACCACCCTCAAGAGAGGAGGAGAAGGGTGCAGTAACCCCCTTCCTCTGGTCACCCAGCTGAGGCTCCTGAGGCACTTCCCTCCACCCTTTGTTAGGCCTCCTCCCCCGCAGGGAAGACCTGAGAGGCTGGGAACAAAGTTCCATGGATGACAACCGGCCCACCCCCACACAAAGCCCGACACATTTAGTTCCTTGATCAGGTCTAATAGCTCTGGAGCAAGGACAGGAATGCTGAAGAGGGCTAATGATACATAACTAGCAGGTTTTCAGAGCTGAACTCTTCATGTTTTATTGGGCTGAATATTAAGTATGGGAGTCATCACAGCAGAAGGTTCCCACAGCACAAATGTTCCCTTACCTTGAGGATGCCTCTGTGACTGCCTCCCCATCACAAGATGCAGCACATGCCCCACTGGCCCGGCTGCATCAGTCCTGGAAAGCTGGGTAGGATTGGGCCCTGAGTCAGTAGGATCACTTTTGTAGCATACAAACATTACTTAAACCACTTCGAGTGCAATTCAAACTTCCTGATAAGTCAGCGCAGGCCCCATGTGACAGCCTAGAATTGTCACAAACATGTTTTAAAGCATGTTTGTGGATACTCTGGAGCCGGTTAGGCTGGTGCAAAGATGTGTGCCAGCCTGCTGGTGCCATATCCTGTCCTGGAGGAGTAGGTTTGCACTGGCCCAGCAGGCCAGCATCAGGGGTGGGAGAGGGTGGTGGGATGGCATTCCAGGGGGGGGGAGGAGTCTTTTCTGGGCAAGGGGATGTAAGGACAGAATAAGGATCAGGCCTGGGAGGGGGTTAGGACTGACTGCAGAAGTACAGGCCAAATCCTAACCCCCATTACTAGTCTCTGCAGTCTTACATGTGATGCTCAGATCTGCACCAGTGATTTCGCTGGTGCAGATCTGAGTCGTCCCATGGGGAAGGCTGGAGTGCTACACAGGGCAAGGGGGGAAATATCCCCTTACCCCAAGTTGCCCTCCAGCCAACTCCTAACCTGCGCTGGACACAGCCAGGCAACTTGCCTGCCTGTTCCAGTGCAGGTTAGGATTGGGCTGTTAGTAGTACTATTGTATTTTCTTGATAAGATTGCCACTTAGAGGGAGATTGAGGCCTATTCTTGTAGCTTGCCCACATGTCGCATCTGGAGATTTCAGAAGTCAGATGACTGGAGTAGAAAGGAGATATAATGCCATATCCTTAGGGTCTAAATGTTGTGCTTTTGCATAAAACGTCTTCCAAAAACTCTCCAGATGTAGAGTAGATTTCTGAATAAAAGCAGAAAAATGACATTAAGTTGGCTGGATCAAGTAGAAATCATGTCCACTTATGCAGGAGGAGAGCAAATTTTGCCAAACCCTTCTTCCCCCTGCAATACTATGCACCCCGTACCATCTTGGAAAGTAACCTGACCACCCCCCCCCCAGCAGATTTTCAGGGGTGATGGAACTGCTGTGGTGAGAAGAGAGTAGAGATTTGCTTGTAGAAATTTCATTCTGCACAGGATCTATCCCTTATGTGTCTGGCAGACAAGACCAAAAGACATGACTTCCTTAAAAAAGGAAGGTACATTTAGTATAGAGGAGGAAAGCTTCCCAAAACTGATATTTGACACACCCTGTATTGCCAACCATGACAGGTTTCTTGCCTAACAACTCTTGTTTTAAGTCTTGCACAATTAAAAAGTCCATGTAAACTCAGGAAAAAAAGAAAAACCTTGTAAACAATGTGGGGTTGAATATGGTTCTGTGACTGATAGCATCATTCAACCCCACAAGTGGGGGACAAAGAAGGAAGATGTAGTTGCCAATACTACATTGACTTGATGTATTGGATGAAAGACCTGCACTTCATATCCAGTCCTACAAAACCACCATTGTGCTTTCGTAGGTCATTTCTCCATAGAAGGCCCATGTCCTTGTTAAGAAAAGGTGAAAAGGATGAGATATGATGCCCACCAAGTTTAACAAAGGTGCTGGCTGATTGCACATGTTAAAAATCACAACTATTTGTGCCTATAATTCCTATGATATAAATAAAACTGGAGATCCAAGAAACTACTGTTTGGATTTTTCTGTAAAAGGCTTAAATGAACTGGATACCTAATTTTGAAACACTTTAAGTATGTAATCTCAATGTATCTTGGAAGCTTTAAAATCTCATGGCATTTCATTTTTTTTTTTTAATCACTGGGATCATGATTTCAAGAAATCAACCTACTCTTTATCTTATTTTTTAAAATGCACTCCTGTGGCAGTGCAGAGAAGGTTTCAGGCAATTTCATTTGGCCCTTGAACATCTCCAGAACTTTATCTTACCCTGGCACAATTATGGAGGGAACAGGGATGAACAAACCTAAATGCAGTAACAAGAGCTCCTGTGTAAGCTCCACTGAAATTAACGGAGGTGGCACACCACTCATCTTTGGTGAATTGTATCCATAACCATTTCAGCAAAAGGTTAGCAATAAAAGCATTTAATTTGCTAATTAGTTCAGCAGTTGCTTATTAAATTGAAATTTCAATGTACTAATCAAATGTTTATTTTGTAATCTTGTTATATTAAATACTAATTAGTGCTGTATTTATCACTTCAAGGGTTACACTGAAATGCTGTACTCAGAAGTTTCACATTACACAGCACCTGGCTAGCTAGTTACTCATCTGCTCATTTTAAATTTGGTTAAATAAGAAACAGACACTTGTGTTAAAAAGTTGGTTTCCGAGATATAATCTTTCTAATTATAGTTTCTGTTAAATAGTACTCAGCCTTATTTAGAAATGTTGCAGTGGCTATTTTTGTGCAATTGTCAGTGCAATCCTATGAGTGTCTACTCAGAAGTACATCCCATTGTGTACAGTGAGACTTAATCCCAGGAAAGGGTGTACAGGATTGCAGCCTGTGTCAATAATACGAGCGACATTTTTTTCTCCACATAATATGCATTTTCATATTAGATAAGAAACAGATAAGAACCCCTCCCATCATCCTCATTTCCCACCCCACCAAAGCTACTAGAAATTTCTTTTACCTCAGTCAATCACAGATCCCTGCCAAAAAACTCAGATAACTTCAATGGACTTTGCCCTATTGCTTTAGATTTGTTGTTGGCAACCTTCAGTCTCGAAAGACTATGGCCTCTTAGCCTCAGACTGTTGGCCAAGTGTCTCTTCAAGCTGGGAAAGGCCATGCTGCACAGCCTGCCTCCAAGCGGGCTGCTCAGAGGCCAGGGTTTCCCACTTGTTGAGGTCCACTCCTAAGGCCTTCAGATCCCTCTTGCAGATGTCCTTGTATCGCAGCTGTGGTCTACCTGTAGGGCGCTTTCCTTGCACGAGTTCTCCATAGAGGAGATCCTTTGGGATCCGGCCATCATCCATTCTCTGACATGACCAAGCCAACACAGGCGTCTCTGTTTCAGCAGTGCATACATGCTAGGGATTCCAGCACATTCCAGGACTGTGTTGTTTGGAACTTTGTCCTGCCAGGTGATGCCGAGGATGCATTGGAGGCAGCGCATGTGGAAAGCGTTCAGTTTCCTCTCCTGTTGTGAGCGAAGAGTCCATGACTCACTGCAGTACAGAAGTGTACTCAGGACGCAAGCTCTTTCCTTATTTTAATATTTCTTTAGATATTATTCAGAATATTGTCAGAATATATTTAGAATATAATTTAGATATTATGGCAAGAAGCAAGTTGCCAGCTCCATGTGCCAGTGGACTCTGGACACCCTCCGGTCCCAGTAATTCTGCATAGTGGGTGGGAGGGTGGTGAAGTGGGTAGAACAGGGTGGCGATGAGGCAGGGAGGAGTGTGAATTGGGACCAGGAAGGGGGCAGTGTTGCTGAGAAGAAATGATGATTCTACACACTGGATGACTGATTCTCTCTCTCTCTAATAAAGAAAAAATATAAAATCATACCTGTGGGGAAACTCACCAACATCCAACTGAGCAATTAATTTTTTTATAATCTCTTGCAGCCCTGTCAATCTGCACCTCAGGCAAGTGATGAAATGTGACCTTTAAACTTTTTTTCCTTTAGAAGTACAGCCAGCTATTACCAACTTTCCCTTCCTCAAAAATAAAGCCTTTATTTTCTCAAAATCCATATCCTCCCACAAGGATATCCTATTGCTTTCATAAAACAAGCTGACGTCTAACTTTCTATCAGCTGTCAGACATTTAGATTTGGAGCTCCACTTACTGTTATTAACTTTTATTAAAGACTTGTCTTTAAAGAAATACTGATGTTCATGAAATAAAGCTTTTCATTTCTATTGTGTCAGTCTTTCACTTCCCATGGGGATCTGCCACATGCCACGACAGCTATTGAAATTGAACTACAGGTGTTGGAAATCTTGCTTGCTAAGTCTTTCTCTTGTTTCAGCATGAGGTTCTTTTTAAACACACGCACACCGAACAAAACAAGTCCAACTTTTTCAAGTAGAACTTTGTCCTGAGAGATGATCAATTACAGCCCAATACTGAGCTTTCTGGTGCCCATTGGAGCAGCAGTGCCAAAGCAGCTACCGCTGTATCCAGAGGGCACTGGGAAGCAGCCGGAAGTCTCCTCAGGGAAAAGGGACTTTCATCCCCTTCCCCTGCCTCAAGCCCCGCAATCGGCTTCTCAAGTCTGCACTGGCTATTTTATTGGGGCAGACTTGAGAGACTCCTTGTTGGGCCTTCTAGCCTGACACAGAGTTGAGAATTAGGTGGCGCAGAGCTCCAACAACCCCACTCCCCTCCTGCCCCAGTTCCTTCCCCTGCCCTTGTTCCACCCTCCCCCACCCCCAAGAGGCCACACCACCACCTGTCAGTTACACTCACCATCATGTCCTCTTTCTACCAGCTTTCTACCTCTTTCTTTCATGTCCACCACAGCAAAATGTCCTCTTTCTACCAGCTCTGTGCCTGGCGCCTGATTCGTGTGGGTCCAGCATTGGCGCTCAATAGTCTGAGGGTGCTGTAAACATGCTTTACAGCACATTTTGGCACCCATCCTTGGTGCTAGCACTCAGTGCTGGCACTGGTTCAATTTAGGATTGGGCCCATAGTCCATTGTCATTTCATTGGGATATTTTTGGAAATAATTCGTAACTAGAGTTGCTGTATTTCAATGTCAGTATTACTCCTCCTTGGTAGGCAAAATGTGCATGATATTGAATGGCAAAGGACCAAAGGTAAACTGCTTTCTCAACCGTTGAGGAATCAGACTGCACTGGCCTGCACAACTGAATACATCCTAGAACAGTGACTCACCAGGAAGTCAATAAACATCCTGTTTTCTCTGCCTTTTTGGGACTGAAAACACAGGGACGTTGTCAAGCAGATGGTAGGTAACATCCAATGGGGGGGGCAAAACAGTATGTACTGCAGATGCCACAATGCACCATGTAAACGGCCCCTCCGGCTTGCTGTTGGAGCCATTCTGGGCACCAATGGCAATGTGCAGGTGCTCACTGGCATCTTCTGTGTTTTGTATTCACTGCCTGGAATGGTTCCGATGGCAAGCGGGAGGGGCTGCTAACATAGCGCATTGCGGTGCCTGCAGTACTTATTGTTTTGCCCCCCTCTAGCTACTGGCAACAACACACGGATGGTGGAACAAATTCAGTTAGGTCTCCAAGGGGAGTATGTTCCCGAGTGAGCCTGAGTCCCTGTTCCCTGCTGCCATGGCAGGCAGTGGCATAGGGACTGAAGGCAGCCTACTGACAGTGAAGCAGTGATGAAGCAAAAGGCATGGAATGTGTGAGAGTGTGGCTAGCTGGGCAGGTCCCTGCAGCGGCAACCTGTGTGACACATGCCAGTTCAATGATTGGTGATGGGGCTGGGTGGCTGCAGTGATTGGCTCCTTAGTTGTCATACCAACATCATGCTGATGATGTGCCAATGACACGTTGGTGTCAGGATGTTGCTCTGGTGGGGATGAGGGTTTGCATGGATGCTCTCAGAAATTGAAATGTATCTCCAGCCAGAAATGCCAGAAATGTTGGAAACATTGCAACATTTAGGGGAGATGAGCATAGTTACTTTCCCCTTTGCAGAATCCAGATCGTGACCAAATTAGGTGTAGGGGTCCTGCCTCCCCGGCTTCTGGAGGCCCACAGCCCCTGCTCTGGCTGGGGTGCCCAGGGGGGCTCATCCCTGTTGTCCTGACCCTCTCGGGCTGCCCTACAAGACTTGTTCAGCTGGAGGGGGTTATAGCACCCTGGGTCCTCCTCCCTGACATGGCTGCCTTCACTGGGTCCCAGGTAGGAGCTGTTAACATTACAGCCTCCCACCTCATCTCTGCTTGCCACCTTGTCATCCTGGGCCTCCCCCCTTTGTAGGGCAAGCCACCCCCCTTTGGCCCTGCCCCTTCTTCCTAACAGGGCCAAAAGAGTGACTCCTTTACAGCCAGCCATCCTGGTTGGTCAGTGGGCGCCTCCCCCTGCCCTTGGGGGCTTTACCCCCATTGCTCCCCCTCATTCTCCTGCACAGGCTCTCTGGATGCCAGCACCCTCTGGGGGGGGGGGGTTGTTGTAACCGGGGGCAGATCCTCTCCCTCATGGGAGGTGGAACCAGCCGCCTCAGAGGGGCCTCCCCCTCACCTTGGGGCCCTGCAGTTGCCACCGGCAACCTTGGGTGCTGTTGTTTCTCCAGATTCCCAGTCCAAGTTTCACTTAGAGAATTATGCCCACTTTCAGCTAATTAGCTCTCCTTCTTTCCCCAACAATGACCCTAGTTCTGCACTGCTGGACCCCACCACTAGAGTAGCTTGCCTGTTCAACCTGCAGAGGTCTTCCTTCCTCCTCTCTCCTGCCAGCAGCTTCTCCAGCCACTACAGCAACACCTTGGTCCTCAGCAGGTCTTGAGTGTGGCAGCCACACACCAGTCTCCAGTTTTTCCAGCAGTCTCCAAAGTCCATTCACCCATCTGTTCTTTAGTCAGTTTGTCAATTAGTCCATCAGCCATTAGTTCCTCAGTCCATTAATCCATCAGTTCCGTTTCCTTCCTTCCTCAAGCTTTCCTCCTTCTAGTACCCACACCCCTTTCCTTCCTGCAAGTGCTGCTTTTATCCCTGAGGGCCCTATTGCCTTTGAGTAGCTGCAGCTGTGCAGCACACTCACTGCAATCTAAGGTCCTGCTGTTAACACAGCCTATTGCATTAAAAAAAATTCAAACACAATTTGCACAGTGCTTTCAGATAAGCCCTACATCCATAAACCATTCTTTTAAAAAAAGCAAAATGCATAAACCTGTATTCATGCATTCATAGCACTCACAGATTATCACTGGCTATCAACTTCCAGTAAGCTAAAATGTGAATTCATATATCAAGTATGTATGTATGTATGTATGTATGTATGTATGTATGTATGTATGTATGTGAGCTCTTGCAAACGATATAGCTTATCCAGCCCCAAAACCCTTAATTGAAATCAACTCAGTCAAATACTAGGGTAAGGCAGAGTAAATCTCAAAGTTCACTAGAGCTCCAGGCTCACTTTCAGCTGTCAAAACACAAGCCATCATTATCACTGCCAGAATTAACATCAGAAACCACAGCAGCATTTGTCTGCTTTCAAAAGGAATTGTATCCTGAGTTCTCCTCACTATGGTGAAGAAAGACAGGGGAAATTGAAGTATGCCTTATTTGGGGTACCTTAAAATACCCCCAAATAAGGCATATGAACAAAAACCAAGAATTGTGACAAACTGCATATGCTAAACTAGCATCAGAAAATAGAATCATAGAGTTGGAATTGTACCATGAGGTCATCTAGTCCAGCCCCCTGCCTGTAGCAGGAAATCTTCCTAGTGCATCTCCAGCAGGTGCCTGTTGAGGCTTTACTTGAAGATCTCCAGTGAGGGAGTATCCACCACTTCCCACAATCATCTGTTCCATTGCCAAACCACCATTACTGTCAAGAATTTTTCCTTATATCCAACAGGAATTTTTTATCTTGCAGTTTGTACCCTTTGGATCTAGTTCTATTCTGAGAGACAGTTGAGAACAATTTTGTCCCTTCTTCCATATGACAGCCCTTCAGGTATTTGAAGAGCATTATCATATCCCCTCTCAGCCATCTCTTCTCCAGGTTAAACATACCAAGTTCCCTCAACCTTACCTGGTAGGGTTTGTTTTCCAGCCCTCTGATTATCCTTGTCACTCTTCTTTGAACCCACTCCAATTCTGCTGCAAAGTAGGGTGCGCAGAACTGGACACAGTACTCTACCTGAGGACTGCACAGCGCAGAGTAAGACCTCATCTTGAGGTCACCTGCATCCAATTCTGGGTAAAACACTTTATGTTTCTTGCAAATGGTGAGATCACAGACAGAACATAATAAGAGTCCCGCTGCATCAAACTGAAGGTCTATGTAGTCTAGCATCATGCTCGCCACAGTGGCCAACAAAACAGTGCATGAAAGCCCAGCAGCAGGGCATGAAGGCAATGGTCCTTCTCTGCTGGTATCCCCTCACAATTGCTGGGGGGTACACCCCACAATTGGCATACTGCTTCTGAACCTGAATATCCATTTAGCTATCATGGCTAACAGCAGTGATAGAAAGATCCTCCATACTTTTGGATAGTAAGAGCTGGAAACTAATGAACCTCAGGCACAACTGGCTGAATATTAGCCTTAGATGCAGAAGTCTCTGCCTTAAATCTTTCCTCTATACTCATTTGGACCTTTGCAATCTCACAGGTCAGCATATGTTACACTGTCATTGTCCACAGCAAATGCAAAAAGTCTTGAGCAGTACATGCATTCCTTTGGGCATTAAATAAATTTAAATTGAGATAAATAGATGGAGATTTCCCATAAATAGATTGAGAGCCCAATCCTATTCAATTTTCCAGTGCCGGTGCAGCTGCACCAATGGGGCATGCACTGCATCTTGTGGTGGGGCAGCAGTCACATTAGCCACCTTAAGGTATGCACCATTTTTCAGTTATGGGAGTAGAGATTTACAGAGACTACATAAATGAAGGAGCTCTGTTGTTCACGCAGTCCCTATAAATTAAACTGGAAGTTCTGCACTTCTGTGTTTGAAGAAACCATGCAAGGGGCATGATAAGGATATGGGTGATCCACTTTTCACTTGCTTTTAGTGGGAGGAAAGTGATCAGTACAGGTTGCATCCAGGAAGTGGTGGCAACAGCAGACTCAGGTTGAACAGCACCCCAAAACTGTCACCCTGTCACCTCTTTGCAATCTGTCACTGATGCAACCCATATTACCTTGCCTGATGGATAAGCTGCCTTCGGCAGAAAACTATTAATGGGAAAAAACGTCCTAATCAAGATAGGTTATAATGAATTCTTTTATGAATGAATGAACTTAAGTATATGAATATTCATTTCAATATTATACAGTTTGGAAATTGAACAGAACCACCTAAAATAGTCCTATCAGGGATCATACCTTGTTTTGAAAAGTTCCAAGGAAGGAGATTTTAACACCCTTCCTCTGCAGGATTCATTTGAACTTAAATGCTACAGTCAGTCTGAAAATAGAGCACCTCCAGATGCACAAATGATCAGTGGAAACTTGGCTCACACAGAGCCATGCTTTCTTGTATTGCTTGGGAATGCCATTAGCTGTGCGTCCTCTTCTTATTCATTTACAGAGAGTCAAAGGCGATCTGCTTTTTCCTTGACCTAAACTGCGCATAGCTTTAATCAAGCTCTTCATCTCCATTAAAGTGGTTAAACTGAATCAATTTATACTAATTAATTGAGGATGATGTTGAATAAAATCCATTATGGATATTAACTTCTTCCACACGATGATAGTCAAGAGTCCCTGCTAATGAAACCTTAGTATACACTTGCATTGCAAATCTTTGAGCAAACAGAAGGCAGCCTCCTTCTACAAAACATAGCATCTCTGTTGCCCCATAAGAAAAGTGAAAGGGACAGAAAGGAAGTCTTTGTTCTAAGGAAAAGTATGTTAATGTCATACTTGCTTTATTCCAGCTTTAAAGTGCAGTATATTTATATTTTAGTCAATTTATTAACAAATGCCAAAACTTCCCCAAAACTGTCCCCAAAACATTTAGAAGCAACCAAGATCAAGTTCCCATCCTTTACTAAGATCTTCTATAGGCTGAAAATGCTCAAGATAACCATACGTGTACCCAGCCCTCATTGTCAGACAGGGAGACCACACAGGGTGGGCCTAAGAAAGAAAGAATTGGAAGAAAATGTGTTTCAAAAGAATGAGAAGAAAAACAAAATGAGAAGAGAAGAAAAACAAAATGTAGAGGAGAAGAGTGGCACCACTAGGGGGGTGCAGGTCGCACCAGGTCAAGTACTTGTGGGGGCGGTGACACCACTACTGGCCTAAATTTTTAAAAACTTGGCATTTTTGAGTAAGGGCTGCTAGCACGCCTCTCTGGCGCGCTAGCTAATATTGCCAGGCTTTCCCCACCCCCTGTCAGCTGGCAGCAGGTCTTGGCTGCCAGCTGATTGGCTGGCTAGCCAAACGGGGGTGGGACGGGAGAGCTCCTCCAGTGCGCATGTGCTGGAGTGAGCTCAGTCCGTTCCTGGCAAGCGACCGGTGTGGACGCTTCAGCCAGGAGCGGGAGGGAGGCTTCCCTGGAGACAGAGCTTGAGCGGGCCTGGGCGCTTCCAAGCCCCATCGGTGCCTGCAGCCCCGCATGCAGGTGTAGGCAGCTCCGCGATCGGCCCAGGCAGCGCGAGCCGTTGCAGCCAGGGCTGCAGGCTTCGTGCGCCTCACAGGTGGGCAGCGGGAGCCTCCTTCCAGCCACACCAGGTGGCTGGGTGCCTGGGGGGTGGCCATCCGCGGAGCAGACTGGGCAGCTGGCCAATCTTTAGCCGGCTTCAGGCTAGGCGCGCCATGTGCCTCCTCTTGCCGCGCTAAGCAACAGGGAGTCTGGGGGTAATCGGGCTGGGGTGGCGGCGGCTATTTTTGGTGACCGCGTGGCGATGTGGGGCCTCAGGAGCCCGATGCCATTTTGATTCCTCGCGCTCGCCCCCCAGTACTTGATCTTTTGGCGGCTAGTGTCCCTGTTAGGGGCTGTTGGGGGGGCTTAATTGAAAGTGGGGTCTTCACCCCCCCATTGCACATCGAATTTTGGCTGCACCCACCCCCACTGGCTGGCAAGGGCCCTTATTTGGCTGCATAACATTTCTTATCAGCCCCAGTTCCTGCTGGTCACCCCTCCCCTACTTTTGAGGGGATATTTCCCGGGCATCTTCTGCGGCAGCAGGGTGATCCAGAGCACTGGTGACTGCAGAGGAGTTCTGCGGTGAGGCTATCATGCCCTTCTCAAGGGGCTACAGTATCCTACTGGTTAAAGCAAGAACACGGGGGTGATGGGCCCCAGTTTCATATACTACCTCGGGGGGTGTAGACATGGGGAAAAAGATGCAGAAGTCAGGCGGTAAGGCTGCCAAAGGGCTTATCCCGGTGCGGCCACCCCTTCCCCCCTTCTTCATCAGACGATGAGGACCAGATGGCGGAGTTGCATGCCTTTATGGCCAGTTACAAAGCCAGGCAAAAAGAAAAAGCACTCTGGAAGGCTGATCAAGGCGATGGGGGCTCGAGTTCTAGTCTGACCCCTGGTCCTCGCAGGTCCACCAGAAAAAATAAAGGCACATTGATGGGTTCCTCTCTCCCCCCTAAGCAGGTTGCTGCCTCAACTGGTGTGCGGGTCGCTGCCGAGGAGGGCAACCCACAGGATGACAGCTCCCCTGAAATTGAGGCAGTCAGTCCACTTAAGAAGCCACGAATGCAGGCCTATATAGGCAGCGGTGGGCAAGGTGAGCCAGTGTTTGACTTTGATCAGAACCTGGAACCAGTGTGGGATGAGCAGGAGGGCCACATTTGGTCTTCTGGCTGGGCTGTCCCAGAGCAGCCCTGGTCCCCATGGGGGCCGCCTACTTTCTGGCATGGTCCTAGCTACCCACAGTACCTTTGGACACTGGGCTGGGCGTATCCATTCTCCAAGGCTAGACCCAAGGCCGGTAGAGCCTCTCCACCTTATTGGCCATACCCAGCTGTACATGAGCCTGATTTGGAACAACAGGATTTGGATTGGGGGGTTGAGTCTCTGGGCCTGGTAGAGGAGAAGGAGAAGCCTAAGGTTTCATAAGGCACTATAGCCATCCCTCTGGGTTCACACCTTGCCTTGTTGGTCAAGGAGAAGATATGGTGAGGTGACTTTATAGACATGTTTAGTCTTTTACACATTGAGCCTGAGCCTACCCCCAAAGTGGGTGACCCTGTGCGAGATGTTGAAACCGTTAGGCAAAGAAAAATTGATAAAAATTGGACTAATTGGCTCCATG
This sequence comes from Tiliqua scincoides, assembly GCF_035046505.1. Classification (NCBI taxonomy): domain Eukaryota; kingdom Metazoa; phylum Chordata; class Lepidosauria; order Squamata; family Scincidae; genus Tiliqua; species Tiliqua scincoides. The sequence continues at coordinate 211,335,767 of NC_089823.1, read as the reverse complement.
GTTTCATTGTATATTCTGGGGTCACTGTCCAGCTGTACCCAAAGAAGGCGGGAAAACTTTTTAAATACCTGGACATTATTCATTGCGCTTTTCACGACCATGCTGGGGCAGCTTGGAGGGCCTACGACCATCATTTCTATATCAGGGCTTCGCAGGACCCAGCCCTGGATTGGACTGTACCCCAGTGGGAGCTCTGGGTGCAGTTGGTTCTCCCTGCCAGGGCAACATTGGGTGATAGGGCAGACAGCGGGCATTTAATTGCATGCAACAAAATTGAGCAGTCTAAATCACCAGGTGTTGTGCAGTGGGTTCAAAACCCTCATGCATGCTTCGAGTTTAACACCACCGGGAAATGTAATAGGCAAGGGTGCTTCTATTCCCATGGCTGCGGCATGTGCGGTGTTGAACACCCAGTTGCATAATGCCCCAAGATCAGTGGTCCCCGGTCAGGTTTGTGACCCTTCACACAGCATGGTAAAAAGTCTGGTGGTGGACTTCTTGTTGGCTCCTCCAGGAGTGGGCCCGCTTTTTCGCCATTTGGATCGTTCCCCCCTCACAATTTACCAGTTTCGGGCCATTTTTAAAAGGGCATTGGCTCACCTGGGTTTGAGGCCAGAACTACATGGGCTTCATTCGTTTAAAATTGGGGCTGCATCCGCGGCAGCTTGCATTGGTTTTTCACCCCAGGACATCAAGTGCATTGGCAGATGGCGCTCTGGTGCTTTTAAATACTGCGTTCGGTAATGCTAGGCCTGTTAGTATAGGCTGTGACTCCTGGGATGAGCTTGGGGGGTAGTTATTTTGCCAGTTGCATTTCCCCCAATGGGTGCTGCGCCACATTGGCGCGATGTGTAGGTGCCATGTTTTTGGTCTACAAGGACCTCGGTTCAGCAGGCTCCGGCCTGAATGGTGTTTGCCCCTAGTCCTGTTTCGGAGGGGGCGATGTGTTTGGGATGACCAGGTTACTGGCCATTCAGTGTTTGCCCTGACCCATCTGGTGCAGGCAATGTGTATTCCTCACAAGGTTGGAGGAATTTGTTATACCTCTTTAATCTTGATTTATTCTAAGTTGGTCAAGTGAGTTTTCCTCACCATGTGCTTCTCTTTCAACAGGTCCACGAGGGAGGTGCCCAGCCAGGGTCCTGATCTGCGGACATTCCATAGTTTTTTGGGCCTGGAAGCATGCCATGTCATCCAGTTTCGGCTCTCAGCTAGAGCTGGGTGATGTTGCACACATTGATTGGCTGGCCAAGAGGGGTATGTGTTGGGGTCAGTTTTTCCCAGCCTTTTTGGATTTTATTGCACTTAATCCCCTGCCCCAGGTAATTATTGTCCATTTAGGCGAGAATGACTTGGGCCAGAGGACGTCTATGTCCTTGAAGCTCCAGGTCCGCAGGGACTTTACAATGCTAGTTAGTCAGTTCCCTGGGATCACTATCCTGTGGTCTGATATGCTGCCTAGGAGGGTTTGGGGGTGGACACGTAGCATTAGAAGAATAGACATTGCCCATAATGCTTACCTGGGCAGGGTTGTCACGGAGCTCGGGGGAGCGGCTATCCATCATCCTGGAGTTCGTTTTGGGCAGCTGGCTCCTTACCGTGGCAATGGAGTGCATCTTTCCCCTTTGGGTTATGGCCTCTTTTTAACAGACTTGTAACAGGGCTTGAGAACCATTTTGGGTGCAGGGAAGGCCAAGCACTAGGCTGACCTCCCCTTGTGGAGGTAGAAGTGCAGGGTGGGTAGGCAGAAGACCTTCTCAGTGTCCAGTCTAAGTCAGCAAGGACAGGGAGTAAACCAGAACTGCTCCCATGATGCCTGATCAGCTCGAGGAGGCATGCTGGCTAGCCCCTTGTCCGAACTTGGGGGCCTTGCAAGGGTGACCTGAAGGTATAGCAGTTCGGCTGACTTACCCTCTTCGGGCGACATTGTAAGGCGGGCTCAATAACAATTGAGTTGCGCCTGGAGTCGGGTGGACACCCTATGAGATTGGGGGACGAAGATGGCTAGGGCCGTTTCCCCCACATAGAACCCCACACTTGGGATGGGTTTTGTTTACCCCTTTTGTTGCCCTGTTGCAATCTTGTTGTATTCAATAAAGTGGCCCATTTTAATTCCATACCTATTGTAGTCTGTATTTATTTGGGGAATGCATGGTTATAACATCATGTAATATATCATTCAATGTGTAATTTAATGCAGAATGCAATGAAACAAACTGTGTTGAAATCTATCTCTTCTACCAAAAGTTATAGCCAAAAAACCAGTGGGGGCAGGGCAACAGTGCATCACCATGTCCACCCTTTGGGGTGTTGCCCCACCCACTGCATGGCAGATGGTCCATCATGGAAGTGAAGCACTGGTCTCCCGCACCAGGTGATGCAAACCCTAAGTGGCACCACTAGAGGGGAAAGATGGGAACAAGCATGAAAAATCAGGAGACAGATTGAAGAAATGAACATAGGAGCTGCAACTGGGAGAACATTTATATATTGATTTGAAATTACCTGCAAATAGTTGGATGCAGGTCAGTGCTACATTTCTCAAACCAGATCATTCATAAATAGAAAAATGGAGGTCCTGGTTTCAGTACTTTTTGTGGTGGTGTTAAGAACAAGCAAAGAATACAGCACTGGGACCTGTTCTTTAATGCTGGTCCTAGACATTATGAGACTCTGTGACTCTTCTACCGCCCCCCCTTGTCTTGATAGCTAAAACACAGGACATGATACCATCACACAGTGCACTAACCCACCTTCACTACAGTGATAGCAATGATGTACTTGGGAGCAGTTTTGACCATCTTGCCATGCTTATTATGGCTACTGCCATCCTACAATGCTCAAATGCAGCTTCAAGACCCAGCAAAGCAGTCACTCCCACTGAATTTGAGTGTATGTTGCATTTAGTTTATTTAATATTGTCTGCCAGGCAGGTCTTCCTACCAGATCTTCCTAGGAAGTGTTTCTATATTCATTCTAGGCCACTTTTCCTTCTGGTATTCTCTTAGTTTTAAGGAGCTCTATAACCTGTTGGAGATGGAATTGCTTATCTCTGCAGCTGAAATTGATCCAACAACTCGGAGGTACAACGTATGGAGGAATTATCCTAATTCAAAAGTGGAGTCTTTTAGATTTCAAAAAGATGGAACCAAGAGCTCCTCTTCCTCCCTCTTTACTGTTTCTACATAATGCCTGTATAAGGATCAGTTGACATGACTAGAACCACTCTAAATCAGACATTATAAAAGCCACATGATCAGTCCCATTTTGGATCTCTTCCAATGATGTTTCAGAATCAGAAGTTTTGAATCCTGCATGGGTTTCATCTTCCATCTAAGTCAAGTAGCCAAGAAATGCTTCAGCCCAAGAAGTCCTTTGCTGGTTTTTAGGCTCTGAGTCCTCTGTAGAATAAATGTACAGCCTAAATTGCTTGGTCACATGCTTTCTTGAAAATGTCCTGTTCTTGAAACTCTATATCCAAGGTTGTCCTTTCCCCCTGATTTAATTAAAGGTAGACTGGTGGCAGCAATTAAGAGAGTCCTTGCCAGCAAGCTAAGCTTCTGCACAGACTTGATTGAGTGTTTTCCTTCCCTGAAAAACGGAAGCAAAAAAAGTAGAGACTTAAAAAATGCAGTACTAATTTATCTTTCAGGGGCTTTTAAAAATTCCACTGATGAACAAATGATCCTAATGACTAAATTCTATATGACTCCTTCCATTTACCTTGTTGCCTTTCCAGGAAATTACCCAATGTGAAAACCTCCACTGTGCAAGAATGAGGTGGGAGACAGTTAATTTGCTATTTGTGGTTGTTGGATCCATTCCCAGGTTTGTTGATGGGCTATATAAAAATAAGCCTTAAAATATCTATGTTATTTAAGGAAATTTTTTGACGGACTCTTGGAAATCATGCAACTTTTCAAACATTATTGTTAGTGAATTGGTTTTGGTCCTAAAAAGAGTGTGAATCTCTCTCTCTCTCTCTCTCTCTCTCTCTCTCTCTCTCTCTCTCTCTCTCAAATGTATCATTTTTAATGCATTTCTAGTAAAGGAATTGATTACAGTAATAAGTTTAAATTGATGGCTCTACTGCAATACTGTACAGTAAAACAAGAAAAATAAAACAGCTGTCAATTTTCATTCCATTAATTGTTTCTATTTTGGCACTTACCCATGCAAAACGCAAATATATATTGATGGAATCCAAAGAAAGTACCTTAGAAGCTGAAACTTTTTGTTTGGTTTTTCCATTGAATTGGATATAAAAGTGAATTAAGGGTGAAAATCTTTTGGTTGTCAAACCTCCTCGTCTCTTTCCATCACCAGCAATAGGCAGCTGAGGTTGGTCCTGGAAAGGAAGGCCCTATACCTTGAACTCTAGTTCTGCATCCTTCCTCTGCACATGTCCTGTTTAAAATAAACAGGAGCATGCTGGGAGAATGAAGTATGGAAGAGGAGAGTGAGGTGGGGCAGTAGCACTGGCCTGACCCATATCTCCCTCCTTCTCAAGCAGATCAGTGTCAACTAAAGTGTCCTAGTGAGCAGAGGGCCAGAGGAAGCAGCAGGCAGCTGTAGGGTACAAGGCATCTCTCATCAGTTTACCGCTCACTCCCAGCTCACCACTCAATGCAAGCCTTTCGGTCAACATCCACAGGCCATTCCACACACAGAACCCTACCAGGAGAGCAGAACAAACTTTATTTTGCTTAAGAACTTATCCTTCAGCTTGCTTGTTAAGTGAAAATCCCCTTTTGCCTTTTAGTTGTGATTTTTCTCTCTATATCTGGTTATGTTACTATGGACTAAAATATCATGCAGGCTAAACTTCTCCCAGCACACAGGCCACATTTCCAAAACTCTGGTCAAGTCACAAGCTCATGGTTACACAACCACCACCACCCCATGGTCACACATTATGGGAGGAAGTCTGGCATCTTAAATCATTGTTTCAATGTCTCCTACATTACTGTATTCATGATATTGTTTTAACCCAATCACTGTTTAAGTCCTGTATGCAAACTTGAACTGCCTTCTTGTGTTGCTGATTCATTGTATTGTTTAAGTTCCCCCATCTAGGAAGCCAGCCATAGACCCCATTGAATTTTGCTGATAACTGACATCCTGATCCTCTTTCAATGTTTTACATACTCCAAGCACCCTGCTGTGTGGTAGTAATCAAGCTACCATCCAGCTCAGCACTGTCTCCCAACCCCTTTTAAGTGAGGGCTTCCTCTCCAAGGACCAACACATCTGTGATGTGTCAGAGGGTCCTCTTCACAGGACTCCCCCCCCCCATCCAACTGCTCTACAGGACAGGTAACTATCTTGTGTCTGGAACTCTTTCCCTTCTTCCCCCCTTCTTTCTCCCCCTTCTCTCCCCATCTTTAGTTAGCAACTGGGTTATGCAGACCAGGGACCCCTAAAATCCTTCCCTACAACCTTTCCTTTTTCTAATTTCCTCAGATGCACCAAATACTGTTTACACGCAACCACCATGAAAGCTAGGTACACTAGATTCAAGTACTAGGACCAAGAAACATACACTTATCATTTCTCCATGTGCATTATATTTACCTTTGTGCTTTTGTAATAAAACTATAATCTTTTATTAAAAGTTATTTCTCTCAGTCTCTTCTTTAAGCAAAAGGGAATTTCTCTGCATTACGCCATCTTGTTATCCAGCCTATGACCCTAAGTTTCCAATAAGGGCAGTGTAGTAATTCCCCTAAACAAAACAGCCCTTTTGGTAACATGCTAGCCTCCCAGATATAAATATATCTTTAATATATGCCTTAGGCTCCAGCTTTCAGGCAAAATATGAATACACTGCACATAGCCTGCCCCGGTACATAAACCAGTCTATGTGGCCACTATCACAGCCATAATAATTGTAAAAATAATGGGCTGAAAAAGAAAGTACTGAAAATATAGAAGGCCCTCAAATCACTTGGCATTTTCTGGTAATCTTAATGTCTCAGAGCCCTCTCTTGCCAAGTCCCTGTAAAGACTTTACTGTTTATAAACTATATTGGCCTTATTTTTTTTCTGCAACCTAGTAGCCCAGGTTGAATAGCCCTCTGTTTAACTTGTACAATGGAAACAGGGGAAAGAAGTGTGCCACAATAGTGCAGGTTCACACCTCAGCTTGTGGTTAGATTGGAATCTGGAACCCCACATCAGGACAGAGCTAGATGATTCCCAAACAACTCACAACTCCAAAGATCAAAAGCAAGGGAAAGGACTTGGTCCTGTCAAACCAGAAACAGAGCAAGCAGCTGCTGGGTTTGATGCCAAACGTAAACAGTAGGGCACAGGCCTCACTTGACAGGGGGCAGGCCCACTATCAAAGAGATAGGGGACTTGCTCCAACCTTGCCCAGCTCTGGAACTTCCTGGCAGAACAAGCAAACTCATGAGAGGTTGGAGTCCCCTTGTGGGCACAGACATCCAATCCAAGCACAGGAGAGGAGACATGGTGACAGAACAAAATGCGTGTGGGTGGAAGCTGGATGAGGAAAGCTACTACCCATGCTGTATCCAGCACTTAAATTGAGCATGCTGGAGGTCTCCTCAAGCCCCAACCTGCCCAATGGCAGGGTTACCAGATACAAAGGGGGACAGAATGCCTATACCTTTAACAACTACATAGTAAAGGGGATTTTGGCAGGTGCAGCTCATCATGGAAAGATTTAAAAAGCTGCACCTGACAAAATTCCCTGTTCTATACAATGGTTAAAGGTATAGGCATTCTATATCTGGTAACCCTACCCAATGGCCTGTTTAGATCTGCTCCAGTTAAATTGCAGGCACAGGTCTGAAAAGCCCCATGTAAGACTTTCAGGCTTGGGACAGTGGTTAAGATACAGCAGAGGTCTCCTTCACCACCCCCACCCCCTCCCAGGCCTGAACCGTTCCTGTCTCCACCCTCCCTCTGCCCTGAAACCCCCTACCCACTTTCATTCCACCTTTCCACTGCCCCCTGCATCACTCAGTGCCGCACTTACCAGCGCTGGCAGGTGTTGGGCTGAATTCAGCGCCAACAGGATGGCACAGGCCTTCCCACCTGTGCTCACTGCTCATGAGTGGTCGCAAATATGCTTTGTGGCACATTTGCGATGGCTGGCAATACTAGTGCAATACTCGTATAGCAATTTTGCACAAAGAGCACGCAAGAAGCTTGCAGAGGGGTAAATGTACTGCTGTACATACTCATGTGGTATTGTGAGCTTACTGTAAGCCCCAGCACAAGCATTAGCTGTGTTACTAACAAGGCATTGCTATTCTCTTGTCCTTTTGCAGTCTATCATACCGAACAAAATAGAACCAGAGCATCCTAAAAAAAGGAAAAGAAAAAAACCTCAGATCATGTGAACTGGTCTCACCTTTCCCTACTTTTCTATATAGGTCAGTCAGCCTGTTATAAAAAGAGTTCTTATTATTCCTCTCCGCTTTACATCATTGCAAGTAGCACATTTAATGCCACAGGCACTTCAAAATTTCCTGAAACTGAAAACTGTCTATACGAATAAGAATCTGTTTCAGCATCTTAGCTGATGGAATGACATTTGTTTGTACCGTTTTCTTAGTAAATGCCAAGAGGCTGAGTGTGGCACTGTTCTCTAAGCACAACGGAGTTTGTACCATTTCTTAACAATCTTTCCATAATAGCCCTAACTAGTAAGCAGTAAAGCATCATGTGAAGAAAGCCTTGCAAACAAAATAAACAGACCAATCAACAACACTATCCACACCCATGCCATTTTCAATTCTGCTTCTTCAAATCATTCTACCCCCTCTTCCTTGCTGCCGCTTATGCATGAAACTTCCTCCCAGATGACCAGTGGGATGCTTGCCTACTCTCCTACTTGCTTCAGATCCTTCCCCCAAACCTACCTTTTTTTTGTGAAATATTTCAGCTCAATTCTACCTAACTCCCCATGCAGTGATGCAGAAGCCCCAATGCCATGTCCATTATATCTCACTGGGAAGTTTCAGCCTCCAGAATCCTCCTCAGAATAAGGGAACATTTGTTCCCTTGCCCCAGTATAAGTCCATGGTAGCCCACCTGGTCTACTTGGACCTGCAATATAGCTGGCAGAAGTCCACAAGTACCCATGAAGGTGTATCAGACCTGGGAAGGGGGCGAGAATTTGATGAGTGCAGCTGCCGTTGAACCCCCTTCCCGGTCCTGAGCCACCCTCCACTTTGCCCTGCCACCTCCCCATCCTGGTCACTTTTGTCCTGTTCTGTCCTCTCCCTGCTTTGTCCAACTGCTTGCACAGTACCCCTGGCCTGTTGACCCACGGACCCAGACGCTCACTACTCCAAAATGGTTACCGCTGTATCCTGCACGTACTGGAGATCTCCTTGGGGGAGCCATTAGGTTGGGGCTCCTTGGGGGAGCCATTAGCCATTAGGTTCTTTGGGCCCTTAAATTCCTTTTCCACTTTGAAGTTTCCCAATCTCCCCCCCCCCCCATACACACACACTCATTTTTGGCACAGCTGCACCAGTAGGGGGAGGACATGGGCTGCAAATATTCTAGCCAGGGTAGCTGTGCATTCAGATACAGGGAAAACAAAACAGTTTGTGATGATCAACTGCAGTATAACTTTGTGTTTATCATACACTTTATATAGGTGGGGTCCACTTCCACAGCTTCTATTCCCTATTCCACAGTGATCGACAAAGTATCCCAATAATTTGAAATTTTATGCTGCTGTGGAGGGGATACGTAATGCAATGGCAGTGACTTGATTTATGAATTGATTTTATCAAATGAAATTATCAGATGAATTTTAATGTTATTGTATTTGGAATGTTTGTAGTGGTATTGCATTTATTTATTGTATGTGATAACACAAAATAATGTTGTGCTGTATTTCTGATTTTTGTTGGTCACCATGAGCACCTGTTGAAAAGGTGGGATAAACATTCCTTAAATAAATGCCTTAATTAAGGCAATTGGCAAATTATGATATCGTCAACATGATACTGCAAACGTTCAAGTCTATATAAAGACTTAGTCTAACATAAACAGTTACTCTCTGGTTTGTTTATTTGTTTAAATGATTTATATACCACCTTCCTCCCAATTAGAGCAAGCAAGGTGGCTCACAATATTTAAAACAATATTAAGAATAATTTAAAACAGTTAAAATTGCCATGGTTAAAAATGCCAGCCCATCATGTCAGTTGTTGAATGCCATCCTAAATGAAAAGGTCTTGATCCCCACATAAAGCTCTCCAAAGGCAGAGCTGCTCTTAATTCTAGGGGGAGGAAGTTCCACTATCAGTTTGCCACCACCATGAAGGCCCTGTTCCTTACCATTACATCCCTCACCTCCATCAATGGCAGAACAGTAAAGAGGGCCCTGTCTGATAAACTTCAGAGGATGAGTTGGATTATATGGAAGGAGGCAGACCCTCAATTGCCTTGGTCCCGAGACGTAAAGTATGATTATGCATTAAATACTAGTTATTAAAAGCATTTCCCAGAGTGCAAAATACTCAAAAATTAAGCATTATACTCCTGACTCCTGTTCAGCTGTTATAAAAACAAGGACACGAGGAAATAGCAGTATCATGGCAACACACTATACATGTTCATTATGTCGTTCTGAAGCTGCATGTGAAGAGGTCTCTAAACATGATATGAAATTTTTTTCTGACTTCTCCATGTTCATTATACCTGGCCTGAGTCTGTAAGAGGCATTTTCACTTAATAAAAAACAACACTCTGGGAACCTGAGAACTCTGCAGAAATTGCTTGCAAAAGGATATTTGGGCTGTGTGGGTTATTTTTTTCTTGGTTACTGAATTAGTGATTGATGGAGGGACGTTAATTCTTTTAGGTTCATTAGCTCTGGAGTTACTTTGATGAGTGATTCTGTCATGTATCGCAACGGGAAATGAAATGCAAATGGAGCAAAACAAAAAAAAATATTCCTCATTTATTAAAGTCTAGCTAAATTTGATACCCATAAAGCATTTGAAAGAAATGATTTGAGCAACGATTGTTCCTTCATAGTGGCATCTTGTAAGGCTCATTTCTAGCAAACGTGCATCTGAAAATATATCACGCTGCTGTCTCCATAATTGGGCTTTTAATTCCTGAGCCTTATATCAGAAATCGGGCTTTGAATAACACTGCATTTTATTCTAAACAGTACCAGAAGATGAAGTGAAGTGATACACTTGTAAATATGCTTGGAATGTGTTTTTTACATGAGAAGGCCCCAGCTCAGTGGCAGAGCATATGCTTTGTAGGCTCCTGGTCACAGGTTCAAACTCTGCCATCTATGCTTAAAAAGTGGTCTTAGGTAGCATGGTTTTTCTGATGATGGACCAGCCTCTGCTCCTCCTAATAGTTGAATCAGTAGCATAGTCGGAGGGTGGTGATACAGTAAGTACAGCAGGTGCTGCAATGTGCCATTTAAGTGGCCCCTCCCACTTGCCCGCAGAACTATTGGGGCAGTGACAGCAATGTGCAGGCACCCTCCATTTGCTGAGTGCCTGTGCATTGCCGTTACTGCCCCAATAACTGACAGCGAGTAGGAGGGATTGCTTTCATGGCACATTGCGGCACCTGCAATACTTACCGAACCGCCCCCTCCTGCTACACTACTAGTTAGTACTCAGATTATTCAGATGGGTGATGATGGCCGGATCCCAAAGGATCTCCTCTATGGAGAACTCGTGCAAGGAAAGCGCCCTACAGGTAGACCACAGCTGCGATACAAGGACATCTGCAAGAGGGATCTGAAGGCCTTAGGGATGGACCTCAACAAGTGGGAGACCCTGGCCTCTGAGCGGCCCGCTTGGAGGCAGGCTGTGCAGCATGGCCTTTCCCAGTTTGAAGAGACACTTTGCCAACAGTCTGAGGCTAAGAGGCAAAGAAGGAAGGCCCATAGCCAGGGAGACAGACCAGGGACAGACTGCACTTGCTCCCGGTGTGGAAGGGATTGTCACTCCCGGATTGGCCTTTTCAGCCACACTAGACGCTGTGCCAGAACCACCTTTCAGAGCGCGATACCATAGTCTTTCGAGACTGAAGGTTGCCAATACATACATAATACACCAAAACTCATCCCTTGGCTCCCCCTAACATTAATTAATTAATAATAATAATAATAATAATAATAATAATAATAATAATAATAATAATAATAATAATAATAGTAAACTTTATTTGTATCCCACCCTTCTCCCCAAAAGGGACCCAGGGCGGCAGCACATTCACTAATGAATGAAATATGGAGGTAGGAGCCTTGCTGCCCTTCTTTAGTTCTAGCATTTTTCTGGATTTTGGGATGTGTTAGAAGGAGTGTAGGTGGTTCAAGGAGGCAGGGGGTGGGAGCTGGTGGTGGAGGAGAGGAGGAATACCTTCACAGTGGTGGGGGGTTGTCTCTAGGGTTTGTGCTGAACCAGTTTTTTCTGCACTACTACGCTCCGTTGAATAACAGCACAGCTTTTGTCATCTTAAATGAAATGAACATGGTTGGCAACCTTCAGTCTCGAAAGACTATGGTATAAGCCTACAGCACCTGGTATTCCCAGGCAGTCTCCCATCCAAGTACTAACCAGGCCTGACCCTACTTAGCTTCTGAGATCAGACAAGATCAGGCATGTGCAAGGTAAATGAAATTGGTGGTTGAAGTGCAGGAGTTCAACACATCACTGACAGAGCTGTTGTAGTGGCAATGCAGCCCCAAGATAAGGGCTGCAAACATCTCCTTACCTGATTTTCCCATCCCATCTTCTGTCATAATAAATGAGAACTGGGACACCCCCTGGCAGGTGCCACAACTTGTTTCTCGTAAAGACTTGGTCTTGAGTCAAAATGACTCTACAAACAGCTCAGGCCAAGTCGTAACGGCTGTTTCTTATGGCTCACAAGTAGAGTCGGGCTTGGCGACTTGTGACTCCAGCATATCCCTGCTTGTAACCTATGATGGACATTTCCTCCATAAATCTGTCCAATCCCCTTTTAAAGGCATTTGTGCCAGGTGTCATCACCACATTCTGTGGCAAGGTGTTCAAAGGCAGAAATGGCTGATGCAAGGCGAACACGCCTTGGGAGAGAGTTCTGAAGCTTGGACCCCTTACAGGAAAGAGCCTCTCACTGCGTGACACCTGACTGAAGGCAGAGGCACATAGAGGACAGTCTGGGAAGTGGATCTCAGTTCTGCTGTTTCTGCCTTTGGTACATTCTATTTTAAGCACTTAAATGGCTCAATTGAACTTCAGGTTTCCAAGTTCAACCTAGAAACTCTGTGTCTCTTTTTAAAACCTTAGAGAGGTGGGTGGGGTAGAAAGGAATGATGCCTCCTGCTCTAGTAGACTTATGCTTTGGAGCATATGACACAATCAAAAGAGACTGCCTGGAGAGATGCCAAATCCACTCCCCTGTAGGGAAAGATGACACATCTAAGGGTAGGAGGAGGGGAGGCTTTCAAATCCAGCAGGCTGAACATGAACAAGATCTCTCCCATGAAAAATCAGGCCCTCGACATTGAGTTTTGCAAAAGCTCCATTTAGGGAAGTGGAGTGGAGGAGCAGTCTTCACATACACCAATTCATATGGCTATTGGCATTCAAATCTCAGACCACCTTGCTGGTTCACACTGCGCAGCCATTACTGAATTATCTAAGCTGCAATCCTAAGCATGTGTACTTAGGAATATGTTTTATTAAACACAGTGAGAGTTGCTGAGTAAACATGCTTACATGCTCAGTTTGTGTACTCAAGAACTCAAAATCTGATCTAAAGCATCAACCTTCAGAAGCTAAGCAGGTCAGGATCTACTCTGGTCAGTGCCTAGATAGGAGGCTGTTTGGAACCACCCCTCCCCCCATGTATGTCATTTCCATCCTGGAAGAAAGGTGAGATGTAAATTCAGACATAAGTTTAAATCACTCTGTGAGAAATGGGCTTCAATGTGTTTTGACAACACTGTAATAGTGTCTTTGAATGGGTACTCAAGGTGGCTTGCAAGGTTAAAAACATATAATGATAATAAAACATTAAACACAATAAAACACCCAGTAGATTGCATAAGATTAAGAAAATCAAAATTACATTCAATTAAAATTAAAAATTAAGAAGCCAACCCATCATTTCAGCCATAAAAAGCCCTCCTGAACAAAATGGTCTTAATGCCTTGCCAAAAGGTCTCCAAAGAGGGTGCAGTTCTTATCTCCAAGGGGAATTCCACAGTTGGGGCGCCATCACCGAGAAGGCCCTATTCCCTGCTGCCATCCCCCTCACCTCCATCAGCAGCAGCACTGCTAAAAGGGTCCCCTCTGATAACCTCAGAGGATGGGTTGGGTTATAAGGAAGAAGACTGTCCCTCAAATACCCAAGTCAAAAGGCCTTGAAACAGAAAACTAACACAGTTTCTGAACAGTTTTCAAAAGCAGCCCCATATAGAGCATGTTGCAGTAATTTAATCTAGACGTCACTAAAGCATGGGTCACTATGACCAGGTCTGAGAGAAACAGGTTTGGTTGCAGATAACGTATCAGCTGAAGCTGAGCAAAGGCTCGCCATAGCCACCACCTGAGAATCCAGGAGCATCTGTGGATCTAGGAGAACCCCTAGGATGTGATGTTGTGTTATCTTTCCCAATGGAGGGAAGGCACTTGTCATTCAGGACCAAAGATACATCTGCACCAGTCCTTCACTGAGGCAGGAGTCAGGACCAGTCATCCACCTGGTCCCCGCAAACAAGTCCTTCTGTTGCCTGCAGTTTAATCACACAGAAATGACACAGTCGCTTCAGTGACAGATGCATCTGGGTGTCCTCATGCTATCTTGGTTGCATGGAGTATTTTCCTTCCAGATTAATTATGCATTACCACCTACTTAACTGTCAAAGAAGAGCCTTAAGACTCTTTTCATGTGAATGCAACATATTTCAGTGCTCTTGATACTGTCCCCCTGAGCCATTTTCTTCCCTTTAACTGTCAGAGTTCTGTCTTAGTCAAGAGCCCAGCCTTTGAGTGGTTACACATATCTTAACAGGTTTGCGTCTTGTTTCTGCTCAGGAGACACCAGGCTGAATCCAGCTAGTTGTTGCCTATTGCCCTAAGTTAAATTGGTTAAAACAAACAGTAGTGTTACCGTTGTGGAAGAGGCTATTTTAATGATGGCTTGCACTGCAGCACCCATGCAGTGCTGGAATTTTCTCTCAAAACTGGTTCCATTGCTGTGCCTTGCCCTTGCAACTGTAGCCTGACACACAGAAATGGGCCATGATAATTTTTTTGCCCAACACTCCATGACAATACGAAGTAAAGTTTCCCCTGCTGTATCTCTGCATACCAGGATGCTACAAGGAGATGCCTACGCCCTACCCACAGCAAAATAATTTCATGGTCAAAATAGTGAAGAGTTATTATCCCTTGACTTATCCTGATTTGCTTTTCTCAGCTTTCACAGAAGTCTTGGGGAAAAGACTCACGTTTTTGAGAATGTTTAGAAATCCCTTCCATTCCCACTGGCCCCTCTTCATTCCCAAAGAACTTCACCAGGGTTGGGGGTGGGGGAGGGAGAACCAGTGTCAAGGCAGTGCGGACACTATGGGACAAGGCAGTGCGGAAAGTATTGCAGGAGCCACAACAAGCCATGTAAGAAACCCCTCCCATTTGCCACTGGAGCCATTTTGCGCAGCAGCGGCAACACACAAGAGACACCTTTTGGTTTGGCATGCCTGTGCACATTGCCATTGCTGCCCAGAACTGACCATGTCCGCACCCCCTGTCGCTGTGCCACTGAGGAGGACCTTGTGGCAGAAGGACTTGCCAGAGGTGGACTTCATATTTAACTGGTATGGACGCTCCTGCCCAAGCTCAGGAATGTCATTTCCTGTGGGAGTGCACGACTGTCAGTTTTGCCTCACAAGTCAATTAAATTGAGAGCCAAAACCTATCCAATTTTCCAGTGCTATTTCAGCCATGCCAATGGGGCATGTGCTGCATCTTGTGGTGTGGGGGTAGTGACAGAGGCCTCCTCAGGTAAGGAGATGTTTGTTCCCTTACCTTGGGGCTGCATTGCCGCCACAACAGCTCTCGAATATTGGATACGATTGGGACCTGAATTGAGTAAATTTGAGGTGGAGAGGAATCACAAACAGGGATGGCGTTTTGGATAACTGGCTAGAAGGTCCTTTATAAGCAAACCCTGAACCTGGATTGAGTTTGGCTCTTAACAGAGTTTGGCTCTTCTAACTGAGCAAGTTTATATTCAGAGTCCCCTAGTTCTGAAATTTGCTGCCCTCCGTAGTTCAAATGGGAAATACTCTATAAACCAACTGTGAATAGTAAAAAGTAAAACAGTATAATTGGACATGCAGTGGCTGAGTGGCTAAAGACACTGGACTGTTGGCTGGAAGGTCAACAGCTCAGGAGTTAGAGACCCTGGTGCTGGGGAACAAGATGAGCTCCTGTTACTTGCCTCAGCTCCTGCCAACCTAGCAGTTCAAAAACATGTAAAAATGCAAGTAGATAAATAGGTACCACTTTGGTGGGAAGGTAACAGCATTTCGTGTGCTTCGGCATTTAGTCATGCTGGCAACATGGCCACAGAAGATGTCTTTGGACAACACTGGCTCCCTTAGTTAGGAAATGGAGATGAGCACTATCCCCTAGGGTCAGACACAACTGTTCAAGGGAAACCTTTACATTTTTTAAGACAGTATAATAAGGGCTTGGAAGATGGATTCATCTCTGATATTATCTCCTAGGTTGTTAATGCCAGTAAGGTTACCAGCTTGTAATCCAGATAGTTGCTTTGTCTTTTAAAACTACCTATTTAAGCAGAAAAGGCAGCTTCTCATACCTGTCTGACTCTGTTCCTCAGCTGCTGCATACCATGCAGGACTTCAGACATATTCTACAGCATGTGAAAGAGGAACTGAGACAAAAAGACCAGGACAAAACAAACAGTTGCATCTGCTATATCTTTAGCTCAATCAGTACTTATAAAGAGACAGCACAAATCTCCAGTAGCTACTTGGCCACTTGACATTTCCTACATGCCTATACATTTGAAGGGCATTTTATTTAACGAAAATCCCGCAGCATCAAGAAAAATAGATGCCCTAGGCAAGGATGAGTGATTGTGAAATTCTGGCTCACAGCTGTTTGAGGTGACATCCCTTGATAAAATGGAAAATTGATGAGAAACTTGCAATTCAGAACTTAATTGAGATCACTCCCTTTTGCCTGACAGATAACTCTCTGTTGCTTTTGCATTTCAGCTCTCCAAAACTTTTAGTAACACCTTTGGAGAAACATGTTCACTCACACTATACTCAGCCACAATGGGCTGTTTGGCTTGGGGCTTTTCATTTCCAAACTAATAGAGACGTTTGAGAGAAATTAATCAGAGGAGCTTGAAATATTGAATCTGCCAGGTGGATTTCTTGAATACAGGGATTGGAAAGAACTGAGCCTTAATGCAAATGTGCACAGGTGCTCAAGTTTCTCCTAGACCTAGCCCAATCCTGTCTGGTGCCATCATCACCTCCCTTTCCTCCATCCCCAGGGCACCGTGAATACTTTATCTTGGGGCTGTGGAAAGACAGTGGTGGCAGCGGCAGAGGCAGCAGCAGTGTGAACATCCAAGCTGTGATGGATTAGAGTATCTTTTTCCTTCCAGGGCTAAACTGAGACTACAGGACTCAGCAGTTCCTGCAGGGAAATAATATTCTATGTGCACTTTCTGGCCTGGGAAAGCTTGGAACATTCATACCTTCTGCTTCCATTGCCACTGAGCAGTGCTGCTCAGGTGCCTTCAGGCCCTATGTGAGCGCTCAGGGTTTCACAAAACATCCTTTGAGATCCTTGAGCCAAGCCAGGTCAAGTTGTGTGGGTGCACTTGCATCCCTAAAAAGACAATGGAAAGGCATGACTGACAGTGCCATCCTAAGCTCTTCAGGAGCCAGCTCAGTCATCCCTGCACCGGCTCTGAGTGTCACAAATGTGCCAGAAAAGATATTTGCAGCTATTTGCAACAGCCTGCACTGGCCTGCCAGTGCCACATCCTGTCCCAGCACCAGCCAGCATAGATAAATGAGTGTGGGGGCTGGGTGGCAGGAGTGCATTTCGGAAGCGGTGCGGGGGCATTTTTGGGTGGGGAGGTTGGAGTAAGGGGAGTATTTGAAGCAAGGGAATGGGATCAGCATTGGCAGCACACACCACTTCCAAACCCCCTTCCTGGGCAGCCCTACATAGGTCTTCCCGAATTTGCTCCAGTGATATAGCTGGCGTGGATCCAAGAAGCCCCATAGGGTAAGCTGGAGCTTTACCAGGGTAAGGGGAAATATATTGCCTTACCCCGAGGAGACCTCCTGAGCAGCACTGGATGCAGCTCAAGCCTAAGTGCAGTTTAGGATTGGGCTGTTCAGCTTCTAAAATTACACCTAGCGTGAAATGAAGGGACAGGGGTAGGTTTTGCCCTCTTTTCTCACAGCATTAGAACCAAGAGTCATCCAATGAAATGGATTGGCAGGAGACTGAGAATGAACAAAAATATATGCTTCTTTACACAGCATGCAAGTTATCTATGGAATTTATTACGTATTCACTACGGAATTATGGGCTTTAGCCTAGATAGCATTAAAATGGTTGGCAACCTTCAGTCTCGAAAGACTATGGTATAAGCCTACAGCACCCGGTATTCCCAGGTGGTCTCCCATCCAAGTACTAACCAGGCCTGACCCTGCTTAGCTTCTGAGATCAGACGAGATCAGGCATGTGCAGGGTAAGGGGACTGCAAAATTCATGGAGGACAGCTCTATCAATGGTTACTTATTTGTGGCATGGTTACACGCTCCCTCCAGGTTCAGTGGAAGTATGCCTCTGCTGAATACCAGTTGCAGGCAAGCAACAGTGGGTCAGGGGTTCATCTCTACCTTACGGGCTACCCAGAAATATCTGGTTTCTGCCTATGAGAAAGGATTAGATGGGCCTTGGGACTAATCCAGCAACGCTCTTCTTATGGCTCTTAAGGGTTTGATTATCTGAAATTTGGACATATGTGAAACTAAATATTTGAGAGGGTCATAAGGATGGCTGTGGAGAAGGAGAATAAATTACTAATTGATTCAGAAAAATAAATGACTAGCGAGATGAAAACTAGCCCATTAGAAAGAAGTTTGGAATGACAGCTTGTTATGCAAGGAGCTTGAAATATTGAATTCCCTGATGGATTTCTTGTATTGCTTGTTGGCATCCTTCAGTCTTGGAAGACTATGGTATCGCGCTCTGAATAGTGGTTCTGGAACAGAGTGTCCTCTCCAGTGCGCGAAGCCTGGGTAAAGTAGGTATGGAGGATAGGCTGTTACCCATGCAGCAAATCCCCCCTCTCTACATCACTGGAATGGTCCAATGGAAAGGCAGAAGCCAATACGGTTGGTTCCAGCAGCGTTGCAGGAGTTGCCAGAACATGACTGTGTTCAGCCATGAACTGCCTCAGGGACTCCGGCTCCGAATTTTGCCTCGAGGTTGACTCCTGAAGCCTTTTCCTTAACTGGATGTAGCCACAAGGCAGTGGAGGTTTGGGATCAGAGTTTTCCTTCTCTCAGATGAGCTGCCTTCCCAGGCTAAGGAGTCCCATCTACCCGGTGGCTGTTTAGTCGCCTCTTACGACAAGTACAGCCAAACTGAGGGCCTATTCTTATCCCCAGCCCCCAGGGGAATTCTTGCATACAGGATTGAGAAGAACTGAGCCCTGATCAAGAAATTTTGCTTTTGGCCTGTGGTCCCAACAATGTGTTAAATGTAATTTGGCAGCAAATGTTCCCAAGTGTCTTGGGGAAGAATATCTTTTCCCCTCCCTCCTCTTCTTACTTTATAGTGCACCACACTGGCCTCCAGTTACTTCTAGGGAAATTATGTACATAATAAAGCACCTTTACAATCACAAAGCACAAATTTTTCACCTGGAAGAAATAAACATAAAACTAAGGCCAAGTGGTGAGCCGTGGTGCTTTCAGTTCCTTTTTTACTTCCATAACCAATGCTTCTTCCTACTGATTGGGAAACCAGCATTGTGTTTCCTATTTACAAGATGGGGGATAGAAAATCACTAGTGATTTATAGATCAGCAAGACTTATTGGTATAGCTGTCAACATTTATGTCTAGTATCTCTTGTTTAAGGTGCTGGTGTTAAGTTGGCCCCCTCTCCCTTGCAGAGTGTATGCAGAGAGAAAGCAGCCTTTGAATGTGGTTAGAGGAGAAGAAAGAGCAAGTTGTGCCAGGCTTGCACGAAGGAAGCCTGGTGATGCAGCCATGAACTGCTGCGATGTGATTGCAACCTTTTTGTTCCACCCTTCACAACTGTTTTTTTCTTTTTTTCCTGAGCTCAGTACCCACCACACCTCTCCTGCATTGTAAGACAGAATTAGCAGGGTGCTGTTTGAGAATGGGCTATGTCAGAATGCCAGATGCAAGGGAGGGCACCAGAATGAGGTCTCTTGTTATCTGGTGTGCTCCTGGGGCATTTGGTGGGCCGCTGTGAGTTACAGGAAGCTGGACTAGATGGGCCTATGGCCTGATCCAGTGGGGCTGTTCTTATGTAGAATACAGTAGAGACTTTTTTCCCCTTTCCCCTGACTGGCTACTCTCAAAATGCTTAGGAAAGATTATGTGCACAATGAGCTACTCCCAGTCCAGGTGGAATCACAGCATTCAGGGGCCTCCAAAGGGGTTTTGTGACTCAAAAGGATCTGTCCCACTCCACCTTCTGGGGGGGCCATAGCCAGGTGAGCATGTTCAAACGTTTCTAGCCCATCATTATCATTATTAGACTTGCAAACCCAGTGACTGAAACAGCCTCATGGTTGTCTGATGTCATTTGTAGAACAGAGGTCCAAATTTGAGCAATGAAGTATTTTAGGAAAAGATTAGCCAAGGTTTAAAATTTGCATTCCATGGCTTCGTGCTGTCAGCACACTGAAAAGCCAAAATTTACTGTGTGCTCAATTTTGAAAGGAAAAATGAACAGTTGTCTAATCTCCTTTCCAAATCTCCTTTCATCGACCATCATAACAGTTTTCATGAGCAGTTGCAGCAGATTAAGATAATGTTATTTTCTCCATTAAGTTAAATGAGTGTATCTTAGGGAGCTGTAACTTAGCTCATGAAATGTTAGGTTACCTAAATATTGTGTAGTATATTAGATACTTCTCTTTTATTTTCTTTGCTGTTGATTTATAGTGTTGTATATTGAACCTTGACTAATCAGGCTCCACGCAAGTGCTGGTAACATAACAGGGTGTTACACAAGCTTGCTGCAGGGTTTCTCCTACACTTAGCACAGTGCTTCCCAAGCTCCTACGAGAGAGTCGGGAGCCCTGTGTCTGCGGGGGAAGGTCTATCGCAGCAATGCAATCCTCAGGATTGTGCTGCTACAGGGGGAGTGGTTTACACTTGCCTGGGGGAGTGCTGGGAAGTGTACACTTACTGGGGGTGTGTGGGGTTTGCACTTGCTAGGGGTGTGCCCCTTTTACAGTTTTAAAAAAAAAACCATGATTGAAAGCCACTTCCTGTTTTTGATTGAAAACCCTCTGGAGGCCAGCACTCCCCCAGGTAAGTGTTAAAAACTCCCCTCCCCCCAGCAGCAGCATGATCCTGAGGATCAAATTGATCCCTTCCCCCTTCCCTGCCCCTTAAAGGGTCAGGGACAAGTGCTTCCCTGTTTGGTGGGTTACAGCCTACCGGTTTGGGAACCATTGTCTTTGGGGAAAGTGGGAATTCTGAGGGTTGGCTGCACTTCAGAAGGCTATGCTATTAATAAACTGTGCCTGAATATACCAAAGTTGCATAAAGGCTGCTGACTCAGCTTACACATTAGTCTTTTTGCCCTGCCTTCTTTGCACAGGGAGGTAGAGGCTTGGAGACAGCCTGTTGGTTGCCTTGGGTCACGTGGTTGGGTCCAGAGCCATGAGGATGGGTTTGCACTGGCTGAATACATTCCTACCTGGCACCCCCACTTGCCCACCTTCTTCCTTCAGTCTGAGATTAGCTAATTATTTTTATACCATAGTCTAATTGGCCTTTAGCCGATAGTTTTTTCACCTGACCAAGACTGGTGTGGGGTTGGCGGCCTGCTTAGTTAGGTTGTTTAGCATTGGTCACTTTATGTAGGAGCATACAGGTTTGGGAAATAGGATTAGCTTTGGTGTCCATTCTGAGGTAGCAAAGTTGGAGGGTGAGCCAGTACTGCTCAGATGATGCTTGACTGGCTCAGTGAGGCTGGCTGGTGGACCCTCTGACTGAATTGGTAAGAGCTTGCATAGGCCTTCCTTGTGCATTTGCGCTATCCAGCTACCTAAGCCAGGTTCACCCATGATAGGAGCACTGTCATTGACAGAGTACTGCCTTGAGTCAGATGGTATGCCCAATATTTAATTAAAGTAGAGAGGAAGGACCATTTCCCTCAACCTAGTGACCCATGCGCTTGGGGGTTTTCAGTTAGGTTATATCCTGCTGCAGAAATGTGTGTTATATTAACAAAATGCCCCTTTCAACCCAAGCATCTGTCTCACCTGCTTATTTCAGGGGTGTAAGGGTAATTATCACCAGTTTTATCTAGGTAACAAAACAGTAGGAAGGTGTGATGCTGAACTGGCAGAAACATTTCAAAGAAGGCCGCTATCAGTTTTCCTCTTTTCCCCAAACATCCCTCTGCTGAGTGTGGGAAGCCAACCTTTTACATTGAAATTACAGCCTCAATCCTGAAAATGAGAGCCATCTGGACCAGTTTATATAAAGCCAGCCCCATAGTGTTGGCAAAAAAAAAAAAAAAAAATCATAAAAGGTGGCCTAGACCTTTCATTAGTTTGCAGCCGTTTCCTATTTTCATCTTGTTTCATAATCCTTTAGAAATTGTTTGGAAACCCTTGATAAAATAATTCAAGCGTGCAGAGCAGAACATGCTATGGCCAGATGGTCCAAGGTCTTATAAATCAGCAGCCATATGTTTCAACCGTAATTGTGGATTGCTGTTAACAGAATACTGGTTTAAGCTCTCATGGATCCTGCTTGGCAAGAAGGCTCCTTACAGATGTTGCCGAGCTCTCCTGTTGTTGTGGAATGATGTGTTGAGCTGGAAACTAGTTTTATTTGCCTTATATCCCTGCAGAGCAGCAAGCACTTACTGGGATGTCTCTTGCGCTGTTGATTTAGTCTAACACTGGTTCACATTCCAAGAAAAAAAAAAGTGTGAATTGCAATAGTTCCCTCTGAGATGCAGGTAGTGGATTAAACTGTACTGCTTTGCTTAAATGAAAACTTCGGATATTTTTAGAATACTAGTTTATAATGCTTCACTTTTCCTTTCCCCACGAATTGTAAAGGTCAAGTTTCTTATGCTCAGTTTCCTTTGGAGAAGAAAATACCAGAGATTTACATTGTCTTCACCGAAACTGGTTCATTTCCCAAAAGTAAAGATCTAGTAGGTATCATAAAGCTATAGACAGTAAAACTCCAAGAGTCTGGCACTTTGTGTCCCATTTTGGACCTGACGCCCTGAAATTCTGAAGATCTTCTGAAGATCTGAACTTCAAGGTAGTTGCATGTGAAGGAAAGCACTCCGTTAGGAGTTCTGGGCCCAAACCATATAGGTCTTTAAAGATAGCATCTGCACTTTGATTTGCGTCGGGAATAAGTATGAGAGGCAATGCAGAGTTCTGTTTTCCTTCAGGATCTCTCCATATTTCAACATCCTAAGAGAATTAACACATTTTATTAGTAAGGATTAAGTAGCCTTCAGCATGTTTATAGATTCACTGATATTTGAATAAAAACTAACCTTTAAATTACCAGAGCTCATAGACTTTTCTTTACAAAAGCAGGAAAGTGTAGCAAAAGTGAGTTTTAAAACCATCTGGTTAATTTATAGGTATTAAATTAGTTACTGAAATGCAAGGGAAGGGGGAATCAATTGCTGAATTCCAAATTGAAAACAGAACTTTTTACATTGTTGTGAGGGTCCCTCTATTCATAAATTAAACTAATAATTTAAAAAGTTTGTCAGCTTTGAACAAAATGTGCAAATGCTCTTACACTTAAATATGGTGGGATCCTCAAGGAAAACATGTGCTTATATTTATTTGGGGAAAAAATAGCTGCTTCAAAATAATAAAAACAAGAAGTTGGAAAAAGCTCATTTTTTCTGAGAATAAAAAAGTTTATTCCCTAATTGTAGCAACATAAATTAAAAAAAATAGATAATAACAAACAGACAAAGGAGCAGCAACTGTTACCCTGCACATGCCTGATCTCGTCTGATATTGGAAGCTAAGCAGGGTCAGGCCTGGTTAGTACTTGGATGGGAGACCGCTTGGGAATACCGGGTGCTGTAGGCTTATACCATAGTCTTTCGAGACTGAAGGTTGCCAACCAACCAAACTTTAACGATTACGACTTCTGCAATACTTACCGCCCCGCCCCCCCTAGCTAAGCTACTGAGGCTAGGTGAGATTCTATGGACAAAAACAGGTTACTTAAAAAAATTTACTAGTTCTCCCAAAGTGTTTTGAGCTGGTGACCTTTCATCAGTGGATAGGATAGAAATAACTTAGGAAAAAACATAGCCATTAATCACCCTCCACCAAGAGGGTTCCGACTTCTACATCTTAATCATAAGATAAAAAAAACTTAAAGATGAGGCACTAGCATAGCTACGAGGGGGGGTCAGTGCAGTATGTATTGCAGGCACCACAATGTGCCATGTTGGCAGCTCATCCTGCCCAGAGCCATTCTGGGCAGTGACGGCAACGTGCAGGCTTTGCTATCTCTGGCCAGAATGACTCCAACATTGAGTGGGAGGAGCCGCTGACATGGTGTGTTGTGGCTCCTGCAATTATTACAGCACTGCCCCCACCCCCCGTAGCTAAGCTACTAAGACAAGGCCTTCCATGGCATTGGCATGTTTGTGAAGGCTTTGCCTCTCATTCTCAGCTGTCACGCCACACCTCAGGAAGTGGGACCTTGAACAAAAAGGTGACAAAACTGGGATATGCAGAAGGTATGTCCCTTTGGGAACAGGAGTCATTTATTTGACTTTGCCAGTTCATCATCATCATCATCATCATTACAGTTTGCCTGTCACCCTCCTCAGGCTCTAACCCAAAAAGAGATGGAAGCCAAACCCCTTCCTTTCCCCCTGCATGAACTTGTGGAGTACTGTTCTGAGGAAAACAAGAATCAATGAAGGGCCCAAACCTATCCAGCACCAATGCACTTGTGATGCAGGCCTGAGGTAAGGGAACAAACATTTCCTTAGCTTGTGGAGGCCTCTGTTAACTGCCCACCACAGGATGCAGATGATTCTCCACTGGTACAGCTACATCAGCACAGGAAAGTTGGATAAGATTGGGCTGCCAGCGTCAGTAGCAATTCTCACATCATGGTGCCAGTCAGACTTCTGTTCTGACAGAGGATCCAGAAAGCTTTTTTGTCGCCTTTGTCCTAATTTTCAATTTCCTCATTCAAGTTTTGTAGGGTTCCATCCTTAATGTAAGATATCGGTACACGGACATTTACTTGTCCTGCTGAGTAATGACAACACGGCCGTGTCAACCAAGATGAAAGCAGAATTAATTACAATTTGTATTCACCATGTAATTTTTGGTAAGGTAACTTGAGGGCATATGCAACATCAATTCATAATTTAATATTGAAACAAGTAGGTTAATTAGGGTATTGCATATGCAAATGTAATTAAAGAAGACGTATATGCAAAGAATGTAAAATTTAATCTTGATAAATATTGCACTAATACTATAACGAGGATGACATTTAGAAGAAAGCCATAGATCAGGGTTATTTTAACTCAGAGTTGTTCCACTTACAGATGTTTTTAGGGGAATATGTTGTATGAACTATTTGTGGCACAATCCTAACCTGGACCAACACCAGTGCAGTGACTGGGCCAGGGAGGAGGGACAGGATTGGCGGTACTGGATCATGCTGAATCTTATTCCGACTTCCGGACTTGAAAGCCCAACATGGGGTTTCTTACACTTGCACCGTCCATTTGGCAGATGCAGATCTGAGTAGCCCCATTGTACAGACTTGGGTTTTACAAGTCACCTCACCCCAAGAAGACCTCCAGCCTGCTTCTTGCCAGCACAGGGCCGTACAGCCTTTCTGCACCAGCATTGGTTAGGATTGGGATGCCTCTTTAAGAAAGTACAAACAGTGCTTCCTATATTTTTTTATATAAAAATTTATATTTCTACACCCACCTTTGTCATCTCTGAACCACCATAAATAATTGGTATTACATTTGATCTTTGTTGGTTGGGTACAGAATTATTGAAACACAGCAGCCGTAAGAGCATGTTTATTCATTACTCGAATGT
The DNA here is from genome assembly GCF_035046505.1 of Tiliqua scincoides. NCBI lineage: Eukaryota > Metazoa > Chordata > Lepidosauria > Squamata > Scincidae > Tiliqua > Tiliqua scincoides. The sequence goes on along the minus strand of NC_089823.1, from coordinate 211,310,391 downwards.
AAGGAAAAGAAGCAGCATCAAAATTAGTTGCACTTCCTGTCTTCACATAGCTGGAGATGATGATGATGATACTGTACTGCTATCCCACCTTTATCCCTGGAAGGTGTCATGTTGAAAGGGGAACATGCAACGGAAAGCATGCATTTCCAGTTACAGGTTCCTTTTGGAATTTTGTGCCACCAGCCAAGAAATGAAACATGAACTACTGTTACAGAAAAGTCAGTGTGGCGTAGTAGTTATTGTGTTGGACTATGACTGAGGAGGCCCAGGTTTAAATCCCTCACCATATATGAAGCCTGTTGGATGATCTTGGGCTGGTCACTATCTTTCAGCCTAACTTACCTCATGGAGTTCTAAGATAAAATTGGACTAGAAGAGGCAAACCATACATCTTGCTCCTTAGAATGTAAATAGAATAAAATAATGTTCAAAGAGGGGAATCAGGTATGCTCCATTTGGCAGAACAAATGGCTTTAAGCAAGTCATTTGAACCCATATGTGCATCTGTGTGTTAACTCAGAGGGGTCAAACATAAGGCCTGGGGGCCAGAGGCAGCCCGCAAAAGCTCTTTATCTGGCCCTTGGGCTCTCACAATACCACCATCAGGTGCTCTCAGCTGCCTAGTTGGGTGCCATGTCACTCCTAAAGCACAGCCCACTTGATAATTGGGCTCTCTCGTATCTTAAAAACATGCTCAAGATTTGTGTATTTTCTATTCAGTAATTTGCAGCTGAGTTCCTAAGTGAGAAAAGGTGCTTATTTCTGGTCATGACCTGCTTATTGACATCACTTCCTGCTTTGTGACATCACTTCTGGCCCTCAGCAGGCATCATGAATGCTATTCGACCCACTGTATGAAGTGAGTTTGATATCCCTATGTTAACAGGTCTGATACCCTTGTAAATTTCTTTTCAGTTACAGTGACTGTACAACACATGAACATGATCTTAGACTTTGTAACCAATGATTTTATTTTTTACAGTCATATACAGGGATGGGCCACAACTCAGATGACTTGAAACACATGATTTTGCGACTCGTACAGACTCAACAGATGTCAAAAATTCAGGCACTGAGTCAGGACACTGAAGTTTTACTCTAAAAAAGAAAAGACTTGAATAGACTCAAGACTTGCTTTTGTGTGTGCTTGTGACTCTGCTTTGTGTCTGCTTGCTTGCATGCTTTTTTTTTTTTGCCACTTCAGCAACTCGAAAAGACTTAAACGCAAGTCAAAATGACTCTAAAAATGACTCTGGACAAGTTGCAATGGTGGCCTGACTCATGGGTGACTTTAGTCAAGGGAGATGGAGACTCCAGACTCGACTCCAGACTAGGCATTGTGTCTCTGGCACATCCCTGGTCATAAATACACTTATCAATGAGTCACCCATTTTCTTCTGCCTTTTATTCTACTGTTGTAAGTGGACTCACAATCTTGCTTTGTAGTATCTAATCTAGCCACAGGGGATGAAGTCAAAGGTTAGTTGTCAGCAAGATGAAAAAAGGAGGCATGGAAGGAGAAAAAAAAATGTAATGGCACTTGGAGTGATTTCATAGAACCATATGTTCAAATGTCCAAATGTGGATCTGGGAAGAGAACTCTATATTTTACCACATTTGAACTACATCACTAAATATATGTATCCGTTCTCCATGGGGATTTGTTATCTTTCTGTGTAAAGTGCTTAAAATGATGCTGGGCCACAGTTTAAAAGTTTTATTGGCTGGCGTTTTCGGATGGCAGCCTAATTCACAGAAGCTGATATAACCTTTACAGCGCACTATGAATCCAGCAGATGCCACACATTTTAGAGAGAGTCTCTTTCAGGTCTTTTAAAGCAAATTTTTATTGATTCAATATTTCATAACCCTCTGCCTGTAAAATTGGGGACTTTAGAAGCAAAGTTCATAGTATACTGGCCTCACCGGAGGAGAAAAGTCATCTCTCTAGAAATTATTTCACCAAATGGGAAAATTTTTTTTCTGAGGTTTGGTTTGCTTACAGGGGACTGTGGCCTGAAATGTGATACCCCAAACTGGCTACAAAACTGGAAACATGATTCACAACATAACCCTCTGTGCCTGACCTGGAAGTAATTGCACCGACGTGATGATGTAACCGTCCTTGTTACAGCACTCTTGGAGAGGTTTTGCACTGCTCTGAGTGGCCTACATCTCTTTTTTCCCCCCTCCTCCTTTCTGTGAAAAAAAAGTGAAAAAAGCTGTTGGCAGTAGCAAGGAGGCCCTCTCTGCTGCAGCATCTTCTGCACCCAACCTCATGGGGGAGCAGTTGCATGTCACTTTGGGCAGCTGACCGCTTTTTTGCCTTTTTTTCCTCCTCCACTTTGAGGAGGCAAAAAAGTGGTTAGCTGCTCAAAGTCTGTTTGACACCCCTCGAGGTATGGTATCTGGGACCCCGTACCCCTAGCTCCACCATAGTTATGCCACTGCCCAGTTCATATTACAATGCTGGAAGCATGACCGTTTATAGACAAGCACTGAATTATGGCTAGCTAATGTGCTACTTTTTGCCGTTCCCCCCCCCCCCACAAATTGGCTTTCTGTAGACTTCATACCATCTATAGAGGATTAAGGAGACATTTGGTTACCGCAGTATAGGAAGAGAATAATATATAATGTGAAATGGCATTCAAATGCTACAGATATGCAAAATTATTTATGTTAAATAAAGATTGAATACATCATATACAAGGATTTTTGAAGAAAATTTTGATTCCTTATGAGCAAGTGGTGGGACAAACAGCAGAGAAAGAACCTCAGATACTGCAAAATTTTCAGCTATGGCATATTCCTGGGACTCATATGGACCAGGGGTGTCCAAAGTTTTTGGCAGGAGGGCCACATCATCTCTCTGACACCGTGTCGGGGGCTGAATTAATTTACATTTCAAATTTGAATAAATTTACATAAATGAATATATTAAAGATGAACTTATATGAATGAATGAAGGTCTTGCAATAGCTCAAGGCCTATAGAAGGCCTTGCACAAAGCAAGGCTGGCCTTTCCTTTGCTGCTGCTACTGCATCACAGATGTGCAAAAACAAGCAGTGGAGGGAGCCCTCATCCCACAGCTCACTTGAGAGGCCAAACAGTCGCCCTCACGCTGAGAGCAGTTGCGTTGGGCCAGTGTGGGCTCCAACAAATCTCCAGAGGGCATGAGGCTCATTGGAGACTAGGGGCTCCCTGAGGGCTGCATAGAGAGGCCTTGAGGGCCGCAAGTGGCCCCAGGACCAGGGTTTGGGCACCCCTGATATGGGCCAATGAAAGATTTAACACATGTTGAATGTTAAACTCAAACCCCTGATGGGAAAGGCATCATCTGTCAGCGGTATTTATCTTTATACACGTCTAACCATGAAGAACCACGTTAAATGGAATAATGCTCTTGTCAGACGAGGGGGGAAGGCTCTGGAGAAATAACAATAAATGTCTGGTAAAAGTATCATTGCACATAAGTTTTTCCAAACTTTAATTTTGTTGGTATCTAACTCCCACACAACTGAAGTGAATATACTGAAATATATATACTGTACAGACTGATCTGTGCTGGAGATGAGCAGAGCAGGCAATTTTATACATTTTCTGAGATAAGTAATAATAGATCTTTGGAAAGAGTTGTCATAAAAAAGAATATTATGGAATGTATTCTCCCATATGCATTTTTAAAAACAACAACAAAAACCTGTTGTTTGGGCTGATAAGGACCCAGCCTTGACAGACAATATAGAATTAGTGTGCTATCTGGTGACTGCAACTGATATCCTTGCTGCAAAGAAATGGAAATCACAAAAGCCCCTTCCCCCACTTCACTATCTTAGTTGTTTGAAAGAATTTGGTTTATACTTTTGTGATGAAGCTGACATATTAAAAGAAGAAATGCAAGAACTGCATTGGCAATCATTTTGCAGGAAAAAAAGTGCGTTTATTCATCACGTACTAGAATGATAAATATTAAACCAGAGGGCAGCCGTTTGTAAATCTGTGTCTTTGGCAGTAGTGGTTGTGTGAGAGATTTCAGGGTTTTTTCCTTCCTTGGAAAGCCTCCAGCACTGGTTACTCTCTGGGGGAACCACCAAGGGCATCTTTCTTTGGCTGCATTTTTCCATTTTTTTTCCCTGGGACTTGAAGACATGTAGCCTGGCCTCACTTTGCACAATGACATCATATCCCAGCAGGGATGTGCAGTGGGTGGGGAGGCCACCTCACTGGAGTCCTTTGAAAAGCGCTGCTGCCATTGGAGGTGCACAAGCACTCTCAATCCATCTGCTTTGCAAGTGAGTTGAGAGTACTTGCGCACCTCCCATGGCAGCTGTGCTTTTTGAAGAATTCCAGTGGGGAGGCTCTGTCTTCCCTGCCTCCCCACCCACTGCACATCCTCCTTCCATTTTAACCTATGTTAGCTTGAATAGAACTATTTTCAATTATTATCGCCCACAGTCCCCAAACCTCTATGCAACTTGTCTCATAAGCAAACATGGCCTTTTCCTCATTTTTTCCCCTATAACTTTTCAATAAAACCAATATCCTTTGGAAACTCTGTCTTGTGGTTACTGTTAGCCCAGACAGAGGCACTTTCAGATTGTTTGCTTTGCTATCCAGTCAGTTGTATCCACAGCAGACATTCACAGCATCCTGGCATCTCTGGTTTCTGAATATTGATTTTCCCCAATTTAGTCTTAATTCTACATTGGGCAAACCCAGACCCCAAATGTATGCTAGCACAGTGAGAGCTGTGTGTGTGTGTGTGTGTGTGTGTGCAGGAGAGAGAGAGAGAGAGAGAGAGATTTTCTATATCTTGAAAATTTCTGGTCATCACCTGCGTAGGATGTCACTCTGACTTAATGACATCACTTTCAGCACTCAGCAGATGCCATATATGGTAACTTCAGCCTGTTGTATGAAACTATTTTGACATACTTGATCTAGTACTTTGATTGGATTCATAAGGTATTTTACTTATTGTGCAGTTTTCTATTTCTGCATTTTCTGTTTTACTTTTCATAACCCCAAGCACAAATAATTAGGAAAGCCATTGGAAAAGTTGGAGTTAGGGGTCTACATCAGTTTCTTCAATGAAGAGAGTAGGCAGGCAGAGACTGTTGCAGCTTTGTTGCTGCAGCTGCTGAAACCATTTCCAATCTAAAGTGAAAGACGCCTGCATGGAGGATGCAAGAGCTGCACCTTTGAGAAGGCTCGGAAAGCAAAAGATGTGAAAGAGCATCCCAAGCTAGCTTCCTAGAAGGACTGAGAACGTCACTGCTGCAGTTTATCCTGGACAGGCAGCCAATCAGACAGCCAGGGAATAACAGCCGTGTTGATGATACAGTGGAAAGGAACCTGCCGTGCATGTTAGCTGCTTACTAGCCAAATGGCCTCAGTGTATGCACAGAACAGATAGCTGTAATAAAATACATAGAACAAACGGAAGGGTGGTGCAAAATCCAGACTTTTCCAGGGTAATGAATATACCTACAGGGCTTCGAAGACCAGGGCTGTCCCCAGGGAATTAGGACTTCCTGTCATGTCACTTCCTTGAAATGGAGGACCTATCGGCAGAAAGCCAGACTTGGATTACTTGGATTTTTGAAGCAAATCTGAGCGTACCCTCTCACCAGACTGCCTCGCTGTTTACGTGTGTCTTGTTTTTGCTCATCTGAAGGCCTAGCAACAATTATATGCTTCGACCCAACAAGCAGAAACATTATTATGAAACGTAAACAAAAAGGTAAACAGATGAATTTTAACAAAGTACACGGCTGCATGTTATGGCTCATTAAGCTATATTCATTACCAAGCGGAGTGCAGAGACTCATTTTTTAATGATTTAGCCATGTGTACCAGATGCTCAGTTTTTCTCTCTCAGCAGCTATGGACTTTTGTGAGAATGCTGCAGTCAATCCTGATTGAAATCAGTACATGTGGTGCGACCAACTGGGCTGGTTTGAAAGAGGTGACCACTGACCACTGTCAGTGAGAAGGGTCGCAAGTCCTTCTGAGCAGGTCACATCTGTGGCAGGGGAAGCTAAATCAGCAGTGTGGAGGGCTATGAGCCCAATCCTAACCATGTCTACTCAGAAGAAAGTCCCATTATCAATGGGGCTTGCTCCCAGGAAAGTGGATAGGATTGCAGCCTACAGTTGCTTAGTTAGTTCTTCCTTACTGTTGCTTAACCAGTCACACATTCCCCCATCACCTCTCAACTCATGGAGAAGATGTGGGCCTCCTCAGTTGGTCATTGTCCAGTGGAAGTAATGGTTGCTTGGCGACCAAATCCCAGTGAATTTTCTGAGTGGCCACTTCATTGCAAAGAGCAGGCTCTGTGGATTGTTGGATAATCAATGAAGCACATAGGTGACAATCAGTGACAGCTAATGTCATTCCCCTTGAATTGTCAGTATCTTATGGTAACAAAAAGTGACTTTTGGATTTGGAAGGTTTCATTTGTGCTTCTGTATCACAAATGCCTTTGTGGATGGGTCTTTCTCCTCCATTGTAAACCAAATACATTGCCAGGAACAAAACTGAGTTCTGCATGGGTGTGCACAGACACACACACACACACGCACACGCACACACACACACACACACACACACACAGAGAGAGAGAGAGAGAGAGAGAAGATTGCTCATGCACTTGAAAAAAAACCAGAGTAATTCTACTAATTGCAACCTAAATAACAATTATTAACAAAACACTGCAAGTTGCCTTACATTTCTTCTGGGTGCTCTCTAACAGATGTGTTGGTTAGAGTATTACTAAAAGCATCAGAATAAGCTTTATTGCAAAGAACTGGGTACTTTTCTTTCAATGACATGTGTAGCAAAACAACACCCCAATTCTATGCTTCCTCTCCCCCCCTCCCACGGCCAATGCAAGTGTGCCAAAATGGCTTGTGTTGCATCTTGTGGGGAGAGGGGCAGTCTGGGAGGTCTCCTTTGGGTAAGGGAATATTACCCAGACATAAGCATGGCAGGTGGACTCTACTCAGAGCTGTGCTAGCAAAATCACTGGCTGCCGCCACCAAACCTGTCCCCTTCCCAGATCCAATCCACTCTCCTTTCTGCTCCATCACTCCCCCATTCTGCAAGATTCAGCTTAACAAAGAGTGAACACACCCAGCAGCCATAACAATATGATCAGCCTGTTAGTACTCTAAATAGATCTGGAAAGAAGCTTGTTTTTATACTCAAGAGTCCTGGACTCCCTTTAGATGTTTTCTTGCTGCAGATTGCACATCACAGAGCAAACTTCTTCCTAGTGGGTTTGAGTTGGGCAGACCAAACTTGTTCCGTGTTCAATAGTTTACTCACATTCTTTCCCCATCAGCTCCCACAGAACTGCCACATATGCTTAATGAATCCAATAGGCACACTACCAGTTTCAGCATTAGCTTAAATAGCTCATTGAGTCTATCTAAACAAACAATTGATCAGTTGGAGCCTATTCTGTTATTCATGGCAGCACTAATGATTTTAGACTTTCCCCAATCTCCACTGAAGAGATTTGTGAAGTGCTCCTGCATATCAATCTTAATAAAAGCACTGGAGCTGATCACCTTGAACCAAAGCTTCTGGGGTTAGCTGCCAAAGGCCAGGCTGGTTCTGTTTCTCATTATTCAACCATTTTGGGGGAGAGGCGACTTCATTCCATTGCCGCTCCAACCGTAACTTTTTCAATCTAATAAAACAACAACAACAACATTTTGAACAACTTTGGAATGGATGCTTATTCATTCCTTCAATGCTCTATAACAGCAACTTGATTATTGCTGAAGTGTCTCATTGCTGATTGTTGCTGGTCTCTAGGAAAACTTACAATCCATTTAGTAAACAGACTTACAGATTCCACCCTTTTTACAAGACTCAGACTACCGCTATCAAATCAGAATCTCCAATTGTGCATTATATTTATCTTACTGCTTATAATGAGCGTTGATGCCAAACTTCAGAAAGGGGGATCTTGGAATGGTGAACTTGTAGGTTTGCCTCTCCTTAAATTGACTGAGCCAAGCCTAAAAGGTTCGGTTCGGAACCAATTTTCCATGGCATCCAATGGCATTACAGCCAATGTGAGGTCTAAAGATTGGAAAGGGAATTTTTGGAAGGGAAAATAATGTTGGGGATTTGTTGTTTGATGTTCAGGTCCCACCTCTGACTTAGTTTGTGGTCTTGGGCATATCATTTGTCTAACCTAGCACTCTGCTTCTAATAATGCCCAACAAACTACCTTTGGAAACGTACAAGCAGGGCATGCTGACAACAGGTTTTTCTAGTTGCCTTTCCCCTGATTACTAGAGGCATACTGTCTCTGAACATGAAAATATTTAGATATCTTAGGAGGACCTTTCACGGGTGGAGGAAATAGAATGAGCTGTGTGTGGGATTTGTAGTACTTTCATTTTGGGTAGCATTCCTAAATTTCAGTCACGCTTAAATATTTTATCCCAAGCACGAAAAATAGAATACTTTAATTAATCTTTGCCAAAGATGTTATTTGAAACAAACAAGAAACATTCCTAAAAATACCACAAATGTGGAGCAATTAAAGCAAGAGACATCAACTGAGTAAACATTTAAATAGATGTTGTTAAAGTCTTCAGCTGATTGCAAGCCCACTTGAATTTAAATGTGATTTCCTGTCATGTACTCTGTGCACAATGCTATTTACATAATGCTGTGCTGCCCAACTGCAGTTGCCTTCAGGATCCTTCTGAAAACAGAGGAATTTAGGTTCAATTATTTGTCAAAAAGTTGTATCTCTGGTAGGACATATTGTTGTAAACTCTGCACTGTGTGACAATTCCATATCACAAAAATGACCTTTTCTGTCACATGCACCCTAAGTAGCAATGTAACATATTGCTATAGGATATTTCTATAGCCATTAGAATTTAAAGGAAAATGTAGAGATTAGCTGCATCCATGCATATTAAAATTTTTCTTTCACACCAGATCTCTTTAATACCCAGATCCTGAATGGTTTTACTCAGGAAGAAGTTTATTTGACTTCAGTGCAATGTATTTGCCAGATTTAGAATTGGTACCAATAAACCATTTATTGATTTATTTTACTATGTGAACTGCTTTGTGAACTACTCCTGTTGAAAGTGGCATCATCATCATCATTATCAATAAATCCCAACAATTACACCCCAGTCTTCCCCTCTGCTAGCAAAGCACCTCATCAGCCATGATTATGGACCGACGGGGAAAAATTCTCATGACTATGAGGGCTTGGGAAAAATGCTATTAAGATTGCAGATATCAACTCCAGCTATGTCTCTGTGTTGTCCAGTTCATGCTGATATTTCCTAAGTTGATCCTGAAACTCTGTAAAGTCTTGGTTCATAGTAAGAAGGCAAAGCAGAGAGCTGGTGAAGTGCAGTAGGTAAGAGAGCAAGCTGTAAATCAGGACCTCCTGGTTCAACTCATGCTTCTTCCATGAACTCTCAATAAGGCAAGCCTGAAATTCCCAATTGCCGTATGGGAATAATGATAGTGATCTTACAAGATGGAACACTTCAAGATAATACATATGAAACACGCTGCATATTTAGAAAGCACCAGACAAATACTGCATTGGTGGCAAGAGATTTACAGCCCAATTCTAACAGCTGTGGCACCCAGAGGAACAGTGACACCAAAATGGCAACTGCTGTAGCCCGCGGGCACAAAGAAGTTAGAGGATGTTGCCTTGGGGGAAGGGGATGTCACAACCAGACACAGAGGATAGGATCTGGTGGAGGAGGCCTCCGATGGTCCCACCTCCCTCCTGGACCTGTTCCCCCCCATCCTGACCTCCCTAATGGCCTGGAACACCTTCTTCTGCCTCGAAAGCCCACACCGCCAGCTGGTGGTGCTACTCACCTCCCAGTGTCCTCCAGCTAGAGCCAGGCCCAGCGCCAACTGGTACTGGCCCAGTGCCAGCACTCCCACAGTGTTGCAAACCTGCTTTACGGTACGTTTGCAACACCTAGCGCCAATGCTGGAGCTCAGCGCCAATGCTACTAGTTTTTTAGGATTGGACCAATAGTTAGGATTGGGCCCTTATTTACCTATGGATAGGAGAGTACTTGAGACTTAAGGTGTATTCATAATACTTGCTAAATATACAAATGGTGAACAAGGCAAGCAGGGAGAAGATCTGCTATCCCACAACCCATAACAGATTCTCACAGAGAGAGGAACTTCCTCATCAAGTTGCTTTCAGCCACCTCTCAGCTTGTTCTCTTTCTGCCCCTGCCTCTATCCCTCTAACTACTTCAGGCTGAACCCCTTCTTAAGCAGTGAAAATAGGGGCCATTTTCATGATTTTGGCAAAAGGGGAAATTTTACTCATCTTTATGTGATACAATATCATGATGTAGCATCATACAGAGGGTGTTTCTGGGGCAAAAATGTTAAATGACAGTTGGAATTGCTGGAAAATATAGGTAGTGTAAAAGCAACAGGAGGGTCATTTCATCCCCTTTTTTGCCCACCGTTATCTCCCCCAATTTATCCAAAGTTGTCCTAAGAACACCTTTGGCCCAGAAATTTGAGTTCTCCAAGTATCAAATAGGCATCTCTGAGGTATCTTAACAATTAGCAGTGGTATGTAACCATTCTGGGCTAGAACAGCCCAATCCTGAGCTTCCTGGACCCACTGGAGCAGTGGCACCAAAGCAGTTTCTGCTGTATCCAGCAGGTGCTGGGAAACCGCCAGGAGTCTTCTTGGGGGAAGAGGATGTAGTCCCCTTCCCCCAGGGAAAGCCCCAAGCCCCGCATTTGGGCTTCTCAAATCTGTGCTGGCTCTTTTGCCAGTGTAGACTTGAGAGACTCTGTGTTAGTCCTTCTGGCCCAAAACGGAGTTTAGGATCTAGTTGAGTTGCTCCACTGGTTCCACTCCCTCCCGCTCCAGTTCCTCCCACCGCCTTTTGTTTTTAAAGGGGTTTAAATTTGGATCCCAGTATCCACAAATTCCATATCTACAGGGGGTTCAGGAACAGAATCCCCATGGATACCAGGGTCCAACTTGTAGACCAAGATGAAACTAAGGCCAATAGAGAGTAGGAGGAAATTCAGAGCTCCCAAGTAAATCCTCATAGCAACATAGCAGTGAATTCACATCCAAGTTCTTTGTTTTGTCCTACAGGTTTGCTCTATATTTGAGTTGCTGATTTTTTTTTCTTTTTACAATTTCTTGTATTGTACAAAGATATTGTATTGCCATAGCAACAAATGCAATATGTTAGCCTTAGCAGCACTTTGGCACTCAATTAAGAAAGCATTTTTGACTAACTCCCTCTTGCCTAACAAAACCACAATATGTTCCATAAATAGTGCCAGTCAACGCAAATTAACCTGCATGCTTATTGGTCAGTAAATGTTTCTTATCTTCTGTTCAAAGAGAAATGTTGTGTTACCTATTCATTGTAGCTCTAGTAAACACAAGAACTCCTTCAACACCATAATAATAACATATAACACTGCATCAGAACTGACCCACGTCGTCCTGGAACCTGAGGGGGTGTGCCAAATGCCTGATGCGATGTCAGTCTTTGTTCTTCCTGCTTCCACCACTGGAAAAAGGAAGAGAGGGATGGAGCAAAAGAGGAAGTGAGGGGGAGAGGGAAGATGCACACACATGCATAAGTCGATCTCGATAAGTCGAGGGCACGTTTTGTGTTCCCCCCTTAAGGAGGAATGCTCTGCTTCCGGTTCCCCTGATGGGTTGCACCCACCAGTTTAGGAACCACTGCCCTAAGTTATGAAGTGCCCTCAGGGAAGAATACTTCTTTTTTACTCTCTTCAGATCTGCGGAATGAAGTGCCCTCAGGGTCAGCTTGCTCATGAGGCCCAATGAAGAGGTTGCTGCATGTGACAGGCTGCCACAGTTCCCCCAGACCATGACTGCTACTCACCCTCTAAGTCAGGCAGCTCCCATGACCATCTTGCTCTCTCACTCCCCTTTTGGGAAGGGAAAGCACAGAGGAAGAAGGTCAAGGCGGTGATGGCTGGCAAAGTGAAGGAGGCCAGTGTGGCCATGGCAACAATCTTCTTTGCTTTCCTGTTCTGCCCTCAACATCTGCACCTCTCTCATAGGGGAGCAGCCCAAAGGAGCATAAAGGCCTGCCACTGCAATACAAGTTGGGTAGCTAAGTGGGTGGAGAGAGAGGGGAGGGTGATGGGTGTGTGTGTAAGTACATATGGAAATCCATGTGGAAAGTGGGGGTGTGTGCTAATGCCCTCACTCCCAAAAGCAGGGCAGGAAACAGGCACCAGGCCTTGGACACAATGTCAGCTTGAGTTTCACCATGAAGCTTCACCATGCTCCATGGCAGTGCTAATCCTATACATGCCCATATCGTGCATTTCAACAGCATGGCGCTGCACTCTGCTGAAGTGGTTCCAGCATTGCAGAGCCTGTTTGTGAAAGGAGCAAAACCTTGCTTGTAGTGATAACATACCAGGGCGCGCACTCTGTGTTAGTCTTTAAAAATAATTCATTTGCTAAAGTAATCTGAGGGAGGTAGAGTTCTCTTTCCTCCTTTCTGACCCACAGCTCTTCATTCAAGCTGGCTATTACAGAGCACAATTATAGTGGTGGTGGCACATGGCCCATGTGTGAGCTTCGGGCAAAACAAAACAAAGTTCCCCTCCAGCTACAGTCAGAGTCACCGTATTGCCTCTTTATCTGTACTGGCTGTATAAAGTTGGGGGGTTCAAAACCTTGCGTCTGGCAACACAGATGGGATGTTGTCTTGGCTTCTTCTCTGGAGAGGGCACAGAGATGAATTTCCAGACAGACAGCAAAACACATTCAGAGATTGATGATCAGCCCAAGCTTATCTGCTACCTGAAATTCAGGTTAAACCTTCCTCCCACCCCCCACTCAGCATCAGCATATATGCCATCTCATGTGCCAGTATATACATCAGCACCCCACAACAGCACACACACACTCATCTTCTTCTACAACTTCCACCTCAGTTGCCACCGATTCTTATAAAGTGCACAGAAGATTCTGGGAGCAGGACAACTTTATATATATATATAAAAATACTCAGTGCTTTTTTTGTAAAAAAAAATAGGTGCAGGAACTCACAACTTTTTATTTATTTATTTATTTATTTTTAAACCATTTTTTATACAGGCTCTTTTTTAACTTTTTTTTTTTTTAAGTCCCAGATAGGACTTAACCCACAGCCTCCAGCAGGGGGCTCACTCCAGGAGCTTAACTGTGGGTTAAGTCCTAACTGGAACTTAAAAAAAAAAAAAGTTAAAAAAAGAGCCTGCCTGGGACTGAACTTTGAGGAGTTTTGCAGCCTCAACTGGCCCCCCTTTTGGCAACTAGCAACCAACCTTTATATTTTGCAGCCATGGAGCACCTTCCCACCTTAAAAAAAAAAAAAAAAAAAAAAATTATTCCTCAGTGGGATTTGAACCCCAAGTCTCTGGCTCCACAGACCTATAATTTAACCACTGAGCCACCAGAGGTCTTAGGCTCAAAGTGTTTGGAACTAATACTTGAGGCACTGATAGCCACCAGCTGGGCTGAAGACCTTATATATTAGTTCTGAACAGTTTGACAACAGGCTTTCCTATAGCCTAATGGAGAGAGTGCTGGGCTGTGGAGCACAAGGTTGGAGGTTCAAATCCCTCCCTAGCCAGTGGTGCAGGAAGGGGAAAAAAGGTGGGGGCAAGGAGGAGGGAAAAAAAGGGGGCGGGGTGGTGCAGGCAGGGGGGAAAAAAGGTGGGGGCAGAGAGGAGGGAAAAAAAAAGGTGCCGGAATGCCGTCCATTACAAAAAAAGCCCTGAAAATACTCATCATTTACACCTCACTCAGAATATGTGTCTAGCCGGGAAGAGGACAAGGGTGACACTGTATAAATATTGACTACATTGGTGTGATGGAATCACTAGCATTGTTTGAACTGCCAGAATATAAATGATCAGAGAAGGAAGCAAATCCAGCACATATTTTAGAAGTCTTTTAATTTCCAAATACATCATTGCAATATCTAACACTGCTGCTTTTAAGCATGGAGTTTGCGGTCCTGAGCAAGAATTGAAGATTTAAATGCCCCAGACTGGCAGATCAATTTTCTCTGCAGCTAATACATCAATGAATTAGATATAGGAGAAGAGGATATTTGAATAGCAGGGTGCCATTAGTCTCCAGCAGTCAGACAGTAGGTAATAATCAAGCCTGCAGCGTTCAGTACAGGATCTTAAAATTTCCTTGCTTCCTTCTAACACCTTGGGGGGGGGGGGGAGTGAACTACAAACTGCTTGGAAACAGGTGAAATTATTTGCTGAAAGAAAAATTTGCCCAAGAGTGTCATGTTGATAGAGCTTTGAAAAATTATCACCCTAACCTTGTGAACTCAGTATATAAGCACCAGCTGTTAAGGGGGATTCAAATGCCTAGTTATCTCCTGCAAAATGAAAGCAGTGTACATTGAACAGACATTTGTAGTTTCAATCACAAGTATATCTAAATGCATTGAAGGCTGTCACACACACATACAGAGAGAGAGAGAGAGAGAGAGAGAGAAAGAGAGACTTTTCTTCCAATGTAAAATGGTACTGTATCGAAAATTGCTGTAGAAAATCATTGACTCAAATTGCTGTATGTTATTGTGCACAATTATGTGATAAAGAGTAGCTTCCAGCAGTATCAAATTCAACAAAACCCTCTGCCCTGTGAGGGAAGATATCTTTCTCCCTGTCCTGGAAATATTTTGCTCCTTTCAAGTTTAGCAGTCCCTACAACTCTCTAACTTAGTCCAACAGAGTCTCTAAACCCTGTCCTTTCTTCCCCCGCCTCTGGTGCATTCACACCAAAAGCAAGTGCTCGGTATCCAGTGGAATGGGGTGTGTGTGGATTGGGAGGCTTCAGTGGTGAAAGAAGATTTAACGAGCTGGAATCCCTAGCATGTATGCACTGCTGAAACAGAGATGCCTGCATTGGCTTGGTCATGTCGTGAGAATGGGCGATGGTCGGATCCCAAAGAATCTCCACTATGGAGAACTCCTGCAGGGAAAGCACCCTACAGGTAGACCACAGCTGCGATACAAGGATATCTGCAGGAGAGATCTGAAGGACAGATTCAGCCAGTGTCACAGCAGGTAAGGTGCCAGGCAGGAGCAGGTTGTGGGCAGTTTGGGGGAGGTTCAGGATGGGAAGTGGAGAGGGCAGGATGCGTTTCAGGAGCAGGAGGGGTAGTGGCAGAGCACACCAGGATGCTATCCCCATTTCCCCAGCCCAATATGCCTTCCCCTCTCCTCAGACTTATGTCAACAAAATGGATCTGAGGCATAGATCTGAGGAGTCCCCTCGATGGGCAGGTGGCCTAAGGAGAGGTAAGTAAAAATATTTTTATTTCTTCCAGGTCATCTGGTCACCACCTCAACCATTACATGCAGCACATGTTTGGTCAGCATGGCTGCATGGTAGAAGATGGTGGGGGATAGGGTTGGGTGCTAAGCTACTTTAACATCACTCTTTCTCTGGGTAAACTGCTCCACATATTGGGCATGCATCTAAGTTAAGATACCAACAGGAAAATCATAAACATGCTTGCTCAAAAGCAGCGCAAGGTCCACTGAGGTCAGACTAGTTGAGGAGTAGTTTGGCTCTATGTGGGTGCGTTTGAATTGAAGTAGCGGGTTAAAAAGGAGAATGATCACACTCAGGGCTAAGGTACATAGGGAGGGCACATATTTAACCCTTTCCTGACTGATCCCAACAATAATCATGCTTTGAAATCTGCAAAGAGGGAATCTCCCATTGGTACCAATGGAAGCCTTTCCTCTTAGGGCTAATAGTTCCAGGGACCACAGGATAGCAAGAAAGGGTTAAATCTCCAGCATACACCATGGTCCCACATTTGGAGACCTTTGTAACTGCTACAAAGGAAACAGAGGATACAGGGACAAACCAAACAGAAGACATTCTCGCACTCTCAAATACTGGTAGACAAACCTGCAGACTCAGGCATGTTCTGTCCTTCACACAGAAAGAGGAAACAGGAAGAATGCCAACTCTTTCTGCCATCATCAGCCTGGCAGCCTAGCTCAAGCTTGGGCCTTCACTCCCAATGGATGTGAGTGATGGCCTGGCCACTGCTCAGAGTCATCCACCGGTACACCACTGCTCAATTGCAATACAGATGCTTTGCATGCAAGTTAACAGAAAAGTCTTAGGACAGCAGGGATGGAAAAGATTTCAGATGCTAGGAAGGGGTTGCTGATCAAAAAAGACAGCAATGGGCTAGATGCATATGGCAGTCTGATATATTCACTTATGTCCTTATCACTGCTCAATAGCATCCCACAAAGATCACCTACTCCTTATCAGTGTTGTTGCTCTACAGGAGACATGAGAGAGAAATAGAGATCACTTAAAACTTTTGGCAAGCACACATACATACTTCAAGGATTCCACCAGCTCTGTACTTATGTAGGCATGCACAGGGTGTGTATCCATAAAATCAAAGGTATTGAAAAATGAACATAAGGGGAAAGGGCTCTTATTTCTGGCAAATCACCATGGGGGAAAAAGCAGTTATCAGTCAGGCCACTTTTTCCTGCAAAGTTGGCAAGCCTTCAATTACAACACTTATTAAAATGAATGAAACCTTACTAATTCATCAACAGATACTGCGCAGCCCAATACTGAGATTCTGGCACCTGCTGGAGCAGCGGCACCAAAGCAGCGACGGCTGTATCCAGTGGGTGCCAGGAAGCAGCAGGCTGCCTCCTTGGGGGAAGGGGACTTTCATCTCCTTCCCCCAGAGAAAGCCCCAAGCCCCACAAGTCTACACTGGCTATTTGGCTGGTGCAAACTTGAGATACTTCATGTCTGACCTTCTGGGCCAACATGGAGTTCAGGATCTGGCAGTGCAGAACTCCACCAGTCCCACCCCTTCCCACCCCGGTTCCTCCTCTGCCACATGCTCCACCCTCCTTTTGCCCTGTTCCACCCACTCCCTGCCTCCCCCTGCCCTGAAACCTTACTGCCAGCTGGCATTGCTGGAGTGCCAGCCAACCCTCCACACAGTGCTGAGGCTCGGTGCCGACTGGCGCTGGTCTAGTATCAGCAGTCCTTCCCCTCTAGGGGCTGCAGACATGCCTTCCAGCATGTTTGTGACACCCAGTGCCAGCACTGAGGAGCTTCAGGATTGGGCCCTTATTCCCTTGTTTGGGTATTGTACAACAAAATGATCCAAAAGAAAAGATCCAATAGAAGGGGAGTCAATTTCCAGAAAAAATATAGATATGTAATTTCTATAATGACATAATGCATTGAAGTTGGACAGTTTAAGTTTAGTGTGGTTTGGCTTTTCCAGTTTGCCATTGATTGTGCTGCCCATTCTGACCAAAGCACTCCTGAGACAATTCTAGAGTAGCAACAGTCCTGCTTGGATTCACTATCTGAAGCAGCTTTGAAGCAGGACAGAATCATTTCAGAGTGTGATTCTTCCCAAAACAAACACATGCTTTTTAAGTCACATATCAAGCCAAGAAAATTATCTGTTTTGCTCTGGTTGTTATTTTCAGCCCTGAATAGGATAGGCTGGCCTATGCTACAATTTTTTGGTGAGCCTGTATTCAGTTCTTTCATAAATAATATACTTCCTTTTTCTTGGAGACACTGTATCATCAGAAACGGGAAGAAATTGGGTCCACCAAAGAAATCAATGGTCTGATCCACAAAATGATTTTATTTTTTTCTCCACGAATGTTTCAGTCTTGGAATATTATTGATCTGCAAAGTTCAACATATTGTTATCTAAGTTTTGGTTAACATTTTGCTCCTGCAAAAAAATAAGCAACAGCTACTAAGATAACCATAGAAGGAAGGAAGAGTCAAATGTTTGTTGCAGAGTATTTCAAGATCAAACATGCACAGAGAACAGATGCCAGCCTGAGTGAATAGTGAAGTATACACAGGCATCAATGCCTGATCAGAAAGCAATGGTATGAAGTGTTCCATAGACATGAGGGTAAAAGATAATGAATGTCACCATCTGGGATAGTATCAGGTTAGCAACATTTATTATACATGGGAACACAAGGATGAGAATTATGAAAATAGCATCCTCCCAGTATGGAGTTGTGTTCTCTTTCATGGACTCTTGAGAGGCCAAAAGGGGGGAGGGCCCACATTGCAGAGCTTAGATTGACAACATACTTGTTAAAGGAGTGGTCAATCATTTTTGAACCTAGATTAAGGAAAAGCCCTGACAATGCATGTAACTGACTGAGGGCGCAATCAAACTGCGGCCTATGCTGGCCCAAGTCCCCTGGGTCGGTCTGGGTGGGTCACAAACATGTCATAAAGCACATTTGTACCTCCTCGGGAGGAAGCCAGGCCAGCGCTCCAAGAAATGCCGGCCTATGGAGGCTGAAGGAAGCCTCTGTGCCAGCTTTCCCCCAGCTCCTTGCATCGGCTCGGATGTGAAGGGAGGGAGGCATTCCTGCTTGGGGGGAGGGAGGGTGATGGGCGGCCCTGGGGATGGGCAGGCAGGGAGCAGGAGGTGGGGCTGGGATCTGGCAGTTATGCTGGATCCCAACCCCTGTTGCCTGGGAGAATGGAGCGGCTTCAAGCCATTCAGGAGGTGGCACAAGTCGGAGGAGACCCACAGGCACCAGTAGCCCTTACCCAGGGGTAAGGGGAAGAGTTTCTCCTTGCCTCTGGCTAAGCCACTTCTGGCCACAATCCTGCGCTGGATACAGCGCAAGCCTCCTGACTTGCCTGTTCCAGTGCAAGTTAGGATTGCGCCCTGACTGATTGAATGTCAAGATGGCCTAGGAGTTCTGAGTATGGTTTTATAAAAAAAAGTAATTTTTGCAGAAATCATCCACCTCTCTCATAACTTGGATGACAATGATATCCCTCCACAAATTCCTACATGGGTTTCTTGTTTTCTCCTGGGTGCTGTATAAGCTTCTTATCTTTCAGACCTTTCATGGTCTGTCTTCTCTGCTTAGCTCTCCAATCCCAGATCATTACACTCCCAGATCATCCCTGCCTGAGACTTTCCAATTTAACACTCTTGGCTTTTTTAAGGTGGCCTGCTCCGTCAAACATCTCTGCCCTTTCTCCATTGCTGCCCCTCAAGCTCAGAACTGCCTCCAAGAATGCATTTGTGATCTTGTGTCCTTTATTTGCTTTAAATCTCTCCACAAACCACATGAAGCTTTCGACCAACCCTCTATTCTCCAAACTGCAAAGTAACTAAGGGCCCAATCCTATGCAACTTTCCAGCAATGCAGCCCTGGGCTAAGGCAACTAATGCTCCCTTACATTGAGGAGGCCTCCATGACTGTTCCCCCACCACAGGATGCAGCACATGCCCCATTGGCATGACTACACTGGCATGGAAAGTTGGATAGGATTGGGCGCTAAGCATAAATAAAGGGTTGCAAGTAATCACATAGTCTTCCCCATTCTTCTATCCCCTTCCTCTGTTATTTCTCCTGTGTGCCACCAATACCTTATCCCCCCTTGTGGGCCTCAGTCCACCTTCCTGGGTCTACTGGGACTTAAGCCAGCAGAATCACTGGCACAGCTATGTAGACTGACTTGGGCAGTAGAGGCTTATTTCTAGGCAAGAGAATGACAGCCCAATCCTGGGCTGCTGCGGTATCCTGTGTGCACCGGGCAGACAACAGAGGTTCCTTGGGAGAAGAAGACATTTGTCCCCTTCCCCTAAGTAAGGGAAGCAGCTCCACTATGGGACTACTCAACTCTGCAGTGGCTCTTCAGCCAGCGCAGAATCAATAAGCTTTGTGTCGGGCCACCAGGCCCAACATAGGGCTCTGAATCTAGCGGAGCTGAGCTCTGCCAGTCCCACCCACCTCCTGGCCCACATCCTCCCTGCCACACTTTCCCCCTGCCCTCCACTCGCTCCTCCTCTCTGCCTCTCCCCATGTGCCGACTTACCTCTCTGCTGCCAGGCGCTTTGCACAAAGCACCTGGTGGCAGATCCCCAGCCTCTGACTGACGCTGTCCCAGTGCAGGGTTGCACTGGGCCAGCTTCAGCACTGGGCTGGCAGTAATGCCCACAAATGTGCCTTAGGGCACATCTGTGACAGTGTGCACCAGCAGAGAGCAAGTGTGCACTATATAAGATTGGGCCCTGAATCCCTTACTCAGATAAGACTTTCAGGACTGCCCCTCCCCTGCAGGATGCAGACAGTGCTCTGCTGGCATGGCTGCATCAATGAGAGGATTTAGATGGAATTAAGCTGTAAATCTGGTTAGTACCTATATGGATGACAGCCTGGGAAACCCATATACTGCCTTGAGTTCCATGATTGACGACAAGCAGAACATAAATGAATGAATGAATGCAATTATATGAAACAACTCTTAAGCCCTATATAGGCCTTATGCCCATTGCATATAGGAATGCTTGGGGAGGGATTTGTGTGTGCTGTGACAGCACGCTGGCAAGCCCCATGCCTGCACAAATGAACTTTCAATGATGTGTTTCCAAAGCTCAGCTCCAGCCAAGAGCTCCCTGTATCCCTAATGTCATGGATGATCTGTTCTCTTGTACAGCATTTGTCATTGCAGAGAAACAGTGACATCATGATGGCTTCGGAGTGGGAAGAGCTCATCAAGGTGGAGTTTACCAGCACAATCCCACAGCCCACTCCCCATTCTTCTACAAAGTTGCAATAATGCCTGTATTTAGAAAGAAGGGTTCCACTAAATCCAGGAGGGTGCCCACATGGCTAACCAGCCAAGTTACAGAGGCTGTGAAGGGCAAGGAAGCTTCCTTCCGTAAATGGAAGTCTTGCCCTAATGAGAATAAAAAGGAACATAAATTGTGGCAGAAGAAATGTAAGAAGGTGATATGGGAGGCCAAGCGAGACTATGAGGAACGCATGGCCAGCAACATTAAGGGGAATAATAAAAGCTTCTTCAAATATGTTAGAAGCAGGAAACCCGCCAGAGAAGCAGTTGGCCCTCTGGATGGTGATGGAGGGAAAGGGGAGATAAAAGGAGACTTAGAGATGGCAGAGAAATTAAATGAGTTCTTTGCATCTGTCTTCACGGCAGAAGACCTTGGGCAGATACCGCTGCCCGAACAGCCCCTCCTGACCGAGGAGTTAAGTCAGATAGAGGTTAAAAGAGAAGATGTTTCAGACCTCATTGATAAATTAGAGATCAATAAGTCACCGGGCCCTGATGGCATCCACCCAAGAGTTATTAAGGAATTGAAGAATGAAGTTGCAGATCTCTTGACTAAGATATGCAACTTGTCCCTCAAAACGGCCATGGTGCCAGAAGATTGGAGGATAGCAAATGTCACGCCTATCTTTAAAAAGGGAAAGAGGGGGGACCCGGGAAACTATAGGCCGGTCAGCCTAACATCTATACTGGGTAAGATGGTGGAATGCCTCATCAAAGATAGGATCTCAAAACACATAGATGAACAGGCCTTGCTGAGGGAGAGTCAGCATGGCTTCTGTAAGGGTAAGTCTTGCCTCACAAACCTTATAGAATTCTTTGAAAAGGTCAACAGGCATGTGGATGCAGGAGAACCCATGGACATTATATATCTGGACTTTCAGAAGGCGTTTGACACGGTCCCTCACCAAAGGCTACTGAAAAAAACTCCACAGTCAGGGAATTAGAGGACAGGTCCTCTCATGGATTGAGAACTGGTTGGAGGCCAGGAAGCAGAGAGTGGGTGTCAATGGGAAATTTTCACAATGGAGAGAGGTGAAAAGCGGTGTGCCTCAAGGATCTGTCCTGGGACTGGTGCTTTTCAACCTCTTCATAAATGACCTGGAGACAGGGTTGAGCAGTGAGATTGCAAAGTTTGCAGACGACACCAAACTTTTCCGAGTGGTGAAGACCAGAAGTGATTGTGAGGAGCTCCAGAAGGATCTCTCCAGACTGGCAGAATGGGCAGCAAAATGGCAGATGCGCTTCAATGTCAGTAAGTGTAAAGTCATGCATATTGGGGCAAAAAATCAAAACTTTAGATATAGGCTGATGGGTTCTGAGCTGTCTGTGACAGATCAGGAGAGAGATCTTGGGGTGGTGGTGGACAGGTCGATGAAAGTGTCGACCCAATGTGCGGCGGCAGTGAAGAAGGCCAATTCTATGCTTGGGATCATTAGGAAGGGTATTGAGAACGAAACGGCTAATATTATAATGCCGTTGTACAAATCGATGGTAAGGCCACACCTGGAGTATTGTGTCCAGTTCTGGTCACCGCATCTCAAAAAAGACATAGTGGAAATGGAAAAGGTGCAAAAGAGAGTGACTAAGTTGATTACGGGGCTGGGGCACCTTCCTTATGAGGAAAGGCTAAGGCATTTGGGCCTCTTCAGCCTAGAAAAGAGACGCTTGAGGGGGGACATGATTGAGACATACAAAATTATGCAGGTTGGTTTGTGGAACTCCTTGCCACAGGATGTGGTGCTGGCGTCTGACCTAGACACCTTTAAAAGGGGATTAGACAAGTTTCTGGAGGAAAAATCCATTATGGGGTACAAGCCATGATGTGTATGCGCAACCTCCTGATTTTAGAAATGGGTTATGTCAGAATGCCAGATGCAAGGGAGGGCACTAGGATGAGGTCTCTTGTTATCTGGTGTACTCCCTGGGGCATTTGGTGGGCCGCTGTGAGATACAGGAAGCTGGACTAGATGGGCCTATGGCCTGATCCAGTGGGGCTGTTCTTATGTTCTAAGGTAAAGCAAACACTCTAAATCAGAAGGGAGGGTTTCTGGTTTGAAGTACAAAGCCTGAGTGTCTCTTCTTCATAAGAAGTAAAGTGCAACATTGATGACCCTGCAATGTGGTGGGATGCTGGTCAATCAGGACACAATCAGTGTTTCTTTCCAGTTGCCAACTGTAGTGGTTCACAAGCTCTCATAATGAAGCCGTTCCATTTTGAGAAATCATGTTCCACACCTCTGCCCGTCCTTCTCTGCTCTTACCCTTGATTCTTGGTTGCTCTGAATGCTCTCAGGTCTTTGCTGTCCAATCGTGCAATAAAAAATCTTGTTTGAAAGAAGTTTTTTTTACCCCTAAATTTTATTGTATTGCATAAACAAAACAAAAAAAGAGATTACATTGATATGTGCTTATGAATTACTTTTTTATAAAAAGGGGAAAATATTTATACATATACACGACCAGAGTATCTACATATCAACACTTCATGCAGCTTATGTTATTATGTCAAGGAATGGCCTCCAGATATCCTCAAATAAATCCATACGCAGTTGACGCCGATAGGCCATTCGCTCGAATACTGATAAATACAAAATATCGTTCGTCCATTCGGCATATGTAGGTGGGCATCTCTCCTTCCATTGAAGTAATATAAGTCTTTTTGGGACCATGAAAGCACAGAGAGTCCACTTCAATTGTCCAGGTGTGAGTCTCCAGATAACGGGTAGATAATTAAGAAATGCATACATATCCATAAAAATTAAAGGTTGCTGTAGCACTATCTTTATAATATTAATTATTTCATCCCATAAGCTTACAATAACAGGACATGACCACAACATATGTATAAGTGTAGCATTCAAACTTGAACATCTCCAACATCTAGTTTCCTTACTAAGTCCTTAAAGGAATAGCCTCTGTGGTGTCCAATTTATTCTAAAGAGTATTTTTTTTTGCTGTATTAGGCGTAATTTAAGATCTCTAGATATTGCCTGTGTATTCTTAAGTGCCACAGCCCATTGCTCACCCAGGAAAGGACATTCCAATTCAGAGTTCCATTTAGTTTGAAGTAAATGTGTATCAAACTTAGTACATGACATTAGTTATTTATAAACAAATATTACTGGTTTCTTCATATCAACAAACTGCATAAGTACGGTTAGGAGTGGGGTAATTTGTAAAGCAGATAGTGCAGAAGGACCAAATTTAGAAACCAATAAATGTTGCAACTGTAAATATTGCCAGCTAGCGGACTTTGGCAGGTGATACTGTTCGCTAAGAAATGAGAAAAATTCCTGATCCTGACCAATAAGTTGATCTAATGTGAAAATTGCCCTATCAGTCCAGCTCCTCCATAAAAAAGATTCCCTATTAATCTCTAAAGTTGTATTCACCGATAACGTTAATCTACAGTGGGAATAGGGATCAAATTCAAACTTCCAAGCCATTATATTCCAAATATACCTAGCTGAGATTACTGTCACAGGTACTTGTCAATTGGTAATGTGTTTAGACCCCAATGCTACCCATTTACACAATGGAGCTAACACAGGCATTCCTAACACCACCCATGATGGTATCTCATTTTGCTGGTTATTCCATCTATTGCAGAAAGTTAACAAGTATGCAAAATGGTACAGATTAAGGTCAGGAAGTCCAAACCCTCCCTCCTTATGTGACAATTGCATCTGTTTTAATGAAATTCTTGGTGTTACAGAACCCCATAAAAACTTCCTAAACAAAATATAGAACATATTAAAATAACTTTGTGGTATATATATATAAAAATTGCACGTAGTACATATATGATAAGAGGAATAATATTCATTTTTAAAGTATTCACTTTTCCCCATAGAGACAGATTTAGGGATGCCCATTTAGCAAGATCCAATGAGATATCGAGTATCAGCTTATCAAAATACAATGGAAACTAAAATTAATGCTTTAGAGGATCAAGTTAATCATCAGGGAACTGCTATGCATGCTTCTCACTCTCTCATAAACGCCCGTGTACCCCTGCTGGAAACTAATGCTAGGATAGGCAACATTCGTGTATTGGGCATTCCAGACTCTCAGATCTCTGCTGGAGGGCCTGGGAAGGCTAGAGTCTCAATGGAGAAATTCCTTCGTCTATTTTTGAAAATACCAGATGACCTTGAGCTCTTCATAAAGAGAGTCTATTCAATTCCACGTCGGGAAATGAATTGTGCTACTCCAAGAGACACATCTTTTGCCTGGAGAGGAAAACCTCTTAACTCACAAGTGGGTGGGTGAAGCTTATCTTGCAGGTGACTCTACAAGCTCAAGAGGTGTGGCTATTTTGATTCATTGATGTGTAACACTTCAAGTCTCTCAGGTCATAGCAGATGCAGAAGGTAGATACATAATATCAGTGGTCAAGTGGCAAGGTGTAACATTTACTATTATCAATGTATATGGTTTTAATTAAGATAATTCACAGGTGTTTCATAATTGTTTTAGTCACCTTATCAATATAGATTATCAGTACGTGATATGTGCTGAAGATTTCAATGAAGTTACAGATCCTTATCTTGACAGAAGCTCCGCCTCTTATAGAATAAATACTAAAGTTAGGTCAACACTTAAAATATATATGTAAGATTTAGGTCTGATTGACCCATGGCATGCATTGCATCCTTTAGATAGAGAATATACATTTGTTTCCCCAGTTCACCGTACTTGTTCTAGAATACATTATCTTTTTGGTGTCCAAGTCCTTCTTATCTAAGATTAGGCAAACTGATATTGACCTTGCTGTCTTATCAGACCACTTTCCAGTTTTGATATCCTTTACACTTTCGGGTAAAACTAAGGTATTTAAACCATGGTGTTTAGATATATCCTCCTTAAATGATGAAACCTTCAAACGTATGATAGATAATGAAACTAAAGAATTTTTTGAATTTAATGAAGAAAGTGTTTCATCACAAGTTTCTTTGTGGGAGGCGTATAAGATAACATTGAGAGGTAAAATTATTTTATTCTTCCTATAAGAAAAAACTAAAGGCAGTGCAAGAGGAGACATTAAAAAGCAAATTGCAATATCTAATTCGCCAGTTGGCTACACTGCCTTCACCTGATACTTATACTCAAATACAAAAAGTGAAAATTGAATTGGAGGTGGTAATTTCCGAGAAAGTGGAACGTGCAATGATTTGTTTACGTCAGACATATTGGGAGAGTGGTGAGAGATCTGGTAAGATTTTATCCCAATCGACTAAATCAGCAAGATCTTAACATATTCCTGTTATAAAGGATAAGGATGGTAATCATTGTTCTAATCCTAAAGGAATAAATGAACAATTTTTCAAATTCTATTCCAAGTTATACGGATGTGACAGTGAACCTTTGAATGAGGATATAGAATCCTTCTTTCTAAACATGAAGCTGTCTGGGTTAAGTGTGGACCAACATCAAATCTTGGCTGAACCAACTAAGCTGGAGGAAATTAAAAGTGCGATTTTTAAGTTGTCATTAGGAAAAATGCCAGGGCCTGACAGATTCCCTGTGGAATGGTACAGTATGTTTTCTGATGTTTTAGTCCCATGGTTATTTTTAATTTACAGTGAGATTTTTGTATCAGGTATATTAACCCCTTCTATCACAGAAGCTTACATTACACTTATTCCAAATCCAGATAAGGATCATACTGATTGTGCTAATTATCGTCCTATATCGTTAATGAATGTGGACGCTAAAATTCTATCCATGGTGCTGGTGAGTAGATTGCAGCAAGTTATCAAAACGCTTGTACATCCTGATCAGGTTGGAATTATACATGGTCGACAAAGGGCTGATAACCTAAGATTAGCAGTAGATCTGATTACTTTAGAATAAAAAAAACAACCATCAGTCTGCCATTATCTCATTGGACGCTGAGAAGGCTTTTGACCAGGTTCAATGGCGATTTATTTTATCTAGTCTCATGAAATTTGGAATACTTCAAGAGTTTTTGCAATGGGTTCAGATTTTATACTCTCAGCCCACATTACAAATAATAACAAATGGTTGTATATCTCCCAAAATATATTTGGGTAAAGGAACCAGGCAGGGTTGTCCACTCTCTCCTCTAATCTTTAATCTCTGTTTAGAGCCTGTTGCCTGTGCAATTAGGCAAAACTCCAGAATTCAAGGAGTTAAATATAATAGTGAATTTAAGATTGTTTTGTTTGCTGATGATATATTGTTATTTATTGCAGACCCCCTTGTGTCTATACTTGAATTACCGAAACTCATTAATATATTTGGTAATATTTCTGGTTACACTATTAATTGGAGCAAATCCGAATGTCTCCAAATTGCCTCATGGAGACAGTATTTTGCAAGATATATTTAGCGTATGGAATTTTAGATGGTGTCCCACTTTTATTAGGTATTTGGGAATTCTTATTCCCAGAGATATCAAGCAGATGTTTAAATTGAATTTTGATAAGTTGTTTGAAAGAAGATGATAGCAAATGCTGCTTGCTGAGGGTACTCCTAGATAACCCCTTGAAAGATGCAAACAGTTATGTTGTGGTGATGGTTAGTGTGTGTGTGTGTTTTTTCTTGGCAATCCAAGGCTCACAGAGAGAGGTTTCATCATATTGCAGTATAGGATTAACCCTCGAGTTTAGGGGCAGAATAAGATCAAGACAAGGAGTAACATGAATCATAAGTCTGAATGTGTCTTTAAAAAAAGATAGCTTAGATGATTGTGCCAATGGAAATATTCCACTAGATCCTGACATATACTCATTTCTCATGACCAGGCAAGCACATTCAGACTAGCTTTCCAGATTCTAGAATGGAAAATGAGTTACTAGTGGGCTGTTTAGGAGACGCTGAAACAAATTGATGTTACATTATTATCAAAGCATATCCATTTAGGGCAACTGGTTATGTTTGAACTGAGAAATAGTGTGCCAGATGGGAAATTCTGGAGTATAGGAACTCTTTGTAACTGAAAAAGCATATTCTGTGTATTCTAGTTTTGCATTCCCTTGAATAGAAAATAATTTTCAGAGCCAGAGTATATTTTATTGCTGAAGAGTAAAGGCAAAACTACATGTTCATCTGCAAAGCACATTCCTTTTAAAAAAATATAATTATTTTATAAAAAAGCAGCTACAATCTTCAACTGAAGCCTAGTGGATGGAGAGGAGATCCGAAACCCTTTCCCCTCAGTTGTTTTATGATCAGATTTTCCCAAACCTGTTTTCTCCTCTTTCAAGGGAAAAGATGTGTGGTCATTGAGAAGGGATCTCAGAGAATCATCAGGATGTTTTTCCCCATCCATACATTTTCCAGTGAGCTGCCTCTCAGAACCCCCCCCCCCATCTCCTCTGCAGTGGTGTAGCAAGCAGAGGTAGGGAGTGGTCCGCCCTGGTTGCAAGGCCAGAAAGGTGTGCTGCAAAGTGTGAGTGTGCACATGCCCCAGCCACTTTCTAAGTCCGCATAGCAGCTGGAGTGCATTCAGACTCACAGTGTTGGCTTCTCAATCTGGCTGTCGTGCCCCTTCTCCTCCTTTGGAGGTTCTCAAAGGAGAAGGCAAGGGTGCAGCAACCATATTGATAAGCACAGCTGCAGTCTCTTCCTCTTCAGGTTCACCAGACCTGAAGAGGAGAAAGTCATCCCCTCTGAGAGAACAAGGAAGTGACATCACAATGTCGCATGACATCATGATGTCATGTGACATCACAATGTTGCCACCCTGGGTTCCACGGCCCCTGGCAACAGTGCTGTCCTTATGTAATAAGGGCCATAAAGAGGAGAAGCTAGGGAACCAGCAGTTCTTTTCAGTTTGGTATTGAATCAAAGTCAGAAGAGAATATGGGGGGCTTGTAAATGTCACCTCTCCTTGGAGGTCTTTTTTAAGTCCTTGAAATGTGTGTATGAACCTGGTTCAACAGAAGTTTGCCAGCATCCCTAGTTGCTATGTAAATTGTTCCTGAATCTTTCTTGCTTCTTTCTGATTAAAACACTCTAATGAAACTTTTCAAAAGTAGGGGTCAAAAGTAAACATGAGATGGCTGTCATTTGAAAAGATTGCTATGTGAAAAAGCTGCTCAGTTATTCATGTTTCGAAGCTGTGATTTAAATTTCACAAAAGAGCTTCTCCAAAGTAATTTTGTTTCACTTTTTAGCTCTGAGTAAAGTATAGCATTGGTCATGTTTTTACAGCCCTGAAATACAATAAAGGGTGCCCTGTGAGTCACTTTTATCTTCTTGAGAAAACTCAATCAAGCAGCTTCCAAGTGTTTTCTGCCTAGCATTGCATCAGAAATACACTTGGAAAGATGTGGAAATGAATATCCAAAAGTGAAAATGAAAACAAAAAGAGACACCATGTAAGTTCCACAAGATGGGGAATGAGCCAATAATTAATGAAGACCTCTGCCATGAATTTTCACTTCATTTTCAACTGTTAGCAAAAATCTCAGACCGCCTTTTTAAAAAATTCCTTTAAAAAAATTACTCCAATTTACTAGAAACTCCAACAGGAGTTGTTGTGAATATGTAGGTCTAGAATTCATTGCATCAATTTTACTGTAAAACTAAAAAGCCATTTAGCAAATTCACAAAAGGTCATTTCTTTATAGACTATTTATATCCTCTCATTCAATTTTACAAATATCCTTAAGGCAGCTTCCAGAATTGATATAATAAAACATTATATCATCATTCACAATTTAGATTAATAGCAATTTAAGAGTCTAACAGCCCAATCCTGAGTTGCCCAGTATACTGAGCTGCTGTGGCACCAAAAATGGCTGCCGCAGTATCCTGTGCGCACCGGGCAGCCACCAGCCACTCCTCAGGGGAAGGAGATTTTTGTCCCCTTCCCCCAAGTAAGGAAAGTAGTCCCGTAATGGGGCTACTCAATTCTGCAGTGGCTCTTTACTCAATTCGGCAGCCCGACACAGGCTCTAGATCCAGCAGAGCTGTATTTTAAACATTTTATCTTTGTGCACCCTTTCAAGTGCGGTAATCAAAAGCAGTACAGAGTGTGAGGAAAAAAACAAAATTAATAATTGAGGGCCCAATCCTATCCAACTTTCCAGCACTGGTGCAGCTGCAATGCAATCCCACGGTAAGGGAACAAATCTTCCCATACTTTGAGGAGGCCTCTGTGACTGCCTCTCCACCACAGGATGCAGTGCATGCCCCATTGGCACAGCTGCACTGGCACTGGAAAATTGGATAGGATTGGGCCCTGACTCAGTAAAAATTCTTGTCTATTAAAAGTACTGGCAAATAATAGCATTTTGATCAGGTACTTAAAGCACAACAGAAAATATACAAATTTAGCACTGGAATTCCTTGTTTCTTCCCTTGTTCTCTGTTCTCTTTGTTTTCTTTGCTTTTCCAGCCCTTATTTTTTACACTTGGCTCTTGGACTTATACAAATCTTTAGTATTTAACTTTCCTTCAAATTTCTTTTTTGCTCATCCAGATCTTGCTGTTTCTTTCGCTTCCTTTCAAGTTGTTTTTTTCTGTCTTTTAGTTGGTTGAAACAAGGCCCATCAAAGCCAGGAGAAAGGCAAAAAATGGAGGACACTGAGTATAGGAAAATGTGAATAGTTCAATGTGAAGTTTAATAGTTCCAGTCAAATCAAAAAGAACTGAGTCAGAATTAAGCTGCCACATTAGAGCCCTAGTTGCAAGCACAGTACTTAATATTTTTCAGACACCTTTGTCTTTCCAGACTTCCTCCCTGCATGCCATTTCTCACTTTCTAGGACACAACCACCAATCAGTTCTCCTTGTTCCTCTGTTAAAAAGAGAGAGAGAGAGAGAGAGTTTTGCAGAGCTGAAAGAGATCCCAGGAAATGGAAAATTCTTTAAAGAGCCAACACTCCAGTAGGTCAAGTCCACTGCCAAAGTCAATTCACTGCATGGTTACTGACCACAGGCTTTTGTTAACACATCAAAAGGAGCTTTGGCAATGACTTCAGTGAGACAGTGCTAATTATAAGCTCTAGGCTGAGGAATTTCTATTAAATAGCTAACCTCTCCTGTAGGGCTGGAAGGAGATGAAAACCAACCTGTGCTAAGAAAGGATCTTGCCCAAACCAGCTTATTTCCAAACCCCACTTACAGTCAATTACAAAATCCTGTTCATTTGGTCAAGTATATGACAAGAAGGGGCAGCATATGTTGTTAAACTTTTCATATGACTGCACTCGAAGGACAGAAATGTTTTAGTGGTGGAACAGAGGACCAAAGATCTACTAGATCTCACTGGTATTTGGGGGGGGGGCATTGGGAGGGGCAAATGCCCTGGGCTGCCACACCTGTGAGGCCTGTGGGAACAGCACTGCTACCTACACCTCCTCTGCTGCCGCCTGCCCTCTGGAGCCCATCTGAGGGCTAGGGAGGCCTTAGGGTTGTACTCTGTACTCTGTACTCTGGCCCACTGAAAGCCTCTGGGGGGCCATTATTTCTGGTTTTCCAACAGCTTGGAAAGCTTAAAGGCTGTCCATAGGCCTTAGAAGACTTTCAGAGGGCCAGAGGACATCACACAATGCTCCGGGCAACTTGAAAGTAGGGAATGGTAGTCTCCTTGGAGGGATCAGCATTCTGTGGTCCTGGCCCCGGGTAGCACATGTGCCAGGATCGCAAATGCTGGATATCTCACAAAATGTAGCAGACTGCACACCAACTATTGCTGCAGCTCCTGAATTTTTATGGCAAATGAATATTTCTCCCTGAAGTAACCATGAAGTAGACGATTCTGTTCACTTTCAAATGAGGCTATACCTAGCTCTTCAAGCTCTTCTCTATTTTCTTCCTTCCTTTCTTTAAAAACAATTTGCTCAGCTCTAATTCAGATAAAAAGAATGGATGGCTCACCAGAAAGGACCTGTAAAGGTCCACATCTAAAAAACATCACCTATTGTTTTTCATAGTGTAAACTGAAATATCTTCACTGACCTTGATATGATCAAATGGATTTTTTTTTTTCTTCAGATGAGCTAATGAGTCTCCAAACATGCATATTGGTTACTTATGTTCTTCAAAGAAATTAGCCCCATTAAAATTCAGTTACTTCCTGCAGCTCTATAGCAACACTACAAGTCATTCGGTCAATAGCTAGATATTGATGGTGAGAAAAAGATTTCTTCTTAATTTATCTCTACAATAGAGTAAAGGATCAAATAATGCACTCCCAACACTTGTGCAGAAATTGTTCTATTTTGGACTTCCAAGAAATTGTCCTATTTTGACCATGTCATTTCTTGTTTAGTACAACACAGAAGGTGACGGACTGTCAATATGTGTCAAGCTGGAGACAAGAGTGTAAAAGTAGCTTTGCTTCTTCATTTCTGTGGCAGAAATAATACCGCATATTAGCACAAGTGAGAATTACAGTCAGTTCTCATTATCTGCTAGGGTTAGGTTCCTGGAAAATCTAGTGGATGCTGAATTAGAGGATACTGAATTATTGAACCTATGGGGAAAATGGGGTTAGGTTTCAGGGGATCCTCTTCACCATACACTCTATGAACTTCATGAACTTGAATCTGATCTTGAAGTCTATGGGGCTGGGTATTAGTGAGGGCTCATCAACATCTCCAACATCTGATGCTCCCTTCTCTGTGCTGGATATCCCTTTATATGCTGAAGGTTGTAGTAACGGTAATTTCTTTGTGCTGGCCATCCCTCAACTCATTGAAGGTTGCTGTCCAAACAAAGCCTCAGAGTTCAGCAGTAGGGAGGAGGTTGCTTCACCTGTCCTCCTTCTCCACGTGTCTCTTGGCTCTTCCTTGGGCTTGTCCCAGCCCCAGAGCAGCCCTCAGGTAGCCTTCCAGAGACCTCTCATCATCAGCCTCTCATGTTCACTAGGGCTGAGAAGGTTTAGCTGGAGGCCCCAAGATGGTGGAGCAAGTCTGGAAGTGGACACAAATGTGTCCGATAATTCTCCATGGGCCAATGTCAATACCCATTTGATGTGGAAAATTGACCCAATCCAGACAACTTTCAGCTTGCACTGGCATATTATTCATGGATAACGAGAATGGAGTCACAGATAACAAAAAAATAGGTGGCAATTCTGCCATTTGCAGATAAGTGAATTTGCAAAGAGTGAATTCACATATAAAGAGAAGAATTGACTGTAATTATTGTTCCAGGAAAAAACTGCATCCCTACTTCATGAATTCACAGGTATTCTGTGAAGGCAGCACCTGCACAAGTATCATCTGTATGTTGCTAGCGAAATTAGCTTTTATTACATTCTCTCCAGGTAAAGTTCAAGGGGACAAGAAAACTGCTGGTGCTTTTTAATGAAAGAGGGTCTATTTTTCAAGTAGTTCTCAGAGAGGTGTCCCTGCCTCTGATAGAAACCTTGAACCCCTCCCCCCCCCCAAGCATTCCATCACTGTGGTTTGGGGTTTCAGAAGAAATTCACTGTTTGTATGCTACCATTCACTGAAACCTTCGTTGACCCTGACCACAGAAGCATGTTCACCAATAAACTGCAACGGCTTTCTAATAGGGCCTGCTTTCCGCTAGGGATTGTGCTGTGACCACCAACTTATTTTATTGAAAAATTCAAGACAGAACTGACAGGCTGTGAAAGGCAAATCCTTTCTCCATTTCAGCTCCATTGTGCTAGCCTCTAACTATGAGATGTCAATTACAGCAACACAAAAGGCAATTCTAATTCAAATGCCATGAAATGTGTTAAATTGCCCGAAATAAGGTTGTATTTTTTATACATTCTGCAGAATAAAAAGGCGGCAATGAAACACAGTTTATCTTTCAGAATATTGCCTGTAGGTGGAATGATCACAAAGGAACATTAGATAATCAATACAGGCCATAAATTTATCAAAGGAAGAGAGAAGAAAAGAGCCAGGCTTGTAATTATTACTGCCAATATACTGAGTTAATATATCAACGACAGCTGGGGTGGGGGAAAAAAAAAGATGGATTGATTGACATACATTTAGGTGGCTGTAGCCTTGGAAGCATGAAATTCATTAATACTGTCTCCTAACATGTTCAATAATTGTTGAGTCAATGTCATCTGAAGAAGGCACATTATGCATTCACAAAAAAGTCATTGGCTGTGAAATTAAAACAAAAACCAAATGAGATGGCCCCTGTTTCCTTGGGAAAACTGTGCTTCTTCAGGAAATAACAGAAGGAACAACATACACAATTCACACTGACTACAAGGCTCAAATTAATGTGCACTGACCAAATACCTTTGCCCTTTACAGCTTATTAACTGTAACAAGTGCTTGGTTTAATTTATGACATTATCGCATAACTCTTGGGACTAGATTCTTCATTGACAACCCACAAGAAATCTCTCTGCTAAAAAGAAGTTGCAGGAAGGCAATCAGTTGACGGCATTTAAAAGATGCTGTTAGCGAGCTTTATCATCTGATTTTAATGAAAATATAGGCAAACCTTCATGATGAATGAGAACACAGAGCAAAGATATGGACTATGTGCCCACAATGGCCAGGGCTGTGAAGAGCTGGTTATAGGCCCAGACCAGATGGGAAGTGTAGGTCCCATTTCAAATTGTATTTTCAAGTACTTTTGTAATCAGTGCTATTTACATATGATTTATGTATGGGTATATACATGTTCCCCTGGGGGCTGGGGATAAGAATAGGCCCTCAGTTTGACTGTACTTGTCGTAAGAGGTGACTAAACAGCCACCGGGTAGATGGGACTCGATAGCCTGGAAAGGCAGCTCATCTGAGAGAAGGAAAACTCTGATCCCAAACCTCCACTGCCTTGTGGCTACATCCAGTTATGGAAAAGGCTTCAGGAGTCAACCTCGAGGCAAAATCCGGAGCCGGAGTCCCTGAGGCAGTTCATGGCTGAACGCAGTCATGTTCTGGCAACTCCTGCGACGCCGCTGGAACCAACCGTATTGGCCTCTGCCTTTCCATTGGACTATTTCAGTGATGTGGAGAGGGGGGATTTGCTGCATGGGTAACAGTCTATCCTCCATTTCTACTTTACCCAGGTTTCGCACACTGGAGAGGACACTCTGTTCCAGAACCACCATTCAGAGCGCGATACCATAGTCTTCCGAGACTGAAGGATGCCAACAACAACATATACATGTGCATGTGGTGTATAATATACTTACAAGTATTAGAACAGAACAAAAGAAATAGAACTGTAATGGCTAAGGAGCCACTTGTATGGCAGAAAATCCCGACCACTTACAAGAAATTAAACAATTTATTATTGGAATGATACGATCCAAGAAACCCAAATACAAACACAATGTCAAAAATACAAACTCAGAAGTAAATTATTTTGCAAAAATTCTTTAAAAATCTCTCACATAAACCTTCCAATCAGTTTCCAGCAAACTTAGTGCAAATTCAGCTACTAAGACAATACTAAAAGTACAGGACGGTAATAAGAAGCACCAAATACATTCTGTATTGGGAATTTCTGATCAGATCAGTTCTCATCTAACTTCTTAAAGTGCCACAAAAAATCAGAGTTCACAAGACTGCAAAAAAGACTAGAAAAGCAATGTGAAAGGCCATCAATAACAAAGTCAATTAGAATGTAGAACACATTCATCCTGAAATAATTTTCAGCATCCTTTTGAGCTGGGTTTCTTGGGTACCTGGGCCTCCTGTGAGTAGCAAAATTTTGTCACCCTAATTTTGACTGGCACATGCCACACTTTGTTGCGAAAACCAAAAGTGCCTTCCTTTTTTCTTTTTTACAGTTTTGCAGGCATAGGGAGCCCTGCAGAGTGCTCCCTGCACTCCCCAGACCCCCCAGATCTGCAGCGCTGGCTGTAAGTAAGTAGAGAACCCCCTCCCATCCCTGGCAGCAGCACAACCCTCCCTGTTCCTTAAAAGGGCATTGGCCAGTGCTTCCCAGGCTGGTGGTCATAACCCACCAGTTTGGGAACCATTGAATTAGAGTATTGTTGTCTAGTATTGTTTTAGATGAGCAAGCTAAAGCTGTGATCTGGATTTTTGAGATATAAGGAACAGGATTCTACTTTGGATGAGGCAGCTTTGTCAAAAAAAAAAAAAAAAGGATGTGCAAGACACACAACCACTTTCCCCCACCACACCCTCTCTCCCAAATCTGAGTTGGAGAACTTGGTTTTCTCCTGAATAGGTGTAGATTAAAGAACAGGACTGAACTGAATGTGCATATGATCTTTGGGTCTTACTGTTTGGATTAAATTACTACAATAAAGGATTTGATCTAGATCTGATACCATTAGCCCTAGAGCAGGAGTGTCAAACATAAGGCTTTTTGGGCCGAGTGCAACCCCTGGAAGCTCTTTTTCTGCCCCCTGTGATAATTGGGTCTCCCTTTCAGCAGCGCTGCTTCTGCTGAGGCTGGGAGAGGAAGATATGGAAGGAAGCCCCCAAAGTCAAGGAACACTATTGGGCAAGGAGCAGACCAAGAGGGGTGAGAGAGGGAAATACTGCTGAGGTGCTAGAAGAGCCCAATTATCATGTGGGCCACCCTTTCAGCAGTACCACTTCTTCCATCTTGTGATGCATGTATTAGTTTTGGTCTCAGTCTCTCTTTTACATACGTGGCTTGATTCAAAATTTGGGAAAGAAGGATTCTATTCAGAACAGACACCATTTGATAGAATACTCTTAGAAACAAAAGAAAAATATATCAAAAGAATGTATATGTTCCTATTGGATTTTGAGATGCATGCAGAAAAAATAAAAGAATGTATGATAGAATGGGCGCAAAACATAGGCCATAACATTACATCAGAACAATGGGAACAGATTTGGAAATATAATATAAAATTTAGTAGAGCAACAAATTTTAAAGAAAATGTATATAAAATGTTTTATAGATGGTACATGACACCAGTAAAACTGGTAAAAATGAATCAGAACATATCAAAAAATTGTTGGAAGTGTAAATGTGAAGAAGGGATGTTTTATCATATGTGGTAGACATAAAAAAATGCAAATATATTGGAAAATGGTAAGGAATCTAAGACATGAGATTGTTGGATTTACGATACAGCTGAAACCAGAGTTATTTTTGCTTAATATCACCTTATATATTATAGATAAAGAAAATGATGTGTATTTAGTTATTATGATATTAACTGCTGCAAGAATTTTATATGCTAGATACTGGAAAGATATTAAAATTCCAACGAAAGATGAATTAATAGAGAAAATAATGAATGTGGTGGAAATGGATAGGCTTACAGAGATTTTGGATCAACAGCATAAACTGACACAGATAAAGCAATGGAGACCATTTTATGCTTGGTTGAAAATGAAGTTGTAGATGTATAGATAGGGCATTTAGATGAATATATTTTATACATAATATATTATACAGATATGATATGTTAGATAAATGATATTAAGAGGTTAAACTAGAAGAGGAACAAGATTAGAAGATATGTATTGATTGATTAGATATATTGATATATGATTGCCTGCACTCTTCAACGGTATGTTTTTGTGTTTGTTTTTGTGTGTGTATTGAGTTTGTGTTTGTTATGCATTTGTTTATATTTGTTGTTTGTTTTTATTTTGGAAAATAATTAAAAAATTAATTTAAAAAGATGATTTCACTTCTGGCCCTCAGCAGGCTCCAGGGATGCTATTCGGTCTGCTGTATGAAATGAGTTTTTCACCCCGGCCAAAGGTTCCAGTTATTTCAGAATCTATCCACATATCTCTCACAGAAAAAAAAAAGACTATTGAAGACACATCATCTCTACCTTGTGGTCTCCGAGGCCCCAATTATACATTTGTGTTGTGGTATGTGTACTACTGAAATTTGTTTCTGTGTAGTTAGGCTTTTGCAAAGCTGAGAGAAAATTTGCATCATCCTGCCACATCAGCTGCTGGGCTTTATGGATATACAACATGTGACATCCAAGACGACCCTCCACCGTGAGGACCATGTAATCCATTTATTGCCTTTAGAGGTAATAGACCTCTATGGGTACGTGGCCACAGACCCATACAGCCACCTAACACCCCTCAGGCCTCTCCAGTTTTAGTTACCAATTGCTCTTTAACCGTAACAGCCTCCAATCCTGCTAGCCAGGCCAATTTGGGGAACCCTCCCCTGAACCATGCTCCAGCCTGAGCCCCTCTGACTCAGCTTGAACCCAGGAGCAGGGGTTACTGGGGTCTCCAGGTTCCATTCAGTCACACTGGATTAACTCCCACAACCAAGTACCCTATGTTCAACCAATCCCAATAATCCAGTCAGTTGTAACAGATCAGATTTATGGAATATAGATTTAAAAAATAGTTATACAGGCAGCACTGCATCAGTCAAAGATTTCAGAATTTAGGGTAGAGCATATCAATACAATACAATACAATAAAATACTCGGCACTACCACAACAATAAAAGCTAACTCCTAACTCGAACTATCACTCACCAAAGTCTTACACTTCCAAAGTCCAGTCTGACCCATCCCTGCTGCAGTCAAGGCGGGTCCATCTTGTCAGAATGGTCCAAGCTCAAGCCCCCGTAGCCAGAGACAAAGCTAGAACAAAGAAAAGCTCTTTTCCTTCACCTTTATAGGTCTCCTGACCCACCCACCAATCAGAACTCGTTTCCAGCCAAACGTTCTAGGGGTGGACGTGCCACAAGCCTCCTTACTCATGGTGGAATCCCCCCTCCCAACCTGAGAAGTTCACAGCTGTACCTTGTTGTTAATCAAATTGGCCTTGGAGCCCACTTCATAGTTTGGTACAGTAGCTGAGGGCCTTGTGAAGCTGCCTCCTCCACAGTTCTCTCAGACCTGGTATGCACTAATTAGAAGATGGTTACAGCTGGGGCCTTGTACTCGGGCCTAGCGACATGGCTACAAGCAGAAACTTTCCCTGTTCAGATGTTACCCGACCATCAGTATTCCCTTTTCTGTCACACAACAGTGTCACACTACCCTGGCCCTGACTCTTTTTAGGTACTGTGAAACCTTGGTTTTACCTGTGAGGCCTTGGTTAAGAGCAGCTCTGTATTCTTTGCAGTGGGGAGTCAGTGTGGTGGGTAGGGTTACCCCTTCTGTCTGCACTGTAACCCTGAGCAAAACTTTTCTCTGTGTTTCCTTTAGCAAAAAAAGAAAAGAAGACATTGGGGGCTTAGTCCTATGGTCCTATGGTTGTGTGCCCTTTGGGCATAAAGGTGGGATATAAATTAATAAAATAATAATAAAAATAATAATCTAATGTTACCAGAACTCATGTTCTGAGAGCACAGGGAGTTTTCTGGTGGCATGAAAGCTGAGCCACCATCATGTGCTTCTGGACTGCCACTACAAATGGGCAGCTGCTCAGCATGTGAAACAATGGACCCAGAGGCCTCTGTCAGCTCTGGTAAGTTGGCAGCAGAGGTATGTTGTGGGTGGGGAGGGGGAGGGCAGGAGAAGTTTGAGGGAGAAGTGGGAAAGGGGAGTGGGAGGAGAAGAAAGGGAGGTGGTGGATCGCAGCAGCACCAGCCGTTTATTCACCCCTCTCTTTTTCTCTCCTGAGACATCAATAAGCAAAATGGCTGGTATATGTCTGGGGAGAGCCATAGACAATTGTGCAGTCTACTGGGAGGGAAGTAAAAAATAATACCTCCTTGAGGCTGTCTGATCCCCCTGCCATATCATGAAGCACAGCCTTCACTGGTGTGCTGCTTGCTATAACAAAGAAGGGGATAGGTCTAGGCAGTAGGTGATACAGTAACACATCTCCATCACATCTAGTGTGGTTCTAAGATACTCCATTACCTTAATCACTGTTGTAGAATGCTGTTTTGCCCTGCATTATAGGAGTTCAGAAACTCAGAGTTCAGAAACTCAGGCATGGATCTACTGCTATAATGTCAATACTGATCCCAAGGAATTTCACATAAAGATATAAGGGTTCTACTTTCAGAAATATAGGCAACCCTCCATATCAGTGGGTTTGGAGTGGGCCAACTTTAGCCCTTCGAACCCAACTGTAGCTGTACTCCAGTCAGGTCCAAACTGAGGGCCGAGGAGGCCATAGGCCTCCAGAAGGCCCCAGAAGGCCAAAAACCACAACTTCCAATTTTCGCCCGAAACCCAGAAGTTGTGGTTTTTGGCCCTCTGAAGGTCTCAGAAGGCCCCCTGTAATGGAAAGAGATCACCGGGCAGATGATGTGGTGTTGACAGCGATATCCATGTTTTAACAGCTGGTGGACAGCTCTGGAAAGGGCAAGGCTAGTGGCTGGAGTCATAGAGGCTGCAGTCCACCGCCGTAATTAATTAAGGCCAATGGAGAATTTGATGGGCATGGACGAAAGAGGTGGCTCACACCTGAGCCTGATTGGGATTGATGGGACTACAGGAATAAAAGCAGCCCCAGATGTAGCATGAGGGGAACAGAGAGGCATGCTGGGACTCTGCTTGACAGATCCGTGTTGGACCCATCCAAGGACAGATGCAGGGATGCTGCCAGTTCATCGCTGAACTGCTGAATTGTTTCTGGACTGAGAAGATTCTGCTGGACTGTGCTTTGAAGCTGCTATGGACTTGCACTTGATGCTTCATACTTTCACCTCCTAAGCCAAGTGAAGTTTTGGGGGAAGGGAAAGCCTCTGGACAAGAGGAATTGGGAGGAGTGTTTGTGTAGCAATAAATCTTGTTAATTGCTCTCATCTGATAAACTTTTCTGTAGCAGTTCCTTTTGTGCACCACTTTTGCTGTTTCTGGAGAAGGGAAGGTGTTAATTAGTCAGAAAGTGGGCATTGGAAGGGAGACAGAATATTTCAGATGGGACACCCCCTGAAACCCACAGATTTCATTATCTGTGAGTTTCCCTATCCATGGGGAGCAGAACCCCCATGGATATCGAGGGCGGCCCTGTATATTAGTTGCCTTCTGCCATTTTAAACGTTGTTTCACCAACTCAAGCTTCACTGACTTAGAGCACAATCCTAACCAAGTCTACTCAGAAGTAAGTCCTATTTTGTTCAATGGGGCTTACTCTCAGGAAAGTGTGGTTAGGATTTCAGCCTCACTGGCTTCACTGACTCAAGAGTTGGCCAACACAGTCTGATTTAATGGGGTCTGCAGCAATTTTGAATTTGCCACAAGTGTTTGTTTCCGCACTGTCCAATGAACACTCGAGACAACAGATATGGGAGAAAGGGCCACTTTATTTAGCAGTTACAGCAGAAGAGGAGGCTGAGACCTGCAGCATCTGAGGCAGCGAAAGCCCCCTGTGGTGCAGAGGCGGGACCTCTGGGTGGTACCAGAACACCTCTGCCCCCCAGGCGGGCATGCACCCGACTCCAAGTTGCGCTCTGTTGTTGGGCAGCACATCTCATCCATGTCTGTCCCTTAAGGGGAAGGCAGCTGGACCGTGGGCTGTGCCACCTCGAGCTGCTGATCCTCTGAGGTGGACCCCACGGTCCCGGCCAGGGCCCTGTCTACATCTTCGTGCTGCCGAGCCCCTGAAGACTGAAATTGGGTTCCGCCCTGCCTATGCTGCCTGAAGGTGAATGCCCAAAGTCCCATTCACGCCTCCTAGCCCGCACCACCTGCCCTCTTAAAGTGACCAATGGCAGCTGGAAAGGGGGGGCAACCCTCTGGCCCATGACAGTCTGGGGTAGGTGAAAAAACTGCCTGCCCCTTGGCCAAATTTGGCAGGCAGCAAAAAATTCCTACCTGGCCCTAAATGGCGACCAGTTAAACTCATACTGCATCTAGGGCAGGGGGGTGGGTCTTCCCACGGTGCCCACGTGCAAAGGAGGAAGAGGGCTGGGTCTAGCACCTTTTAAAAGGCCTGCCGTAGCTGCCAGCCCCAGCCCCCCTCCACTCCCCAATGGGAGGAGACTCTCGTGTCCCAGGCCAGGCCAAACAAACTCCGATCACCCCTTCAATTGGGCGATCGGGATTACATATACACCAAGAGAAACTACCATATGGTAAATGGCCTTCTCTGTATGCCTTAGTTCCCCTCTCACATATTACATTTGCCCATAGCATAGGGAAAGTCTGAACTGCTTGCGTTTACAAAAACTCGTCCATGAACTGACCTCGCATCTCTTTGACATGAGAATGAAATTCACATACAATTACCAGTTTCTCCCGTTTTTATTTGCCAAGGAGAGCAATACACAGAGAGATTCAAGAAAATAGATTTGCAGGCGATGTGGCCTGTTATAAAATGTTGACTGTACAGACTGTTTATGTTCTGTAGTCTAGCAAAATGATCCCCCTGTTAACTCTAAATCAGTCTCGGAACAGGTATTGGTGCTCCTTCATTTGCAGCCTTGCTCAAAGGGAAATGTCATTTGTGAATCTTGCAGCAATGGTTCTGCCATGACAAATACTGTGGTTGACTGGTGATGTTCTATAAAGATGTGCTTTGCTAGGGTTTGGTACAAATGAATTCCTCCAGTACATCATCGCTTTTGTGCAAGATGCAGCTATCTTTTTTTTTTTTAAAGCAAGGGAACAAATAAAAAAACTGTGAACTTCCCATTTGATTAATATGCAGCGTCACCCACACCCTGCAGTTATACCAGCTGCATGCTGCTAGCTTATCACATTTTGAAACAAAACAGTGTCAGGGACTGTCAGAATGTTGCATGGAGACTGGCTAGAAACACCTACACGGTGTAAAGAGGAATAATGATTTAGTAGGTGTATTTATCTTTCTGGATCTGTACTCAAACAATGGAACAAAAAGGGGGTAACAGGATGCTGTGATACCAGAGGCAACTTATTTTGTGAACAGATATCAAACTAAGGTATTCATGTCTTGTGTTTCTTTTCTATTTTTTAAGAGAGCGTGTGTGTATGTGTGCACATGCCACCATTCCAAGCATAGTTGGCATTCATGATGGTATTCACCAGCTCTCATAAGAGCATCTGTATAATAAAAACAGAAAGCAACAACAGAAAATATGCCATTCTATATAAATAATAGCAATAAAAGTGGGACTTGGACAGTCAGCAACAGACAGACCAATCTAGCAAATCAATTTAACTCCCCAAACACTGAGTAAACAGGTCAGAACTTGCCTTTTCCACCTAAGAAGAAGAACAAAAGTGTGGCTGACTCTCCCTTAGAAATAAGTTCCACAATCACAGAAAATGCCCCGTTCTTGGTAGACACCCTTCTGTAGGCAAGGGCACTCCAGAGATGAGGCTACACCAGTGTGAGGATGTGCACTGGCCTAGCTGTGCTGGACCTGCAACCAGACAGAGTAAGTTTATGCTGGCCTGGGTAGGCTGATGCAGGGGATGGAAGAGGGTGTTGGGAGGTGTAACTGAGGTGGGGGGGGCATTTTTGGATGGAGGGAGCGCAGACTGGAAGGCTAATTGGGCCCAGGAGGGGGTTGGGACTGGCCATGGCAGCACAGGTCAACCCCCATCTCAGGGTTGACCAGCATTATACAAGCCACTCAGATTTGTACCCAGGAAATCATGGACACAGATCCGTAGCCCCATAGGACTGTCTGGTACACCACACCGGGTAAGGGGAATAAAATCCACGCACAGTTGCAAATGTGCTGTAAGGCACGTTTGCGAGCCCTAATGCCGGGTGAGCGTTTTTTGACGGGGGAACAGACTTTCAAAACCAGTTCATGAAGATTTTGGGACTCGATGTACAGCAATCTTTGTTTCATCATCAATGACATTGTAATTTATTCTGTATGGTCTGGTGCAGGAGGAGGTCCATCATAGGGGTGATGCAATGAAGTCTCACATCAGCTGACCAAACCCTAGTGATGCCTCTGCAGCTGCTCACCAAGTGTTGCACTGTTTATGTATTTATTTGCTCCTCCTATAAATTTTTAAAGAAATTTTAAAGATTTAAGATTAAGATTTAAGTTTAAGATTTTCAGTTAGTGTTGCACTGTTTGTGTATTTGTTCCTGTTCATTTTTACACATAAGTACATACATTTAGGCTGTGTGTATAATATTATAATTTAAAGGTGCAATTTATTCATGCAGGGGTGGGGCGACGATGTGCCAGCTCGCCCACCGCTCGCAGGCATTGCCCCGCCCATTGCATGGGAAGAGGTGCATCAAAGCGGTGATGAGCTGTCCTCCTGTACCGAGTGATGCAAACCGTAGTGATGCCACTGTAGAGGTAAAAACATAAATATTCATCATCATCAATCATCGTCATAATCACCCAAACAAACTGTTGAAAACAAACCAGCAGATGTGCGACTGAAACAGCCACAGGTACAGACATGAACTCAATATTGTATAAGCCTGTTGTTTGGTTTTGATCCCCACAAGGATCAAGGCTGCTTGGCTTGTCTGTAGCAGTGCAAGCAACAGCATCCAACCCACCACTGTAAAGAAAGACCATCGGAGATTTGCCACTGACTCTCTCCATGTGAAATGAAAACGACTCTTTTAAATATTAATGCTGTTTTACCAGGAAGCATTAAAATGCAAAATGTTGTGTCAACAAACCAATTCTTGTACTTGATATTAATTTTAAAACATTTTATAGTGCCCTGGATAGGGTGGCAGGATGGGGATTTATTTTGATTTTGTTTTTTGTTTTGTTCTTGCTCAATAGTGCAGTAATTAAGCAATGTATCTCAAATGCAGGGAGGGAAACCCAGAGACTGAAAAAAGCATAAAAGGAACAGCAGGAT
Organism: Tiliqua scincoides; assembly: GCF_035046505.1. NCBI lineage: Eukaryota > Metazoa > Chordata > Lepidosauria > Squamata > Scincidae > Tiliqua > Tiliqua scincoides. Next base: position 211,266,072 of record NC_089823.1, on the reverse strand, counting down.
CCCCTGCAGAGCCAGGTGGGCCCAAGTGCATTGATTCCAATAGACTGAAGCATAAGAAAGCATTGAATCAGTCTGTGCAGAACAATAGTAATCACTGTAATTAATAACAACAATAGATTTCTATGAGCTGAGTATAAATTAAACATGCTTCATTTGAATGCAGCCTTGAAAAGATGTCAATAATCTACACCTCAGTTCATGATAAACCCATTTATATGAACATGCCTCAAAAGTCTTCATGGATATCCTGACCTAGACAGACATGTTGGCACTAGAGGGCAGTCATAAAGCACTTGCTTTGCATGCCAAAGATCCCGGGTTCAATACTTCATGCCTTTAACATTCCCACCTGAAACCCTGGAGAACTGTTGATAGTGCTGAGCCAAAGGTCTGTCTTGGGAAAAGTACGCCATGTATAATGAACAATATGCAGAAGTAATCACTTTCGTAGCAACAAGTAAAATGTCACAAAGGAGAGAGCCATCTTTTGAACTCTCCAGAACTCCTCTTCAGGTTAGAGGTTAAGTAAAAAAGTGGGGAGGGAGAACCAAACATGAAAGAAAAGCTTCAAAGGCTGCAGCTGGGAACAGTCTTGAGACTGCGGATGGTTTTATACAAACTTACAGCCCAATCCTATCCATGTCTACTGAGAAATAAGCCCCATTGTGTTGAGAGAAGTGGGCCTGGGATTTCAACCAAGTTTCAACCAGTAGGTTTCAGGCTCAAACCTACTGGGCTGCTGCACTGTCAGAACTCTTGTACTGCCGCCCTACAGGATGCAGCACACAGTCCAGTAGTGTGGCTGCATTGGCAGGGGGAGGGGTTGGTTACTCATTGGCTGTTAGTGAGATTAGCCCCTCTTAGGGACAAGATAAATTTTAGTTTGTACTGTTGGGATGGACACACACGCATACAGAGAGAGAGAGAGAGAGAGAGAGAGAGAGAGAGAGAGAGAGAGAGAGAGTCTTCTCGTGCTCAGCCATTAAGCTCCCTCGTTGACGTTGGGCCAGTCATTACCTCTCAGACTTGCCAACCTCACAAAGTTCTTGTGAAGATAAAATGGGAATGGAAAGAATGCCACCTTGAGTTCCTTGAAGAAAAGATGAGGTTTAAATGTAATATAAATTAAATAAATGAGCATGTGATTCAACTCCTAAAACATGCAAATGAGGTATTAGATGAAATGAATTCAGCAACAGTCATCTGCAACAGCTGATCACAGGCCCTCAGCCACGGCCTCTGCTGGCACTCTGTGTACTTATGTGGATTAGCATCAGTTCACTCGGAAAAAGTCTTTGTGACCCCGATGCACTCAGCCTCCCATGTTACCTGGAACAGTGACAAAGAGCCCCCCTCCACTCCATCATGCTGCTTTCTTGTCACTGAAGCAGAACTTGGTGTGCTTGATGGTGTGCGCCCTCCTTTGGGAAACTGTCTCTGTCATGAAACCCCAGAAAGGTATGGATTCAAGTCTGTCAACCTAGACTCCCAGAGGAAGGTTGATAAAATAACATTTGAAGATGTTAGGCGTAAAGGCACAAGTTGTGAGAAAGAATTTTTTTTTAAAAGGTAAGGACTTGACAGTTTGGAAGCTTCCACTTGTCATGAACAGAGTAGGGCAAGCACATCCTGAGGATGTGATCCAAATTCTGGAAAATAGCACCCCTATAGGCTCATATTAATCTCAAGAAATATAACCATTTCCCTCCAAACACAGAAAAATCACCCTGTTTATTAACCCCAAATGGACCATGTTATGCAGTTCATTATGCAGCTAAGAGACCAGGTCCAACTTATATAAGGTTCAAAAGAGAGCAACCAAAATGATTGCTGGGCTGGGGCACCTCCCTTATGAAGAAAGGCTACAGCATTTGGGCTTCTTCAGTCTATAGAAAAGGCGTCTGAGGTGTGACAGGATTGTGACGTACAAAATTAAGCAGGGGGTGAATAAAGTGGCTAGAGGGATGTTATTTTCCCTCTCACACCAGAATCAGGGAACATCTACTAAAATTTGAGCATTGGGAGAGTTAGAAGTGGCAAAAGAAAATATTTCTTTAACCAACGTGCCATTAATCTGTGGAACAATCAGGGGGAGAATAACTGGCCCATCTCACCCCAGCAGTGTCTGTTCTAGTGGTTGTCTGCTGGTATTCATTTGCATCTTTTTAGATTGTGAGCCCTTTTGGGACAGGGAGCCATTTAGTTATTTGATTTTTCTCTGTAAACCGCTTTGTGAACTTTTAGTTGAAAAGCGGTATATAAATACTGTTAATTTAATTTAACACCTTGCCATATGACGTGGTGATTGCATCTGGCCTAGATACCTTTGAAAGGGGATTGGACAGATTTCTGGGGGGAAAGTCCATCACAGGTTACAAGCCATGATGGGAATGTGCAACTTCCTGATTTTAGAACTAGGCTACCTCAAAATGCCAGATGCAATGGAACAGTAACAGGAGGTATCTTGTTTTGTATGATTCCTGAGGCATCTTTTTGGACACTAAGATACAAGAAGAATTCCAGTTGATAAAGGGGGAGAGAAGATATCAACTGGAATTCAGTTTATAACCACCTGGAGTGCAGGAGAAGCCACACAGTGCATTCCTGTGCATATTTACGAAGCCCAGCCAAGTTCAATGGAACTTGCTTCCAGGTAAGATAAAGAGATCTTCAGCCTCTAGCGCCTGTATACAACTGTACAGCTGTGACTGATGTCCTCTGGAAGCAAAGGTATCTGCAGGAGCATAAAACTAAACTGGGGAAATATCATCATCATCTTCATTATCATGTTGTTTGTCTTCCAGCCTGTCCTAGCATCCTGTCCTCAGACCTGAAGTCTAAGCAAAATGCATTTGCTGAACATGGCTAAGGTGGTATTCAGGCAGCTGCACAAAACTGTCAGGTCATCTACAGTGTTATAGGAAATTTGAGAATCTGTGCTTCAGTCTGCAGAAAGATGCCATCTTTTTTCATTTCTCAGAAGAGAAACTTTAGAGGTGCCAAGTCATGGGATACAGACAAAAGAGCCACAGGATTTTCCTTTCGACAAGCAAATCAGCAGGATTGTTTCTTCCACCATGCAACTTGGGAAGATAACAAAGCAGAAAAGAGCTCAGAAATTATCTTCCCATCCCTTCTGGTTTTATTGAAATGAAAGCAATGAAGCGTTATCAAAGTCAAATCTCTCACTGGAGAAAGCGGCTCTGTGCAAGAGTCACAAGCACTCCTCATATTGAGCAGGGCTTCATAGTAAAATCAAATATTTCCCCTTCCTATTTATTTTCTTTGCATTACATTCAGAATCATTGAATTAAACATCTTAAATGTCAGATTCTTAAACAGTGAGGATTTCAGATGGATACATTTAATGTCGCTTAGATGCAACAAATATTTTATGTTCATTTAAAATAGAGCTCAATCCTATCCTTTTCCCGCTGCCAATGTAGCTATACCAAAAAGGTAAATGCTATGTCCAACAGGGAGGATCAGGAGGTTTGAAAGAAAAATTATTTCCTGTTCACCAATAGGTTTTATCAGATGTGCGACAACTCATGAGCTGGCACAAGTCCAAGGAGAAGAAAGGGGTGAGTAACCTCTGAATGGAAGGGGCAGGATCCAGCAAGCACCATTGTTTCATGCTTTCCCCCTCCCTACCCAGTTTTGCCCTCTCTCCACCCAACTCCCACCCCCACCGATTACTTATCGGCACCAGCAGTCACTCCAGAACTGCCACTGCCTCTGCAGCCTCTCTGGCAGAAGGACAGCAGCATTTACAAACTCCCCTGCCAGACTGTTCATTACGGGAGACAGAATAGGATAGGATAGAATACGTGAGGGGAGATAGTATTGGGCCATTGGTATCAAATCCAAACCATTTTGATATTGACCCTGCGACATGAAAGAAAACCAAGTATATGCTGCAGGTGGGAAGTGATTAAGCATTTAGCCTGCATGAGCACCACTGTTCACATCCCTTTAAAAACGATGACTGCTATTGAGACGATAATCGATTCCATATTCAACATTTGTCAGGACTATGGAAGATAGGTTGGTCTCTTGCCGTCTCATTCTGATGAGGACAAGCGTCATCCGTCACATTGTGGGCTCTTTGCTTTCACATGCAGATTCATAAATTATGAAATGGAGTGTAGCTTTGAGATGCTTGCTGCACCTGTGACCTTCATAGCCACATGATGAGATGAATGGGGCAGTTCAGCATTTCAGAATGGAGTGATAAGAGCATGGGATGGGTTTAAATGATGTTCTCCCCAGATTTTCTTTAAATTACTAAAGTTTGATTACACATGTCAACCAACACATGACTGGCTAACAATATCAGAACTCCAAGCATCACAGCCTCATTTAATCACCTCTTTAGGGTGACTTCCAGGATTTCTTTGTTATTTTCACTGATAATGGATACCCTGCAGAAGTATATACTGCCCATCCCCTCTTGTGCTGTCAGAGACAATCACAACCTCCTTTCATTGATCATCACAGTTCTGTTTGAACAAAACATCTGCTTAATCAAATACGTTGCATGCTTCCCTCGGGTCACTCAGGCAAATAAGATCACAATAAGCAACAGTTTCCCTTCAGAATTGCTCAGGATTGGGCTCTTAGTTAAAATTGGGCTGCCTCTTGCCATTTTTGAAGGAAAACAGATACCATCCAATTATCAGCAACCCTTATCCAGAGTTGCCTCTGCCATCCAGGGATCCAGTTGCCTTTCCATGGTCATATATTATTTAGGGCTCTATCTGTCTTACTTGTATAAAAGGGTCTCCTTTGAGGCCAGTCTCTGCTCAACTCCCTGATTCTGACCTACACTATTTGTCAGATAGTTAATATCCTTCCAGTTTTTATAAATGACTTGGAAGTTTTGAACACGTTTCATGAGTCTTTCCAGATTATTTCCATTTCTTCTGCTTGGACAAAGTGAAAAACAAAAGCCCTTATAATCCCAGATCAGCCCCATTGGGATCCTTATTAATGACTTGGTTCTAAGCAGATTTTGTAGTTAGGCTTTCGGGGCGGAGGGGAGGGAGAATACAAAAATAAAGCAACAAAACTCTAAATAAATGCCTGCACTGAAACAGAAGGACTTTGTTAGTCATCAGAAAACTGGAAATAGATTTAGTTATGGTTTGCCAAAGGATAAAGTAATGGGCAGCCCAATCCTGAGCTGCCTGTTGTACCAGGACTGCCACAGTGCCAAAATGGCTGCCATGACACCCTGCGCACAACAGGGCAGCCGGCGGCTGCTCCTCAGGGAAGGAGGAGCATCCCCTTCACCTGGGTAAGAAAAGTAGCCCCGCAACAGGGCTACTCGATTCTACGGAAACCCATGGGTCGCCACAGAATCAAGAGCCTTTGTGTTGGGTTGGTGGCCCAACACGGAGGCTCTGGATGTGGAGGAGCAAAACCCCTCTGTTCCTGCCTCCCTCCCACCCTGCTGTCTCCCCCAGCATACTTCCTCCCCACCCTCTCCCTGCCCTCCCCCCACCTTCCCCCTGGAATGCCCCGCCTCCCCCCACACCTCTACCTACCTCTCCACTGCCTGGCGGTTTAGGCAACCATGGAGTGGTGGAGTAGCAGAGGTCCACTGGCACTAGCTCAGTGCAAAACTGGCGCTGAGCGGTGCTGAACAGGCACTGAGGGCTGCAGTTGTGCCTTACAGCTTGTTTGCGACACTCAGAGCCAGTGGTGGACCAGTGCTAAGAGCTCAGGACTGGGTGTCTAAATGATTATTAGCACTTTTTTGTTCTTTTTTCTTCAAGTTGGGCAACTGCCTCCGCAGCTTCCTCTCTTTTAAAATTCCAGGGGAAAAAAAAACTACTGAAGAGGAAAGTCGATAGGAACTGAAAGGTCAAAAGAATAGCCAGGAGTTAGGCTGCCTGAACAATAGACCAAGCCCTGTTCCAACATGGATCCTGCTGCACACACAGTTCTGTGGAAACCAGCAATTTGGGGGCTGCACCTGCAATTATGGTCATTGGATTGGAATGGCAACAGCCCTGTTAGATGACAGTGCCAATCAACTATGTGCCAATCAACACTGACAGTGCCAAACAACTGTTTGGAAGAAGAAGTCAATTGTTATAGGGTGGTGGAGGTCCTCATGCAGCATGCCTGCAGTTTGCATACACAATACTGCTGGGTCCTGGGATTTTTGGAGCGAGGCTTAGTAATAACTGGTTTATTGCGGTATGAACTATGTAGACCAGAACTAAGGTAAGAATTAGGCTTAAGAACTGGAACACAACCAGCTGCAGCCAGTGAATGGTTTACAAGGCTAAACTGCTGGCCAACACTGTGTAATCATAGGGTGGATTTTCCAACCATACTTTTAAACACTGCAGGAAACCACAGAGGCTGGAGATGTTTCAGCCAGCACTGTGCAAATCCACAGCTGTTGATGAGATATCTACTCTTGCTGAATCAGCCCCTTCTGCCAGGGGCCGCAGCCCAGCCAATAGCCATGCACTTTCAGGATGTGAATTGAGGTACCACCACCTCCAGCATTTAAAGCATTTCTTCCCCTTTTTATCATACATGGTCATTATCCCAAATGCTACCCTGATGTATTCCAAGTAGCTAAAAAGGCACTGTTTGAAGATGTGGCTCTCTTGCTTCTAGCAGGGGGCAAGCAGCTGTTCCTAGACCCTATCAATTCCAACACATTATCCCTCCCAGCACCTGCTGCTGTCTCCTTTCTGCTTCCTTTGAGCATGTAATCCTGTAGTCAGTGGCATTGCTGGTGTGTGCGTGTGGAGTGAGGACCACAGTGGGTGATGCACTCAAGAGAGAGGTGACACTACTACTGGCCAAAATTGTGAAAATCTTGGTATTTTCAAATAATACAATCATATTATATATCTTTCAACGTGTAGTTTAATGCAGGATGCAATGAAATAAACCACATTGAAGTATCTCTATTCTATCAAATGGTATAACCAAATAACCAGGAAAGGAAAACACAACTGCCTTATGGAACAAAAAGTGGATTCCCCTTAACTCAAAATTGACCAGTGAGACTGATTGTTCCAAAACCTATGAGGTGTAATTATGATACAGCAGGAATCCAATAAGGTGTTAGTATGAGCCAGTTCTCATTTCCATGTGTCAAAGCTCATACTACAACTCTTATTCAGTTGTGTGAATGCCATCAAGTTGGTCACTGGGTTTTTGTTGGTTACTGTTGTATTGGGTGACCTGTACTGTTATATATTTAAATAAATAAAGTTAATGGGAGTGACACCAATCCTAGTGACACCTAGTGACACTTAGGCTGTGGGTATGATATTGTAATTTATTCTGTATGGTCTGGGACAGGAAGAGGTCCATCATGAGATGACGCTCTTGAACAGGTGATGCAAACCCTAATGACATCTCTGACCTGTAGTAAGAAATAGTAGAAGTGTATTGCATGTCAAGGAGTTAGTGATGTTCACATGTCACTTTAAGGGTTAAAAGTTTGCTGTAGCAGCCAGCTCTGGTATATTTCCACTGCTTGGTGGAAGATTCTGGATAGCACAGTTTATTCTATCTTTGTCCCTTAACTGGGTGCATTTTCTAAGCCTTTAGGCTCCCAGGTAATGACTGGCACATGGACGTGACTGCACGGTTTTTTGAATCTTATTTTACTCCTGTTCTCCCCTGGGGAAGCACTGGGCATTGCTTCAAGATCATTTCATTTGAGCATAATTCAATGAACCAGTTAATTTGAACATAATTACCTTTCTTACTAATTAATGGGGTTATAAGTATATTCTTAGCTATTATTAGGCATAGTGGGCTTATATTAGACCCAGGTCCATTATCAGTGACCATCAGTGCAAACCAAAGCTGTTGCAGATGTTACGCAGGCAGGCTCAGAGTCTGCTCCTGCCATTGACTTTTCTTTTGACTTCCAACAGCACAAGAGAGGCATAAGGTTGTCTGTGTTTTTCTGTCTAATAATAAATGTTTGTTTGTATGTTAGTTTAGGCAAGGAGTCCTGTTCCTCTTTGCCCACTGGTAAGCTCATTGCCTCTGAATCTGAAGAGAATCTTTGCCCTCAGGTGAGACAGATCCTCTTGGAGCAGGGAAGCATTTTCCGATTCCTTTTTCTTTGCATAAGCTGTTTTAAGATTGTTTTTGTTGCATTATATAAATATTCTTCATCCTCAAGCTTAAATTGTGAAATCATATATTGATTACTATATGGTCTCTAAATAATATCACTACATTTTTTGAAAGTCTGTGCGATGGATATATATATGTCAACTTATTGGGACAGTATATAAACTAGTATATGGATTGCATATGAGGAAGCATTCCACTACACCAGTATTTCTCAAACTGTGGGTCACAAGCCAATTTCAGGTGAGCCCCCATTCATTTCAATATTTTATTTTTAATAAATTAGACTTGATTGTTCCACGGTCTGTGACTGCATTTGGGGAAGAGTTACAGCTCTGTACTTCTAAGAGGCTACTATATATGCTTTTAACCATGATAGTCAATGGGACTTACTTCCGGGTAAGGGTGGGTAGAACTGCAGCCTAGGATTGTTAAAAATTTTCCTGCTTAATGAAGTCACTTCCAGTCATGACATTACTTCCAGTGGGCTCTGACAGATTCTCATTTGAAAAAGTGGGTCCTGGTGCTAAACGTTTGAGAACCACTGCACTACATTACTAAGAAAAGGGGAAAGTCACACCAGGAGTGGGACGTGTGCTCCTCACTGCACAAAAAGTTTTGGAAGTTTCAACCAGCCTATTTCTTTTCCTTTTTGCAGGCACAAGGTGTGTTGACATTGTGGTACAGTAGAATGTTTTTATTTTGCTTTGTAATACAATATACTATGGAAACAGTAATTACTTCCTGGAACGTAGTGATGGAGCTATAGGACGTACAAAGTTAATTTATACTGAGTCGGGCCATTGGTTGATCTTGTTCAGCATCATCTACAAGTACATTTGTGGCTTACATTAGTTGGACTTATGCCATCAGCATGAGTATGTAGCTAAGGCATTTCACCAGCATCCAGGGCACATATATTGGTGGAACTGGAGCTGTATCAGTGGGGGTTTAGTTTCACCAACACTACTGGTGTTGTATTAGAATCTGAGCGTGCACATTATATTGTATAGCACTCAAAATGGTATTACTGAGGAATAGAATTGGGCTTTAAGTACTGTATATAGTTAAATTAAATATTGACATTCCAAATCAATGCAAACTTACTTAAGAAAAATAGCACAGAGATCAAGAAAGAGCTATAAAGCGTAATAGTGAAATCATCCAACTAAGACAACTCAAAATAATATTTCATGGTGCATGCCAGGCAAAAAAATATGTCTCCACTGCAGAATTACAATTCGGACCCAATCCTATGCTGGATCTTGAGATTCACCAACATAAAGCTGGGTCTGCTGGGGCCACCACTACTCCAACATTCTTTGATCTGTTATAGTGGCCTGGGAGCTGGTAAGCTCTGTGTTGGAAGTAGCAGACTGCAGAACCTCTACTGGAGCTGGTAGGTCGGTGGCAAGGGTGGTTCCAGGGCATACTAAGGCAGGAATCAGGCCAGGCCATGGGTGGTTTGGGGATGGGAGGGGATGGATTTTGGCAGCAACTGCGTACATCAGATCCTATCTCCCCATTTCCCAACCCAGACCCAACCACAACCTAAGTACCAGACCAGACCCACCCACCTTCAGACTTAAGCCAACCAAATGGGTCTTAAGAGGTCCATTGAGGCTCAGAAGACCTACAAAGAGGTAAGAAAAAACACTGATTGTAGGCTGTCTGGTCTCCGTCCAGCCTATAGCATGTAGCACCAGCTCTGCACCCTCTGGCTGGCAGGGGATAGGACCGGACTGTCAGTAGTGGTTTCCAATGCCATTTCAATGTCCTGCATTCCCAAAACAAAACTAATGGCCCACAAAATGCAAACCAATGTTGCTACCTACAATGGTATTGCAGTGAATTGCAGGCTAAATCTCTGATTGCACAGCATGTTGAATACATCAATATTCCTTCCAGAACATTACAAAAGACTCATATCTCTCTACCCATCTCTGCCCTTTTCTTCACTGAAAATATAAATGTTTCTCTTTATGTCCCAGCTTTTCATAGCTTTGGAAATTTTGAGAGTTTAAATGCTGAAAGTCTTAATTTGTTTTTCATTCATTCCATGCATAATGCACCCCTGGCACTGTCGTTTAATTACAGTAATTCCAGGAAGAAGCTTGAAATGTTTTGTTTTCAAGCAAAATGTGTTTTCCTTTTTGCTTCATCTGCTCTGCACAATGAAAAGCTTCAAGAAAGTCTTGTAAAAATAGGCACCTCCCTGTAGGTAAGTATGATTTCGCCTCACCAACAGCTCTGAATGAAACTTGAATTTTTAATTTACCTTTTGATGACTCTTACACCAACTGTTTTCAATTATCACCAACTGGATGTGTCTAGCAATGCCGCTTTTGTGGTAGAAGCAATGGAGTACAACTGATCCTTTTCAGCCAAGGAAATCAAAATTTTTACTGCTGCTAAATTCATTAGGACACAGTTTGCTCTCTTCAGCAATATCATGTTAAACATCTGACTGATGTTGCACCTGGAAGGATTGTCTTAAGGATGGTTAACAACAAGCCAGCCAGGTGTAATGGGATCCAGACATTTCCTTCTGAAACATCTCAGAAGAAGAGAGACTTTACAGTAATTGGCTCCTAACTGCTTATAAAGGCTTGACTAGAGTTTCTCAGATTTTCCCTTGGAGTTTTATAACCTTCCATAAACCTGCCATGCTACAATTCAAAGCTGTAGGTCAGGAGTTGAACATCTAGGGTAAACCAGAAAGAGGTACATGAATGGTGAGGCAGAGCTATTGAGAGATTTATGGGATTTTTTTTAAAGTCTGCCAAACCAGCTGATGCAAGGGGAGAAGAGGCATTATTCCATGAGCTGCAGAGCCTGTATTTGACTGTGGGCACAATCCTAACCAGGTCTACTCAGAAGTAAGTCCTATTTTGTTCAATGGGGCTTACTCTCAGGAAAATGTGGTTAGGGTTGCAGCCTGTGTGACTGACTGCCCTTAGCATTGTTCTATACCTTTTCAGACAATGGGCACTATCTTGCTTATCAGCTGGAATGCTCTTGTCCCGGGCTCTCCATATCCTGGCCTAGTGGGCTAGATCCAGTGCACAGCCAGATCCATCCCCCAAGTGAACGTTGCTTACCGTTCTGCTGGAGAACTGCTGTAACTGTTGCCCAGCCAGCTGCTTCTGGGTTCCATTGCCCGAGCAGTAATTGAGCCCAGATTTTTGAGCAGATGCAGCTGGCTAGGAGGCAGTTTTGGGGACATTGGCAGCATGGAACAGTAAGCACTATTAGCACCAGGGAAGCATTTCCCAGGGCACAATGGTCTCCAGTTTGGAGAACACTGCTCTTCTCCATGGCCTCCTGTGCATTTCCTGAGTAAGCCCTGGCAGAACAGTAAGCACTATTAGCACCAGGGAAACCAATGAGACTGATTGTTGACGCAGGTGACACAAACCTAGTGATGTCTCTGCAAACCAATTGACAATATTACTGACCTAGGTGGTCCAGTGGCTGGAATCTGTATAAGGCAGATTGTTATGATAACCTCATTCTCCTGAATCGAAATGACTGGCAGAATTCTTCATTTTACCTATTGTTCTCTGTTAAGAATGCTGTTAGACTGAGTTTGGAAAAATCCACAATGAAATGGGTATGTTAAGATTTAGTGCACAATCCTAAAGGCCACTATGCTGTTGAAACACATGCAAAATGCACCATGATATCACGCACAACCAGGCCACCACCAGAAACAGCAAGCAGCCATAGCCATGACAGTGGCCTTTGAAGATGCCCTAGCACAAGTAAGTTGGCATGGGGGGCAGACGGGATGAGAGGGCAGAGAGGGCAAAAGAATGGGTCGGCGTGGAGAGGGAGTGTATTGAGGGCAGGAAGGCAGCTCCACTGATATCCTACCCCCTTCCTAGCCTTGATCCACCTCCTGGGTCCACTTGGAGTTGTTATAAAAAGCTGGCTTCCTATCAGGGAGGAGGTGGCTTATCCCATGATAATGAATGAACATTCCCTTACCTCAAGGAGGCTTCCAGGACTGCCCCCTACAGGACACAGCCACACTCTGTTGGCACAGCTTCAGCAGCAGGTGTGGATTTATTTAGGATTGGGATGTTAGCTTTGTAAAAGTATCCCTTTTCAATCAATTTTTTTAATTTAACATTTCAGAATTTCATTTGCAAATTTCAAACTACTCAGTGAATCCAGAGTTTGTAGCAAAAAATCAATTTCTCATCTAGTGTCAATCTGGTTCATTAATTTTTGTCTCTACAAAGTACTTTAGGGCATTTTGTCTCAATGCAACAAGATTGGAGAGATACGGGGCTTGGAGGCAGAAGGTTCATATGTAGCATTGACTGATCTACTCACCCAGTTGTGCTCTCTTTATTTTGTGATTTGAAATTTGGTTGGTTGGCAACCTTCAGTCTCGAAAGACAATGGTATAAGCCTAGAGCACCCGGTATTCCCAGGTCATCTCCCATCCAAGTACTAACCAGGCCTGAGCATGCTTAGCTTCCAAGATCAGACGAGATCAAGCACGTGCAGGGTAACAGTTGCTGACTAATTTGAGATACAGGAAGCAAAAGGGCCCTGTGACAGGCTGTCATTGCTTCAAACTGATATGTAGGACTCCAGTCGAAATGACACATGATGGTGGCAAAACCTGTGTCTTCAAATGCAGAACTGCTCCAATCACATCTACTGCTTGGGATGAGGGCGCATCAAAGGAAGGTGACAGAGGGTGCTTAATAAGAAGAAATAACAAATATATAGACAGCAGCATCACTAGGGTTTGCATCACCTGATGTGGGAGGCCAGCGCACAATCCCTATGATGAACCTCCTTTCATGCAGTGGGCAGGGCAATGTCCCAGGCAGTGAGCGTGGTGATGCACAATTGCCCTGCCCTCTCTGGTTTTTTTTGGCTATAACATTGATAGAACAGAGTTATTTCAACACTGTTCGTTCCATTGCATACTGCATGGAATTATGCATTGATTGATATATAACATGATGGTATTATTCAAAAATGCCAACATTTTAAAAATGTTGGCGAATAGTGATATCACCCCCCATGCGCATCGCTCAGTGCAACCCCCACCCCCTGCACCCCTTAGCAAAGCTACTGTGTATACAGTAAATAGCAAGTGTTCAAATACTGCAAACACAGATCAAGCATAGCAGAAAGGTACAAGATTATACCCCAAATGTCAGTTACATGATGAGACAAAAATATTTATTTTATGTAAGCATTCTCCAGGTAAGTATAGTGGTGTTATGTGATTCATTTCCTTGTCATTGCCAAGTCGAGGATTATTCAATGAGGATAGTTGCTGATCATTCCCAGAACAGAAAACCAAAGAGAGATCTTGTGACCCACTTGAGCAATGACAAGCCTTGCATCTTATTGAATGTCAGAGAACTGGATATTTTAATGTAAGCCATACAATCCAATTAAAACGTATTGGGTTTCCCGATATATGGATTCAAGGCATTCATTATGAAATCCTTCTCGATGGCTTTTGCTGATATCGTCACAAACCCTCATTATAGCTAGTTAAAAGATAAAATCACCCAGTCTAGTGTCATTGAAAGAGGCTTTGTAACCTTTAAAAGGGCATGCTGTCATTTAAATACTTTCTACAATGCTGGTTTCCTTTATTCATGATAAGTGCTCATCAGTTTTCTTCTCCATCTTTACACTTTACAGCCTTTGGTAGTTTTTGCCCTTTTTCTCACTTAAACTAATGTGGACACTACTGATAGGCCTGCTGTTGAGCAAAAGTCATCCTTTCAAATGCAACTCTTCTTTCTTTTTTAGGAATGCTTCTGAAATTCTCTGCAACCTGTTTTAATTATTCTACCTGATTTCTGAGCTGGAAAGAGTGCATTTGAAATTCTTCATTGTTCTGTTAGTTCTGAATTTCATACACAGTGTAATTCTGAAATGTGCAGTTTGCTGTGGTTTCTAGTTCATTCAGGGCCTAATCCTATCAGCCTACTGCCTGTGTTCCTTAAAGTGTGCAACACCAAGCTTGGCAGTCTGGTAGTTTGGCAACATGACATCATCATCAGACATCCATAGGCAGCATTGGAAGGAGTCATGATGTCACACAGCTGTGAAAGCTATTTGTGCACTAGCATGGACCCCTTAGAAGGAATGCTGCTGGCTGTGACACTGGAACTTACATTTACGTAGTGCAGCATGCTTTCTGCAAATGTGATCCACCATTCTGTGTAGGCAAGCTGTCACCCTGTGCCTGTAAGTCAGCATAGTAGGGGATAGGCAGTGAGGCAGTGGGGCAGGGAGAGGTTTGTATTGAGGCCTGGAAGGGGTGGTATTGGTGTGGCAGCTCCATCAATATCAGCAAGGATGCCAGAGAAGGACTGGGCTGCCAGTCTCAGTATGGTGAAGTCACAGCATATTAAAGCCTCTTCATTCTATGAATTCAATCACAAGATAGAAGGCCAAAACAAAAACAGGAGGATGTCATTTTTCTCAGTAAATATACTATTTTCTGCACTGCTTTTCTTGATCACCCTCAAATAGTGAGCTTAGAACTTTCCCAGCTGGAAAACAAGCATAATTTTGAAAGTAGAAACAAACCTGTAAAATTATCTTGTGTAAATTTGACCGTTCCAAACTCATTCTTAGCTACTGCCTCTGCCAGGTCTGAAATAAAACTAAACATCTAGGGAGAAAAAATATGTATATCTATTTTATCATAACAATTCTATATTTAATTCAAAATACAGTAAGTACACAAAATGTAAGTGAATTAATTCTACTTTAACAATTTTGTGCAGCCACAAAAGGGGCTAACAATCTAAGTATTGGCAAATTCCTTCATATAAATAGATAAGCAGTGGCAAATCTGAAAAAAAATCTCAAAACTGAAAAAGACCCCTCAAAGGAACTCAAAGTGCAAGCGCAGAAATACTTCCTAAAAAAATTGAAGAAAATCTGTTTTAAGTTGCCAAAATATGGCTTTGATTTTGCAACACTTGAGATCTAATACATTTTAGAGGTCTGGACAGTATCAGAAAGTTGGAGAAAAGTCAAAGAAACAGGGATTAATAACACTGGTTTAAAATGTTCAACCGCAAATATCTAGCAGGTCTAGTTTTTACATCAGGGCACACTTGGAAGAAGATATATTTGGAGAAAATTCATAATTGAAATAGGACCCTGTGAGGAAACTTGAGATCATAGATATGTACAGGAAAAATTGATCATAAGAAAAACTCAACTAGGAATCCAAACTTAGAAAATGATCATGAGAGTTACATGTGGCACAGTGGTTTGGGAACTGAAATCTGAAGGAACAAGCAAGAAATGCGCATCGCTGGGAGGCCATATTGGATTTGCAAACTAAACTCCCACCGTGCCATGAGAAACCCAGAAGAAAATACTAAATAGAAACTTCTCAGAGAGGCTCCAATAGAAAACACACACACACACACACACACACACACACACACACCTAACAGAGGGCTGGCTTTCCCTCTCCTATGCAGCCTAGGACACTGGAAACTGGAATCTAGCAATTTACCTCACAAGCTGCTGCCAAATGAGGTCCAGGATCCCATGAGTTGCTCCTAGTAACAAGCACACTTCCATCACTACTAAAGTAGTGTTCAGTTTGCATGATGCCATATGTGAGATAATTACTGTTTGCCTAACCAGCCAAGGATGGAATGTCCTAGGAGACTGCTGCTCCATTGCCATTGTTATCATTCATTGCTGGGTTAAGAAATGAGAAACATCTGAAAGAGTCGGAGGGATCTTTCCTATAATCAAACTGGGCATTCCTTCTCCCCCAAGTTTACTTCAGAAAATGACAACACTTTCTGAAGATATATAATTGGAGAGGGGGTGTGGTTTCCTCCTCTTACAAATAACCTGAAGAAGAATCAGAGACCATTAAGGACTGACTGATGTGGTCTGGGGAGAATCCTGTCTCTGAAAAGTGGTGTGACAAAACACAACTTAGCAGTGTTCCGTCATATAATCTATGAATTTTCTATTCAAAAAGGCTGAAGAATCAATCAATCAATCACTCAATCAATCAAGGAGAAACATTAATAGTCCAAACGTAACCAGTGTTGGCCACAGCCCATGCTTGGAAGGAGAAGGCTGGAGGTCTTCTCGGAGGAAGAAGGCATTTGTCCCCTTACCCTGGGTAAAACCCCAGCCTGTACAAAGGGGCTACTTGGATCTATACAAGAAAAATTGCTGGTGGGAGTTTGAGAAACCCCATGTCGGGTTTTCAAGCCCAAGTGTGGGAATAAGATATGGTGCACACTGTTGCTGCCAATCCTGTCCCCCTCCCACCCTGATCCACCCCCTCCTCTCCCTTGTTCTGTTACACCTCTCTCCGCACCAGTTCTGCTCTCCCCCCCCCCCGTCCACCTGTGCCACCTGGCAGGAGCTTACCTGCACTGTTGGGTGCTCCTTTGGGATTCAGCATCAGCAGGATAGTGCAGGCCTTCCCTTCAGCACTACTTGCACTCTGGGTGTTGCAATGTGCTTTCCAGCATGTTTGCAACCTTCTAAGATAGTACAATGGTTGCTGTGCTGGTGCTCAAGGCTCATAGGCTTGTGCTGGTAGAAGCTGATTATCTTATCTAGGGCAGGAGGTCTGGTCTAGAGGGTAGAGCCTCCGTCTGCCTAAAGATAACATCCACAAGGTCGCCAGTTCGAGGCCACCGGCACCGTGCAACCTTGAAGCAGCTGACAAGCTGAAGCCGAGCTATTTCCATCTGCTCTGAGCATGGGAGAATGGAGGCCAGAATGTGAAGCCAGATCGGAATGAAACACCTGAATGTAGTGGTTCTTGAAAGAAAGAACCTTCTTTCAATTGTAAAAATCCCTATTTAAGAAGGGATTTAAATAAAGCCTGCCTATATAAACCGCCTTGAATAAAAGACCAAGAAAGGTGGTATATAAATACCTGTTGTTGTTGTTGTTTGTTATCTACACATGAAAATTTTCATGTGTAGATAACAACAAACTGAGAGCAAACTGAGAGCAATGACTCAGAAACATTTTCTTCCTGCAAGCAAGCATCAATAAGATCACAAAAATAATGCTATTAAAGTTCCTTTTCCATAGTCAAAATCAATCACTTCTTCATTGAATCCAACAAACTCTAGAAGTCATTATTGGAGGGGCAAAATCATAGCATAATAGCTCTCTTTCCTGCATTCTATGAATTCCATCATCAAGACTGAAAAAATTAATTCCTCAGGGAAAAGGAAAAAAAAAACAAAACATTAGGACTCCAGTTATTATATCAGTACAATGACTTTTCTGCACCACTTTTTTTCATCCATGTTCAAACTATGAACTTAGAAATTCAGACTGTAGCAACCATAATAAAGAAAGCAGAAATAAGCCTGTTAGATTGCCGGTTACCAACTCTTTAGGGCAGTCTTGGCAGCCTCAATTAGATTGTCTTATTTTCAAACAAAAGAAACCAACAGCCCAGTCCTAACTTGCCCTGGAGCAGGCAGGTTGGCAGGCCGGCCCTGCATTCACAGCAGGGTTGGGGTCAGTTGCAGCTCAGCCAGGGGCAAGGGGAATCACTTCCCCTTACTCCGGGTAAAGCCACAGCAGCTCCCATGGGGCTACTTGGATCTGTGCCACCTCAGGAGGTAGTGCAGATCTGAGTAGTCCGGAGCTGCCCCGGGCTGCCTAGGATCAGGGAGAGGATCTGGCATAAGTGAAAGACAGAAAGAAAACAGCAGAAAAGGGGGGAATGATTGGCCTTCCTCCTCTATATCAAAAACACTCTTCCTGTGTGCTCCTTCTAGCTCAGTCTTATGCAGAGGCCCTCTGCAATTCAATCTTGTATTATGCCTTTGGGGTAGGGGCTGAAGCTCCCTGTGTGGCCAATCCTGGTCTTGTCATCAGAAAGATGTCAATTTGGGGTATTCAGTAGTAGTCACAGCCCCAACTCCTGAGCAACGCATGTCACAGGGTTGCTCTCATTTCCCCAGCTTGCCTCTCCTCTTCCTCCTCCCAGGGCCTGTGACACCATGTTCTGCAGTGGCAAGCCAAGCCTAGCCAAGCCTGGTCACCCTGGTTGGTTTTGGCCCTTATGCTTTCTGGAGTGTGTGGCCTGCCTGGGCTCTCTGGCACCTGCTTCCATTCTTCCTGCTTCTCCCCTTTCCTCACTCTCCCCTGTTCTCTTCCCTGCCTCTGGGAAGGCTCTTTATAGATGCTAGCATCAGTTCATGCATCCTTGAGGCCAGCTGTCACTCATCAGCCCATTCAACCTGCAAATGGGCGCATTTGAAGGCCAGCAACATCAGTGGTCGTGACTGCCCACACCACCACCTAGCTGATTGTGCTGGGTTACATGTCCCACCACCCACCTGACCAGTGGAGCTAATGCACGCCACTGTCCAGCCTTCCCACAGGATGCTGTCCTTGCCCCTCCCCCACACAGTTCTGGTCAGGACTCACACACTAACAATAAAGGATCCAGTAAATTTTAAATATGAGAGAAGTGATAAAGGAAAGCCTTGCAGCAGAATATGTATTGGCAAACTTCAGTCTCGAAAGACTATGGTATCGCGATCTGAAAGGTGGTTCTGGAACAGCGTCTAGTGTGGCTGAAAAGGCCAATCCGGGAGTGACAATCCCTTCCACACCGGGAGCAAGTGCAGTCTGTCCCTGGTCTGTCTCCCTGGCTATGGGCCTTCCTTCTTTGCCTCTTTGCCTCAGACTGCTGGCAAAGTGTCTCTTCAAACTGGGAAAGGCCATGCTGCACAGCCTGCCTCCAAGCGGGCCATTCAGAGGCCAGGGTTTCCCACTTGTTCCCCTAAGGCCTTCAGATCCCTCTTGCAGATGTCCTTGTATCGCAGCTGTGGTCTACCTGTAGGGCGCTTTCCTTGCACGAGTTCTCCATAGAGGAGATCCTTTGGGATCCGGCCATCATCCATTCTCACAACATGACCGAGCCAACGCAGGCATCTCTGTTTCAGCAGTGAATACATGCTAGGGATTCCAGCACATTCCAGGACTGTGTTGTTTGGAACTTTGTCCTGCCAGGTGATGCCGAGGATGCGTCGGAGGCAGCGCATGTGGAAAGCGCTCAGTTTCTTCTCCTGTTGAGAGCGAAGAGTCCATGACTCGCTGCAGTACAGAAGTGTACTCAGGACGCAAGCTCTGTAGACCTGGATCTTGGTATGTTCCGTCAGCTTCTTGTTGGACCAGACTCTCTTTGTGAGTCTGGAAAACGTGGTAGCTGCTTTACCGATGTGCTTGTTTAGCTCGGTATCGAGAGAAAGAGTGTCAGAGATCGTTGAGCCAAGGTACACAAGGTCATGGACAACCTCCAGTTCATGCGCAGAGATTGTAATGCAGGGAGGTGAGTCCACATCCTGAACCATGACCTGTGTTTTCTTCAGGCTGATTGTCAGTCCAAAATCTTGGCAGGCCTTGCTAAAACGATCCATGAGCTGCTGGAGATCTTTGGCAGAGTGGGTAGTGACAGCTGCATCGTCGGCAAAGAGGAAGTCACAAAGACATTTCAGCTGGACTTTGGACTTGGCTCTCAGTCTGGAGAGGTTGAAGAGCTTTCCGTCTGATCTGGTCCGGAGATAGATGCCTTCTGTTGCAGTTCCAAAGGCCTGCTTCAGCAGGACAGTGAAGAAAATCCCAAACAAGGTTGGCGCAAGAACACAGCCCTGCTTCACTCCGCTTCGGATGTCAAAAGGGTCTGATGTGGAGCCATCGAAGACAACAGTGCCCTTCACGTCCTTGTGGAAAGATCTGATGATGCTGAGGAGCCTGGGTGGACATCCAATCTTGGGGAGAATCTTGAAGAGGCCGTCTCTGCTGACCAGGTCGAAAGCCTCTGTGAGATCTATGAAGTCTATAAAGAGTGGCTGTCGTTGTTCTCTGCATTTCTCCTGCAGTTGTCTAAGGGAGAATACCATATCAGTGGTGGACCTGTTGGCTCGGAATCCACACTGCGATTCTGGATAGATGCTCTCTACAAGTACCTGGAGCCTCTTTAGTGCAACTCGGGCAAACAGCTTTCCTACAACGCTAAGGAGAGAGATGCCGCGGTAGTTGTTGCAGTCACCCCTGTCACCTTTGTTCTTGTACAGCGTGATGATGTTTGCATCCTTCGTGTCTTGAGGTACTCCACCTTCTCTCCAGCAGAGACAGAGGATTTCATGCAGCTCAGTGACGATGATCTCTTTGCAGCATTTTAGGACTTCAGCAGGGATGCTGTCTTTTCCAGGTGCCTTGCCAAAGGCAAGGGAGTCCAGGGCCACGTGAAGTTCTTCTAGGGTTGGTTCACTGTCAAGCTCTTCCAGCACAGGCAGGCACTCAATGTTGTTCAGCGCTTCTTCGGTGACTACATTTTCTCTGGAATATAGCTCAGAGTAGTGCTGCACCCAGCGTTCCATCTGCTGCGCCCGATCCTGGATGACCTCGCCTGTGGCAGACTTCAGAGGGGCAATTTTCCTCTGTGTTGGACCTAGGGCCTGCTTGATACCGTCATACATCCCCTTGATGTTGCCCGTGTCAGCTGCTATCTGTATCTCGGAACAGAGCTGGAGCCAGTAGTCGTTAGCACATCTCCTGGCAGTCTGTTGGACTTTGCTGCGAGCAGTTCGGAGGACCTGCAGGTTGCGCTCACTGGGACAGGCCTTATATGCTGCTTGAGCTCTCCTCTTTTCCTCAATGACTGGTGTCAACTCCTCAGAGTGGGCTTCAAACCAGTCTGCCGCCTTGTTGGTCTTCTTGCCGAATATGAACAAGGCGGTGTTGTAAACGGTATTCTTGAAATGTTCCCATCTGTTGGATGCGTTTGCGTCGGCCGGGCCTGGAAGAGATTCCTCAAGCGCTTGTGCAAATTCCTCCACTTTTCTCTGATCCCGGGTCTTGCTGGTATCAATGCGAGGTCTTCCTTCCTTTTTCGTGTGATACAGTCGCTTTGTTCGCAGTTTCACTCTGCTGCACACCAGGGAGTGGTCAGTGTCGCAGGCAGCATCATGATAACTGCGTGTGATCTTGATGCTGGGAAGGCTGGAGCGTCTGGTGAGGATCAGGTCGAGCTGGTGCCAGTGCTTTGATCTTGGATGTCTCCAAGAGACTCTATGTTGGGGCTTTGTGTTGAAGAACGTGTTGCTGACACAGAGACCGTGATGACAGCAAAACTCTAGCAGGCGTTGGCCATTTTCGTTCATCCTCCCAGTGCCAAACTGACCTAAGCAAGTGGGCCATGAACTGTTATCAGCACCAACTCTAGCATTGAAATCACTGAGGATGAAGAATGGCTCTTTTACAGGGATTTTCTTGACAGTGGTGGCCAGGTCATCATAGAATTTGTCTTTGGCTTCTGCTGGAGACGACAGAGTCGGTGCATAAGCACTGATGAGAGTGACAGGTCCTGCTGATGACTGGAGCTGCAGGGACAAAATTCTTTCACTTCCCACAGTAGGTGGGATGATGGATTTCAGCAGGGTATTTCTGACCGCAAAGCCAACGCCATGTTCCCTGGTTTCGTTTGGTGGTTTTCCCTGCCAGAAAAATGAGAAATTTCTCTCCTTGACAGATCCGGAATCTGGCAGCCTAGTCTCTTGAAGGGCGACGATGTCCATCTGCAGTCTGTTCAGCTCCATGTCGATGACAGCTGTTTTGCGTGCGTCGTCTATTTCTTGCAGGTCATCAGAGAAGCCAGGTGTCATTGTCCTAACGTTCCAGGTGTCCAACTTTAGGGCAGTAGTTTTCTGTTTTCTGTTGCATGGTGCAGAGTTGTCGATCCGCTTGTCGGTTTTCACCCTAAACCCCATGCACCCCATGAGGTTAACGGACCGTGGCGAGGCAACACCTTACTGGCTGGGGACTGCCCAGCTTAAGGCGGGCGGTAGCTGCCCAATGAGATGCAATGATCTCTCCCACCGTCTGAAGCAGCCCCTGGCGTCATGCTCTACGCCAATCGAGCAAAGACTTATAACCGGTAAACTGCTGCTTCCCGTGTTGTGCCGATGCCGTATGGCAAAGTTGGAGTGTCCTCTCCAGTGCGCGAAGCCTGGGTAAAGAAGGTATGGAGGATAGGCTGTTACCCATGCAGCAAATCCCCCCTCTCCACGTCGCTGGAATGGTCCAATGGAAAGGCAGAAGCCAATACGGTTGGTTCCAGCGGCGTCGCAGGAGTTGCCAGAACGTGACTGTGTTCAGCCATGAACTGCCTCAGGGACTCCGGCTCCGGATTTTGCCTCGAGGTTGACTCCTGAAGCCTTTTCCACAACTGGATGAAGCCACAAGGCAGTGGAGGTTTGAGGTCAGAGTTTCCTTCTCTTTGATGAGCTGCCTTCCTAGGCTGACAAGTCCCATCTACCCGGTATTGCAAGGGAGAGCAATACTTCCGTTTGTCTCCTCCCTGCTTGCCCTCTGCAAACCCTCCCCCTCTGCAAACTTCCCTTTGCCTCCTCCCTGCTCAGCCTCTGCAATCCCTCCCTCTCCCCCTCCCCCTCTGCAAACCTCTGCAAACCTCTGCAGCAGAATAATGACAGTAGTTTCATCACTCTCTTCTTTCCATCATGTGGCACAAACCAAGACACATTTTTGTCCTTCTATTTTATCAAGCTCAAGAGCAAAACCAGAATGAGGAAACTAGCAAATCATTCATCATATGGAAAGCTAGTGTTTTATTACTTTAATTGGATTTTCTCTTCACACCGTCTTGGGAGGAAAAGGCTTGTTAAAATTTCTTCATAAGTCGCTAGGCCAGGCACCATAAAAACACTAGATCTGTGAATGAAAACACAGTGTCTGTAGTAGCTGAAGACAACTGGGAAACCAAGGTATGTAAAAGATGAGCTTCCTGTAAACAGAATTATACAGTCTCTCTAGTAACGCTTAACATTTTGATTTATATGACAGTCATGAATCGATAACCCAGTTTCTTTTTTCCTACTCACATGACTGTCATGGTTGGAGGTAGCATCATCTCAACTCATCTTGTCTACTTACAATTTAAGCCCTCCAGTCCTATTGGGACTTTGCACTGCAGGAACTAGTGTTCCGGCAGTACAAGGTTCTTTATGGTGGTGTGAAACCTGGGCCGCTGTTGTGCGCTGCCAGATATGGTGAACAGCACAGCACATAAGGCACTGGTTCTGGGAGGCTCAGCAGGGAGTGGGCCATGAGTAGGAATGGGGAATAACGAGGCATGTTAGGGGAGGAATTGGGGGACAGGATCATGATTCTCACATTTCCTTCTCTTTCCACAAGCAAGCTGTCAGCAGATCCAGATCAAAAACATGAAGGGGACCTTGAGATGAGGAAACAAATCAGGGAAGCAACAAAGAAAGTCATGTCAAAGAAAGTTGAAATCACAGGGGATTTAAGTTATCCTCACATTGACTGGGTCAATTCATGCTCTGGTCATGAAAGAGAGACTGGATTTCTTCACATGCTAAATGACTGTACTTAGAGCAGCTAGTCATGGAGCCAATCAGAGGAAAGGTGACACTGGATTTGATACTGTGTGGTTCTCAGGACCTGGTTAGGGATGTAAAAGTTTCCAAACCACTGGGGAACTGTGCCCATGCTCCAACCTGTATTGCCATGCATGTTAGGAAAAGAGTGTTAAGCAAATTTGACACAAAACCCTGGATTTCCAAAGTGCAGACTTCCTTCAGATGTCTTCAACTAGTTAGAAAGAAGCTGAAAGGAAAGGTTAAGAGTTCATTCTCTCAAGAGTGCATGGGTGCTGTTTAAAACACCAGTAATAGAGGCCTGGCTAAAATGTATACCACCAAGGAGGAAGGACTCTACTAAGTCCAGGAAGGTACCAGCATATTTTTTAAATAGATAAATTAAATGATTTCCATACCATGCGCCTGTTTTTAAGCAGGAACAAATGGGGAGGCTGCAAGTCTCCTTCCTCCCATGCAGCTGAAGTAGCCCAATGCAGGATAAACATTTACTACTTGACTGCCAGGCCTCAATATGGTACACTAATCTGAAGAGGTAAAAGGCTAATATTTGAATAGTTTGCAACAAGCTTTACTTAAACCACAAAGAGCAAAAAGAATGTTAGTCAGAAAACTGATAGAAACTTTCCAGACTTCACGTCTGACATTTTGCCCCCAAGAAATAATTTTGGAATAAAAATGAGTGCCTTGGCATTTTATGAAGCAACAGTAACTTTTCATAACAGTCATTTAAAATATGTTTCACTTCATCTAGGAAGTCTCTTAACTTCAACTTTGTCATCAGTCTAGATAATGAAATGGATTTCATTCTCATACTCAGTAAAAGGTGGCACATCTGTTATCAGCCTCAATCCATCAACATTTTCAGGAAAGGGGGTAAAGCCAGCGGTAAAGAGAGAAGGAGCGTTGTCAGCTCTTTACTTCTTTTTCTCAACAATTCAGCAATTTTTATTTACTTTTCTCCTCATCAAAGTTCTTCCAAAGGATATATACTAATGTTGCATTTAGAACACCTTGGCAGGGGGTGTGACTGGAGAGGGAATTTGCTGAGCACATCGCCTAATTGATACCCGTTTCAGTGTCTCCTCCAACCTGTAAAGCAGTGGTTCCTAAACTTTTTCAACTGGAAGGTCCTTTGACCAACTCGGTGTCCTATACAGTGCATACAGTTTTCACGAGGATTCCATGGCTCCCCTGGCTGGTTTCCACAGCTCCCCAGGGAGTCACAGCTCACAGTTTGGGAACCACGGCTGTAAAGGAAAACGAGTGGGGCTGAAAAACCCTAGCAAATGTGGGAACGTGTAGCCTAACTTTTAAATGGACACAATATGTGAAAGCATGCCCTATCTTGACTGTTTACATGACACAGAAGTGCAATTTCTTTGCTTTTGGACACAGATGTAAATTCATAAGAGCTGTGATTCTTCTCTGAAATGGAAGAGGGTTTTTTTGTCCTTTCCTTTCATATTTGACTAAATGAGATAGCATGGAAAGTGATTCAGAGAAAACTGCTTTTACTTTTATTCATGCTGAGAAGGTCACTTTTATGTAGTCAAACAGGGACAGATATATTTTCTCTTTCTACAATACGCTAATCAACTTTAATTTAACCTTTTAAGCAATACACTCAGAAAATGAGTTATGTTTTAAATCAAGTAGGAAACTAACAAAAGAATCTTCAAAAGCTTCCACATAAACAACCCATCATATGGGCAATAATGTGATCTAAAGGATTCCTGCTTCCTTTGTTTTCATAGGCAGTAGTTTACTTTTCTAAAAAGAGTTTAATTATAGTATCTATAAAATGGAACAAGCACACTGCTGGGTAAGAAAAGGGAGAAATAATCAGAACACTCAGGCTGGAACAATACAATGATTCAAAAAGCAGCATCCTAAACACACTGTATAGAATTCAGCTTCACTAAAATCAGTAAATTGTAGTTGGCTGTCTTGGTGCTACAGAAGAATATTGGTCTCATAGAAGAAAAAACCACATTTCAAACTAGAGAGCCAGGATGGCTGTAGTAATTGTGGTGTTGGACGTAGACCTGGGAGATGCAAGTTCCAATCTCTGCTGAGCCATAAAGCTTCCTGAGCATTCAAGGGCCAGTCATCATCTTACAGTCTAACCCTGGGATCGGCAACCTGTGTTTTTAGAGCCACATGCGGCTCTTTCAGCCATCTGCTTTGGCTCCTGCAGGCTGGAATTTGAAGGGGCAGGACAGGAGCACGGGAGATTGTTTTGTGCTGCGGGGGAGGGAAAGGGGGGCTTGGCCACTCCTGCCTGGGAAGATGGTGTGCTGGGGCTTTGCCTGCTCCCGTAATGCGCTGTGCGCCCTCTACATCCTGTATATGGTGAGTGTGGCTGACAGCAGCCAGGCTCCCCTCCTGGCTTCCTGCCACCCTGAGTGTGGCTGGCAAGGGGTGGGGGCACCAGGCGGGTGGGCTTCCAGTGGGGGATTGGTGGGGGGCACAGAGGCAGGAGGGGGAGCCCAGGCAGGGCTGCCTGGGTGGGGGGAGGCAGGTGCAGCTCCCAGGAGAGGGCAGAAGGCACCTGCAGTCCCCTTGTGGGCATCTCCTGTGCACACAGCTGTGGGGTGGGGCTAGGCACAGTGAGGCAATGGGGATGACCTCACTTTTGTCTTGTAGGGCAATAGGTGAGGCAGAGCAGTGGGAGAGGGGGGAGTGTTGACTTTACAAGGGTGGGTGGGTGGGGAAGAGGGAGGCTGTGGAAGGGCTGCCTGTGTAACTCCATCTTTACCTTGCTTTTCTGGGGTGCCATGGGGAGCAGGAGGGCAGAGATGGGGCTGTGGGAGTCTTAGAAAGGGGTGCTCTTTCAGGAGCAAGAAAGATGGGGGTTGACCTGGGGAAAATGAAGAGTGCTAAATTCAAGGGTGCCGTCTTAGCATGCACCACCCCAGTGTGTGCCCAGGGTGACCAGAGGTCCTCTTTTTCCAGGACATGTCCTATTTTTTAGCCCCATGTCCTGGAAAAGAACTTAAATGTCCTGCTTTTCCCTGTGAGCAGGCAACGCACCCCCTCTTGTAATTAATAAATTATATGTAATACAGTTTTAAATTCAATAATAAGTAATTTTAAATTAGGCACATGAGATCAGTAATACAATATATAATAAATATATAATCTATATATTGATCAATATATAATCAATATAGATGAGTGTTTTTAGCTTTTATTTTGTGGTCCTACATTCTTCTGCAATATCCTACATTTTGGGGTGACTTGTCCTCTTTTATTGTTATGACATCTGGTCACCCTGTGTGTGCCTCAGAGTGCCGTCTCAGGGCCCAATCCTATCCAGTTTTCCAGTGTTGGTGCAGCCATTCTAATGGGGCATGCACTGCATCTTGTAGTGGGGAGTCAGTCACAGAGGCCTCCTCAAGGTATGGGAACATTTGTTTCCTTACGTCTGGGCTGCATCAGTGCTGGAAAGTTAGATAGGATTGGCCCTCAGTCATGATATATCTATCTTGACCATAAGTATATTGTCTGGTTAGCACAGGAAGGGGAGCTTGCAGCAGATCATAAAGGTAAAAAAAAACTATATATGCAGTGTTATCTTCATTTTAGATATCAAAAGGGTTTTGCGGCTCCCGAGATTTTCTTTTCTCTGGAAAACGGGTCCAAATGGCTCTTTGAGTTTAAGGTTGCCGACCCCTGGTCTAACCCAATGGTTCCCAATTTTTTTTGACTGGTGGCTCCCTTGGCCTACTGGGTCATTGGCTGTGGCTACTCATCAGGGCTACAATCCTATACATTTTATAGAGTGGCAGGTTTTTGTGAGGATTCCACAGCTCTCCTGGCTGGCTTCTGCTGCTCCCTAAGAAGCCACAGCACACAGTTTTGGAAACATTGGCCTAACTTATCACACTTACCTTTGTGGACAAAAGGAGGACAAAAAGGAGGACAAAAGGAGGAGTCCTTTTCCTTGTTGTGTCATTGACCCAGTAGCATGTACCAAGACACCTCCTTCTTCAAAGGGGTATTGTATAATCCTGCAGCAAACTGAATAAACTATCCAATGATTATATAAAAATATCAATACATAGACAGGCCTGGAGGAGCAGCACACTGCTTACATATATAAAGTTATGTCTTCAGTAAAAACACACTCCCACACATTTCCTATAACGTTAAATATTCAGTTTTCAGTTTCTTCCAAAATTGTGTTCAATATGAATGGCCAATGTTGTGAATGAATGAATTGTTAATGTGTTTTTTAATCTTGTTTTTAATTCATGTTTTTAATTATTATTGTAAGCCGCCTTGGGTCCCTTTGGGAAGAAAGATGGGATATAAATGAAGTAAATTAATTAATTAATTAATTCTTACTACCTGTGTAGTATTAATTAATTAATTAATTAATTCTTACTACCTGTAAGAATTAAAGAATTCTTAGTACCTGTGTGGTAATTCTTACCACTACTTGTGACCAATGTTTCTGTAGCTTTACATAGCCATATGTGAATTTTTGGATATGGTTTATGTATAGGTTTTCTGCAAAGTGGTCATCATTTGGCTCCAGCTTGTCATAGCTCCGGCAAGCTGAGAGGAGACAACTCATTGCCAAGGCAACAAAAGCAGGGCTTGAGGGCTCCAGAATTTTCCTTCTTGTTTGGTCAGAGAGAGACATTGGTCTTCCCTTCCTCCCAGGAGGTCAGTCTGGGATTATTTTGGTGTACTTTGGTACAAGGTAGGAATGTTTGGCTCCTATGCCAAACTGGCCCTGCTGGGGAGTTTTTACCTACTTCAGACTGACCAAGTGTGTTGGTTGTAGTTTGTGCAGGTTGGGCATTAAGTTTAGGGGTCCATGTGCTTACTGAGGAACAGGAGTAGACAGAGGGTGGGCCAGAACCGATCTCTAAGGGCTTCTGGGTTTGGCAACGCGGTCTGGGAATTCCACATCCTTGGATTGTAAAGGCAACCTCAGACGTTTGGCAGCTTAAGGAGGGCAGTACAATTTAGATCTTTCTCAAGCCACCTTTAAAGGGCTTGGAGTTGATAACCTGCAATCATCTTTGGCAATCATTAGCTCAGAGTCAGGATGGGATGCTCACAGACGGTAGTGTTCTGTCCCCTGAAGGAAGGAAACCTGCACTAAAGGAGGATGGCATTCCAATTTTGTATGGAGTGCTGCAAGTTTTTGTATTTGAGACTAAACCTTTTCCAACCCAATTTCCTGTGCTTTGTTTGGGGTTTTTGAGGTAAGCATCTCAACCTCTTTGTGGTATTTTCATAGCCGTTGTTTTTTTCCATACATGTTGTACCTCCAAATTCTGTGGGGGGGTTTTCTTTGAGCACAGCTCTCTCTGAGCCCTCTCGCTTTATGTACATGAGCACCAGGTAAGCCTTTCTACAACACAGTCACACTTAATCCTGCAAAACTGGCACCTACTGAGGCAGCCAGTGGTTCTTTCACACTGCAGTGTTCTGCAACTCAAGTGGTTTAGCTGCTAGCTTCATTAACTGCTGGAATGCTGTTTCATGACTTGGCATCCCATAAAATGACTTGGCATCCCATAAAATCTTGGGCCAACTACTGTTTTTATAGTTTCACTCTTACCATGTTTGGAATAAATTTTGCAAGGTAAGTGACCCTTTCTAGAAAACTTTATCAGCCTGTTGTTATCATCTCATTGTTGATTTCATTAGCTGGCAATGACCTCTATTTTAGTTGCATCCGATTTTGGCTAAGATGCATCTTGGGTCTTTTATTTCTGTGGTGACAAATTTGTATTTTCTGTTACAAGGTTCTTCTCTTTATGGAATACTCTAAAATACTAATTAGCCTTCCGTTATGTTCTTGTCTGCTTTCTCCTTATGCCAGAATATCGTATGTATCACATGTGAAACCATGAAGGCACTCAAATGCCTGTTGGAAGTCCTTTTGGAATAGGAAAACCTGCTGAATGGTATTTGATGTGCAGCAGGCAATTGCTGCTATCTCAGAGTTGGTTTGTTCATATCTCTTGACTCCTGATTTATTCTTTCTTGGTTTTGGCCAGACTTACCCACAGCAACTAATTTGGCCCATTTTGTAGGTTAGGCTAACTTGATTGTCAACTTCAGGATATTTTTTTAATATAATTCAGAGTCCAATCCTATCCCCCAGCAGCTCATAGCTATTTGGGATGTGTGTGACCAGATGAACCAGGAGAGTTCAATAAAGGTCCAAGCATCTTGGATAAGGCAGTGGTTCCTAAACTGTGAGCCATGGCCCCTTGGCAAACTGCAGAAACCAACCAGGGGAGCTACAGAATCCTCACAAAAAAACCAGCCCTATACAATTGTAAAGAATTTTAGCCCAAATGGGGAGCCACAACCAATGGCCTAGTAGGTCAAGAGAGTCACCAGTTGAAAAAGTTTGGGAACTTCTGGGATAAGGGGTACTCAGCCTATACCACATATAGTGACCCTTTGCCATTTCTGAATACTTGTGTACACTTCTTTCTCTAGGGTGTTTTTATTAGTGCGAGGGCATCCTTAGCTGTGATGCTGATCATCTTTTAGCTTTTAAAGAGAACATCTGCCCCATAGGGCATATGTTTCCATTTTTTTCTGGTCCAACCTCACAACTGTCTTGCATACCCCCAGGGTTAAATCAATTTTTCTGAATAATCTGGATCTCAGACTGCCTGATCCAATGTCATATGATACAGAGACATTCCTGGGGGGATGACAACAACAAAGCAGTAAGTTTCCTCAGGCGCTGGGATGTACATGAAAAGCGTCCCCTCCCCCTCAGCTTCCCAGCCATATGGGAAGGCAAGAACAAAGTGGAGGAGATGCCTCCACTTTGCTTTCACAGCCACAACTGGAAGCCAAGGGGGAAGGGCCACTTTACACTGGCATCCCGCCACCTGAAAAAATTTACTGCTTTGTTCCCCATCCAGGAGTGCCTCTGACCTGATACATGCTCTTTAATAAAATGAGTCACACAGCGTCCCCATGTCACAAGTTTCTGCTACCAGCTTTGAATGCAAGTGAAGAACATATGCCTTTCATATTAACAGTTCTTCTGGCTGCACAGTATGCTTCAAAGGTATTAATCAAATCATCATTTTCTGCTCTTATCTGCATTGCCAAAATGAGAGCATTAAACACCTCTCTTGCCTCTTCACCTGTCACATGAAAAGAAGTGCCGTCCAAAGACTTTCATCTTCTTATCTGCTAACCTTGCAATGCAGACGGCTCCAAGTCTTGCCCAGGAATCCCATATAAACACATGTGACACAGGACTTTTGGTGGAAATTAAGGGCTATGAATATTGATTGTATGGCCAGACAGAAATCAGTAAATGTAGCAGTTTCTGCATATAAGTTATAGGCTATAACTTAAAACCCTCCATCACCCTCCAGTGCCTATAACAGATCTCCACCTAATTTGGAGGAGACAGTGACCTGTAAAAGTCCTCCTTTTGGCATAACCATCCAGGCTCTGAACCCAGGATTACCTTGAAGCTCGCCCATCAGCATCACAATTCAAGCCTACATTCAATTTACCAGCCTGCCCACACCAGGAAGACTCTGGAGATCAGTTCTAGTTGTTCCCCCAACTCTTGCGTGCCAAAAGGCAGACACCAGATCCCTATTCCTCCTCCCTGTTCCACACTAACCTGCCTGGCATGGCCTACTTAGCTCAACCCCACCCTTGAACACAGTCTGGGATAGGCAAAAAAAAAACAAAACTCAGCTCACATTGCCAGACTGGAATGAAATAAAAAATTCCTTCCTGACTGGCCACCAACCCCCAAAGCAAGCCCCCCCCCAGCCCTCCACCCCCAAAACACATCCCAACCTTTGACCTACAGGACAATACTGTACTTGACTACTCAGGAGTAAATTCAATTGGGACCCATTACAAGGTATGGACATGCAGTATAGAGTTGCAGCCTTAGGCATATCAATAAGAAAATGGAAAAAGGAGAGAGTGACATCCTGAAGCCCTTGTGAGTCTTGTAAATGTCACTAATCTATTTGTGTCACTAATCTATACCTGTATTAAAATACAGCTGGAAAGGCTAACAGTGGCAATGCCACTTCAATTGCAGGGCAAAGCATGTAACTTAACAGGGGAGAAAGGAAAGTTCAGGAAATTATAAATGGTGGTGCCAGAGAGCCACTGACAGAATCACTTTGGGAAAAAAAATATTTTGCACTACCTTGTCTGACTGGTGACATTGATTTCATGCTCTGATGGACCTTAAAGGACAATGCAACAAAACATTTCTCGGAGGGGTTTGTGGGGAATTTTAAGGTAATGCTCTATATTTTATTGCTTAAACACCATTCTTAAGCTCACATTCATCCTCGTCCAGGCTGACTGCATTAGGCATTTTCTAAACCAGGGGCAGGCAGAAGGTAGACTGGGATTTCCTGGTAGATACCTGGGTGATTTGCAGAAGGTTGGCAAGTTTACTGGCTCCAAGATGTTTAATAATGGCACCAACGAAAAGACTAACAGCATAATTCTAACTTGTGCTGGAACAGCCAGGCAGGCAGGCCTACATTGTATCCAGTGCAAGTTTAGGGCTGGCTGGGGCTTGGTTCGAGGCAAGGGAAAAAAATTCCCTTACCTTAGGGACAGCCACAGCCACGGCCCCAATAGGTCTACTCAAATCTGCCCCACCTGAAGAGGTGGCACAGATCCAAGAAGAACAGAGTGGCCTGGAACCCCTCTGCGCCACCCAGGAATGGGGCTCGGGTCTGACATAACTGCTGGATCCTGGCCCTGCCTCTTGATCTCCACCTGATGCCCATCTTCTCTCCACCCCAAAACACCTCCTCCCCACCTCCTCCATGCTCTCCCCAAGCCCTCCCCAGACCCCATGTAATGTCCATGGTGGGTGGAGACCCCACCCCTTGGCATGTAACCAAACACGGGGGGCATACCCTGCTGATGAGAGTTGATCGTCGGTGGAAAAAAGGAAGGGAGGCAGACACAGCTGTTTTGCACAGATGGTTTACTTGCATCAACTGCCTGACATTCATGAGGCCTGTTACGGCACAGGCCCCTTTGTCTTACACAGACCAGTGCCACTGGCGAACGATAGGCCCGTTCCCCGTTCCTCCCTGACATCTTGCAGTTTTGGGCAGAGCTCTTCAGCTGGTGTCTGTAGGCTAGGGGTATGGGTTCCTGATGGCCGCCGTGCTGCTGTCTGGGGTCAGCTTAGCTGTCCTCAAGGGGACCCCGGTACCTCAGGGCTTGCCTCCCCTGATCAGCAAGCCTCCAGCTGAGGTAATTGGCTCCAAGTCCTCTGGTCTGTAACTTTACCTCTCCTGATATCACCCCCGGGGCCCAGGCGGGTCTAGGATTGGGCAGCTCCCAGTCCCTTTCTCCAGGGCTGAGGTAAGCAAAGTTCCCTTTGGGGCCTGGATCATCTGCATAACACTGGGGTTGCTACCCCCTCTGGCCTTCCCCTCGACCCTGCTCCCACCTGGAGAGGAGCAACCTCTCCCTAGGCTGCTCAGCCTCTTTATGAAGCCAGGCTTGGGCTGGGCCAGCCCCACCCCTTCTGGCCACCTGGTTGCTTGCTGCTCCCAGGAGGCACTAGGCCCTACTCCCAGGGAGGTGTCCTGCCTGGGACCCCAGTCCTGATGGTGCTTAGACCTTACTCCCGAGGAGGCCCCTACTCCTTCCTGGCCACCTGGGCTGGGCCCGGGTGACACCCCCCACACTGGTCGAGCTTGGCCAGTGTGGACCTACCTGTCCTCATTGGCACGGAGGCTGGATCTGGCCTCCGCAGGCAATGTGTGTGCCTTTGCTGGCCCAGCCAACACACAAAGAGGCACAAATGTGCTTTATGGCACATTTGCAACTCTCCCAGGCCAGCGAAAGGGACTTGCACCAACCGAGCGCTCCTTTAGGATTGCACTCTTAATTAAGTTGTTGAAATCTAAGTGGAGCAGTGGAATAGTGTGTGAAAGGATTTTTATGTAAAACCACATTTCTAGTACTGAAAACAAACTATGGCTGAGCTTCTGGCCAGAGGCATCCTATATACCTTAATTGCAATTATACATCTGCCCACTTCTCCCATCCACCATTTTTTAGCTGACTCTGGTTGGTGGACCACAGGTTTTCTAGTGAAAAAATGAATTAAACTATTTTTGCAGGAGATGCTTCAGCTGTTCTTGTGAGATGAATTGGGATGACTGGGAAAGGCATGACTGGGAAAGTTTGATTCCCAGCATATTTGAAACAAAAAATACATTATTTTGCTACTTTCACAGAATTTTTACGAATGTTATAATATAGCTTCCATAACAACATTGTGGTGTTTTCATATTATATAGGTATTGGGCCAATTGAGGTGATATGTCTGACTGGTTTTAATGATTCATTTTAAAGTAATATTTAAATGGCTAAATGAACTTTGGAAACATGATGGGACAGCATATCAGGTGAGGAGGTGCATGTCTGTTCTCATGACATTAGAATTGGCAGGACTGGTCAGATGTTTGATTTGAACAAGCCCCCAGTCTTCCTGTGCATGCTGGGGAGACAATTCCAGCTATATTATTTCACAGAGCAGACACACATGTCTGCATAACTTCAGTAAGTTTTCTGATGTGCCTTCGGATCGTGACAATTCTATGCTTGGGATCATTAGAAAAGGTATTGCGAACAAAACGGCTAATATTATAATGCCGTTGTACAAATCTATGGTAAGGCCACACCTGGAATATTGTGTTCAGTTCTGGTCGCCGTATCTCAAAAAAGACATAGTGGAAATGGAAAAGGTGCAAAAGAGAGCGACTAAGATGATTACGGGGCTGGGGCACCTTCCTTATGAGGAAAGGCTACGACGTTTGGGCCTCTTCAATCTAGAAAGGAGATGCCTGAGGGGGGACATGATTGAGACATACAAAATTATGCAGGGGATGGACAGAGTGGATAGAGAGATGCTCTTTACACTCTCACATAACACCAGAACCAGGGGACATCCGCTAAAATTGAGTGTTGGGAGAGTTAGGACAGACAAAAGAAAATATTTCTTTACTCAGCGTGTGGTCGGTCTGTGGAACTCCTTGCCACAGGATGTGGTGATGGCGTCTGGCTTGGACGCCTTTAAAAGGGGATTGGGCAAGTTTCTGGAGGAAAAATCCATTACGGGTTACAAGCCATGATGTGCATGTATAACCTCCTGATTATAGAAATAGGCTATGTCAGAATGCCAGATACAAGGGAGGGCACCAGGATGCAGGTCTCTTGTTATCTGGTGTGCTCCCTGGGGCATTTGGTAGGCTGCTGTGAGATACAGGAAGCTGGACTAGATGGGCCTATGGCCTGATCCAGTGGGGCTGTTCTTATGTGAAACAAGATAACAGTAGTTTTTTGGACCACTGGAGTTATTTTCTTGTGACAATCACAATACACTGGAGGGTGTAGGAGGACTGCACCCATGTCCATACCACAGTTGTTGGTGCATTCCACTGAAGATTTAAAGAGAGACTACACAAGAATACAACAGTATTCAGATTTCTTGGTTGGGGGCCCTTCCTTCTGCTGGGTTCCTGATCACAGAGAGAACCTATAGCTCACACATATGTAGCCACTGAGGTACCTGGGGGGGTCAGCAGGTGCAAGTACTCCTGTGTGGCATGGCTGGGGGGGGCGACACTCCCTATCCCTGCAGCCCCGAGGGCCGTCCACACTCACTACCTTCCCATTGAGAGGCATTATGAGGGCTGAAGAGGCCGCATGTGGCTTTCCTGGTCCTCAGAAGGCCTTCTAAGGTCTCTGGAGAGCCTTAAAATGTCATTTACAATCACTGTAAGTCACACAATGGGGGGCGGCACTGCCAGGCTCATCCTAGGGCCTCCACTGTATGTACAATCTATTCACATCTTAATCTGAATGTATAGAGATAATGAATTTACTGTGGTTTGGGGCCTGTTACCAGATTGTAAGACTATGGGTGCAATCCTAACATGCTTTCCAGCACCGGCATAAGGGCAATGCAACTCCGAGGGAAGGGAACAAACATTCCCTTACTTTGAAGAGGGCTCCATGTATGCCACCCAACTGCAGGATGAAGCAGACATTCCATTGGCACAGCTATGCCAGTGCTGGGAAGTTGGTTAGGATTTGAGCCTAAGAGAGGCATTCAACAATATTAGCAACTACTCTTCACAAGCAACAATTTGGTTCTTCCCTTGACATGGGAGTCAACCTTTGGTTCTGTAAAAGAACTGTGTCTAAGGTCTATTAAAATAAGTGCACCTTGATGTTTTCTTTCTCCACTGAAGCCTCCAACAGGGAGCCTGGGGAAAAAAAAAATCACACGTCCATTAACCTTGACAAGGCAAGAAAAACTTCAGCCTCTCACAGTTTGGGTAATTCTTTTTCCCTTCGCAACATCTAAAATGACAGATGTTTTGACTGAAAGTTGATGAGATGCTGTTAGGGGAAGGAATGGCAGATTAGCTAGCAGCACTGCAAAATGAAATGCTCTCCTTTGGAGCTGAAGGTTAGGACTAAAAAAGGGAAACATATTTTCAGGCATTTAACTTATGGTTCTAGTTCAGCCTGTCAGCCCAACTCTATCCTGTGCTATCCTACAGCATTCAACTATGGAACAACAAAACATGTGTACTACATGTATGGGGGGGGGGGAATCAGAAAGACAATGTCAGGTAAGTAAAAAATGTACCTCTTGGTAGGCCTTCTGGCCAACTATGGGTCTCCTTGGACCCATGTCAGCTATTTTACTAGTATAAGCCTAAGGAAAGGGATCAGGTCTGCATGACTGCTGCTGAGATTCTCCCCCTCTTGCCATTGAATCATCCCCCACTTCATCCCACTCCCTGCCGCAAACCAACCAACAAGCCACCCACAGCCTGCTCCTGCTGTAACCTTACTTTCTGCAGTGTGGCCCAGGTGGAATGGCTGTTTCCAATGGGGGCTCCTTAGCACTCAACAGCAATGTGCCATTTCAGTGGCCCTGCGCCATGTACAATAGCAGAACATGAGTTCAGTCATCAGAAATGGAAGGTAATATTGGGCCGGAATCACTGTGCCTTCGTAATGGTCCACACCAATGTGTGGACCACTTCTGCAGCTGGATAGCATCACAACTCATCCAAGCACTGCCTCTGGAAGTTAGGCAATGACATCATCAGTGAGGTTGCTGAGCTCACTGGTTGTTGAAGTCCTCACTGTACTGAACGCAGCTGAGTGTGTGTGGCCACTCAGCTGTGTCCCTTAGAAAAAACACTAGGCATGTGTTAATCATTCACTTAGATCCCATTGAAATCAGTGGGACAAGATAGTTGGAAATGACTGATGCTGCATTAATTTCAGTCGTGCAACTGTCATCCTTTGGTTTATTCCTGGACTTCTGTCCTCTTGTACTTAAAAATACCCTCCATCAATCCTTCTATGTATCCATCCAGCCAGTTTGTGCTCTCTGTTTCTCACTGCATTCAGCATGATTGTTTTGGAAAAAATGGTGCTGACAAAATTGAATTGTGAGCAGATGTGATTCTAGGAAAAAGGTGCTGCAGAGGCATAGCTTATATTAATTATGTTGGAACTGGTGGTAACTGGCTGAAATCTATTATTATACAAGGTCATCTTAGTAAATTGGATCAAACTCTTCCAAGGAGGCATTATTCTACATAATTAATATTAAAGTTATGATTTTTAAAACATAATTTAAAATAAATTGCCAGTGTCAAATTTCTCAGGGTCTGTGGAATACAAATCAGGTACTTTCTGAACTAGAAAAAGATTGATTTGTACAGTGTAGGAATATGTAGTCCAACAAGTAATACCAAGTTTGTTCCCATAATCACTTACTCTATGGACAGCCCAATATTAACCTGCCATAGAGCAGGCAGGCTGGCAGGCCTGCCTCACATCCACAGCAAGGTTGGACCCCAAAGTGGGTCAACCTGGGGCAAGGGGAATGGCTTTCCCTTACCCCTGGGTAAAGCCACAGTAATTCCAATAGGGCTACTTGGATCTGAGCAGCCCAAAGCTACAGAAGTAGCAGATCCAGGCAGCCCAAAGCTAGCCCAGGCTGCCCTAGACCAGGATAGGACCTAGCATATGCGCTGGATCCTGGCCTTGCCCCCACTCACACACCCCTACTTATGGACCTGCCTGCTGCTTGCCCTCCCCCCACCCTAAAACATCTCTTCCTCACCCTCCTCACACCCGCCAATACCCCTGCTGGCCTCAGTCAGCTAGGGCAGGCCTACCTGATCCACTGGCCCAACAGGGCTTAGGCCAGCATCTGGGGGCTGGTGCCCATCCATCCTCCCTCCCTCCTCAAAAATGGCATGAAAGTGCTATACGACACTTTCACGACACTCATCTGTTCGTGCAAGGGACTTGTGCTGGCCAAGGGCATGCTGTGAATTGCTCCCTTAATTTCACTAGGGTTTACAAACTTTCTACCTTAGGAAACCTTTTCCATGTTGACTTATCTGCCTAATTCTCCTGGGTTCTGTAAGAGATTCTTGGCCATGTTCTCATTGCCCAGTCTATTCTTATGGAATATTAGCTTCATCATAGCATAGAACATGCCCATTGGCATTGCCCTTCTGAAGCTGCACAGTGGAAAGGCAGATTGGTAGTAGTGTGCGAACCCATCTTAGGAATGCTCTTCTGCCATCATTATTGCTGTCACTGAGAAACCTCCAACAAGCTTTTGAGGAATTCCAGAGTTTCTGAGAAGAAATTTGTAAACCAGTGAATTATGTCAAGATATCAGCTGAATTTTTGTTCTCATATTTACCACATTCAGTGTGCACTACATGGAGAACTTTATTCAGTCTCTCTGTCTCTCTTCCTCTCCCACCATCCATACATATGATTTGGTTCTGAAAATGCCATCTCAAAGCATTAGTCGTCCCCCCGTCTGTTATTTAAGCACCTAAAAGGAGACTTTTGGCCTAATCCTAATCTGCATCTTGTGCACCAGAAAGGGATTAGGTGAGTCAAGAAAGGTTAAAATGGAAAACGTTTACATTTGGAAGGGTCCCCAATGGAACTCCTTAGATCCTAAACAGCTGTTTTGTTGGCATAGCTCTGAGGAGTCTGCTTGGGGTGAATCAGGGCTTGATGGGGGTTTGGGATGCAGTGGCTGCTGCTCCCACCATGATTGACCTGGCCAGACCATGGCCAGACCCTGACCTTTTCTTACCCTGGCCCTGATCCACTCGCTGACCCCTTCCCTAATCCACCCCCTCCATTGGCAGTGCTGTGGGTACCATTTCTATATTATTATCTGTCTTCAGCAATAGTAGAGAAGATAGCTAGGAATGAACAAGTCATTGGCCACTTTTACAGGTAAGTAGGACAAACATGACCTGAATATGAAAGGGTGGAAGACATAAAAGGAAAAGGCAATGCTCTGTGGTGCAACAGGAATGCTGCTGCATTATGGGATAGCATCTAATCTTTTGGCCATCCTTTTGAACTTCCATGTTGTCTTTAAAAATAAAAGCACTATATACTTACGTTAGAATAAGTGGGCTTCTCACAATGTAGCAGGCTGACGTGAATGTTTTCACAGTACTCTTAACACTTTTGTTTCATCATCTATTTTTGTCCCCCTGTAGCTGTCAGAATTATCCAGAACTTGTGAATCACATCAGCTTTTCTCCTCAGCAAAGCAATCAAAGTAACAGGGAGCTGAAGTCCTGCAAAAGGTGCTCGAAAGAAGTATGCAATTTTAAAGATTCGGATGCAACATAATAGACCTCTGATTTGTGAAAAGTGTTTATTGACATATTTCCCATATTAAAAACCCCATCTTTGCCATGACTGAGCAGTTACATCCAGAAACATGGCTAAATAATTTTTGTTTTAAATCCAGACACTTCTAATTCAAATATAAATTTTTTCCCCTGAAATAACTTTGGGCCCCACTGACTAGTCCACCCACCTTAAGAACATAAGAACAGCCCCACTGGATCAGGCCATAGGCCCATCTAGTCCAGCTTCCTGTATCTCACAGCGGCCCACCAAATGCCCCAGGGAGCACACTTTGTGTCAAGACACTGTGCAACTGTACAATTTTGACAAGTCTTGTAGCAATTTCTAGAACTACCAAAGTGGTACTAAAGTGTATGGGCAAATAACTAAGAACATAAGAACATAAGAAGAGCCCCGCTGGATCAGGCCAAAGGCTCATCTGCTTCAGCCTCCTGTATCTCACTGTGGCCCACCAGATGCCTCTGGGAGCACACAAGACAACAAGAGACGTGCATCCTGGTGCCATTCCTTGCATCTGGCATTCTGAGGTAGCCTCCTTATAAAATCAGGAGGATGCCTATACCCATTGTGGCTTTTATCCTGTGATGGACTTTCCTCCAGAAATTTGTCCAATCATCTTTTAAAGGCATCTAGGCCAGATACCATCACCACATCCTGTGACAAGGAGTTCCACAGAATAATTACACGTTGAATAAAGAAATATTTTCTTTTGTCAGTCCCAACTCTCCCAACAGTCAATTTTAGTGTATGTCCCCTGGTTCTGGTATGTCCCCTGGTTTTGGTTTAATTCAAAGTGTTTTTCAAAAGGAGAATTCAAAAGGTTAAAGCCTCATACAGATATGGGTGTTATTTTTCTATGCAGATTTTGGCAGGTGGGCTATTTTGGCAGCCCTTTTGAAATTTCTGTTCTTATCAACAAAATCAGAAATTTAGTTGTTGGCAACCTTCAGTCTCGAAAGACTATGGTATCACGCTCTGAATGGTGGTTCTGGAACAGCGTCTAGTGTGGCTGAAAAGGCCGATTCGGGAGTGACAATCCCTTCCACACCGGGAGCAAGTGCAGTCTGTCCCTGGTCTGTCTCCCTGGCTATGGGCCTTCCTTCTTTGCCTCTTTGCTTCAGTCTGTTGGCCAAGTGTCTCTTCAAACTGGGAAAGGCCATGCTGCACAGCCTGCCTCCAAGCGGGCTGCTCAGAGGCTAGGGTTTCCCACCTGTTGAGGTCCACTCCTAAGGCCTTCAGATCCCTCTTGCAGATGTCCTTGTATCGCAGCTGTGGTCTACCTGTAGGGCGCTTTCCTTGCACAAGTTCTCCATAGAGGAGATCCTTTGGGATCCGGCCATCATCCATTCTCACAACATGACCGAGCCAACGCAGGCATCTCTGTTTCAGCAGTGCATATATGCTAGGGATTCCAGCTCGTTCCAGGACTGTGTTGTTTGGAACTTTGTCCTGCCAGGTGATGCCGAGGATTGTCTTCTGGGCAAGGAAGAGAGCAGCCTCTTTCACTTTTGCACCCAGCTGTGGCTGGGTCCCATGATTTGGGTGCACTGGGTCACAAGAAAAGAAATGTAGTCTGGGGCAACTTCTTTGCCCCAGACTACATTTTAAGACTTTTGAGGTTCCAGGCTCTGTCTTAGGTAGTTGTAATCCATCTGGAGAGAATGACTTGGGCCAGAGGGCAATGGTGTCCTTGAGGCTCCAGGCCCATAGTGACATTCTCCATATTAGTTAACTTTTCCCTGGGATGGTCATCTTATGGACTGGCTTCCTGCCATGTAGGGCATGATGTCATGCCAAGAGTGTCAAAAAGGTAGAGTTAGCCAGGAAAAAGTTAAATATGCTCTTAAGTCAGGTGATTCTAGGATGAGGTAGTGAAGTCATTCCTCATCCAGACTTTGGGCATTATGTGCTGGAGTTGATCAGAAGCAATGGAGTATGCCACTCAATTTGGGTAAAGATAATTTTCTTCAGAACTTGTAGCAGGGACTGTGGAAAATGATTTCCTTATGGGGCGGAGGGGGCCAAGTGCTAGGCTGACCCCCCTGTGTGGCATGTGTCATGCGGGTTTGGGTAGGTAAGGCAATCTTGGTGTACACCGTGGGGTGGCAAGGGCTGGGAGGACTCCATGCTCAGTCATGCTGGCAAACCCGGCTGGGTGACGCAGGCTGGCCAAATCTCAGCCTGGTGGCAAAGGTGCACAGCGGGTTCGCTCGGGTGTCCTGCGCTAGTCAGCCACCCTGACCCCTTTGGGCTGACAAGGAAGGGGGTGGCAAGCATTGTCCTGATGCAGCCTGGAGTTGGGTGTGCTCGCCTGAAATGGGTTTAGGGG
This sequence comes from Tiliqua scincoides, assembly GCF_035046505.1. Classification (NCBI taxonomy): domain Eukaryota; kingdom Metazoa; phylum Chordata; class Lepidosauria; order Squamata; family Scincidae; genus Tiliqua; species Tiliqua scincoides. The sequence continues at coordinate 211,224,429 of NC_089823.1, read as the reverse complement.
GAGGTAGACTGGCAGCTCTGTTTCCCCCACGTAGAACCCGCATGACTTAGTCCCTGCTGCAGTTTGAGCTGTAATTTAAATAGTTAATGAAGTGGCCCTTTCTACCATAGACCTTTGCCTGTGTCTTTATTGTGGGGTGCGGGGTAAAAAGAATTTAAGAGGGGGGAAGTGTATAGAAGGAAGTGGGACTAAGTTTCAATGAATGGGCATGAAATTTAATCAGAATCATTTTCTGAGCTGTAATTATCAGTTTCAGTCTCTGCTTCTGCAGTTCCTCTGTTGTGTCTGTCATTATCACAGTTATTATGGACTTCTAGAAACTGAAGGTTTGCCCAGATTGAGAAAAGCTTCTCTACCCTTTCACATGTCAGTTTATTTCTTGATTTAGTGTGAGTGTTTCCAAACATAGACCAGATTCTTTCACATGCTGCAGAAGATGGAGGAATCTGAAGAAGGCGAGAAGCAAGACGAGTTAGAGGCTGTGTTGTGCAAAGACCTTGACACCAGGTTGCAGGAGGAATATGTTTGGCAGAATCCCAGATTGCATTCCTGGACCAAATCCCTGAAGATGTTCTAAATTCTGCAACATTTGAAAGTACCTTCCCAACCTCAAGTCCTAAATGCAATACTTGTTTTGTAATCCAGTCAAATGCAGTCACAGTGCTGTTATCATTTATATTTCCACCTTTGAATCTTGGATCCAGCAGATTTGCAGCAGCATGAATTGGATGGCAACAAAATTCTCCCCTTTTTAAATAAAATCTTTCACTTTACTTTCTTCTGTAGTTGTAAGTGGAGATATACTGAGATTGTCAAAAACAGTTGTTTTTATCTTGGTCACTAAATAAGGAATATCTGACAAAAGTGCACTATCTGATTCAGATGCAGTGATTGCTGCAGCAATTGGTTTTAGAATCTTCAGGGAATTTTGCAGCTGAACCCAGAAGACCTCCTGATCAAGAATAGTGTTTCTCACACTCCTGGGTACTTTAAGATCTTCAACTATTACTGTTTCTTGAAGAGCTTCTTTGTTTTTTTTAGTAAACTTTCAAAGGAGATCACCACTCCAGCCCACCGAGTTTGACTACAGAGCTTCAGTGTCACTATTTTATTCCTTGCATTTTTTCTACTTGCTTCTTCTTGAAAACTGCAGCTACAACATGAGAACCTTTTACATGTTTTATAACTTCTTTTGCTCGTCTATAGATCATTTGAAGGGTGTTCAGTTTCATATCATTAAGAAGCATGTTGAGCCCATGAATGCAAATCCTATTGCAGTAATATGTGGATACTTCTCCATCATGATCTCTCATGCTGCTTTCATATTGCTGCATTGTCAGTCAGCAAAGCAAATACTTTACCATTCCCAATTTTCTGTAGGACTTCACATGTTTTACAGCTGATATACTCTGCAGTATGTCTGTTCTCTCCTGTTTCAATGCTTTCATAAAAAACTGGTTGAGGTGTTGTTATAACAAAATTTATAATTCCTTCTCCTCTCACATTTGTCCATCCATCTATAAGCAGTGCAAAACACAGTGCTTCATTAATTTATCCTTGCACAGATTCCATGACACGTTCATATTCCAACTCCAAAAGAGGCTTCCTCAAAGAACGTCTGCTGGGCAAACGGTATGATGGTCTTAGTAATTTTAAAGCTTCTGCCAGTACGTATTTTCATTTATTGAAAATGGTGTTCCAGAAGAATATATTGCTTTTGCAAGAGCTTGATCAATTTTTTCCTGATCTTCAGGTGTCATCTTGTCTACAAATGAAGTATTGAATAATTTTTGGATGCAGCTGTCTTCAGTATCTGTTTACTTGAAGATGCTGCTGATGTTACAGATGGAATAGAAAGAGGACTTCTTGAACAAGAACATTGAGAAAAACTGTGGATTTTCATCATTGTGGTCCTCTTCACTTAGATTCATGAAGGATTTTTGAATATCTACAGGACACTTGTTACATACAAGAATGTGTTTTGTCATCCTGGTAGCATTTGGGAAAGCATATTTCATCTGACAATATTTGCAAATCACATTTTTCTTCTCAGAAGAACTTGTAATGTGAAAATGCCTCCATATGCTAGATGTTGGTCTCACCGTTTTCCTGAGGGGAGTAGGAAAGAAAAATAATTTAATGGCTAGTTTGGGGGCTGGGGATAAGAATAGGCCCTCGGTTTGGCTGTACTTGTCGTAAGAGGCGACTAAACAGCCACCGGGTAGATGGGACTCGTCAGCCTGGGAAGGCAGCTCATCTGAGAGAAGGAAAACTCTGATCCCAAACCTCCACTGCCTTGTGGCTACATCCAGTTATGGAAAAGGCTTCAAGAGTCAACCTCGAGGCAAAATCCGGAGCCGGAGTCCCTGAGGCAGTTCATGGCTGAACACAGTCACATTCTGGCAACTCCTGCGACGTCGCTGAAACCAACCGTATTGGCCTCTGCCTTTCCATTGGACCATTTCAGCGACGTGGAGAGGGGGGATTTGCTGCATGGGTAACAGCCTATCCTCCATACCTACTTTACCCAGGCTTCGTGCACTGGAGAGGACACTCTGTTCCAGAACCACCATTCAGAGTGTGACACCATAGTCTTCCAAGACTGAAGGATGCCAACAAAAACAAACTAATCTATGTTTGTGGGTGGGGGAAGTAAAGAACCAGATTAGGAGTAATTAAATCATTATTTACACAAAGGTTATAAAGATAAACAAATGTAGCTAAATGATTCAGTTTTCTGGAATCAGATAAATATAAACTCTTACCTTTTAAAATTCAGTATATACTTTCAGGTCCTTTTTGTTGCTCTGTATTTTCTTCCAGTGCTTTGAGGCCTTGTGAAGAGGACAGAACAGAACCAAACATACCCACCCTCATGCAGTAACAGAACTGAAACCTTTTTCTTTTCTTGTGACAATGGCAGCACCTCCTAAAGGAAGAAATGCATCTTGTTCTTGCATTGGAGAGTTCAGTTTGTAACTTTGGACTTGCTTGTCCTCAGTGCACAGAAATTAGAATAATCTGATACCATACATATTTTTCAGAAATGATTTGGAAAATATTTGAACAGCTTGTCTTAAAATATTTTATTCATCATGTTAAAATAAAACTTTCCATAAATCAATTTTTTTCTTTTTTTTCCTTTTTTCAATTTTTCCAATTTTTCGGAAAAAAAAACAAAAAAGTCTTCGAGAAAAAAAACAGAAAAAAAATCAGTTTTTTTCTGAATTTTTCTGGTTCTTTTCCGGGCCTTCACATCTCTAGTCATCATTCACTATATGCCTGACAAGTGAAGTTCACCATGAATAAAGCCTGAACCAAGCCAAACACAGTTCATCAACCATGTATTGAATGTCCTGCCACATGTGAGTGTTGCTCCTTTTTTACAAGGCCAGCAATATAGCAAGCTTTCTGAACCCTCGTGGGCCACCATATGCAGTTAGTAGACTACAAGCGTCTGCCACATAACAACGGTTCGCTTAATGATGAACTGCATATATGACAGTGGTCAAAGCACAAGAAAGATGCTCTTAATGAGGCAATCACGTCTCCCATAGCCTGCAACAGAGCATCTGTTTTCACAACAGAGAGGCTCTTAATGCAAAGAAGAGGCCATCTATCTCCAGTAGCCTGTGCAGCCAGCTAGTGTCTGGTAGGGAGTGACTGTTTAGACAAAGGCAATAGATTTGACTGAATGTTCACTTAATGACCAAATCACATAACAATGGGGATTGGAGAACATATCCCCTTGGTTAAGTGGTGCACACATGTACTTACAACATTTTGGGTCAGGAGATAGGCAGACCTGAACAAGGACAACCAAAATTAGTACAAGTTCTTCAATAGTATTTTGAAGAGTCATTCTGGACTTTTCAGAAGACCGCACATTCCCAAAATGATGTCCTTCCTCTCTTTTGTTTCAGTGGCTGAGGTCAGCCTGTGGGCAGCTATATCAGGGACCAGCAGCTATATCAGGAGTCTGCGAGTTTTCCAACCTAAGGAGCCTGACTTATTACACCTTAGACTTCACTCCTATCAAGCCTGTGACTGCAACAAAATCTGCTCACGTGATCAGGCAAGAGTAGAAGGCCCGAAGTCTACTGTTTCTACTTGGCTGGCAAATCTGGAGGCATCAATCACAGAGGACAATTGCAGACCTGGCCCCGGTGCTGCCTGGGGCCACAGGACCTGCAAAATGCTGCCCCTCACCCAAAAAAAGTATTTTTGCAGAAAACTGGTAATGCAGTTTTTCGGCATTTTGAAGGCCTCAGAAGGTCTTCTGGGGGTCAGTGAGGCCATGGGCAGCCTTCCTCGCCCTTAAAAGGCCCTCTCAGGCCTCGAAAATGGACTTGTTTCAGGCTCAAACAAGAAAGAAAAATGGCAGCAGGAGGAAGGCTCATGGCACCACCCTCCAGGGTATTTGCCCAGGATATTTTACCCCTTTGACCTCCCCCCAGTAAGCCATTGGGGACAGTGTTGTACATCCCATGACGCGACAGAAGAGCAATACAGGACATCACACACAAAGTTCTCCTGAGTGCTTTACATGAGTTACGTCCTAGTCTCAGATCATAAAGTTCCTGGTTCAAGCTCTACATCCCTTGACATATGCAAGATTCTTAAATAACTATTTTCCAAGTCTATTCTTGTTTAGAAAATACCTCTAGCTTCTTCTGCTGAACTACAATTCGAAGTCATTTATTATACAGTGCGGATGACTGATATGTTTGACAACCACTTAGCTAGTCTGCACAATCGCTATAAATTCTGCTATTTCACAATCAAGATCTCATCAAATGTGCCTGAGGACAAAATTCAAGTAGCTTGTTAAACATCTTCTCCACTCTGTTGTTTTGTAAGAACTTCCATTGATCGCTGCTAGAATTTTCCATCAGCATAGCTGATGCATTTTATCACTGTGGGCATGAAAACGATATAGGGCACAATCCAAACCTGCGCTGGAACAGGCACGCCAGGAGGCTTGCGCTATATCCAGTGCAGGATTGTGACCAGAAGTGGCTCAGCCAGAGGTAAGGGGAGACTTTTCCCCTCACCCCTGGGAAAGGGCTGCCGGCCACTATGGGTCTCCTCAGACTTGCGCCACCTCTGGAGATGGCACAAGTCCGAGGAGAGCAGAGCGGCTTGAAGCCACTCTGTTCTCCCCAGGAACGGGGGTTGAGATCTGGCATAACTGCTGGATCCCAGCTCTGCCTCCCGCTCCCCACCCGCCCACCCCCAGGGCCACCCATTGCCCGCCCTCCCCCTGCCCGTGAATGCCTCCCTCCCTCCTCCTCCCAGCCACCCCACACCTATCTTTTCTGCTTGTGTCAGCGCAGGTAGGCCAACACGCGCGGCTGAGGGAAAGCCAGTGCGGAAGCTTATGTCAGCCTCCGCAGGCTGGCGCTTCTCGGAGCGCCAACTTGGCTTCCCCTCAAGGAGGCACAAACATGCTTTACAGCATCCTTGAGACTCTCCTAGGCCAGCCCAAGGGACTTCGGCCAGCATAGGGTGCAGTTTGGATTGCGCCCATTGTTGAATAAGCAGGTTAAAAGTCATTTGTTTGGCGAGCACCTGCATGTTGCCGTCACTGGCCAGAATTGTTTCGAGGCGAATGGGAGGGGCCACTTAGATGGCACATTGCGGCACCTGCAGTACTTAATGTTTTGCCCCCCAGCTATGCTAGTTTTTCCACATCTCATTGGCCAGTTCTTCTTCTTTATAATTAACCACTTTCCAAGGTAGAAAAACTGTTTACCTTACCTTAAATCATATGGAAAATATTTCCAGCAGGCCAAGGATAGGGAATACAGTTTGCCACTGAACAGATGCAAGAGTGGAGAAAGATCAGGGGAGGGAAGAATTTAACATTTTCCTCACCTGCCACTTTTGCCAGAGCTCTTTTCCCCTCATAACGCATCATCTCAAAATCATGACTGAGAAAAAAGAAGCCTCGGAATGGGAAGAGTTAATTTCTCACCTGCCACATCTTCCCTGAAAATCACACACACCCTCCTCACTGTGCAACAGTTTGGTGACCCAGTTTCCGGAGATGCTGCCAAATATCTAGAACTAGTTTGACTTTTTCTAAAACCTGACTATTTTGCATGCAGGACTTGCAGTAGGGAAGTTCAATGCACCTTTTTTGTCAGATAAATGGACTGGGACAATGCCACCTTAAACTTTCTTTGGAGGCTAATTAGTAACACTAAGTGCCTTCCATCTCTCTTGGCCAGCAGAATGCATTCAAGCAAGGCCCATTCCTCTCTGCTTCAAACATGGAAATGGAGAGTGCAGAGAACTCTTCTGCCTCAGACCTCATTAATAGATGGGATGATAATCACTTTTTTCAGCTTGTTAACTAACAGTTCTAAATGCCCTTCAGCACATTTAAGCTTGAGTTGTCCTTGATGTTCCATGGTAAAAACTGCAGCGCATAAAAGGGAAACATTCTGTGAAGTTCTAAGGGTCCCTTTTCCTGTTCAGGAGATGAGAAGTCAGTGCAGGGTGCAGGACATAGTGGATGAAAAGCAGTCATTCCCACAGACAACCCAAAACTTAAAATGTGTGGCAGGTAAGAACGGAAGCGGACCCTACTAACAGGCCAGCTGAGAGCTGGCATTGGACCCAGGGCAAGATGCCTGACTGGGATCCTCCTTCCTAAATTTTGTCATAAATTTGTCTTGTACTGTATGGTTTGTTTTGTCATTGCCTAGGCCCCCTGGAATCCTGGGCCCTGGGGATTTTACCCCTCCCCACTCCTTGCAAAAATAAAGAGGGGTATTAGTGTGGAAATGTAGCAGAAACGGCCTACCCTGCCTCTCCCAAAGTGCATACATAATGTTTACTTATTTGTTTTATAATGTATAAGCTGCTTTTCAGTAAAGTGCTCAAAGCAGCATACAATCATAATTCATAATAACATTAAAACTACAAAAAAATCATTGATTGAAAACAAAAATAACAATTTAGGAAGATAAAAAGCTATCATTCGGGAGGAGGTCCATCATGGGGGTGAAACACTGGCCTCCCGCAGCAGGTGATGCAAACCCTAGTGACCCCACTGTGGTGGGGGAAGGTGAGATCAAGCATGACACACTGATTAGTGCCAAAGAGCTGGTTGTCCATCTGCACATCAGATTTGATTCTAATGTAGGACATCAAGGCCAACAGTGGGTTGAATATGCAGACGTTTCAGGGGAAATTTAACACCCTCATTACTTAGGCAGTTGTGAGATGATGATGACAGTTGAAAGTGTGAAACAAGCATTTTCCACTCAATGTTTTTTTTTTTTTTTTTCCAGCAATATGTTTGTTCCATCTGTTTCACAGGTTGTTCATGTTTTCATGTTTGAACGTGCAGAAGAAGAAAACAGGTTGAAACCGCCCCACCTTCAAAGCACAGTAGATGGAACAGCACAGTCTTTAGTATTCATTATTTTTGTTCACAACCTTCTTCAATCTTTGGTATTCTAGCAATGCCACGTAATAGATTATGCTTACCCAGGCAATCCTTGGTATTTATATTTATGGATGTATTAAAAACTCCTCCAAACGTTGCATGGCTTGCCACTGAGGAAAGAAAAAAAACTTGCAAAATCTATAGTGACAAGCAGATTGTGTTCAAAGACTGTGAACTTGCATTGTCAGAGCTCTTTATAGGCTGCTAAACAAGGCTGTAACTTGTAATTCAGGCTGTTAACATGAACCTTGGATTCAATTGCAAATCTATTTTTTATAATTAGAAGAGCATGGTAAGGCAGATGTTATTGAAACAGGGCAAAGCACTTCGTTGTGCATCACGCAGGGCTGACTAGCTGCATGATGCTCCCATCTTCATTTACGATGGGGGAAAAAAAGGATTTGATCCAGGATTGAAATCAATATCCCCATTCTGCAGTGTCACTTTTAGAATGCAAGACATAAAATGATAGGGAAATAAAACTATGCACACTTTCCTGTCTGGGTTAAGCGTTTGTTCCTGCTTTTAGTAGCTGATGAGACACCAACTCAATCAGAGTTTGATGTCTGGTGTGATGTCGTCAGCTGAGGGATCAGATTCAGGTGTGTGGGGTGGGCAGAATGGGGTTGGGAGGGAGAGGAATGGGGGAGTTTGTGGGTGGGAAGGGGGTGAGTGGGAGGTGGAACAGGGGAGGGCTGGGATAGATCCCAGCGATATTAATGTTCTCCAGTATCTAGACCCCTTATGATGGTATTTGTATATAGATGGGACATTGCTAATCAAGCTCCAAGGACAGCACTTCTGTATTCTCTCATCTACAAAGAACTTTCCAATGGCACCATGTACATACTCAGTAACCAATCATTGTATGTGCAATGATCAAATACAGATAAATTAACAGAAGGGGCAATAATGTATGTGTGAAGGAGTCTTCAGTCAGAGGAGAATATTAGCTTGCTATTCTATTTATATCATTTCACCTTTTCACCATTCTTTCAGCAGGAGACATCACGGGGAAAAAAATCCATTGTCAGAATTATGGCAGGCCCTACCACCCAGCTGGCAATCAAAGCATTGTAAAGCATGTTCTGTCAAAAGTGAAGCAGAAAAAATCACACCCATAACAAGTCATTTTTTGATTCTAAAAATAATAAAGGTCTGATCCAACAAGACAACATTCATTTTACAAATCCAGTTCAGAACTCTGTTCTCAAACAGTTTAAATAATGAGATAAAACTGAATGCTAAGCATTCTTCAAAGTAAACAAAAAGGAGAAAAGGCCACAAGGTTTTCCTGCTATTTACCTTTTATTATTCTAGCAGTGTGATTTTTCTCCCTGTAAAAGCATGAGTGTAAGGACAGTCCTGTTCCTATCACAGGTTGTTCATTGATTTGGTAGGGGCAAAATAGACCAGTTCCCAAGTGTGGCCACTAAAAACATCAGTTGGAGTACATTTGGACTTCAGTATCCATGGGGGGACCTAGTGTTGCCCAAAGAGTGTCGCAAAAGTGCCATAAGGCACTTCTGTGATGACTCAGGAGGAGGGAGGCCAGCTTATGGACGTGCATCAGCCTCCACAAGCTGCCCCAAACCCCATGGGCCAGCACAAAAGGTAAGCTCTCATTGGCCAAGCCAGGCCGGCGCAGGGGTCTGGGGGTAGGGCGGAAAGGAGGCATTCCAGAGCTTGGGAGAGTGTGTGGAAGGTGGGCCCCTGGGTGGGCTGCAGGTGAGCAGGGGAAGGGGTCAGGATCTGGCACTTGTGCCAGATCCTAGCCTAGGTCCCGGACAGCCCAGAGCAGCACAAGGTGGCGCAGATCTGAGTAGCCCCATCGGGGCTGAGGCATTACTCAGGGTAAGGGAAGGAATTCTCCTTGCCCTGGACTGAGACACAACTGGTCCAAACCCTGCATTGGATATGGGGCAGGCCAACCAGACTCCCCTTTCCAGCACAGATTAGGATTGGGCTGCCTGTCTACTTCTCCCCTCTTCCCTGACATGCTACTAGGGCAGCATGTCTAGGGAACCTTGGGAAAATGCAGTTTTTCAAAGCACCTGAGAAATAAGACACATCCCACCACATTACTGCCACAGCAGCAAGATGAGTGGGAAGGAAGAGTCTTCTTTTTTTTTTTTTAACTCAGATCAAAATCCAAGCAGAAGAATAACTTAATGTTTGCCCTTGTCTTATTATATAATTACAGTATTTTTTTTTACTACAGTATTTGTATATAACCTTTTCTTGTAGACCCAAGACAGATTACATAGACAGGCAGGCAGTCCACAAAGCTCATAGAACTCTCCATTTCCCCAGATATTTCCCTTCATAGTGCAGTCATTGTTCTTGCCTCCTGTCTTGCCACAGCTCCTCCCCACTGGGCCTCGTTCCCACTTAAGGCTGATTAGTTTCCCTTGTTTAACTCACCAGTGCAGTAAGCAAAAGTCAGAGTCAGCTCCCAGTCTGCAGATTCCAAGTAAGTCAGTCTGATCAATGAGAGTTGCCAAATCAGAGTTCAGAGCCAATATGCCGAGTCACAGTCCACAGTCAGAATCCAGGTTGGTCGATGGTCTCCACTCCTACAACCCACAAACCCTTCCTGCCTCAGGTGATCCTTATATCCTCAGGGACCTCATTGCCTCTAGTGACTGCAGCTGTGCAGCACACCCTTGGCTGAAAGCCCAGGCCTTAACTCTTAAAGGGGCCACTGCAGATACCACATTCTACCTCCTCGCCAGATCTTCCAGGATTCCAATACACCTCCCAAATTTCCATAGGCAGCCACAAATCATTAGTTCTCAAGATTAGTTCTCAAGATGTTACCCATTCTTGCCAGCTGACTCCTTTACAACTCTGCATTCCTCCGCCAGCACTTTCAGGTCACCCTTCCCAAGTCAAGAGTGCAGCTGATCCTGCTTAGCTTTTTCAGGCAAAGTGACAGCTCAACTTCCAGACCACACCTCCTGCCCTATTGAATCTATATACAAATAAGATCACGAGGAAACATAGCAGCTTGGACTTCAAATTTCAAATTCTTTCGTCACTTCATACTGGGGTGTACATGAGATGCCTGCTGTGCAGCATTAATGCACCTCTACTTGTCCCATGCCTTCCCTGACTGCACCAAAGAGACAGCACCAAGAAAAGATATTCTACATCATAATCATCATCATCAACATAGTATTTATATGCTGCCTTTCTTGGTCATTGGAGTATTCCTTTGATTTTATTCAATGTGGTTTACTTGGGCAAGCTTTCTCTAAACCAGCCATTTTCAACCACTGTGCCATGGCACACTGGTGTGCCGCAAGTGGTCCATAGTTGTGCCATAGGAATTGGGGGGAAGGTCATTTAGTAGTTGGACAAATAGGAAATGTGCACCCCTCACCAGCAGCATGGTGTGCCTTGCCAGTTGTCAAAAACCTGATGGTGTGCCTTGACAATTTTAGTGCCTTGTCAGCATGCCACAAGATGAAAAAAATTGAAAATCACTCCTCTAAACCCTCATTGTTGACAACCTTCAGTCTCAAAAGACTATGGTATCGCGCTCTGAATGGTGGTTCTAGAACAGCATCTAGCGTGGCTGAAAAGGCCAATTCGGGAGTGACAATCCCTTCCACACTGGGAGCAAGTGCAATCTGTCCCTGGTCTGTCTCCCTGGCTATGGGCCTTCCTTCTTTGCCTCTTAGCCTCAGACTGTTGACCAAGTGTCTCTTCAAACTGGGAAAGGCCATGCTGCACAGCCTGCCTCCAAGCGGGCCGCTCAGAAGCCAGGGTTTCCCACTTGTTGAGGTCCACTCCTAAGGCCTTCAGATCCCTCTTGCAGATGTCCTTGTATTGCAGCTGTGGTCTACATGTAGGGCGCTTTCCTTGCACGAGTTCTCCATAGAGGAGATCCTTTGGGATCCAGCCATCATCCATTCTCACGACATGACCAAGCCAATGCAGGCGTCTCTGTTTCAGCAGTGCATACATACTAGGGATTCCAGCACGTTCCAGGACTGTGTTGTTTGGAACTTTGTCCTGCCAGGTGATGCCGAGGATTGTCTTCTGGGCAAGGAAGAGAGCGGCCTCTTTCACTTTCGCTCCCAGCTATGGCTGGGTCCCATGATTTGGGTGCACTCCACTTCGGATGTCAAAGGGGTCTGATGTGGAGCCATCGAAGACAACAGTGCCCTTCATGTCTTTGTGGAAGGATCTGATGATGCTGAGGAGCCTGGGTGGACATTCAATCTTGGGGAGAATCTTGAAGAGGCCATCCCTGCTGACCAGGTCGAAAGCCTTCGTGAACTCTCAAGGGTCTGCCTATTGCTACTTGCTTCTCCCTTCTTGTGCCAATTTATACATCTACCACCTCCTCCCATTTTAATGTCTTTCTCAATCAAAGTAAGAATATGCATATTTTTCTGTACTTATTTTATAGTCAGTTTCAGAACATAGTGCTCTCTCTCTCTCAGCTCATTCTCTCTTCCCTCCCCCAGTCACAGCTCTTTCTCTTGAGCATCTTCTCTTGCACGAGTTGCAAAACATTGGGAATTCTATATATCCTCTAAAGTTGAAAATGGATTGTTCTATGGATCCCCCTTGATTTTATGGTTTTTCCACTACTCCCACAAATTTTTATTCCCTACAAATAATTGCAATTCATCCCACAATAAACTGTTTGGTTTATTTCAATGATTCTTGATTTTTGCCCTTCTTTAACTTCTTAAGTGCCCGTATTCAATGTGGCTGTGCCATAAACTGACAGTCGAAGATCCCTTACACGTGTCCCTTTTGCAGCATTATTACTATACATTAACAGCAAGACTGTCCCCCTGCAGACTGTCCAATTGCATCTGGAGCTAAAAGAGCATTGTAGTGCATGTCTATACATGTATACTCCGATGTAAGTCCCACTGTGTTCAATGGGGTTTACTCCCTGGAAAGTGTGCATAGGATTGCTCCATTAATGGTAAAATGGCATAAATTGTTTGATGTTACAACCTCATATTTTTAAACTGTGGCTTTTGACCTGATGCAAACTCCACTCACTGTGAAGCACTGCTAGTCTCTTAACCGCAGATAACTAGAAATTTATCAATTCTATCAGACACTACATAGAAGTGCTAGATTAGAGTTTAAAAGTTCTTCTGTCGCAGTCCAGTTCTAGTATTTCATAGCAGTATTCTTGATGACTCATATGAGCGTTTTGCTGAGAACAAAAGTTCAAGCATATTTGTAAATCTTCATCATCATCATTTATTTTTAGTTTCTCCCTATACCAAACATCATCTCACTGAATGTGTTGGCTAACCTTGCCACATTTTTAAAAGTTAAAACGCTATTAACATTTTTGGACTGGGTGGTTCTGCACTATTTAGCATCACAGGGGGCCATCAATTAAATGGGTCAGTTCCCAAGTTGCAAAAAAAGAGTAATGTATAATCAGAGTTCTCCCATAAATATAATCCACATTTTGACAAGGGACACCTAAAATCTCTTCAATGGCAATAATTTTCCAACAGTGTCAGTTTTATGCCCTCGTATCCTCTACTAATTATTAGTTGGAAGGTTTTCTAGAGACACCTTTTGTTCCAGTAAAAACTTTCTTGAGAAAATTCTATAGTGCCCTTGTTTCATTTTTTGGTTCCCATCCCTTCTCTCCTCTCCTGATCTAAATATTGGGTGTAAACCACCTATTATTGTTCTGTAGCAAGCCTTTTTGTCTTGAAAGCTTGATTACAGGGGAAATGTTGAATTTATTTAATTGTGGGACACTGAAGAACACTGCTTTATTTATTTAAACAGGATACAATCTTCTCCATGTGAGTGTTGACATGGCCCCAAGAAGAGACTGGTAGAGGCTTAGGCTGCAATTCTATTCACAATTTTCTCAGGAGTAAGCCTCATTGAAATCAATGGCACTTACTTCTGAGTAGATGTGCATAGGATCGGGCTGTCAGTGAAGTCCAATGGAGTTACCGCTATTCTTTTTCCTTGATTGCGCACAATGTAGTGCAATGGTTGTTGCTTACAACAAGAGACGAGTGCACACTTTCCAGAAACCCTATCCTCCTCAGAGCTCCTACCAGAGAGGTAGTTCTACAAAAAAGTAATATAGGTTGTCAGTCCTAATGCTATCAATCAGATTTTTACATGCTAGAGCTCAGTGGCGGACCTGAGGCGGGGGCAGAGGGGCAAAAACTCAGTGCTTACTGGACCCTTGTTGCCGCCTCCACCTGTCACACCACCACACCTACCCGTCAGATCTGTTCTGTGGGCAGGCAAAGCCCTGCATGGCACTTGGCAGTACCTGAAAAACCTTCTCATGCAATCTTAAGCAACACTTCTAGTTTCATCGGGAAGCTGGAAGTATTGTTTAAAACCATGCAAGAAGCCTCAGAAGGCTTTTCGAGTGGTGGTGAGCATCGTGCAAGGCTCCCTGAACTTCAGTAAGTATCATGTAGCATGTTGAAGTCTTGCATCCCAGGGTGCAATGGGAGCAGGTCCATTACTGCTGGAGGTAAGTCTAAATTCCTGATACCTGTTCCCCTCTTCCCGGATAGGTGATTCACAGTTACAGGGAAGGAAATATTGTCAGATGTTGCACGCAAGTAGCTACCAAGCAGAATCTTTACGTTGTGAAGTTGATGAATACAGACTGTGTGTATTTATTATAATGGAGTGAGAGAACAACAGAAAATGGGCCCTGACCCTCTTTTTCCTGAAGTTCAGCTGTGAAATTTTTTAGCAGTTGATGTCGGCTATAATTTTTATAACTTATGGAACTTTGTGGTATATTTTGTCACTGATTTGCCAGAGGAGTAAAAGTAGTGTGTCACAACTAAAGATGGTAAAAAAAAAAAAAATGTTGGTGTTTGAGGCAAAAATTGGTGTGTCCCATGGTGGTAAAAATGTAATACTAAACTAAATACACAATGAAAGACACACTGATGGGCCAATTCTGAGGACTAATGACAGCAGACCTCAGTTTTGCTGTTGCAAATGACTATATGGTGGCATGCACAGTATATTTTGGAACTGCTGCTGCAAACGGTGGTGGTGTCGATGGACCACTGCAGTTACTGCTACCCATGGGAGTGGAGGTAAGCTGGCACAGGGAGATCAGTAGGAGGTATGAGGCAAGGAGGAGGAGAGATAGGGGAGTGTCTGGGCAGGGAGGTGTGAGCAGGAAGTGGAATGGAGGAAGGAGGGATAGATCTCAGTGGCCCCAGTGTGTGTCAGGATCCTATCATCGTTCTCTGTACTCCTTTCTCTCCCTCTCCTTGGTTCTGCACCAGCAAAATGACCGGTGTAGATCTAAGGAGACCATTTGGGCAGTGGACGGTTGCCCTAGGGTAAGGTTATGAAAATTCCTTCATCATGAGGTGACTGCTCCCCCACCAAAGGATGCAGCGTGTACTCTGTTGGCACGGCTGCATCAGTGGTGAGGGTTAGTTAGGACTGGGCTGCTAATCACTCCAATGTTTTACCCTGAAATGGCACCCCAAAATTTGCCACATGAGATGGGCCATCCCATGAAAACGCTATGCCTCTTTACATCATTCTCAAAGAGGGTCAGTGTGAAGTCCTCCGTAGAACTTCAGAAAAAGTTGGTTCAAAGTACAGATACTAAGGAAATAAAATGGATATATAGGTTTAATTTCAAAAGATTCCAGCAGTAATTAAAGCAATAACCAAATATCTTGGTATGTGTGTTTTTCTGATATTGTGCCTAAAATAAAATAAATGACAAAGCTGAGTATTATCTTTATGCAGATAACACACAAATGACATTCCATTTGTTGCACGGCTCTTCTTGATACTGGCAGATTCTTTACTTTAGAGTTTTTTTATTGACTTATAAAATGCTTATGTTCTTAGTTGCTTTTTAAAGGGATTTGATTGAAAGGGACATGACCACATCCCTCATTTATGGATCAATAAGGAGACCGCTGGAGCCTGGGGATATGTACTACACTAATATTCCTGCAAGTAAGTGCCAAGTAGTAGTGCCAACATTTATGAGCTAAATGTTTCTGCATTTCTACTACAAGAGAATGGATAGTTGATCAATTATAGACATCTTAGAGTCTTCTCAGTTTTTTCTCCCCCAGTGTACAGTCTATCTGAACATGCTTCTTCCACTGCAATTTATGCAGATATGCTAATACAGAGCACTCAACCATTGCAGAACAAGAGAAAGTCTAAAACATGAGAAAGCAAACGGTTCTCCAATTCATATTGAATGGTTATTAAAAATCTGAACAATAGTAACAGTGGTGAAACTAACAGCCTGTAAAGGATTGTTCAAAATGTAAACTATTTTTCAATTTTAGATATGCACCCAACCTTGAGGGGGACTCACAATACTTCAAACAGTGCAACTAATAATAATAATAAAAAAAAAATTCCCAGCTGCATTTGATTCACTTAATCTCAGCTCCCAAATGCTTTTTGGAAATAAATAGGTCTTGTAGCCTGTTATAAAGGACATCAAGGATATTATTAATATGATTAATAGGACTAATATTTATATACTGCTTTTCAACCAAAAACAAATGGTTTACATATGATTTGAGTGACCTCCTCCTGTAGGCCATTCCAACTATGGGTTACCACAAAAAATTTTTTAAAAACCCACCTATTTCTTACTGATGCTACCTGTCCATCCATCCACACCATTCATCTATCTAACCGTTTAGAACAGGGGTGTCCAAAGTTTTTGACAGGAGGGCCACATCAGCTCTCTGACACTGTGTCAGGGGGAAAAAAGAATTAATTTACACTGAAAATTTGAATAAATTTACATAAGTGTACATAAATGAATATATTAAAGATGAACTTATATGAATGAATGAAGGTCTTGCAATAGCTCAATGCCTATAAAAGGCCTTGCACAAAGCAAGGTTGGCCTTTCCTTTGCTGCCACTACTGCATCACAGATGTGAAAGAGCAAGCAGTAGAGGGAGCTCTCATCCCACAGCTCACACAGCTCACACGAAAGGTCAAAACAGTCGCCCTCACTGAAAAAATTCTTTTTTTCCCCTGACACAGTGTCAGAGAGAAGTTGCATTGGGCCAGTGCAGGCTTCAACAAATCTCTGGAGAGCCAGAGGCTCATTGGATACTGGAGGCTCCCTGAGGGCCGCATTGAGAGGACTCGAGGGCCGCAAGTGACCCCCGGGCCGGGGTTTGGGCACCCCTGGTTTAGAATACCTTCTACAAATTTTATAAAACAACTCAGGCTATGCATGAAGACTTACAATCTAATAGATTTTGAGCATCAGAAAAGTGGCATAGAAATCTTTTGCTTGCTTGCTTGCTTGATTGGAATGCTTTTAGTGCTCAGTTTCACACAGGGAAAGCTGTCAGTGTTATCAGTTTCACTTCTGAGTTGTCAGTCACTGAAGTTGTCAATGTTGTCAGTTTTACTCCGAACTTTGTCAGTTTCACTGTGAAGCTTTGGGGGTGCTTCTGAGTAGCTTCCACACTCAGTTGCATTGGCCACAAACAGGAAGTCAGGACTGAAAGTAATATTTGTAAATCAAACATTGGTAAGTTGGGGTACTTCTGTACATTATATTACACCCTGTCAGAACTTATTGTGTACACAGAATTGTATAGGTTTGGACAAAGAGATTATTGAGCAAAGCAAAAACTTTCTCTGTGGCATAATAAGGATAACACTGATTAAAAAACCAAAATCTTCACATCTCTGTTTGCTAACTTCTCTCTTTCAACACAGTAGGAAAAAATTCTTGTACAAATAGCCAAGTGCAAAAATCAATTATTCAAAATTTCTGAAAACCAACAACTACCAAAAACAATTTCATTAACATGTAACTGAATTACCCAGCAATGTTAATTTAATTATTGGAGACGGTAAATTTGTGCGGAGAATACATAATGGATAATGGACTATTTGAAGAAATCTTTGCAACAAATGGTGTATTTTTTTTCAAAAGACACATAGCAGCATGTGGAAACGTTTTCAAGTATTTTAACAGAATCCCAAGAGCTTTAAAGAAAAATCTGCAAAATGTGAGCAGAGAATTCCTGTGCAAGTAAACACAGAGGCAATTCAAGAAGCCTTAACACCCCAGCAATTTTCCATCATCCAGTTGTTGGCACTGATAGATAATGCTCTGACGCTATACAGCTATGATAATTATGCAGCCCATTCCTCCACATATTACACTGAAGTAAGTCCTTTCCAGTTCAGTGGGGATTAATCTCAAGTAAGCACACAGAATTGTGGTTGTCCAGTCCAGTCCTATGCATGTTTATGCTTAGATCAGTCATGCTTGAATTCAGTTGGGCTTACTCCCAAATAAGCATGACTGGTTGACCTTAGTGGCATCTTATGAACCTCTTATGACTCACAGGCAGAGAACTAATGAAAGAATGATAAAATTATAACTCAGTTGGGGGCGAAGCCAACTCTCGGCGAAGTAGCAGTGAACCTCGGGGGCTCCGGAAGGAACTGCTAAATAGATGTGTTTTCATGTGCCTAGACAACTAAGGCACGCTTCGTTGCCAGGAAGATGGTACGAAGAGCTGAGAGCTTGAACAAGGGAGTCCTTTGAAACAGGCAATTTCAAGGATTTCTCTCTGTTTTGCTCTGTGCTGAATCACATTCTATCCCGGGCGCCATCTTGGAGAAGTTCGGAAAGCTGAGAACTCGCCCTCCCACGGTCTAGATACAACAACATCACAGCGAAAAAAGCTTTTAAGTGTGAGTAAAATTGGATCATTAAAAGGCTTTAACAAGAACTGCAATCAAGAACTTTGATGGAGGAAAAGATAATTTCAAGATTATTCACGCTGGCCGGTAGCCACCCAGGGGGGAAATAAGCTAATTTGGATTTCCCCTGCTGGAGCAAACACAAAACTATTTTGATTAATGGTATGTACTGAAGAGAAATAAATAAGTAATCTTTAATGGAGAAAATAAAGTCTACTTTCGTTTTCCCAGCAAAAAGCCTTGATTCAAGCCTGGTCATTGTTACTTTCACTTTCCTAGCAAGAGGCTTGAAATCTGTTTTGGTCATTTAAAGGCATACTAACCTAATTTGACTGTGTTGTTGACCTGGATTATTGATACACCCTTTTTGGAAGAAGGGATGCAAGATAAAGATTTGGATGACTCTTTGATGGTTTGACTGATTTGACATTGATTTGATATTGATATTGACTGGATATGGAATATTGGGATACTTTTTGGATATAAAAATTGGAAAGTAGCCCTACAAGAAATGGCTGGATTTGATATCGATAAAAATGGAAAGCCAGACCTTATTAATGGATTTCTTGATGGATTTTAGAAGAGAAATGGAACAACAGGTTGGGAAATTATCTGAACAAATCAAGCAAACAAGCTCCTCCCTCTTAAACTCGCAGGAACAGATCACAAATTATAGACAAGAA
This sequence comes from Tiliqua scincoides, assembly GCF_035046505.1. Lineage (NCBI taxonomy): Eukaryota > Metazoa > Chordata > Lepidosauria > Squamata > Scincidae > Tiliqua > Tiliqua scincoides. Next base: position 211,205,562 of record NC_089823.1, on the reverse strand, counting down.
AAAAGAATGGATCAAATGTCTGGTGAAATTAAAGAAGTGGAATATTTTGAAATGGGACAGGAGACGGAAGAACCAATTGTCATTATAACAACTAAGAATCTTAAGGAAGAAAAAAGAGGAAATGTTCAGAGAGCAAGCTGTCTCAAGAAGAGGAAGAATTTATGGATTAAATCCAAAAACAACAGAATGAAAAAGAAGAAAGAAAAACAGAGAGGGGCCAAGAAATCCAAGAGATTCAAGAAGAAAAAGAAGAAGTGGAAGAAGCAGTCGGAGGAGTAAGAAGGAACACCGATAAGACAGAACAAAGCAAGCACTAAGACAGAAAGTTAAAATGGCTGAACAATAAGTAGAATTTTTTTTAAATCATATTAAATCAAAAAAGATGTAACTGAAAATTTGAAATATAAATATTGTGAAAATTAAGTGGTATTAAGATAAATAAGGGTTTTGTTTTTTTAAAGAGAAGTTATATAAGATAATTAATAGATGGTATTTTATTTTAGAGGAAATAGTAAAAGACTAGCCTGGATAATCAAACATGTTGGATTAGTAAAGAATTAAGGGAATTTTTTTATTATGTGTGGTGGAAGGGCGAAAAAATAAAGAAATTTGGGAAATTGATATGTAACATGTTATAAGAGATATGGTAGTCTGTATTACCATTTTAATTGGAGATATTCCTCTTAAATATGATATTAGAAATTAAGAATTAGATAAGAAATATTTTATTTTAAATATTAGTTAAGTGGTAAGAAGACTGTATAAGTAAAAGTTTGAAGCCTTTTTATGATTGGATAGATAATTTTAGGGGAAAGTAATGTTTGGTTAAACTATTAATTAGTAGATTAATAAATATGATAATTTTTGTATTAATGAATAATTTAGTTTGGATTTAATGTATGTTGTAATCGATGGCCAATATCCTCATGTGTAACCTGTGTGGTCCCAGCCCTAAGTTTATCCAACCTTCCTTACCTGTTTCTGTAATAAATAAATAAAGTATTGTAAAAAAAAGATAAAATTATAACTCAGTTTAGGTACAGGGAAATGAGATTTAGAGTGCAATCCTATTTCACTGAAGTGCCAGGACAACTGCCGCTACACTGGTACTAGGTGTCACAAATGTGCTGTAAAGCAAGTTTGTGGCACCACGTGAGTAGACAGGGCAGAGCGCAGGCCTGCATCATCCCACAAATGATGCATCCACATGGATAGATAGATGTAAGGGGAACTTCCCTGAGGAGGGCATTTCAAAGGTGGGACTTCTCAGTTGAGAAGGCCTAACTCTAGTTACAAATCACCCCACCTCTGACAGTGGAAGAACCTGAGAAATTCATCCAATGGTGATCTTGGCAAGGAAGCAAGCTTATAGGAAACAAGCTATTCCTCAGGTACCCAGGCCCAAACCACCTAGGACAATGTTTCTCAACATTTGTCCTCCACTGTACCACTTCACTTGATTCACCTACTCAAAGTACCACTGAAAGTAACTGGTGATGACATCATTGCCAGTTACTTCTGGGTTGGGAGGCCAGACACAATGTGACTAGTAAGAGGCTTAGCATCTTCGGGATGGCTTTTCTGAGCACAGATAAGTATGCTTTGGAGCCTTCTACCACTGTTTGTTATGTTGCATTCCTGGTCTCACTATTGGGTGACAGGTGTCCAGGGGTCCCTCGAGTACCACCAGACTCCACCTCAAGTACCACTGGTAGGACCTGTACTACTGGTTGAGATACACTAACCCAGGACATTGCCCAGTCCAGGTGCTCTGACTGCCACTTGAGTCTTGCTCCAACTCACCAACTGTGTCTGATCTAACCTTCACAGCCGTCTGAACTCATTCAGAAATGTTAACACAATGGATCTTGGGAACTCCTACTGGTTCCTGGTTTTAGATGCTTGATGTAATTCTGACTTTATGTCCAAGCTACAGAAAACCAGCTTTCCTTTAGATACTTCAGGAAACCGTAGGGGAGGCACACAGTTGAACTGCAACTATTTTTAGATTTTACCATTCCTTCTTCCTCAGTACTCCCACCATAGTATGGCAGACATTAAAATAGCAGGCTTATGCTGTGCGGAGGACAGGAGCCTGCTCTTACAGCCTTAGTCAGGTTACACTTCATTGTATAGTAATTGCTAGTTAATCTAATTGCAATTTCATTATGGTGACAAAACCTTAAAGAACACTGTTCTGTGGATGTATAAATTAGGGCTGCCACTGCGAAGTCCCAGTATCAAATATGCCCCTCACGGAATCCAGTTTGAAAACACTTTCCCCTCTTTGTCAGCAGCATCTCCCCCTCCTTTTCACTTGTCTTTGTTTCCAGAACTGCTCCTGTATCTACTGGCATTTCTTTTCCTGTATAACACAAGAAAAAAATTGTGCCAGTGGATGCTTCATATTTTGCAGTTAAGGTCTGTATTACAAAATTCATTCCACTAATGAGTTGTGATTCATTAAGGGCTCAGTCTATTATTATTATTATTATTATTATTATTATTATTATTATTATTATTAACAGTATTTATATACCGCTTTTCAACTAAAAGTCTATCCAACTTTCCAGCTCTGATGCTGCTGCAGTGCAGCCCCTAGGTAAGGGAACAAATGTTATGAGTAGGCAGGGATGCTCCCTTACCTTAAGGAGGCCTCCATGACTGCCCTCCCATTATAGGACATGGTACACACCATGTGGGCACAGCTACACCAACACTTGAAATTTGGATAGGATTGGGCCCTAATTCCAGTTAAAAATGATTATGTTAATCAAATTGTTGCAGCACCCTCCCTCCTTTATTCACCCAACCAGACTCAGTGGGCTTATTACCTTGTGCACTCCTGTTTCTTGAGCAAGAGCCTACAAGAAATCTTGTTAATTTTTATTTCCAAGATTTATATACTACTTTTCCTGAAAAGATCAGAGTGGCTTACAATACTAAAATACATAAAATACTTAATATACCCATGGTTCCCAAACTGGTGGGTCGCGACCCACCAGGGGAACCAGAAATGGGCCATTCCCCCTTAAGGGGTAGTGGCCCAGGAATGGGTCCCTGATGGCGTTGCAGCGATTGCAGTCTCACATACCTGGGTGGCTCCTGAAGCTGTGTGATTGCAAACTGGAAGCATGCTCCAATCAGAGAGCTCAGGGCAGCCATGCAGAGGCTCACAGAGGGGGCTGCAAGCCTCCAAGGACACTTATGGAGGCTTCAGGAGTCCCCCAGGTTCATGAGACTGTCCCGAAGCACCATGATCGCTACAGTGCCATCGGGGCCAAACCCTGCTCCCGCCACTACTTACAACATTCCCAACTCCCTCAGAGGATAAACATGCTAAGGCTTTCACAGCTGGAATCCATACTGAACTTAAAAGTTTTTCAGGCTGCACACCATGGTTTAGATTTTTTTTTTTTTAATTTATCTAATGAGCCTAAACCAATCCTAAAAGGGGGAGGGGCTAACTATCACCAACACTAAAACTAAGTAAAAAACTGAAAACTAAAAACAACAACTAAAACTCAACCTAAAAAGTTAAAACTAAAACCAAGCTAAAAACTAAAAATCAAAAGCACTTGAAGCTAAAATAACTGATAATTAAAACTGAAACTAAACATCAAATAAAACTAGAGACTGAAAACTAAAAAGACTGGAATAAGACACTAAAAAGTCAGACCTAAAAACCGAAACCTGACGTTTCGCCCACAGCTTTGGTCAGCTTCCTTAGAGGCCACAGTTTTTCTCAGGCACTGGAAGTTGTCTAATACTTTACACAATTGAAATATATAAGCAACAAAACAATCTGAATAGGAAAGAGGAAACAATGAGTTAATAATGCCTGGCTACCAGCCCTGAAAAATGTTACTCAGAGAGTAAGGAGCCAGGTAGGGCTGACAAAAATGTTCCCTAATTCAATAGGCAATCAGTTACAACTTGTACAAGAACAGCACCAAGTTCCAGTGCCTGGGGAAAACCGTGGCCTTTGAGGAAGCTCACCAAAGCTGTGGGCAAAGTGTCAGGTTTTGGTTTTTAGTGTCATATTCTATTGTTTTTAGTTTTAAGTCTCCAGTTTTATTTGATGTTTAGCTTCAGTTTTAATCCTTAGTTATTTTAGCTTCAGGCGTTTTTGGTTTTAATTTTTAGTTTGATTTTAGTTTTAGCTTTTAAGGTTGAGTTTTAGTTTTTAGTTTTTTACTTAGTTTAGTGGTGGTGATAGGTTTTATCACCTTTTAGGATTGGTTTAAGCCAGTGATTTTCAACCTTTTTCATCTCATGTTACACTGGCAAGGCACTAAAATGGTCAAGGCATACCATCAATATTTTGATAATTGACAAGGCACATTGTGCTTTCAGTGGGGTGCTCACATCCCCCCAATGGCCCTACTAATAAATGACCCTATCCCAAATTCCCCCAGCACACCTGGGGACCATTTGCAGCACACCAGTGTGCCATGGCACAGTGGTTGAAAATGGCTGGTTTAGGCTCATTAGATTTTTTTTTTTAAAAGCCAGACCACAGCGCCCAGCCCAAAAAACTCCCTCAGAGGAGTTTGGGAACCTCTGTAATTTATTTATTTAAAAGATTTTTTTATACCACTTTTCTAAAAATCAAAAGTGGTTTACAACAAAGCATAGATACATAAATAGATACATAGGTAAGTATAGCATTTGTATTGTGTCCTTGTGTCATTGTAACATGTTAACGCTCTGGGCCTTGCCCCTGGAAATCATGAGGATTTCTTTTTGTTGCTGTCCTTCAGTGTGGTTTCTTCAGCACAGTACAAGGCATGTCTTCTCAAAAGTAACTTCCCTGGAATTCATCAGCCTCCTTTGCCTCAAAACCCTTCCCTGGGACCTCTGAAAGCGTATTCAGCAGAAAGAAAGAAATTATCTTCCCTCTATCCTATCTTCCTTTCCCATAAGGGGATCAATTGATGCACCTTGTCCTTTGCTTTCCTTCCCCTCCCCATTTCATGTTCTATTTTTATACTGACATAGGACAGGAACCCAGACATCTGTCTGAATTGGGGTTCCCTGGTGTGCAGCCTGCCTTGACTGATCCAGCAAGAACTCCAAGTCCTCAGAAAGCCTCTCTCTTTCCCCGCTTACAGGGGCCTGCAGAGTAATTCAACAACTCTAAACAACAAAGAGTAATTTCCTTACCATGCCTTCAGTAACTGACTTGTCTGTACGAAGCCAGCTGTGCTAACTTCTGGCTCCCTTTCTCTGATTGCAGTTTTCCCTACAGTTACACTTCCACTGTTAGGATGCGGAACACATGTATGAATGTGAATGAGCCATGCTGGCAACACTGCACCCACCAGGCACATATCACTCTAGTCATTTCAATTTGTTTTTCCAGATTGTTTATGTTTTACTCTTCTCATCAATTTCTTGTAGAAATAGCTTCTGGCTGCTGGCAAGGGAGTGGATCAAGGAGTAATGGAACTTCCTTATATTGCTGCTAATGCTGTCCATGAGAAATGAAATCTAATCATGATATGCTCTGAACTCCTAGCATATTCTGTCAGCTTGAGCTCTTTTCACCTTTTCAACCTTTTCTATAAGCCTTTTCAATAAGGCTTAAGGGTCATGTGTCATTGTCCCCCCCCCTTTTAGCCCATTGAAAATAATCAGTGAAATATTGGTTGAATTCAATGGCAAGAGTCTGTACATCTTCCACTGAGCTGGGCGTACATACCCTGCCAGTCTGAAATATAAATTTTAAGGAAAACAGTATGCATTTTTTACTTAAGATTTTTTGATTAATGCTCCACATGCCCGAGTGAGAAAGCAGCATGCATTTAAAACTGCTGGCACAAACAAGAATGTTTTCTATTGAGCTGCATTTCTTGCTAACATCCTGTATGCTGCCAGAAACAAATCTGACACTCTATAATATATTATTCTAATTTCACAGCTTTCAGGCAGACATTTGTTTAAGGCTTAATATAATGGGTTCTAAACCAGAACTGGACTCTGATGAAGATTCAGAAACAAGAAGACAGGCATAACATCAACACAACTTTTGTTTCTACAAGAACAAGATGCCTTCCCTGGCTGTCCTTGATGGCCAGCAGTGGTCCTGGGGGCTGACCAGGTTGGAGTGTGGACAACCACCAGCCAAGCACGTGCACTGTGCAACACTTGGGGTTAAGACTGGCTCACTGAAGCATATCTGGAGAAGGTGCTGTAAGGCCTCAGGTATTAGCTAAGGGAGGGGCTTAAATCACCCAGAGTCCTCCACCAGACCCGGCTTTCCCTTCATTGGGCTTCTGCAGTCTGACTAGCCAGTTGAACTTCTGCCCTCTGGGCTGTGTCCCTCATCATTGGCCTCCAGCCCCCTAAATACCTTAGATTCCCCCAATCTGTGCCACCTCTTCCAGTTGTCCTGGTGACCTGATAAGCTGCATCCCACTCACCATTACCCACTCCCATGCATCATCTCTGTTGTGCCCTGGTATTGGTGGAAGTGCTGACTGGTCTTGCTCATTCTTATACCTCATGTGGGGTGGCAAGGAGGCTGCTTCTCCCTGGCAGGGGGAGGGCAGTCTGCCACGCTGATGAGACTGTCACACCAGCTGAGTAATGCCCCATCAGGCAGCTGTGGTCTTGGCTGTTGGCTGGGTGCTGTGTCTTGCAGTAGCAGCTGTGGCTATCATACAGGAGGGGTCATGCACTGCAGGGACCTGACCAAGTAAGTCAGGGCCCTGACACCAAGAGAAGACTGCAGATAAGGTACTGTTTCTCTCATCTGTGTGACTAAATCCAGCAGCAAATTACCGAACAGCTTGTTGGCCCTATTTAGGGAAGCTAACCAGGACTATCACAACTGTGGCTGGTGGATCAGATTGTAAAATTACATGCACAATGCAATTGCAATTGAAAATGTGATTTCCTGTTCAGTTAGTGATACGTATGTGGAAGCATGGTTCTGTGATTGTGTGCCCTCTTGGGACATGAATGACAAAAAATGACATAAATGACATAAAAAAATAATCCAGGGCCAATCTAATAATGAGGTGACATGGTCAGCTCAAGCAATGGTGTACGAGAGGATCCGAGTGGAATTGGTACCTTCTCCCATGCAGTGGGTGGGGTAATGCCTTGCGCAGTGGGCGTGGTGATATATCATTGCCCCATCCCTGCTGGCTTTTTAGCTATAACTTTTGATAGAAAAGAGATATTTCATCTCAGTTTGTTTCACTGCATTCCGTAGTAAATATACATGCACAGGCACTAAAGTTTAAAATGTCTTAGCATATTTGGCATCAAGGACAGTCAGGCACACCTTCGCAGTTGAGCACACTCAACCAACCTTGAAAATATGTTGGGTCATTGAACTCTGTGCCTGTGAGCAGCAGAATGCTATGAAGGAGAATCTTATCTAGGAATGTGTTTGTGGTTACTGTGTAGCAAGTATGAAGCAAGGTAGCATCCTTGTGGAAATTTCCCTATTACGTAACCGTATATCATGTGTTTTGAGACTTAATAAAAAGCTGGGTCAGGAGCTGGGAGACTTCACTTGACTTCTCCCTTGATTTCATTCCTGCTCCTGCTTCCAGCACTTTCAACCTCTCTGAAACCTGTGTCTGTTGTCTAATTCTTGCTATGGCTTCTCTGCCACACCAACGCAGCATCTCACGCTGCTCCTCAAGTAGCACCAAAATGCTACAGCAGTCTGCATGAAATTACACATCAACTGATATACAACATGATGGTATTGTACAAAAATACCCAAATTTTAACAATGTTAGCTGGTAGTGGTGTCATCCCCTGTGCACATCACCTGGTAAGGTCCGCACTCCCTGCACCCTCCTAGTGATGCCATTGCTTCTGATACTTCAGAAGTTTTGTGTAAGCAACTATGAACAGTGAGCAAAGTATTTCTTATGAAACTTTAACTAAACCCCTGCTCCTGTGTATGTGATATTGATAGCAACTAGCCCACGTGGCAAGGTATTTTACCATAGGAAATTGTGCTTTCACTGATTATTCTGCTTTCCCCCCCTCCCTTCCAACAGCATGAATCAGTGTAACTTTCAAAATCTAATTGATGGCCTATGGAGATGGCTGTAAATGCAGGGAGGAGACCTTACAGTACATCACTATCTGAATCTAAAACTTTATCCTACCGGTAATTGAGACTTCTCTTTCCTTTGCCTCGCTTCCTGGGAAAGGAAAAAAAATGGTTTATACTGCATCAGGTATTCTCAGGAAATAACTAAAGCTTGAGAATGATTAGATCTTTATTAGACGATGGCTATAAAAGTGGGATATGGTGCCTTTTCTTATCAGATGGTTGCATGCCATCTCATTTACAGCAAACCTGTATTATAGGAGGCATAAAGGATTTAAAGCTCCCAAATAAAGGTAGGCGGTTTTGCTGTAGTGTTCCAATGGGAAAGTGGTAAAGGGTGGAACTAACTACCAGGGTAAGAAAATGCACTGTCTATTCCTTAATGCAGGGGTCTCCAAACCCCAGCCCAGGGGCCAGATGCAGCCCACAGCAAGCCTCTATCTGGCCCGCGGCCAGCCTCTTGTCCCCTGAAAGCCCCTGGCCCACTTTGCCAAACATGACTGGAACTGTGCTCTGGTTGCACCTGAAGGGTGTTCTAAGGTCCAGAGAGGTTGAATGAATGAGCCCATTCATTCATTTATTCACACATCTAAGTTCCATTTCTAATTTATTTATATAAATTTTATATTTAAATTTTTTCCCGGCCCTCAAAACCATGCCAGACATTTGATGCAGCCCTCTGGCCAAAACGTTTGGAGACCCCTGCCTTAATGCACAGATGACTGAACATAGCCAGATACTGCACGTTTAATGGCCATTCCTTGGGAATCCAGTGCTTTCAAAAGAACTTCTAAAATATGTGTAGGATTGCACATTTATTTCTGCCTTTTTTAAGATCCTCAAATTTATCCTACTGTGTCACAAGTAGAGAGTATACATCTATGGGTGGATTGGTATAATTTGAAAGTTAGGGGAAGAATCTGTGGCAGGCACTGCAGGTTTCAAGAATGACAATCCTACATGATATTCCTGTCCCCAAGTTTCATGTCAGAGGCTGAAGATCCCATGGAGCATCAAATAAGGCACTGCAAAGGTTTCTCATATATTAGAAAAGAGTTACAGAAGCTCCCCCTGTGCTTTTCTGTACTTGTTTCTTTCAAGAACATGAAAGATGGAGTGAACAGACCCACTGGTATAGGTTTGACTCCAGTGCTTAAGAAATATCTACTGAAGTAAAGCTAGCAAAATGCCCATCACTGTGATGGCTAGTAGAACAATGTGTAAAATAACCTTTTGGCACTGAGACATGTTACATCCTTGCGTCCCCTGCAGAGTCACTGAAATCTAGATTACCCCATGTCTTCACCTGGAAGGATTCCCAAGAGCAGCCCTTTCCTTTCTTCCATATAAGTGAATGGAAAAGCTGAGAGTGTGCTTCAGGACACGTATACCAGGTGAACTCAAAGACTGGAGCAAAGAACATTTTCCTTTGGCACACAGCTTCAGGTATACATCCTTGAATTTTATTTCTTGAGCCAACTTCACACACTGAGTGTATGCTGGGGAGGAGGGGACAGCCCCTGACCTCCATACGTATGTCATGTAAGGAGGGCTCAGACATAATGCTAGAATGGCCTGGTGCAGATGTAATCTAACTGGTAACTTAATGGTTGACAGCCCAATCTTATCATGTTGCAACAAAGGGAGGCATTTCTGCTGTCACAAAATGGCCACCAAGAGTGTGGCAGAGCTCCACCTCCACTGTTGGACCCTGCTGCACCCGCTGAAGGTGAAGCAACGGTGGGGGAAGGGGTGGGTGGAGAGGAGGCAAAACTGGATGTGGAGGGGAAGAGGAGACTGTGGGAGGGGATGGAACTGGCAGGAATGGTATGCACTGAACCATATTCCCTGTTTTGCAAGACTCACCACCCCCTTTGTCTCCCCACTCTTGCACCAGCTGCAGAGCTGGTGCAGGTTTGAGGAGACCCATTGCTGAGTGGGAAGCTAAGGAGGGGTAATTCTCTTTTCCCCTCCAAAGCCTGCCAATCTTTTCCCCTCCCAAATACAGCATACTCATTTTTGGTGTGGATGCATTGACGGAGTGGGGGAGGATAGGATTGACTCTAAGAGCTTGGAAATGGGCTGCAGGCTGGTTTACTTCCCCATTCTCCTCTCCAATATAATTTCTCCCTCTATCCTCTTTTCTCCTGAACCATAGTTTAATGACATGTCTGCACAGGCGCTAACCATGGTCATTGCTAACTACAGTTCTCCTCTTACCAAGGCAACAAAAACAAAAACCTACAAAATATTTAACATAGGGCCAGTTCAGTCAACACTTACAACTGGTACCTCTGGGTGCATTTGTGCTGTGCACTTGCCTCACTTCCTGGCAGTTAACATTCACTTCCTGTTAATCTTGATCTAGTTTTTCAAGCATTCAGGCTGCTAGAAGGCAGCCTGCACATCACTATATGTTTGTATGCTTGTAGTGATCTGTAAAGTATGAACATTTTCAGTCTGGTAAGCATTTAAATAACATTAATGGGCACAGGGTGGGTTGGGGGAGATCAGCAAATAATTCAAACCATGAATACCAGATCCAAGGATACAGAGCCCCGCCTGTATAATGTGCAGCTCATGGAAATATGTCAGCTGAGCTCCTTTTGCATCACAATTAATATAAAAGGTAAATTCAAAAAAATTTCAAGCTTTATAATTATTTACCAGATATAAACTGAGAGGCCACATGATTCAAACGTACGTTTAATGTTCATGGTAATTAAATGTATTTAAGAATTTAAATGCTTCTTAAATATTGCAGCTGTCCAACATTTACCCAGCACCCCCCAATAAAGACACAGGCAAGGGTATATGGTACAAAGGGCCACTTTATTAACTATTTAAATATACTTCAGATAGCAACAAGGCCTAACAAATAAGTCATGCGGGTTCTACATGGGGGAAACGGAGCTGCCCGTCTACTTCCCCCTATAGTGATTTGGGCGACCACACCAGACTCAGGGCAGCGTCAGTACAAGCCTGCCGCCCCCTTCATTGTCACCCCGAAGGGGCAGGGTGGCAGGCTAGCTCAGGCCACCCGAGCGAACCCGCGGTGCGCCTTTACCACCAGGCCGAGGTTCATCCAGCCTGCGCCACCCAGCTGGGAATGCCAGCATGACCAAGCGTGGAGTCCACCCGGCCCTTGCCACCCTGCGGTGTACACCGATATGACCTTACCTACCCAAAACCCGCACGACACCTGCCACCCGGGGGGTCAGCCTAGCGCTTGGCCCCACCGCCCCACACGGAAACAAATTTCCACAGGCCCAGCTGCAATTCAAGAAGAAAAGTATAATTGCCCAACACCGAAAGGTGTACTCCATCGCTTCTGAACAACTGGGGCGCATCATAGCTGATGCCTGCGTGATAAATGACACCGACTCCGTAAAGGGGTATTGCCCGCCTCACATACGAATTTACCTTCTTCCTATCCAGTTCAATCTTTTTAACATCAGAGGCATAACACCAAACACTGTGAGGCAAGAGGTCAGACCATAAGATGACCGTCCCGCAAGATGCTGATTAATGTGGAGAATATCGCTGTAGGCCTGAAGCCTCAAGGACAGAGTCATCCTCTGGCCCAGGTCGTTCTCTCCCAAATGTATAACGACGATGTGAGGCTGGGCATGGGCATGCACAAACTCATAAAAAGCAGGAAGAAGCTGATCCCACAGCATTCCCCGCCGTGCAACCCAATGCACAGTAGCCAAGGAACCAAGCTGCAACTGCATGCCAAAGCTACTGGATGCCGCCCTCTTCCTTGCCCAGAAAACGATGGAGTGGCTGAAGATAATGACCCGAACTGCTCCCGCCCTGGAACCTGTGGACAGGAAAACAGGAATCACAATTCCAGAAACATGGATCACTTAACCATATAGCACCTGGCAAAGCCAGTGCAAGTGAGCGCCCAACCGCTGTCACGGGACGAGCCCGGAAATATAGCATGCAAAACAGGAACATGTGGCAGTGCCACGATAAACTTCTGGCAATGCCAGTACAAAGAGCGCCCAACCGCTGTCATGGGACGAGCCCGGAAATATAGCATGGAATACAGGAACTTGTGGCAGTGCCACTATAAACACCTGGCAATGCCAGTATAAAGAGCGCCCAACCGCTGTCACAGGCCGCGCCTGGAAATTTCTGTGGTATCTGCATCACCCCTCGCCCCTACCACCAGGGCGAGGGGGAATAGCCGAGCGAATCCCGCTCAGCGCTTGTCAGGCTCTCTGACGTAATACGAAAAATGCGCAGGAGCGCCAACGGCCAATCCTCTGAATGTCCCGGGCTGGGAGGCCGATATCAACTGCAGCCGATGCAGCCCCAGTCCTGAAAGAGTGCAGGCCGTAATCTTCCATCCGAAAACCAAGGTCTGCCACTGCCCTGCGAAAAAGGACCCTAAACTGGAAAAACATAACAGGTGAGGCATCAACATGACAGAACAAGGCATCCCAAACCACAGGACGTGCAGCCAAACAAGACCAGCATCAGCAAAACTTGAGGCCTTGGCACAGAACGACAATGCCGCCAAGTACACTGATAAAGACCCACACGATACGTTAATGCCCTGCAGGTATAAAAGAACCGCATCAGGTGTTCTGGCGGAATAGGCCAGACTTGGGGTACGGCCAGGGCTGCCCAAAAGGCCTCAAATTCCCTTGCCTCCCTTTGATAGCTGTGAAGGTAGACGGCACAAGCGCAGACAAAATTACATGCTGCGCTCTGCACAGCCAAGGGTCCTAAGCCAAAGGGGCATCGGGTCAGGATCCCGCCGCACCCCTGGAGCCAGCTGCCGGAAATGCTCCACCTAAAAAACAAGATAGGGTGTCGGCTATGCCGTTATCAAGACCCTGGATGTGCCTAATGAAAAACAAGGTGTTAATCTTAAGGCAATGCAAAACAAACACCCTCACCAGTCCCATTACCCGTGGTGACCGGGACGTCTGCTGGTTAAGGACAAAAACCACAGCTTGGATGTCGCACCAGAAACGCACGGTGGAGTTGGCAAATTCCTCTGCCCATAATTGAACAGCCACCGCAAGGAGGGGACAGCCCTAAAAAATCATGCCTACAGTAACCCCTTCTGAAACCCCTGTATCTGGCCAAGGGGCAGAACACCATCTCTCTCTAAAATAACTCCAAATCCAAAACCACCCTCAACATCAGAGTGAACCTGCAGCTCCGCCCCAAGTAAACACTCCTGCTGCCAAAAGGATACACCATTATCAAACTCCAAAAACTGTAACCAGATTACCCAATCTGCCTTCATGTCCTGGGTGATCCGCAGGCGATGGTGAGGCCTCTAATACCCACCATGCAGGCATGCAGCCTCCTGAAAAAAGGCCTGGCCAGGGACAACTACCCTGCAGGCAAAATTCAGATGCCCCACAAGAACCTGTAAATGTCTCTAGGACAATTTCGGAGCCTGGAGGCCAGCACAAATTAGCTGCTGCAGCTTAACCAACCTGTTGCTAGGCGGCCTACTGCACCGCTGTACAGTGCCTAATTCAATACCAAAACGTAAGGGTAGTTGCGGGGCCCTCAAAATAATAGACATTGAGGCGAGTCGTGCTCTGCTCACCACTAACCACTCCAAAAGGGAGGCAGATTTCTCGAAAGGGCACAGGAAATTGCGCATCCCATTGGTAGCGCTTTATCCAGATATAAGGAACCATTAAATTGAAAACCAAGCAAACAAAAATCATCAGGGTGGACGGGCAAGAGTCTGACTGCAGACACAATATCCGCCTTGGCCATGAGGGTGCCGAGGCCATGGCCACGTACTACCCTGGTAGCTTGGTCCAAAGAATATATCGTAATGAACTAAGGTGTGCAGGGATCCTATCACTAACTGAACCCCCATAAGGATAGGACAGATGGTGAATGAGATGGAAGGTCCAGGGACCTTCTTGGAACTACACGTAACGGGAACACTTAAACATTGGGAAACTGAGGAGACTTAAAGGGGCCCGCCAGATGGCCGGCTCCCTATTCCTTATCTATCTCAGCTTAAACTATTCCCTCCATACCCTTTACCGACAGGAGATTCCTGGCCCAGGTAGACCTGGAGGGAGGGGCTGCAGGAATCTGAATCCCTTGTCACTACCTTCAACTAATGATTGAGCGTCCGAAAACTTCGGATACCCCTACAAAATACAGCCAACACCTCTACTCTAATCAGGGTGGGCCCCTTCCCAGCTTGAGGGGGCTGACCACCCCCACTTTTGGCCTGACCAGCTCGGAGCCTGGGACTCCTCCTAACTCCTGCCAACTTGGGGCACACGGACACCGAGTGCTGGCTGTTGTACTGCCCGCTGACATGTGCAACCTGCCCTGCCGCCCCGCCCCATGGAGTTAAACTCATAGCAGGAGCGGGGGGTGGGTGGTGGTGAACGCATCACACTCCTAACATCCCTGCCACTGGCCTGGCTGCACCCAGAGCAAATGCCCACTAACGGATCAATCGCCCAAATTGGACTGGGCCAGCCAGAAAATTTGAACCCGCAATTCCTGCTGTGAAACCTGCCAGTCGAGGGGATAATATCCAGGTACTTAAAGCGCGGCTGCCAGTGCTGGCTGCATTTGAATAACTACTGCAGCATAAATAATATATCCGTTCAACCAATTATTCTAATTTTATCAATTATATGCCATTGTCCCACTTGGGGGTCAGGCGCTGGGTCGCCCACCTGCAAGGCTGGCTCAGGTTCCTCACACAATAAACTAAACACATCAACAAACTCGCCCCACTAAATTTTTCTATAACTGCCAAGGTGAGGTGACCACCCAAAGGAAGGGCCACATCCCCATAGACCACACTCACCTGACCCTTCCATGGCTCCCTGAGAGAAAACCCGATACGGGACATTTGCGTAAGGAGCGAGGCTATAAGGGACACTGGAGACTGGGGAAACCCCCGTAAATAGAAAAGCAGCAGCTACGGTCTGCCCCACCTGGGCTGCTGGTGCCCGTGGAGATCCCAGGTTGCTGCCATATTCCTGCCATATTCCTCCAAAGCACTCCACAAGGGGGGAGCTTGTGGCACCTAAATACCCCAAGCTGGCCAACAGGGCAATGGAACTAAAGGTGCCAACACTGGGGAATTCACTCCTTCTTGCTCATCCCATACTACAACTGAGGCTGAGCTATCCATCTGCCCACTCTCACCCGCCAGAGGCATGGGCCCTGTCTGGGAAGATACCCTTTAGACTGCTGCTGTCCATCAAGTTCTGATGCCTGAACTTGAACAGTTAGAGGTCTTGGACCCTGTTGCTCAATGAGCTTCTCCAAAATGGTAAATCTGGAAGAGAGGATTTGTATGAGCTTCACACCATGCCCCTTTCTGGTAGACCCCCGACTGGGGGGGAACACCTGATGTGCCATCTCACAAACCAGCATCATGCATTACTTTCTCCTTCTTGAGCGCCTTCACCCGTGCAACCAGGGCCCGAAGCTCAGCTGTATTATCTTCCTCATCTGAGGAAGAAGCTGGTGCAGGATGGGGGGGTGCTTTGGGGCCTTCCCCCTGGATTTCTTGTTTCTCTCAGGCATGCTTGCAATTGGGGAAGAGGACCACTGCTAACTAACCTATCACCTGTACAATACTTACCACTAAAATATTCTAATGTGCTCCCTCCACCTGTTCCTATTATTTATTTAATTATAACTACACTTATATATATATATAAAATATATATATATTATATATATAAAATCACAACTTCTTTAATTATTAATACAATTTAAATTTTTATCCCCACTTTATTATTTATTCAACTCCTTATTTTTGTTTTGTTTTTCCTTTTTTCTTTTCTTTCTTTCTTTTTTTTTTTTTTTAAATGCTGAGGACACAGCAAAATTGCTATCCAAATCAAGGTCTCCCATCTCATCCACAACCACAGCTAAACTTGCTTAGCTTTATTCAAGGTTGAGCATTGACACCACTCAGCCACCAGGTGACACAGCCAAATAAGGGAAACAAAACCAGAAAAACTGCAGGTCTCCTTTAAGCTCTGGGGAGGAGAAATGCCCAGCACAGTCTGCAAACCCCAATTGTGTAAGGAGGGTGAAAGGCAGGTGCAACAATTAGCAGGCAAGGAGCCCAGGCAAGGCGCTCCAGCGACCCTTTAAAACAGGCACCAGCTGCAGCCAAGCACGTGCCTGGATGGCGCTCCCACGGGGCACCTGCAACCAAGCAGGTGGCCCTTCACCATCAGGGTTCGGGCAGGCACGGACATGGGCTCGCCCAATCAGAGCCGCCAGGCGCCGCAGCGCTGCTGTCCAAACCGCCCACGGGCGGCTGGGGGGGAAGGTCCCGCGCCCAGCAGCTCCCACCTAGCGTAGCCTGCAAAAACCAGCTGCAACCATGCACGTGCCTGGGCGCTCCCTCGGGGCACCTGCAACCAAGCAGGCGGCCCCTCACCCGCAGGGCTTGGGCACGGACCTGCCCAAGCAGAGCCGCCAGGTGCCGCAGTGCTGGATGGCCAACCCCTCCCCCAACCAACCCTTGGGCGGCGGGGGGGGAGGAGGTCGCGCGCTCAGCAGCTCTCGCTGAGCGCAGCCTGCAGCAACGGGCGCCCGCCTCTCATCCTGCGAATGAGGAGCCGGAGTCCACCCTCGCACCAGCCCCACACACCAACCCAACTGGAGGCGTGGGACCAAAGAGGGGCGCAGCCGGACCACTGCCCCCGCCCTGCAAGGAAAGCCCCCTGCAGCCCAGCCAAGAAGCCCCAACCCGGGCACCGCCGCCAGCCGCCACTCGCTGCTCCAGTCTCAAACGAGAGGGCAGGCAGGCGCCCACAGGAGTCTGCTGGGCTCGGGGCCACAGCAACAAGGCCTGCATCTTGCAGCAGCGCGAAGGAGGTCCTCCTCTGACCGCTGCCTGGTCCCGACTGCGCGGGCTTCTCTGAGCAGCCTGCACGTGGCCCCAGACCAATTAGCCCCCAGCCAATCGGCTGCGAGGCTGGCCCTTCCTGTGTCTCGTGGGCGGGCAGGGTAAACGCCGGTGACGTGCTAATACACGTGCCACCGGAATTCTTTTGCGGCTTTCAAAATTTGAAGTTTATCATATGTTGCTTTAACATCAAACAGGTTTGGCCACCCCGTCATATGAAATATATCACAAATATATAAAAAGAAATATTCCAGGATTCTTCCCCACTTTCTATCCTGCAGATCATTTTCCTAGTGTCCTGTGTGGCATCACACATCAAAAGAGAACATCAGAAAAATGATTGCCTTTAATGATGTAGGTGCCGCATAAAACAAGGACACTCTGTGATACAAAATAATGAAGCAAACAGGTTAAAATGTGTGCAACAATATTCATTTCACATTGCATTTAAGAACTCTATTATAGTCATTTCTTCCTGTAAGCCAGTCACAAAGGAAAGGAAACAAACAAGAAAGGAAAGATACCTCATTGTCACTGTTAGATGAAATAGTCAAAACCCTTGATTAGTGTAGGAGGAATGAATTATTAAATCTTCCCACATCCTCTGTTTTTAAGTCTCCAGTATTCAATTATGCATCAGCAAATGTTATCATGCAATCACGGGAAAAGAACTAATTGGCATTTATGAACTGATGCATTTTATATCTGACCTTTAGATAATTTCTGTTCATGGAGTGGGTCTTGAAGTAGGCTCAAGATGTAAAAAAAAATTTCAAAAACCCCAAAACACCATTTTCCTTCAGGTTTGATTTTTTTTTTAGCTATTATTTATGAAACATTTTCTGTAGTTTTCTGTATCAGAATTTTTCCGTCACCATTAAAATAGAGTCAATTATTATGGAAGGAGAAAAAAGAAACAGGCTTGTTCCTACATACTGGGAAAACGTTGAACCTGTTATTTGGCCATGGAGCCTCTTATTGCCCAATCCTATTGAGCCAGTTGTGACATCATAATGCTAAGTATGACATCACAAAAGCCCTACGGCATCGCAAAGTGCAGGACACCAGTGGCCATTTCAGAATCACTATCTGAAACGGCAGCAATGATGGCAGTCTGCTCCTGCATCTGGCTTTGCAGGGGAGCACAGATAAGCTGGCATGGTCGTTGGAATGGGGCAGGGGATTGGGTAGACTAGGGCATGCAGAGAGTACAAAGGTTAGTGTTCTGGTATGTGTAATCTGTGCCAGAGCGCTATCCCCTTCCTTGCCTCCCAGTATGCCTCCTTTCTCTCCTCAGACTTGTGCTAGCCCTAGTACAGGTCTAGCACAGAGCAAGCACAGGTCTGAGGAAACAAAATGGTGATCAAGAGGCTTTTGGGGAGGTAAGAGAATATATTGTCCCTTACTTCTCTCAAGCCTCCCAATCAGTAACACAGCCATCCAGTAGGGTCTTAAAGTTGCCCTCTGTTGCACTGAATAAAGGGAAGGATTTATATCATCATCATCTTTGTGTTATAAAATATCCAGACATCTCTGTTTGGACCCATTAAGGGTGGTCCTAGATCCATTGAGCAGCATCTTTGGGGAGACAACTCCTTCCCCTGGAGCTTTGTAAGGCAGCAAACGAACTTGGATCGGTTCCTTTGGCAGTTCCTCAGCCTCCTTTTTTGATAGTGAGCCTTGCCACCCTTTGTCTTGTCTCCATGTGCTGCCAGGGTCCATCACTTTCCTGCTGCTTATTAGCTGGGATTTCAGTGCCTCCTGGGGCCACATCAGACAACCATTGGCCAGGTTCTGCTGTGGCACTTCTAACCCAATTTTACATCTTGCAAGAATAGTTGCCCTGAAGAGATACCCAAGACCTCCTGATTGTATAGTGCCTAACAGAGAGTCTGTATGCCACCCAGCACATGAAACATACATGACATGGGGTCTCCATGCATACCAGCAGAGGTGCCTCTGTTCTGGGCTGTGGGCCTACCTTGACAACAACAACAAACAGCAGGTCAGTGCATTAACCAATCTTGTTTCCAATCTCTGTCCGCATTTCTGACCGCAGCAGCCAGAGGGAAGGGAGCCTATGGAGAGAATAACATAACATCATTCTTCCTATAGGCAGTACTATACAGATTGAATCTGTTTAATCAAAACCTATTCTTGAGTGTTTCAAAACCTTTAAAAATCTTATTTGTCCACCTGAAATACAATATGATTTACAAGGAGCATGTCAGTCATAACTATGCTAATATTCTAGGGTTTCTCAACTGAGCAGCTGTCACCCAGTGGCAGCACAACCCAGAGTGCCACTTGATGCCATTTTGGGTCTGTCACCTCCGAGCAGTTACAAAAAAAAGCTGCCACTTACTATGGTCCTTGAGCAGTTTCTGCAACTGCAAAAATGCAGTGCTTCTGGTTCAATTTAAAGGGATTGCACAAATGATCTCCTCCATGTAAATCAAACCAACAATCCTGCATGTCCATGTTCAAAGAAACCACACCTGGAGAAAGGTAAGGAGGTAGGTGATCCTCATTCTGCTCACTTTTTAGCAGGTGGAAACTGGAACAATGCATCTGTTGAGGGAGGTGATGGCATTGGCAGACTCAGAGTGAAGGGCACACTGAATCTACCTCCCTCTAACCTCTCATCAATCTGCAGCTGATGCAATTTGCTTGATGAATGGATGGCCACCCCTGCTTTCACCACACAGGAAAGAAAAAAAAAAGTCATAAAAGGTAGCATCAAAACAAACCAGAAATTCCCACTACAAAAATCTGTGATATAGATGGAGTTCAGATTACTTTTCTGTTTGAACAGACCTCATCGCTGTCCTTAATGCTGCTTGAATATTTTAATGAAGTTCTTAGAGGAGTGATTTATAATACAGCTTTTTAAATAGACTGACCTGGGTAAAAGAGATTTTCTAGTTTGACAAACAGTATGACAGCAGCACAAGACTAAACCCCAATCTCTTCTACAAAATGAGAGAGGCACTTTGAGGGGCAAAACACTGATTGAAGATTTCTGTAGGTAAATATGTGGTAATCCATTAAGTCCTCAGAGAAAAACGGAGTGGATATGGATTCTCTTGACAAAGGTTTGGGGCCTGAATCTAGGGAATTTTTGTTGCCTTTTAAAATCATGAAAGAGCTGCAGCTTCTCAATTTTTGTGCAACTACAGACAGTCCTTTGCCAACACCTTGAATTCCCTCTGAATCTGGAGGAATGTTATATGCTTCCTACAGTATCACATTTTTATTTAATATTGATGATTGGTTATCCCTGTCCCACCCCACGCAAACATATTTTCCTGATCTGCATTCATTAGTAAAAATATGGTCTGCGTTTTTATGGACTTGATTGAAATAAACACGTGACTCACAATCAATCAATCAAACTCCAGCTAAGAATAGAAATTTGAGTTCTTCAGAAATAAGAGGTCTGCTTGTTTGCCATCTCCAGTGCAGTCTTCATGCTGCACTTGGTTAGCTCCTTGGTAAGTAGCTGCTAGCCATTTCCCTCAGTGACTATAATTAAATTCTACTAAGGACTGTTTAAGAAGACAGGTTGGTTTTGCGATTGGCAGAGGTGTAACTAGGGCAGAGCCTGAGCCTGCCCCAGGCACACTGCCAAGGGGGAACACAGGACTATCTCTCAGGTTCTGCCACTGTAGTGAGCACTCCCTCCTCTGGGGAGAACCTGGAAGTGACATCACAACATTATGTGACTCTGTGACATCACTGCCCCAGTAAACCAGGGCAGTGTGTTATGGTTCTGGCCGTCAGTTCTGCTTCCCTGACTAGTGTTGCCAACAGCTACCAGCCCAACTGGTTTGAACATGTTGGTGTCACCACCTGAGAAAGAGCAAGGGGGAAAAAAGGGTTGTCCTCCCTCTGGACATTTCTTGAGAAACATCCATTTGCTTTTAAATTAGGCACTTCATTTGTTTTGCACAGGAATGCACACTGAATCAGAGCTGTGGCAGAAGGAAGTTGAACACAAACGTAGCACTAGTTGCAAAATCTCAAACAGATGTTCTGGGCAGCAACCATTAGGAGGGGCAGAACATCATCGCTGCTCAGTGAGGCAGGAACATTTCTGAGCTCCCCTTTTACCATGGTGGTAATCATGGTAGTAAGCTAGCTGGCTCAGGTCTTTGGGTCAGGAGATGGAATGCGTGGCTGGGGGAAGGCTGGGAGAGAGGATACAGGAGAAGATGGCAGGGAAGAAATACCTAACCTCATAGGAGCAAGTTAGGGTGCAATCCTAACCCCTTATGTCACTGCTTTCCAGCACTGGCATAGTGGTGCCAATGGGACATGTGCTGCATCCTGCAGTTGGGTGTCACTCACAGAGACCTTCTCAAAGGCAGGGAATGTTTGTTCCCTTACCTCAGAGCTGCATTGCCCTTATGTCAGTGCTGGAAATCACTGACATAAGGGGTTAGGATTGCACCCTGTATTTCTTAATAAAATGATACATACTGATTTGACTTGTAGTTTGTGGGTGGGCTCTTCTAACTTTTATTCCGTGCGTGAATTGTGCTAAGTTGATCTGTGGTATCGTGTGGATGGGATTGCTTGATGGCAAAGGCCTTGTAAGCAAAATGAATAAATGTCCTTGTTGGCATCCTTCAGTCTCGGAAGACTATGGTATCATGCTCTGAATGGTGGTTCTGGAACACAGTGCCCTCTCCAGTGCATGAAGCCTGGGAAAAGTAGATATGGAGGATAGACTGTTTCCCATGCAGTAAATCCCCCCTCTCCACATTGCTGAAATGGTCCAATGGAAAGGCAGAGGCCAATACGGTTGGTTCCAGCGGCGTCACAGGAGTTGCCAGAACATGACTGTTCAGCCATGAACTGCCTCAGGGACTCCGGCTATGGATTTTGCCTCGAGGTTGACTCCTGAAGCTTTTTCCATAACTGGATGTAGCCACAAGGCAGTGGAGGTTTGGGATCAGAGTTTTCCTTCTCTTAGATGAGCTGCCTTCCCAGGCTAAGGAGTCCCATCTACCCAGTGGCTGTTTAGTCACCTCTTATGACAAGTACAGCCAAACTGAGGGCCTATTCTTATCCCCAGCCCCCAGGGGATAATCATAGCCATGCACTATGCCAGTGGAACACGCATTCCATTTGGCTTGGCACACTTGCCAGCTGTTGCAAAGGTGACTCTGCCGAGGAGCATGCCCAGTTCAATGACAGAAGCGGCAGGCAGCCAGGACTGCACAGCAATGGAGAGTGGATGCCTGCTGCCTTAGATAAAGCTGTGCTGGGGCCAGGAGGGTGGATCAAGCCTGGGAAGAGGGCAGATTCAGCAGTAGTGGTGCCTGCTGAATGCTGACCCCTTTCTCAGACCTGATCTGCCTTTGTGAGTCAAAACAGACTTGTGCCTGTGATATCACTGTCACAGGGCGCCTCTGACAGCAACTGTTACCCTGCACATGCCTAATCTTGGAAGCTAAGCAGGGTCAGGCCTGGATAGTACTTGGATGGGAGACCGCCTGGGAATACCAGGTGCTGTAGGCTTATGCCATAGTCTTTCGAGACGGAAGGTTGCCAACCAGGTTAAAGTAGATCCATTGGGCCGGCATGGGCCTTCCCTGAAGCAGGGAAACAGATGTTCCTGAGGAGGCATCAACATGCCAAAAGTCCCCTGAGGGATACAGCAGGCGCCATGTTGGTACCACTGTATCACCACATGGGGAGTAACATTGAATTGAACTCTCTCTCTCTCTCTCTCTCTCTCTCTCTCTCTCCCCGTCACACACACACAGAGTGAAGCTATGAACTGCTAACATCTGAGAAAGAGAGCATTAATTCAAACAGTTTTAATGTGTTACAGCTGACTTTTGCCAAAGTTTGAGGGTGTCTGTGGCACAAAGAGAAGCATCGCCTTGTCTATTCTATCCTACTTTGTTTCGGTTAAAGTATTCAAATGGCCTCTGCAGCCGTCCATAATGTGTCCGTGATGCTTCCCTGTCTGTCAGCCTCTGCACAGTGCTTGCTTTCATTACATTACACCCAAGGGCGATCCATCTTCTTCAGATGGACAAAGATAGGATGACTTATTTCATATGTTCTGTACTCATATTCAGGAGGTGTGTGTGCCGTTGAGTGAAGGAGATTACTTGAATCAAATTTGACCTCTGCAGGAAATGAGCTGCGAAAGTCCTTGAAACTTCCAAGGTCTGAAAACATAAATTTTCCTACTATGGAAGCCTTCAGCACTTTTATTTATTTTGTTGTGATGGTGAGGGCAAAAGACCTCTAGCACCAGGACTACTCCATCTTTGCTTTCATTGTTCCTTAATAGCTTAAGGTGAACCAAAGCATATTAGTCACATTTGTTCTAGTTCAGTTCTCTCTGTGGTTGATTATAGTGGAAAGAGTTAGACAAAGCAGAAAGAACTTGTGGGAAATGAGAATGTGGGCTACACATAAGAATTCCACAGGTGAGTTAATTACGGAAAGGCTAATGCTATTGAATCACCAGTTATTATAGTCAAGCGACGTATACATGTTTTCTTGGAAAACAACTGTGAACCCATTTCACATGCACAGAGATGCTGACTAGCCTTACACAGGGATGCTTGCACATGCATACACATGTTCACAGGTACGCACATAAGAAATGTCACTACTCTTACTAAAACTTAAAATTCCCTAGGTATTTTTGCTTGAGATGAGATTCCAAATTCTCTTCAAATGTCATTCTAGGTGAAGTTTCAACAGCAACTTTACCTCTCGTCTCATTCTTACTCCATCATGTCCAGGCCACTCAAGTGTGTGGTCTGGTGGTTGAGCTGCTGTACTGCCTGAAGAGCTAAGGAAGAACAACCATGGTCTCATTCTGGATGGGAGATGGATTCTGGGCTGATCAGCTGCTGTTACCTGTCATGGCAGGATGGAGTCTTGCTGAGTTGATGACTCACTGCAGTGAGAGAGTGGGGAGTGTGTCAGATGGTCAGCTGGCAAAGAACTGAGAACAACCTTGAGGACCTGTCTGGCCTTTATGTATGGTTGCCTGCTGAAGCTTGATGGCACACAGCCGGAAGAGATAATTACACTATGAAGGAAACATTTGGTAAACTGAGGGTTCCGTGAGTCTTTTCCATAGAATATATTGATAAAACCAAATTGAAAAAATGGTGGTTTAGATTAGTTGCCTTGAATACTGTGTAAACAGAGAAAGGCAGTATATAAATATATGTGTGTCCGTGTGTGCAGTCACCCCTAGGGCCAAACATGTTGTGATGTAGAGGTTCTGTGACTATAGCCCATCAAATCTTTCTTAAAAGAAAAAAAAAAAACATAGCCAGAAAGGAGGAATTTGGATTGGGGCCTTGGCACAAGAGGAAGCAATTTTTGCCCACCAATTCCCCAACCAAATGCACATGATTAAACAGCTATTAGCTGTGGAAGGGGAAATATATAGTGACTAGAGAGGCAATCTGGATCAGAACCATGGTGCAGGTGAAATGATTAGATTCCCTTCCTACCCTGAGGCTGCAATCTGAATTATCCCCTGCTGCTTGCTTTAAAAAGATACTGGGAGCCCAAGTATCTTGCTTTAAAAAGATAAAGGAAAAGATACTGGGAGCCCAAGCCTATTCATCTTTACTCAGAAGTAAGCTCCATTATAGTCAATGCGGATGTGTGAGTGTGGATAGGATTGCAGCCCCAGAGTGCCAATCACAGAACTCCCATATTATGTTTGATGTAGCCCTGAGCAAAGCAGAGCTGATGTGTAGTGGATGAAGGTAGCAGAGATTTTTTAAATGTACAACATTGACTATCAGGTTCTAGGGACTATAGGCACTACACAGTAGCATCTGAGAACCACACTTTTATCTGTCTTCCTACATCATTCCTGCACCTTTTGTATGCAAGGTCCCAAGAAAGTTGGTTAGCTTTCAGCACAATCCTATGCATGTATCTCAGAAGATGCATTCAGTAGGGCTTGCTCCCATAATGGGATCTATAGGATTGTGTCTGTTCACAATGGGAGTGATATTTTCAGGGCTCAGTAGTAGAGGATAATAAGATAATTTTGGGTGGGTGTGAGGTGGAGTGCAAATCAAGATTCAGTGTTCTGGGATAGATCCAAAATTAAATTGAGAAGCAGTGCACCGTAATGGTTAACATGTCCCCCCACCCCAACTTCCAATTATCTACCATTGCCATAACTGGAGCTTCACATCCCCTCCCACACTCCCTATGAAAGGAGAAAAAATAGTTTAGTACAGTGGTTCTCAAACTTTTCTGCCCTGTGACCCAGATTCAGCTACCCAGAAGTATTGGCAGTGACATGACAATGTCGTCACATCACTATCAACACTTCTGGGTTGTCGAGTTTTCTCACTGATTAAAACATGCTCATCAGTGCTGCACATGCGCAATCTCGTCTGATGTCAGAAGCTAAGCAGGGTCAGGCTTGGTTAGTACTTGGATGGGAGACCGCCTGGGAATACCGGGTGCTGTAGGCTTATACCATAGTCTTTCGAGACTGAAGGTTGCCAACCAACCAACCAGTGACAACATGCTCTGGAGGTGGGCTTTTCACCTTAAAAAAGGAGACAGCTTGGAAATCTGGAAGTGCTGGTGGTTCTGGGCAGTGTTTTGTGACCATCAGAAATTGGAAGTGGGTGACAGCCTATAGTTTGAGACAGGACCCATGAGGACCCATAGGGGTAATTTGTACCCAGGCCCATGGTCCAAAAGGGGGCCCGGGAGGCAAACAAGGTGACCCAGAAATTTACTGGGATCTTACATTCCTGATCCATCCTGGACTCACTGCCCACACAGGATGCTGGGGGTGCTACCCAGGACACATGACAGAGGCTGCTGCTGCAAGCTATATGCGCAGGCATAAGGAATGCATACGTGACACTCCTTAACTTCTTGTCAAATATGGGAGGAAGCTGGCCTGCTACAGTTGCTCTTTGGCTTGTGGATTCGCTTACCCTGAAGGAGTGTATAGGAGCTCAGGGACACAGGTGTGGGACTACAGCTTCCGTAATATGTAACAGTAATATGTAGGCCCCATCCCTACAGATGGGGCTGTAGTAATGCCCCATTACATAATAGTAGTAATAAGTACTTTTTGATAAAAACGCCTTTCTCTCTCGCTCAGGATGGAAGGGCTGATGTTGCTACAGCAGGTCTGAAAAGAAATAAAATATTTAAACATTTTATGGCATGTACCTAGTAAATTATTTGCACTCCATGACAGAGTTTCACAAAGGAAAGCATTGTTTCCTATAGATATTTACATATAAGCAAAAGCCTTAACTGTTGCTATCCAAGCAGCCAAATGCTGAAATATTTAGTCCCTTGCAGAAATTTAAATTGCTAATGGATTATTAGGCTTCACTAACAAGCTCCCTAATTTGACTCTCCGTGATTGAACAAAAGTGTTTTCAGTCTGGGAGATAGTTCCACTAAATAACAGTCTTTGGCAACAAATTATTTATATGGATTTTTTTTTCCCCTTCTCTTGTGGGCATGCAATAATAGAGCCCTATAGGGGAGTCATTACTAGTTCACTGTTTACTGAAAATACTGGCACTTTATCCATTGATTTAGTTCCCAAATAATGTACTGTAAATAAATAATAGGCAGCACAGACTTGGAATATTTATTAATGGTCTACATGTAGGCAATGGAAAAAAATATCAAGGATCTAGTAGGCAGGCCTTCATAGTCATCTGTCTTGGACAGAGATGGGAGATGAAGCTCAACATGGGTTTGCCCAGGAAAATGGCACCCTGCACTGAATTTTCCCCATATATTTTAATCAAGATATTGTCAATCCTCATCCTGTCTGTGAATCATTGGCTGCTGTGTATACTGACTGAGGTGACTTTCCAGGACTTCAGACAGAAAAGAACGTACTTATGGCCTATGGGGAGATGCCAAAGACCAAACACAGGACTTCTTACATGCAATGTTTGCGGGCTACCACTCTAGTCATGGCTTCAACCTTACTTTTCCTTCTAGTTTAGTGTTACAGTGTGAATTCAGCCATGGGAAAGTTGCTACCTGAACACCATCTAGTGATCCCTCTAAAGGCACTTCGTTCCTACGTAGGCATGATGGATTAGGGCAGTGGTTCGTAAACTGTGGGCCACAATGTCTGAGGATGTTGTGGGGAACTCACAGGGGTTCCATGGGATGTCCCTGGCAGCTCCTCTTCTCAGTTCTTCTTCTCAGCTCTCCTGGGCCATCTTGGATCATGCAACATCTCAAGTAATCCAAAATGGTGGCATCCAGGATTGCTAGGAAGAAGAGGCCACTATGAAGAAGAGTGCTGTGACCACAGTAAGTTTGGGAACCAGTGGATTAGGGTAAAGGATAGGGGAAAATGAATGAAGACAATTCCAGGTTAGAGGCAGCACAGGCTGCAAATATACACACATTGTGTGTGTGTGTGTGTGTGTGTGTGTGTGTGTGTGTGTGTGTGTGTGTGTGTGCGTGTGTGTGTACTCAATTCTGGGTGACTATTGTATTGAGAAAAGAAACCAGGGGGAAAAAACTGATAATTTGAATAGCAAATGCATTTAAATAATGTAAATCAGATGATAAAAACCCTCTGTGCTTTTTTTTTTTTAAAGGAACTGATTAGCAGTAAATTGCCATCAACTTAAAATCAGTCAGTTAGCTGTCAGAATCCAGAAGGTAACAACTTTTGTCAGCCATAACAAGCTGCTTAGTACCGAACAGCTTATCACAAAAACAAGATCCTCCTTTCGGACAGAGAGAAGGTTTTCATATTGGATATGCCACATTGCTTTAGTGTATTGCATATTGTTTCAGTTATGTAAGCGAAGTGTAGTTAGGGGGAACTAGATACTGGAGCTACATTCAAGAGGCTTACAATTTCAAATGTCATTAATGCAGGAAAAGAAAGTGAAGGACTAACACTGTAGGAGAAAATCACCCAAGGCGGAGTGGAGTAGCAGTGGAGGTAAACTGTGATTTTCTTTTCGGCTGGGTATGAATGAACACAGGACGGCAAGAATTCCGGAGACTAATCAGTGGGGTGGGGAGATGGCAAACAATTGAAACTGTAATTGCTTCCAGTGTGATTTGTGTTTGGCACTTGGGAGCCAAAGAATGCCATTGCCCTTAAGATCTATTCACAATAGCTGGTACCTTTGGAATACGATTAGACTTAAGGAAGGCTTGCCTCAAGAGTATTCTTGAGTGAAGCTAAGCTCTTCAGTAATGCAGGCACTGTCTTAAGGCTTAACAGGGTCCCTAATGAGCGGCAGTGCTAAAAACGGCTTCAAACAGCATCTGTATCAGGCAGCAGGTGTTTCATTGCATCTCTCCTAAAGCTGCAATTATTTATGTAACCAGAAAGCATGAGAGAGAAGAGTCGGCCAAGGCTGAATGTGTCTTAGGCTCCGTGAAATATGTATGCCGTTAGGGAGCAGAATAGTGGCTCTCCATGGAAGCGAAAGAACGGATTTCTGGAGGTGTGCTTGGTGCAAATCAAAATACACTTGTTAAAATATGCAAAGGACCTATGAACTGGAACACTCTGGTTCTTGGTATTGTATACATAACAGCAGCAGTATATACTACAGTTCTTCTAATAAGAGATGTATTGCGTACAACTCCCTGGAAATTGCAGCAAAGATATTGCTGTAATAACAAGAACAACTTATCTGAAGAATGATTCTGGATACTGGTCCACCTGGGCCTAAGGCAATGGTTCCCAAGCTTACCTGGGTCATGACGCCTCTGCAGCCTCTTCTACCCAGCCAGGTGCCACCATCTTGGATCTTGTGAAATCTCACAAGACCTAAGAGAGTGGCACCCAAATCTTGTCAGATTTTGTGAGATCCAAGATGGCAGCGCCCAGGAGAACAGGTAGAAGGGACCACTAGGGACATCCCACGGTGCCTCTGTGGGTGTGCCACAACACCCTAAACCAGGGGTGCCCAAACCCCGGCCCTGGGGCCACATGCGGCCCCCGAGGCCTCTCAATGCAGCCCTCAGGGAGCCCCCGGTCTCCAATGAGCCTCTGGCCCTCTGAAGATTTGTTGGAGCCCACACTGGACCGACGCAACTGCTCTCAGCTGAGGGCGACTGTTTGACCTCTCGTGTGAGCTGTGGGTTGAGGACTCCCTCTACTGCTTGTTGTTTCACGTCTGTGATGCAGTAGCAGCAGCAAAGGGAAGGCCGGCCTTGCTTTGTACAAGGCCTTTTATAGGCCTTGAGCTATTGCAAGACCTTCATTCGATCATATAAGTTCATCTTTAATATATTAATTTATGTAAATCTATGTAAATTTATTCAAATTTTAAATGTAAATTAATTCTTTTTTTCCCCTGGCCCCTGACACAGCGTCAGAGAGATGATGTGGCCCTCCTGCCAAAAACTTTGGGCACCCCTGCCCTAAACCTACAGTTATTCAGCTACACAGCAAGTCTGTGTGAAGAGATCATACAGACTCAACCAGTCACACAGACCTCTGCTGCAAAAATAAAACTATTTCCTTCAGTTCTTTACATGCTCCATCTCATCCTGAAGGATTCCAGGCTTGCCTCTTAAAGAACCCTGTAGTCAAACCTCAGGCTTCTTACATGTCACGTATCACGTTCTGAAAACTCAGCCCAACATCGTTTCATCCCTATCGTAATTGCATCTATTTAGAAGTCAATTACCCTGGACTTAGTAGAATTTAGTTTTAGGTGAGTGGATTAAATCAGGCTGTAAAACAGCAAAGCCAGATTATCATATTATATTGCTTGATAGTTTGGTTTGTAGGTCATAAATAAGCTGTCATAGACAGAATCTTTGTTATCACTTCCGTGCTGTAACCATAAACAAACACAAACCTAGATGAGTGGTGCTACACTTATGATTTGATAAGACATCACTTGATCGCTTCCATTGATGCTGATGATTAACTTATTCAGACAGGGCCATCAACATGAATGGTATTTCACACAATTTCATAAGCAAAAAGTGAAAAAAGCCTGCTTACGGAGTTTAACATTTGAATCATTCCCAAGATAGCTGTATTTAGAAAATACAAAGGGTTGGGAACATCATGAGCTGAATCATTGTAGGGGAGACCAAAAGACAGTTCTAGGAAAATGGGAAGATACAATAAGAAGGGTGTAAGACATCATTGAAACTACTGTCTGAGAAAGAAAGACTGATTATTAAGAAAATTCTGTTAGGTTCTTGTGGTATCATGACAGCAAAGATTGCACTTAAAGTACAAAGGAGAAATTCAGTAGTTATATACTGCAGGTACCATTACACATGCTGGATCTGCCTATACATCACATAGGTAGGACTGGGCCATTAGACCCTTTGACAATAGGCTGCTCAAACTATGTATGATCAGGAATAAAGGTTATAAATCATTCCTTTGTGTGTCTAGGTAAAACAGGAGACTGAAAACTGTAAACAAAATGAAAAATAAAATGCTTCATTTTGAAATAACCTGGTGTGTTCGTCATTTTGAAACACGTTAGTTCACATTAGGAGGACATAAACTTTAGGAACAAAATGATAGAGATACCTCTCACACCATCAAAATCAACCTAAACAAGCCAGCTTTAATCCTATGAGTCAGAAAAAAGTTCTAGCAGGATAAGGTTATGACATCTGAAACTAAGTACTGGTTGGAAATTCCAGCATGAGCTAGAAAATATATATTGTTATGAGTTAATGCACACCTAGAATTTCTTTTCAAGCATGCAGAAATATTTTTGCTCCAGCAGACTGACAGCCCAATCTTATGTATAATGAAGTAATTAGAAGTCTCGTTATAACCAATGGGGCTTACTCTCAGTCTCAGGTAAGTGTGAATAGGATTGCAGCCTAACAGGGCTATCCTTCTGGAAGGATTTCTCAACATTAGCAATAAATAAACATTTTTGTTATTAAGAAAGAGGAACCTGAGAGTCTAATCTGAGATGACTCCCCCTGTGGCATAGCTAGAAGGGGTGCAAAGCACTGAGTGCAAAGCACTGAGCCTCACCACAGTGTGCAAGGGGTTCTTCCCCCTACCCATTGGAGTGATCCCTCTAAAGGCACTTAGAGTAGTAGGTGAGACTCCCTGCAAAACTTAGTTCTTTACACCTGTCTAGCTATGCCACTGGGAAGAGTCCTCTCAGATTAAAATCTCCCCCTGTCTTAAATTTATAGCAGAGTCTGAGGACAATGATAATAGCAATACTCTTTAACATATATATAGGAATTCTAAAGCATACTTTTTTCATCCTCCTACCTGTCCCCTTATAACAATTGACATTAAAAAAAAAAAATCAAACCCCCTAACAATAAACATGGCTAATTGGAATGCTGTAGTAAAGGAAAATGAAATAAATAAATAAAATACCACCTGCCAGCATTTGTAAAGGGGAAAAGATTTGAGATTTCAGAAAATGGAATAAAGGACCTATGTAATGGCCAGAAATTTTTGCAGTGTTTGATCTTGTAGAAAGTTATATGGGTTTACAGAGCATGGTCTGAGGAAGACATCTCTTGTAAAGACAAGAGTCCCCAGGAATTAATCAGAAGGCTTGTCCTACAGGCAACCAACTAAAACACATGACCAACGGTTCAAGGTGGGCCAGCATTTCCCAAAACAGGAATGTGGAGATGATGACACTGAATCCAATCAGTATTGGTACGGTAACAACCATCAGCTCGTTACAAAGCTGCCTGAAGATTCTGACACATGGGTCAATAAGGAGAGTTCTTCCTCTTTTTCCTGAGCTCCAGGAGACCAAGCGGTTTCTTATCTATATTATTTCTTATCTATATAAGTATTCTTCTTTTTTCTGGGATGAGTTGGTTCTTTATTTAAAGAAGTAGTCCACACATTATTTTTTTGCCTTTCTGTACAGAATCCTCCTCCTCTAGCCGTGTCTGCAGAAAAATTGCTAGAGACAACTCAAAATGAAATATTTACAAGGTTTGACAGTGGAAATCATAGTGCAGGCAGTGTATACTGTTATGTGTTCAACTAGACCTAAGATGTTTGCAACTAAAAACACTACTTGTTAACATTTTTTTCAAAATGTTTGGGAAGGGAGTGGCCCTTGATTGAGCCCTGTTCTATTTAACTCCTCTGTTCCAACCCCCCTCCTGGACCTGATCCGCTGCCATGGATCCACTTGAACTTGTGCCAGCAATTTAGCAGGCACAGGTCCAAGTAGACCCATAGCCGCAGCTGGGGCTTTCCCCAGGGCAAGAGGACAAATGTGCTCTTACCTTGAGGAGACCTTCAGACTGCAAAATTCCCTTGTGGTATACAGTGCAAGCCCTGCTGGCCCCGCTGTATCAGTGCAGGGGAATGTCAATAGGATTGGGTTGTTTGTTTGGGCATCACCTAAAGCAGGGGTGTCCAAACATTTTGGGCCACAGCATCTTTCTGATACTGTGTTGGGGTGGGAAAAAATGAATTAATTTACATTTAAAGTTTGAATAAATTTACATAAATGAATGTATTAGTGATGGAATTTATATGAATGAATGAAGGTCTTACAGTCGCTCAAGGCCTATAAAAGGCCTTGCACAAAGCAAGGCTAGCCTTTTCTTCGCTGCCACTGCTGCATCACAGACATGAAACAGCAAGCGGTAGAGGGAGCCCTTGTCCACAGCTCAGGTTAGAGGTCGAACAGTCATCCTCATACTGAGAGCAGTTGCGTTGGGCCAGCACAGGCTCCAGCAAGTCTCCAGAGGGCCAGAGGCTCATTAGACACTGGGGGGCTCCCCAAGGGCCGGATTGGGAGCCCCTGAGGGTCACAAGTGGCCCCTGGGCCAGGGTTTGGGGACCCCGACCTAAAGGATGGGCTTCAAGATGTAAAAAAATTCTTTGGCAGCAAGAACTCCTGTAGCCTCTGTGACATTTATAGCCACATTCACAATTGTCAGTATCACTGTTTATGTTTGGAACTCCATGTGACTGGGGTATAAAGGAAGGGTGTCAAGTTGTAAATTATTTTGCAACTCCAAGACCTGCTTAGACAAGCCGAACATTTTAGCACCCAATGAGCAGGTCAAACTGCAAATCCTAAAAATCCTGTGTGTTACATGGTAGTGTCTAGAGCCACAAGGAAACATAAATGCCGGGTGAAGACCTGCAGAAACCTGTTGGTGTTTTAAGCAGTCACCAGTGCTTCACGCCCCTTTTTAAAGAATCAGAAATACCAGACCTATATAATTTTTATTACTTTGAATGCTTGAAGGAGACAGGCATTCACTCCCCCATTACATTTTTTTGCAATGGGGTTACATGAGAGTGATCCCTGGAGTTCAAAGGGGATGGCTGCATTTCAAACTTTGTTAAAAGGTTTATTGACAAAAAATACAAGGGCTTCACTTTCACAACACATAATGCCAAGGGGTATGACAGTTATTTTATTGTTAGACAATTGCTTAGTGAGAGAAAATAATTCATTTTATGACTGAGGAGAAATCAAAATAACACTTTTGATCTACAAAAAGAACTCAATTCCTACTGTCAACCGGATGTACAGATTTTGAGGAAGGTCTTCATCTTGTACAGAAAAGAAATAAAGGACATGACTAACACAGGAACCAGGGGCAAAAAATAGGGGACGGATTTTATCAGTTGCCAACCCTTGCTAACACTTGGATGGCCATGTTTAGATACATATATTTTACAAAGTGAAACCATAGCTCTGCTTCTGTGGTGGTTGTCCCAAAGGAAAAGAAAGAGGTATTGTAACCCCCACCACACACACACACACACACACACACACACACACACACACACACACACACACACACACAAACTACAATGGCTGCTGTATCTCAGATATAAAGAAAGATTAAGATTAGACATACATAGAAAGATGAGTTAAAAGTAGGCTCATGTTTGCTCGATGGGTATGCATATGGTGCAGCTTTTAATTGTTTCTGCTGAGAATTGGACCCATTTGAGAAAAGTTACAGCCCAATCCTGAGCTGCCCAGGGTGCCCAACCTCGGCGGCACTGAGAACAGCTGCTGCCGGATCCTGTGCACCCTGGGCTACCGTGGGAGACACCTCAGGAGAAGGGGATTTTCATCCCCTTCTCCTGGGTAAGGAAAGCAGCCCCGCAAAAGGTTGGCGGTAAAGTAAAGGTGCTTGTGTAGGGCACCCAGCCTTCCATGATAGCCTTGGATACGTTGGAGCAGAGCTCCACAGACCCGCCTCCCGCCCTCCCTCCCCTGGCACGCCTCCTGCCTGCCTCGTCCCTGCCCCTTCTCCCCGTCAAGCCTCCCCCCACTGACCTCTCCTCCCTGGAATGCCCCCTCCCCGCCCCCTCCCCGCCCCTCTTACCCTGCCACAGCTCGGCGGTCTGTGAGACCTCCGAACCTCAGAGGCTGGCTGCCCACTCCGCACTAACCTGGCACTAGCCCAGCACCGGCCAGCACTGGGCTAGCACAGGCGGTAGCCTGGCGGTAATGCTCGCAAACGTGCCTTACAGCATGTTTGCGACAATGCGTGGAAGCACAAAGCTGCGGTGCCAAGCCCAAGATTGGGCTCTAATGGTGGTGATGGCGTGTCAACTGATAGAGCCTTTGAGAATTTTTCAGTGGAAACAAACCACTGCAGCTCTTGCCGCAGCCTTTGGTGGAGAACAAATGGTGTCTGTCAGCATTTACAAGCCCAAGGCTGGTGCAGAAATATGCTATTATGACTTCACCAGCTTGTACTTGTGTATTTACAAAGGACCTCTAAGGCACCCCAAAATAATTTGACTCTTTGAGCCTTGTAAAGGTAAAAATTCTCCCCCCTCCAAGAGATCTTTTTTCATTATACAGCCAGTAAAGGTGGAGGATATGCTTTGGTTCCCATTGTGTTACACGTGTGCAGAAATCGAACAGCAGGATCTGTGTGACTGTACAGAAGAGCAAAGATACTTTGTGTTTTGTTGTAGACTGAAGAGAAGAGGTACATTCTTCCTTGTTCTTCTCCTTAACAGGTTTGAGGCAAAAATAGAAGTGTGAGACAGGTTCATTCCTACAGGCCACCAATTTGAAGTTTCTGGGGAAAAAATGAATAAACTCTTTAGCTAGCTGGGCAAAGTACAAAAATACAAAAGTCAATAGTACATTTGTGATCAAATATCTCCTCAGTGTCCAAAGGTCTGTATACTCTAATCTCTCTGTGGAAAATCTCTGCCCAAACAGAGTTTCTGCCCATTTTGTATCTGCCCAGTCTCTGCCCAGTTTGTCTGTTTGACTCCACATATCTTCAGTCTACTTTACAACACACACACATGTGCCCCAAATGTCACTAGCACACCCAACTCAGTTACCCCTGTACAGTGGGTCCTCATTTTCCGCAGACTTGGTATCTGCGGATTGAACCCATGTGGGCTCCAGTTCCATGGTAGGAGGCCCTACGTAAAACCTCATGGACATGACTGGCCTCCCCATGAATCAGAATGTCCACCAGAGCCTTTTTACAGAGACTTCTGGTTTTCACAAAAACCTTGTAAAAAGTTCTAGCATCATAGTCATAGAGAGGTCATAGAGAAGTCATAGAGAGGTCCTATTGGGGACCTTATATTCTTATCAGTGGTTTTTGGCATCCGCCAGGAATGGAATCTCCGTGGATACCAAGGCATGGCTTGTATAGTCTACCACAAATATAACCCTGCCATGTGTAATGGAAATGTGCAAAATTAAAGAGATTAATGTGCAAAATTAAGGAGATGTGCAAAATTAAGGAGGAGTTAAGGTGTGGTTACAACACTGTCCCCTTGCCCAGACAGGCCCAGGAAGTATGGGGTTAAAACCTAGGCTTTTAGCAGTGGATGTGCTGCACAGCTGCAGCCATTCCAGGCAACCAGGTGATTAAAGAATATAAGCAGCACCTGGAGTAGGAAGAGTTGGTGGGTAGTAACCCCTGCTAATTGAGTAAGAGGCACCTTTTCAAGTGGGTGCTTCTTTTTTTAGAAAGGGGAAAGTAACTGGCCCATCTCACCCCAGCAGTGTCTTTTCTAGTGGCTGTCTGCTGGTGTTCTTTTTGCATCTTTTTAGATTGTGAGCCCTTTTGGGACAGGGAGCCATTTACTTATTTGATTTTTCTCTGTAAACCGCTTTGTGAACTTTTAGTTGAAAAGCGGTAAATAAATACTGAATAATAATAATAATAATAATAATAATAATAATAATAGGAGGAGGAGGAGGAGGAAAGTTTGGAGGGAGGAAGGAGAAAGGACCAAACTAAACTAACTGATTGATTACCCAACAGACAGGCAGATGGACTAATGAACTGGTAGATGGACAAACTGGCAGATGGACAACAAACTGGTGGACTGATTCACAGACTAGCTAATGGACTAACAAACTGGCTAATGGACTGACTGACCGCCTGGCAAACTAGCTGAACAAGAGACTTTTGAATGGTGGAGAGCTGAGGGGGCACTGCAGCACTGAGAAGAGCTGATGCTTTGAGAACTGGGAGGAGGGACCTTGCAGCCCCACAGGCAAGCTACCCACTGGTCATCCACCCATTAGTGCTGGAGTTCAGCAGTAGGTTTATATGCCACTAGAACTAGCTGTGCTTGAGAACTAAGGGCACAATCCTAACCTACTTTCTAGCACTGACATAAGGGCAATGCAGCTCCGAGGGAAGGGAACAAACATTCCCTTACTTTGAGGAGGCCCCCATGAGTGACACCCAACTGCAGGATGCAGCACACGTCCCATTGGCACTGCTATGTCAGTGCTGGAAAGTGGGTTAGGATTTGAGCCTAATTAGCTTAAAGTGGGCATGTGTTCTCTAGGTCAACTTTAGAATGGAAATTTGGAAAAACAACATGCATATTTCAGATATAACTCTAGGATTTCTGTGTTATGACATTTCTGTGCTGAAATATAAATTGGTCTCCACCATATCAAGTCCTTCAACTATCATACCCTCTTCCAACATCTCAGCAGGAGTTCAAAATGCTGATTGCCCAATTCCATTTCTGCTGATGGCTGGGTCAAAGGTTTTGCAAATTCCCCCCAAATTCCTCTCATCTGTCCTGTTGGTGAGTTCCATAAGTCTCACGACAGTCCTGAGTCTCAATGTACTCTAGCTGGCAGCCCAATCCTGGGCTCCATGGCTTCCGCTGGAGCAGCGGCGCCAAAGCAGCTACCCAGCAGGTGCCAGAAAGCAACCGGAGGTCTCCTTGAGGAAGCCCCAAGCCCCGCAATGGGGATTCTCAAGTCTGCGCAAGTTATTTTCCAGCCTGACATGTAGTTCAGGATATGGCAGAGCAGAGCTCTGCTGGTCCTGCCCCTCCTGCCCCTGTTCTTCCTCCCAACCCACACTCCCGCCACCCCCCAGAGGCTGCTAAGGGGGTTCCACTTACCCCCCCCCCAGCAGTTGCACATTCTCTTCCTGCCAGGGCTAGGCCCTGCACCTGACTGGTGAAGGCCTAGAGCCAGCATTCCCTGCTTGCCAAGTGCCTTAAATGTGTTTTATGGCATGTTTACGGCAACCAGCGCCGGCACTAGGGCTCGGCACCAGTGCTGGGCTAGTTTGGGAATGGGTCCTGAGTTCAAAATCCATTCTTTCACAAGCCTATCCCATGTTTTTTTCAATTGGTCAGGTGTGCCAGGTCATGTTCTTTGAGGTTTCACTTGATACTCCAATGGCAGGTCACACAGTGGGGAGAGGAAAGGATAGATTTTGAGAATCATTCCTGACCATGTCATTGGTCTTACGGATCTGAAACTTTTTTCTATTGGTCCAGAGTAGCAGGTTAATTTCGTAGAGGGGTCACATGCTATCCAAGTCAATCATGGAGGCGGTGGAAATGGTGCTCGCTATTGTCACACTGGATTATTTTAGTTGAAAATAGGTCCTAGAACTATTCAATATGTCATTTTGAAAGACGGAAACTGCTGCTTTCATTGTGGAGAGTTCAAAAAGAAACCTAATTCATAGCTGGAACCAGGCTGTAAAGTATTACTAATAATAATATTATGCGAAGGTTTTTTAAGAGGGATGCTGAAAGCTTTGTGAGGTCGTAATTTCTGAGAGTGTGAACTCTTAGAGGAACATATTTCAGAACTTCCATAAACACACAGCAGTGATATATGGAGACAGATTTAAAAGGGAATATATATTACAGACATTATACACAATAAATATACTTCTAGTTAGAATATATTTCTTAAGTGTCTTGTAGCATATAATTCTCATAATGCCGTGTAATAAAACATTCTTTAAAGTGTGCATCAGCCACTAGATGGGATACATTTTTGGTTCTGTTTGGTGATATTTAAACATCATATAAAATATCCAGACTCTACAGAGTCATCTAACCACTTCCTTTTAAAAACAAAAATGAGTACAGGTGGGTCCTTTTTATCGGTGGATTTGGCAGATATTCAGCTAAGGACCCACTCTCATTCTGGTTGCAACTGCGAGCCTTTCTGCAGCCTGCAGAGACCGTGTGCTGCCTCTAGCTGGAAGCAATGGAAGACCACTTCTGTTTTAGTTTCTTTGGATCTCAGAAATATTCCAGATGCGATTGAATGAGATTCCAGTTGCATTTGCAGACCCTGTTGGTCGCAACCCACAGATTTCATTTTCGGCAGGTTTTGATATCCATGGAGGTCCAGAAATGGATCCCTTGCAGATTCCGAGGCAGAACTGTACTTACCTTTATCGTAAAAATCTTGGAGGAATTGCAAACGGACAAATCCCCAGCCCTTCTGTCCACTGCCGTCTTCAGGCTACTGCTCCACTGAGGACCTCAATTCTCTTTCAACTTTCTGAGAACAAGTGGGTAGAAGATCATGGCCATAGCAGCTTCCTTCTCTCTCTAGAACTGCTGGAGGAAAAAGGAAAAAAAAAATCTGCTGCAGCTCTGAATCACTTCCCCCTACCCATCCAGTGCTTATGACGGTACGGAGGTACGGTAAGTAACTAGGTATGGAGAAGGGACCTGAAGCCTACCCCATTCCCTTCCCACAGCTCCAAGCACAGCTTTTCTCCCTCCTTTGTGCGGCTTCCCAGTATACACAGGAGCAGTGTATGCTGGGAAGAACCCATATAAAGTAAGGAGATGAACCATACATAGAGCTTGGGTACATAAAGTGGAGTGAGGGTGCCTCTATTCTCACTCCATAGCCACGGACACTTGTGTGTGTCCCCCACCTGCCTGCTTGCATATCAGCCCACCTGCACCTCTTCATCCATGGGTTGTGAGTGAGAGCAGGGGCAGCAAAATTGAAGGGGGATTCGGGTGGCTGGGGGGAGGGGCAAGGACTGCCACTGAGAAGGTAGTCTAGTTCAGAGCAGCAGAGACCAATAGCTGGGTAAGTCACCTTTAAGGCCTGCTTGGGAGTGCCCAGGGACATAATCTGGCTGTTACTAGAAACAGCGTCTGCTTAGACCAGATGGGTCTTGGTCTGGATCCATCTCGTGGTTCTTATGATTCTATATTGCATCTGTGAAACATAGGGAAAGGGAAGTCATCTGATGCTGTTCATAGACAGTAAGCATCTGTTGCAAATGGTTTCCAACAATGGCCTAGTTTGTAAGAAATAATTGGTTCTATTAATCTATTTTATTAATAGATCTTACGTTAATTGACTTGAAAAATGTCATGAATAAAGGGGGAAATGGATTCACTGATACTCATATCAGGTTCTCAAGGGTTCTCTGGTGGGAAAATAATTTCATGGAAGATGATATTAATTTTTAAGCAACTGGAATGTGCCTGCAGATCATCTTTTATTTCCAACCCTCATCTTTACCGAAAGCAGGATTATCTGCACATAGGAATAAAGCATGCAAAAGAGAGATTTGGGAGACGTACTATACTGCGGTTATTTAATTAGTGCTCCAGTTGACAATGGTGACCACTGCACCTTCCCTTACAGTTTAGCAAGACTTGCAAAGTGTTAAGTTTGTTTCATTCTTCAGCCACTCATAGCATCATTTTATAAGTTCTACAATGGCATGAGGCATGTCAGAGTTCTCTTTCTGTGCTTCCACTCCACCTAACAGTGCTGTGGGGTTAGTCACCATAATACATACACAGCTATGCAGATATCATAGGTAGTTACTGAATGTACAGCGGTACCTCGCATAACAAATGCCCCACGCAGCGAAAAACTCGCAGAACGAAAGCGTTTTGCGAAGTTTGGTAACTCGCACAACGAATTTTTATGAGCCGTGCTTTGCAAGACGAATTTTTTTTTGTTTTGCTTTGGTTTGTTTTAAGGGGAAGATCTTCATGTCAGTTTATGATCCCATCCACCCTAGTAAGGGACGGATCTTCATGTCAGTTTATGATCCCGTTCATCCTAGTAAGGGGCGGGGGATCTTCATGTCAGTTCATGATCCCGTTCATCCTAGTAAGGGGAGGATCTTCATGTCAGTTTATGTAAGTAAGTCCCATTGTGCTTGCTCCCAGGAAAGTGTGCACAGGATTACAGCCTTCAAGCTCCCCACTCAGCATCTCCCCATTTTTGAAATCCTCAGTACAGTATGTATGCCTTTAAAGAGCACTTAATAAACACTTTGAAAACCAAATTTGACTTTGTTCTGACTTTTCTTGCCCATAGGAATGCATTAATTAAATTTCAATGCATTCCTATGGGAAAACGCGCTTCGCAAAACGAAAAACTCGCATAACGAAAGGATTCG
The DNA here is from genome assembly GCF_035046505.1 of Tiliqua scincoides. Lineage (NCBI taxonomy): Eukaryota > Metazoa > Chordata > Lepidosauria > Squamata > Scincidae > Tiliqua > Tiliqua scincoides. Next base: position 211,164,943 of record NC_089823.1, on the reverse strand, counting down.
CGGAATGAATTAATTTCGTTATGCGAGGCACCACTGTATTTCCTCTCCTTTGCAGTAGCCTACTGTGAATTCCTACTATGGATCCACATGAATACATGTTTCCAAGCATGTATCTCTGGCACTGTATCGCCAAATAGATGTATTTCAAATGGATTTACACTTATAGTTCAGCAAACAAAAGCAATTACATTCATAACAATTAGGAAATTGATTGAAAATGCAGCCTAATACATCTTCAGTAATAATCTGTTCAGTGGTAGTTCAGCCCCTATTTCAGGATAAGGAAAAAGGGGGGGAATCACAGTTAATTTGTAATCAGCATGTTGTCAGTGCTCCAAAGTCAATTTGACATAACCCCGTTCATTTTGAAACAGTATTGAATTTGTGATGGGATTTGTCCTGGTTTTTTAAGTTAGTGAAAAAAGAGTCAAAATGAGCTGTAGATTAACTTTCTCATTGACGCTTTTCCAGCTTTCACCAAGAATGATGGAGAAGAACTTCTAAGAGGTTGGAGAATGGAGAGAGACTATGCTAAAGGAAAGAGGAAGTTTTAAAAACTGGCTAAGGGGAAGACTGCAGGACTAGACTTCAGGGTTACAGAAGGATATCATGTTTGCACAGTTTACAAAGCCGTACAGTCACCCATAGGCAATCATTCTTGCTAATGAGCATTTTATCCTAGCAGATGGAAAATAATTGCCAGACACACATACTTAGCCATCCAGATGTTTTACCTGAAATTCCAGCATGCCCGCATGAATACAATTGGGCTGATGAAAGATTTCTGTTTATGTTTGTTTTATTTTTTAAATTGGATTCTTGGAGGGTGCCGTGGCTCTGCAAGTATATTATGGCTCAGACCAGGTTTCATAAACCATGTCATTTTTTAATACACAGCTCACACACAAATGCCTGTCAGACATATTACTCCAAACTGTCTTGGAAAGAGGATAAAAATAATATTACCTACTTTCTTCATTGGTTATTTTGCGGTGGAGGTATATCAGCCACTGATGTAAGTGTATAAACTCAAATGCTGACATTATACAAACATGCATAAATATAATAACGGCACAATCCTAACTGTCCTCTGTGCCAGTGAAGTGCATGCTCCACCAGTGCAGTCTGTCACCAACATGCTGTAAAACACGTTGCAACAGTGCACAAGATAGTAACACCAGCGGGAAGGCCGGAGCCTTCTTGCCAGGGCCCATGCAAGGAGCAAAGGCTGCCTGAGCAGTTAAGCTCCACGCTGTGTTACGTGAAAATCCCCTTTTCCCTTCCAAGTTGTGTTTTTATATCTGGTTATGTATTTTGGACTAAAATGCAGGCCTAAAACTTCTCTTACAGGCCACAAAATGAGTCAATACATAAGCTCACTCATTTCTCATGTTGTTGGCCACCTTCAGTCTGGAAAGACACATTTTCTCTAGAGACACTGGAAATGTCTTTATTGTTTAAGTCAATCACTGAATATGCAAACACCTTAAGGGAAGAGGACCTTGGCAGCAAAGTCTAAATACCTAGACTCCACCTATTGTTAACTGAATCACAGCCATTAAGCCCCATCTCCAAAATCCAGTAGCAACAGGAAGCAAGCTACCCCCCTCCCCCAGAGTCAGGCTTTGCTGATAGCTGATTTCTGGACCCTTCCACCCCTTTTTTACATACTCCACGTGTACCATTGTGTGTATACTGAGCATGTGCACAGCTCTGGGATACTTCCGGGTCATTCTAGGTCAGACACAAGCCTTTAAGAGAAAGCTCCGAGCACATGTCTCTCTCTCTCTGGCTGCCCTCCCAAGGGAGTGGTCCTTCACAGGACTCTCCCCTTCCCTGCTGCTCCCCGGGACAGGTAAATATATCTTGTGTCTAAAACTCTCTCCCTTCCATCCTACCTATTTCTCCCCTTCTTCCCCATCTTTAATTAGCAAACTGGGTTTAGCAGATTAAGGAACCCCTAAAATACTTCCCTACAACCTATCCGTTTCTGAATTCCTTTTTGGATGCACCCAAATACATAGCACATGCAAACACCATAAAAGCTAGGTACATTTTTCAAGTACTAGGATTCAAGTAATAATAATAATAATAATAATAATAATAATAATAATAATAATAATAATAACAACAACAACATCAACAACATCAACAACAGGTATTTATATACCGCCTTTCTTGATCTTTATTCAAGACTTTATTCAAGGCGGTTTACATAGGCAGGCTTTTATCTAAATCCCTATTTAAATAGGGATTTTTACAATTTCAAAGAAGGTTCTTTCTTTCAAGAACTACTACATTCAGGTGTTTCAATCCGATCTGGCTTCACATTCTGGCCTCCATCCTCTCACGCTCAGAGCAGATGGAATTGCTCGGCTTCAGCTTGTCAGCTGCTCCAAGGTCGCAATACTAATTCCCCTAAACAAATAGCCCTTTTTGGTAACAGCTGAGCATGGGAGAGGTGGGAGTGTGGGGATGGGGTGTAACAGGTGGGAGAGGGGGGCAACAGGGGTAGGTGAATAAGGCCCAGGTGGAGAGCAGGATCAGTGGTGCTAGCACAAGCCATATTCTATCCTTTCTGGGCATGATCTGCTGACATGGTTCAGTTTGGGCTTGCACCAGCTATGTATCTGGCTTGGGTCCAGGTTGACCCATTGCGCAGGCTGCAGCTTACTTCAAGGCAAGGGGTCATATGCCCCTTACTCCAAGAAGGCTTCCCAACTGCTAAATTCCACTGCTGGGTGCAACGTAGCCCATGCCAGCACAGCTGCATCAGCATGGGGAAATTTAGGTAGGATTGGGCTGCCAGGTTGTAGGGGGTGCTGAAGGGGCCAGTGGCGTGTGGCAGAGTGATTGGGGCAATGCGCTTCCCCTCTGCGGCACTCTGGGTGTTTTCCAGACTTGTTTGGGAGGAGCACACACAGCTCATTGCTGGATGCATGCTGTGAATAGGGCCCACTCGCCCTCCCTGGCTCCAAACAGCTCCAGAATCGAGCCATTCCAAATGTGTGTGGGGCGGGTGCCTCTGACAAAGGGGCAGCACAATGACATAGGAGGTGACGTTTATGCATCACCACATCACCCAGCGCTAGGTGCCAGGAGGCTCCAGTTCTCCCCTCTCCCTCCCTCCACACTCCAGCATCAGAAAGCAGCTTGGCATGCCTGGGTGTTGTGGGGCCAGGGAGGGGAACAGGGCCAAGAAAGCAACTACTACTTGGCCAAGTACAAACTGCTTGGCTTTAAAGCTCATTAATTTCAATAAAATCATATGATTTGCAATATGCCTTGATGCGACACTTTGCCCAAGCAAGAAAAGAGAAAGGGAATGAATGACTTCACAATTCCCTCTCCTTCATACCGAGTTAGCTTTATATAAACACAGCCTAAGTGTTTGTAACAGCAGAGAGGACAGAATTCTCATGCTTTTTGTTTCCTTAGCAACAGGCCATTGACTTTTGTTGTCAACAATGTATTAGGGGGAAAAAATCCTTTATACTGAGATTTTATACTTGCATTAAGAATATGACACTCAACCGACTGAAGTACCCTCCATTTTACTTAGATAATATATGTTATCACCCACTACGTGCTACATAAAATCTAGCCTTTTGTGCAAGTGTAAAAAAAAAAAAATCTTAATGCAGTACCCAGAGAAGTCAATGTACTGGAATTCTCCCCCCCCCCCCACCAAACAAGAAGCACTAAATGTATTTTCTTCAAAAGGTGTTTTCGAAATGTTGCTTCACCTAAAGTAACCAGTTCTGTAAGTGCTGAGGTTATCCAAGAGAATGAAAGATGAATTGAGGAAGAGGCAGGTATTAGCTGGTACTCCAAATGCAGAAGACAGACAAGTAAAAGACACAGGCCACAATGTGACAGACAATTTATTAAGTACAAGACTTTTATATATATATAAATATATATATGAGAGAGAGAGAGAGAGAGAGAGAGAGAGCACCAAAGAAACATGAGTGGAAGTAAAATAGCCACTTGGGCTATCCTGTTCTTCCATCACTCTTGCACACTCTAGAACAGCATTCAAGGAGAAAAGCAGCATCATATCTACAACATGAGGACTGAGGAAGCTTTCCTTTTCCCTTGTGATCCTTGAATGAGCTGCATTGCAGCATACCAGGGCAAAGGTGCAGTAGTCACACATCAGAGTGACATGGGAGGAGAGGGAAAAAGCCTGATGAGGCCTTTCCCCTGACAGCCCTGCCATTTTTCTTTGTACACTCTCAAGTGTACAGCTTGAGAGTGTGGCCAGATGTTGGAGAGGGGGAAAATCCTCTTTCTCCTCACACGATATCACACCTGCTGCTTCTCCTCCATCGGCCACTGTTGAGACTGGTAAGTAAAGGGTAGTGGGCTGATAGGGAGACTTCAAAACTCAGCAGGGATAAGATTCAACATTAAGAAGAAGTGGAATTTGAATTCACACCTTTGGAATTATTCATCCATCCCACCTCCACTCATGTCCTTCTGCCTGCAATCCACAACAATTTGAGGAGTAGATTTTAAGCAGGTCATTGCTCCATAAGACTGAAATTTTGCACACACAGTCCTGCTGGTAAACCCTATTGAAGTCAATGGGATTAACTGCTTAGTAAACATGCATAGGATTGTGCTCTTAGACTACACATCTGTGTCTTTTTGTGTTGGGGGGGGGATTTGCTGCTGTTTTATGCACTGATTTTATTTTATGGTTATTAGTTTTATAGTTTGATTATTTTAATCTGGTCTCACTGAAACTTGCTATCTTGATTACTCCTTGGAAGATAAAGTTATACAAATTTTAAAATACAGTACATACAATTTAAACATACAACAGGCAATTTAAAAATATAATATATTTCTATTGTACTTTATTCATGAATTGCCTATATGCTTGGCAGTACAAAAGAGGAATGTTTGGTCTAGGCAGCCATTATATTATTTTTTTTTAATTTTCCTCCCTTTTTTATACCATCCTTCATCCAAGGGTAGTTTACATTGTTCTTCCCTTCCTTTTTGTTCTCACAACAATTCTGTGAGGTAGGTTAAGCTGGGAGACAGTGACTGACCCAAGGTCACCCAGCAATCTTCATGCCTGAGAGGGGATTTGAACCTAATTTCACTTAGGGCCCAATCCTATCCAACATTCCAGCACTAATGCAGCCATGCCAATGGGGCATGCACTGCATCCTGTGGTGAGGAGACAGTCACATAGGCCTCTTTAAGGTATGCAAACATTTGGTCCCTTACCTTGGGGCTGCATTGCGGGTGCTGGAAAGTTGGATAGGACTGGACCCTTAGACATTCAAAAAGTTCAAAATCCACATCAGCAAGAGTTAAAATTCAGATATTCCACAGGAATCCTATTTATAGTGGCTGGAAGTGGAAAGGGGGGAAAAATCCAGAAATATTTTTACAAGATAGATGTATTCTCTTTGCACACAAAAACTGTGGTCACCAGTTGAGTCTCTTTGGCTCACTGAACAAGCCACATTTCTGCTATAATCCTTCAGCTATAACAGGTTGCTGCTTTGTCCCTGATATGTATCTTGATGAGATGCTGAAATGTATGTCAATAGCTGTCCAGAACTTAATCAGGTTGTTAGAAACTTGTTATATATTGTTAGCTATTTCTGAAAAAAGAGCATCTTTCCTTTTGCTCTAATGATGGCATTTTCCTTTATTCCGAATGCTTCACAAACACAGTCACTGCCATTTCTACAACTTGATTCAGCAACATACCCAGAGGCAATCATACACACAACACAATTAACACATTTCAGAAATAAGTGGTGCATTAAAAACAAATCAGCAGAACAATGAGTTAGGAAACCATTCACCCTCCGGGGTTTCCGTCTCCTTGTAAATATACGACTCTAAATGACATGAATAGGAGTTATGGAAATGAGGAGAAACCAGGAATGCATTTTTTTCTGAATGCATTTAATATGTATTGCCAGGAGGCCAGGAGTGTGATTTGAAAAGCGGTCATCTCATGACCAGATCAGAATCATGAGTGGCCACATCCAAACCGAGACCTGAAATAGAGATTGGAAGCCAAATTACATGTAATTTTAAATCCATCATGGGTTTAAACCTGTAAGTGTATGAAAAGCAATCATTATGGATGTCCAAATTGGCATGAGCTTTCCCCTATGTGGGGGGTATAGAAGACCTCAGAAACTCATAAGCAATCACAAGATGATAGAACAGGTAACATGTTTTCAAAGCGTTTTAGTTCATGTCCATTAAAGTCGAAAACTCTTGATTGCCCAGACATACCATATGCAGTATGCTTAGGCAAGTGATACTGATAGCATAACCACAGCACAAACAATTTTTGATGTGGTGGCATTGGCAGGGGGGAAGCCTAAGATTGGGCTGTTAGACTGCAATCCTAAATATACTTACTAGAGCCTAACAGCCTAATCCACTGCAACTCTCTTGAAGCAATGCAGTGGCACCAATGTGGCATCTGCTGTACCCTGCGGGGGAGTTTTGGTCTCTGTAGGCTTCATCCATTGCACCCTTGCCCAGAGGAAGGCTGTTGCTGGTCCAATGGGTCTACGCAGACCAGTGCCAGCAATATCACAGGTACAAGTCCATCTGAACCTGTGAAGGCAGATCAAATCCAATCGGGTGAGGATCTGGTGGACACCAACACTGCCAAACTTGCCCCTTCCTAGAACCAATATGCCCCCCTCCCTAGAACCAATATGCCACACCCATTCTGCTCACCCCCTGCCCTGTTCCATCCCTCCCCATCTCACTACTGCCCCCCTACCATCAGTGGCAAGCATTCATCAGCAACTGGCATGCAGAGTTAGCTGCTTACCACTTCTGGAAGCAGCCAGCCCAAGTGTTCTGCTGCATCATGTTTCATGGTGGCCAGAAAGTATGTTATGCTACTGGAATACGTGTAAAAAAATAGCATGTTGCCTTTCGCAACAGCATGCTACACTGTTGCAACACAAGTCCTTGGTGGTGCAGCAGCACCAAAGAACAGGGCACTAAGAATATAAAACTTTGTGAGTAGTATAGTGCAGGGGTGTCCAAAGTTTTTGGCAGGAGGGCCACATCATCTCTCTGACACTGTGTCAGGGGCCGGGGGAAAAAAGAATTAATTTACATTTAAAATTTGAATACATTTACATAAGTATACATAAATGAATATATTAAAGATGAACTTATATGAATGAATGAAGGTCTTGCAATAGCTAAAGGCCTATAAAAGGCCTTGTACAAAGCAAGGCTGGCCTTTTCTTTGCTGCTGCTACTGCATCATAGATGTGAAAGAGCAACCAGTGGAGGAAGCCCTCATCCCACAGCTCACGTAAGAGGTCAAACAGTCACTCTCACGCTGAGAGCAGTTGCGTCGGGCCAGTGCAGGCTCCAACAAATCTCTGGAGGGCCAGAGGCTCATTGGAGACTGGGGTCTCCCTGAGGGCCACATTGAGAGGCCTTGAGGGCCGCATGTGGCCCCAGGGCCGGGGTTTGGGCACCCCTGGTATAGTGGATGGCTTTTAGTATTTTAATGGAAAATTTAAAAACCATGGGGAAAAAAGAAACAATTCCAGTTTTGTATCCTATAGGCTCCATCATTTAAAAGGTTCTGTGGGCAGACAGGGAGAAAAGGGTAAATGCAGAGCCTACAGTGACACAGTGTGTTCCTAAAAACCAAGGCAGTTGGATTGAGGAATTTGTTCTTCAACAGCATGTGGCTTTTTGGGGAATTTAATCAGAAACGGTAAGAGGAGAATGGAAAAGTAAAGAGAAGTCATGAAGATTTCATGCTCTAGTTGCACTGGCTGTTCTTACCAGCAAGGTTATTATGAATATGTCACACTGCTCTAAAAATAAAATACCCTCTGCAGTTTTTTTTTAATAAAGCGTTATCAAGGCTTAGTTGAAAGGTAAATGATATTTGTTCTGAATTGTTCAAACCAATTAAAAACATTTATCTTAGATTTTTGCTGGTTTGTGATCCAGGGTCTTTTGTGAAAATAATTTGATGATACAGTAAGTAAACAGATATTAGAATTAAACATTTTTTTGATTGACATAAACTAACAAAATCCAAGGTCAGGAAGCATTGTGAATATGCCACTGTGTGGGCATGAGAAAGGGTTACTATGATTTAATGTACCAGGCTAACCTTAACTTTAATTTTTCAACAAAACACACACACAGAGACAATTAAGGCCAGACCAAGACAGTTAACTAAAGTGGCATGAAGTACTTTATCCTCCCAAAGACTTCTGCTGCAGGGTTGCCAGCTTATACTCAGTGTAGTCAGATAAGAAAAAAAAAATAACCAAGTAAAAGAGCATAGCGCAGCACATTAGAAAAGGATAAGGCCTGTAACCAGATGTTAAAAAGATGCTTAAAAGATGTTTAAAAAGATGTTTAAAAGGCCAGGAACTCAGAAGCCTTGTCTAAACAGAAGGGTCTTCATGCCTCGCCGAAAAGTTTCAAGAGAGGGAGTAGTTCTTAAGTCAAGGGGAAGGGAATTCCATAGCGTTCGTGCCACTAGTCAGAAGGCCCTATTTCTTGCCACCACCCCACGTACCTCCCTAGGTGGCAGCACTTGTAAAAAGCCTTCTCTGATGACCTAAGAGGACAAGCTGGATTGTACGGGAGTAGGCGATCTCTAAGATACCCTGGCCCAGAGCAATATAAGGCTTTAAAGGTCAAAACCAGCACCTTGAATTGGGCCCGGAAACGAATGGGCAGCCAGTGCAGCTGCTGGAGAAGCAGACTGACTGAGTCAAACCGCCTACCTCCAGTAACTCCACAGGCCGCCGCATTCTGCACTAGTTGCAGTTTCCGAACCGCCTTCAAGGGCAGCCCCACATAGAGCGCATTACAATAATCTAGCCTCGATGTCACCGTGGCATGGATCACCGTGGCCAGGTCTGTATGATCCAAGACCAAATATATTTAAAAATATATTTTTAAACTTGTACTTAATTTACTTGATTGACTGATTTGATTTTGTTGTATGGGGGGGGGGGGGTATTACTTTTTCTGCTTGATAAATTCACTTCCAGCCATGATATAACTTCCAGGTTAATGACATCACTTCCCAACAGAATGTCATTCTAAAAAGTGTGTCCTGGTACTAAAAAGTTTGACAACCACTGTTCTAGTATGTTTTGTTGTGGAACCGAATAAGCCAAAGCCAGCCAGTTGCCAGCATCTTACTCTGCTAGTGACAGAGAATTGACGCAGATATCACGTGTCAATCAAAATTGTGTGCCAGATAGTTTTGCGACTCATAAGGTGTGATACCTTTATCTCTTTGATTTTATAACCAAACACAGCTGTTTATTCAAATGTACTGTACTGGTCTACTTCTGTAGCTCATCAGGAACCTCACAGACTTAAACATTCCTGGTTGAAAGAGGCAACGGCTAGGACTGTAGCTCAGTGGAATCTGTGCTTTGCATGCAGAAGAACCCAGTTTCAATCCCTAGCATCTCTAGGTAAAACAGAGAAAACATCTTATCTGAAACACTGCAGAGCCACTGCAATTCATTGTTGACAATACTGAACTAGATGGACCAATGGTCAGACTCCATATAAGGCAGTTTCCTATGAGTAGGGACCTGGGAGGCTGGACAGACTCCTTTTAAGAGAGTGGCAGTCACAGACCTGTGTTTATATATCCCTCCTATGCTATCTAAGAAATGTACTCAGGCAGTTGGTGACATCTACCTTACTTAGCAAACAAACATTTGCAATATCTTTGTCTGATGCATCATGTTTCTCAAAAAATCCCATTAAAACTCCTCCTAATTGTGAATAAATCCAGATAAAGAAGTCAGAAACTACCAGGTCTATCCAATATGATCTGGGAAGGAACATAGCATGTTTGAATGCACACTGGAATTAATTCAGAGACTTACGGCCCAATCATACCTGGGCCTTATGGTGGTGGATCTTCTCTGGGTCAACAGCACAAAAACCTCTCTGCCATACCCATTCGCAGTGGTAAATCACCCAGTAAGTCAGCAGCAGAGGGAGATTGGGGAGGGGAGGGGATCAGGTAGGAGGGGAAGGATAGCAGCAGTAGCCACTCAAGTCAAGATCTTGTTCCCCCTTCCTGGGCCAGACCCACACCCAGGAATCTCTGGACTTTCAACAGAAGTCCAAAGAAGCACTTCATCAGAAGGCAAAGAAGGCATCAGAAGGCAAAGAAGCACTTGACACGAGAGTTAGGTTCCATCACCAAGATATATTATATACAAGGATATTTACAGCAATACTGGTCAATCATACAGCAACACACATATACGGCGGTCTGATTCCTATTCCCCCCAGCTCACCCGAACTCACCGTTGGGTGTTTGTCTGCGGCCTTGTTATATGCACAAGGCACACCCACAATCAGCTGCACAGAGTCAGCAATCAGGAACAGCTGCTGCCTGTTACTTGCTACAAACAGACTATTCACCACAGCGTTTGTTGCATTCCCTCCTGTGCACAGGACCTGAGTGATTTCCTGGGTTCAGACCTCAACAGTACTGCATGCTCTGGGCTGTTGCAGGATAGGATTGGACTGCCAGAGTAGTTGTCAAGCACAATTTTAAAATTATTTGAGGAGAGAAGAGAAATTCAGCGCCAGTTAGATTTCCCCAGTACTGGCTACTTGACATAGCTTCCTTTTTGGGAGGTCTCCGACTATTCCTTACTGTACACTGTGGCAATATATACTGGGATGTGTTCAAGTAGATAACAGTTGGAATGTTTCAACCAGGACTGTGGAGTTGGTTCCGACTCTGCCTCCAACTCCACCCAAAAATTGCTTCTAACTCCATAATTCTGATTCCAATTCTACAGCCCTGCTCAGCCTGAGTCAGAAGGGTGGAGTTGAAGTCAGAAGCCATTTTGGGTGGAGGTGAAGTCAATAGCGACAACCTCCTGGTTATACCAACTCATCATGAACAAAATGAAAGGATCATTCTTCATCCAGGGTTGTGGGTGATTGTGTGGACTATTGTTTCAAGACAGCTTGCACCCTTGGACCCAAATCAGAGCCGATCACCATGGTTGTTCAGTGTGAATCTTTCATAATAGCTATACATCCTATCTCATTCATAATGACAGACTGTTGTAATTTTCCTCCATAGGAATAATGCAGCCATTCTTTCTTTACTTAGGCAGACTGGCAATTCACATACCCACACTAAAATATACCAGAATGGATTATTGTCGTCATTTAATATGGAATTTAATCCTGAAGTGGTCATCACAATACATTGCCACAAGAACAGATTGCCAGTAAACCATGTTTGGGTGAGTGTCATTTACATGCTGCTCATCATGAGCTTGCTGGCAATCTGTGCTTAAATAATCAGACAGATGCTTCACTGTGGATCCAATGAGCATCATGAGTATGGTAACTCATGCGGTGACACACCAGAATGGTTGTACAATGGGGTCTACAGAGTACAAGATCCAATGAAACAGTGACATGCACAAAGCCAGAGTAAACTGGAATTTATTTAAGGACTACAAACATCAGTGGTATATAACCGATAAAATGTTATTTTGATCCATTCATTCCAATTCCTAATTAGAAAGAACATATGTGCTCTGCTTTGCTTTTTCTGAATATTTTTTTATTTATTGCAGAGATGTCCAAACCACCATTCCTGTAATGCCTAAACCACCATTTAGCCTACAATGGCTAAGCAATAAATAAAAACATTACTATACTAGAATAATAGTATACAGTCATATAGTACTATACTACACATTACTATACTACACATAAAAATAATTATATTTTATAATTAGATAACAAAGTTGTATTGAAAATAACAAGTAAAAGCAGAAACCAGAAATAAAATAAAAGTAGAAGCATAATGTATCAGGCAAAAGCAATTTAAAAGTCTTTGCAAGACACAACTGTGGGTGACATTTCCTTGCTGTTCCCACAATAAGAAGTAGCAGCAAGTTCTTACAAGCATGTTAAGTTATGCTTGGGCACCAGGATGAGGTTATCTGGTGTGCTCCCTTGGGCATTTGGTGGGCCGCTGTGAGATAGAGGAAGCTGGACTAGATGGCCTATGGCCTGATCCAGTGGGGCTGTTCTTATGTTCTTATGCCATTCACATGCTTGTGAAAAAGATCCAAATCTTGTTTCTTCATCTGTGCATGCTAGAATAGACATCATATGAGTTCTGTTCATACACATGCAAAATGATACATCACATGAGAGCTTGGGGTGTGTTTGTCAGATTTGCATTCTCTCTTGCTTTCTGAGGAAGAAGAATTGCACAAATGTGGACAGCCAATGTGCATATGGCTGTACATGCAAACGCTTCTTCCCTTATGTGCACAGCATATGCAGCACACCAGACAACTTAGGAAAGATATGCTGAGGATGAAGGGAGACAGCCGGCAGACCTGCATTCACCATCTTCCTCCTTGGATCTGAAAATATGTTGCAGTCATGAGGATACTAACCAAATAAGAGACCTCCCAGAACTGGGAACCAATGACAGTATAGGAAAGGAGAGAAGAATGTAAAAAGCCATCACAACCAGGTGGAACCTCAGGAGATGCTCCATTTCATATTTGTGGAACTGAAGACAAAGCATCTTTGAGACACTTTGCCGGCTTGATTAATCAAAATTCTGATTGGATGGCCTTTAGGATATGCTTCAAGCTGCTGGGATAAGATCTAATGTCATCTCTTCCTATTAAGTTGTTTGAGGCATAGTGTTATTGTTAAAATTCTGAATGAAATTGAATGTCTCCTGCATTTTTATACCTGGTAGGCTGTGATCCTATACATGGAAGTAAGGCCTGGAAGTAAGCCCTGTTGAACACAATTAGACTTACTTTTGAGTAGACAAGCCTAGGATTGTACTGCTAGCCACTTTGGAAACCTGAAAGTCAAAAAGTAGGGTATTAAATAAGTATGTAAGGAAGAATGAAAGAACCGGTCCCAAGATTGGTAAAATGGTCCCAACTGGTAAAATATGAACTGCATGTTTTGAATGACAATTTACTTATCAGGGTTCTTTGTCTTCTGTTTTAGACCATTACTCTAACATCCTCCTCCATCAAAATCCAAGGGTCATCTCCAAACCTTAGCCCATAAATTAGGTAATAGTGAGAACTGGATCTCTGAGGCTTCTCTGGCCATAGTCAAGACAAGCTTTGTCACTCCTGCCCTCATTTTCAGAGTTTCTAAAGTCCCACAAGAGCCAATGAGTCTCTTCTGGGCCCACAATTCTTATGGTGGTATCTAAGGGCTGATTCTCATTTTACATATATATATATGTGAGCCTCATACCAAGGGTGACAGGAGAGCAATACACAACACCTCATTTTGCAATACAGGAGTGCAATACACTGAGTACCTCATTTTGGTACTCAGAAGCAGAAACTTGATACTTTTCTGATTGAAGATAACTTGTATTTTACAGGGACATGCTGAATGCTAAATTCATATGTAACACAATTAATGCTTGACAAGGGGCTAGAGTAGCAGTTCCCAAACTTTTTCGAGGTCCTAGAGCAGTGATTTTCAATCTTTTTAGTCTCACAGCACATTGACAAGGTACTGAAATTGTCAGGGCACACCATCAGTTTTTTGACAGCTGACAAGGCACACCATGCTGTTGATGGGGGCCTCACATTCTCCAGTGGCCCTCCTAATAAATGACCCTCCTTCAAACTCCTGCGGCACACCAGTCTGGTTGAAAATGTCTGCCCTAGAGGTTGGTTGCTGCCTGATTTATAGGTGCCAAGGGGTGTGGTTATAATGGTGATTAGGCAGCAACGCCCCCCCCCCACTAGTAGCAGCTTGTTTAACTGTTGTTGCACATAGCCTAATCTACCCTGTCAGTTTTGCAAACCACCAAAAATTGGGTCACAACCCACTGGTGGGTCCTGGACCCACAGTTTGGGAACCACTGGGCTGGAGTATTTTTTATTAATGCCCAATTAGGAACCAGTCTTGGGAAGATGTTGTTAATAATTACTCTTATTATATCTTTGAAAGAAATGTGTTTCTGTCTTCAGAATTTTGAAAAGCAGTGTATAAACTCACCTCCAACACACAATTAAACCTAGCCTTCTCAAAGCCCAACAGAGGCTATATTTGCGTAAGGGCCAAAGTTTTCCACTCACCTTTCCTCCAAATCGACATACTCAATGCTCTGGAGAGACGATCATTTGATGTAGGACATCTCTGAAGTCTTCCTAAACTTAATTATTTAAGGAATGAATGAGTTGTTTATTGTATACTTGGCAAAGAATTTTTGATGACAATCTCCATAATAATTATAGGGACAAAAAATAGACAGATCAATCAAGGCCTGGTGTACACTAGTAAGATGTTAACGAGCATCACCGCTGTAAGCAACTTCAGAATAGTACTTGGCCTTTGATCATTACTTCCAACCAAACTCTCTATGATTGACAAAAAGATTTGCTGCTTTAATGAGAACGCCAAACCCAAAACATCGAGGAGAAGAAAAATTATCCTATAGATGGGTTTGTCCTATGGATTTTCGATGCTTCCACACAAATTAATGATTCTCCCCTGCTCTTCACTGGAGGGACAGCAAATAAGTTTTGTTTGCTATCTTACAATTATTTTTTATTCACCCAAAGTAAGTCTCCAGAAAAGCTGCATTGATCCTTCCACACTTGAGGCTATTTAATCTAAAGAAAACTCTTGTACAGAAGATGCTTAAAAATAACTGTAGCACTAAAGGGCAGCTTGTGGAGCTTTAATGAGATTTTGTGTTCTGCAGAAGTTCAGCATTCTCACAGCACAAGATCGATACTGCCTTATTTCACCTAGATACTTTGAAGAACCACCTGCATTGTGAACTGGCCCTAGAAGATCAACCCTTTAACTTTCCCATTTACTTCTCGCACTCCTCTTGTAATGGCAGCAGCAGACAAACAGGCTGCCAATTGGCTTTCACATGGCAGATGCTTCTAGCATGTAATACGTATACCACACAAGAGAGCTTCAGCTGAGAGACTGCAACTCTGGAGAAACTCTGCAAAGGACTTTTGCGTGTTTAGTCCAGGGTTTCCCCTTACTCCTTTGAAAGCAGAAGTTAATGGAGGAAAAATCCATTACGGGGTATAAGCCATGATGTGTATGCACAACCTCCTGATTTTAGAAATGGGCTATGTCAGAATGCCAGATGCAAGGGAAGGCACCAGGATGAGGTCTCTTGTTGTCTGGTGTGCTCCCTGGGGCATTTGGTGGGCCGCTGTGAGATACAGGAAGCTGGACTAGATAGGCCTATGGCCTGATCCAGTGGGGCTGTTCTTATGTAATAACAAAAATATACATGGGTCCTTGGTATTGGTGAGGGATCCATTCTCAGACCCCTGTGGCTACCGAAAACTGCAGATAATGAAATCCACAGTATTTGGCTCCTTAAACCCTCCAAAGGCAATTGGGGCTGTGCTCGGATTGCTTCCAGGGGGCTTTCTGAAGCCTGACCTCTCTACAGGCTTCAAAATGGCCCACAGAGCCAATACAAACAAACAAAAAAACACTTTTGGTTTCCCCCAAGAAACTGAAAGTGATGTTTTTATGCCTTTTAAGGGGAAGCCTCAGACTCAGCGGCCGGATCGGGCTCAACACGGGTCTGGGGAACTCACATTGAGCCAGATCCATGGATGTAAAACATGCAGATAAACAGGCTCCACCTGTAATAGAAAGGCAAGAACTCATTTATTGTCACCTCACTCCCAAATTCTATTGCTTTTGACAGAATTCCCAAGCATATTCAGACTAGGCATGGAATGCACAACAGATTTACTCCCAAGGGCTGAACTGGGCACAACAAAGAATGCGCGTGAATGCATCACCTTTGCCTTTAATGTGTTCCAAACAGCAGCTCCAGGGAACCCCAATTCACAGCGCAATCCCACTCTTTCATAGTGCCGGTGCAGCGATCACTACGCCAGTCTAGGGTGTCATAAACATGCTATAAAGCCTGTTTGCAGCACTTGGAGAGTAAGCTGTGCTGGCACGAAGGCTACACTGTCCTGCTAGTGCTGCACCCACACTGGTGCGGCATCCACCTGATGGAGCATGTAAGTTCCCACCGAGTGGTGCAGAGGCGGGGCAGGCGAAGAGGGGGCACAATGTGGTGGGGGAGGGCATAGAGGTTGTTGATCAGACCCAGAACAGTGTGGCATCGACAGTGCTAGTGAGCACTGAAATCTTATTCCTCCTCCCAGACCTGAAAGCCCAACATGGGGCTTGTGTCCAAGTAGCCCCATCACACAGGCTGCGGATTACCCTCCCATTACCTTGAGGAGACTTCCAGCCTGTCCCTCTCTAGTGTAGGATAGTGTGGAACGTGCAGTCCCACTATGCCGACGCCAGTTAGGATAGGGTTGCCTGACTGGGATTATAGTGTGTGCTTAACCTTTCCTTGATGCCATTTTCCCAACTGAAATGGCCCTCCTCCAGAAGTTGCTCTTTTGCCTAATAAAAAAATACACAAAACATACATCCATGCTCTCCCCTCTTCAATTAAGTAAAATGCTAACTTTGGGATGAAAGGGGTAGTCTGCATGGGGAGAAGGGAAAGGGAAAAGGATTAAACTCTCTGGTCCAGATTGCCCTCTCCCTATGGCTGATATTTGGAAAAAGAATTACAACAGATGGAGATGCATTCACACATCTCTGTCAAAATATCTAGCAAAAGGGGTTCCGTCAAAGGCAACAGAACTTTGCCATGTGATGCCAGTGTCTGTGTGTTCTGCCCTACCATGGCTATCATTTTATTTTTAGAACTAGTGTGTTTTTCCAAATCTGGAAGAAAATTCTTTTCATTTTTAAAACTACGGAGGGCAGAGAGATGGTCATGCAATGTATCCATTGCTTATGCTGACACGAGGAGAAAGAGGTTAAGTCAGTACAGAGCTATACTGAATCCCTCTCTTATGTAGCTCGCAGAAAGAGGAGTGCCCTTGCTGAGGTATGAGGTCCCGCGTCTTTTATGGCCCTGGCAGTGGCGTCACTAGGGTTCGTGTCACCCGGTGCAAGAGACCAGCACATCACCCCCATGCAGTGGGCGGGGCAACACTCCAGGTGGTGGGCATGGTGATCTACCATCGCCCCACCCCCACTGGTTTTTTGGCTGTACCTTTTGATAGAATAAAGGTATTTCAACGTAGTTTGTTTCATTGCATTCTGCATGAAATTACACATTGATTGATATATCACATGATGGTGTTATTTTTACAAACAGTGATTTTAGTAATTTTGGTCACTAATGGTGTCATCTCCCTCCAGGGTGTCAACTTACTAACACCTTATTGGAGTAGTTCTCAAACTTTTAGCACTGGGACCCACTTTTTAGAATGGCAATCTGTCCAGGACCCATCATAAAGCAAATTAAAATAAATAATTATAATTACATTAAAGTAAAACAAATAATTAAATAAGGGGCAGCCAGCCGTGTTCCACCAAGTGAATTTTCTCTGTAGCCTACCTGCAATAACCCCCCCCCCCCAAAAAAAAATAATCAGTAAGATTTTCACCCCTACCCAGTACCCAGTTCAATTGAGTGCACAATCCTAACCAGGTCTACTCAGAAGTAAGTTCTATTTTGTTCAATGGGGCTTACTCTCAGGAAAGTGTGGTTAGGATTGCAGCCTAAAGTTCTTATATTTCAAGCATATCACTATCAGAACCCACCTGCCTTTACAAGTCTGAGAGCCCAAGCCTATGCCTGTCTAGTAAGTAAGCCTTATTATAGTCAGTGGGGCTTACTCCCAGGAAGATGTGGATAGGATTGTAGCCAAAAACAGAAAAAAAATTCACCTTACCCTGTCAAGCCTCTGTTTCATTCTTTTTATGGGGGCTGCTGCTTTCTGGAGCATTTGTTGAGCTCCAGTTGCATCAAATCAGGGCCATTCTCATGGCCTCACATTTCCCTTTGCCTGACCTGCCAAGGAGTCAAGGCATGTTTGCTTACTCACAAGTAGACGCGACCATGTGGCTTAGTTTCACTTTCCATAGGGCTCAATATATTCACCAGCTCGGAGGGAGGGACCTCTTCTTGGGTGTTTTTTTTGGGTTACATTCATTGGATCAGAACCATTCTGATGTTGTTGGATTCCTCTCAGCCTGCCCTTTTCAGTGGACTAAGGCAAGTTCGCCTACTCATGACTAAACGCGCAATACAGCTCAGTTTCGATTTCCATTGTACTCCATGCATTTTTTGTTTTCTGGTTTTTTGCCAATAACTTTTGATAGAAAGGATAACATTTCACTCCTGTTTTCTTCATTGCTGTCTGCTGAAAATTCTGCATCCAATGGTGTATAACATGATGGGGTTACTCCTAATCACCATGATTTTAGCACGTCACCCCAGTGTGCATCACCCCCCCGTTATGCGTCACCCGGTGCAGTCCGCACCCCCCGCACCCACCTAGCAATGCCACTGGGCCCTGGTCCTTTTCTTTACTGGTCTTTCCTAGCTTGGTGCCAAAGAGCCCTGCACTAGTAGGATTATGCAATATCAACAATGTACAAATAAATACCACCATCCAACTCCAGCAGATGTTGTCTCTATGTCCATGTCTGTCTGAATACTGAAGCTATCAGAAAGACATTGCTCCAATCTAGCAAGGCTCTTCTCATACCTACCTAGGACTAATAGCACATACACAAAAAGGGTTTAAAACGCCAAATGTCACTATAAATTCTGCTGTCAGTTGTGAAAGTCAGTATATGGTATAGGATAATATTTGTGGTCTGCCATGCAAGGCAGATGACCAGCATGTTCCTGGTTGCAAAATCTCATGCAATCTACCATAGGAAGCTGCCTTGTACCAAGTTAGTCCAGCTAGTGGGTACCTTGTACCAAGCTAGTTGGTACCTTGTACCAAGTTGGTCCAGCCAGATACCAAGTGCTATCTACAGTGACCCCCAGTGGCATCTCCAGCATTTCAGGTGGGGGGGGGTCTTCTCAGGCCTACCTGGAGATTGAAACTGGGACCTTCTGAACGCACAGGATGTGTTCCACATCTACTGAGCAATGGTCTCTCTCTGGTGAGCCAGCTGAGTATATGGTAAACCCTTTCCTATGACCAGCTACCTCTTGCAAATTCAAGCTGTAGGACGGGGGGGGGGGGGGATGGAAAGTTCAGTTCGCAAACAAGTCCCAAACTGGGTCAAACAAATTGTTTCTGAATCTTGGAAGCGCTGCTTGTGAAAAATTCATCTCAGGATCCCGGACGTATAAATAATTAATTATTTTCTAACTGTGTTCCAAATGTCTGCAGGCGGCGTGCAGTTTCCATTTTAAATTGTTCTGATTTTATTTTTGTAATCGTTTTTACCACAACTTCTTTGTTAGACATGGGCTTCCCCATAGAGAACCCTCCACCAAAGCACGTGTTGCTCTAATGAAACCACATAAATTAGAAGGTAAGATACCGAATAAACTGCATGCAGTTTTTTTTACAAATAATTGTTCCATCGGGATTACTGGGCTACTTAAATGTTTCAGTGCAGTTGCTTATGTGCTTTTTAAAAGTGTTATTCCTAAAGCAAAGAACTACAATATCTTAAGATCTCACTGTTACAGCAAATGTACATTTTAGTTTTTTTTTTACTATGTAATTTAAATCTTAAAAATGGGTTCAATATATCCATATATGCCAACTGCACTGGGCCCTCCTTATCAGCAGACTTGGCATCCATAGATTTGAATATCTGTGGATACCAAGCCTGTGGCTGGAGGGTCTCAGAAGGCCTCCCAGACACAACTGGAAAAATTGGAAGTACGTTCCAGTTGCATCTGGAGGAGAGGCCTTTCAGCCATGCGCGACCTCTGAACAGCCAGTAAGCAATTGCGGTGTTATCCCCCCCACACTGGATGCCATTATGTGTAGAATTCAGTATCCATGGGATACCAAGTATGCTGCTTTCCCAGAGCATCACTGCAGACACATTAATTGTGAGCTATGCAATGTGGAGGTGACTGAAAAGCACTTAGGCTGTGCAGGGGCTATCTGTAACATGGGTAACATTTAAAATATCATTAGTCCATACACATGGACTACATACATACACATAGACTATGTGTATAGTCCATACACATGTATATGTATGTGTATGTGTATGTGTATAGTCTATACACATGGACTACATACATACACATGAATGATGGCCGGATCCCAAAGGATCTCCTCTATGGAGAACTCATGCAAGGAAAGTGCCCTACAGGCAGACCACAGCTGTGATACAAGGACATCTGCAAGAGGGATCTGAAGGCCTTAGGAGTGGACCTCAACAAGTGGGAAACCCTGGCCTCCGAGTGGCCCGCTTGGAGGCAGGCTGTGCAGTATGGCCTTTCCCAGTTTGAAGAGACACTTGGCCAACAGTCTGAGACAAAGAGGCAAAGAAGGAAGGCCCATAGCCAGGGAGACAGACCAGGGACAGACTGCACTTGCTCCCGGTGTGGAAGGGATTGTCACTCCCGAATTGGCCTTTTCAGCCACATTAGACACTGTTCCAGAACCACCATTCAGAGCGCGATACCATAGTCTTTTGAGACTGAAGGTTGCCAACAAAAAACAAAAAAAGTCCATACACAGCCCAGTTCTAGTGGTGTTGATATTTTGAGGGGGAGTGGAAATGATCCACTGCCCCCTCTGCCTGAAATGATCACTTCACCACACCTCATTTGGGAGCTGGTCATGGCCCCATCTAGACATGAAGCTGTCCCCACCTCATGAAAGTGACAAACTTTTCAAACTTTCCCTCCATGTTTGCTCTCTGCAAAAGGTACAGTGAAAATGGGAGGCAGGGAGAGGTTCAGATCAGCACTTGCCCACTGATCTGTGCTAAAAGGCAAATTCTAAATGTTTTGCTGTGAAGAAAACTGAAGTGTCACCCGCAGATGATTGCATAGATAACGGTTTGGTAGTGCTCCCTGTTAGTCGGCTGTTTAATGCCATTTCTGTTTTCCTTTCATTTGTGCACTGCTATTTGGGAAGCAATTAGGCTCAAAGACTTGCCAGCCAGCATTCTGTAGTTAATACAAATTGTGTCCGTTTTATGGGACTTGCTACTCAAATGCCATTTTCCCTCTTTAAATGCAAAGTCATATCATTTAACGCAGCATCTTTCCAAAGCAGATCACTCAGTGGGGTCACCACATCGGACCGATTTGTTTGCGTGATGGTTCTTTTGAAGTGAATAACCAGCCATTATAGACAACATGCTACAAATGATTATTGGCTCTCGTTTGGTGCCCTGTCTGGGCCATTTGCATCCACAACATATGCTGATTCCAGGCTAGGATTGCAGTGGGAAACCGAGAGCTTCATTATGCAAGGAGGCCATTTGGAGCAGCGCTGTCAGATTTGGAAGCTCTGTGAAATCCTTCTGGGTCCCTTCTAGATAAAACCAGAGGAGCCAAAGTGGGAACAGGCTTTGCAACGGCTCTGTAATAACTTGTTTTTAGCATTTGCACTTAGACACATTGCATACTAGCCTTGCCAAGGAGAAATATAAATATATGTGAACTATGTACACATATATTTTGAAAGGAAAAAAAAGAGAGAGAACAGGTTCCAGTTTGATTACTCTTTGTTCTGGCAAGATGCCATCTGTTCACCTGACCTAATTACAGAGCATTGTGGTGTTCTTGCACTATTACAACATTCCGCAGTCCTCTGCTTGTCAGGAGCATATAAACATCATTGCATTTATGACCAGCCCACCCTAGATATGGAGGATAATGTAACTCCGCCATTGGCAATGAACTTGCATAGCACTACACCAATAAAATCTGCCAGCCAAGGCAATTACTTAACCTACTTTGCATCAAAGATCTTAACTACACGGTGGACAGATCTTATTAGCTACTGTGTTGTTTTTGGTAAGGATATTTATCTGTCGCTTTTCAACCAAAAAAGTTTGCAACACAGGTTGCAAAGCAAAATAAATGATCCTGCGCCCCCCAAAGGCTTCACAATCTAAACAGGATGCAGAAGAAATACTGGCAAATCGGCACTGGAAATGATGCTATGCTGGGGTGAAAAGGGACAGTTGCTCTCCCCCTGCTAAACATAAAAGGAGCACTACTTTAAAAGGTGCTGCTTTGGTCATTTTAGGGTTTGGATTACTAGTTCTTTGCATGCATGTCTATCTTTCATTATATGCATGTTGATAAGGGAAAATAAAACCATTTCTTTTTTAAAAGAAGCAGCGCACAGGATGGAGTTAGGGCCCAGTCCTATCCAACTTTCCAGCACTGTTGCAGCTGCAATGTTCCCATACCTTGAGGAGGCCTCTGAGACTGCCTCCCCACCACAGGATGCAGTGCATGCCCCATTGGTATGGCTTCACTGGCACTGAAAAATTGGTTAAGAGTGGGCCTTTAGTCAGGCAACTTGGTGGAGGTGACAGGGGCCTCAGCACAACCTGGAGACTGCATTAGGGATTATGTAATGACAGTGGCCTGGCTTTTGCACCACCGTAAAGAGCCTTGTGCTGCAAGAATGCCAATTCCGGCACCACAAGGCCTCAATAGGATTGGGATCTTACAGCCCAATCCTAATAGCACATTATTCGGCTGAAGTGAGTCACTAAAGCTGATGTGCTGGAACGCATGGGCTGGCTGCTGCTGCAAGCAGCCAGCTCCACGCACCAGTAGCAAATGGTTACCCATCATCAATGTTAAGACCATGCAGGGGTGGGAGGGAGGTGGGGAGGGGTGGAATTGGGCAAGAGTGGAAGAAATGGGCAAGTGATATGGTATGGAGCAGAGCATACTGGGCCTGGGAAGGGATGGGTTAGGTGGCAGAGGCATTTGTCAAATTCTCACCTCATTCACAGGCTTTATGGGTACATTAGGACTTGCACATTGTGGGCGCAGTTCTGAGTAGACCCACTGGACTGGCAGGGGCTTTCCGCAGGCCTAGATAATAAACGTTTCCCCCCCCCCCAAGGCCTCTAGAGGCCAAAACTTCCCTGCAGGATGCAGCAGATGCTTCATTGGCACCACTGCATGGCTACATGGGAACTAGTGGTAGATTGGGTCATTACTCACTTAACAAGGTTGCTGTAAAGACAACATCAAGCTAATGCATGTGAAGCACTTTTTGCATGGCAAGTGTTATACATTATCTGGTACCCAACTGTTAAAATGTTTACCCTGGGGGTTGGAGTAGCTGGTGGCAGATGGCATAATTTCCAGCCAAAGAGTCCAGTCCCATCATTCTCTACCAAAGACACTTGGAACGTCATTTTCTATCTAACGAGAGGCCCCATGAGCTTCTCCCACTGTTGTTAGACATTTGTGCTGCTTGCTTCTCCCACATTCCATTTTCCTAAGGAATGAAGTAATGAATGATAGAGAGCAGAGATGTGTCCAGAATCAAGTTGGGAAGACTGGGTCTACCTAAATTCCTCTTGCAGCAGACCACGCAGGGAAGTTCACAGAAACCAGCACACATAACAGAAAAGGTTTGAGGAAGCTAGTGATTGATAGTATCCCCAAACTTTCCAGAAAAGTTGTGGTCTTTTGAGATGACCTTCTGATTGCCTCCAAAACTAGCTGAAAAACAAGGGCTACATTCACTGCCTTCATGTGATCTATGAACATTAGCAGTAGGGAGCAGCATGCAAATAGGAGCCCTCAGTTGACAAAATGAGAGGACGGCTGAGGGGGAGCAAGCAGTCTGCCACTGGCTTTCGCTCATCTGGAACCTAAAGGGGAAAGGATTGGGATCAGAGGACAAACTCAATCATAGATGCCAGTCCCAGTCCCCAAGATCCTTTAAATTGCCAGCTAAAATTACCTTAGTAGTTAAAGGACTATGGGGAGATTTGTAGTATGTGGAGAATGAAGATGGTGAAGAAGTAGGGCAATGACCAAGAAGAAGGCAAAGTTATGAAAAATAATGTCCTGCATAAAGAACAGTTGCTCAGAGAGACTCTTCCTGCTTCTAGCAGGGGGTTCAACCAGATCGCCTTGAAGCCCCCTCCCAACTCTATGATTCTCTGATTAGTACCATGTTTCTTTACTAATTAGGAATATTGCTATGCTTGCTGCCATGGTTGTATATGGAGAATGCTTGCCTCCAACCTGTCCCTCAAACAATGTTCTCATCCCCATTGATTGTTTTTACATGTATTTTGCACACATGTGCATTGTTGGGTGCCTTGTTAGGTTGCTCAATAGATCTGCAGAACTTCTACTTACTCCCATGATGGCCAAATGTGCTGATACTACAATGGAGGAGGAGCCACTCTGGCTGGCTAGTTAGCTGTGCCCATGTAGTCTTGCCTTGCTACAACCAATGCCTTGCTATGACCCACCAGCTCTTTTGATTGCCTGTCCACAGATGACGAGCATCTTCCGCAGAATGCCACAATGGTCTGGGAGAGAATATTGTAGGCTGAAGCCAACAAAAACAACACAGGAGCAGTCACACACTTGGTGTGTATATGTGTGAGTGTGTGCACGTGTGGCACTGTGAGTTGGCTTTCAACATTGTTTTATTGATTGTTGCAGTCTTCAACAATCTTTGCAGAAAGAATAAGGTGACAAGAAATATCCAATCTCCTGTACTGATAAGAATGTACATCCATATACAAATGAAGTGGTTCTTTGGAAATGACAAGAAATAGCGAGGGAAACTCAAGCCCGATTACGATTATGTGCTTCTCACCCCTTAACACCTTCTGGCAGGGGACATGTTCATTTCCTATTGCATATTACTAGAAACCACAGTAGAAAGTCCTATCTTAAGTATTCAAAGAGATTTTCAGTAAATTACATGTCATGCTGATGCCTGCTTTCTGTTGTGCCCCAATGTACAGTAGGTAGACTCAGCAGGAAAATAAAATATTTGAATAGAATTATCATATTGAACAAATCCGCCAAAGTTTTAATTCCCTGTCATTTCCCTGCAGATGCTATTTAGGCTCTTAAAGCATTCATTTACATGAGAATGCTTTCTTTTCCTGTGTTCCAGGCACTTTGAATATTTTTGTGCAGATTAAACTGCTCTGGGTTGCATATAAACCTTTTAAAAGGGAACCTTTAGGAGCCAAGAAATCAGATCACATCAAGTATAAATGGCAGGATATAAGTACATTTGCATCTGCTGCAGCAGCAAAAGGAAGTGTCATTGGTGAAAATGCAATTTTTATGACATATTTCCGCGATATACATATGTATTATGTCCACTTACAGTATGGTGCAAACGTAGTAAACGACAAGCTTATGCTCAGCATGCACCACACACAATCAGATTTGTAAAGATCATCATATTAAAACCTGGATGATCTTGTAGTGGGCAATATAAATTGATTTTTCCTTTATGCAAAATTCCCACTAGCCAAATAAAACAAAGAGGGTAATGAATCTGAAAAAAAAAATGCAACATTTCCGAGCCTCCCTCACGCCTGAATTTTCCTAATGAAGGAAATGTCTCCTGCTGTGTCTCCCATCAGACAATCCAATAACACTTTTATTAAAATGTACAGTAACACAGCAGCCAGTTTTAAAGTCTCTGTGCAATGTAATAAGAACTCGGTGCATAAAAAACATTTAGGTTTTCATTAAAGAGATCAATGAACCAAGTATAAATTTAATCTAGTAAAATATACACACTGGTTTTGTAGAATACAATTTAGCAAGAATGGTAATTTGAAGGTTATGGAATGAGTCACTAATCTTTCATGAAAACAAAAAACCAAGGAAATGCTCCGATTTAAGTTTACAGCACATATGCATGTATAAACTCCACTTTCAGTGGGATTTACTCCCACCATGCATAGATATAACCTTATGAAAAGTGGGAACTTAATCCTGTAGATAGATTAAAAATATATAGCTTGTGACTTTGAATTTTTACATTTGCACAACAGTTAATGCTAATAATATCAATGGGTAATTAATACTAACCATTAATGCACTTGGGCTGCAATCTTATACACACTTATCTGGGAGTAGGTTCCATTAAACTCAATGAGGCTTACTTCTGATAAGACATGCATGAAATTGTACTGTTAATTATACCAACTCTGTCATTTTCTAGTGCAGCGTTTGGCAAACTATGGGTCGCAACCCAGTCATGGGTCGTGAGCCCATCCATGCCAGGTGGGTTGCGACCTGGGCCCTCCCAGCCATGCTTGCCACCATTTGGCTCCAAATCAGAGTCATTCCAGAGGTATAGAGGGGCTCCAGAGGCCTCTTCCGGGTTGTGCTGGGCCAGAAACCCATTCTACAGGCCCCCGCAGGCCTCTGAATGGTCTTCAGAAGCCTCTGAAACCTATTTCTGGGTTTCAGAAGGAAATGTGTGGTTTACCTCCAAAAACCAGCAGTAGCTTTTAGAGGCTTCCTCAGGCCATGGAGGCTTCTGGTGCAACCTGGAAGAGGCCTCTGGGACTTCACCCAGCACAACCAGGTTCATTGGCCAGACAATGTGGGTGCTGGGGTGGGAAATATTGGGAGCTGCTGTTCTAGTGTAAGAGGATATTGACATCACCAATATTTGTGGGCCTGTAAATGTGAGTTTCTTCCCTCAATAGAAGAGGAGCATTTCAACTCCTGAAACTTTCTCCAGCTCCAATTTTAATCCAAGCTGGAGAGGAATTCTTCTCGTATTGCACTCCCACCTTGCCCACGCTGAAGCTCTCTCCTTTCCATTCTCTTTCCCTGACCCCCCCCCCATTACCAATCTACCTTTCCCTCTTCCCTCCCTGCTTACAAGCCTAGCAGGCTGATGGAAAAATCCAGAGGCACATGCTTGCCACATGAGGGTCACACTTGCCTGGGTCCTACCCATCATGCTGTGCAGTGGCAGGAAAACTGGAGCACCCAAACAGTGCCTCGTTCCGGGGGGGGGGGGGGGAATCTCCACCAGTAGTTACCAGCGTGCTGAGGATTCTTACCTCAGTCAGGTTCCTACAAGTGCTGTGCAGGCCAGGGGGAAAGGATCAGGGATCTCAGTGTACACCCTGAGTTAGCAAAGTTGGTGGTTAAACCAGTACTGCTCCTCAGATGTTTGCCAGATTGGAAAAACTAGCTGGTGAGCGCTCTGGCTTGGTTTGCAAAAGTTACCTCAAATGCTTTCTGGCTTGGGGGAGTCAGTGCAGTTCAGCTGCCTCAACCCTTTAGGACTGAAACTGAGAAGCTCTCTCTGTTTATCAACGGAATGCATCCTTGAGTCAAGGTGGGAATGCCCATCCTTTGGGAAAGAAATGGTCATTCACCATCTCCCCTAAGTTTGTTTGCCATATGCCAGGGGGAGGAGTTTTAGTTTAACTGCTACAGGTGTTTTAACCTGTTGTCTAAATAAAGTGGCCCACCATTTTTGCCACAGGTATACACATTTGGTCCCTGTTGCGTATATGCAACGTTGGGCAGAAATGGCTAAACCCAAACCTCTGTCTCACATGCTTATTGGGGGTTGGACAAGCAAAGTGGTTGAAGGGAAGGAGGTTTCTCTCCCTCTCCTTCCCTTCAACCACTTTGCTTGTCCAATTCCTGTAGTGCTGTTGATGTATAGCATGCAAGCCTCCCAGGAGACTAAGGGGATTATAAATTGCTCAATACCTGGTAATTATAAGATAGTAAGTGTTACCCTGCGCATGCCTGGTCTTGTCTGATCACAGAAGCTAAGCAGGGTCAGGCCTGGTTAGTACTTAGATGGGAGACTGCTTGGGAATACCAGGTGCTATAGGCTTATACCATAGTCTTTTGAGACTGAAGGTTGACAACCATAAGCAGAATGCTCTTTTTTTTACACCTGATGTTTTTCTCACAACACTAAATTGAATGAGTGTTAAAGTGTCTGAAATTCATATTCTGAACCAAATAAGTATGAACTTAACGTCATCACTACTTAGCATTATACCCCAAATTCCGCTTCCTCAAGACATAGGCGAACAGTGGAAGGGAGCAGTCAGGGAATAATGCTGTAACTTGATAAAGAACTTAATTTTATTTTCATACCACTTCAGGCAGCTATGCTCACAACACTATTAACACCAACACATTCTTTACAGCTGCAATTGTCTGTCAGAGTTGGGATATCTCCAGAATTTCCAGAATGGTTAAACGTCACAAAATGCACCACTTTGTAATGAATTCCTTTATATTCTTTTCACAAATTAAACAAGCATTAATAACCTTATTACTTGGTTCAGTCTTCAAGTGATTCGCAGACTACAGTGTTGAAACAAGACTTGCCCTCTGCAGGATAAACCACAAATACTGTCAATATTATCTGAAAGAAATACTGAATGAGATATACAGTACAAACACTTTTGGGAACAGCTCTGGAAAATAATGTGATAAACAAGCAAATAGAATTACAGACAGTCACACATTGCTAGGCAAATTGGATAAACAGAAATCTAATATAATTTAAGCCAAAGAACTTTTTCAGTGTTTCCAATGGGGCACCATAATGCCCCACTGCCATTTGCATGCCCCCCCCCCACAGCACATGGGGCAGTGGCACAAAAATCCAGGCATCTCATTGACTGATTGAATTGGGTGGGGGTGTTGCAGCTGTTAGCTGGGCAGTTCTTGCTGCCCAGGTTCAGTCCAGTACCATTTTTTGAGCCCCACCTGCCTACCCTATGTACAGTCTGAGACAGCAGTGGACCTCCCCAGCCCTGCACCTGGGCAAAGGTCCACAATGGTTCCCCCCATGGGCTATTGTCCCCCCCATGCAGAAATCTGCCCCCCTACACACCTGAGGCTCACAGAGCCTTGCATGACCCAGGAACGTGTCAGGGAAACTTCAGTGAGGTTCCCCGATGCTATAAACTGTGCTTCCGGAAAACCACCCTGTTCCCACCCCTGTTGGGAGCCTCAGAGAGGCTTCCACAGGGTCCTGGTGCCTGGGGTTTTTGCCCCATCGGACCTTATGGTAGGTCCACAACTGCTCTGAGATGGGCTGGTTGCTCTTTATAGGAACTGCGTAGGAATTTTTTGCTGTTAACCTATTGGTCTTGGTTAGTAGTACTACCCCAGACTGGCATTTGGGTCAGGTGTGTTGGGGTTCCTACCCTTTGTGGGGGTTTTTTCACTTGGGATAAGGCAGGTGGTGTGCTGGCAGGGTAGACAGGAGAACAGGCTGAAGCAAGCAAGGCCAGGGGTTGATTCACGACCACTCTGACAACATTTGTTCAAGTTGGTGAGGCTGGCAGGCGAGTTACCTGTCTGGATCAAGCAAAGGACAACAGAAGGCTTTACTTGTGTGGGTTCAGTGCTGGCCAGTAGCCTTGACCATTCAGGCTTTACGGTGATAAGCTAACTCAGTCCATGATTGAGTGTCACTTTAAGCCAGGAGGTGGCTGTCATTGGGATCTGGGGGAGGTAGACTGCTAGCACCATTTCCCCCAATTAGTTGCCAGCACACTGGGGGGGGGGAGTTCATTTAGGTTTTGTCCCTATTGCAGGTTTCTATAGTTGTGTTATTCTATAAATTTTATTCTTCCCAAGACTCTGTCTTGCATGCCTCTTGGGTGAGGGGCGTGCCCGTGTAATAACAGTGAGTAGTAAAATTACTAGGCTCAAAAGATCCTTTTCCAATAGGAACAAAAGCTAACTGTTCATAACAGATGATTCATGAGACCAGTGCCTTGGTAACATGTCATCATATCATAAAGGTTGAAATAAACCCTGTGCCAAATAGGAAATGCTACGCTGAATTCTCATGTTCAAAAAAGCAAAAAAAAGAAAAGCAAGGGCTCATAGAAGCCCTGCTCACACCAAACATTGCATGGACACTGTCCATGCACTGCTTTGGGGCAGGGGGACGGGGAGGTCTGAGAGCATGCTCATTAAGCACCAACTTGCCTGCTAAGCCTTCCTCACCTTCACCCTACATGTGCAGCTTCTGTCTGCAGTGACAAATGTTGTACTCAGAGACATTTCTTCTCAATATCTGGAACATGAGCATCCCTGTTCACAGGAAGAGAAGTATTTGTCACCTTGGTTGGCAACCTTCAGTCTCGAAAGTCTATGGTATAAGCCTACAGCACACGGTATTCCCAGGCAGTCTCCCATCCAAGTACTAACCAGGCCTGACCCTGCTTAGCTTCCGAGATCAGACGAGATCGGGCATGTGCAGGGTAAAAACTGTATGCAGGGGGAAAGGGCTCAGTAGGTATACTGGTGTAGGATGAGCAAAATCCTTCGGTCCCTCCTCGGCACCACAAGGACAGCATCTACATGATGCTTATTTGAACGGGGCTAAACTAGGAATGTTTCTGGTTTGAATTTAATCTCTGCCATGAACTCACCAAGTGGCTTTCACAAGCAACCACCCTCAGCAACCAGTGGCAATACAGGATAATACCCACCTATCTTATAAATCTGTTATAAGGATTACTACATGGCACTTTGAACACTTGGCGGCACTATATAAATCCCAAGTAGTAGCTGTATTAACATATGGTTTCAACATCTGCTTGTCCATTAAATGTTTTTTTCAGAGCAATCCTATCTTGTGCTGGAACAGGAAGACCAGGAGGGCTGTGCTGTATCTAGTGCAAGATTGGGGCAAGAAGTGGTTCAGTTGGAGGCAAGGGGAAACTCTTCCCCTTACCCCCGGGTAAGCCACCACAGCCGGTAAGCCACCGGGTAAGCCACCACAGGTCTCGGGAGGTGGTGCAATTCTGAGGAGACCCATAGGGGCCAGGGTGGCTTACCTGGAGGTAAAGGGAAAAGTTTCCCCTTACCTCTGGCTGAGCCACTTTGAACCCCTAAGCTGCTCTGGATACAGCACAAACCTCTTGGTGTGCCTGTTCCAGCGTAGGATAGGATTGCACCCTAATTGTTTGTGGTGGACACGTAGTCATTTCGATCTTTCTTCATGAGCCCAGATCACCAGTGAGCTAATATGGATAAAAGCAAAGCATTCAGATAACTGTGTTAGAAACATGGTGACTGAGATACAATTTCAGACTACTTCCTGACTAATTAAAGGGGGCATGGCACAAATCCTGAAGACTCAAAGCAAAAGACTCATTTTGCACAGTGGTTTTATTTAATCCTCCGTGGCTAGATTTTCTAACTACTTTATGTGGAGCTGTCAGAAATATAATTGGATGTTCATTATTCCTTCCTATGATATACTGTTAAATAGTGTTAGGAAACAGTACTGGGAACTCCAGACTTGGATGTTTATGAAAATTGAGTTTTCTGCCTGTAGTTATTATTCTGCAGACTGAAATAACTTGTGGCCCAAACCTAGCTTTCTTCTGCCCCAGCAGAACATGTGTTACACGGTTGCGCACTGTCACAGAATCACCATAAAGTGTTTTGTGATAGCACTTTTAGCTGATATGGCAACAGG
Source organism: Tiliqua scincoides (assembly GCF_035046505.1). NCBI lineage: Eukaryota > Metazoa > Chordata > Lepidosauria > Squamata > Scincidae > Tiliqua > Tiliqua scincoides. The sequence goes on along the minus strand of NC_089823.1, from coordinate 211,133,603 downwards.
AAGGTTAAAGCCTTCCTGCATGTGCTGGTGGAGAGGGTGCCTGACAGTGCAGGGGAGGGCTGCGGAAGGGTGGAGAGGGGGCAGAACGGGGTAGGAGAGGGGCGCAATCAGACAGGGTTGGCAGATTGTGCCCGGGAAGGGGTGGAATTGGCAGCACTGGCATATGAATGTTGAAATTTGAGCTCAAATTTTTTTCATCCAACTTTCAGGACTGAATCTTTAAATCAAAATTTGAAATTTGTGCACTTTGATGGGCCGGATGGATGAATGAAAATACTGTGACTAAATTCTGGTTTCAAGTGATCAATGTTGAGTGCTACTGTAAGTTAGATGTCAGATACTTTGAAGTGTTGTCTACTACATATCAGATTCTGTCAAATACAGATTGCTACTGTATACCAGCTGTCAGTATGTCAAATTTTGACTGCCATATCAGAGTTGTAAAGCACCTGCTTTCCATGCAAATTGTCCCAGTTTCAATCACTAGTATCTCCACTTTTAAAAGGCTCTTTGGTAATATAGGCTGGGAAAGACCAGTGCCTGAGATGCAGGAGAATTTCTGCTAGTCAGAATAGACAGAACTCGGTTAGATAAAGTGATGGTTTGACTTTGTACAAGGCAGCTTCATATGTACATATGCAACATGACAGGTACTGTCCAATACACACTGCATGTCAGATACTAGATGGCAAAAATTCCACAAGTATTTGGAGAATATCCATGCACCGAGAGAAGAAGCAAGATTCAGAGAAAAGACTGGAGGGAAAATCAATTTTTCCTGAACGGCCCCCTCATGACCAAGGAGTTAAGTCAGATAGAGGTTAAAAGAGAAGATGTTTCAGACCTCATTGATAAATTAAAGATCAATAAGTCACCGGGTCCTGATGGCATCCACCCAAGAGTTATTAAGGAATTGAAGAATGAAGTTGCAGATCTCTTGACTAAGGTATGCAACTTCTCCCTCAAAACGGCCACGGTGCCAGAAGATTGGAGGATAGCAAATGTCACGCCTATTTTTAAAAAGGGAAAGAGGGGGGACCCGGGAAACTATAGGCCGGTCAGCCTAACATCCATACCGGGTAAGATGGTGGAATGCCTCATCAAAGATAGGATCTCAAAACACATAGATGAACAGGCCTTGCTGAGGGAGAGTCAGCATGGCTTCTGTAAGGGTAAGTCTTGCCTCACCAACCTTATAGAATTCTTTGAAAAGGTCAACAGGCATGTGGATGCGGGAGAACCTGTGGACATTATATATCTGGACTTTCAGAAGGCGTTTGACACGGTCCCTCACCAAAGGCTACTGAAAAAACTCCACAGTCAGGGAATTAGAGGACAGGTCCTCTCGTGGATTGAGAACTGGTTGGAGTCCAGGAAGCAGAGAGTGGGTGTCAATGGGCAATTTTCACAATGGAGAGAGGTGAAAAGCAGTGTGCCCCAAGGATCTGTCCTGGGACCGGTGCTTTTCAACCTCTTCATAAATGACCTGGAGACAGGGTTGAGCAGTGAAGTGGCTAAGTTTGCAGACGACACCAAACTTTTCCGAGTGGTGAAGACCAGAAGTGATTGTGAGGAGCTCCAGAAGGATCTCTCCAGACTGGCAGAATGGGCAGCAAAATGGCAGATGCGCTTCAATGTCAGTAAGTGTAAAGTCATGCACATTGGGGCAAAAAATCAAAACTTTAGATATAGGCTGATGGGTTCTGAGCTGTCTGTGACAGATCAGGAGAGAGATCTTGGGGTGGTGGTGGACAGGTCGATGAAAGTGTCGATCCAATGTGCGGCGGCAGTGAAGAAGGCCAATTCTATGCTTCGGATCATTAGGAAGGGTATTGAGAACAAAATGGGTAGTATTATAATGCAGTTGTACAAATCTATGGTAAGGCCACACCTGGAGTATTGTGTCCAGTTCTGGTCGCCGCATCTCAAAAAAGACATAGTGGAAATGGAAAAGGTGCAAAAGAGAGCGACTAAGCTGATTACGGGGCTGGGGCACCTTCCTTATGAGGAAAGGCTACGGCGTTTGGGCCTCTTCAGCCTAGAAAAGAGACGCCTGAGGGGGGACATGATTGAGACATACAAAATTATGCAGGGGATGGACAGAGTGGATAGGGAGATGCTCTTTACACTCTCACATAATACCAGAACTAGGGGACATCCACTAAAATTGAGTGTTGGGCGGGTTAGGACCGACAAAAGAAAATATTTCTTTACTCAGCGTGTGGTCAGTCTGTGGAACTCCTTGCCACAGGATGTGGTGCTGGCGTCTAGCCTAGACACCTTTAAAAGGGGATTGGACAAGTTTCTGGAGGAAAAATCCATTATGGGGTACAAGCCATGATGTATATGCGCAACCTCCTGATTTTAGAAATGGGTTATGTCAGAATGCCAGATGCAAGGGAGGGCACCAGGATGAGTTCTCTTGTTATCTGGTGTGCTCCCTGGGGCATTTGGTGGGCCGCTGTGAGATACAGGAAGCTGGACTAGATGGGCCTATGGCCTGATCCAGTGGGGCTGTTCTTATGTTCTTATGTTAATTTCAGTTCTAAGCTATATTCCCAGCCAGTGTGCAGACCCATTCTCTTGGTGTGCTGCATTGTAACTGTGTTGTGATGCCATCTCTAGATGTGTGGCAATGAAGTCACACACCATCACCAAAATTCTGGATTGCTCAGCTCTGTGCAGTGCAGAGCTTGGCTTCGAGGGGCACAGCGACACACCAGTGCAGCCACTGGTGTCGTTAGAGGGGGCAGGGCACTAGGTTTTGCAGGGAGCCTTTTTGAAGCGTGCAAGCGGCTCCTCCCCTCCCCTTTGGAACCATTTGGGCGAGGGGACAAAACGGAGGCAAATGGCTCCCAAGGGGAGGGGGAGGGGCTGCTTGCATGCTGCAGGGAGGCTCCCTGCAAAACTTAGTGCCACGCCCCCCCCTAGCTACACCAGTGAATGCAGCTGAGTGGGAATCCTGGTACTAAGTAAAGTTGTTTGACTGGGCCAAATATTCAATATTTAAGAAATTTTAAGGTAAAACACGTAAGAGTTTTCAGTGGACACAAAGATATAAACATATGTTTTTAATATATTCTTCTCCACAGTGCATTATCCCAGTCAATCAGGGATCACATAGGTAGTATGATGACCTTGCAATGTTATTTATTTATTTATTTTTCACATTTTTATACTGCCCTTTCTCCAAAGAGATCAGCGCTGCTCCCCTCCTTTTGTCCTCACAACAACCCTGTGAGGTAGGTGAGGCTGAGAGAAAGTGACTGGCCCAAGGTCACCCAGGAAGCTTCATGGCTGAGGGGGGATTCCAACCTGGATCTTCCAAGTCTAAGTCCCAAACCACTACACCACCCTGGAAACAATAGTGATTTGCTAGGTAGCGATGTCACTGAAAGCAGACAAAACCCGACTGTCCTCTGTCAAGGGTCAAATTGCAGTTGCCTGTCCTGCTACACACCAGCAGTTTCATTGCAGCACTGAGCAGGCTTAATTGTAGCAAGGAGAGACAGGAAGTGTCACCCCAGCAAAGGGAATGTGCTTCCTCATTTTGTGCTCTTTTTGTATCTAGAGACTTTACAGCTGTTCTCTCTTTTGCTCTCACCTTGTTTTGGCTCAGCTGTAGTACTAATTATTGAGTTGCCTGTTTACTTTTTAATAAACCGTGTTGACCCATAGCATGGGAGTATGGTATAGCCACCTAATATGTTGATTCAAGCAGTTTCCCCATGAGGAAGCTGATGCCATGGCTTCCTTATGAGGAAGCTACTTGAATCAGCATATAAGATGGCTATGCCATACCCCCCAAACTAGAGCCAATCAAGCATAACCAATGCCATTTTTGTATCCAGCACCCCAAAAGTACCCAAGAATAGGTTGAACTTTTAAGACAGCAAAATGTGTGGAGGCCTGTGTTATCTGTTTGGAAGAGTGAAGGGTTGGGTTCAACTTCCCCCAAACAGATGATGAGCTTTGTTCTGCTATCACCAACCAGGGCGATGCATGTACTGTTGGATTGCAGTTATTATGCAGGCATTAATTCCCTACTCCACAAAACATTGTTGTGCGTGTAATCCTGTTGTTCACACGTTGACTTTAAATATACTGAAAATGTAGCTCTGCAAATGTTGAGACTGCAAAGTGTGTGGAATGAATAGGCTTAGCCAAGCACTTACAAAAGTGTAGAATTAGAGAGAGTTATGGCTTGCCAGCAAACATTAAGTGGCAAGAAAGTATGACTTCTGTAAGATCAGCATTGTATTCCCATTCTGAAATGTTAATGAGGTGGAAAATTAAGAGTGATAACACTGGATGGCACTTGCTGTTTCCAAGCACTCTAGTATCATATTTTAGTGGTTTGTGTTCCAAGATTCTCTGAGCCAAGGTTCATCATGCACCTGATTTGAACGCCTTTAAAATGCAGGAGGTGATTATATGAATTATCTCCTTTTTATTTCCTAGGGATGCTACTGCATCCTGAGGTGCTCAGCTGTGAACATAAGAAGGTGAATATTTTAGTTTCTTAAAATAATTTCTAGAGTGGATTATGGTAAATCATGAAACTCATAACCCGATCTTTCCCTCGCCGCTTCACGGCAGCAAGGCTCCTTCAACAGCAGTAAAGCAGTGAGAACCTGTTGCAAAAGGAGCTCCAACGGCATGTGAGTGAGCACACTGCTTGGAGCACTGGTCCGTGCCTGCCCATCCCAACCATCCAAGGATTACCTACTTGCCAGGGGAGGTAAGATAACAGGAGAGGTGGCAGGAACAGAAGTGGGAAGGGGACAAAAATGGTTGGGAAGAGGAGTGTAATGGGGGTGGGGGCTGTGGGAGGAGGAGGATCCATCACAGAAGGCCCATGCTTCTGATCCCCTCCAGCAGAAGCCTCCCTGCTCCCTTTCTCTCCTCAGACCTGCACTGGCAAAGTTGCTGACACAAGTCCAAGGAGAGGTCCATTGTAGGTTCAGGGGGTTTATGTGGGGCTAGAATTCAGCAACTGTTACCCTGCACATGCCCGATCTCGTCTGATCTCGGAAGCTAAGCAGGGTCAGGCCTGGTTAGTACTTGGATGGGAGACCGCTGGGGAATACCAGGTGTTGTAGGCTTATACCATAGTCTTTTCAGACTGAAGGTTGCCAACCATGTGGGGCTAAGGGGATTTATAATCCCCTTTCCTCACTGGAGTGTTCATCAGTTTGGCATGACTACAGTGGTGGTGGGGGGGAGGAGAATAAGACTGGGCTCTCAGGCTGCAACCCTATACACATTTTCCTGGGTGTATTCCTCATTGACTACAATGGGACCTACTTCTGAGTATACATGTTTAGAATTGCATGGCCGTACGATTTCTATAGTATTGCAGAACACCGCTATAGTATTCACAAACTACAGCACATAAACAGAAGTCATAAAAGGAATGTGCGATGTGCAGGAGTCAGGTAAGGCAGAACTGCCCTGTCATTGTCCATGGAAAAGCACCACAGACACCCACCCAGTTACACACAAGGAGGCTCTCCTTACTCGCGAGGAGGTTCTCCTTACACCCAAGAAAGTTCTGCTTACACCCACTTTCTAGGGTGGAAGCAGAGCTTTCTAAAGGGTACATGAGTAGGCGGGCAGTTGTGGCACTTTTCCATGTACAACAACGGGACCTGCCTCACCTGTTGCCTCCACACCACATGTCCCTGAGTCATAAATCCTCCTGGAACAGATTACAGACTTTTTTTTTAAAAAGAGTGCCTGCAACAAACGGGGCACAAACTGCTAGTTCTTTTCAGAATATTGTTTTTATGCTTTGTGCTGTACCAAAGGAATGACAGCATGACTGCTGTCAGTTTTTAGTCTTCACATCCCCAGTCCCAAATGTTTCATAGATTTTTAAGAACAGAAGGAAATCACTGAGATTATCTGTCGCTTCCAAGCTGCTGCATAGCACAGGCAGCACACACTCTTTTCCAGAATTCTGTCTCTGCATGCAAAATATATTTGACAAATGATTGTACACTGCCATATTTCTAGGGAAAGAAAGACTAAGTTGTGGGTAGTGGGGGTGGAACGGAATCCCCTTCCTCTGAGAGCAAAAACAATGAAATTTTTGCCCCTCAGAAAACTATTGTTATTTTAATGCTAATGTACACACAGAGGCATCAGCGATTGCATCTAGATGCACATGAATACATGCATGTTTGGAGACTGAAATAAAAACCATGTTGATGGTGTTGAATGGCAGGAGTATGGACAATACTGCCCTCGGAAAAATTTCTTCATCAGTTCCTGCCCTCAGTTTACTAAGAGGAACAGTACAAAAGACTCAAAGCAGGCAGCTGGGCATGATGTAACCTCCCAGAACACTGGGGACCCTCTGAAATGTTCGACGTTTGTTGCATCGTCAAGTTTAAGACCCCAAAGAGATCATACCAAGGCCTCCCAGAGGGGAATCATACCTGGGCCCAGGAGTTGTAGACCTACCACTGGGTTTGATGGGGCAAATACCCCAGGCATGAACTGCTAGGCAGGGCCTCCGAGAGGAGGTTTATCGGGGATACAAAATTTCTTTTGGGCCCCTTTGCAAAGGGGGTGTGTGAAACAGAGCATGGGAGGGTGGTGATGGGCGAGCAGAAGAGGGGCAGGGAGGGGCAAAGCAGGGTGAGAGGAAGGTAGAGACAGCTGGAAAAGTCTTTGGAGCCCAGGTCTAACCGCCCATGTGGCATCAGTAGTGTCCCCAGCACCCCCAGTCATGGTAATGTCCCCAGCGTCCCGTACGGGCAACAAGTCTGAGTAGATAGGAAAACATAATATTCCAGGAACTTTCTGGGCCCCCTCCTTTGGCTCCTGGGCCCCCTTTTGACCCTGGACCCGGGTAAAAATTACCCCCTTTACCCCCCTCTCCTAGGCCCTGCTGCTAGGACATCACGGAAGCCTCTCTGAGGCTCCTGATGGGGTCAGAAACTGTGCTTCCAGTTTCCGGGAAGCACAGTTTATAGTGTCGGGAACATCAGAGAGGCTTCCCTGATGTTGGTTAAGGTCATGCGAGGCTCTGTGAGCCTCAGGTGAGTAGGGAGAGCAGATTTTCGTGCAAGGGGGTGGCGACAGTTCACAGGGGGTGCCATTGTGGACCTTTGCCATGGGTGCAGGGAAGAGGAGGTTTGCTGCTGGGGGCCAGGGTCTAAAAGGGGCATGAGTGCCAAAGGAGGAGAGCCGTACATTTCCTGGGGTCTCAGCTGGTCTCATGGATGAAGGCTGGGATGACCAGGAGGCCAGTTCTACCAGGTGGGTAGCCTGAGGCCCTACGTTGGGAAGCCTGGTAGAGCTGGGTTTTTCAGACTTTTCTGACCATTATCACTGCCCCCCCCATTTTGCCTTCTCCCTGCCACCCATTCCTGTTGCCGTCCTTCCCCATCCTGTTTCACCCCTCCCCCTTTGAAAAGGGACCCAAAAGAAACTTTGTATTTCCCTGACAAAATCCCTCTTAGAGGCCCTTGATCCTACCAATTACCTCGTATAATCTTTTTCCAAATCTTTTTGTGAGGACTTGCAGAGTTTCCTTGACAAAGGGTAAAGCAAAAAGAGGTTTGGGAAAAATGCAGTGTTGCTTTTAATGTTGATGCCGTAACCCTCATTGAATGCTCAAAGGCTAAGAAATGATAACAACCCAGCATGATTCACAACATAGTAGCCTTAGATTCCCTTATTGGCCTCTTGAAATGGCAGGATTTCCAATAGCAGAACACACATGGTGAAAAACTGCTTTTCTGTCCTGCTGTGCCAAGAGAAAGATTGGTGCATTGCATTTATCTTCCAAAGCGACAATGCCTTCTTGGTTTTGGTGCGCTTTTGCAATTACGTTAAACGCTGTTATAACAAATGTTTCTGTCTCCCTCTTCTATTTGATGTTACTTTATAGATTTGAGAAGAAAACAGCTCTTTGAAAAACAATTACCTGAATCTACACTCCTCGCAGCTTTCAACTGTTCCTTCGTAGCACCAGGGGCAATGCTGAATAAGAGCAGACAAACAGCATATAGATAGTCATTAAGAAATTCTCCATGGTTAAACGAGAGGGGAAAAACAGAGACTTCCAATACTTGTGGTTCAACCTGCCTCCAGTGTTATTAATCCAGTGTTGTTGGCTAACAAGGGAGCATTAAGTGAAATATGTTCATGGTTATTTCATGAATGGTTAATACAGAGATCTTTTGTTACTGTGATTGAAAAGCCAACATTTCCTTTAATGCTTGTAGTATGTTAGAGTGGCAGCTCTGTGGCAGTTCCATAGTGATCTCTTTCCGAGCTCTCCAGGACCAAACCAGCGAAATCACACAGAAGGGGCTGATTATGTGGTGCCTCCTCACATTAGTCTAGTGCTCCCTCTGACAACCATACGAAACAGTCCTGTATAGACTCAGTTCTCAAGCTTGGCATTGTTACTGGCACCAGCAGGGGCTCTCCAGGGTTTTAGGCAGAAAGGGGTCTTCCCCACCTCTATCTGGAGATGCCAGGAACTAAACTAGGGATCTTCTAAATGCAAAGTAGGTGCTCCACTGCTAATCTATGACTCCTCCATGAAGATAGGGGTAATGCTTGATGGATACCCTCAATGGGAGAAAGGTGGGGTATGAATCCTTTAAATAAATAAATAAATAAATTGATGGATGGGATGGATGTGCAGCTCCGTAGCAATGGGGTTGGGTGGGTGGTGCAGTCTGCCCTGGGTACCAGCCATAAGAGAGTGCTAAGGGCGGGGGGGGGGGTGTCAGCATTGCTCCCACCCTGGCCATGCCAGACATGCCACAGCCCAGCTGGCAAGAGGATTGGATGTTGCCAAAGAGCAGTGGGCCCTCAGAGAACACTCCAACTTGCAAACTTTGTAGTCCAACCTCCTTGGCAGTTTAGCAGATTCTCCCAGTCAGAGGATAGGGTCAGCTTCAGGCCTGCCCCTGAGCGATAACCACTGCTGGGGCCTGTGCTGCACACACCCTGCCAGTTGAGGAGAACGCTTCACACAGCTGATGAAGTGGGCCATAGACCATGAAGGCTTATATTAAAATCTGTTCATCTTTCAAGTGCCACAAGGCTCTTTGATGTAAAGGTATTGTCATTTACAACTGGCTGATGTCCATGATTCACAATAATACTAATGAAATATGAAAAACAAGAATTCCCTTCATATGAAAAATAGCCTTAAAAAATTTAAAAGTTACCATTTATATTATAATAATCATCTTGGGGGATTAAAACGATTCACATAATGTGCCACAAAGTGCCATGATATATAGAAACTAATGAAAACTGCCAAACATAGTCTATATATCTGTTTACTGCGTGACAGTGCCAACAAATGAACAGATCCATTGGGATGTCTTTGATTGGACCAAGAGTAGCATTTATGGGACTTGGATTTCAAACAGCCAAGCACGACTATTTGCTCTTATGAATTAGAGCCTATTCATGTATACTTGTTAAGGGATCATCCCCGGGCCTGCAGGTAATTTGCAGGCTGGATAGTATCAGGCCCTGAAGCCTTGGCCTGACTAAACAGAGCATCATGGGAAAGGCTTATGCAACACCAGGCAGAGGCAGTCACCCTGGTGCCACCCATGTGCCATCAGAGTGACTCAGCACTCTCTAGCTCACTCTGATTGGCTGTAGCAAGTATATACTCCAGCCAGGGCAAGCTGGATCATGGGAGACATGAGGTGGATTTGGTGCCGAAGGCTACGTCATTGTGATCCGTGAATTGTGTGCTATCTGGACTGCTTGCTGTATATATTGTACATAGTAAAGGGATGTTTGGTGGAGGACATCTGCCGTGTGTCATCTTTGTTCCCGGGAATGTCTATGCTCTGGCCTTGAGAGATAGGCAGACTGCGCTGCTGGCCAGCTGCTTGCTGCGAAAGCTACCCGCAACAATACTGGATAGGATGGTATAGTGGTGTACTGGAATACCCCAGTATGTCCTTTCTCTGTGGTCCAACATCCATGCTTTGGATTTTGAATATTACTATATCTGTTACATTTAGGAGCTATCCAGATCAAAGAAATGATTAAAACCAATAAGTCTACATCCATTAATACTCTGTAACTATGTAATTTCCTATTTTCAACTACTTAGGCTAGGTCCTAACTTTCTAGGGTTTACTCACAAACTTGAAAAACTTGACTTGGCATGATTATGTGATTTGAAAATGAGACATGAGATCATCCAAAGCGTTTTTATGTAGGAGTAGGTCCCACTGACTTCAGTAGGACTTACTCCCAAATTAAGTGTTGGATTACAATTTTACAGCCTAATCCCAACAAGGATGAGGGTCCAATTCTGATCATTAGGCTGCCCTTTACAATCATTAGGCTGCGGAACACAGTTCCATTGTTGTAAATGGTGATACAGTGGCATTAGAGGAAGGTGAGAAGGGAGGTGGGCTGTAGACAGAACACGAGAAGCAGATCTTGGTGGGACTGGTGTTTGCTGGAGGGATCCTAACCCCATTCCCTGTCCCCTTTCCCGGCCTGCATTGGATGCCATGGTAGCCATTTTGAATGCCGGGCACCTCAGGATTTGGCTGTGAGTCCCGTACCTCCTCCCACATCAGACCAAACAGAATAAATTCCATAGGCACAGCCTAAATGCAGTGGCATCACTAGGGTTGGTGTAACCCCCATTATTTATTAGTTTAAAAAAATAAAATAAAACTGAACAAATCAGTAACCACCCAACAAACCAGTGACCAACAAGAAGCCAGTGGCCAACTTGATGATGCACAACTGAATGAAAGTTCTTGTATTAGCTCTGATATGTGGAAATGAGAACAGACTCATACTAACATCTTATTGGTTTCTGGCTGTGTCATAACACTCATTGGCTCTCAGAACAAACAGTTTCATTAGTCAGTTTTGAGTTAACCTGATCTCATCTGATCTTGGAAGTTAAGCAGGTTCAGGCCTGATTAGTACTTGGATGGGAGACCGCCTGGGAATACCGGATGCTGCAGACTTATACCATAGTCTTTCGAGACTGAAGGTTCCCAACCATCTTTGAGTTAAGGAAATCCACCTTTTTGTTATATAAGGCAGTTGTGTTTTCCTTTTCTTTTTATTTGACTATAACTTTTGATGGAATGCAGAATTTTTCAACACGGTTTGCTTCATTGCATTCTGCATTAAATTCCCCATTGAATGAGGTATAACATGACAGCATTATTCAAAAATACCAAGATTTTCACAATTTTGTCAAGCAGTGGTGTCATACACCCCCCCAAAGTTGTCCCCTGGTGCAGTCTGCACCCCCATAGTAACACCACTGCCACCAGAGCCAGAGGGACAGAATCTAGAAAATAGGGAGCATGAAATGAATCCATATTTTATCACTGAATTACAATATTCACTGATGTTACAGGTAACAGCTTTGTTTGTTCAGGAGGAAGAAAGTGATGCAAACATCTCACCTTTTCATTTTTACTATTCTTCTCAGTTTCAGTATCAGTAGTGTTGTTGAGCTTTTATTTCCTACAAAAAAAAAAGAAAAGAAACACATAGTGGCAATAGAGAAGTAGTAACTAAATAGGTTTGTATCACTTTCCAAATCAAATTCCCCACTTGGATGTATGAAATAAAGATAGAGTTGCAATCTGCTGCCTCTTCTGTGATTTCACCCTTTCCATTGTGTTTGAGCATCAGATTGTGGGCAGCCATCCATCTGGAAGAATAAAATTCTCACCAACACATACAACAGAGAAAGAAAAAAATATGCTCCCAGGACACAGTTTTCTCTCCTCGCTTCACCAAGCACAAATGGGATGGACCTCCAGCTAAGCCCATTTGACCTCGCATTCTAGTAGGCTACCTCTAAAGGAGAATGAGAATTGCTGTTAAGTTGATCTCAAGAACTGTGGCAAGGCACTACATCAGCTTCCTTCTGTGCAAGTCAAACAAGTTTTCATTGATTGCTGTATTCATTGCTATGGAGGCATTGCACCACTACAAGTATCCTGGCTAGACTGGAATCTCCTAATGGAGGCAGACCTCCTTCCCATGTAATGCACAGCAAATCACTTGCTGGAGCCATCTGATTGCATTTTCATTCATTCATCGTTTATTCTACAGCAGTGGTTTTCAAACCATGTACCAGGGGAACTCTTAATAGATGTGTGATTCCAAATTGAGCTGTGACTCCTTTGTATCCCAGCAAGGTGGCATCACTGTATTTAAAACATACACAGTAGTTAGCACAATGGGATGCAGAATCTATTTTGTTCTGCTCTTGCCTCTGTTAAACATTGATCCACAGCAAAAGACAGCACACTCTTGTAGAAAAAGAACTCGGCTCAGTTCTAACTAAATCTCCACGCGTCAATGCAGCACAGTGTCTTTGACTACATCCTGAGGGGGATTTTCAGCAACTAGAGGTCTCCTTGGTGTAAGGGGATATTTGTCCCCTTGCCCTGGCTTAAGCCCCAGCAGCTGCTCTGGGGCAACATGGACCTGCACCAATTTAATCACTGGTGCAAGTTCGTGCTGCTCTGTGCAGGAGGATCAGGCCCAGGAAAGGGCTTGGGATTTGGCATGCACTGCCACCATCCCATCCCCTCCTGGGACTGATCCACCCTCCTCCCTGCTCCATAAGCACCCCCTTCTATCCACCCCATCTATTACCATCTATTTCCTCTGCATATTTCAGAGGGGAAAGATGGTAAAATGAAGAGAGCAAGGGGGAGCTTGATCATCACACAAGTGCACTTGTGCAGTTCCTGCAGGAATAAACATAGCCTTCACAAGCCACTTGCTGCCCCAGAGAAAAGTGGAGGCCAGGGATCTTGGCTCCTGGTCAGCTAAATGGGAGTAGGGAGCAGGAAGTAGGCTGAACTGGCCTCCTTTTTCTTTCCTCCTCCCCTTGCCTGCCACTCAGCACTGGTGTGGGTGTCCTTGGGTGCTTGACTACCATTGCTCAGTGACAGGTGAGAGGAACAGAGACAAGAGAGGAGAAGGCTGATCTAGCCTATGCCTCATCTTCCCTCACTTGCCCACATCCACACCTCCCACACTGAGTTTCACATATGATAGCAGGACTATGCTTTTAGCTGAAAGTTTGGAGACTAAGTACCAAAAATAAGATGGCCTTGTACTCACTGAATGCCAAGATACTAAAATATCATAAATGCACTGCAGAACCGCAGGAGACTTTCTGTAACAAGATAGTTACTCGTGGTCTGTGTCCAGTTCTTCAGAAATACAATCAAAATTCACTTATATTTCACTTAAATTCACATATATGTTATGAAGCGGCTGCTGGAGAGCAGATACCTACAGAGAGCTTTTATGGCAGAGATAATTCAAAGAATAAATGACTGCTAAAGTGTCTCCTACAAGCATTTCTGAGTGTATGGATTAATGCAGATAAACAGTGCTTTTTTGGTGCATTTTGAAAGCAAACAGGCTTCTACACTGTACACATTGTAGTGCTTTATTCCTTCTCACTTCTAAGACCCTTGACAATTATTTTTATGGAATTGTTTCTTAATTTCCTGGTTGGTAATTTTATTTGGCATTTGTGAATTTTTTTCAAGCTTCAGGAGAAAGCAATTCAATGTATATGCAGCTGAGATCTTAAATACAATAATAGCCCAAACCTATCTAAATTCCTGTGTGGCAATACAGTGGTGCTGGTGCAGCTACCAGTTTATCTTGTAGGAAAATTTTGGTTGCTCCTTGGGGCAAGAGAGCATTTGTTCCCTAGCCTTGGGGTATGCCCTAGCATCCAGTATGGATCAGCTAAATTGCTGGCACAAGACCAGGTTGGCCGGAGAAGACATAACAGCCCTTGGAAGGGGTCAGGGGTCAGCATGTGCCAATCCCGCCCCCAGGCCCAAACCACTGTCCTCTCCAACCCATCAACACTCTGTTCTAACCACCTCCTCCCCTGTTCCGCCCACCCACAACACAATCAACTGGCAGCCTCAGGTGTGTACCAATGACTCCCTGAATCCCCATCAGAACAGTTAGATCAGTGGAGAGGGTATTCTGGGGTGTTCCAGGGGAGGACTGGGGCAGGACCAGCCAGGAGACAGGGGTGTGTGTCATGGCTGGGAATAGATATCAATGGTAGCAGTGGCACTGATATCCTATGACCAGTCCCAGGCTCATCATGCACCCTTGGACCCAATTGGATTTATGCCAGCCAAAGAGCTGGCACAAATCTGAGTAGGCCCACTGGGGACAAGGCAGCTGCAGAGTAGCTAAGTAAAAAAGTATTTATTTTTTTTCCATAGCTGGGTCCTTGGTTGTTCCATAGCATACAAAGGAGGCTGCACCAAAGCTATGGCACATTCTAGGCATTCCCCGAATAGGATTGGGCTGTTAGAGTAGTTTCAATTATCTGTAAGGATCCAAATGATATAGATTGCATGGTCACAGTGCATGACTAATGCAGTGGTTCTCAAACCTTTTTGACTGGTGGCTCCCTTGACCTGCTGGACCAGTAGCCGTGGCTCCTCAATAGGGCTACAATCCCATACATTGTATAGGGTGGTGGGTTCTTCATGAGGATTCTGCCGCTCCCCTGGCTGGTTTCCGCTACTCCCCAGGGAGCCACGGCTCACAGTTTGGGAACGACTGGCAGTAATATAGTCTTTAAAGACCCTTGGAAAGAGGTCCCAAGTCATAAAACCTAGCTAGCTCTCTTCTGATTCCCAAGAAATTCCAGTGCGACTCTCACTGGGTTTTATATGACCCTTAAAAATCTCAAAACCTCCTACCACCACCTCTTAAGTTACGTATTTTCACAGCCATCACAACATTTGTCAATGCTATTGCCAAATAAACTACTTTATCTTCACACAATGGTCTTTTGCTCTCCAGGAAAGAAAAATCTCCCTTACAGTAACCCAAAATAGATGCACAATGCTGAGAACATGAATCACGTGAAGCTATATAGCAGAGACCAATATTTTTCTCAGATGTCAGACTCTTGTTTCAGATACAGCTGGGGCTCTGCAAAGAGTTTTACAGCCGAGCCCAGATGACACTGACCTTTCAGAACAAGGCAAACAACTATCCAGAATGCAAATTTATTGTTCGCTTCTTTTAAGAATAAAACAGCTTCAGCTGGGCAGCTTGGCACTGGTCAAAGATTGAGTCAAGATGTACACTTAAGATTTAAGTGTACATAGATTAAGAACAGACAAATAGGGGCCGATTCATTTGCAACACAATCCTATGCACACTTACCTGGGAGTAAGGGCCACTCAACACAATGTGACTTACTTCTGAGTAGGATTGAGTCATTAGTCTTTCCTGTTGCAAATAAGATATAAGTATCTGTGAAGGTCGCAGGTCATTTTTCTGATTTTCATATGCATGATGTGGAGTATTCATGAATTAGTAAAGCAGGATTCAGATAGGGCTTTAGTACTGGGGCAAGAATGGGACATGCATTCCTTGAGCATTGTGGAGGATAATACAAATTATAATAATTATAATAACATAATATGGAAAAAGACATCCTTGGGATTGCAAACTGGTAGTCATACTTGGACAGAATAGGACTGATGATATTGTACTTATTTTAACCCACTGCTTCAGTTAGCAGCTTGAGGACATAATCCTAATCAATTTTGCAGCCCTGAGGTAAGGGCAATGCAGCTCCAAGGTAAGAGAACAAACATTCCCTTACTTTGAGGAGGCCTCTGTGACTGCCCCCCCCCCAAACGCAGAATATAATGCATGCCCCATTGGCAGAGCTATGTTAGAGCTGGTAAATTGGTTAGGATTAGGGCCTGAGTGTCTTACATTTCAAGGTTCAAAAGTGGTAACTCTAACAGGAGTACCTCTTAAGAAAAAAAATTGCCCAGATTTTAAGCCATTTCTGCCCAACATTGCATATATGCAACAGGGACTAAATGTTTGCACCTGTGGGTTGAGCAAAAGTGGGTTAAACTTGAGGCTGAGCATGATGCACATGTGGAACATGAATCCATAATCACTGTGTGAAAAGAAATATCTGTAGCACTAATTCACTCCTGAAACATTATTTGAATTGTTGACCTCAACTGCTCCTTCTGTGTTAATTCACTATTAGTCATTGAAGCGGGGGGGGGGGGGGAGAGCAAAGGCAGGTCTCACAATTTGGGACCTATCAAGTCAGACATGGGTCCTATATGTTGTGGTGTACCATGACAGGTGCTCCAACAAACTTCCTGTCCTGAAGAAAAGATAGGAAAGTAGGATAGGAAAAGATAGGAAGAATGACGGCTTTCTGGGATTGTGTATGGAGGTTCCAGCTCAGCTAGTCAAGAACTAGAGATTCCGTGAGGGATCTTTTACGTGCTCTACCTATTGACCCACAACCTCTCTCCTGAGGTACTGATGTCTGATGTCATTGACCAGTATTCTGAATAAAACCACGGTTTCATACTACCTTTTTAATAAGTAAGGCTAAAAGGTCTCAGGAAATGAAGGCTGAGAGCTGGTACACTGTAGTGTCAAAGACACTAACAGCCCAATCCTTCTTAAATCCCTGCATGGCAATGCAGAGAAGCTGATGTGGCTACCATTGCATCCTATGAGGAATTTTTTGCTGCTAGAGGTCTCTTTGGGGTAAGGGACAAACCTTGCCACTACCACAGTAGGTGATCTTAAGCAAGCAATTTCCTTCTCTCAGCTACCCAAAAGGTTACCGTATTTTTTGCTCCATAAGATGCACCTGACCATAAGACGCACCTAGTTTTTAGAGGAGGAAAATAGGAAAAAAATATTCTGAACCAAATAGTGTAATAAAATATTTAATAAACTATAACAGAACAACATTTGAACCATATAAAGTGAACAGCAGTCAACAGTGGCATTAAGAACCATTATCACTGTCATTAACAAATGGAGAGACTTAAAGGTTTGAGTACTCTAGTTTTCTGGAAACCCCAAGATCATCATCTCTACAGTCAGAATTTATGAAGCTCACAAAAGCAGGTGCACACAAACAGGGGATCACATTATCTTTCTGCTACAATGATGTTCTGCCAAATCCCAATCCACTGGGCCTTGTGCCCACTTAAGGCTGATCAGTCCCCCTTGTGCAACTCACCAGTGCAGCAAGCAAAAGTGAGTCCAGTTCCAGTCCACAGATGCCAAGTAAATCAGTCCCATCAATCAGAGTTGAGAACCAATAAGCCAAATTACAGTCCAAGGTCAGTCAAATCCATCAGGGTATCCAAGTCCAGTCACAATCCACAGTCAGATTCCAAATTCAATAAACCCAGTCAGTCTCCTCTCCTACCTCCAACCTGCACTCCTTCAAAACCCACAAACCCTTTCTGCCTCAGGTACTCCTTATATCCCTGAGGGCCCTATTGCCTTCCAGTGGCTGCAGCTGTGCAGCACACTCTGCTGGATGCCCAGGCCTTACCCTTAAAGGGGCCACTGCTGACACCACATCTACCTCCTCGCCAGTTCTTCCATGATTCCAATACAAATGAAAAAGTGGAAAGTCCAACCACAACTTGAATTCTCAAGACACAACAAACCTCTGGGTTTATGGTGAGAACCTAGCCTTACCTGGGGCTTGTGCAATAAGCAAACACTGGCATTCTGACCAAGGAGACAGTTTTTTCTTTGTGATGGGGGGGGGCTTACATTCAGATGCTGGATGAGGTGAGTGAAAGCGCCCCTCCCCTGCTGTGTGAGTGTGTGGAGGGGCAGAGCATCTGTGTGTGCAAGAGAAGGGGGCAGCCTGTGTGTGTGAGAGAGGGGGGAAAGTGTTTGTGTTGCAGAGAAGTTGTGATGCTCCAGTCTTGGGGTGGGGGGAAAGAGAAGCTGTGATGCTCCAGGCTTTGGGGGGGGGAGAGAGAGGCTGTGATGCTCCAGGTTTGGGGGGTGGAAGAGAGAAGCTGTGATGCTCCAGGCTTGGGGGAAGAGAGGATGTGATGCTCCAGGCTTGGGGTGGGGGGGGAAAGAGAGGCTGTGATGCTCCAGGTTTGGGGGGGGGAGAGAGGCTTTCCTGGGAGTAAGCCCCCCTGACTCTAATGGGACTTACTTCAGAGTAGGCATGCACAGGATTGGGCAGCGAGACTGCCACCCCACCCACGCTTTCCTGGGAGTGAGCCCCACTGACTCTGAGACTTACTTCTGAGTAGCCTCTGACTGCCCGGGGGAAGCAGAGCAGAGTGAGCGGGCAGGGGGTGGGGCCAGGGCTGGGGCGGAGTTTTATTTTATTTTATTTTTTGCAGTATTCGCTCCATAAGATGCACACACTTCCCCCCCCCACTTTTTTTGGGGGGAAAAGTGCATCTTATGGAGCGAAAAATACGGTATGTCCAGGATTGGCTTGAAGTGTTCAGGATTCAGCACCAATCTCCAGGTGACTACAGAAAGCAAACCTTTGAAATTTAATGAGGCCTCTAGGAATGTTGATCAGGGGGGAAAAACAATTGCTAGGAAGAACATCAGTCAGAGCTGGCAATCCTAGGTCTCAAACTGCAATATGGGGATAATGCTTACTCACTTTGGAGAGTGGTTAGAAGGACCACATCAAGAATGAGCTGAAAGGAAATCAGTTGGCAGTGGAAGCACAGTATGTAAGCAAATGTGAAGGTTACCATTTAATGTAAGACATGACCTGATAGACTGGGTGGGCTTAAAACAAAAATTCATGATATCCTTATAAGGGATGCTGGGATACTTTGGAAGGTTTTGCAGGCATCCCAGTGCAAATGTGCACAGTTTTCTTAAAGACTTTTCTTAAAGAAATTCAATGAATGCTTCTATGTTATGCAACTGTTCCACAAAATGAATCAAAATACAAGCAAAAGAAGCTGAGACATTTTCCTAAATATAGGAAAAGCAGAAAGAACAAATTAGCAGTTCTGCCAACTCACACAGTATTCACAAAGAAATACAACGCAATTGAGGTCATAGAGATTGGGCTTATTTTGGGAAATGGCTAAAACTCTGAATTGCAAAATATACAAAAAAAAAAAACAACAGGAAAGACACAAACTCAGCACATTTGGAAGGGGTACTGCTGCAGTCAGAGAATGGTGCATCTGAAAAAAAAGAACAAGGAAGGCTTTACAGAACTTCTGAGTAATGGAGTTGCAAAGGCAAAATAGCAGGGAATGACAGGTAGGTAAAAGACAACAGAAATCTCTGATAGAATGAGGCCTGACTGTATGTGAAGTCTGCATGCACTGAGCTGCTTTTGATCAAATCAGCTCGGCCCTTTCAACATTGCTCAGCTTATTCTGGGTTTTAATTTCAGGGGGATTTTCAGCAAATCTTTTATTCAAAGACAGAGTTTCCAAACAGAAGCGTGAAGGTGGAGGAAAGAAAGCAGAGCCGCTCGAATGTGTCACAATGAAGCGGAGAATTATAAGAAAAATAATTATGAATAGAGTTGCCACTGCTAGCAGGCTCAGCGACATCTACTTAATTCAATGACAACATGATTCTAGATTTGTTCTGGAACACCCAGGCCATTTTTAGCAAGTAGCTCAGATGGTGGATCCATTGCCAAGCTACAGAGATTTGAAGTGGGAAAGAGATAGAATGGAGAAGACAGGATAATAATACATCAAAAGTAACCTGGCATGGCTTATGTGGTTGTTCTCTTAAGCCACAGCAGGTTTTATGTTTTAGAGCCTATGCTTGCACTGAACTGTGAACTCCTTTGCCACTGCCAGCTGACTCTCCCCTACCCTGTCTTGATTTATTCTTTCTTGGTATCTTCTATCAACAAAATGTGCCTCCACTTATCTAAGCAACCTGGTCATGGGTTATGGTAGTACATTATTCGTGCACTTTCAGGCAAATAGCTGAAATCAATAAATGTGCTAGGCCAGTGTTTCTCAACCAATGGTACACATAATACCAATGGTACTTTAAGTGGTGTTTGGTGGTACACGTGGGACCCCCAGACCCCTGCCACTTGGCAGCAAGACCAGCAATGCAATGTGAGAAGTAGCAGTAGAAGGCTCGGCAGGTAGATCTCCATGTGCTTTTCACATGCTTAAAAAAGCCCTCCCATCTGCTTTAAGCCTCTTACCTGTTTGTCACATTGCATCTGGCCTCCCAAACCAAAAGTAACTGCCAATGACATCATTGCTAGTTACTTCTAGTGATACTTCCAATAGGTGAACCATGCAAAGTGGTATGGTGGGGGGGCAAATGTTGAGAAATACTGTGCTGGGCAATGCTAACAACAATCAAGACATTAAACAATGGCCAGCAATGGGCCAATCCAGCATGGCTTGAGAAGTTGAGTCACAAGTCTCCACCCACGCGACTCAACTCAAAAACAAGTCCTAATGGGGACACTTTCCAAGTCGCCTGGAGCATTTTGGCGACTCTAAAAGACTCAAGTCATGAGTCTTTTTGACACACATGTCAGGCATTAAAAAAAATGGGACTGCTGCCAGAGCATGTGCGTATGTCGGAGTTCTCTTTAAACTCTCCCCTGCTGTCCCATCCAATCTGTAAACAGGATGGGAGGGGGTGGAAAGCATGATAGCTACCAACTCTCCCCCCTGCTTCCCTGCCTCCTTTTTACCTGGGCTTCTCCAATCAATTCTAAGGCAAGAACCCCCTAGGGCTCCTCCTCCTGCTCTCCCTCTTCCAAAGAAACAAATCAGACCACCCATCCTTTGTCCAATGATCAGTGGCCTCAGACTTGAGTCAATTTCCAAGTCATCGGCGCAGCTGACTCGAGCATACACAAGTCAGTGAAAAATGCTGATTTTCATTACTCAGACTCGAGTCACCTGACTCGAGTTCCCATCCCTGACAAGAGCCCCATTAAACAACTGTATTGATTGTTTATAGTGAAGGAGCATGTCTGTAATGTATTGGGGCTCTCAAAACCAGGAGCTTGGACAGCTGGACCCAGTTGCTTCTCTCCCAGCACCACTGGAACAGCTCAGAGGCAGAAGGAGCAGCAGGCCTAATATCTCCAACTCTGCAATAATATTTATTATTTGTTTGTTTGATATATTTCTACTTCATCTTTCCCCCACAGCATAGGCACCCAAGGCAGCTAATTCCGATGCAAATGGCTACAGGGTATTGCGGGGGGGGGGGAATCTGAGCAGTTAGCGAAAGTTCCCCTTTCCTGTTATCCAGCTACTTGCTGTCAATTAAGCATACACAGAAGTGGGGTGTTGGTTAAGGTTTCATGAGAAATACTTTACTCACAGCTTCCTAGTTATATATACATCTTCTGAAGCGGTCAGAGGTTATTACACTTTGGAACAGAGAACTTACAGCTGTTGTCTTTGGGTGGAAGTAGAAATAAGTGTATGGGGGGGGGGTCTGGCAGTCACGGATTCCAGGCAGAGCACATCCTCCTGCTTCAATGGTATGGAAGGAACAGAGGAGTGGAGAAACAGAGGAAGGAAACAGTATTAAGTATTAAAATTCGACCACATCTAAGAAAGCCCATGTTTTTTGATGCTTCCAATCTGGCAACTCTAAATGGAAGGCATTATGACAAATAGGGAAGACTGTACCAAAAATAGTGGAATGGCATCTATTAATTGACTTTTGGCCTATTTTGTTCCCCGACTTTATACATACCAATGAGATCAGCCAAGATTCTCTCGAAGCCAAACAGAAAATTTCGTTAGAAAGCTGCACTTTTGCCAGAGCCCATTTCAGTGACAAACTCAAAAATCCATTTCAGGGTACTTTTGGTCCTTTCATCCAAAGTGAATTAAGAAATGAAGATAATGTTTTGCCAGTTGAGCACTAATGTATATCACATTAACTCAAAGCTTTTCAGTCACATACAGAAGTTTGGCCAGTCTCCCATACATACAAAGTTGTTAAACTTCTTAGACTCTGTGTCCCAATCAGAAATAACATAGCCATCTAATCCAGCATTTCCCAAACTGTGGGTGGTGAGCCCAGGTGTGGTGGGTTGCAACCCCATGTTCGCTGGGCCTGATACGATGCTCCTCGTAGTGCTGGAATGCTTATTGGGAGGCTTGGGAGGCCTCTACAAGTTGCTCCAGGCCCATAATTCATTCAGTTGGCTCTGCGGGCCTCAGAATGGTCCACAAAAGTGACTGGAATCAATTTCCAGTCAAACAGGAAGTTGCATCTACAAACTGGAATTTGCAGGAATGGGGGAGTGTTGGGGCAGGGAGGGGAAGGGTGAGAGGTGAAACATGCTGGGAGGGGTGGTTAATGGTGGAACTCATGTGCACCAGTATCCTATGCTTCTCCCCTTCCTCCTCCCTTCCTCCTCTTGGTTCTGCACCAACAAAAGGATAGATTAGTGAAGTAGATGCTTTTCCCAGAGTATGGGAACAAATATTCTCTTACCCTGTACAGACCTTTGTGAATGCTTCCCCACCATAAGATGCAGTGCACACACCATTAGCATGGTTATATGGGGGGGAGGGTTCAATAGAATTGGGCTGCCAGGCACTGATCTGGTTGATGAGGAGGTAAAGAACCTGCATGGACCCAGGATTAAGGGCAGAAGTCTCCCATTCAGATATTGATCCTGTAATCATCAGCTTAGACAATCCAAAAAGACAGCTTGAGCTCTCAGTACAGATGCCTGATGGATTGCTCCAAGACCTCACATATCAGTGTGTTCTCTTTTGCCTGCCAACAGGACCACCAAGACACCACAGAATTCCAAATAAGTGTGAAATCCGAAGCCAAACCCAAGCTCCATTAGAAAATTCATTCCGCACTGAGGAGGAGGACTGGAGTTCATCCTAAGAGACAACGTTTGCTCTGGACTTTGTTTGAATTAAGTTGTCTAATATCTGGTATGTCTCCAGGATGATGCAGCTCTTGGATTAATCCAACCCTCTCATTCCTTCTCCTGTTTTCACTTTGGGAAAGTTGCCTCCTTGGCCAACAAAGTAAGCTCCACAACAGATCTCTA
This sequence comes from Tiliqua scincoides, assembly GCF_035046505.1. Classification (NCBI taxonomy): domain Eukaryota; kingdom Metazoa; phylum Chordata; class Lepidosauria; order Squamata; family Scincidae; genus Tiliqua; species Tiliqua scincoides. The sequence goes on along the minus strand of NC_089823.1, from coordinate 211,110,724 downwards.
GCTCCCTACCTCTCACATCTTGCCTGGATGGCACTTGAGTCAGCCCCTGAGGGCTTCATCCCAATCCCTCCTGCCAATTGACTGTCCACAGCAGGACAATTGATATGAGGAACCCAACAAACTGGAGGAGGCAAAAGCTATTTTCATCTAATTATAGTACTCTGAAAAGATGGATTCATTGAAACTAATCAATGAACAAAATACTGGAAATATGTTTATACTTGGTCTTAGCTGTGGGAAGCTGTTGAACATTAAATGATGTTCCACTCTTCCTCCACAATGACACGTGAAAATAGTTTTCATAGGGTACATGGTATCTCAGTAACCCTTGACTTCAAAAGTCTTTATTGAAAGAAAGATCACAAACTATTTGATTTTAAACCGAAGTCAAAGGATAAGTGTCAAGTCTTTAAAGAAACTATAGTGCAAGCTGAGCTATAAAATGCAGTGAATCAGCTGTAAATTTTCCTGGCAGTTATGTCTGTAGTCCAAAACCTGAACTACAGAGAACATTGATGCAATAATAATAAAAAGCAATGCAGCATAAGCCCTTGACATGCCAGATTTATGGATCACATTCTCTTTTACAGAAAGGGCATATGAAGCAAAATTGTCTGAGAAATGGATGAACAGAGTGTTGTTGGCATTCTGTATCTGTGAAGTCTGATTCTCATGCTACTTTTGGTGTCTGTATGACGTACTCACCTGCAGGACAGCTGCCAGTGGAGAGCAAGGAGTAGGGGAAGTTAGGATATGGTATATGTTCACTCTTCCTCTTCTGTTCTACATTCCTTCCACATCCCAGCCCAACTGCCTCCCTGTTTTGGTCTCTCTGCCAAGCGGATTTGCATGGGCATCCAAGTGGCATTCAAGCTACAGTGCACCAGCATCTGTGGCACATCCATCAGTGGGTAATGTCTACCCCAGAGGGGCCATCATTGCTCTGGCATACATAAGGATACACCAGTGTATCTCAAGGATAATACTGGGCATTAACTATATTAATAACTTTAGAATCTGTGGGAAGAAAGTAGTGGGGAATGTTTTCATCTGTTTTCATTTCATGCTCTCATTCTCTAGGACATGTTTCAATGTCTCCTCCTGATGCTGGTTTGCAGCAAAGAAGCAGCAGTTTGTGGACAAAAGTTGAGTGGCAACATGTTATTGTGGCCCAAGGTTGCATCAACAGTGATTACATTAGTATTTATCACACATGAAATGTCCAATAGAGAGTGGTATCTAAATGGACCTTTACTTCTCATCACATTTTAAATTATCGGTATTTCTGGAAGCATGGAAAGGTGAGAAAAAAGTCACCCAACACTTCAATGTCACTCATCTTTAAAAAAAATATATATTATTTGGTGTCGCATTTCTGCTCCAGTACTGGTTCTCCAGAGCCTCTCAGCAATGACAGATTCTCTTCAAACAGAGCAGAAAGCCCTGACAATTTTCTAAACTATCCCATTGAACATTCATAGCTGAGAAAGCTCCTGCAAGCATGTTCATTTTATCATCTAATTTTTGCAATTCGTGGAGCCTAAGTGTCCAATTCAACATCAAATTCCTGTTCCGTGAATTTAATAGCACTTAGTAAGGTACTTATGGAAATTTCACAGGTAGAAGTAATCTTTGTCATATTCCCCAGGGTAGAAATTACATGAAGTGGGAGAGAATATGAAGCCATGGAGTGAGAATTCCCTGGAGACACCTCCTGCCTCTCTGCAGTGTATTAGCAATCATGTCTCTAGGAGTGTAGGCATCATTGGAGCTTTCCTGACAAATTGCAAGCGGAAAAGTAACATGCTCTAAATACCTTCCAATGTCAAGGTTATATTCTTCTGATATTTCTGCATACAATCATGGATTGTGCTTGCTAGGCTAATCTATGATTATTTAAGGCTAGTTATGGGGACATCCTAGATTGGGATGGGTGGTGGTAGTTGGGTACCACATTTTTTTTTTCATTTCCCTTAGTTCCAAATATGAGTGATCATGCAAGGAGCATGATCTTCTGGAAACCTAGAAATATGCAAAGACTTCACTGGGGTCACAATCAGGCTGGAAGCAAGGCAGACTGGTGTTGTACAGCCTCAGATAGTTGCAGGTGATAGTCTTTAAAGGGATAGTCTTCAGAAATGAAGCTGAGCACTCCATCATCTCCCTAATATTTCCACCTGATGTGCTCTCTGTGTCAATGAGTGGATGCTACAAAGAATCTCCAGGCTACCCAGTTCATAATGTTTAGGGTCCAGCACTTCTGCGTCTGGTCCTGGTGACAAAAATCAAAACAGCTCCTCCCCCTCCATCTCCACACCTTGGCTGATAGCACAGTGAAATGGATTCTTTGGTCCTGCCACAGAATCCACAGTTCCCTTTTAAAAAAAGTGAAATCACATCACAGACTTTCAAGCAATGCATACCAGTATTTTAAAAAGAGGGGACTGAGGACACTGTCTATACTGAGGGGCCAATCAACATATGTACAGACAGCTATTCAATATGATTCTGATGCACTGGCAGTCCTGGCTACTATGCCATGGGGGGAGGGAACAAATGCCACCTCCTCACCAGGAAGTAATTGCAGTGACATCATCATGTCACCGATTACTTCCTGAACTTTGCTAAGAAAGGCTGCTCAAAGTCATTCTCAGTGTGGTTCTGTGCCACTCTGAATTGTGAACCACTCTTTGACTTTCTGAAGGGCTCACCCAGCCTCCACCTCTTTAAATAGCAGGAAGTAGGGGGTGGGCCTGAGGAAGAGGGCAGGCTTTCCAAGCACTCTGGGATGCCGTGCAACACTTCACTGCCCAGTACCATGTGGCCCGCTGGCTGTAATACCAGGGACGCCACTGGGCCCACCCCCCTCACAAAGGATGCAGCGTTTGCCAGATTGGTGTTGCGACATTGTGGTTGGGGAATGTATAAGATTGGACTCTCTGTTGGCAGTTTGCGGCAGGGAAAGGGGGATATAATCTCATGGCTGCTGTCAATTTCACGGCTGCTGTCAAGTCACCTCCCACCCCTGGCCCTGCTGAGTCCCTACCATGGTACACCCCTGAAGCACCCCCACTGCTTTCTCCAGTGGGCAATGTATGGCCCATCACTGGCAGCACAGAACTTCCTAGCTGCAGCAATGTTCTTAGCAGAATGGTGGTGAAGCCAGGGTGATGGCCAATTGCACCATGAGCTGATGGATTGTGATATCACATCCACAGGAGGGGGCCATTAGTCTCATTGCAAATGAACCAATTTATGTTACTCACAAATAACTTATTCCACTGTTTTCCAAAGTACTTAGTCATGACTAACTTTCTTAGGTCACAACTCAATACATGCAACACATGGTTAGCAGATAATGCTTTAATACGCTTTGACATCCAGTTCTCTGAACACTTTGGTAAACTACAGAAAACTCTGAGTGCACACAGGAGCCTGCTGCTTTACAACTGGCACTGAATCTGAACCCTCCTGAACATGGTGTTCATGTTGCACAAGGTATTTCAGATCTGGGGGGAGCAATTTCTGTGTTCTGTGTCACTCCCAATGGAAATGCAGAAGTGGCACTGAACGAGCAATTAAATAAAAAAACAATGCCTTCCATATGTCTGCAAGGAGAGCTGTATACAATGAAAGGATTACACTGTCGATTCTCATTCTTTCTATTTTGCACTTCACAGGCGCACTGAAAAGTTAAAATGTTTCAACACACCAGAACCTCGGTGCATGGAAAGTCTTCTGACAAACGATCAAAGCATAGGGAGCATAACAGCTCAGTGGAGAAAGATTGAGATGGTGAGGGGCTTGCGCTAAAAGCACGAGAACTGACAAGTCAGTTTGTAGTCAGAATAACTTTGACAACTGTCGCATCCATGGAAACAAGCCTCTTGGTCTAGTTTGGAGGCAGATAGCAAAAGTCATGTATTTAGAAACTGAGTCAAGAGATTCTCCTAAATATCAATATTGCCTCCTCTTTTTAGAGAACATCTGCTTGCTATTGCAGGATATAAATAATGGGGGAACAATATCCGAAATTAATTTAATAGATTATAACAGTGACACATGAATAACACACAGTACTAAGCAGAAGGGCTGTGTCACTTTGTAGGCAAGCAAGAAAAAAAAAAACCTCTTACAAATGATTGCCGTATAAACAAACATGAGGCCCACACAGCACTGTCCCAAACAGACATCTGTCACTTAACAGATGTCACACTAATAACTCATCCATACAACTCTTCTCTCCAGTAAACAAGAACAATAGATCTGCTTTGATGGATTTGCAGAGTGAAGACTGGATAAAAGACTCTGATGCCTAAGCTCAGGCTGTTCTACATAATCACTGCTTCGTTACAACATGATTTCCCCTAATAGGTTTCCCCTCTAAGGACATGCACATTTATCATCTCCAAAAAATAATTAAAAAAAAAAAAATTCCAGTATTTCACCAAATGAACCATTTTCTTCACCTATTACCCTCTCTCTTGAATATCTGCTAGGAAAATAATCTTCTTCCTTTGAGTTTAAGTTTATTCTTATCAACAATAATTATGGTTTTGGACGCTCGGATTCTTCATAATGATGGAACAACAGTGCCTAAACTGATGTTTGTGTTGCATTGCACTGATTCCAAACCCTCAGCTACACTTGTCAAATAGTGCTTGAGCAAAGAACACAAGTGATTTACTTCCTCAATTCAGTCCACTCCCATCTGCATTGCAAGATTCATCCAACCCTTATTGAATTTCATTGATGTGGTCTTTTGATGCATTTGCATTTATGGCTGACAAGGTGCCTGCAGCTGGATCAGGGCTTTAGGAGCAACAATCTTTCTCTCCTTTTTCCTGTTATGCCCTTCCCCACCCACACCACCTTATTGTCATTAGCAGGTGGTTGGAGATTGTCTGGACACCGTCCAATGAACACTCAAGACAACATACATGGGAGAAAGGGCCACTTTATTAGCATTTGAATACAGAAAGGAGGCTGAGACCTGCAGTTGCAGGGGCAGCGAAAACCCTTTTGTGGTGCGGAGGTGGGACCACTGGGCGGCCCCAGAACTAGCTCTGTCCCCCAGGCTGGATGTGCACCCAACTCCAAGCTGTGCCCCATTTTTGGGTGACGCAGCTCATCCAGGTCTGTCCCATAAGGGGAAGGCAGCCGGACCACGGGCTGTGCCGCCTCAAGCCACTGAGCCTCTGAGGAGGACCCCCACGGTCCCGGCCAGTCAATGTCCTCGTGCCGCTGAGCCCCTGAGGACTACTATTGGGTTCTGCCCTGCTTATGCTGTCTGAAGGTGCACTCCAAAGTTCCAAGCACGCCTCTACCACACCACCTGCCACAAGCCTAGTGCTTGACCCCACCACTCCCAAGCAGGGGGATAAGCTCCTTAAGGCCTCTCAGGAATATGTCTGCCTCCTGCTCAGACCAGTGCACCCCATCTCCTCTGTAAAGAAAGGGTATCAAGAAGGCAATTGCTGGACGCAAACAATCCGTCCACTGGTCCATGCCACAAACAGGCCAATCTCTTTGGTTACCTTCCTCCTCATCCTCTCCACCTTTGCACAGCGGCTGGCACCGCACCACACCCGCCGCTGTAGGAAGTCCAACCAGACCATCATGATGCCGGGCAGCCGACCCTGAAGGGTGGTGAGGTCCTTGCATGCTCTGAGCCTGGGCGACAGCCCGGACATCCCACACAGATCATTTTCACCCAGGCGGATCACCAATATGTCAGGCGAAAGGTTCTCCTTCAAATACTCCGCCATTGCGGGCAGTAGCTGGCCCCTCAGCATTGCCCGCTTGGCCAGCCAGCCACATGCATGGTGGGGCCAAGCCCAAGCTGCGTTCCAAATTGACTCGCGGCTGCCGTCTTGCGGGCCCAAACTACCATGGAATGGCCACAGACCAATACAAGAACCAGCTTCTCACCGCATCCTGCAAAACGAGAAAGAGAAGTTATTGCCACAACCCCTGCCCCTTGCAGCGCCCCCTATGAGGGGGCGAGCCACTGAGGGAGTCTGCCTTTATAAAATATGGACGTAGTACTTATAGGCTGATGAACGCCCACATCCAATCCACTGGATGTCACCCTCAGGCAGGCCCAGCGCAGTGGCAGCAGAAGCTGCTCCTATGCGGAGTGAATGAAGGCTATACGCCTTTGGTTGCAACCCCAGGGTTACGCAGGCATGCGAAAAGACCGCCCTAAGCTGGAATAAAGTCAGCGGGGAGCCGTCCGCGTGCTGGAATGGGGCTCCTGCTCGCGCCCGTGAATTTGCTACATACTCTTGCAGCGCCTTAACCAGGCTTAACTGCAACACACCTGTTAAGCAGGCTGGACAAGACATCACCCCTCTCTTAAAGGAGTAGGGGCAGCCAAGCAGGTTGTTGACAGAACATCACTCCTCCTTGTCAAAGGCACATCACCCCTCCTCCACTAGAGGAAGGACCGCTCACCTGTGGAGTGAGTTGGTAACATCACCCCTCTCTACAAAGGAATAGGGACTGTGTACCTGTTAGCAGGTCATTGACAGCACATCACAGCACCTCTGGAGCAGGGACAGCACGCCCCTTTAAAGCGGTTGGTAATCATGCCTGTTAAGCAGGTTGGTAACAACATAACCCTTCTTGCAAAGGAGTAGGGGCAGCACACCTGCTAAGCAGGTTGCCAACAGAACCTCACCCCTCCCACTGGTTAACTGGATTGGTAACCTCACCTGTCTCTCAAAGGAACTGGGGTAGCATACCTGCTAGCAGGTTGTTGACAGAATGTCACCCCTCTCCCACTGGAGCAGGGGAAGCACACACGTTAAGTGGGTTGGTAACATCGCCCCTAGAACAGTGGGGGCAGAGCACCCCTTAATCGGGCTATTAACAGAAAACCCTCCCTTTCAAGGACAAGGACCACAATCCCGTCAAGCGGTTTGGTAACTGAACATCACTCCTTTCCCAGGAGGAGGGGCAGAGTACCCATTAAATGGTTGCTAATAGAACACCCCTATCTCAAAGGAGAAGGGGCCTTACAGGTTTGTAACCAAACATCGCCCCTCCCCAAGGAGTAGGGACAGTGCACCCATTAAGTGGGCTGGTAACAGAACATCACCACTCTATAAAGAGAAGCGTCTAAGTGGGTTGCTAATGGAAACTCCTCCCCTCTTCCAAAGGCCTACGGGCATTACGCCCACTAAGTGGGTAGGCACAGGAACACCCCCCCTCCTCTGAAAGGAGTAGGTAAGCGCGTTGTCACCAGAACATCACCTCTCCCACGGGAGACGGGGGTGCGCACCTGGTAGGCAAGCTGGTAACAGCTCAACGTCCTCTTCTCGGGAGAAAGGGGTAGCAAGCCTGTCAAGCAGGTCGGTAATGGAACACCCCTCTTCCCTTAAAGGAGTAGGGGCGGCGCACCCTGTAAGTGGAGTGGTACGAAACATATCTCCTCCCTCAAGGAGCAGGGGCAGCATGTCCACTAAATGCATTGTTAACTGCCGTGCTGCTGCACAGTGAAAACATAGTATTAAGTGCGCCGGAGTGTCCCCTTCCACTCTTCGCAATTCCATGGGTGCTGAAACCTGGCCTGGCAGCTTTCGAAGTGGCTCCCAATTAGATGGAGTGCAGGCTGTAAGCAATCCTAGATGGCCAGGGGCTCCCAATGTGCCCCTAAGCACAGGGGGGGTGCTTGGACATGGTGCAAGCTGGGCCGATGTAACAGTTAGGGGAGCCACAACCGCATCATCATCCATGCCCCTTCTGGGCAATCTTATACATCTGCCGGAGTAAGTATGTTGAGTGAGGACTCGACCAGCCGCCATTGTGCCACCGTGCATGGTGGGGGGGAAGCAAACCCCAATGCTTGGCAGGGGGGAAGCAACTCTAGATTTGGTGAGCTGCTTGCTGGGGGGGAATGCGTCCCTGTAAATATACCAAGATACTTGCCTGCACAGTGACGCCTCCCCAGCCAAAGGGCAACATAAGCAAATTTCATGTTAATCCCCGCACATGATGCTGGGGGTAGGTGGCTTGTGCCCCTTAGCCACTATGAAGGCAGCTCTACTAAAACCCACCAGTGTCTTTTGTTTTGCAAGTCCCTTGTGTAAACCAGCCAACGCTCCTGGGCCTAACTGAAAGGCCTCTTTATCTAGCCCCAGTAGTGAGGGCATGTGAGAAAGGGGGGACCTTCCTTTGGGGAGGGAGCTGACATGCAAAATCTGCTGAACCTGCATGTCTTACTCAGGCAGCTGGATCTGCAAGGTTATGCCACCCCTGCCCAGGTGGCCTACTGATCCGTGCTGAGCCAAGGTCTCAGCGGACTGTGCTCGGAGTCCTGGCATGCCTCCTGAGCCCTCAGCCAGGATGCCCTTCCTAGAAGGGGGAAGAACCTCAGCTCAGTCCTTATTTAATCAAGAGACCTGCTGGGCAGGGTGCCTGCATGTTCATTTCAAATGCATAAAGCAGTGAAGCACTCCCCAGGCGCTTGCAGAGTCCCAGTGCTGGTTGCAACTGGGAACTTGCACAGTTTGCAAATACCGTTGGCCCAGGACAAGAAATCAGCAACTACCATGCTACATCTTCTGCAGCTACCCTGTGCTCACCCTCAGTGGCCGGATCGGGGCCAACTCCACCTGAAGGCATGCGGAGACTGCTTGCTTTGTGCTCCAGAGACTGTAGGCTTGTACTCTTGAAATTGCCGGCCGGGTTACACTCAAAATGCACAGGATCTTCATCCCTGGCGCCTCCCCCCTGCCTAGGACTACTAAGCTTTGCTACTAGCTGTCAGGTGACTGCTACCTTTCCAGCTCCCCCAATCCCCTTTGGGCAGCATAACCAGCCATGTCTCGAGTCCCCCTGTGGGATCTTCCACCCCCCAGTGGTGTTTTACTAGAGCGTAAAACCCTAAGTCTCAAAATGCTGCTAACACGCTTAGCCCTGCTGATCACAATACACCATAGCCCTGACCGGCCTGGTGTATTATGTGCCCAATTTCAAAACAGGTTGGACCCAGAGGGCACATCCAAATTACGGCTGAAGCGTAAATCCAAATCCATTTGGCCAAATGGCCCAATACTTGTAAGCTCCCTTCCCCCCTACCCAAGGGGGGGGCAACCTCCCTGTAAGCTGTTTTCAGTATTTCTACCATCCCGACCACCAGACCCTGAGCTGCTCCATCAGGAGTACTGTCTAAGTTGCCTGGGTTGGGGGGGGAGATAGTAGCCACAGCCACCAGTGCAAGCCAGTAAGGTGCTTGTTTTTAGGCCACCGGGGGGGGGAGCTGAATTGGGCTGGGGGTAGTGCCCTCCTATAGGCCAGGGCAAGATGGGAAGCCCCAGTTCCTTGTATCTCTATGTGCCCCTTTAGGAGCCACTGGATCTGTGCTGGCTTGCAACTCACAGGAGCTCCTCTTACTCATCAGTAAGTTCCATTAGCATCAATGGGACGCACTCCTAGGAAAGTGTGGACGGGATTGTAGCCTTAAGTCCAGCTATGTCTACCCAGAAACAAGACCCGTTATACTCAGTGGGACTTATTCCCTGGAAAGTGGAGCAAGGACTGGAGCCCGATGGTCCAAGCCTCTGCATGCCTACTCAGAAGCAAGCCCCATTACAGCCCAAGGGGCTTATTCCCTGGCAAGTGGGGTGAGGACTGCAGCCCTATGACCCAAGCCTCTGCATGCCTACCAGAAGCAAGCTTTGCTCCACCGGATCCTGAGCCTCTGTGTCAAGCCACTGGCCGGAAACAGAGACTCCTGATTCTACACTGACCCTTGGGTCTCTGTAGAATCGAGTAGCCCCATTGCGGGGTTACTCGCCTTACTTGGGGGAAGGGGACAAAAATCCTCCCAAGGAGCCGCCAGTGCTGCCTGGGTTGTGCTCAAGATGCAGTGGCAGCCATTTTTGGCACCACTTTAGCCCCGTGCGCTGGGCGGCTCAGAATTGGGCTGTGAGTCTACACAGTCTACAGCCTGCTTGCATACTGGCCATTCCTCTGCACCTCATTCGCTTTCCACCTTTCAGTGGGGTGTCCCTTATGTTTAATAACAGTTTTTTCTCCTACAGGTATTCAAGTGGAGTTCTTACTTGCTTACAGAATCAGGATTTTATTATTCAATAAGTGTCACAGCAATTGTAGCAATAAGAAATGCTTATAGACATAATGGGAAGGCACAATGAGATGTTCCCCTTTAATTTTGCAATTATTCTCCATATGTTATTTATTTATTTAGGGTAAATGAAGTGTTGCAGTGTACATTTTATCTCCAGAATGAGATTTGCAGGTTTAATTAATCCCTGTTTATCATTATTTAGCTGGAAATCCCATCAGTTCAGCAGAAGAAACAAAACAAAACAAAACCAACAGTTCTTGACATGGTTATGATTCAGAATTGTCTTTTGTAGAATATATGTGATATAAACAAAAGGGTGGCAAGAAAATCACACTGTATGGATTTTCTGTTTTCTTCTATTGAGGCCCACAAATCAGGCAAGGGCCTCTTTCACTTAACAGGCATCTAGGACACCATAATTGTATGAGCTTACTCATGGATCTGTGAAGAGGACAAATCTCATTTCAACAACAACAACAACAACAACAACAACAACAGTATTTATATACCGCTTTTCAACAAAAAGTTCACAAAGCGGTTTACAGAGAAAATCAAATATCAAATATCTAATGGCTCCCTGTCCCAAAAGGGCTCACAATCTAAAAAGATGCAACACCAGCAGACTGCACTAGAACAGACAGTGCTGGGGTGAGGTGGGCCAGTTACTCTCCCCCTGCTAAATAAAAGTAGAGCACCCACTTGAAAAAGTGCCTCTTAACCAGTTAGCAGGGGTCCAGTTAGCATTTCATAGTAAGAATAGTCAAATAAATATTGTTGCAGTTGGACTAAGCAATCTGCGCATACTTTCACATGCTTTTAAAGCATGAGGGGGAAAGCGGAACCATGCTTTCTCACCCTACTCCTGACATGTCCCCTAGCACATACCTCCAGTGGTTACACATTTGGGTTTCATGTAAAAGAGGTCTTACCCATGTATTCTCTGTGAGAGGGCACACTGAGTAATGGCATTCAATAAATGCGTGGAGGATTATAAATGGAAAGAGCTAAACAAATTTTCTTTCACTAAATGCTTTCTCCTCAGCTATAGCTGTGCTCTCTTCTATCATCACACCCAGTCATGGAACAAGACTGAAATTACAAATGTCCTGTCTAAAAAAAAAAAGCACAATAAGGAGTTGGGCATGTTTACTTTTGAGAGGAGACCGAGTTAAGATATCTACAAACATGATAAATATCTACAAATATCTGAGAGGCTGCCATGTGGACGATGAAGCAGGTTTGTTCTTGGTTGCACTGGAGAGTAGGAACAGAACCTCTGGCACACCTCAGAGTGCATCATGGAAGTGTTTCCCAAATGCATCTGCAATGCATTCTTGGGCAAGCCAGGGCCAAGGGAGGGGGTCACCGGCCTTGGTGCAACCCTGAAGTAGCTTCTGGGAGCACCAAAGACTGCCCTGCCACCAGTGCAGTTTGCAGCACTAAGGAAAGGGATGCTTTTTAAAACTTTTTTTTCTACTTTTAAAAAACATTTTTTAAAGGAATCGTTTTTCTTTTTCTTTTTTTAGCAGCTGTCATGACTGAGAACTGGCTTCCAGGAGCTCCAGAGATTGTCCCCCACCACCTGCAGATCATCAAATCACCACAGATGGTGAGGGACCCCAGTACTCCTGTGGTTGTGGATCATGTCTATGCATTTCAACTACAACTAAACTAAGTAGCTTCTTGCGTCTGTCTAATAATTTTCTTTTAGAAAACGTGATACCGTTATGCTACTGGTCTTTTTTTCTGCAGTAAGATTTGTGGTGAAAAATATTAAGAACTTCATCATTTTTTCAAAAGCCTGTGCCTGTCTCTCTCCCCCCCCCCCCACACACACACACCATTTTTTTCACACCAATGTGGGAGTATTGCCCCCATTTTGACAAGCTGGGAATATTTTAAAGGTCTTCTACAACGTTATTTTGTCTAACTCTTCCTTTTCCACTAAAACATATTCAAATCCCTTCCCCTCATGTTTCCAACTGCCTAAAAAGAGTACTGAGCGTGTTTTGATCAAATTATTGTTCTTGATGTTCCCTCTCTGAAGGCCAGAATCATAGTCTCTCCAATTAACAATTCTCTTTTCGGTAAGAGAGAGAGCTCCCTGGCAAACACTCCAGCACTCTTTCGAAAGGAAATGCAGAGGCTTGTTTATAAATTAAAATGATGCATTTGCAAAGCTACTGAAATGGAATTTTCCCTTGTGAAAACCGAATAAGAATCCAATCTTTCGAGAAGCAGACGATCCCCAAGGTCTCACTGCCTTGCAAATCCTTAATTTGCTAAACTGGACAGGCTTCTGTTTGCTATTCATGTGAGCTTATTTTTCTGGCACCTGCTATTTATGCATGTATGGGTGCACAAAGGCTGGAAGATAAAAGCGAGGATAGCTAAAGAATACGACAGGTAGAAGACAGGAATCCTGTCTTTTCTTGGCCATTTTTTTCCCCTGGACACCATTATTTCCTTCAAATTAGCCTTTTGGCTGCTCCTTCAAATTATTTCCCTTTAACCTTAAAATAATTGGGAAATGAGTGTTGAAAGGTCTTAGACTCCCCTCATGAGTTCGATTAGAAGCTCACCTTAATGGAAGATGCCACGCTAAAGGGCATACATCTTTTTTGCTTTATCAGAGGGATTTTTTTACTTCACCTTTCTTCCCTTTACTTATTCCTTTAAACAAGGGTGTCCAAACCCTGGCCCTGGGGCCACCTGTGGCCCTCGAGGACTCCCAATCTGGCCCTCAGGGAGCCCCCAGTCTCCAATGAGTCTCTGGCCCTCCGGAGACTTGCTGGAGCCCACACTGGCCTGATGCAACTGCTCTCAGTGTGACGGCTAACTGTTCGACCTCTTGTGTGAGTTGTGGGATGAGGACTTCCTCCACTGCTTGCTGTTTCATGTCTGTGATGCAGCAGCAGCAGCAAAGGAAAGGTTGGCCTTGCTTTGTGCAAGGCCTTTTATAGGTCTTGAACTATTGCAAGACCTTCATTCATTCATATATGTTCCATCTCTAATATATTCATTTATGTAAATTTATTCAAATTTGAAATGCAAATTAATTCTTTTTTCCCCGGCCCTTGACATAGTGTCAGAAGGATGATGTGGCCCTCCTGCCAAAAGGTTTGGACACCCCTGCTTTAAACAATGAGGCTGGTTGTGTCCCTAACCAATTCCACTCTCATGTTCACAGGTAAATCTCATGGCTATATTCCATGCAAAGAAATATGTAGTGTGTTTAGACTTGGCGCCCAATCCTATCCTTGGAACACGCAAACCAAGAGGCTTGTGCTGTATCCAGTGCAAGATTGGGGCCATAAGCGGCTGAGCCAGAGGTAAGGGGAAACATTTCTCCTTATCTCTGGGTAAGGACCGCTGGCCCCTATGGGTCTCCTTGGACTTGTGCCACCTCAAGAGTTCGAGAAGAGTGGAGAAGAAGTTCGAGAAGAGTGGAGCAGAGTGGAGTGCCACCTCAGAGTGGAGTACCACCTTGTGCCACCTCAAGAGTTCGAAAAGAGTGGAGAGAAGAAGTTTGAGAAGAGTGGAGCAGCTTGGAGCTGCTCCATTCTCCTCAGGAATGGGGGGTTGGGATCCGGCAGTTATGCCAAATCCCAGCCCCACCTCCCACTCCTCACACCCCCGCCCCCAGGGCCGCCCAACACCCGCCCTCCCCCCACCCAGGAACATCTCCCTCCCGCCTCCTCCCCACCCCCTCACCTATCTCAGAGGCTTCTGTTGGCCCAGCCATGCCGACGCAAGCCTTGCGGAGGAAGCCGGTGCAGAGGCTTGCAGAAGCCTCTGCAGGCCAGAGTTTCTCTGAGCACTGGCCTGGCTTCCCCCCGAGGAGGTGCAAAAGTGCCTTACGACATGTTTGCAACCCTCCTGGGCTGGCACAAGGGACTTGTCAAGGGCTGGATTGTACCTATAATTCTTTGAGGCTAGCTTAAGTGGTACTGAATGTACTGTAGTTACCTATTAATTATTTGTTCTTTAGATCACTTTTGGTCGTACTTACACTCTGTACAGAACCAATTAATCCAGGCCTCCCTATAGCTAAATAGTGCATCGGTGTGTGGACAGGCTAGCTGATGCATTGCCATTTCTCCTCCCCTTAGATACACTGTACCCAGTTTTGGGCCTGTTGCTATCAGGCCCAGTGCCGGCATTCCACTCACACTGCCCCGCTGAGTGTCATAAAAATGCCATATGGCACTTTCCCACCAGCACTTGACACTCAGTACCAGCAGAGAGGCCAGCGCCAGTCATTACTGGACCACTGTGCCATAATGAGGTGTCGCTGGAACAATCAGAGATAAGTCTCCTTTCTGGTCAGCATAGATGCTTTTCAGGGCAAGGGAAAGTGGGAGGAGGGTGAAACTGGGTGGAGGGAGGGTGAACCCAGGGGAGGATTAGACCCAAGAGGGGGTCAGGGACAGCAGTAGACTCTGACGTCAAATCCTATTCCCCCTCCTGCACCCAGAAGCCCAACGCAGGCCTCCTTGGTTCTGTGCCTGCTAAATAGAAGGTACAGATCTGAGGAGACCCATTGCTAACTGTGGGGCTCAACACAGGGTGAGGTAACATTTGTTCCCTTACAAGATACAGCAGTAGCCATTTCAGCACCTGAAGAGGGCTTCTGTGCCACCCAGGAAGGTCGAAGGCTATCCCATGCCCTCTGAGAAAGCAAAACTCTAAGGCTGCAGTCCCGCAAGATGGCGGTGCATGGATAAGCAGTGGCTTTGCACTCTGGAGATCGGTATTTTTTAATTAGTTTATTGTTTAGTTATTTATTGCTGAGTGCCATACACGCCCAGATATACAGCCTACAAGAGCTATTCGCTATCGGTCTAAGCCAAAAAGATTGCATTCTGAGACTGGGAGTCTCGGGTTACAGCATTCCAGCCAAGATTGCCAGATTGCCGAGGCCTGAGTGGATCATCTTACCAGCCGAGAAGCAACGAAGACGGCGTAGAGAGATAAAACAGAAACGGGGCCACAGAGCTGGGATCCGGGTGAGATTAAACAGATCTCAGTTCAAGACGGCACTGCCTAGTCTCTTTGTGTCAAATGTTAGATCCCTCTCAAACAAGATAGAGGAGCTGGGACTTATTATCTCTATGCAGAAAAATATAAGCGACTATTGCGCCATGGTTTTTACAGAGACGTGGCTTGATCCTTCCATTCCAGAGGAGCTATTGAGTTACCAGGTCGCCTAGTACATCAAATGGATCGGACTGCAGACTCAGGAAAGAGCAAAGTAGGGGGGCTTTGTGTTTACATAAATAACAACCGGAGCACAAATGCCGCAATAATGGATAGGCATTGTTCTCCTGACCTGGAGTATATGGCTGTTAAATGCTGCCCCTTCTATCTGCCTCGTGAGTTTACTGTGGTTATAATTACTACAGTTTATATACCTCCTGCTGCAAATACTGTTCTAGGTATGAACTATCTGCTAACTGCTATTAGTAAACAACAACGGGCCCACCCAGATGGAGTGTAGGTAATTGCAGGTGATTTCAATCAAACAAACTTAAAGACTGTCCTTCCTAAAGTCAATCAACATGTACAATGTCCCACTAGAGGGCAAAATATTGTAGATCATGGGTATAGTAATATTGTGTATAGGACTATACCTTTGCCCCATCTGGGACAATCTGACCATATATCTCTGTTTTTGATACCATCATACAGACCTCTTGTCAATAGAATTAGGCCTTTTGTCAGAGAAATACAACAATGGTCAGAAGATGCATTGGAGCAACTTTGGGATTGCTTCAGGCATACTGATTGGACATTATTTGCCGAGGACAATATCGACATCTATACCTCAACTGTACTGTTCTATATCAAAAGTTGCATGGACACTGTCACTACCACCAGACAAATACGGGTGTTTCCTAATCATAAGCCCTGGGTCACCAGAGATGTGCGCCTTTTGATAAGAGCCCGGAATGCTGCTTTCCATTCTGGAAACACACTACAGTACAGTGAGGCCAGATCAAACTTTAAAAAAGGCATTAGGGATGCAAAGGCCATGTACAGGCAGAGGACTGAGCAGCATTTTGACAGTTCAGATACCCACCAGGTATGGCAGGGTCTGCGACAACTTACTGGGCAGAATTATATAAATAGTCTGCCTAGCAGTAGTGATTCCATGGCAGAGCAGTTTAATCAGTTTTTTGGCCAGTTTGAGGAGGAGATAGCAGCCACCAACATTCCAGCTGCAGCCACTGATGGTCAGTCACTTGTCCTGCAGCCTGATGATGTGAGTCGGGTTTT
Organism: Tiliqua scincoides; assembly: GCF_035046505.1. Taxonomy (NCBI): domain Eukaryota; kingdom Metazoa; phylum Chordata; class Lepidosauria; order Squamata; family Scincidae; genus Tiliqua; species Tiliqua scincoides. Next base: position 211,094,349 of record NC_089823.1, on the reverse strand, counting down.
ACAGAATATTAATGTCCAGAAAGCAGCTGGTCCAGATGGAATTCTGGGACGGGTTCTTAAAGACTGCACTGCAGAGCTGACTGAAGTTTTTACAAATATTTTCAGTTTATCTCTGTCACAGTGCTCTGTCCCTACTTGCTTGAAGACATCTGTTATAGTGCCAGTTCCTAAGCAGACAGTAGTTGCTTCTCTCAATGATTATCAAGCTGTGGCTCTAACTTCAGTAATTATGAAGTGTTTTGAGAGGCTGGTGTTGAAACATATTAAGTCTGGTCTTCCACCCAGCTTGGATCCTTGTCAATTTGCATACAGGAGTAATAGGTCGACTGATGATGCCATCTCTACTGTTTAACATACAGTCCTGCGTCATTTGGAACAATGGGGTACATATGTACGGCTGTTATTTGTGGATTATAGTTCTGCTTTTAACACAATTCTACCTAGCAGGCTCTTTTTTTCAAAGACTAGTTTGGGCATACAACAAGACATTTGTCTGTGGATAAAGGACTTTTTGACAAATAAGCCACAGTCAGTTAGGATGGGCTCTTATCATTCTTCCACTCTGATATATTAAATGCAGGAGTTCCCCAAGGCTGTGTGCTGAGCCCCTTCCTCTATTCCATGTATACACATGATTGTACCCCATCACATACCACCAATGAAATTATAAAATTTCCCGATAAGCGAGAATGATGAGTCTGCTTCTAGGAAGGAGGTACAGGACTTGTTATTGTGATGCAAAGAAAATAATCTCTCACTTAACATAAAAAAAACTAAAGAACTTACAATTGACTTCTGGAAAAAGATGGCTGTACACACACCATTATACATAAATGGTGAGGAGGTGGAGAGGGTTGCTAGCTTCAAATTCCTAGGTATTTACATCACAGAGGATGTAACTATTATCATCATGGACTATTAACACCAGCATGTGTCAAGGCACAAAAGCGATTATATTTTCTGAGGAAGTTTGAGAGGTTAAATTTGTCACAGCAGCTGCTTGTGTCTTACTATTGTTGCACCATTGAGAGTGTCCTAACCTATGATATCTTGGTGTGGTACAGAAATTGCTCTGCAGGGGACAAAAAAGCTCTGCAGAGAATTATTAAGATCACGCAGCACATCATCAGCCTTCATCTACCAGCTTTGGAGGACATCTATACATCTCGCTGTCAGCAGAAGTCACATAGTATTATGAGAGACCCCTTCCATCCAGCTCATAAGTTCTTTGAACTGTTGCCTTCGGGTAGACGATACAGAACTATTAGAGCAGCACCACATGATTCCTGAACAGTTTTTATCCCACAGCCATAATTACGTTGAATAAGGCGATATAGTTGTTATGTATAGAATGTGTGGGTGAGTGTGTAGAGTGTGATTGTTGGAATTGTAGTATATATTTATGCTTGTATCTCTAAGGTGCATAAATTTTGTTGTGCTGTAGCACAATGACAATAAAGTTACTACTACTACTACTAAGTGTGTCAAGTTCCACTGAACGCGGTGCTACTTACTTCCAGAAAAGTGCGAGTTGATTCAAGCTGTAAGAGTAATAATAGTTTAAGGATTTTATAGTTATGGGACAGGCGAGACAAAAGCAAAGAACAAAAAGGACATTAAGCATCCATTTCTTGAACAGCCCACTCAAGTCATTGGCATTTAAACTGGAACCATTTTGATTAGTTCCAATTGGTGAGTAATATTGAAAAAAAGGAAATAATTTCTGCTATATCATTGAAATCTGATTAAAATCCAAAACTAGTTTACAGTTGGACACATCAAATGCTCCAAGATTAGCAATATTTCCAAATGCTCCAAGTGGGCACAGATAAGAATGAAAACAAGATGAGTAGTCCTCAGATGGGCTACATGTCGCATGCAGCAGGGGGATGCAACCAAAAACATGATAGACTCCAGTGCTTTCTTCTCTTTCCTTCCTTATCGTAACATCTAGAAGGAGAATGTCAGGGCACTGTGATGTTTCCCATCCCTCCTCTGCATCATCAGCCAGACTATAAACCCTTATGCAAGCAGCTACCATTATCCACAGGGGTTCAATTTCCAGAAACCCTACAGATAAGGAAAACCACTGGTATGCAAAACCTGTGATTTTCAACCCCTTCCCCCCAAACCCAACCAAAGCTGAGCTCCAGTTGGGTCTAGAAGCTCTTCTGAAGCCCATAGAGGCTGCTTACAGCCTCTGCAGACTTCAGAATGAAGCCTGGAGTCATTTAAAGGTGACTTCTGGTTATTGGCAAACACTGGAAGTTGCTTTTAAATGAACGGGCGGTGTTCATAGAAAACCAGAAGTCATATTTAATTGACCCCAGGCTTCATTATGAAACCCATAGAGGTCACAGGCAGATGTGCGCAGCCTCTGAAGGCTTCAGAAGTACCTCTGGAGGCTTCAGGGCAGCCCACACAGTGTGTTCAGGACCCACAGATGTAGAAATCTGTGGGTGCAGATCCTGCAGATAACACAGACTGCCTGTATAAATAACATACTAGGCAACAGAAAAGCAAACTTGTGCATCGAAGGGCACGATCCTAACTGGCAGTTATGTGTTCTGTTCTCTCCAGAGGTGGCACAGGTCCGAGGAGACCCATAGGGGCATGCAGCCCTTACCCATGGATAAGGGGAAGAGCTTCCCCTTGCCCGTGGCTGAGCTGCTGCTCGCTGCAATCCCGCGTTGGTTGCAGTGCAAGCCTCCTGGCTTGCCTGCTCCAGCGCAGGTTAGGATTTTACCCTAAATATATACAATATATCATAACTCCTCTTGTTCAGGCGTAATATCAAACATTCCATCCAGCACAATACTGCCTTCGAAAACATGTCAGAAATCACCTTGTTGCCTGGAGCTCCTCATGTGGTCCTTCCCAGTAAACAGAGTTCCTATGTTTCTGCCCTGACACTGCACATCAGATGTTGCAGAACAGACCAAAAAAAAAAAAAAAATCAATGCTGTCAGAATTTTCAGGAGTTGATTGCCCTATTGTGGTTGAGCATCTTTCATTTACTCTTGTGAGAAGGACAAAAGGAATCCACACTGGTTAGCCCCTTGCAGATCTCATGTGGAGGCTTTGGTGCCGTCTCCTTTCTTATTAAATGTGGATGTCGGCCCCTTGGGGTATTTGCATTCTCTAGTCAGAGCCAAATAAGGTGAATTTGTAAAAAGAGATTTGTGTCACCATGTACTGGCTTAAATAAAGCGCTGCAACATGCAAATACTTATTACATTTTAATACAAGCCATTCCCTAAGGAGTCAGCACAAGAGAGATTGATGCTTTATTCAGAGACAAACAAGAGCTTGCATAAAGGTCATGACACCGGCTGACAAAAGCAAAGCAATATAAGAGTTGACATTGTCAATATTCCGTTAAAGCACATGGGGATTAGTGGGGGGGGGGGGATTGAAACGGATGAAGGACCAGTCATTCACAAAGTATCAATTTTCAGTTTTCACAGCTGACTAGAACTGAACTGAATGAGAACCAATGATAAAGCAAGTGGGACAAGTTCACAATATGTGCAAGTTGAATACATTTGGCGCTTACCAGCAAGGGAGATAAGAACATAAGAACAGCCCCACTGGATCAGGCCATAGGCCCATCTAGTCCAGCTTCCTGTATCTCACAGCGGCCCACCAAATGCCCCAGGGAGCACACCAGATAACAAAAGACCTGCATCCTGGTGCCCTCCCTTGCATCTGGCATTCTGACATAGCCCATTTCTACAATCAGGAGGTTGCACATACACATCATGGCAAGTAACCCGTAATGAATTTTTCCTCCAGAAACTTGTCCAATCCCCTTTTTAAAGGCATCCAGGCCAGATGCCGTCACCACATCCTGTGGCAAGGAGTTCCACAGACCGGCCACAAGCTGAGTAAAGAAATATTTTCTTTTGTCTGTCCTAACTCTCCCAACACTCAATTTTAGTGGATGTCCCCTGGTTCTGGTGTTATGTGAGAGTGTAAAGAGCATCTCTCTATCCACTTTATCCTTCCCATGCATAATTTTGTATGTCCCAATCTGAGCATGGAAGATCTGAGCATGGAAGCAGCCCTCTACAGGTGCAACTAATATGGCTACTACTATGGCTACAGATGTACATCTAAAAAAGCATATGTATACATAGGACGCAATCTTAACCTGTGCTGGAGCAGGCAAGCCAGGAGGCTTGTGCTGCATCCAACACAGGTTTGTTGGCTGCAGCAGCTCAGGCAAGGGGAAGCTCTTCCACTTACCCATGGGTAAGGGCTGTGCACCCCAATGGGTCTCCTCAGACCTGCACCACCTCTGCAGGCAGCACAAGTCTGAGGAGAATGCAGCGGCTGGAAGTTGCTCCATTTACCCCGGGGACAGGGGTTGGGATTCGGCATAACTGCCGGGTCCCAGCCCCGCCCCCAGCTCCCAGCGCGCCCGCCCACAGGCCCTCCCCCACACAGAAATGCCCCCTCCCACCCCCCATGCCCCCCCACGCCTACCTTTGCCGCTTGTATCGGTGCGCTTGCGACGTTTGCGACGCCTTCGGGGCTCCTATACTGGCATAAGTGCCAGTTAGGATTGCTCCCATAGACTACTTAGCAAAACTACATATACTACATATATACATGTATACTACATATATTATATCATTCAGACCACAATGAATTAGATAAACCATCCTTAATGCAGCTGTGGGGTTTCTTTGGTTTCATTAACAGTCTATTGACAAAGGTCTCCATGATAAGAAAAGTGAAAACATTAGACACAATTCTTAGCAGAGAAAGCCATGAAGGCCATACATATTGCGTGTAGTGCACTTTTCTCTCTGTTTTAGTTATTTTATAACCCGTTCCTACCTAATCCTATAGTCTCAAATGCTGTCTATTTGGTTCTCAGCATCTTTTGAATAAATGTATCAATAATCTATTTAAGTGTTTTTCATTCAACCCTAGGGGAAAACGTTAGGACGAATACTGCTGCCCAACTTTATATTCTTTCTTACTGCACAATAAATAACTTACAGTTCAATCCTGAGCTGCCCGGTGTGTGAGGCTGCTACAGCACCAAAATGGGTACCATGGCATCCAGTGTACACCAGGCAGGCTGCACCCTTTCCCCTGGGTAAGGGAAGTAGCCCCACAATGGGAGTACTTGATTTTGCAGGCAGCTGCAAGGTTCTACACAGGGCTCAGGATACCACCCCTATCCCACTCCAGTCCCTCCCCCACCTTGCCTCCTCCTTGCCCTTTGCCTGCCCTTCCTCACCTCCCCCACCTTGGAACGCCTCCCCCTATCTCTCCCCATCCCCCCACTCACCTCTCTGCTCCCCAGCAGTAAGGCCTTACAGCACATTTGTGACAGTGCATGCCAGCAACACAAAAGAGGTTCAGGATCAGGCCCTTAGACTTCATTGAAATATTAAAGCATATTTCACACTAGTTCTGGTCAGACTTTACCCTTCACAATGGACAACTAACAGTGGTGGTGGGGAGCATGAGTGTAATGGCATGTTCTGCCCCTGCATCAAAATGATACTAAGCCCTGGCCCCTGCCAGTCACATGTACAGCAATCATACGTGCACCTGATGCTATCCTGATATACATCATTTATCTGCAGCAAAAAAAAACACTATATCCAGCAAGAACTTGTTTCTATGATTGGAGTGTGAGGAAACAATTTTACATTATATCTTATAAAACGCTGACAGCTTTGTATTAGAACTTCCTAGAAAATATACATTACCCTCAGAAAATGATGGTTCACAGGATTGTTTGGGAGAATCTTTGACGGCTAAACTGGCAGAAAAGTGGTACCATTTAGTAGTCCAAATATTCATTCATTCATCACATTTATCTCATTCATTTATCATATATCCCGCCTTTCTCCCCCTGAGGTGACCCAAAGCAGGGACCCAAATATACCCACAATACCGAGAGAAGACAGCCCAATGGCCTCCAGCATTGAAGACTCAGTAGTAAAAGTTTAAATAGGAGAGGGTTCTAAATGCTTGGCTTTCCAAGCCTATTGCTTTAATGAAATCAATGACTTCTCTCACAGCCCTGTAAATAAAAGCAATTAGATTGAATTCTATGACAGAAAACTAGCTGAGGGCAATTTCATTTTGGTCCTGTGTACTATCTGAAAAGTCCATACTTTGAAATGTGTGTGTATGAGTCAGCAATCTCTTCCAAAAGCAATACATTGAAATGCTAGTTAAACTAGCATTTGTGCTTTCCCTGAATATGTTTGATAGATATTTCTATCGGTGTAGTCTGGAATGTGAAAACAATTTATTACCAGTCTACAGAAACACCTTCCAGGCAAGGCAGGGGGGAAAATGCACTTCTGAAATTTTGCATCATGCTTCATTCCATTAAATTGGGCTGTGAAGTGTATAATGTATCAACCTGGTATTACACAGTCCCACTATAGCCCCAAGATATGTGGAAAGTTTAACTTAAAATGAAATTCGGTTATACAGGCTTAAAAATATTAAGCACTTTCCTGAAGGCAATTTTTGTTAACAATTTGATGGAGTTGAAAAAGAGACATTTGGGGCCCAAACTACTTAGAAGCAATTAAAAAAGCAAAGCAATTACTCTTATCAGAATTTTGCTTGAGGTTCTCTTTTGCTTCTCCTAATAGTTCTGCTTCCTGTAGCACAACAACAGACAGTAAAGAAAATTGTCATAGTCATATTATTTATTTTATTTATGCTAGACCAGGTGGTAGGAAGATCGATTTGTGTTCATTGGTACTGAGGTCCCTGAAGCCAGATTGCAAAAACACATGGTCTGCAATCCAGCACACAGTGAGCCATATTTAAGGATGGCTTGTTTTAATGGGAATTAAGTATGCTTAGGTGTACATTTGACTCCATTTATGGTCTTCCATCTTTAAAAAAAAAAATACAGGATGTGAAGTATTAAAAACATTCCATTTAAAAACAGTTTAAAATGTGTCACACCTCTGACAGATTTTTAGCCCAAACATATCCCCCATTTGCACCGGTGAAGCATGTGCCCTGCTGCATGCTAACCATCACAAAAGTTCCTAAAGCACTTTGTGATGGTGTTAAAGTAAGATACACTGGTGGGAAGCCCAGAATCAATGCATGCACACTGGCACAGCAGAGAACACCTGCTGGAGCAGGCAAGTTCTAGGCTGTGCAGTGCAGGAGCAGGGGGGAGGATGAGGAGGGGTCTGAACAAGGTGGGAAGGAGAGCAGCAATGGGGCAGGGGACAGACTGGACCCATGAGAGGGCAGGTCCAGCTGTGCGAGCACACCTGAACCTAATTCACTGACATGGATCAACATTGACATGCACCAGCTATGAAGCTGGCAGTTGACACATTGCACAGTGAAGTGTATAATGTATCATCCTGGTATTACACAGTCCCACTATAGCCCCAAGATATGTGGAAAGTTTAACTTAAAATGAAGTTCGGTTATACAGGCTTAAAAATAAATGTCCCTTTACCCTGAGATTTTCCACTAGCTAAATTTCCCCACAGATGCAGTATAGCCTGGACCAGCACTGCTGCATCCATGCAGGGAAGTTTAGGTAGGATTGGGCTGCCCATGGAATGAACAGGACATAGATTCGCTTATCATCCAATACTGTAACTAGAACAATTGTATGTAGGAATTTTGACGCACCTGTAGAAAGAATGGTTGGTCCTGATAAAAACTGGAAAAAAAAAGTTTGATACAGCAATATCATCATGTGTTCACACAAGTTTTGGGAAAACCCAACACGGCTTGACTCGAGTCGCTGAGTCACTGCCCCCCAGAACTCGACTCGAAAAAGAGTCCTAACGGGGGCACTTTCCGTGTCACAGGTCATCTTTTAGTGACTCTAATGGACTTGAGTCAAGTCTCTCCCCCCTTTAAAAAGCCCTCCTTTAAAAAGTAGAAAAAACATGGCTGCTGCGTTCGAGGTCTCTTTGAACACTCCCTGCTGTCCCCACCCATCTGTAAAAAGGGCAGGAGGAGTGCGAGGGACAGTGAGAGAGAGCAGGGACAGAAGTGGCAAGAAGGAGGAGGAGGGTCATGAGCAGCAGCTGGGAGACTTACCAGGATGACATGATCCCTGGCAGCCCTACTCACAAGTAGTTCCATTTGTGCTGGCCATTCAATGAGGGTCGCCCTTCCTCTGCTCCTCCTCTTGCCCTCACTCAGCCAATGGAAATATGAGAATGCCAATCCTTTGTCCAATGATCATCTGTTCCTTCCTTCCTGTAAGAGATAGGAAAAGAGAACCCAGTCCTGCCTCCCCCTCCTGCTCGCATTAACCCTTTCCTATCTCCCAGCTGCAACTCCCTGCTGCTTACCATTGGATGCTTGCCCCACAAGGTTTTCCAAGCAGCAAAAACAGTAAGCAGGCACCCCCAGACACAGGCAGACTTGAGTCAGCATGCGTGAGGACAAGTGTCGAGTCATCCCTGACTCAAGTCTTTTTCAGAGTCTTCCATGCTTATGATTCATAAGTCGCAGAGTCAGCAAAAATCAAGCATTTTCATGACTTGAGTCCAAGTCACTGACTCGCGTTCCCAACACTGGTTCACACCAGTGGCTCTCTTACTTTCAGAACAAAGTGGTACAAAGGAGGGATATCTATACCACCCCTTTATACTTGTTGTATACCAATTAGACTGTCTTAGCTTCCCTCAAGGATTGGTGGGAACATTTTAGGATAAGAATTCTGGGGGCTTCTCTGAGTACCAATGACTTTTCTCTTTCCCTGTCATTAGCCTTCCATCTGACTTACAATGCCAGTTCATCTGAAATAGCTTTTTGGCCTGATAATTTTACTATGAAGCCTGACTGACAAGCAGATTACAAAAACTTATTTATATTTATGGTTAAAATAGAAATTAGAATTGAGCCGACTGCCCACTTCAAGAAGAAACCTTTGTGCAGACAACATCTTCTCACAGCAGACAGCAGAACTTTGATGGGGCATTTGGTGGGCCGCTGTGAGATACAGGAAGCTGGACTAGATGGGCCTATGGCCTGATCCAGTGGGGCTGTTCTTATGTTCTTATGATGTACTTTATACTCTGAAAACAAGATATGGTGCGTCATGCAACAATCTGTCCTCAACATCTCCAAAGGTTCATAGACTTGTGATGGGCTAAAAATAAACAACAATAATAGCATTTCCATCTTGTTTTAAAGTGATCAAAACACCTCATCACAGCAACCAAGATCAAGTTACTATTTACACATTGCAAAGTGAAGGCTGAAACTCAGAAACAGCAGTTTGCATGGAGCCCCTAGGGGAATTCATGGTAGAGGTGAGATTTTGAAACAGGGATTTTGTGGTGCACAGCTCAATCTTGTAGCCACTCTGATATGTACCGTATTTGCAGCATTAATTTTCATTTGCACTTTTTATGTGCAGAATTTTTGCCCTACCTTTCAATCAAGTCTTCCCAGGTAGCTAATAATAATAAAACAATGACAATAAAGAAAGTCATAGCAAAGATAGTGGATGATCAGAGTAAAAAACACATTAGACTAAAAGCAGAATCAGTGGCATCCAACAGGAGCCAATAAAGCTCAGTACATAAAAAAGCATGGATTCTCTCGCTTGGCACCAGCTACAAATTACAACTCAGCATGGATCCCATGGAGGTCACTGAAATGGGTTTCAAAACAAGTGCACATTCACATGGTGCAGATACATTTGCACTAAGATAAAATTCACACAACCACACAGTAGTATTATGTACACAGAAAGTATTATGTAATAATTATAAGTATTATGTACTTATAGATAAGAAAGCTACGTTCACACAACCAAGCAAATTCTCTTCTCTCTTCCATTTCTTCCCCACTGACAAAAACAAATTTGACACAATTTAAACTGTTTTTAATGGAATGCTTTCAATACTTCACAGCCTGTTTAAAAAAAAAAAAAAAAGTCTCTACAACTATTCCAAATTTGCCTGTAGTAAATATACATATCTTAGCTTCTATATTGCAGTAATGTAATAAACCAATACCATGACATAGGAGAAAATCAAATAAGCCTCCTGACAGACATCTTCCTATATAACAAAACATACATTTGCTAAATAAGACTCTAATGAATTGAGAAAAAAAGATATCTATAAATCAGGACTGCTTTGCACAGGCATATCTCTGTTTCTGTCCACAATTATTGGAATAATTGTGCCTTGTCATTGGGACAAATGCTTCCTTAAATGCTTATTTTTTTCTAAAATAATCATTGCCTATTAATGTGCAATTATCTTATCATTCCCTATTGTTTACTTGAGTCAAATTTTCATTAGAGGAGACCGAGATGTGCAAAAGAGCCCTTTAAGCACATACTGGCCCCCCCTCCTTATTTTGTGCTAATTATGGAGCTCCTTTCATTATCAGCCTGCTCTTTAATGACAAAGGATGACAAGTCTAGAGCCTGTTTGGCTTGAGCTAATTACCAGACATTCCCCATTCAATTTATGCTTGGAGGAGTTCAATAATCGTGACATAGTTTGCTGGTGAGGCCTGCCTTGCATACTTACCAACCGACAGGACGGAGTTTGCTTGTGAATTATATTTTTTTCTTAGCTAGCCAATAGAGATGTTTATACCAGCCAATGTGGGTTTGATCTAAACCAGCATATACCACTACTATCAGCCACTGACAATTAATATAGTTTGGTTTTCACACTTCCATTTTCTATTTCAGGGGAAAAAAATAGTGTTGTTACCTCACACTAGAAGGTGCCATTAGCCCATAATGGCAGCAGAATACCCCTTCCATCGCAGCCAGTGCTTTTCATGCCCTGCATCTCCATTAAGTTTTTGCAGCATTTTGTAATGGCATATATCTAGTAACTTTGTGCTTTGTAACTTTGAACACAACTACTTGCTTAGCAGTCCTTTATAAAGATGTCTTTTCAAGCCTGGTTTCCCTAAAAGTAAATCACTACATAAGAACAGCCCCACTGGATCAGGCCATAGGCCCATCTAGTCCAGCTTCCAGTATCTCACAGCGGCCCACCAAATGCCCCAGGGAGCACACCAGATAACAAGAGACCTCATCCTGGTGCCCTCCCTTACATCTGGCATTCTGACATAGCCCATTTCTAAAATCAGGAGGTTACACATACATATCATGGCTTGTAACCCATAATGGATTTTTCCTCCAGAAACTTGTCCAATCCCCTTTTAAAGGCATCCAGGCCAGATGCCGTCACCAAATCCTGTGGCAAGGAGTTCCACAGACCAACCACACGCCAAGTAAAGAAATATTTTCTTTTGTTGCTCCTAACTCTCCCAACACTCAATTTTAGTGGATGTCCCCTGGTTCTGGTGTTATGTGAGAGTGTAAAGAGCATCCCTCTATCCACTTTATCCTTCCCATGCATAATTATGTATGTCTCAATCATGTCCCCCCTCAGGCGACTCTTTTCTAGGCTGAAGAGGCCCAAACGCCTTTCCTCATAAGGAAGGTGCCCCAGCACAGTAATCATTTTAGTCGTTCTCTTTTCCACCTTTTCCATTTCTACTATGTCCTTTTTGAGATGTGGCGACCAGAACTGGACACAGTACTCCAAGCGTGGCCTTACCATCGATTTGTACAACGGCATTATAATATTAGCCGTTTTGTTCTCAATACCCTTCCTAATGATCACAAGCATAGAATTGGCCTACTTCACTGCCACTGCACACTGGGTTGACACTTTCATCAACCTGACCACCACCACCCCAAGATCTCTCTCCTGATCTGTCACAGACAGCTCAGAACCCATCAGCCTATATGTGAAGTTTTGATTTTTTGCCCCAATGTGCATGACCTTACACTTACTTACACTGAAACGCATCTGCCATTTTACTGCCCATTCTTCCAGTTTGGAGAGATCCTTCTGGAGCTCTACATCAATTACACATCTACTTCAAAACCACTATATAAGGTACAATTCATACCCTCTCTTTTTCCCAACTTGTACATCGGAGAGGGTTCACAATGTAAATCCTGGTTTGGCCCATCCCTGAAGCCAGCTGAACTGGTCCCTTCAGGAAGCAGATTGGTGAGGGCTTCCATCTCTGTCCACCTACTTACCTCCACTGCTCGACCTTCTCCTTTTACTCCCTGGATTTTAAAAGGAAGAAGGAGCAGAGAGGAAGACGAAATGGAGGGGATGGAAGGGGATGCTCCGGTAGGAGTGGGACGAGCAGATGCTGACACATCATTGAGTAAGCAGAAGCAGCATCTGGCCTGCTGTCTCAGGCATCAGAAGGTTTTGGGCCATCCCCACATACATTTGTCTCCTGCATGTTGGTAGATTTTTTTAAAACCACTGAGTCCATTCAAAAATGCAAAGAACAGGCCTGCTGTCATCACTAGAAGTGTAATGTATAGAGGTCATGAAGCCTGATGCACAGGTGCCTCATGAAACAACATATTCAGCCACCAAATGTTTAGTTGGCTTGAGCCAATTACCAGCCATTCCCTACTCAATTTATGCTTGGAGGAGTTCAATAATCATGACATAGTTTGCCAGCGATTCTCATAGCAGTACTCTAGTGTGGGTAAAGCCTGAAAGCCAAATGCACGGAACATAGTTTTCGCACTGAAGGTTGATGATGATTTATTACCTGAAATGAGGTGCTTTGCATATAAATTAGATAAAAGCCTTCGGGCTTCAAATCTCTTAGATATAAGATGTATGGGGGGGGGGGGAAGGAAGGAATATGAAGGCCCGCACATCGAATGGTTCGCATGACAGCTCATGACTGAACATTTATGAAAAGTGTTGCATGAATGGCATTCACAGGAAAATTTGATACCAGGATAGAGATTCCTAGAGCCCAATCCTGGGCTTGGCACACCAGCTCACCACCAGCGCACACTGCTACAAATGTGCCATAAGGTATGTTTGCAGGTCATAACGCTGGGCAAGCGCTGGTGGTAGCCCAGCACTGGCCGGTGCCGGACTACCACCCGGCGGGCACCTGACCTCTGCTGCTTGGCGGTTGTGCAGACTACCGAGCTGCGGAGAGGTAAGTGGGGACATGGGGGGAGGCAGGGACGAGGCGTTCCGGGGGGGAGGCAAGCGGAGGGAGGGTGGGAAGGAGGCGTGCTGGGGGGAGGGAGGGAGGTGGACCAGTGGAGCAAAGCTCCACTGGGTCCAAAGCTTCTGTGTAGGGCTCTCCACCTTACATGGAGGCTCTTGATTCACCACCCACCTTTGGGTTGGCGGTGAATTGAGTAGCCCCATTGTGGGGCTACTGTGCTTACCTGGGGAAGGGGATGAAAGTTGCATCCAGCCGCCTTGGGCGTGCAGGATGCAATAGCAGCCATTTTTGCTACAGCCGCATACCCTGGGCAGCTCTGGATTGGGCTGCTAGGTTGCTATCTTGACTATAATGGGTCTTACTTCTCAGTAGACATTCACAGGATTGTCCTCTTAATCTCACTTCATTTGTGCAGCATGTCAGAGCATTCAGATATCCTGTCACCATGTCAGAAAGAAAGATTCCACATTGTGAGCCCTGGGCAGCTCAGGATTGGGCTGTGAGGCTTCACTGTGTTGCTGCATCTTTTTAAAAAAAAACAGTTGTCATATTCCCAACTCACTCCCAATTCACTCATCTTGTGCAGGGCAATCCTGAGTAATTTGTTTACACAGAAGTCAATCTAACGGAGTTCAATGCGGCTTGCTCCTTAGTAAGTTTTTTAAAACTGCAATATTTTAAAGATATTTAATCATATAAGATCACATTTATGTAATGCTCTATTTTTCTTCCTCGTAATAAAAAATTATATATCACTAAATAAAATAAAATAAAGATTTCTAGTCAGTGAGGCCCCAAAAACCAATTTCATGTCTCTGGTTTCCACATTAGAAATGTCAATTGCTTTTTGCTTTGTTTGCTGTTCCTTTGGATTGCTGGCATTCTTATTTTTATGTTTTTAACTCTTAAAGCTGTTTTGTGTAAAATTGTTTGATTTGTGTCTTTAAATAAAGACACTGTGACATGGATCCCACCCACTCAGCAAAGGTTTTCCACTGGTTGCCACACCAGGTATGAACTGCATATAAACCATCCCCACTGGTACTCCTTAGGCACATAGCCTTACACTGGCAATCCCTTTATCAGGCAAGGTGAATTGAAACCATGTCAACAGGTCTACGTCATAGTAAGACTGTAGAAGATGGGTAAAGAGGAGCATATGAATGTTGTATGGTATGCCTGTTGCTGAGGTGTCTTCAGCAGCTATTTGTCCTCTCAGCATTTAGTGAAAAATGTCAGGAAGATAATCTGTCCTTTCTTAAGGAGGAATTCAGGAAACAGGAATTTTCCACCCCATTGCCTATGCAAGTGACAGAACTCTGAGCTACTCAGAGTTTACCCGTGATTTTTAATTAACATTTCTGCAGTACTTAAATTTAAAAGATTAAAAAAAAATGGCTTACAACTAAAGAGCTGATTAGCGTAACACAAAATGGATTCACTCATCTAGAAAGAAAGCTTGATAGTGCTGCTGTCTCTTTGGTCCCCACAGCACTCTTTCCATCTGAATTAATTTCTGAAAAGAAACGCTCATGTCTAGCAAGTTGCAAATTGGTAATATTGAAAATTACAGCACCATCTCTCATGACTTTATAAGGTGCTGATCTGCTTTGGGAGCATTAAGTAACCCAGACATGTTCCTTAATGCTGTTTGAACAACATGGAAGAACCTCAAATGGTGTTTGGACAACATGGAAGAACCTCAACTTCAAAGTTGTTCATGATCCTGGAAGTGACAAGGCTGACAGAGTCACAATGACCGCGTAGCATGCAAAATTCAGAGAGGGATGTTTTAGGGCAACTGTCTCTTCTTGCATTCAATTTTCATCTGGAAACATGTGAGAGACCACAATCATCAGAATGTGGCCAAAGAAGAGCAAATCGCATTACAGGACCCCAGCATTGGGGCATAGAAGTGACATCCTCCCATCATCTCACCATTGTGAATGAAGTTCACTAAAGACTTGTAGGTGATTTACCAATCAGTTGCTATCCTGTGAAAAACACAGTTTGGCTTCAAAAAAATGTATCCATTTGATAATGCCTGAAGAGAGCTATTATCTCCAGCAGCCCTCTGATGGATAGTTGAATGGCTGAAAAACTATATAATAACTATATGGTAACTGTAAAACAGGGGTTAGTGACTGACTTATAGTAGTGTTGAAGCAAAATGAAAAAGGAATCTGATTGGTATCACTGTATAAGGCCACTAGGTTCACATAAACCACTGAAGTTTCAAAGGAGAAGCAAAAAATAAGGATAAAAGTAAAAGAGATCTCCTTTAGCTTCATACAGATTTCTGATATTGCTTATAAACTGATGCATAAAAGACTGGTCATGCATGCATAACCATGCATGCATAAAAGACTGGTCATGGGGCAGAGGATACTTCTATTTTAGAAGCAGGCGATCTCAGAATACCAGGTGCAAGGGAGTGGCACCAGGATACTGGTATCTTGTTGTTTTGTTTGCTCCCTAAGGCATTTGGTGGGCCATTTTGAGATACAGAAAGGTGGACAAGGTGGGCCTTTGGGCAGATCCAGAAGGGTTCTTCTTATGTTCTTATGGACAGACTGGGCCGGGGAGACAGGCAGGTATGGGGGTGTCTGCACCAGTCAAGTTCAAATCCCCTTCTCAGGCTTGATCCAGCTGCACAGGTCAATGCGGACTTGCACCAGCAATATTGCTGGTACAGGCCCAAGTTGTGCCATGGGAGCTGTTGGGGCTTACCCCAGGGCAAGGGATAATTGTACCCTTACCCCAATGAGACCTCCAGCATTTAAAAAATCCCCCGCAGGATGCAGTGGAGGCTGTGCCAGTGCTACTGCGTCACTACACCGGGAGTTAGGTAGAATTGGGCTGAAAGATAATCAGTAACGTTAGGTTGGAGAAGGATGGATAGTCCTACTGCATCCTATATCCACCATACCTCTCCTCTTAGCTGTTCTGGACCCTTGGGTGGGGCAATACTAGCAGAGGAAGTATCCGTTGCTGCCCAGCCATGTGATCTGTGTCCTTCAAGGGCTAATGTCAGCACTGTGGTCACCAGATTTACGTCATCCACATCATTGGCTCCAAGGTGCTTTGGTTTCCCACCCACCCTCAAATGATAACCACAGGAATGCCAATCTGGATGAAAATCATGGTTGTGTGGAGGGGGGGGGAGGACTCTAACACTGCTTCTGCAATGGTCCCAACATTAGGCCCTTCCCTCTGCTCTTATTTTGGAGAGAGAAAATAAACAAGCAAACAAGCTAGCTAGGACTACTGCTGTGCTGGATGTAAAATGTTCTTTGCCTGTAGGTCTCATTATAGGCACTAAAAAGAGCCACTTTGTTCCAAGATTTGTGTCCTATACCTAGAGAACACAGTGACAACTGCTCTTTGAAAATACTGACAGGTAGACAGCAAGATCTATGCCATTTACCTATCTATTGTATCTGATGCTACCTGTGGGTCTCTAGAGTGTTATCACACAATTGACGTATCAATCCATGCTGTCATCAGCTGATTTACAAATGGAAGGCCTTACTGTCAAGTGTTTAGCACAGTAACAGAATCCAAATACTCTATACAAAGACCAAGAAAAAAATCTTGATTTAATTCTGCCCTGTTTTTTTGTTTTCTTCCTGGGGGAAGGAAACCACCTTAGTGGTGCATACGGGTTATTTATTTGGGGTTGTCTATTGAATTGCCTTGTAGATGACAAATTTGACACAAAAGTTTGTTCAAGAGCAAAAATGCTAAAGCCAGACCCTTTGACAATGAGATATTGCACTTGAATGAAACTTGTCAAGCGTTTGGAGGGGTGTAAATATACACTGAATTTTCAACAGCATTCTCCTCTTTGAAATATCTTCCCTCAAAGTCCTCTTCTGGGTTATAGTATACATTTTCTTCAACGCAAATATGAAAAATGTTCAACACTGCCCCAGCTTCTGTTCCAGTAATGAGTTGTTACTTTAGCTGGTTCAGACATACAAGATATGCACTGAAGGAATGAACATTGAGGGAGAAGCATATTGGCAGCCAGAGCTACTGTAATCATTCGTTGCGCATCCACATGTGCATTCATTGCCCATCTGAACAGAGTCCCACATGCACAGTTATATACCCAAGCGCTCTGTTCAGACACACAAACACATGCAGGTGTGGGACAAAGCCTGATCTTCATTCTCACACATTCATTGGATGCACTTCTTGAATTACTCTAAGGCAGTGTTTCTCTAAGTTTGTCTCCTGCCGTTCCACTTCTGTTGGTCCTCCTATTAGAAGTACCACCTGACATAACTGGTGATGATGTCATCACCAGTTACCTCCAGATTGGGAGGCCAGGTGCAATGCAACAAACATGGGTAAGATGCTCAAGGTGGACAGGAGGAATTTTCTGAGGGCACAAAAATTGTACTCTGGAGCTCTGCCCACCAAGCAGAGCCTCTTACTGCTGCTTGTCATGTTGCATTGCTTGTCTTGCTGCCAGGAGGAAGTCTTGGTTTGCCAGGAGGTCTTGGAGACTGGAGGTCCCCTGAGCACCACCAACCACTACCTCAAATACCATCGGTGGTACAAGAACTACTAGTTGAGAAACACTGCTCTGAGGGGTATTTGTCAAATAATACTTTATAATTTATAATTATAACCATAAGCAGTTTGTGCACTTCATTTCCATCCACAAATGGTAATGGATAGTCTTCACATAAGTATAATCATAAGCAGTTTGTTCACTTCATTTCCATCCACAAATGGTAATAGTGTTGGATAGTCTTCACATAACCATGGGTTTGCATAGTAGGCTTTTGAAGAGCCAGAATGTGTGGCAGGCCCAACCAGGTCACATGACCCCTTGCCATGTGCTAATACATCTTAGAGCACACTTAATGAAGTGTCAAGGAAGTCATGCATCCTTATTAAGCAGCCATCACTCATCCAGATTGCTATGCTAAGTAGCCTCCAGGTCTTTAAAATTAGAACAGTCAGTTAGCTAGAACACTCTATACTGAATGCCCGCCATAATCTTTCTTTGAGAGACAGTTGTCACAATCTACTGAATCCCTGATACATGCACTAAAAGCTGCACATGTGCACTTTGTTTGAAAATTTTATTCTAACAGCCCCTTCATGCACACAGTATTGCTGAGTATCCAACTAGACATTCATCCTTACAAGAACTCTTCATGGCAAGTCAGGACCACATAACTTGTGACACATCAAATCATTCACTCTTGACCAGCCATGGACTGTGACCTAGCAAAATGTGTTCACCAACCCCATCGATTTTTCCCCCCCGTTTTTGACATGCAGCTATCAAGCTTTCGGCAAGTTGCATTCTGCTCATAAAGGCACAATGAAGATTTGTTTACATTTCTGAGAAAATGAGGCTGGTGGCTACTGCTAATCTAGGCAAAACTACATTTCAGATTCATGGCTGTTGAATCTGCAAGTAGATCTTCTAGACGCAAGTCACATTTTATCCTCACTGGCCATAATCCAGAGAGTTCCTTTGGGGTCAAACTATACTTGGGCAGACTTCTCTCTCTAAATGCAAGGGCTTGGAGGCTGATTTGGAGAGCAAAATGTACGTATAGACAGATTAGGAATACTGAATCCTCCCTGCGATCCTTTCCCCAGGTGCTTGTTTTTTTCTCATAACAGAGCTTGGCTCAGGGAAAAAGCAACACTGAGATACAGACTACAGGGGGATCAGCAAAAGACCTGCAGGATGGTGGGGAAGAGGGGTTTCTAGGCCAGGGGGGGGGGCGTTGTACAGGCTGGATTGACCATAAGGGGACAACAAACAGTTAACTAACTGTGCCTGCAGATAACACAATGCCTTTGTAAATACTAAACAACCAACAATGACTTCCTTTCGCAGATGTGATAAAGTAATGGTTTTCCCTTTATTATTCTTTTGAAAAATTCATTGTGAACTGAGCTGTTGCTTAGCAGGTGGCTGATCCTAACTCATTTGTAACAGCTGGCATCATTGACATGTTCATTAATTTGTAACATAAACGCAAAGACAAGAGAAGCCACTAATTGCTATGGATTTTGCCAGGTATGGCAAACAGGTGGCATTTCCATACTGTAAAAAAAATATGCTGTGGCTTAATATCTTAGATAGAGCGCTTGGCTTTTTCGATGCTGCGCCATTTCATTGTGGGAGCTCAGGTACAGCCCAGCAGGAGAGGGATAGGATAACAGATGAGTCATTCCATGTCTTTGGAGCATTGAGAGCTCCCGTTTCCTCATTTACATATCAAAGGCTTATATTGTGAAAAAGCAAAACAAAACAAAATATTTTCTACTGCTAGATTAGAGTTTCTACAGAAGAGAATCTCAAGTGATAATTGGGAAGGGGGGGAATCTAATTGTAGTCTTCCCCCCCCCCCAAAAAAAAATGTTGCTTTCCACTTTTGCAACATTTGGAAAAATAAAAAATGCATGCAACATGGTAGCAAAAGAAAATAGCATGGTTGTTCAGAGGCTTTCACTCTGCCTCCAAGAAGCTTAAAGCAAAATAGACAATTTTATCTTTGTAGCAACCCTGTGAGATAGGTTATGGGAAGAGTGTCTGGCCCACGACTGCCCAGTGAGGCCTGTGGCTAAGTGGGGATTTGAACTAGTGCTGATCTGAATTTAAATACATTCACCCTTGCATTGAAATCTCTATTTGAGGGCGAGGTGATTTTCTCCAGTTCAGACATATGACTTTTCATTTATATTAACTTCACTGACTTCCTGACTGTTTCTAGGCTGGGGTCAACACACTGGTTATTATCTTTTGCAGGGCCAGATGTAGGGTAAGTGTGGCTTACCTAAGACCAGCTAGTGGGTTCAGGGTACGAATGGGATTTAAACCTGGGATTTCTTGGTACACTTCTCAATTTTGGGAATACTACAGTAGCTCTCAACTACTTAGTATCTCAACTGTGTCATATGCCTCATCTTGAAACATCCAGCCATCCCAAGACCTTTTGCTTCTTCATATAACCTCTTTGACATTCCTCTGGGGGGGGGGGGATGACGACAATGGAAGAACTCACAATAGTGCATTGTATTCATTTGTAACATATCTTGTTATTTCGTCAAAGAGGACTGCAGAACATAAATTCATTCCCAGGATGATGAGGATGGCAGGGATAAAAATTGAAATTGGTGAAACTTTAAATTGGTGCCACTTTTTCTTTATTTAACCCATTTTTGCCTGGCCCACAGATGTACCTGTTTGGTACCTGTTGTATATATGCTACATTGGGTAGAAATGGCTTAACCCTGAAATAACAGTGTATCCTTCCTCCCCCCAACAATTCAAAGACCAACAGCCCACTCCTATCCCACCCACCCCTACAGCTGCAGCTACCCCAAAAATGGGAACACTGTAATCGGGGGAGGGGGGGTAGACAGTGGATACGGAGGCTTCAGCAGTGAAAGAGGATTTAAATCCCTTCACATTTCTGTAAGCGTCCTGCTCCACAATACTCACCTTACCTGTGCCAACAATTTTGCTAGTGCAAGTCCCAGGACAGAAAGGGGCAGGGAGACTGCTGCCAGAGGGGATAGGATCCAGTAAACATCATCTCCACCAGATCCACTCCCTCCTGTCTACCCAATCCCATTACACCCCCTCCCCTCCTAGTTTCACTCTCTCCTCACCCCTTCCTGCCTCTCCCATTGGCTTACCTGCTGCAGCGGGTGATGGGAAAGTCAACAATGCGTGTGGAAAGGCTCCAGCCCTCTTGCCAATGTTCCAGCAGTGTGCTACTCAGCACACTGTTGGAAAGCACTTTATAGTGCTTTTGCATTGGTTGCTGCCAGCTGAATGTATGCTCTGGGGTGGCAAGCCCAATAGGATTGGGCCATAAACCTACAGTTTTATCTGTTTATTTATGAAAGGTAGCAGCAGTTGAAACCAACACTAAGGAGTCAATAACAAAAATAAAGACACCCAGCAGGTAGGGTTTTCTTTTTATTCTGGACAGCTTCTCGGATTTCTTTGCTCTTTCACATTCAAGCCCTTGGAAAAAAATCACTGCTAGCAGAGAGCTATGGATTGTCACAGGAAACCCTCAGATATGCAAAAATTCTGTAATAGATAGCTCTATTCCATCCTGTACTGGGTAATTGCAGAACCTGATGGTTAAGAACATAAGAACAGCCCTGCTGGATCAGACCAAAGGCCCATCTAGTCCAGCTTCCTGTATCTCACAGTGGCCCACCAAATGCTCCTGGGAACACTCAAGACAGCAAGAGACCTGCATCCTGGTGCCCTCCCTTGCATCTGACATAGCTCATTTCTAAAATCAGGAGGTTGCATACACACATCATGGCTTGTAACCCATAATAGATTTTTCCTCCAGAAACTTGTCCAATCCCCTTTTAAAGGCATCCAGGCCAGATGTCATCACCACATCCTGTGGCAAGAAGTTCCACAGACCCAACTACTTGCTGAGTAAAGAAGTATTTTCTTTTGTGTGTCCTAACTCTCCCAACACTCAATTTTAGTGGATGTCCCCTGCTTCTGGTGTTGTGTGAGAGGGAAAAGAGCATCTCTCTATACACTCTATCCTTCCCGTACATACATATCCTTTTCGTAATTTTGTATGTCTCAATCATGTCCCCCCTCAGATGCCTCTTTTCTAAACTGAAGAAGCCCAAATGCTGTAGCCTTTCCTCATAAGGTAGGTGCTCCACCCCAGTAATAATTTTTGTTGCTCTCTTTTGCACCTTTTCCATTTCCATTATGTCCTTTTTAAGATGTGGTGACCAGAACTGGACACAATACTCCAGGTGTGGCCTTACCATCGATTTGCACAACAGTATTATAATATTAGCTGTTTTATCTCAGTAGCTTTTCTAATGCTCCTAAGCATAGAATTGGTTGTGAGCTGACAGGAGGCCATGTGGTGTTTTCAGTCCAACTGCATTCTAAATTCGGTTACCTGGTGCATGCGACAGTCTGTAATTACCTCACAAATACACGCTCAGAAATAATGAAGCAATTATGTACATCACTTACTCACTGTAATTGAAGTAGCCAAGTAATGCAAAGATTAATTACCATGTAATTTGCAGGTTTTAGATCTCAGTGTCCTGAGAGCTCTAGAAATGTACCATGTGACCATACGGTCATTGGATGATAAAAAATAGCACTCAAACAAATCAATGTATTTTTAAAAACATATGTGTAATATTTGATGACCATTGAAAAACCATTCCTCCATCTCAAGAGGCCATTGGGGTAACGTAACTCTTGCTTTAAATGAATGCTTTTTTTTTTTTTTGGTAGTCTTTTTAATCAACCAACTGTCACATCTGCAGATTTGTTGCCTGGATGAGTAATGCAAGCAATTCCCCACAATGCAACTTTGTGGATTTTAAGCACAAATTGATTGTTGTCGTATTGAAGCCGGGCAAAGCTCCCAGTCACTGAGCATCCAGGGACAGCTATGGATCCAGGAGGACTCCCAGGCTGCGAACCTGCTCTTTCAGAGGGAGTGCTGTGCTACACCAATCCAGCCCATGTTTGTTTGTTTGTTTTTCATATTTTTATACTGCCCTTCCTCCAAGGAGTTCAGGCTGGCACATATGGTTCCCACCATTTGTCCTCACAACAATCCTGTGAGGTAGGTGAGGCAGAGAGACAGAGAGAGTGACTGGGCCTAGGTCACCCAGGAAGCTTCATGACTGAGTGGGAATTTGAATTTGGATCTTCCAGGTCTA